>NC_140587.1:638855321-640075321 GCF_964204655.1 Triturus cristatus
ACACCCACAGCCACACACCCACAGCCACACACCCACAGCCACACACCCACAGCCACACACCCACAGCCACACACCCACAGCCACACACCCACAGCCACACACCCACCCACAACCACACACAACCACACACAACCACCCACAACCACCCACAAACACTCACAACCACACACAAACACTCACAACCACACACAAACACTCACAACCACACACAAACACTCACAACCACACACAAACACTCACAACCACACACACAAACACCCACCCCCCCCACACACCCCCACACACAACCACACACAGCCACACACCCACAGCCACACACCCACACAACAGTTGCATAACTAAATACTTATAAGGTCCCAAAAGCGAGACCTATTGGCTATGCCATTGCTTGTTCATCATTATTTTAAAAGCAGGCAGCTCTTATGATGGTGGAGTCTGTGCTTCGTCCACCATGGTAAGTAGATTACCCATTGTCTTACTTCTTAGGAACCCAAAAATACGCACAAAACCAGGATATTTTACACATGGCGGTAATAAAAACATAATTATTCATGGGAGAAGCAGGACCCCTAATTTCCTCTACGTTTTCAGAGATTCTAACCGCTATTAGTTTGTTGGGGACTCTTAACCCCTACCATTAGGTTGGGGTCTCTAACCCCTTTTTGCTGTACAGGCTGTTTACTAATACATCATAACTATTAGAACTCAAGTCTCTAGTTGGCAGAGGTATGTACCATGTCCAAGTAGGGACTGCAATTCTAGTCAGGGAAAGTCAGTCACAAGCTTAAATCAAGCCTGCGCACACCCTCTGGTAGATTGGCACAGAGCAGTCAGGCTTAACATAAGAGGTAATGTTTAAAGCAGTTGTACATAGGTAAATACAATAACACAGAGTAAACACCACAAAAAAGACTCCACAATGAAGTATGAGAATTGTTTCTCTTTTACTCTTCAAAACAAGATAAGAAACAATAAGAATCCAATTGAAGTATCACTAGTTACGAATACTTCAAGAATGTACAATGCTGAAAGAGCCAGTGTGCTTTCATTAGCTTCTTTACGGTTATGTGGGGAAATTACCACAAAATGGATCAGGAACAGACTTTCTCCCCGGGTCAGAGCGAAGCAGTGCTTCCAATGTTATTACATTTAAAATGCAATGTCAAGATTGTGGGGGACTGATCTACTCGCTCCGTTCTGAAGCGCCCGTAAGAGCACTCATGGGCAGCAGGGACTTTCTAATTCCCGGAGTGCACAGTATCTTTCTTGGGGGATTGCAGTGGTGCCATCAGCCTCGAGATAGTGTGCAGAGTGCGCCGGGCTGCACTGGACTGCCTTCGGGCACTGTGACTTCGGCGAAGTAGACAAACGCAATGGTCCGTGCTCAAGCAGGTGGGCAAGGCAGTTCTTGATTGGTGCACCACACTGATGCGTGTGGATGCTCAAAAGTGGCTTCCGACACTCTGTGAAGGCCCAGGACTGGTTGAGGGCAAGTCAGGCACAGTCAGACTCTGAATTAGCATAGCGTAGCAGCGGTCATTTGTGTAAATAAAATCTTTGATGTCCCTGAGATTTCCTGAAGAAGGGCAAGCCAACAAGAGTTACTTAGATTGCAAAAGGTTGTAGAGAACAGGTCCCGTCCTTCTAACCGCCCAGGTCAACGGCATCATGAAGCAGGCCAACACATCAGAGCAGGTAGCAAAGTGGCAGTCCCTCCTGTAGCCCAACAATCCTCAGGCCAACACAGCAAAGCAGTTTGGAAAGTGGCAGTTCCAGTCCCTCGTGTAGCACAGCTCCTCTTCTTGGCAGTCGTCTTAGGACCCCAAAGTGAACTAGTTAAGGGGGGGTCATAGATCCAATACTCAAATGTATCATTGAAGTGGAGGTGACTACAAAGGACAGCATTCGTGGTGCAAGTCTCCTTTCAGGCCAGCTCTGTCTGCCAGCCTATCTGTTAGGGGTAAATCAGTATTTTGTGAGGCCAGGCCACTTCCTCCTCAGTTGTACGTGTCCGCTCCTCCCCTTCCTCTTGCCCAGAAAGACCCATCAGTATGCAGATGCAGCTTATTGTCCTGTACTTGTGGCTGTCTAAAGGGAATGCTCAAAGTGTAGTTGTCACCCCACCGTAGACCTGTATTGGAGACAGGCTGTAAGGCACCCAGGAGAGGTAAGAACAGAGAAATGTTCACTTTCTAAAAGTGGCATTTCTATGTTGGTAATACCAGATCCAACTTTACCACTAAAGAGGTTTTGTCATTACCAATCCAATGATAGAAAACATAAAGAACCTACTCCTCTGCAATCAGGAGTTACACTTAAAAAGTTTACTTTATGGAATTGCCAATGTTAACAAATGAGAGGAGCAGGCCTCACAGTAATGAAAACTAACTAGGGTGGTTATCACTACCAGGACATATAAAACTAAAAATACATGTTCTGCCTTTTAACGTACACAGCACCCTGCCCTTAAGGCTACCCTAGGGTCTACCTTAGGGGTGACTGATGCTAAAATGGGAGTTTAAGGCTTGGCAAGTGTTAGAAAGGATAGACGGACCGGGAGGGTCGGCCGGGGTCAGGAGGAGAGGTCTCCGGGGAGAGCCGTCTCCAGCGATCGTACAGACAAGTAACTTCCCCCTCACAGACAGATACCACACACGGATAAGGTTCAGTGTTCTTTATAAGCACTTCTTAAGGTACGGTTGAATGGTACAAGGAGGTCTGGACTCAGGGGTCCCCTCGATTCAAGTCTCTCAAAGCAGGGTAAGGGGTAGCGGGACAGTCTGTCTACCAGTCAGGTAGGTTGGATGAGATGATGATCAGCTCACAATCCTCGAGCTTAGTTGGTACGGGCCGCGGCAGCGCCAGCAGGTCCCGGAAAGATGGTCGATGTACGGTCCGCGGCAGCGCCAGCAGGTCCCGGTGAGGATGGTCGTTACAACGGGCCGCGGCAGCGCCAGCAGGTCCCGACGAGGATGGTCGTTACAACGGGCCGCGGCAGCGCCAGCAGGTCCCGACGAGGATGGATGTTGTAGAAGGCCGCGGCAGCGCCAGCAGGCAGGACGATGGTTCACAAGAGCGGGCTACGGCAGCGCCAGTAGTCCGTCAAGGCTGAGTTCTCTCGGTGTCTCTCGACTCCAGGATACAACTGCCTTCCTGCTCCGGAGTTGCCCCAGTTATAGGGCAGGCGCCCTTTGATGTCCGGACCCTCGCACTTGGAGGTCGGAGGGCCCGGGATGAAGGTGTCCAGACACCCAGCAGAGGGTGGAGCCAGCGCCTGGGGGGGCTGGAGGCGATCGGCACCTGGCGGGGGAAGAGCTCTTGACACTTCGTCCTCCTATTGACCTGCCAAGTGGTCCGCTCACCTCCCGGGTGGATGGTGGTGCCGGGATGTCGGGGCCGGCCAGGCCCGGGGTTAGGGTCGGGGCGAGGCCACGCGGCCTCGTGGTGCAGGGCCCAAGATGGCGGCTTGAACCGGCCGGGGGAGCCGGTGGGGCTGGGCCCCGTGATGAGTAGAGGTCCGAGGGCAGAAGATCCGTCGGGAGACGGGGTACAGGTGCTTTTCGTGGATTATGCCTGGTGGGCCGGAGCTCGGGCCCTGTCGTGCGGGGAGGGAGCAAGCCCTTCGTGTGGCCTGTCCAACATGCGTCCCCCCCAGCTGAAGGCGGGGAGAGTCACCCATCTCCTTGGGGACTCTCTTCGTCGAGGCGGAAAAAGCGGGACAGGCCATCCGCGTTGGCGTGGTCTTGGCCTGGTCGGTGCTCTACAGTGAAGTCCATTCCCTGCAGGGAAATGGACCAGCGCAAGAGTTTTGGGTTCTCCCCCCGCATCTGCATCAGCCACTGCAGGGGTCGATGGTCGGTCTGTACCCGGAAGTGGGTACCGAAGAGATAGGGCCGGAGCTTTTTGAGGGCCCACACCACTGCGAAGGCCTCCCTCTCGATGGTGCTCCAGCGCTGTTCTCGGGCCAGGAGACGTCGACTGATGAAGGCCACCGGCTGGTCATGACCTTCGGGGTTTAACTGAGAAAGGACGGCTCCGATGCCGTGGTCGGAGGCATCGGTCTGTACCACGAATTCCCGACCGTAATCGGGGGCCTGGAGCACAGGGGCGGTGCACAGGGCGGCCTTCAGCTTCTCGAAGGCCGCTTGACAATCGGGGGTCCAGTTAATCCGCTTCGGTTGGTTCTTGGACGTGAGACCCGTGAGGGGCCCCACGATGCTGCCGTAGTCCTTCACGAACCGCCGGTAGTAGCCGGTGAGCCCCAAGAAGGCTCGGACCTCGGTCTGGGTGACGGGGGGCTGCCAGGACTGGATGGCAGCAATCTTAAGTTGTAGCGGGGCCACCAGCCCGCTTCCCACTTGGTGCCCAAGGTAGGTCACAGACCCTTGGCCAATTTGGCACTTGCCGGCCTTAATTGTGAGGCCGGCCCGCTGGAGGGCCTGCAGGACCTCTTGGAGGTGACGGAGGTGGTCGGGCCAGTGGCGGCTGTATACAGCGATATCGTCCAGGTAGGCAGCGCTGAACTCTTCGAGCCCCGCCAAGACCTGATTCACGAGGCGTTGAAACGTGGCGGGGGCATTCTTCATGCCGAAGGGCATGACCTTGAATTGGTAGTGGCCATCGGGGGTAGAGAAGGCTGACCGTTCCTGAGCCCTGGGTGTGAGGCCGATCTGCCAGTAGCCCGCTGTTAGGTCGAAGATACTGAGGTAGCGGGCGGCCCCCAGCCGGTCGATCAGCTCGTCTGCTCGGGGGATCGGATGAGCGTCGGTCCGGGTGACAGCGTTCAAGCCCCGGTAGTCAACGCAGAATCTCAGTTCAGGTGCGGTGCCGGGGGCAGCGGCTTTGGGGACCAATACAACCGGACTGGCCCAGGGACTGTCCGAGGGCTCGATGACCCCGATTGTGAGCATCTTGGCCACCTCCTCCTGTATGCAGGCCCGTACCCGATCTGGTACGCGGTAGGCCCGGTGTCGGACAGGGGGACTGTCCCCGGTGTCCACGTCGTGCAAACACCAAGGGGTGACCCCGGGGGTGAGGGAGAACAGGGTAGCGAACTGCCGCAGGAGGTTCCGGCAGCCCTGGCGTTGCTCCGAAGTGAGGGCGTCAGAGAGCCGGACCCCGTCCACGGAGCCGTCATTCTCCCGAGTCTTCAGAAGATCCGGGAGGGGTTCGGAGTCTTCCTCTGCCCCACTGTCCGTAGCCATCAGGAGGCTGAGTTCTGAGCGCACAAAGTGTGGTTTGAGTCGGTTGGTGTGGAGGACCCGAAGGGGGTTCCGGGAGGTCCCCAGGTCGATGAGGTAAGTGACGGGGCTTTTGCGCTCGACCACTTTGAAGGGCCCCGTCCACTTATCTTGCAAGGCACATGGTTCGGTGGGGGACATCACCCATACTTGTTGTCCAGGCTCGAACTCAACGGAGGAGGCATTGTGATCATACCACTTCTTCATGTCCTCCTGGCTGGCCTCGAGGTTCGCCTTGGCCATCTCTCTGAAGCGCCGGGTCTGATTGCGTAGGGCCAGGAGGTATTTGAAGACGTCTGGAGGGGTCTTTAGGGGGGCCATCTCCCAACCTTCTTTTACTAGGCTGAGGGGCCCTCGCACAGGGTGCCCGTACAGGAGTTCGAAAGGGCTAAAACCGAGGGACTTCTGGGGAACTTCGCGGTAGGCGAAGAGGAGGCACGGGAGTAGTACATCCCACTGGCGACGGAGGGGCTCTTCCAATCCCCCAATCATCCCCTTGAGGGTGCGGTTGAAACGCTCCACTAGTCCGTTCCCTTGGGGGTGATAGGGGGTCGTGAATCTGTAGGTGACCCCGCATTGTTGCCAGAGGGACTTCATGTATTTGGATATAAAGTTCGTGCCTCGGTCGCTGACGACTTCTCGGGGGAAGCCTACCCGGGAGAAGATCCCCATTAGGGCCCGGCCAACCACCGGAGCTGTCACGGTCCGTAGGGGCACCGCCTCGGGGTAGCGGGTGGCATGGTCCACCAGTACTAAGATGAACCTGTGTCCTTGTGCCATGCGGGGGTCCAGAGGCCCCACGATGTCTATCCCCACCCTCTCGAACGGGGTGGTGACCACCGGGAAGGGTTGGAGAGGGGCTTTCAGCTTCCGACCACTCTTCCCGCTGGCTTGGCATGTGGGGCAAGATCGGCAGTGGTTCAGGACGTCGTTCCTCATCTTCGGCCAGAAAAAGTGGGTCACTAGGCGGCTGTACGTTTTATCTTGGCCCAGGTGTCCAGCCAGGGGGACATCGTGGGCCAGGTTGAGCAGAAAGTCTCTGAAGCGGAGAGGTACCACCAGTACTCGACCGGCCCCCAGCTCGGCGATTCTTTGCTCGCTGTATAGCAGGTCGTTATCCCAGTAGACCCAGTGAGTTCCGGTGGAGTCCCCTGCGTTCTGGGCGCTGGCTTGTTGGCGGAGTCCCTCGAGGGAGGGACAGGTCTTTTGTTCCTGGCGGAACTGTGCTTGGGTGGGCCCCCCCTCTTGACGCCACTGAGCCAGGCCAGGAAGGTCCTGGGGTTGCGCGTCCCCTTCGGCCGTCGGGTCTGGGAGGCTGGCCTCGTCGTTGTCTTCTACTGGGGCGACTGGGGGCGGAGGTGCTGGCCATTCTGGTTCTTCTGATCGAGGGACGGCACGGGCGGCCATGGACCGGGTGGTCATGCAGGCCCAGTCCGGGAGGCCCAGCATCCCCAGGTGCTCTCTTCTCTCAACGGTGGCCCACGGGGAACTCTCGAGGTCATTCCCCAGGAGGCAGTCCACGGGGGCATCGTCCCGGACCGTCACCTTCAACAGGCCGGAGACCCCTCCCCATTCGAATGGAACGCAGGCCATTTGACACATACTTTCAGAGTTGTCTGCCGAGCGGACGGGGCAGAGAATGTTCGGCAGGATCTGCTCGGGCTTCACCAGGTGACAGCGGACGGCCGTCACACTGGCGCCTGTGTCACGCAAGGCCTCGGCTCGCTGTCCATTAATGGTCACCCACTGACCGTATTTCCTGGTGTTAGCGGGTAGGGGAGCCCGCGGGACCATGTCTCTTCCCCCTAAGCACGCCAGGACCATGGCGGCCGGTTCCCACTCTTGCTGGGCCGGCTCATACTCCTCTGGTTCCTCCAATGATCGCTCTTCCCCCAGGGCGGCGGCAGCTACCTGGCGGGGCTTGGGTGTTTGGTTCTGCGGGCAGCTCGGGTCATTGGCGTAGTGGCCGACTCGTTGGCATCGGTGGCACGTGACGTTGGCTCGGACCCCAGGACGCCACGGGGGGTTGCCCCGACCGGCCGGAGCCGGGGTGCTGGCCACGGGTGTTGCGGGCAAGGCGTCTCTCCCTCGCCCCTGGCCCCCTCCTCCTCCCCGAGGACGGTGCTGGCCTTGGTTGTTTCTGTTCTGTTCGTGTGGCCCCCTCCGGCCCACTCGGGTGCTTTCCCATCGGTCAGCTTCGGCGGCGAGCTGCCGGGGGTCAGTCAGCTTACTGTCGAGGAGGTGCTGCCTGAGCTCGACGAAGCAGTTGTTCGACAGGTGCTCCCATACCATCAGGTTAAAGAGTTGTTCGTAGGTGGTGACCTGGCTCCCCTTTATCCACCCCTCGAAGGCACGGCTGAAATAGTTCACGTATTCTACCCAAGTTGTACCTGGGATCCGGGTGCAATCTCTGAACCTCTGGCGGTACATCTCGGGTGTGAGGCCGTAGCGGGTGAGAAGGGCAGCCTTCATGTGGTCGTAGGACGACATTTGGTGATCTGGGAGCTGCAGTAGGCCATCGCGCCCCTCGTTGATAAACCTCCCCCAGAGTCCGGCTCCCCAATCACTCCGGTCGATCCGGTGGGAGGTCATGGCGATCTCGTAGGCTTTAAACCACTGTTGTATGTCGTCTTCTCGGACATACTCGCGGACAACATCCTTGGGGATGTGGACTTTTTTCTCGATTGGCCCCGGGGTGTGTGGTCGCTCAGGCACCCCCAGTTCTTTATTTTGTTTCCGAAGTTCTATTTCCGCCAGTTTGCGCTCGTGCTCGAGCGTTATTTTTTTTTCCTCCAGCTCTCTCTGTCTCTGCTTCTCTTCTCGTTCATCTCGGAGCCGCATGTGCTCGAGGTTGAGTTTCTGTTCAGCCAACTTGAGTTCCCCATCCATCTTGAGTCGTGCCATTTCCAACTCGTGCAATCTGGTTCTTTCTCTTTCTCGGATCTCCTCCTGCGAGAGGCCCGTTCCCCGCTCCTCGGGAGCCGTGGCGTTCCCCTCTGGTGTGATGCTGCTTTGGTCGGAGGGTCCGGCGACCCCAGTTTCTGTCCACGACTCTAGGGCGTGCTTTAGATCATCTTTGGTACTCAGGCCGGTGGTAGCAATGCCCAGTTCTATGCAGAATTGTCTCTGTTCGCGGTGGTTGTATTCTTCTAATTTATCCATTTGGAATTTCTCGGTGGAGTTGCTATCTTTGGCTGACATCGTGTTGTTGTCGTGGGGTGAGCTATTCTCTGTACGATTACGCGTTGATTCGGATCGCGCCGCTGGCCACCAATGTTAGAAAGGATAGACGGACCGGGAGGGTCGGCCGGGGTCAGGAGGAGAGGTCTCCGGGGAGAGCCGTCTCCAGCGATCGTACAGACAAGTAACTTCCCCCTCACAGACAGATACCACACACGGATAAGGTTCAGTGTTCTTTATAAGCACTTCTTAAGGTACGGTTGAATGGTACAAGGAGGTCTGGACTCAGGGGTCCCCTCGATTCAAGTCTCTCAAAGCAGGGTAAGGGGTAGCGGGACAGTCTGTCTACCAGTCAGGTAGGTTGGATGAGATGATGATCAGCTCACAATCCTCGAGCTTAGTTGGTACGGGCCGCGGCAGCGCCAGCAGGTCCCGGAAAGATGGTCGATGTACGGTCCGCGGCAGCGCCAGTAGGTCCCGGTGAGGATGGTCGTTACAACGGGCCGCGGCAGCGCCAGCAGGTCCCGACGAGGATGGTCGTTACAACGGGCCGCGGCAGCGCCAGCAGGTCCCGACGAGGATGGATGTTGTAGAAGGCCGCGGCAGCGCCAGCAGGCAGGACGATGGTTCACAAGAGCGGGCTACGGCAGCGCCAGTAGTCCGTCAAGGCTGAGTTCTCTCGGTGTCTCTCGACTCCAGGATACAACTGCCTTCCTGCTCCGGAGTTGCCCCAGTTATAGGGCAGGCGCCCTTTGATGTCCGGACCCTCGCACTTGGAGGTCGGAGGGCCCGGGATGAAGGTGTCCAGACACCCAGCAGGGGGTGGAGCCAGCGCCTGGGGGGGCTGGAGGCGATCGGCACCTGGCGGGGGAAGAGCTCTTGACACTTCGTCCTCCTATTGACCTGCCAAGTGGTCCGCTCACCTCCCGGGTGGATGGTGGTGCCGGGATGTCGGGGCCGGCCAGGCCCGGGGTTAGGGTCGGGGCGAGGCCACGCGGCCTCGTGGTGCAGGGCCCAAGATGGCGGCTTGAACCGGCCGGTGGGGCTGGGCCCCGTGATGAGTAGAGGTCCGAGGGCAGAAGATCCGTCGGGAGACTGGGTACAGGTGCTTTTCGTGGATTATGCCTGGTGGGCCGGAGCTCGGGCCCTGCCGTGCGGGGAGGGAGCAAGCCCTTCGTGTGGCTTGTCCAACAGCAAGTAGTTGGAAAAGCCAAGTTGAGGTGGCAGTAAACTGCACCCACAGGCCTTGCAGTGGCAGGCTTGAGTCCGGTTTGAAAGGCTACTGTTGTGTGTGGCACTAGTAGCATTTGGTTTACCGGCCCTGGGTATATGGTATTCCACTTTACTAGGGACTTTTAGATAAGAGCACATGAACATTAGCACATTCACTTTAGCACTGGTCAGCAGTGTAAAGGGGGCAAAAATATTAAATTTGATGGTGGGCCCAGAGGGTCCCCCCAGACCGCCACCCCACGGGGCTACAAAATAAATGGGTGGGGGGCTCAAAGGCCCCCACCCCGAGCCCCGGGGAGCACTGCCCCCCCGGGGCTTTAAAAAAAAATGGGTGGGGGGCTCAAAGGCCCCCCCCAAGCCCCGTGGACCACCACCCCTTGGGGCTTTTTATATTGTGGGAGGGAGCCGCGTGGCCCCCCTCCTGGAGCCGTTGATGGCCCTGGGGACCGCAACCCCCCAGGGCCGGCTCCTGCAGTGTCTCTGGGTGCCCACCTCCGGGACACTGCTGTTTGCTATGGCAGGGCGGGAGCCAAGGCTCCCACCCTGTCATAGCAAACTTGGTTTGTATTTTGAAAGAGGGAGCAGGGAAATCTCTCTTTCAAAATGCAAACCATATTGCTTTTCCTCACGGGGAGCTTCATGTTAGCAGCTCCGCATGTGGAAAAGCAATGCCGGCTCCCGAAGGACGCGGGGAGCTGGCTGGGACCGTGGGGGCATTGGGGCTCCCCCACGGTCCTCAACGTTGTATATAGGCCCCGGGGGATGGGGTCCCCGGGGAGAATAGAAATTAGTGATAGGTGCTAATTTTTTTTACGGGCAAATTAGGAGTTGCGCGGCGCTTAGCTGGTGTGCACGCGCTGGGTGCGCGACTACTAACGCGTCGGACACGTATATGACGCACAAGCGTTGTGTAAAGTAATGCGTATGTGTCGCGTATGCGCCTGGAGTCGCGTACCGGTCGCATAGCGATCGCGCACGAAAATACGCACACATCCTACGCGGATCCTACACAACAATCCTAAAATGGCGGCTAGGTTCCGCGCAGCGATCGAGAAAGGTACGCTTTGGGTGCGCAACTCCCAAAAAAATAAAGAAAATAATATAAATATATTAAAAAAAAAAAAATAGAAAACAAAAAAACATTAGTTTCAATATTTACATTTTTCCACATTTATATTAAAAATATATAATGTAATTTAAAAAATAAAATATGTAAAAATAAATAGATTAAAAAATGTAGAAAATCCGTATAAAATAAATATAACTATTATTGCATTTAAAAATTGTCATTTAAGAAATCTTTGAAATTCACTGAAAAAACCATAAGTTTCAGACATGTTATAGTTAGCAATTAGCATTTAAAAAACCTTTGAAATTCACTGAAAAAACCATAGGTTTCAGACACGTTATAGTTGGCAATTAGCATTTAAAAAACCTTTTGAAATTCACTGAAAAAACCATAGGCCTCAGACATGTTATAGTTAGCAATTAGCATTTAAAAAACCTTTTGAAATTCACTGAAAAAACCATAGGCCTCAGACATGTTATTGTTAGCAATTAGCATTTAAAAAACCTTAGAAATTCACTGAAAAAACCATAGGTTTCAGGGGTGTTCTAGTTAGCTGGACATTTCACTCATACAAAACCATTGAAATTCCTCTGTTATAGTTAGTTCTACTAACTATAACTCGCGCACCCGCAATCCACTGCTGATGATGTCACATATTACATCATTCATGACATGGTCAGTGACATCACTGATGACCTCTCAAATGATATCACTGATGACATCATCCAGTAGATGTAATATGTGACGTCATCAGCAGTGGAATGGTTTTGTACGAGTGAAATGTCCAGCTAACTATACCACCCCTGAAACCTATGTTTTTTTCAGTGAATATATATAGAGATGCCGCACTTCGTAAATCTTCTTTATTTATGAACACCACTACTCCACCAACCCGTTTCGACCTCACAGGGTCATATTCACGGTAGGTGAATATTTCTTCCCACTTAATTTATATCCTACCCATCATTTGCCCATTAGGAGGCAAGATGGGAGTTGTAGTCCACTTCAAATAACTTGCACAGTTAGCATGGTATATGTTTGTCCAATTGTGCCATTTTGTTGAAACATTATTTTCAGTGTCATGATTTCACGCCTCTTGTAAGTTGTAGTTAGTACTAAGGGTTATATGATTTCATAATCCTATGAACATAAATTACAATTGATCATCAAATTATTGGTATAATATTATATCGGATCAACGTATAGTTAATCTTTCCTATTGAAAACATTTGTTTGTTTATATGCTATAATTCACGATACAGTACTGATGTTAATAAACCCTTTGATTCCATTTATCTGTGTAATGTCTATATACACACTCTTAGCGCTTGCCAAAATGACTTATTCTACACTTTTACATAATGTTCTTCATCATTGTTTAAACCAGTCGGTGTCTAATAATGTAACTAGATTTAAGTTGTATCAACTTTTTTGCTCTGTCTCCCCCCACGTTCGCTTTGTGGAACTGTATCAAGTCAAAAGAATCTCACCGCTCTTCAGTCACTGTTACATTTACTCAAATGGTTTGCGTGGCGTAATTCATTTCCTTATTTTTAACTGCTCTTATATGTTCAAGTATTCTTTTTTTCAACATGAATGTTGTGCTTCCTATGTATTGTAAACCACAGGTGCATTCTATCACATAGATTACGTAAGTTGTTTTGCAAGTAATGTTATGTTTAATATTGATCATTTTTCCTTCCTTGTCCATTAGATGTTTCATGTTAATTCCTATTTTGCACACCTTGCAATTGTTGCTTTTGAAAAATCCATGTCTCGCTTCATCTGGCCAACCTTTTGTTGTTTTCTCTTGTAAATGACTTTGAACCAATTGGTTTGTCAAGGTTTTCTTTTTTCCTGCAAGTGACTTGTGGTCCTGTTCCCAAGAGATTGCATATGTCTGGATCTTTTGATATCAAATGCCAATGTTTTTGTATTGCATTCACAATTTTTGTACTTTCTTTGCTGTACATGTTTATTGATATAGGAGCTTTTGGTTTCAGTTGTTCAATTTTCAGGTGGTGTTTCTCTTTTCTAGTAATTAGTGTGTCTGCACGTGACTTCATTCATGTTGAAAAAATACTTGAACATATAAGAGTGGTTAAAAATAAGGATGTGAATTACGCCACAGCAAAACATTTGAGTAAATGTCAGAACAGTGACTGGAGAGTGATGAGATTCTTTGGACTTGATACAGTCCCCAAAGGGGGACCCAGGGGAGACAGAACAACAATGTAGGGACAACTTGAATCGCGTTAAATAATAAGACTCAGGACAAAGACACCGACTGGTCTAAACCACGATAAGGAACTTTATGTACGTTTATGAATTAAATGTGTAGAATAAGTTTTTGGCAAGCGCTAAGAGTGTATAGACATTACAGCGATAAATGTCATCAAAGGGTTTATATAACATCGGTACTATACCATGAATTATCGTACATAAACATGTATTCAATTGGAAGGATATACTGCACATTTATTAGCTACAATATAATACCAATAATTTGATTATCAATTGTAATCTATGTTCATAGGATTATGAAATTACATAACTTAGTGGTCATTGGCATCACTGTGCACCAGGGGGCGGACAATAACGAAACGCTGAAGACCGCGGTTTGTATTCTTTACAGTTTTCGTCCGGATCCACGGATCACGCTGAAAAAAATAAATAAAAAAATAAACCGGCTTTGTTTTGGCCCTGGGGGTCCCAAGGAGGCTGCCAACTCTTCCTGGTTGAAGTGTTGCCAGCCAATAAAATTTCAGTAGGGTCTCAGTAGGCTGTTGTGCTCCCAGATATCTATATTGTTTAAACTTCAATTTCTCAAACTACTGTACGGATTTACACCAAATCACAAAAAGCACGCTTTCTGGACCAACATCTACCTTTCTGCTAAATGTGGTGTGTTCAAAAGATTAAAAATCCCCATAGACCTAACATGAGGAAACACGTTTTGGGACCCCCCATTTTTCTTGGCCCTGGCTTGGCGGATCACCCCAAAACTTTCAACACAGCAGCTGAACCAAAAAGGGGAAGTTTTTTTGAAAAGTTTGTGACTACACGTCAAGCGGCAAAACAAAAAACGCTTTTCCCATGGAAACTCGTCTGTCGGGTGTTTTTTGTTTGTGGCAAATAAATGTATGAAGAAATATACCTCCTGGTGTGCGCCTCAACTGTGATCCATGAGAAGGGATCGTCGAAAGGGTATATGTGTGTGTGTGTGTGTATATGTGTATATATATAATATATATATATATATATATATATATCTGTGTGTGTGTATATATGTATGTGTGTAAAAGACACCATTGGTTATAATTGAGACAGATGAGTCGTAAAACGACAAATATCGCCGTGGGTGCAAACATCCTTGACAGGATGTGGCTATACATGTTCCTGACAGATTACCACTTTTGGATTTCTTAATTTTAGACTTCTTGTCTTCCCCTCATTAGTTTCATACATAAATCAGTAAAAGCATAATCGGGGACTTTCTAGGTAAAACACATACCTCAGCTGAATGTCCTGCAGACTTCAGCAAGCCTTGAACCTTGACCTATTACAAGAGAGGAAAGAATAACACTATTCATCTGTACCTGAGTGTCGGGAACATTTGGTTGTTAGTGGTATGTGAACCGATAAGCATTTCTCAGAAATAGAACAACACATAGACAGGTCAACTAACAAACAAGATTAAATTAAACTTGGCTGGCACAGAATAGATGGTGCATGCTTAGAGGTCAACTGCGAGTGCTTAGTAAGAGACGCTTCTGTTACGTGATTAATGTTAATTATTTCCTGTTTTTGTATAATACATGCTGGTACAGCAGTGGCTCTGTAACACAGTAAATACATGTCTTAATATTACTAGTATTAAAAATGCTCATTTTTACGGACCTCTGACTAGTGATTAGCTGAGTGGAATGAACTTGGCTATCCTAAAAATATGAGATACTTTCAATTAAATTAGAATGTTTTGCTGCATTCATCATTAGGAACATAATTAGCACAGTTTACTTTTAAAATTTGCCGTATGTCAATCTTCAGACTGTTAGTAGTGTATAAGAGGGTGGGTACTGTTAACAAAACAGTTCTTTGCTAAAAATTGTCAAACTGAGTTGCTGGGAAACTCGGGGCTTTTCCATCAATCCTGTTTCAACACCACTAATAAACCCCTTAGCGAGCAAGACATGCAAGAGTTTAGTGATGAAAAGGGAGAACGTGTCCTTTCAATTAAATACTAGGAACGTCTTTTGATATGCACCCTTTTTAAAAATGAAAAAGAAATGTATTCATATATCTATCTAACACAGTGGCAATTGCGCGCATGTTGGTGTGGGTGTTTGTGGTTGGGTCAGAGTTTCCATAGGAAGAGTGCTTTTTAGGTCGAGCCTGGGCAGTGCATGCGCTGCTCTGCGAGCCATGCTGTAGCGGGAATGTACTTGAAGCTCCGCCCATATTTGTCATTGGCTTGTGTCATTGTCCTTCTTAAATGCTGGCTTATGATTTGTTAGTAGGCTTGTTAGTTATCCCTTTGTGCCGTCTTGTCTTCATTTGTAACCTCCCATGAGGACTGGCCCTTTTACTTCAGTTATTACACAGTACCTCTTCTTTAGTCTGTAAGCCCTATTTTCTTTAATGAGTTTCTCTTACTGCAGGGGGGTCTCTCGTGCACAGTTGTGACCACCGGCTTGTTTTTTTAACTTGTAGCAAACTGGGAGTTCTTCAGGGGCCATGGGAGAAAGAAGGGGGCACTCAGCGATGCGTTCAAGCATTTTGAGTGCAGTAGGTCTCCCATTTTTTTTTTTTTTTGAGTTTAAGCTATAGGCATTGTAAATGACAATGCCTTTTATTTGTTTTAAAAACCTAAATAAAAGATATTGTCATTTACAATGCCAATAGCTCAGACATGCGTAAATGCGAGACCTGTTGCACTGCAGATGCTTGTTGCTTTGCTAGTAACGTTGGCACTGTTTTATGAATCTTCACTAAACATTCCCAAAAAAAAAGTAAATAGGCCTCTGCTCCTTCCTAAAAAGCTTCAGCGTGATCTATTGCTCTACGATTTGGGGAAAAAAGGGGGGGAGGGGTGGCAAGGGTCCCAAAATGTGTTTTCCTCATGCAGTTTCCCTTAGGAATTTTAAACGGCAATAGAGAAAGAAATGGCTGAACAGAAATACACCAGATTTAGCAGAAAGCTAGATCTTTACTCAGAAAGCATGTTTTTTGTCATTTGGTGTAAATTTGCTCTACGTTTTTTGAGAAATTTAGGTTCAAAAGTTAGTGCTATGTTGACAGTTGGTCCTACTCGAAACCAGTGCTGTACAAATTAAAATAATTTAGCTATCTGATTTGCAGAGAGTGCGTTCTTTCACCCATCAGTCTTTTCGATACCTTGGGTTCACGTGATCAAAGAAGTTGCGGCCGTCATTACTAGGGCTATCGCTCTCTGTGTCCTGAAACTAAAGATAAATGAAGAGTAGTGCTCCCTGACACCCTTCTAGTTATGGGGGCGGGGCCTAAAGGAACCCACCGAGGGGGTCAAAAACATTTTTGGCTGACCAGACCAGTTCTGTGGTACTCTCGCAGGAGCCTGTGCGTATTCTCCCTGTGCTACACGGGAGTCCTATGGGACCACACTGGGATCTACGCTGGCTCCTACTGGAGTACTGAAAGACAGATTTAAAAAATAAATACATAGAAGAAAATGAACTTGAGCCCCTACTGCGCACATCCTTTTGCCTGTAGCATACTCTTTGCAGTTATGTGATTTCCTATGTGTAATCATTGAAACTCTGTGGCTAAGGCTCTACAATGCACAGCCTATGACTTTGTCTTCATGAGGAGCCTCCACCCTCCAGATATTCTGGCCCCATTAGGTTTCCAAGTACCTATTATGCATGAACTTTGCCCTGTGCATAGCTCTTTACGAAGAGGTTAGTTTCTTCAGACTGCCAAGCCCTATCAGATGGCTAAATCCCTAATAAGCACACTTTTAGCCTTACATAGAAGGCTTCATAGAGAAACCACTCCTTTCAGACACCCAAACCTCTGCTATGCACTCCATTCATGTTCTGCTGAAGTCCTCTCAGAGAGCCCACTACCTCCAGACACATGTCTTTTTAGCTGGCCAAATCCATACTCCGCGCACCCTTTGCCTTGTACACAAGTCTTCACGAAGAACCCACTGCCTCCAGAAACCCAAACTCCATAGCACAAGGCTGTCAACATTGTGCTTAAAATAGATTTTGTGGAGAAAGGATTCCCTTCCCAGACATAAACTATCCGTGAAGGCTTTTTCCCCTGTCTATGTGTACTACAGAATGCAGCACACATGTAAATAGGAAAGAAACAAAGAAAAAAAATTCTCTTTGTTATGCTGGTCTCAGCAAGGTGCAGGATTTTGACGCAAATCCCTACTTACAAATGTTTGTACATTTGGATTGTTGTCAAAATCCATAAGTTGATGCACAAGAACGCCCATACATTACCTTTGGAACGCCCCCTTGACGCAAATTAATGCAAGATTATACATTGCACTACTTTGAATTTCTTTTGGTTATAAACCAACACAAATAATTATTTCTGTTGGTTTATAAAGCAAAATCTTTGAAAATGTCTCCGAAATCTATGGTTTTTTGTTTGGATTTTATTTGCACTCTTATCAATAGACTTACCTTTAAATATCTATAGAATGCTATGTCAGGCTAATATGGTGCTAAAATAAAGAGAGACACATTACAACATTATTTTTCCTATTTTTAAACCAGTAAAGGCGGTTTTCAGTAGAACTTCTTTTGGGTAGATTTTATAAAAAGTTTTTGTGTTTTTGTTTTGTGGGGTTTGACTTGAAAAACAAAAACAGGGTATGTAACCTTGGGGAAAGAGAGAGAAACAAACAACAAATTATTTTGTGGACACTTGTGCTCCAACACTAACTCACCCCTCACTGAAGTGCATTGCTATCCACTATATGCATCCCTGCTGCTGCTCCTGCAATATCTTATCATATCTTGAGATGCAGGATTGTTTTCAGAATGACCCTGCAGTACTTCTCTTGCCCCCGTATCTCCTTGTCCAATGGAGGGTCCAGATGTTTGGGTGGGCGTCTCCTCCGCATCCTGTTGTTGCTCAGCATGCGCAAGGCGCACAGGATTGACAGAGCGCAAGTTCTTCCACATTCTGGATGTCCCATGGCTATACTTTTTAGCAGTCTGCCCCCACACCAGGGACTTCCTGGGGCCGATGAGTGTTCCCCTGCTCCTCCACCATCTCTTGCTTTCTCTCACTTCCAGTTGGCATAGCTGAAGCCATAGAAAATATATAAGAATACAGAAGCAACTGAAGGGTCCAGCACAAGATATGATCATACCCAAAGTGCTAATTCGAAATGAGGTTCAACCAATGAGAAGTCTTTAATGTGTGTGCCATATGTCTCATAGTAACACCGCTGGTTCGCAGCACTTACAAATATGGAATTTTTACATCCCCCACCCCCCCCCCCCCCCTCACCTCCAAAAAAAAAATTCTCAAGGGTCTTCATTAATCTACCCAATTAGAAAAGCTGTAGGCTCAAACTGAAATAAAAAGAACTCTTTCTTACTAAACACAACTTTTTTTTATTTTTCATCGATCTTGCGTTATTCCAGCGGGACACGAAACAGGAAGTAAGTTCCACACCAAACTTCTGTGGTGGCCTACCATTGGCTGAAGTGGTCCCCTGGGACTACTGCGGGACCGTGGAAAGTGAAAATAAAAATAAAATCAATAATTAAAGGGCACTGCTGTAGATTCACTATCAAATTTAGATGCAAAATTGACATATGGTTAACTTTAGATTTTACTTGACGTTAAAAAAAACCTCTAGCAATTCACTGGAAGAAAGATTAAATTGATTTTATCGTTGGGTAAATGAAAAAGACTAAGTTACATTAAAAAAACAACTATAAATTACTGAAAAAAACACAAAAGTTAAAGAATGTTATACTTGGGCGACATTATCAATCCAAACGTGATTTTATTTTTTTTAACTCCAAATGCAACTGAAATTCTGCAGTTATAGTTTGTCGAGCTAACTACAACTTGTGCCCCCGCCCTACATTGCTTGTGACCTCGTATATTACATCACTTATGGCCAGTTCAGTGACATCACTGAATACATCACTAATGGTATCTCAAATGACATCAATGATGAGATTATCCTTTAGATGTGACTGTTTGCTATATGCTTACCATACTGAAAGATATTCAGCAAGGTACATATAGAACTCATTTTCTATAGCCTCTTTAAAGATAATCGATGTACGTTTTTGCTACAAGCTTGTTGTCCTAATGGATCTTGGATGGACTCGATGATCAAGGGTTTGATCCTACAGATTACAGGCCTTGGGTAGTGAGTGTGAGGAGTTTGAAGCTACAGACTACGCTCACAAAGAAGCTACAGATTAAGGTCACAAAGATTGAAATATTGAACCTTGGAGACACTTGGGACACAGGTTCTACGTCTCCAATTAACTCAGAGCCTCAAACGTACATTTTACAGACACCAGCTGCTCAGATTCCACTACGTACAGCGTATATTCTAGTGCGTATATTTTCATCTCTTTCCTCTATCTTTCCCTCTCACCTACTTCTTTTCCCATAACACTCTTCCTATGTCTTCTCCTTCCTATCTGCTTCCCTTCTCTTTTTATACCCTTATCCTGCTCCTCTGCCATCAGCCCTTACTCATCCTCTCCCCTATTGGTTCATCCTTTTGTTCTGTCCTTTTGCCCTCTCTTCTACTGTTTGTATCACATTTTTGTTGACCTCTTCTAATCCCTTATCATTTCTGCACTTTTCATCGTTTCCTTCACCTTTTTGTTCTCCACTCTTGCCCCTGCAGGCTGTCAGTGATTTTCTGCTTCTTTGCGGCAACTCTGGGAGATGTTTGTGGGATGCTAGTATCTATATTAAAATAAGTCTTCATCACTGCATTAAATAAATATAAATTTGAAAATGTAGCCTCTTTTTATAATCTACCCCCTACTCGCCACGGTCCATGAACAACTCCCATAGGAAATTATCTGCAAGTATCTGTAAACCTTCAGCAGTGCGCCCCCCCTCCACCTAGTAGACACCTCATATGTTGCCTTCTATCATGATCTGTGTATCTAGAAGAGTTGTTGGTATTTGTATATTGCGGGTGGAAAAGGTTCCAACGTGACCTTTTAATTCCCTGAAAATCCTGTGTCGGGCACTATTTTTTGCACTGCTGCTTTAAAAAAATTACGGGATTTAAAAACTGTTTACATTGCCCATCTTGTTTATTTCCTTTCCCACAAAAGTTCCTTAAAGTAACAATAAACCATGTGTTACGGGTTTTTGTGGTGCTTTATATAGTTAAGCTTCTATTTTCCTTTTTGAGCAATTTTCTAATGTAAAAAGATATTCGATTGAGAACCAATTGACTTTATTTGCAGATCAATTCTGAAGAACAAGTTGTTAAAGATGAGCACGAGCCCCTGTCATGGGATGGAAATATTCCTGATGATGTGATGAAGGCAATACCGGAAGGAAAAGAGGTTCGAGCAGACAGTATTACTATCTGGATTGATCCACTAGATGCTACACAGGAGTATACAGGTACACAAGTGTTCTAATCCTGTTGCTTAGCATGTCTCCCACTCTTAATTAGAACCACCAAGTAAAGACTTTGATATTTTCGTTGTAGTCAAACTCATGCAACTCTCTTCGATCGCACCGCAGAGAAGGAAAACCTGTGTATCTCCATTATCTCACCGAGTCAAAAATACATTTTTTATATAGCACTTTATCCTTCCTGTTTCTAATCAGTTTATTAACTTCAAAAAGATGAAAGAATGAATTGACCTTGATGGTGTTGCAACGTGACTTGCAGAGCTCGTCAAATGTCACAGCAAGGTCTTAACTCACTGATCCCTCATGCCTGGATGTGTAGACTGATTAGAAGTTGGCGGGTTATAATCAAAAGTCATGCCATGAGGAGAGGAAGGGGGCTTAAGGAATTTATTTTAAAGGAAGTAACTTTCAGAATGTTATGTAACAACGGGAAAAATAGCAGATTGATCAAATCATGTATCTCAGCAGGATCTTATTGCAGCCCTTTCAAGACTTAAAAATATTTTTGTTGATTGGCACATGTCTAAGGATTGTAGGTATTTAGAAGTTGATCAATGTTCAATTCTAGCTTGAGAAGTAAACCAGTTTGGATTGATGGAAATGTGCTTCGTTTCTGGACTGTATCATAAAATTGTTCATTAAATTCTCTGGGTAAGAGCACTGCGGCAGAGTCCTGTGACGGGCCAACCTTTGCGCAAGCAGCAGTGTAGGAGGCCATGCTACTGACAACCTTCTTGCTTACAGTACTGTAACCTAGCTGCATTGTAGAAGCCAGCAAATTTACACAAATTCTGCAAGTCTCTCTCCGCTAGTTGCCTATCATGCTTGTCACCCCTCAAGAGGCTCCTGATGTCTGACATGTACAATTCTGTAGCGCACCTGTGTTGGGCATTCCCATGTTCATACCGATTGCCACCACTACTGTTGCTATTTGCTGTAGAATGTCTTTGGGGAGAGTTTCTGGACTTATTGGGGGCTAATCTGTCCTAGTCATTAGTGGCGAAAGAGGGGCTTCTGCTTAATGGGACATTTTGACACTGATTCTACAAACGTTAATCTTGCAAATGAGGTATGATAGAAAGAACAATGTTAATCAGCAAAAGACTGAAGCCCCATATGACTTTCAACTCATCACAGGTGACAGATGAGGAAGAAGAACATGAATACGTTACTGTAGCAACAAGCAAAGAGAGAGAAGACCATACTTGTTGGTGATGTCAAATTATGGTATTCGGGAAGCAGTAGATGGAGGGTATGGATGTGTTGAGGATACAATAGTTGCCAATGAGGGAAAACGTGTAGAACACTGTTGTGATAAAAGTGAGATATGCATGAGTAAAAAGAACAAGGAAAAGATGAATTGTACATTTCCAATTTTCTTCAAACTAGCAATAAAATCCCAGAAATAAGTCAAAAGTAGTTAAAGAAGAAACAACTAATAAGATTATTGAAGAAAGGAGCAAGGAAATTAAATTTGATGATTTTAAGAACTATGGAATTTCTCCAGGTAAGAGGGCCGAATGAGGCAATTCTTTCACTAATGAAAAGATTAAGGTGAATGATCTAAAGGATAAGCATCCAGCTGTAGGTGAAACTGAAGCATTAATAGGGGAGGCAGCAACAATTAAAGTTAGATCTGTAACCAAATAAAATACCCAGAACTCAGTAGGGTGAACATTTGATAAAAATGAGTTTAAGACTGGGGTTCAGGTATTGGCTCATATGAGGTCGTTGAGTGTGCCACCGAGAAAGGTCTTAGAGAAAATAGAAAGTAAATAACTGGGTGTTACCTATACATTCCCCTATTGGCTGGGAGCTGTGTGGTAAAAATATAACCGTACATTCTCTGGGATTAAAAACCTTAAGTTTGAAGATCGGTTTACTGCAGATGATGACAATTAATTGACACAGAATCTTTAATTGCTTACATTCCGTTGATGGTGTTAGGATCATTACATCAAAGGATATTGCATCAGAAAGCTTTGTAAGAAGCTGGAGAAAACAAAAATTGAAATAAGGCAAGAGTATTTTCCATTCCAGGGTTACATTAGAAGTAATTTGATATTGATGGAGGTGACCAGACAGTTGGAGCTTAGGATAGAGCACACAATGAGTGATACTGAAAAACAAAACATAAATATGATGAATTTGAGCATAGTGGGCAATGTAGTTGTGCTACAATTTCGCACATAAAATCGCCATCACAAAAACTGACCATGTAAGTCTCGTTCACTCTCAAGAGAAGAATAGAAGGAAGATGGAATAACCACAAGTGGATTTGGCTAGTGACGGAAATAATCCCCAGATGTTCCGGTACGGAGATCTTACAGTCCCTAATGAGAGTTCATTGAATATAATGACATGAAATTTCGCTGCTTTACATAGACAATGGAGAGAGTTAAAGCAGGAAGGGGTTAAGAATAGAACGGGAATAGAAGCGCTGAAGAAAACTTAGTATTATTGCTTAAATAGAGATGGATTATTAATAGGGCTCCCGGATTTATGGTATTTGTTTTTTAACATTTCCGTCTGTATTTATCCATATTTTTTGGGCGACTTATTATTGGTATTTATCCATATTTATTTTGTGTGTCAAGAATAAATGTAGCTGTAAAATGGTATATTTCTGCATTTATATAACTTAGATGTGCACTCAAACATGGATGTCTAACAGGTTTTGGCAAACTAAGCAGCCACATATAACAAAAGACTACACTCACAGGTACATTTTAGCATCATACTACAAACATATGTTAACATAGGTCTGTATTTAAGGAAATCTCATCCTGTATTTTAACCCTCAATGTTGTCTGCCTGCTCAGCAGTTGAGAATTCATGAAAGACAGCATGGAGAGTTTCTCACAAGAAGCACCATTTTCAGTATATTTCCGCTTGTGAATATAAATATAGGCAGGAAAGACGTTTTCTGTCTGTATTTTTCTGTAAAAATCAGTAAAAACTGACAACTGGAAGCATTCATTATTATAAATCATTCAATATAAAGTCTGTACAAAGGGAAATAATTCTGCTTTTCGGTGGGGGAGAGGGTCTGATAACACTGATATCTACTCCCCTTGACTGTAAAACTAAAATAATCTGTTTTAGCAATTCTAAGTTTCTCATTCTGCTAATATGTGCCTTAGCTATGGGGGAGTGGGCACAGTCATGAAATTTCACCGAGCCCGGTTGTGCTGGTGAATTTATTGATTTGTATGCCACCAGGGCCTCCTTTTGATGACTCTCTAAAGTTTTTAGTGAGGCTGCTTGAAATAATTGAGAATAGTTATCCTAGCCATTCAGTTCTGCTGCTAGGCAACATTAATGCAAGAATACCTTTGATAAATCTAGACCATCCCCTGAGTGATATTTAAGAACAAATATGGAGAGCACCAACAAAATCAGCTGAATACAACTGGGTAACCTCTGTAATCTGTTCTTGAAGGGTGTAATTTGACAGTAGTATACAGAAGATGTTTAAGTGATCAGTTTCTACTAACACATTTAGTTAGTGCCATAGTTTCTTCAGGACTTTGCAATACAGCAATATAACGGAGAGTAGGTGATTTTGGAGAAAGTGATCACAGACCCATAAATATCCTTTTTATGGTCTGGCTTGACAGCGCAGCCCTCGCCAGACAATTATGTGAGCACACCGGGAGAGGGGGTTTGGCTCCGCCCACATGCTGGGTGCCAGGAGTTCATGATTTGATGGGGCAGAAGTTGTTGTACTACCACAAAAAAATGCTTTTTCTCCACACAGCGGTGATCATTTTGTTAATTTATCCCACTGCCTGAGGTTGAACTTTCAAGGCCACACACTTAAATTCTCTTGGATAACTAACTAATTTATGAAGTTCTTCTCTGGCAGGAGCAAGGATGAGAGAAGGACTGTCTAGAAATACACTAAGTAGCAAGATGTTTGCATGGGCAGACCCAACATTTTTTATGCAATTGATGATTGAACTCCTTAAGCACACATGCCTTTGAATGCAGCTAGGGGTAAATGGAACTTTGTCCCTCCACTCCCCCGCCCCCTGTGCATAGCAGCAGCGGTTGCATTTTCGCTCCCCAGGTATTTGTCAATAACATCTCTGATGTTCCAGAAGCCTTAGCACAAACGCAACCCCCCCCCCCCTCCCTCCCCCCTTCCCAAGCTGAATGAAGAGGCAATATCCATGTCTATTATATGCAGATGTCACAATGCATCTGACAGAGGCATCTAGCTGGAGATTCCTTAACATTGAATTTCCCGGGCGTCAGACTGATCCGGGAGATTTTTCTTCAAGCAAAAGAGCCAGTAGGTGGTGTAGCTTGGCTCTGCGTGATGTCGGCAGTGTCTGCGCTGTAGTGATGTTCTCGGCACACTGGCATCAGTTCTTTTCTTTCGCACCAGTCAAGGGCTCACCCGTTAACAGAGCTACCCTCACTTTTTGACAGGCTTTTTTGGATTTTTGTCGACCCCCCCCCCCCTTTTTTTGGTGTGTAGGTTTCTTCTATCATGTCTAGGGGGACTTCTGGGTTTCAGGCTGTATGGCGCCTGTCACCACGCTGTGTCTGACGGACCTGCACCTGGTTTGCCTGTGGTGCTCTGAACTTTTGGGCCATGGCTCCGAAGGCTTTGAGGAAGCGGTCCTTAAAGCTACTTGCGACCCGACAGTTGACCCAGCGTCGTGTGACTCCTAGGAGATCTAGTTCACGGTCCCGGTCGAGAGGAAGGTCCGTGTACCGCTCCAGGAGTCCCACGTCCTCTTCATCCCACTACAAATCATCGGGACCCTCTGGTAAGAGGTACAAGAAACATAAGAAGTTGAAGTGTGCTTTGACTTCTCCCTGTCTGTCAGCCAACATGACGGAGGAGTCTCTGCGTTGTAAGCCTTGTTCTTTGGATCCTGTTCCGGGGTCGGCTCCACGCTTTGCTGATTTTCCGGAAGCCAGAACGACTCCAATCCAACTCCAAGAGTTATACGAGGCCACGCGCCTCATTTTTGGGCGGCCTGACACGCCTTCAGTCCCAATGGGGTCAGAGGGGGCTCCATCGAGTTCCGTGCTGATGACGATATCACCCTTTGGATCCGGTTCGGCGCAGGTCATGCTATTGCAACCTCCTCCCAGCGCCGACCCTGACAACGATGCTCCTGTGGCCGCTGGTGCTCCCAGGCGGCACCAGCCCCATTCTGATCCCCAATGACCCAGAGCCGGTACAGTGTCGACCAGCGCCAATAGAACCTCTAGGTCCTAGGTTGTTCCCTGAGCCCTATTCTGAGGGGCTAGGAGTGGGAAAAGATTGGGAGGGATCGCTAGACCCTTTAGAAGGTCAGCCTTTTCAGGAAATGGACGGGTATGAGGAATTGGTTAAGGCCAGTGTACTGGACGCCTCTCCAGATTCTGACATGCTTTCTCTCCCACTGTGGCTATGGAGGAGGCAGCATCATTTGCTATAGAGTTGTGAAGGGCGGCTGAGGTTCTGGACCTCCAGCTCCCTTCCGTGGCGGTCAAAACGAATATCTTGAGGGAGGTCCTGCAGCCTGGTGTCTCCTCTTGGGAACCCTTGATTCCCTTGAATGAGGTCCTTACAGATGTCCTACTGGGAGCTTAGTCTAAGCCCAGCACAGGGGCTCCTGTAAATAGGACAGTTGCCCGTCACCACTGCCCTGCTCCAGGTGACCCAGGTTTCCTCACTACCCACCCTACCCCAGAGAGCTTGGTGGTCCAAGCCTCTATCTCCCATGGTGCGATCCCTTCAGATCTCCTGGAAAGGGAATCCAAGAGTCTGCATAGTTGGGGCAAGACATTTCTTTTTCCACCAGCCGTGCATTACAGTCAGTGAATACTGCATGCTTATTGGGCCATTATTTGCTTTCCCTGTGGGGAACAGTTGCTCATGTGCTTCCGCAGGTCCCGGAGGAGGCCCAGGCCATCCTCTCCCAAGCAGTGTTAAAAGGGGGAGATGCAGCAAAGTTTGCCATCCGTTGTGGTCTCGACACGACTGACTTGCTGTTCATAGCGATTTCAAAGTCGGTGACAGATCGATGCCACTCTCATGGACATGTTACGGCCAAGTCCTTGGGCCTCTTTGTGGCCACACGTCAACAGTCTGCCTTTTGCCCCTTTCGCGGCTACAGAGGGGGCTTTCAACCTCTCCAGCCCTATCCCAGCCTCAAGACCGTGCAAGTTCCTCAGCCTTCACACGGCCGAGGCTTGTTCCGACCCCGTGGATCGGGAGGCCAAAGGTCTGGTCAGTCCACCACCCCCTGCAGCCTCAGCCTCCAAGTCCTCCTTGTCTTGCCCTTCTCGATCATAGGCGACCAGTTGATGGCAGGATCAACCATCACTTCCACCACTGGCAGACCACCACATCAGACAAGTGGATTCTCCAGATAGTCCGAAGGGGCTACTCCTTACCCTTCAAGTCTAATCCCCTCCCTTGCCTCTATTTTATGACCAGCTGACAGAAGATAATCTTATTTTGCTTCAGGAGGAAGTCTCCTCGACGGGAGTGTCTTTGTTATAAGGACCACACTACATGAATATTGTGCCGCCTGGCCCTCCCCTCGTGGTCCTCAAGCTTAGCCGCCATGAGTGCGTGTTCTTTTACAAGGCGCTGCATTTTTTGTTCAAGTGGGGGTTTACAAAGAGGTAATGTTGATTTCTGCCACCGTCCCCTTCTGTTATTTTCTGAAAGTCCGCCCTGAGGAGGGCAACATCCACTGTGACTGCGTCTAGCTTGGGCTCGATCGCAATAAGCCTTTTACTGCAGCCAATATCTCGCCCATGGGGGGTTCTCGACTATGCAGCACCCCCCTTTCTCCCCCCCCCCCCAGACCTTCCATGAGTCCTCTGTGATCCCCTCAGCTCCAGCCACAGATGTAGGCACTGCAAGCGCAATGGCATACTTGTCCATTTTATTGAGCTGCGTAGGCCGTGGCCAATGACCTCCCTCCATGACTGCCCCTGCCAGCCTCAATGTCTTACTGCTGATGTGTACCTCGGAGGACCTCCACTGCCCCGCCACCACTCCCCTGACAAGGAGTGGTAGTGGCTGGGTTTTAAGTTCCTACATTACACAAAGCACAGTAATTCATAGCAGTAGCTCCACAGCACGCTTCGCTAAGTCTAAATATGCGAGGGGAGAGGGGAGTAAACAAATAAGCAAAAGACCAGGCACGTGCAGTCTCCTTTGAGTAATGGGTCACTTAGCTGCCTGAACAGCAGGTTACACTCCATAGACCCCACACTCGATGAAATCCGTCCATCGCAGTCGTCCAGACCGATGTGGCATGAAATTGGCCTGTGTGCGACCACCTTCAGGATTCTGGGCACAGGAGGCGAGGGACTCCAGCACCATGCGGCCCTTGCCACCCTCTGCACAACCATGGCTAAAGAAACAGGTTATTTCAGCAGGTCGTGAATAGCCACCATGTTGCCAGGCCTACCTGACACTCTCCGAGTTCAAAGCCCAGCTGGGGCCTCCTCTGCATCCAGCGCCACACTCACCGCTCCTGGAGGTGCCTCGTTGTGGGCCTCACCACACTCTCCTAACTGTAGCCAGCACATACCACTCCTTATTCAGCTCGGGTCCTGGCACAGGCCTCCCACCCACTGATAATTCTTCCGGTACCGCCTTGTCGGCAACTGTGTCTGCTTTTCTTCCTGGCAGGAGGTGCGCCTGACATATTCTCCGTGCCCCGTACTCTCACCTTCGCTGCTCATTCTGCCCCTAGGCACCCCCCCTATCCCCCCTCCAGGGCACAGTACTCACTTCTGCCCCCGCTCTTACAGTCGGTTTGTTGCCCAGGCAGGCAACAGGGCTGGGCCGATGCACACAAGCCGGCAGCACTGCTTAGCCGACTGTGCCTCTCTCCTTCATGAGCCAGTGCGGTGCTCCCCTCCAGCGCAGATCAGCCGGGTCCCCACTGCCAATATGCAGCTTTTACACCGGGGCCAACTTAGGATGGCAGCCATGATCAGACTTGTGGCTGGATGGGGGAAGGTTCCAGTTACGGCAGCAGAGCTGACCTAGAATGCAGCCATCTTCTTCGGCGTCCAGCCACACTTTGCTTGTCTTGTGCATTTCTGCCCTCTAAGACCTGTAGTCAGATGCTTACAATATTATGCTGATTGAGTTTCAAAGAGTTAGAATACACTCTTCTCTATCCCAGTTGGGTGCCCTGGACGACTAGGGTTTTCTCTTGAACTAGCTTTTGATGAAACAAAGATGTTTTTTCCTGCCTCTGGCATGTCTTTCTCTGTACTCCTCTCTGGAATTACCTCTACTAGCACCTACTCTCTAGACCCATCCTGAGTCAAGAAAACTTGAGGTTAGTAGAGTTCCCTCTCCCATGTGCTATGTCTTTTTTCCAGCAATTTATAGGTCATCCAGTAATGAGGTTGATTTCATTCATCCCTATAACCTTCTGGAGTATCTGTAGATGTGACTTTAATACAACATTTTGTTAATTTGATTTAAATCAAAGATTTAGTCCGAAGTGCTCCTGTTAATCTTTAATTTGTCCCATTTTCACTTCTGATTAAACAACTTTGGTTGTATGGATTGAGCTATTTTCAGACTACACGTTTGGGCCTTCTACTCTCTTTTTGCAGCATAAATACTTACCTATATTGTAGAAGTTACTGAAAACCTTCAAAAATGTTTTGAGCTATCCAGCTACTAGGTAAGTCTAGCCTGAATGGATGTTTGTTAACTGGAGAATTATGACTTTCCCAGTGTGAACAAGAGGGTTACGAGAGAACACTGCTGATCCTGGATGCTTGTCCTGATGCCAGATATTGAGCAAGCCACAACGGTTTAACTTTTCAGAATCTTATCTTATTTTTTGATGTCTCTTGCCCGCTCATCACAGTTTTCCTTTCATTAGAACATTACTGTTAGACCTGACAGCCTTAAGGTGGTCTTCCTCCCAACTCTCCTTCTTCCTCCTTTTTTCTGACCTAGTTTTTGCTGGTAGTATGACTGCATACTTAACCACTGCTAACCAGTGCTAAAGTACTTGTGCTCTCTCTCCTGAACATGGTAATATTTGTGCATGTCCAGTTGGCATATTTAATTTACTTATAAGTCTCTAGTAATATGGTATGGCATGTACCCATGGCCTGTTGATTAAATGCTACTAGTGTGCCCTTAGACCTCCTGTTGCAGAGCCTGTGTATGCAGTTAACACTGCCATGTCAACCTTTACAAAAGAAACCTTTTGCCAGGCCCAACCCTTCCATTTTTATGCATATAAGTCACCCATAAGGTAGGCCCGGGACAATCCAGTGGGGAGGGTGTGCTGTATTTAGTAGGCAGGACATGCACTTTTAAGTTTTACATGTCCTGGTAGTAAAAAAAAAAAAGCGAATTTGTTTTCACTACTGCAAGGCCTTTCTCTCCCATTATAAGTGTAGTTTGCAATTGGGAAGAGATGAACCCTTCAAGTATTGTGTTCCTCAATTTAAAATTCAAAAATATGGCGAAGACCGATTTTAAATTGCAATTTTGTAAATTCCACTTGGCATTTTCTTGCTTTAGCCATTTGGTGCCTGTGGCCTGTCTGATCACTTGACTGGGTGTAGTTGGTAGTTGGACTTTGTGTATTCCTCCTAGACTCCCACACACAATAGGAGCTTAGGTGTGTCTCAGTGGGCCATCTCTGGCAGGATGGAAGGGAGGCGCTGGGAGTAGCCTCACTTACACCTGAATAGCCAATAGGCTGTGTTTTGCCAACACAGAAAGGGCTGCATTGCACCCCCCCCCCCCATCCCCCTCACGCTGTCAGTCTGGAGCCAGGGTAGGAAGGGAGGACATCTGCACATTTCAAAGATATATCTTTTATGTCTCTCCCACTTCAAATGTACCACTGGGTATAAGTGTTGGAACTCAGACACCACCAATTCAGTACACTTCTGGACCTGTGGATGCTCTTCCAGTAAGAAGGACTGCTTTGCTGCTGAAGGACTGCCACTCTACCTGACTGCAGTCTGCTGAATTCCTGCTTTGCTGTGCTGATTTGCTGCCTGCAGCCCTCTTACCTGGGTGAGAAGGACTGGACCTGCATCTCTTGACCCCAGAACCCACAGTGACTCCAAGGGCTAATTGGCTGGCCTCCTGATCTGAAGGCACAGGGACATAACAGGCTTCATTCTCTGCATCTGGACTTTGCCATATGTGAGGAATCTACCCTGCCAAGTGTTGCCACCCAGATCCAGGACCCTTGGAAGTGGGCCTAAGATGCTTGGCAGCAGAACCGACGCATGTTCCCTGCTGAGTGACGTAGAACCGAGACATGTTCGATGCTGAGTGACACAGAACCGACACATCTCCCGGGCTAAGCGGTGCATCCCAGAGCAGAATCGCCGCTGCTGCGTGGATTTGTCCCATTGCATACGTCTCGCATTGTTGCTGCCTCTTGGGACCGGCGCATCGTCTACGGAACTGCCGCTGCGCTACGCTTTTCTCAGCGCAAGCTCCTCGCATCCCGTGACTGTAGCCTCGATGACGACACCAAAACTCTGCATTTCAGCTTCACCGCTCTTTAGAACCGACGCATTGCCTCAGCTGCACTTTTCATTCTTGCCGCTGGAGTTCACATTGCCATCCCCGTCGACCGGATCCTCTACGTCGATACATCAGGACCTCTCACCACAGTGTCGCCGCTTCACGGAACGGACAAATCCCCTCAGCTGTGTCACACATCTTCGGCGCGGATCCATACAATGCTGCGTAACGAGGATTTAAGGTAGTCTGTTAAACAGGCCTCACTGGGTCCCTGTAGCCGGTCTGTGCTCCATCACGTTTGGCTTGAACTTGTGACTCTGCCCAGTCCGGTGTGACCAGATATCCCCAATAACGCTTTATGCTTTTTGGCGCTAATTTTCACTACACACTTTAAAAATAAATATCTTTGGTTGTGTGTTTTTTTATTGCAGTCAGATATATTTTTCTAACTTGGTGTGGGATCTTTGTGTGTGATGTTTTCACAGTTTTACTGTTTAAAATGTTTCACATATACTTTACACACTGCCTCTGAAGTTAAGCGTGGCTGGTCTGTGCCAAGCACCCAGGTGAGCACAGGTTAATTTAGGGCTTGCCTGCCCTTAACTGACTAGGATTGTGGTGGCTGCTAGACCGGAGCTTACACCTCTGTTAACCAACAACCTAATTTCTAACAATAGCTTTCAATTTTCTTTTGTTTTGTTTTACTTTGTTATAGAAGTCTGTTTTTCATAGGAAATGACAGCGTCTGTGTTGTGATGTATCAATGTATGTTTGAGAATATATCAGTTTACATCCATATGTGTCCTAAGTATCTGTTTCAATAAAGACAAATTCAAGAGGTACAAGTTCCACCTTCTCCTTTTTTTAAATTTGAAACAGTTGTTCAAACCGAATAAATCTTACTGCCAATCACTTGTAAACAGAGTGGACAGATACTTTAATATAGGAAATATTTGTATACTATTTTTTGGGGATTAAACAGACCAGGCAAGACCACAACTGGTATGTTTGTGAAATGAATATGCCTGATAGTTCTGGAGAAGCTAGTTTTTCCATTTACCACTGCCATGGTACTTGTTTTTTGGACAGATAATAAACGGATTTTCTGAAGGTAGGCTGTGAAGTTTCAGGCAATATCTTCCTCCATATGTCTGTGGGTCGATTTAGGGCTTGTCGAATGCTGCAGGCCCTCCACAAAAGTGATTTTAGGCATTTACATTTTTCTTTATTGTCTGATCTAAGGGGTGCCTGCCATCTTAGGTCAGTCATAAACAATAAAGGAAAATGAAGCCTGCGTCCTTCTGAAGGTGCATATATATGTAATGACTTGTGTGCTTCTACAAAATAACGCAACTGCCAACAGTGGCGCATCATTGCTCTTTTATTTTGTTTTGCCTTTAATAAACAGCAATGGCAAAAAGCATTGCTTTTTACTGAAGAGCATTGCTTTTTACAGAGGCTGCTCAGCATTGCCAAAAAGCATTGCCAAAACCAGTAGGTCTCAAAGGAGAGACTCATTGGCTTTGCCAATTCTTGCTTATTTGTGTAGCGTCTCACCTTCGGTATTAATGTAATTAAATCTGCTTTCTCCCCCGCCTCACCCTCAAATGACAACCTCCACTCTCCTTTCCCCATCCAACAACCTTTGGAAAGGAGGCACTAACTTGTACAAAATGATATATCTTACTAAAGTCTCCAAAACAGCAGACAAAAACCTCAAACATAAAGTTTAAGGCAGTGGCCATAAAATACTTGGGTATGAGGCATCAAAGGGTTTTACCCATTCTGTGTTTATGGGAAAATGTGTTTGTACATATGACCCTTAATGCAGACAAATGTCACAGCACAAACAATAGCATCCTTGAAACATACCTCCTCTTTTAATAGTACCCTTTCGACCAAAATCCTCTTGAATAATCTTATTATCTTTCACAAATCTAGAACACCACATCGCTTTGAGACCCTTACAGGTGACTAGCATCGCGCTTTACAAACCCTGATTGAATGATTATTTCCTTCCCTTCGCTCTGCAGTACTAATCTGGTTATTTTCCTCTTTAATAAAGGCACGGTTTTGATGAGGACAACAGCCTTGAACAACTTGATCTTTAATTTGTGCTCCTTCTGTCCACCGACTCGGACTCTTGTTGTTCTCACAAATTGTTCTCTAACCACCCATTAACCATTCTCCCGTAACCTTGATCCTGGAATGCAGAGCTACTGCCCCCTCACCCTGGTTTCTATTTTGCCTGTCACCTATCATTTATCCACACTAATACTGCTTCCTAAAACCTCCTCACTACCCTCTTTGTACAATACTCTCCACTTTAGTACCAGTGCCCTATACCAGATCACACGATGATCACAATGTAGTTAGTAAGGACCTTCTGCTAGCCCATTTTCCCCATTGTACATGAATCAAAATACATCCTCAAAATCTACAGGCTCAACCTTCCACCCTTTTTCTTCAGGCAGAACGAATGACCGCACTGTGAACTCTAAATCCATAATACTCACCAAGAACCGGAATAACTCCAAAGATCTTCATCTAACCAATCGATGAGTTCAAATCCCTTTCCACTTAAGACTGATGGATCTGGTGCATCTTCTGCTACAACAGGACACACTTGCTCTCTCCCTGAATATTGACAAGAGAGAACTGATGCCCACCATGAAGAAGCAGAAAGGCAGGTCGTTTGAGCCTTCTTATTTACTGCCTTATTTACTACCCGATCTAAACGCCTATACTTCCAAAATCAGCACACTAATCCGGATAGTGAAAGCGATTTAAACTAACCTTTCACAGGCCTGTTATACAATATCCTCCCTTAAAACACAGTAAACCAAATACCGTATGTTTTTGATCTATATTGTTTCAACTGTATGAATTTGTATATGTTCCGGTTTTAATAGTGTTTTTGTACATTAGCGCCTTTTGGATTATCCTGTTGAAGGTGGGGGTTAGTGTTTAACTGGAATTCTCTGTGGGAGTATTACTTTTTTTGGGCTGGTGCGATTAGCCTTGCTCTGCAAAGAGAAATTTGAATGCTCGATTTGGATTGTACCACATGTGCAAGCCGCAAAATCACTTTTTATATCATTAACAACATATAAATGCTCAGTGAAGTTCTTAGTAATTTACCGACCCCCCCCCCCCCCCCCCAGGTCCTGTAAAGAAAATTATTAGCTCACTTCAAGAGGTAGTATCAACAACATTTTTGGAGCTTGCGTTTCTAGAATTATTGGGGGATTTAAACATTCATTTTGATAATATTCTGGACACACGCCTCTCAGCCAATATCTGCTCTATTTTGGAGGCTGCAACAGCTTGTCCAACAGTCAACTCATCAAGCAGGGCCTATATCAGACCACTTCTGTGCCAGGGCAGGTTTGATCACAAGGCAACCTCTTTCTACCTGCACATGGCAGGAGGCACACCTGCCTCGCAACCACCCACAAAAACTCTCTATCGTACCTGGGCAAAACTGGATAACACAAGGCTAAGGGATGGTTTAGATGGTTCCGACACCTCCCCACTCAAAAAACAAAAAACAAATGCGTTGCTCAATACTGGCACATTTCTTTCAGAATAATATTTTTATTTAGCATCAATCACCCCGACATTGGAATGTAAAGATAGATTGGATGAAGGTGCTCATCAAATTTAATTGTTGGTCAGATTTAAGGGCCTGTTTTAGATACTGGCCGACGGGTTACTCTGTCACAACGGGGACAGATATCCCGTCCGCCGAAATCTTAATCCCATAGAACCAGTATTCTATGAAGAAACTGGGTACTTGGGAGAAAATGGTTTCTGATGTTGAATACATTTGCGTTGTCTGATACTTCTAAAATGTAAGATTTAGCAAGTGCCATCACTCAATTTTATGATAGGGAAATTCCTTGCTAAATTATAGTTGGAGCCACAATTAAAAGTAACAACCTGGAAAAGTACTTGTAAGAATTTTAGAGCTGCATGTATCATTATAGAAATGAATTCGAAGGTTATTAAATCATGAATATAAAAGAGATTCTTATGAATATGAAAATTAAACTGTCCATACTAATACTGCTGGAAAAGTATGAGCTAAACTCTCCATAAGAAGAGCAAATTCAGATGATATTTTAAATGGCAAGAACATATACAGGGGCATGGATAAATTGGTATTTTGAGTTCTCAATGTGTGTTTAATAAGCCATGAAAAGATACCCAAACTCAACCTCAGGTTTTTATTTTTAGAAAAAGTCCCCATCAAATTCTCGGAGAGGAAAAGACAAAAATGAAAGCTTTACACATTTTGTTTTCAGCATTTATTCTAATAATTTCGCACAACTATTACAACTTTACATAAGTTATCATTTGTACGTACAACAAGTGGTGGCGTACTTCAAAAGAATTTAGAAATGTTTTCCATATATTAGCAAAATGTAAAATCTTTCAGAGTAGGAACATAAATTCATAACAAGAGGTACTGAGAAAATGTAATCCAAAAAAGGTATTTTAATCTTCCTTTTATGAGTAAAGCATTTGAAATGTTATGGTTATGTCGCTTCACTGTAAATCTCTCCAATGCCTCTTAAGTAAAGGAGCGCTATTTAAGACTTTAAAAAAATGTGATTAAATTGAATATCGATCCTGAACTCTGGAATAAAAATACACTGTAAGGTTTCATTAATGCTTATACCGAACAAAAGACTGTGGCCATGAAAGTTCTTTAATTTACTAACAAATAAAATAACTGTTTTAAGGCTGTAACACTATCAGCCATATTTTGACAAGGGTGGTAGTAGGACGTCTAACAAAATTTGACATTTGTTTCATCTGTCTTCCTCTTCGAATCACTGACTAATTTAGAGAGTGGAAATTTGTGATACTCCTTCGTGCGGAGCCATCACCAGCTCAGCAGGCAATTGTTAAGGAGGGAAAAGATAGCAAGAGATGCAGAAGCGAGATAGATTAGTCACAATACAGTGTGTGAGGAATTTGGACAGCGTCGGTACTTGAAATCATATTTTGTCAAAAGCGCACATTAGATCTGCTAATGACATGAGACAACAACATTGAACAATGCACCTGCTTAACAGGAAACTTAATAAATTAAATTGATTGATTACACCTTACACAAATGTGTTATAAAATGATAAAGGTTTTTCTAGACTGGTTGTAATTGAATATGTTATGGTCATCCACTCAGAAAATAATGAAGCTAAGGCATTTACATGGATAAATAAAACCACGGAAAAAAATGTGCCTCCCCATGTTTGAGTTTTGATCACTGTAATAAAATTTTTAAGGGTAGTGAAAAGACTCAGATTACACAAAAGAGGGTGGACATGGAAGGAGGCGAAGTTTTGGGTGGTGAATGACGAGTGAAGGGGAAGTTAATAGAAGTTGTTTTCCAAATTTGATGTACATTATAGATGTGCATGTGTTTTTGTTTTTTAAAAAATTGGTTTGTATTACTTCAAAAGCCACACTTAGCAGTTTGAGAATTAAAGTGAAATCACCCAATAAAATGACACTTCCGTTTTCTGATGTTCTATTTGCAGGTTTTTCTATAATCTTTTTTAATCTATTGCAGATAATCTAAGAAAATATGTCACTACCATGGTATGTGTGGCAGTAAATGGCGAACCTGTAATAGGAGTAGTACACAAGCCCTTCTCTTCATATTCAGGTGGGTTTTTTGATGATCTGCGAGTTTGATTGAAAGATGCTATTAGATTTTATTGATACGTTCCATAAAAATTGCCTCATTTCATAAAACGAGTTACTGAAATTTAGAACCAAGAACACATCAGATTATCTAGCAATAGACCATAAATAAACATACTTAAATGTTAATATCCATCAAAGGTTTCAGTTCTTAGCTTCAGTTTATTACACCTCTGAGTCAGAGGCAGTTGTGGTTACTTAAACAGTAATTGTAGTGATGTGTAGGGGGTGGTAAAATAAAGGGAATGGTGAGGCTACTTCACATTTTCGTCAGTTGTTTCCCAGCAACCTCCGTCCATCAACACCTCTTTAAACTAGGCTAAACATATTGCGTGGTTGCAGTAAGTGATGTGTAATTGTTGTCCGCATAGAAAAGTAGTAACCGGTCTAAATCTAGACATTCATTTTGGCAAGTTCATTCAAATATTTTATTGTACTCTTTGGTCTGTTTCTGTGTGTTCGTATACTTCACTGCACGCTGGATAACCGAATATCTGATGACACATATCATTATGGGTGTTAATTTGATATCTGTAATTTCTAGGCTTAAGAACAAATTGCTATCCAGTAGGTTTTTGCCATTTTTTCTGATGGAATTTGGCTACTGTCGCTGAGGCGCACTCTCCAGAAAGGAGCCTTTTGCCAATGATGCAGAGAAAATTCTATCACACTAAATTAAAATGGATATGAATGTCTTTTCTGGTGTAGTGCAGAACCGAGCGCCTTGTTTATGTACCACCGTGACATACAGTGAATTTATTTAACCTGCTTTTTCTCTGAGTTGGTGCTTCATTTTCAGACAGCACAGATCTGTACAGCTTAGAGGCAATAAGCAAGGTTTGTCTCTGTTTCTCTCTGAAAATAAAAACTTAACTCTGATAAGTATTGGGTTAAATTAGTTCACTTTATGACCATCACACTCATAAAGCATTCACTCATCTTGGCGCTACACCAGAAAATGCCATCATGGTATACAGCTGGTGTGCTCTCAGTGTTGATGAAGCCTGATGATAGTGTTAGATCCACCACCCTGTCTCAGGCCCTGAAACCCTCATTCAGGAGGTATTTATTTCAGGTACATGCACTTGCTAGCATTTCCAGATGGAAGTAACTTCCCAGGAATTTCGATTTAGGGTATACAAGGTGGAAGTTGTTCGTCTTCATTATGTGCACAAGTTTTTGTTGTTGTTAGCAGAGTAGAAACTTGTCCAATTTTGAGGCTATCTGGGACGATCTTTGAGAGAGAGAATGATTTATTAGGTTTGCCAGATAATTGACAGATGCCTGTAATAAGTCATAGGATATGGGATCCATGAAATAACAATTTCAGCTGATCTTTGAACAGGCTGTGCATAACCCTCAGTAGGTGACGTCTTTGGAAAAACCAAGCTGATGCACCTTTCTCTGTGGGTGACGGGTGAGATTGAAAATTGAGCCTCTGGGTGAGGGGCGACTCAATCTTGTCATTTGATTCTGTAAAGCATAAGGAGACCTTTTGCATTTCAGGCTCAGGCTTCAGCAGGTCTAGAACAGAGTCTCTTTCATGATTAGGACAAGTGGCAAGTTGGATTGGTCCACAACTTGCAGTGAGTTATGCAAATTGTGAAATGCAACATTCCAGAAATTCATTAAATCTGGCTCTGATTAGTAAAGCATCCCTTTTCCAGTACTCCCCAATTAATGGGCTATTCTTACTGTGCCTGCCAGTAATTAATTAATGTGCTCCTTGTTTTTGCAGCTTGGGCAATGGTTGATGGTGCGTCGAACGTGAAAGTTCGCTCTAACTATGACCAAGAGAATCCAACAATCATTGTTTCACGCTCCCATACTGGGACAGTACAGGATGTGATTCGGAAGACATTTGGAAACAACACTGTTATTGTACCAGCTGGTGGAGCAGGTATGCCAATTTTTCTTATGACTTTGTTTTGCTTGATTGAATTCGCCCTACATACCATACTTCTGCACTTTCAAAGCCCTATATAAAAGGTACCATCATCAAATTTATGGTACTCAATTCAAAAACCTATGAAGGATGCTATCTTACAGGGATTCGAAGTCATGACCTCATGAAATTTTGTCAGTGCCGAACGTTCAGCTCACTCTCTTAGATATCTGAATTTAATATTTCTAAAAGCTTGTATTTCTAGATCTAGTTTCTAAACAAGGCACATTTCGTCTCAAGGAAAATGCACCTGTTTCTAAGTATACTCAAAAATATGTTTTCACTCTACTTTTCTCATTTTTGTCTAGGGGGGGGGGGGGGGATTTCTTTCCTACCTAGAAAACTCTTTCACTATCTATAGTTTTTTTTTTCTCTTTTTTTTTTTAACCTTTTCCACCCTAAAAATGCACTTGGGTTACATTTATGGTTGATACCAGTCTGAGAAACTCCCTGCAAAACATTTTGACTACAACAGCTGCTGTCTTGGGGGAAAAAGTTTAAACTCCCCATCCTTGATTAATGATTGCTTTATAACGACTATTTTATTAGGCAGATGCGTGCTAAATAGAGCTTATGCTACTTACAGTCATATTTTCTTAATTGATATTTATTCATCATTGTGTTAGAAGAATTGTCTCCTCTGCTCGAAGGTAAGGTAGCTTTCAAACCTTTGGAGAGTTGCTCACGCATTAGCATTAAAGTGGATGAATTATTGCACTCTGTAAAATAAAGTAGTGCTGCTATTTTCAGTTAATGCATTTAGTTTATTTTTGTGATCAATTAGCTTTCGAAAATTGAGCATTGGGAAAAATGTAATGGTTTGTGATGAGGTTAGCAATTATTTTAGTTGATTGGCTTGTCGATGCAAAATATGATCAATGAGTCTAGAATAGATAAATAGATCAAAACAACATTGTAATGATGCTTCCAATCTGCCTTCTTTCAGTCTCGGATGACATGTCTGCCCCCTTCGTCCCGGAACATTTTTTTGAAGCACATAAAAATCAAGTTTTCACAAAGCCAATTGGGCTGGCCTTGGCAAGCTGGTGCAATAGTTATATTTCTTTTTTTTTTGTTTTAAGGCAAACATTCGAAACCAATAATACATACAAGAAAGATACCAAACTGCTGCCTTGAGGTGGCAGCCATATGCTGCCAATAAAAATAATAAATAAAAAAAATAACAATCTTGTATTTTAACACAACAGTATGCTTTCTTCTTACCATGCATCTGAAAGAAACACGTTAGTTAGATTCGGAAGATTTTTCGTCAGCAATACCCCTTGCGCGTCGCTAGGCGTCTGCGGCTCCGCGTCCGTTGTCGGCGTCGTGCGCCGGAATGACGTCGTCGGAGTACTTAGACGCCGCCCTCGCGCGCTGACGTCAGTTCTTCTTTTTTCCGCGCCAGTAAGCGCAGATCCGGGAGAGCTACCCCTTTAGTCAATTTTTGACTAACTTTTTTGATCCTTTTTGATCGTGTCTCGACACCGGTGCCGGTAGGATGCCTGGGTTTAAAGCCTGTACGGACTGTACCCGATTGATGTCGGTTACGGACCATCACCGCCGGTGTCTTTACTGCTTGGGCCTCGATCACGACGCGGAGTCGTGTTCGGACTGCAAGGCCCTGACCTCGAAGGCTAGACGGGAGCGGTCCCGGAAGCTTCTCGAGATTCGCCACTCGGCTCCGCGCGCCTCTCGATCCCGGTCCAGGAGGAGGTCCAAGGATCGGTCGCGGAGCCGCAACCGACGTCACCATCGGTCGTCGGGATCCAAGTCTTCGGGTAAGTCGAAGCATTCCAAGAAGCGACATCGCTCTTCGGACTCCCCTCGCCGGTCGCGCGACTCGGCCGAGGGTCAGGGTGGTTCCACCCCCGCGGCTCCGGCGGAGCCGCAGGCGCCGCGCCCGTCCCCATACCCTCCGGTCCCTGGGACTAACGCGACGCCGGCGGAAGTCAGCGCCTTCCTCTCGGCCATGAGGAACCTGGCTCCGCCGTCGGCGCCCGCTGGTGCGCCTTCGGGCCCCGCGGACCCGACTGGGCTGCCTTGCCTGCTGGTGGCTCCGGCCCCGGCGCCGTTGACTGCTCCGGCCTCGACGCCGCAGGCGCCCGAGGGACCCGTTCACGAGTCCCCGTTGACGCCGGTCAACCTCGTCACGCCTCCTCCGCCGGCGTCGACTCCGGTTCCACCGCCGACGTCGACTCCGCTCGACGTCGGGCCCCAGTTCAGTCCCCCTCCGGGCCCGGCGCCGGTCCGGCGTCGATGGACGCCGAGAACGGCGCCGCTAGAGACACACTATGTCTACCACCCGGCTCCGTTACTTTCTCCTCTATACCAGGAGTCGGATGATGGGGACAACTGGGAGGGATCCGAGGATCCTATGGCCGCTCAGGCTCAACTGTCCCAGGACTGGGGGAGGCCAGTGGCCTGGATACCTCTCCAGACACTGGATTTGTCTCTCCTCCAACTGTGGCTTCGGAGGAGGGCGCTGCTTTCTCTGTGGTGCTGCGCAAGGCGGCCGCAGCCCTTGGGCTCGAGCTGCCTGCCGTGGCTGTGAGGACTAACGTCCTTACTGAGGTGCTTCAGTCTGCAGCAAGCTCCACTGAGCCTCTGCTGCAATTCAATGAGGCCCTCATTGACGTTCTGCAGGGCACCTGGTCCAAGCCCTCCACAGTCCCTCCTGTGGACAGGAACGTCGCCAGGCGCCACCGCCCTGCCCCGGGCGACCCCCGTTTTCTGTCCCAACACCCTACCCCTGAGAGCCTGGTTATCCAGGCCTCCACCTCCCAATCCTCTTTCCCGACCGCTCCGCCGGACCGGGATTCCAAGAGACTAGAGCAGTTTGGCAAGAAGCTGTTCTCTTCCCTTAGTTTGGGCCTGCGGTCTTTGAACACCGCTTGTCTCTTGGACCGTTATTCCCACTCTCTGTGGGATGCGGTGGAGGACGCGCTGCCCCTGTGTCCGGAGGAGGTCCGGACACGACTTACCCAGGCTCTGGCCGATGGGAGGGATGCTGCGCGCCATGCTATACGCTGTGGGCTTGACACCACGGACTCGCTGGGTAGGGCCATTTCCACCACAGTGGCGCTTCGACGTCACGCCTGGCTGCGGTCCACGTCGTTTTCCGGCGATGTCCAGAGCACTCTCATGGACATGCCGTTTGATGGCACTCGCCTGTTTGGCGAGAAGGCGGACAGTGCGCTGAACCGCTTTAAGGACTCCCGGGCTACGGCCAAGTCCTTGGGCCTCTCGGCCCCGCGGTCACAATCTTCCGCTTTTCGCCCCTTTCGTGGCCAAGGAAGGGGTGCCTCCTCACGTGCGCCTAGCCACCAGCCGCAGAACCAACCTGTGCGCGGTCGCGGACGTGGTTTCCGCCGAGGCGGATCTGGAGGACGACGAGGTCAGCCCACATCCACCCCGGCAGCATCCGCCTCAAAGCCTTCCTAGTCCGAGCTTTCAGGCCCATTCCACGCCAGTGGGCGGCAGAGTTCGCCATCACCTGCTCCACTGGCGGTCCATCACATCGGACAGGTGGGTGCTGCAAATCGTCCGAAGGGGCTACTCCCTCCCCTTCGAGACGACCCCTCCAGCCATGCCACCGCAGCACCACCGTATCTCGGGGGATCATTTGAATCTTCTCCACGAGGAAGTTTCCGCCCTCTTGGCCAAGGGGGCCGTCGAGCGCGTTCCGAGTCCAGAAGTAGGTCGTGGTTGTTATTCCCACTACTTTCTGGTTCCCAAGAAGGGCAAAGGGGGCCTACGCCCTATCTTGGACCTTCGGAACGTCAATGCCTTCCTCCGGAAGGAAAGGTTCAAGATGTTGACCTTGGCTCAGGTTCTAGCTGCCCTAGACCCCGGAGACTGGATGGTAGCGTTGGACTTGCAGGACGCATATTTCCACATCCCCGTCCTGCCGGCCCACCGTCGTTACCTGCGGTTCACGGTGGGCCAAGAGCACTTTCGGTTTACCGTGCTCCCCTTCGGCCTCACCAGTGCCCCTCGGGTGTTCACGAAAGTGATGGCGGTGGTCGCAGCTCATCTGCGCAGATCAGGGGTTCCAGTCTTCCCCTATCTCGACGACTGGTTGTTGAAGGCGGGCTCGCCCCAGGCAGTCGTCTCCCACCTCCAGACTACGGCGGATCTCCTGCATTTGCTGGGGTTTTCCATCAACGTGCCGAAGTCACACCTGAGTCCCTCTCAGAAGCTCCTTTTCATCGGAGCGGTTCTCGATTCAGCGCAGTTCCAGGTCTATTCACCGGAACAGCGGGTCCGGGATATACAGGCCCTGATTCCCATCTTTCGGCCTCTATCCTGGGTTTCGGTCAGGCTAGTGTTGCGGCTTCTGGGGCTGGTGGCCTCCTGCATCCTACTAGTGCATCACGCCAGGCGGCGCATGCGGGCTCTGCAGTGGGACCTGAAGTTTCAGTGGGCCCAGCATCACGGCAACCTGTCCGACCATGTCTTGATCTCGGAGGGCACTGCACAGCAGTTGCAGTGGTGGCTCACGGACCGCGATTGGGTCATGGGCAGAAGCCTCTCCCTTCCCCAACCGGAGCATGTCGTAGTGACGGGTGCGTCCCTCCTGGGATGGGGTGGCCATATGGGAGAGGCGAAGATCAGAGGCCTCTGGTCTCCGGCGGGGTCTCGTCTCCACATCAACCTGTTGGAGTTGAGAGCGATCCGGCTTGCACTGAAAGCCTTCCTTCCCTCTGTCAGGGGCAGTGTCGTGCAGGTGTTCACGGACAACACCACCGCCATGTGGTATTGCAACAAACAGGGCGGGGTGGGGTCGTGGACCCTTTGTCAGGAGGCTCTGCGCCTCTGGACGTGGCTGGAACACCAGGGCGTCACCCTAGTGGTTCAACATCTGGCGGGCTCTCTGAACGCCAGAGCGGACGAACTCAGCCGCCGGTGCATGATGGATCACGAATGGCGTCTGAACTCCGAAGTGGCGCAAGGTCTCTTTCAGCAGTGGGGAGAGCCTTGGTTAGATCTATTCGCCACCGAAGGGAACGCGCAATGTCAGCAGTTCTGCGCGTTGGAATTTCCAAGGCGGCACTCGCTCGGCGACGCTTTTCGTCACGAGTGGAGTTGCGGTCTGTTGTACGCCTTTTCGCCTATACCACTTCTGCCCAGAGTGCTGAAGAAGATCAGGCACGACCGGGCCCAAGTCGTCTTGGTGGCTCCGGATTGGGCACGAAGATACTGGTATCCCGAGCTACTCAGTATGTTGACCGATTCCCCCGATACGTCTGCCCCTTCGGGAGGATCTTCTGTCGCAGCAGCAGGGGACGGTCCTCCACCCGAACCTGTCCAGCCTCCACCTCCATGCGTGGAGATTGAGCGGCGGCAGTTGATGCCTTTTGACTTGCCTCCTGAAGTCTGTGATATCATTCTGGCAGCCAGGCGTCCCTCCACAAAGACGGTATACGCCTGCCGGTGGAACAAATTTGTGGCATGGTGCACAGCAAAGGCTGTGGATCCCCTTTCCGCCCCTCTTTCTGGGGTTCTCCTCTTTCTGAGGTCCTCCTCTTTCTTCTTTCTCTGGCCCGGCAGGGCTCTGCCCTGGGCACCCTGAAAGGTTATCTTGCTGCCATCTCTGCCTTCTTGCGGCTTCCTGACCAGCCTTCTCTTTTCAAGTCCCCTGTGGTTACACGCTTTCTAAAAGGCATTACTCACACGTTCCCTCCTGTCCCTTTTGTAATGCCTCAGTGGGACTTGAATCTTGGCTTGACATTCCTGATGTGCGCTCCCTTCGAGCCTCTTCACAATTGTCCTCTTCGTCTTCTGACTCTTAAGACTGCTTTTCTGGTAGCCATCACCTCGGCTAGACGGGTGAGTGAGCTCCAGGCTTTATCTTCGAAGCCTCCTTTTCTGTCTGTTCATCCGGACAAGGTTGTCCTTCGGCCTCGTCCCTCCTTCCTTCCGAAAGTAGTGACTCCTTTTCATTTTGGGCAGTCTGTCACCTTGCCCACCTTCTTTCCGCCTCCGCATCCTTCCAAAGAGGAAGAGAGGCTCCACCGTCTGGACCCAAAACGTGCGCTCTCCTTTTATTTGGACCGCACAAAGCAGTTCCGGGTGGACGACCAACTTTTCGTTGGATACGTGGGTGCTAAGAAGGGGAAAGCGGTGCACAAACGGACCATCTCTCGGTGGGTCGTTTTGTGCATCAAAATTAGTTACTCTTTGGCAAAAAAGGCCTGTTGGGCTGCGCGCCCATTCTACTCGGGCCACGGCGGCTACTACTGCTTTGGGACGAGGTGTCCCTTTGCAGGACATCTGTCAGGCGGCAACGTGGGCCTCGCTACACACGTTTGCCAGGCATTATTGCCTTGACAGCCAAGTCCGGAGGGATGGCTTCTTTGGCCGTTCTGTCCTCCAGGACTTTCTGGTGTGATCTTGGTTCGCAGTTCCACCACCGGGGATGGTATTGCTTGGGTATCTATTCTAAGGTGAGGAATCTAACTAACGTGTTTCTTTCAGATGAACAAGTTACTTACCTTCGGTAACGATGTATCTGTAAGAAACATTAGTTAGTTAGATTCCTCACCGACCCACCCATCCTCTCCGTTCTGCGAACTGACATCTAGGGTTAAGGTTATCCTTTTCAGGCCCCTAGATTTTCTTTTTGGCACCAGTGTCGGTCTTTGCATGGCTCTGCGTTCCTGGCGCGGAAGGCTATGTACAAGAACTGACGTCAGCGCGTGAGGGCGGCGTCTAAGTACTCCGACGACGTCATTCCGGCGCACGCCGACGACGGACGCGGAGCCGCAGACGACGCCTAGCGACGCGCAAGGGGTATTGCTGACGAAAAATCTTCCGTATCCAGTCTGACGCCTGGGGATATTCTAAGGTGAGGAATCTAACTAACTAATGTTTCTTACAGATACATCGTTACCGAAGGTAAGTAACTTGTTCAACAGTACTTGAACCAGTCTTTTTCTTAGTTTTAATGCACTTCACAGGAAACCAGGATTCTCAATTATGTAAAGAAAATGTGGTGTTCGCTTTGAATTACTGTAACCTGAAGACCTAGATTAAACACAGGAGGGGTACATTTGTTTTTGTTTTTATTAAAAAGGATAAAGAATGGAAAGAAATAAGCATTGGCAAAGAAATGGTTTATCCGGCCAGCCTTGACACTGAAGCTCTATTGCTATATTTTCACAAAGTTATTTTTGATAGGTTGTTGGTAGGTTTTCAGTAGGTCACTACCTTGAGGACACTTGTATTCAAATTGTAAATTTAACATTCAGTTCACCATTGCCCAGAAAGTACTAGTCCAACCTTACAATTACCTGTGTTTTTTATTTGTGTTTAACTAAATATAATTACATTTGGTAACTAATTATTTTCTTCCTACTGATTCTTGTCACTTATTTTTAAAAATGAGTTTTAAAATGTATTATTCTTGAATTTTAACACTAAAATTTAATTAATAAAATGTATTTTAATGAACTATCCTTACCCTTCCACACTGATCCTAATCCTATAATTTACCATTAAATAATGTAATTCAAGATTCAATTTATTTATCTTAGTTAAATTACTTGTTTTAGACTGCTTTTAATACAAACGTTAACCATTACTTAATGTTAACTATAATTTAAATATCCTAACCTTCTCTTCTGCTGATCATAATAATTAATTTTCATTTTAATGTAATTTAACAATTATTCTATTTAAATAACTAACCTGACCCTCAGTGTAACATGAACTTTCAATTAAATGTAATTTGATAATTTGGCAAAACTTAACTCAAACTAACAATCGACCATACTTATTAAGATTAAAGAAAAATGCTTAACCTACTAGTATAAGGTTATTTTTGGATAATATAAATTAAATTAATGCATAAGACTGAATGAGTACAGACATAAATAGTGGCTTGGAAAAGCGTTTGGGAAAAATAAGCAAACGTGAGATGAGCAAATGGTGGGAGGTCACCTCATTGACAAGTTATTTGGGGAAGGGTATGATTCTGTAGAGATTCTAAATGATGAAGGAGAAGTGAATACTGGACTGCCGAGAGACGGGAAAGAAGGTTTAAAAGGAAATGGAATTTGGATGGTAGAAGCTTTGGTTAAACTTCTGAAACTGGCAGCGATCAAGATTTTAAGAAGGCAATTGAGGGGTAAGTTACCAAATGACCAAACTTTTTTCAAGGGCTTGGATATTTAGTCAAGAGATTTCTTCACAAAACGGAGTAAGTTTAAATGCAATTATGCGATATGGTGTGTGTTAGAAGTAGGGGTCTCTAGTTGGCTGAGGTAGGTACCTTAGTCCAAATAGAGACCCTTGCTTCTAAGTCAGGGAAAGGAAGGACACCTTCTCTGATATAAAAACAAGATATACGAGTGTTGCGGGAGGATGACGTGACCTACGCACATTGCCATCAGCGTCACCTGATTCACTGTTGCTCCGCCCACGAGACGCTCTGGAATGGCTGCCGTACCTCAAGGCTCCGAAGACTCAGAGTTCCAAACGGTGTCTATGAGCCTGGAAGTTTAAATCAAGCAAGTAGCTGCAGCAAGTAGTTCCACCACTGCCTGGCAGGAGCCGCGAGAACGGCAAGCAGGAACTGCGGAGCGAAAAGGACCCGGTGAGGACCGACGGAGTTTGGCGTTACAAAACGAGTGAGAGGCACGGCAGTTGCGGTTGCTCGACGATTGCACCGGTCAATCTAAGGCCAGTATGCCTCACTTTTTGAATGTCCCCGAGTGTTTCTGTTGTCTGCGCAAGTCTTGTCCTACCAGACTGCCCCAGATTGCCCCAGAAGCCCTATGCCTTAAGCCTTAAGACGCTTCAAGACGTTCGTAGCGCCTGTGCTCATGGTTTCTGCCCGCCATTTGTACACCTATGCTGGGCACTGATTAAAAGAAAGACTGCTGCAAGCCACCTGCCTGCCACCTGTACGGGTACCGCGCGCTGATGAAAATCTTGCCCGCTGATTTAAAAAAGACTGCTCCCCGTCACCTGCGCTGATGGGGGGAAAAAAGGCGGAGACTGCTCCGCTGCCTGCCACTTGCACTTCCAACATGCTGATTTAGAAAGTCTGCTACACACGTTTTTTATCTCTGTACATGTCGTCTCGGTCCCAAGAACACGTTCTTGGCTCTCCGTATTGAAGAGGAGTCCACTGGCATTCCAACACGGGCTGCTCTTCGGTAGAGGTAAGAACTGAGGGGCAGAGTAGGCGGCGACGGGGAAAGAGTGGAGTGGAGTGGAGTGGGCGAGGTGGTGAGAAGGCTTCGTATTTTGATTTTACCACACTTACCCTGTGTACTAGAGACTATATTGCGTTCTTTTTTTTTTTTTCTATGACGCTGGTTTGGCGCTTGAGTTTGTCCATAACATTATTCTTCGACCTGTGATCAGTCTCTTCTGCTTGCTTCTTTGCTTCCTCGGTTCCACTTGGGGGTTCCGCCTGGGGGAGCTGGCATTAGCGACAGCATTAGCAGCGGCAACCTATTGCGGTAACATCTTGGGCGCTCGAACACCGATTGAGGGAGAAGCATTCGGATATCCAGGCACTCGGGCAAAAGGTACTAAGGCAAAAAAAGAAAAAAGAGGGGGGGGGGGGAGGAAATAGGAAAAGACTTGGAAAATACGCGGTAAACAGAACAAACCAGGTTTGGGAAAAGAGCCCCTAGAGACATCGGGTCAAACGGCGCTAACACCTTCACCTACCCCCAGAGGAATACGTAGGGGGCAAAGGAATGCTCAGCAGAGTATTGAGCTAAAGGCAGAAGCACTGGCCGAAAAAGATAAACAGTCTGAGCAGAATGCTGTTTACGAACCTTCAGATGAAGATTAAAATCCATTTGAACACTCAGCAGACCTAAGTGCTCTAGCTACAGGTGGAGACAGCGGTGTAGGTGGCGAATCTAACAGGGGAGATGACAACCTGCTCAGCCCAAGCAATATCCTCTCTTTAGCAAGCACCTCTCCGCACAGGGCAAGTAAAAAAAATACGCTACACTCTAGCACTGAGAGTCCAAGACTCTAATCCCCATTAGACCATCTAGACCAGCAGATTCTACAAAGCCATCTAGTCCAGCCTGCTCTGCCTGGTCCGGCAATCCATCTACAACCTTATTCGCATTCGCAACCTGAGACCGTTCCTCTAGAAACGCCCCTTACTAACCCCCCTTCCATCCAAGATGACCAAACATTTCGACAGTCGATCCAAGGGGCAATAAGCGACACTCAAACTAGGACAGAAGTGCCAGTGTCTGAATCTTCATGTGAATCAGAATTAGATCTATTCTTACCAATAGCAGGCGAGGAATCTAAAGGAAATTCTTCAATAAAAAAAAACATGCTCACAATCATCTTACAAGAATTAAGAGACTTTAAAGTATCCCAAGCACTTGAAATCTCACAGTTGCACGAGAGGCTGTCTAAGCTGGAGGAAAACTTGTTTAACATCCCTAAAAGGATTATAGAAGTTGAGAACCGTGTCTCAGACCTAGAGGACAATATCGTAGCTATGCAAAAGGATCTTCATGCGCTAAATAATAATAAACACCAAATGGAGCTAAAACTTCAAGATCTTGAAAACCATAACAGACGATCCAATCTGCGTTTGGTTGGAATTCCGGAGGGCATGGAAAATACTGATATGGTAAAGTGGTCTGAGTCACTTCTGAGAAAGGTAATACCACAGCTGCAATGAGATCTTAGTCACCAGAGCACATAGAGTTCCTGCACAGAAAAATCCAAATGCCAAATATCCATGCACAATCCTAATGAACTTTTCAGACTACAGAATGAAGGATTTTTTTTAAAATACAGCAATAGCCAAGAGATCATTTTCCACTTCTGAGATCCAAAATGTTAGAATTGTTTCTGACATGTCCGCAGCCTCAGCACATAGACTGAAGTATTTTATTAAAATGATTGACTCCTTTAAGGCTAAAGGAGCACAAGCATCAATTGTTCAACAATCTAAACTAAAAGTCCTGGCTACAGGAATATTTTTTATCTTCACGGACACATCAGAGGCTCAAACCTTTCTGGAAGATCTGAGTGCTGCATAAGAGAGGGGACACTGTAGTCATAAGTTGGCTTCGGACTATAACATGATTTGTTACGAGATCTCTTAGTTGAAGGCACTTTGGGGTGGTCATGAGGTGAATCGGGAGACGCAAAAGGATGCATCAAGATGGCATCCAGCAATAAGAGGGAGAAGGAGGAAACAGTGGGAATAGCAGAGATGTTCTTCCTTCGGGGAGGAGAAGGGGGTGAAGCATTCAGAAAAGAGAGTTCGTAGGCGAAGTTTTATTATTTCAGAATATAGAAGAGAAATTGTCAATATACGGCCGAACTTCACTGAAATGTACTATGCACTTTAGGTGGAGAATGCACTTTAGGCATATAAGTATTTCCTTGCACTTTACATGTTCGCTGCTATTACAATCTGCTGCTTAAGGATCAATTTGCACACTAAACTGCTATCTTCTAGGAAGTGTTTTTTTAGGATGCTATGTTGTCAGATAAATGGTAATTGTAGAATGTATCATAGGAACTTATGCTATTGTACGTTATGTCTCAGCTGCTATCAAGAACTGCTGCTCAATGCACAATTTGCAGTTTAGATTGCTAACTGCTAGGATGAGATTTTATTGGAAGGATTTCTACGTACTTTATGCTAAATCACTAACAAGGTCAGAGCTAAGGTCAGGGTGGTATGTTAAATATGTTATAATTAATATTCTATTAAACCTTTGGTACTGTTCCATGCCGGCACAACGCACTTTAAGCATCCCAGTCACTGTTGAATGATGAATAGGAATAAACTAACAATTCTGTCTTTTAATGCTAATGGTCTAAACAACAGGCGCAAAGCCTACGCAGTAGAGAGCTGGCTCAGAGGGTTTTATCCCGATGTTATTTTTTTTCAAGAGACACATTTCCGATGCTTATCAGATGCTAGTGAAGTTATAAAGAACTGGGCAGGCTTCTATTGTTCATCTGTTTCGGGCATTGCGCAGAGAGGAGTTGCATTTATTTTTAGGTAAGCATGTTCAATTTCATGTTAATGCATCGCACTCTGATCCGGGTGGAAGATGGACGTTAGTTCATGGAAAACTAAATCAGTTAGAGCTCATATTAGCCACAATTTATTCACCTGTGATAGATTATCCCTCCCTATTCTGCAACTAAAGCAAGCTCTATCGGGCATTCCTGGACAGATCATTTGGGGAGGTGATTTTAAATTTGTATAGGACCCCCTCAGTTGACTCGACAAAGATAGAGCCAAAATAAACCTCAAGTTTCTATCGCCCTGTCTAGTTGTAAATGCGATCTAGATATTGTAGACAATTGGCGCCTTAATAATCCAGTTAAACATGGGTACTCTTGTTACTCAGCAAAATAAGATTCAGCATCGAGAACAGATTTGTTTCTGACCTCACATAATCTTGTAGTTAGTAAAGAAGATCATATTTTAAATGCTTTTTCAGACCATGCCTTAATATAAACGGAAGTCGTTGTAGGGAGTACGGATGAAAGTGCATCAAGAAGATGGCATTTTAATAAATTTAATTTAGCAAATGTACTATGGTGCACATAAATAGATGCAAAAAGATGGCCATGTCTCAACTGGGGTGGCGGAGTGAGCTAAAGAATGATGATGGATTAAATCCAGATCAGTTGACTGGGGGTGAGTGCTTGCATTGTTCAACACTCCGTCCATCATCCCCTTTGGTTTTGCTTTGTTCGCCCTAAGTTGGCAGGGTATGCCCAGACGTGGGTCCCTTGCTCACTTTGCCACTGGATTCAAGCTAGCCTGGCTGATGACGGCTGATTAGCCAGAAACCGGTCCCAGGATGCTTGTTTCCGGTCCAGGGAAGGCATGGCTTGGCAGTTCGGCTGGACTGTTCCCATGAGGCACAGGGTCAGACTGATTTGCATATGGCCATGTCTGAAATGGGGTGGCGGAGTGAGCTAAAGAATGATGATGGATTAAACCCAGATCAGTTGACTGGGGGTGAGTGCTTGCATTGTTCAACACCCCGTCCATCATCCCCTTTGGTTTTGCTTTGTTCGCCCTAAGTTGGCAGGGTATGCCCAGTTAGTGCCTTCTTTTATATAAATAAAGATTCCGCCCCAATCAACGTAATCTGGGATGCATTCAAAGCCACACTAAGAGGCATTATCACCTCGAAGGAGATCCCGCAACAAAGGGCTAAAAAAGAGGCAAGGTTGAAGATCGAAACAAGACTTTCCCACGCGAATCAGTAATACATCAGGAACAGGGATCCAAAAAGTAAACCGTAATTAGTAGAAGCAAAAACACAAATGAGAGAATTCTACTACGGTTTAGGTGATATGGCAAACAGAACTTACCTTAAGACAGTATAGGAAGATAGCGAATACACAGGGAAACTTTTAGCCTAGCAGGCAAAAGAGAAACGGGTACTTAACAGGATTGAGAGTATCTGGAATGAATCAACTAAAACACGTTCAACCAGTACGTTGGACATAGGCGAGGTCTTCCTTAAGCACTATAATGGAATTTATCAATCAGACTACCATGCACCCTTGGAATCTATTAGTGGTTTTATGCACGATTTGCCAATTCCTATTTTAAACAGGAACTTTCGAGAGGAATTGCTAGCTGATTTCACAAAGGAAGAACTCGACTTAGTCATAAGCGCTCTGTCCAACTGTAAAGCAACTGGGGAAAACGGCTTTCCCACAGAACTTTTTTAAAGATTCGCCTCAACTCTTAATATTGAATGCTTCAATCTTGCAAACCATCTACTACAAGTGGGTGACCCTCCATTATCATTTCGCACAGCAGTAGTGGTCAGCGTCTTAAAGAAGGACAAAGATAGTGAGAACGTGAATTCCTATAGGCCCATAAGCCTTCTAAATGTTGACTACAAAATGTTTACAAAACTCCTCACTAATAGACTAATTAGAATGGTAGGTTCACTTATTGGGATGGATCAGTGCGGCTTTGTAGCTGGGAGACAGCTCCATACCAATACACATTTTTTATTAGAAGCATTCGATTTTTTTCGGTAAATAAGACTGAGGCTCAGGTCTGGTTTTTAGACGCCGAAAAAGAATTCGACCTAGTCTCATGGGACTGTCTGTTTTTAATTTTGGGAAAATTTGGCTTCCCAGAGGAGTTTATACATCTAATAAGATGGCTCTACACGAATTCGCAGGCACAAATTTTAATCAATTCTGTAAATTTAGGCACATGTCAAATAAACAGAGGCACTAGACAAGGGTGTCCTCTCTCTCCGATTTTATTTGCGCTATTTATAGAGCCACTAGCGATAGCAATTAGACAGAAAAAGGCGTACACGGTCCCTGGATGAAATCATGAGGATTTTCTCAGATTTCCGAGCAATAGGTGGTTATAAAATAAACAAGTTCAAAACAGAGATCATATTGTGCAACTGTTCGATTGATTCTCTATTGCCAGAATTCAGGCCTGTATACAACACTCGCCCAAAGAGATATTTAGATATTTAGGGATCTTTGTGACTGAGAAAGTAGAAGATCTATTCCATTTAAACTATACACCGTTGCTGAAAAAAGTGAAACGCCTGTTAGCACGATGGAACCAGCTCCCACTATTATTATTAGGTCGAGTGGCACTAATTCGTATGTCTATCCTTCCACTATTTAATTTCCTTTTTAGCGCTGCTCCTCGTGCACTACAAGCAGCTTATTTTAAAGAGATAGCCGGTTTTCTTCCTTTTTATGGTCGAATAAGATACCAAGACTGGCACTTAGCACTTTAAGTTACCCTGTTGCAGAAGAAGGGCTGTCCCTTCCAAATTTTAGGAATTATTATCATGCGGCTTTTGCAAATTATAGTTTTAGATTTTTCTGTTTGGACCCTCAGGAGGCAGACAACTTCTTTATGAAAAAGATCTTAAAGGAACATAATATTGTTGACCCCACAAGAATAAATAAGTACCCTAAAAAAGTACAATACAAGACTCTCCAATGAGTACTTAAGCAAAAATCTCAGTTTTTAACATTTTTTAGTATTCCAAGATTTAATAGCTCAACTAGGCTGTCCCATTTTTTTTACGGGGGAAATATGTTTTTTAGAGACTAGTATTCTTAAAAAATGGGAAGAAAATGGGTATGTACAAATTCGGGATTTTATTATAGGTAACTCTTGGAAGTCATGGCCGGAGATCAAAATGGGGCTCTCACACTCTAAAACAATACTAAAATGGTCATTTATTTGAATAAAACCCCTGTTGGAAAAATCAGATATAAGAAATGTATCCGCTAAAGCAAATATCAGTGAATCCTTTGACTCCCTGACCCAATGGAGGATCAGTGCCTGTGTGAAAATCTTTGACGAAAACAAGCCTCTCTTGATATATGAAAAAATCTGTGATAAATGGTGGAAAGGGGAAGGGATGCAGGTCTCAAAATCAACCAGGAACAGAATTAACACACTTAATGCATCAACACTCAGAGGCGCAGATTTTAAGCGTATGCAATGCTACTCAAAATGGCTGATCTATAGGACTCCTTCTTTTCTTCATAAACTATACCCACAACTAGAGGACAGGTGTTTCCGCCGCACAAATGAGGGTGGTGGCACCTGGTCACATTATCTGGGATTGTCCGAAAATCAGTGGTTTGTGGGAAGGAATTGAACTTTATCTTAGATCCACCTTAGACTCTAACATTTCCATTGATGCATCAATTGCAGTTCTGGGTTGCTCCTCCGATAATACTTCACAAGAGGAATGCCTATACATCGCAGCATTGGTACATAGTTCTACAATGCTGGCGATCCGATATGGTACCCTCTTTTCAAGCATGGAGAGCGAAACTAAGTAAAATCAAAGAACTGGAAAAAAAATATGCAATACGATCAGGCTCAATACAAAAGTATGAGAAACGCTGGAGTTAACTAGGGTTATTGGTTAGAGATGGGGAAAACTGTTTTTGAATTTATATTATCATTAAAGAGAAGACGAAGTGGCAATTCGAATAGCTAAGGCCAGTCCGCAAGGTCTTCCCCCCCAACCTACTCTTACCCTACCGTACGTTCTCAGGCACTTTATATGTCCTTTAATTTATACTATATGCCTGCCCCCTTTTTTCTTGGTTGCAATAGGGTTATTGAAAGAACGTTGGATTATGTCCATGTCTAATATTTAGCACTTTGCACTCTGCAGTTTATCCAACTGTGATTTGTAATTTTCTTTTATGACTACCACGACTTTTCTCTGCAACAAGGCAATGGGAATGATTGTTAGGTCATGTTTATACCTAAATGTTTAGCACTTTATACGGTATCTATTTTCTGTAACAGAGCGATGTGAAAGATTGATGAGATGTTTAACTTTAAATGTTTAGCACTCTGCACTTTATATGGTATATATTCCTGGTATGTAATGCTGTATTTTTCTCTATACATTGGCTATTGGCAAAATAACTTGGATATTCTGAGTATTTCGCAATATGCACTTTACTTGACAACTCTGTAGCTTTGTAATTTGTATGAACTCTCAATAAAAAAAAAAAAGATATACGATGAGACCAAGATAAGGATCCAACATGTGCGTATTTAATATTTCACCTTGCCAGTTATTAGGCCAGCAAGCCCTTGTAGGTTCTTGCAGTACTAATGAGCAATACTCGATGATCCAACATAGTCCTAATGCAATGCTATGGAGTTCGTAATGCAAGAATCAGGCCCTTCGTAATGCAAAAATAATGCAATTTGTAATGCAACAATCAGGCAGTTCGTAATGCCAAAATAATGTACTCCGGCACCGATCGCGGTGCTCTGGACGGTCTCTATGCCACTCTTTTTGACTCACGGTCAGCTACTGCCAAAATATGCACCCAACACGGGCATGGTGGCAAACAAAGTGCGGCTCCACACTCCTGCCCCGGTACTGCCACTCCTCGGCAAGTACGGGCTGCGATACAAACTTAAGCGGAGGCTCGCGCTGCAAAGATGGGAAAGGCTGAGAGCGTTTCTCTCGTAGCCCGCACCCTGCCCTAGGCGGTGATACGCGCTGAGTGTTACCTGAGGGTACGATCTCACTCTCCTCGTGGCTTGGGCCTCCGATGCAACTTCGTTGATCTTGGGCAGTGAAACTCAGACCCCCCCCCGACGGTGATGGTTCGAGGTCTCTCCTTGGCAAAGGCAGGCTCGGGCCGGCGGTGGTGAATTCTCACAGCTCCTCTGGCGATGCCGGTCCGGGCCAATGGCAATGACGATCGCAGTGCTTCTGGTCACGCTGTAGATTGAAGCGGAGAACAAGACTGCTCCGGGACACACAGTCACTGGGCAATTTCTCACGAAGCTTTCGGGCTGCAATAGGGCACACAAACACAGCGTTGCTGAGACTCACTTGAGCTCCGGGTGCGCACGATCACAGGGCAATCCTCACGAAGGTCTCCGTCTGCACGAAGCACACTCACACAGCGTTGCTGAGACTAACTTGGACTCCGGGTGCACGCGATCACAGGACAATCATCACAAAGGTCTCGGGCTGCATGATGCACACGCACACAGTGTCGCTGAGACTCACTTTGACTCCGGGTGCACACGATCACGGGACAGTTCTTACGAAGGTCTCAGCCTGCAAAAAGCACACGCACACAGCATCGCTGAGACACACTTGGAAACGTTTATGTTCCTGACTTTCCAAAATAGGGAGCCAGCTCTCCTCGGGCCCTTGGAGACAAGTTACTTAAGGACACAGCAAATTTCTTTCAAGCCGGGGGACACAGCACACAGCAAAGTCCCTTAGCCTCTCCTTGGTTAAATCAGCAAACTGCAGGCCAGCCCCAGAACACACAGCAAGGGTCAGTCCTTTCCTTCAGTCTCTTCAGCAGTTTTTTCCTTGGCAGAGGTTCCTCTTGACCACGTGGCAGTTTTGATCCTTTACAGTCTTGATCAGTCCAGCGTTCAGGGGTTTCAGCTCTCAATAGTTATACCCCTAAATGTCTTTGAAGTCTTTGTGTTTGGTGGGCACTGACCCCTGTCCAAACCAGTTCTGGGTTTCTCCCTGCCAGTGACACTTTCTTCCTTTGATAGTGGGGGTCTGGATCCTCAATGACTCAGCAGGAGATGGAGCCATTGTTTTATGGCAGCAGCCCAAGCCTCTTCATCTCCAGGGGCTACTCCTCCCCCTTCACTCCAGGTGCAGGTCAGCCTGTTGCTGTCTCACCTCCTCCCCTGGGTCAAGACATTCCCTAGATCCTATCACTTTTAAATCCAGTCAATCCACAAACAGGCAGACACACAGAATTGTTAGAACACAAAAAACAGCCACTTATAAAAGTGTGGTTTCTAAACACACAATGCAAAAACCACCTTCACAAAAAGATGTGTTATTAAATTGTGAGTTCAGGCACACTAAACTTCACCTCTCCATCTTAAGCCTATGGGAAGATAGGCTGGAAATATATTACACAGCCTCCCCATTCTGTCCTATGGGCAAGATGGGCTTTCAACAGTGAAAAACGAAACAGAGAGTATTTCACTGTTAGGACATGGTACATGTCCTACCTTTCACAGACACTGCACCCTGCCCAGGGGGCACCTTGGGCCTACCATCGGGGTGTCTGATGTGCATAGAAAGGGGAGGGTAAGGCCTGGCAAGTGGGTGCACTTGTCAGGACAACATGGCAGTTAGCAAACTGCGCGGAGGCACTGCAGTGGCAGGCCTGAGTTCTCTCTGTAGGGCTACTTGTGTGGGTGGCACAATTAGTGCTGCAGGCCCACTGGTAGCATTTGCATTACCAGCCCTTGCACACATAGTGCACTTTACTAGGGAGTTTACTAGTAAGGCAAACATACCAATTATGGACAACCAATTACCATAACTCTTTATACAGGGAGCACTTGCTCTTTGACACTGATCAGCAGTAGCAAAGTGCCCAAAGCACTTTTTACAGAGTGGGAGGAATTCATGTTGTAGAGGGTCCCCCTACAACATGAACTCCCACTCTGTAAAAATGTTCTGAGGAGCTTCTATTATTGTCAATGCGATGTCTTTATTTTAATATCACCATCACTTTTTCACGTCACGCTTATTGTGGGAGCACCTGAATACTATTGTTTTGGAAATAAATAAATATCTGTGATATATTGACCTACAAGTCCCTCAGTATATTACCCATACATCTCCAAAGCAGCAGCAAAATAAATGTCACAGGTAAGTATTTTTTTGACTTATTTTCCAGATTTACAAAGATAATTTGCCATTGCACAGTTGAAATGGTGAATAACCATCCAAGTTCCTTAAATGAAAGATGAAATAGGTAAGGATAAGAATATGAATAGTGATGGTCCAGAATTCAAGTTTTGAATGAGACTCATTGAGGTGAAATAGTGTTAGATGGAAACAATAAAACCATGTGTCCTATTTTGTTTGGTATGTCTTACAATATTTATGGTTGTTTTTTAGGTAACCATATTTTTTTCACCCTCTAGGTTATAAAGTTTTGTCTTTGCTGGATGTTCCCGATGACACACAGGAAAAAGCTGATGTATACATTCACAACACATTTATAAAGAAGTGGGATATATGCGCTGGTAATGCCATTCTAAAAGCACTGGGTGGAAAAATGACCACTCTCAAAGGAAAGGACATCCAGTACTCTGGTTCTGAGGCACATGACGAAGGAATTTTAGCCAGTATTGGTGTGGATCACAGCAAACTAGTTAAAACACTAAGTGGAAAAATACCTTATATCGAAAGGAAAGCCCATTAGAAGAAGACCACTGCAAATGGATGCAAAACCTTGGCATATTAGCATGGGAAGCAATCATGGGCATGGTGTATGTAGACAGTGCACCTGAAGAAGACAGTTTGCTGCCATAAAGATGGAGTGGAGCATTTTGACACTAATACAGCAAGAGATGTCTTCTTGCAAGTGGGAAACAAAAAGTGAATAGACTGCAATAATGGTGAATCCTTGTTTTGCTTAATGTTTGGTTGCAACTACAAATACAGATCTTGGGATGTGCGTACTTCAACAGTATGTCATTTGTATTTGTTACATTGCATTCTTGTCTCTACTTCTTAAGAGGAGATCGATTGAACCTGTCTGTCCGAGACACAAAAGAATGATGGACATACTTGATGAGCAGCAAGATACATGTGAATCTACGTTGTTCCTAAACATGAAAAAGGCATTCGTCAGAAGTAGTTCAACACTCTTGAAATTTGTTCTTCATATTTCCCAATTTGCTGTACAGATCTGTTACCTGAAGACCTTAGTAGTTCATTATCTCTCTAGCATATCTCCCATCTGTTCTTTCTCCATATGCTCTATCCCTCTTTATTAGCTTCTCATTTGATCCCACTAATTGCCACCCTTACTTTCTCGGTCTCACTCACCCTCTTGCACGCTGTATACACATACACACAATCCAATAATGTACATTATTGTAATCAGTTGTACAAACCTGAATGCAAACATTGATTACTACATTTCATATCACTGACTAATGCCGTACAGATTCCATGATACAATCAATTTACAGACTAAAACAACTGAACCCTTGATAAAAACGACTGTTTAGTTAGGTTTGCACTTGCTGCATGGATATTAAATTTAGTGTTATATTGAAGTCCTTTGTTACTAACTTATACACATGCAAAAACACATGACGTAAACAGTATGCAGATTCCGCCTTTAGGGAGAAACAGTTTATAGCCATTGCTGGGTGATGGGAGGGGCATGATGATATTCTTGATGCACCTCCTTTCTCGAGTCATGGCCCCTTCCTTCACACAACATTGTCATTAGAGTGCCTGTTGCATCTTCATGTAGACCTCTAATCAATTAACAAAATGTTAAGAATTACGGGTGATAGTTATAATTTGAGAGTGCTTGAATTTGGTGGATAGAGAATGTGTTTTTAATTTATTTAGGACAGTGTGCCTTGTGGACTTTTGTATTGGATGAAGTTACTGGATAGAACTCGTACGTAGATCACTTTATTTCATAAATTTTGTTTTTAAAAATGTTTTTGTGCAGTTTAAAAAAAATAATTTTTCCTATAATTTTCAGAAAATTATCGGTTTCCACCACGATTGTACAGTAAATTGTATTTTTTATATTTAAAGAAATAGTGACTTCTGAATATGTTACATCTAACTTCTTCAATCTACTACATTAAAGGTGGTTGCTTAATTATTTGATTATCTTTTAGATAATGCTTTTGTTCATTTCAAATGGAGATGTGCTGGAGTTAATCCCATAGGCGGCAGTAATTTTCTGAGAAGCAGTTAATGCTTTAACTGAAAATGAAGTCACATGAAACTAGAATTTATTATATTTGGTCATTAACATTCTCTGTTTTATTGTTTAACCCATACACTAATATTTGAAAGACATTATGATTTCATGTGAAGAAGACCTACCGTAGACCTGATGTGGAAAAGCATCTTGACTGCTTAATTTAGAGTGCAAATTATATACATGCAAGCATATTGTACTTCTATTAATGCACTTCCTTGATGCTTTTCTATGAATATGCTTTCATTTTTGCCTTTATTACTCACATATGACATCAGGAAATTCAAGTTGTTAAATTTTGGTTTGATGTCCCCAAAAGAATGAGTAAGTCTGAACTAAATTATCCATTTTCAAAGGAGGTGATGTAAAAAAAGGTGTTTCTCTAAATGTTTTTCAAGTTCTCTTTTGCTGCTGTTGAGTTAATCAAAATAATTTGGCCAAGTGTTGTGGAGCACAAATTACACCACCACATTTTCTATGGTGCTTAGATCAAGCCAGGAAGAGGAAATGTAGATAGTGACAAGGCTTGCAAAGCAATCTAGTCTTTGGCTGATGGAATGCCATGTGTTTTTCAATGTCTTACAACATTTGGAGTAAAAGTTCCAGAGACGAGAATGGAGAAGGCATAGCCTTAGCCTTTCGGTAGAAGAAAACTTGCAGTAGTTTCATTAAGCAAGAAGACAGGTCTGGCAGGTGTGTAATGTTTGTATTTGAATATGAATAAAAGTGAAAAATGCTGGGCCTTCTTGATGATTGCATGGGTGTGTAGAGATTGGCACAGGATGAGATCATCAATGGGAGCAGGTGCATAAAGGTTAGTATGGGAATGATATGATTTTAATCTGCAAAAGAACGCTCTACTTTACAGAGTATCTGGAACCTGAAAGTAGAAACATAGGGAGGCTATGAAGTGCAGGTCAACATATCTAACCTGGAGAGAAAAAAACAATACATGGCTAGTGGGTCAGTGTTTTTTTTTTTTAATGAATCTAGGTAGAGGAGATCTCGTCTCACTTAATTTTATATGTGAAGATTTTTTTTTTTTTAGAAACAACCGCTGAATGGTACTGACTAATGAGGTTAGGATACATTCCAGACGTTTGGTAGGAGGCACTATGCTTGAATTGAGGTGTGGAATATGATCCTTAATACTACGGTCCCACCTACCACATAGGCACAGAGAAAGTGAGGAATGTAAGATTGTCTACGGTTTCAAAAGCAGTAAAATGTTTGAAAAAGATGAAGGCATCAATACTTAATAGGCTTAGTCTGAGTCGCTGCATGGACTTTCGCTTATGAGACATTTTGTTTATTTAAAGGGGCTTCGAGCCAGTCCATTGCTCAGCATTTGTTTATTTCATCATTGCTCCTATTATTTCCTTGCTTCTCTTTCGTCAACGTGTGCTGGCTTCACATCCTCTTCATGCTTGTCACTCTCACTTCCCCAGTTTCATTCCACTGCTTGCACTTGCGTAACAACTTTTTTTTGGTTTGGTCTTAGCCACAAACTTATCATTTTAATAAAAAGATATGTATAGTATGCTTAATTAAAGGGGCTTTCTGCCACCTCTCATCTTTCATTGGCCTGCTGTAAATCCCATTATGCTTCCGCCCACTACAGCATACAGCTTGCGGCAGTGGTTCACCCTACTTAAGCCACTGGCTAACATCACAAAGACCACATCCACACACAAGGTAGTTTCCTTTACTGCCAGTAATTTTGTTTTTGCTTTAATAATCACTTAAATGTTTGCTTGTGTTTAGAGCCTGATGTGATTGTATGGCACCTTTGATGTGAACACAGGGCACGTTCCAGCCTTATCAGTTCCTTTCAATGCTGTTGTAAATTACTTTTGCATTGGCCTTTATTTATCTGACTGCTGCTATTTCACTAGTCGTAAAAGGTTGTGGAGAACCGAGCCTTTTGAAAACAAGCAGTAATACGAACAACAGCTGACTCCATCTCTGAATGTAAGATCAAGAGAGAACTCTATCTTTACAACCCTAGCTTTATTTCTTTCTTTCCTTCATTCCATCTTTTTTTCGTTCGTTCCTTCTTCCTTTTTTCTTTCCTTCCTTCATCTTTCCTTCCTTCCTTTCCTTTTTTCTTTCCTTTCTTTCTTTCCTTAATCTTTCTTTTTTCAACATTCCATCTTTCTTTTGAGCTCTCATTCTTCCCTTTCACTCTTTTTTTCTATTTAGTCTTCTTTCTTTTTCCTATAGCCTCCCTCTGCATTGTTGTTTTCCCCCTCCCACACTATCCGGTACTGTTGCTTGCCCTCTGACACACTCCCATCCCGCGGTGCTGCTTGGCCCACCCACCCACCCTGCATTGTTGCTTCTTCACCCCCTCCCATCCTGCTTTGTTTTGTATGCCACTGTTCTTGTTTGCCACTGTGCAGCCTGGCTGCTGTGCAACATGGCTGCATGGCCCAGGCTGTATCATTGAGTTTTTTTTATTGCTGGTGTATGACATCTACACCTTATGTGTTACATTCCCACCAACCCTTCCTTCAAAAAACCTCCTTCCCACTTCCTGTCAGCAGTTTTTTTTTAAAGTGCTATAATGCCGCGTCACAGTGCTTTTTTTTCCTTGCTTTTTTCTCACCAAACTTTCAGCCATGCTGTGCAACATGGCTAAAACACTGACAAAGACATTAGCTTCCATAGGTGAAACCTATTGGGTATGCCATTGTTATTTTTTTGTTTTCAAAGTATTTTTATTGTGATTTACACCATTTGTGATCACAAGGCCAACATTAGACTTTCAGCACTGTTGCAGCGCTTGTTTACTGTCCAGTACACACATCATTAACAGGCCATCATTGTTCTGCCACTATAGACCTCTCAGTCCTTGACAATAACCTGAGGTGGCCTCCCACCTCTCGGTGTTTCCACACAACCACTCCCCCCCAACCTTAGGCCATGTCCCGAGATTCTCTCCATGGGCCGCATACAATGTCAAATTTTCATGGACACCGATGTGCTATTTATACAGTACATTTGATTTGCATGGTCCAACGTGCCAGATTGGTATCTCCCCACACCCAGTCAGTGTCCTACTTCACCACCTTAAGGGCCACATTACTGAACAGCTGTGTGGATTTGAAAGGTGTCTGGTCCCCACATACTCCCAGTACAGCCAGTAGAGGCGTAAGTACCAAGTTTTCACCCGTGACCTCTGAAATACGGTGACCCACCTGAGTCCAATATGGCCTCAACCCAAGGCAATCCCAAGTACAAATGCGTACCGGATTATTCCAGTCCGGACCTACTGGTTGATTCTTGCTGTTGTGCCAGGCAAAAAGTCCTTACATTCTTGGTCTACAGGTGCGATGTCCAACAGGGCCAGAGAGCTCTACCCTCCTACTCCTTCCGGTCATGGTGTCAGAAAGAGCATCAGGTCTGCCTATCTGCGTCAATGTGGGCTAACCAAGATGGGCCTTCAACAGCATCTCTCGGATGTGGAGTCCTGCCTCTGCATTGGGGATTGGAAACCTAGCTGGCCATCCCCCTCCAACCACCAAAGAGAGCCAGAAGAATACCAGAAGAATGCCTCTGGGAGTGCTGATAGCCTCATGCTTTTCCAGGAGTTGGTGCAGCTGGCGGCTACCATCTTGTGTTGCGGTCCCGTAGACTGGTCAACCAAATGCTACCCAAGCTACAAGATTGTATTAGACCTGCGGGGCCTCACACCACAGTTGGTTGCCTCTCCTAACCATCTGTGACACAGGGCCTGTTCCGGCACCCAGGAAGCCAGCATATTACTGCCTCAGTCAATCATAGAATTCAGGAGCTCACGTGCTGACCATCATTTCCCTTTGGCACCCAAGCCACACCACTGGCTTTCAAAAACTTGTTCTTTTTTAAAATTATATTTATATAAGAACATTCAGTACATAATAGGCATCTTTTGTTACGGTATGTGCAGCACGTAGTCTTTCTTTCTCTTATTCATTCATGTAATACACGCTCTATACAACCTTTTCTTTTACATATGAACATTTAATTTCTTGCAAAGCATCTCACTCCAGATGTCAAGAGGAAACTACATAAATGTCTCCAAGAAGCCCTGCATGCTCCTAAAATTCTAATGCTGCAGCTGATTCATGTACGTGATGGTCAAAATTGTTCATTCAATAGACTATTGCAGCCATTCTGCTGTAGAGCAAGAAGTAGGGTTTTCCACCTCACTAGTTCTAATTTTCCTTGTCATTTTGGTTACAGTAAAGAGAAATTGTTACTTTTTCCTCCTCTTCCTACCCCAACTCCAAAACATATGGTTGATGCAGTTGTTTTGCTTCTTTGCAACAGTGGACATTTCTTTAAACAGAAAGTAGAAAATAGTTATGCTCTTGTCGGCTTATCTGAAGAATACAAAGTTGTTGTTAACCATAAGTAGGCTTCTTTGAGGAGTGTACAATGCATCAACTAAAAAAACATTCTATTTATGTAGGTAAATTCAGATGTTAACTTTGAATATTTTTAAAATAAATGTCATTGATTTTTCTCAATATGGTATTGACCAGAACAGCAGTAATGCCCAAAATATGCCATACCTTTGTAAACTTTATTTGACATCACCCTGCCCACACAAACCATCCTTCCAGCAGTCATTCACCAGTCCATATTTAAGTACACAGTTTGAACAGAGTGACAGTTGGTTTATGTGCAACAACTCTCCTAGCGACCACTAATTTGAGCTGGCGAATATTTTACAGAATACAAAGAGAGTTGATGCAAAACAGCCTATACATATACAATATCAGTGGCTCTAGAAGGGCAAATAAATACCCAATATAGATCTTTCCCATCACTGCAAATTAAGTAATACATCATGCCAGTTACACTGCTTATGGGTAAAAAAAAGACCTCACAGGCACACCATCACGTCCCCTGATTTCATCATCATCTTTATTTCTCTCTTGTTTGCAGACTTGTGTGAGTTGTATATGGCAGTGGGGACTGCCACAGACTCCTGGATACACAACTTTTTTTAGAGGAAACACTGGAATACTGCTTTTTACCCCTGAACTGAACTAAAGACTTTGGCATACAGGTGTTTACCAATTTTGACAAAATACGGATATTTGTTGTTGGTGTCATGATTTTCACTATATGAAAACAAAAAAAAGAAAAATTGTATTCAGAAATTTGTCTCTAATTTTACCTAAGACCTTTCTTGTATATGTTTTGCTATACACGACTGTCGACTAGGAAGTTGACACACAACTTAATAATCACAAGGACTTGCAATTGGGTCAGCAGAAGGTGCCCCGGAGAGTCCATTGTTTCATTAGCTTAGAGGTATGTTAAGCACATTTTTTAATACATGCAGTGTAACTAATATCATACCCCAAACATGTCCATCTAATGTTGTAAGTGAGTGATTGTAGCCCAGAAATAATACCTGTAGTAATTCACCAATGCCCAAGAAAAAATTGAGGGCTGCAAATTCACAGGAAGGACTTGTTGGTCTCCGTCATATAGAGGTTTTCAAGGTCCATCACAAGCAATTTCTGTGTATATAATTTATTTGTACAAATGTCTTTAAAAGGTACAGCTGACAGACAAAATAACAGATGATTTACCCAGTTAAGTGCCAGTGTGGTTGAAAATGTTAATAGAATAATCATATGAAAAGAGGATGAAATCAGTACCACCATAATGTGAAGTTAGGGAGAGTCAGGGCCAGCACATGTAGAGCCCAGTGCAGAAAAAAAGCAAACCATGAAAGATGAATAAGATACTCAAGGTTCAGTAAGATACAAGCTCACTAGAAGAGCAAAAATTCTTGCCTTATGGCTTCCTGTTCTCTGCAGGGAGACCGAGGATGCAGGTGATCCAGCAAAAGCATTATAATAGTTTTAATTTTATCTCTCACTTCTGCTACCTAGTCTTTTATCCCTCAAACTGTACTGGGCCATCTGGAGTTTGACAGATCACAGCATTACCACAGAGGCTAATGGTCCACTGATGGATCTTTCTCCGCCGATAGAAGGGGTGGGAATTGGGGTTTCCAAAACATAGCGTTAGCCACTCAATGAGGACCAATAATTTGTGACTAACTCGCAAGTTAGAGATAAGGTTCAAATACACCACTCTCACAATGCTATAGAAATAAAGTATTTCAATGGGAATCCCAACCTCCTAAAGAAGTTAAGTCTAACTAAAATTATCCACACACGAAGCTCTGCTACAGCAATACAGATTATAACAAGCAGAACTTGATACTCTGAAAAGATCAGATAATTCTCTCTACAAAGCATATAATATTAAATGGGAAATAGCACAGTTCAATGAAAGAACATCAGGACACAATTAGCTCAGACAATTTAGATAGTTTGGTTATTGTGTTATTGATCTGAAATCAATACAGATAAGCAATTTCTTAAGCATTTCAGTCAGGAATATTACCGCATGTAGTATAAGGCTACACATTTAGTCAGAGATGTAAAACCAAAGAGGATGATTTAAAAGCAGTCATCAAATACAAGGCTACAGATTCCTACTACAGTTAATGGCAGAAGGATGACTCATTTCTCTAACTGCATCCAAAGGCTCTAAAGTAGGGATCTCCAACGAGTAGCTCGGGAGCTACTGGTAGCTCGCCAGTACCTTCAAAGTAGCTCTCTGAGGTAAAGTCAAGCCCAGTATCAATTTCAGAGTAGGTGCCTAATAAAGAAGGCAGCACTGATCATCTCAAGACCATAAGAGTGACAGTCAGCCAAAGTTATCACAGTAACTCATACTAACACTCAAAAACACACTGTGCCAGCTATAGGACCTGCTACACGACAGTCTGTATCCAATCTGAATATAATTAAGCCACAAGGAGATTGACCATGTTTATCAGTCACAACATTTGAGTGAACAGTGCACCATCAAAAAAGTAGGGCAGCAGTAGCCTGAGCTGTAATCAGTGCTGACCCACCAAAGTGCGGGACTGCAGGGATCAGAGTGAAAATGTGTCAGTTAGATGCATGATCAGCTCAAGACCTGAGGAGAACAGGGTATGATCCAGACCAGAGAAAATTAAGAGATTCATTAACATTTATGTGTGTGCCCATTATAAACACTGTTGCTTCCCGAAACTATTCCTGGTGCCAAGAACCGCCAAATATCTATGCTAGCCCCATCATAAGAGTGCTATATTTGGCATAATTGCGCCCATTCCTGACATAATAGTGCCAATGGCATAATTATGGTCATCCTTGACTATTTTAGTATTTTTGGTCTAGTTGTGGTATGCTGGCAGCCGTCATAGACCTACTCTGAGCATGACTGGCCTATATGTACCTGTTCCTGGCATATTAATGGTCATGACTGATATATGGTCTTATCCCTGAATGTTCTGGTTTCCAGCCGGGGCACAACTGTGGCCCTAGTATGATGGTGGGCATTACTGGCATAATCGAGATATCCGTGGTGCTATCCATCCATCCATTATGATATAATGGGGTAACCCACAAATGTCCACAGACCTGGGATTGAATATGGTGATCTGTTATAAAAGTAACTAAATAATAATCAGTCACTATTGGAGCGATATTGTGTGCCTTTGTGTCTTTTGAGGATATACTTGTTTGCATTGTAAAGAAAATGGTGGTACATTAATGATACAATGCTAATTATATATGTACTGGATGCCCTTTGACTAATAAATGTTTTTCATAACTGAATTGTACCTTTAAAGTAGTCAAGGACCATTGTTTCCTATACCAATGGTGAGCATCATGGCATATGACTGTAATACCTGGGAATTCAAAGTAGTCTGTCCATATGAGGCATTTGTACATGGGAGTACATGATGATAATGACAATCTGATGTTTTGATACTGTGCATTTCTCAAAAACTGAAAACTGATATTTTAAAGGCAGTTTTAGTTTTCAAAAATGGGGTTTCTTCTGGAAAATTGAGTTTGTTTTTCCACAGTGGAAAGTGGTATTAGATAGAAAAATGTGCATTTTCAGAAACTGGTGAACGATAATTCAAGCTGACCTGGGGAGACGTACTGCTGTGCTCATGTCCTTTGTGCCACTGGGCATGTCAAGATTTGAACGTTACTTCATAAGTCAAGGGGAGGCATTTAATATTGAAGAACTTTTTCCCAGCATTTTTGCTGGTAACTGCACTTGGTATGCTTGGGTGGTAACTACTGAAAATCTTGCTTTGGGTGGTCATGGTGTAGCCACTATTTTACAGGTATAAAATTTACTAGTAGCTCGGGAAGACTTTCCTTGAGCAGAAGTAGCTCTCACTACAGAAAAGGTTGGAGACACCTGCTCTAAAGCAAAAAGGGATAAAAGGAATCTAAAGTCTACTAAGGGGGAGTCCATAAGCATGGGAAAAAAGGAGAAATTCGGCAAATTCAAGTAGTTCGGCAAAGAAGGATTCCAGCTCAACCGCTTAAGGCAGCAGTACTGGAAAAAGGCAGTCCAAAATAATCAATCAAGGATGATTTATATAATCATAGAAAAGCGTTCAGTCCTCTCGCATAGGAAAAAAATATAAATATCTGTAGCTCTTGTGAATGAAAGAAAGGGGTACATCGCTCTAGTGAGGTAGTATCACTCCACTAGTCAGTCCATCGCATGATTAGCATGAAATCACCAAATACAATTGAGTTATTCCTGCATACTTTCCCATGTTGATCATTCGAAAGAATTGACTATCCGGGCCTCACAGGTTTGGCAACAATTGGAAGTTTACATTGTACCAGTCCATGACATCGGTTTAGGGTTCACTTTCCCACCGGACTATTTCCTAGTCTACTCCAAAAGAATGTCCTTTAAATTTAAGATGATACATGTATAGACAAATAAGGCAACATTTGCGGAAATGCCAAGGGACATTGTACGTGGCTAAAGGAGAAAATGCAGCTTGGGAAAGAACATGTTTAAAAGGCCTTAAAATGCATATGCCAACTTTAAATGAATTATACTCAATTGAACATTTCATAAGAAAAAAATAGTAAGGCTTAACCAACGTATTATTACCTGACATTAATTAACGTTAACTATGGACTACTGCCACAATTTTCAACATTCATGCATGTAAATTATTCTTATAAAATCATTTTACTAAAATGTTTTCTATGATCATTCTGCAGTCGTGGCTCCTAGTGGGAGTGCTGCGGAGCTGGAGAGGCACAGGGTGGCAGGTAGAAAACTCCGGCATACGGCTGACCGGAGTTAAGTACATAAAACTAATTACATTGCGCGCGCTGCAACGCCATTTACGTTGGAGCGAACGCAATGTAATTTGTTTTATTTATTTATTTCATCAACACAAGAGTCACTGCATCAGGCCACTTCAAAGATGTTGAAGTGCACACCTTGGCCAATCTGGACTTCAGTGTGCCGTTCACCTACTCCACCAATCCAGAAACCTTTGGACGGTAACTGCAAAGTAGCTTCTGCTTAACCTGTAGCGCTGCACATAACATTTTCAGGACCTCATCATTTAAAGTAGTTCCTCGATCTGACTCAAGGGAAGCTGGAAATCCAAAACGTCGAATCTGCTCTTAATAATTTCTGTGTGTTGGATATGCTTGAACCAATTTTGAGAAAATGCTGTACAATGACTCAGATCGCTGCAAAGGGGCATCTCAATAAAGTTAATTTGTATTTGGTTGAAAGGACCTGCATATTTACCAATATGACTCATGACACCTGTGTTTTTCCGGGGTTCTGTTGTTGACACACCTATGGCACAATGTCTCTGCTGTCACTCTGTATCTGGGATTGAACCACCCCTGTTAGAAGGGGCGCATCATTGCATCTCTCCCTACATGTGAAAGACCATGATAATGTCTTGCCATATGTGACAAAAAGCTGGCGGGTAATACAGGTCTGCCATCAGTGCAACCCTAAACATCATCCTCTCTCTTGTTACATCCTGCTTGCACACAACCTTGCTCTTCAGCTTCTGTCACTAAAGCCTGCAACTTAATCACCTCGTACAATATATCTACTGCTGACAACTATAAATTCCAATCTGTGACGTCTGATGTTTCTTTCATTATTTCCTCATTAAAGATTGCAGATTTAATGCACAATACTTTGCCATTTCATTGACGTATTGATTTCCAACTGTTACATAGTCAGTGCCCTGCCTATGAGCAACACACTTCACATCTCCAATTTGGGCAGGCAATTGTTGGGAAAGCACAAGGATTTTCCCGCACTCCGTTTGTATTGGCGAATTGGAGATTGTCCTGAACCCATGCTGTGACCACAACTGCCTGAAGTAATGCACGATTCCTAAGCCGTACTGACCTTCAGTATAAATTGTAACAGTGGCTCTGAAATGCTGCAAGCTCTTGTTAAATCAACAAACTCACCAACTTGTGCAGAGTACACTCCTTGCAACCATGATGCTACCACAACACATCCAACTGTACACACAGCATAGGCAGCTTTCAGATTTATTTTATTGTCTCTCAAGCAGTGTCCATCAACAAACACATGATCTAATTCAGTCAACTGTTCGTCCAAAGTATCAGGACGTGGCTTTGTACAAATTCAGCCCCATCCAAACAACCATGTTCAACTTCATCATTCATGTTCTCATTTGCAGGCAATGGCATAAAAGTAGGTGTGTTCAAAATCATGCATGTTTTAAGCCTTACATTTCCTGCCCCAAGAAGAATCTGCTCATACTTAGTCAGACGACTGCCGTCCTGTGTATGAGTATGTGTCGACAGTATCTCCACTGAATGAGGTACAAATACAGTCCATGGATGTCCCATAACAATACTTTCACACTGCTCTAGGCTCACACAGGCAGATGCAACCGCTTTCAGGCATCTAGGTAACGCAGCCACAAAAGGGTAAAGAATGGCTTAAAAGTAGGCGATTGGTCTGCGATTGCTTTTATGCATCTGTGTCAGCACTGAGAGAGAGCAGCTTTCCATTTCACTGCATAAAAACACAAACTATTTATTGTAATCCGGCATTCCCAATGCTGGTGCCCTGTAAAGGCTTTCTCACAGATCAGCGAAGTCCGCATCGGAAAAGGTTTTGTTGTCAATAAAACAATTGCAATCCATTACCTACAGTAGCCCATCGTTCTTAAGAACACGGGGACTTCCTTTTGGGTTGTCGGAGTGTGGAAATATGGATTTTTATGATCAGTTATGTCCCCTATCTTGGACCCCAACGGTTTCATGTATAAATCACAAGTACATGTATGTTCCCTCCAGTTCCAGTTATGAAGACGCAAACACATGTGCGTCCACCGTCAACATGTCCTCTTTCAGATCCGCCATGAATGGGCCGGATATTCTATTTCGAAGTATGAAAGGCCACCGGCTTTATATGGTTCACTTATCCCATTTTACAGTTCAGACGAGTAGGCCCTGATTCTGCCATCAAGTCTTTTCTGCCTTCTGCCTCTGAAAGCTCCAGTCTGAGCTCGCATCTGTACCCATGAACTTTGTCCTACTCCCTGCGCGGCTAACGATGCCTGACTCCAGCCTGTTGCCTGCCAAAAACTGTATTTCACCTTCAAGATTATCTGCTTTGCTCCGCTCCCTATCCAATGCATTCCTGTCTAGTAGTTTAAGTAAACATTCTTTCAGCTACCGAGCAAAAGGCCCGGCTTCTCTGTCTTTACGCAAGTAATTCATAGCCCTGTTACTATGGAAGATTTCTGCCCTCGCATCTAGTGTAGACACTTAGACGCTTGTACACGCACTAACGGACAGTATAGTCAGTATAGAATAAGATTCTATCCTAAGAAGACCTTTCTTTTTGGATAACACAGTTCTTTAAACATAGGATATTAGATATGATTTGGGATTAGGTTGACATAACCCCAGACTTCTGTCTCCACATGTAGAGCTAAATGTCAAGTTCCCTTCATCCCCTAGTTACACGTCAATCACACGTCATACTGCTGCGCGCGCATCTCTGCCAAGTATTTCTGCTGACATTGCGAAATTCTTCCGTGGAACCACCCATTTATGACGTCATATCCAATGACGTTCTTTAAGCTACGCCCAGTTACACCAACTTTAGAGACGCATGTATGTTCTTATCTTTACTATCAACTGTTACGCCTCCTGCATTTGTTTCACTGTAATGCCTATTGTATAAAAATGATTACCTGTCAATAAAGTTGGTCCTTCACTTCCTGAACCTTCGTGGTGATGGAATATGGAGTCCTCGATTCGAATCGATTTTGGAATAAAGCCCGTTCCGAACCTCTAATACCACGGATTCTGCCTCTTATTTTACTGAGCTATTATTATAGATTTTCCGCAGCAAATTAAGTCCCGGTAATTAAATTATTTACCACATAAATGGCGCCCGAACAGGGACACTTTCTCATCTCACGCGCCGGAGGTGCGTTGCAGGCCCGGTCTCCTGTCACAGCTGGACGGACAACAACGCGTACCCACAGGATTTCCTGTATCTCCCTCCTGCCGAGCGGGGGTAACTGAGGCTGCGATCAACACCCAGACGAGGCGGTGAGAAGTGCGAAGTATCCCGACCAGAGCCTAGCTGAGAGAGCAAGATCCGAGGTATACAGAGGCCCACCAGTTCCGAAGTTCCGAAGTATCGAGTCCAGTCCAGTCCGGTCCGAGTCCAGTTCAGTTCCGAGGCCTTCCGTTCCGAGCTACCCGGTGAGTACCATTGCCGGGGAGGCGTTCTGACGTGCACATAGGTTGTGCCGGTCAAGACGGGTTTGGGTACACAAATCCGGTCTGCACTGTTTCAGCAGTGTATCTGTACTGTTTAGCAGTATATCAAGTATGTCTAGTATATGAAGTCAGAATTATCTAGTTAGTATCGAGTATTATGCTTAGTGAACGGCCATCATTGTTGTTCATTAAATGTTAAATGTTTTAAATATGTTCTGCATATTGTGGTGTGAATGACTGTTCATTATTGTGTTTCGTTGTATTAAACGTGTTCAAAATTAGGTATCAGATCAGATCAGTTCTCAAAATGCCGTTTTTTTCGAAATTAAGACAGATCAAAACTAGAAAAGGGTTACTCGAAGAAGCTGTTCCCATTCCTCCTAGGGACACTCCAGGGTACTTTATGTATCATAAACATGGCCTAGACGCCATATTATTTCTTGATTTATGGGTAGACTACACCAAGGAATTACCAGAAAGTCAGAGGTGGCCCGCAGCTGGGACCTGGGATGCAGATTGCATCGTGAAAGTAGAGGAAGAATTATGGAAAAAGAAAGCTAGACAATCACAGAAAGACGCCATTGAATTATGGCGTAAAGAATCGTATAGACGTACGGAAAAAGCACGTAGACAGGAAGAGAAGAGTAAGGAGAATTCAAATAAAGTTCGAGAAAATATATTAATTGAAGAAGGTATTAGAGTAAAATCAGAACAAGTAGACAGACAACGAAATACCCTTATGAATGGTATGTATCCTCTCCTGGCCGAAGGATTACCTAAGGCTACTCCGGAGATACCAAAAGACTTGCCACCCCCATTGTTTCCGATAAAGGTACATCCCAAAGGGCATCCCAGAACCGCAGAAGATGTGTTTCTTTCCTCTTATTTAGACGACGCAGCTCCCGAGTATGCTAATGCTGCGCCACATAGACCGTCTGCAGAGGGGGTTCAACGCCAAGACCCTCTTCCGTCTGTACCTCCGCAACAGCAAACTCCGACACAAGTTCAGGCAAGCACATCTGCTTCGACATCTGTATCCACACCTATAGTTGCTATATCACGTTCGACGAATCCTTTCACATCCAGCACCCCAGGTGGGGCTACCGGAGGTGCATCAAACATTTTTTCCACGCCACCCAGAGTAAATAAACTTTCCTTTCAAGAATTAGCTCACCAACGTACGCCCAAACTAGTAACTCCCAACACGCTCAAGGAACTTCTAATAGATTGTAGATATGACCCGGTGCCCGGAAAAGGGGACGAAATGATGCTAGCATCATTACGTATCCGACGAGCTGCTATATATTTAGGGAAGCTACCAGGAATGACTACGCACTTAGAAAATATATATCACTTTGTCCAGTCAGGACGAGATTCCGAAAGTATTGACAGAGCCATGGAGTACCAAAAAGTGGAAATACAGGGGGAACTGTTACGTTTCCTCATAAATTGTGTGATCAGAAATCAAGACCGACCAGGGGTAAATCCGAAAGAAATGCAAATTCTTACCACATGGAGTCAGAATATATCAGAGGGGAGACATGATAAACGATCATGTATAGTAGCTATGTGCCGAAAGATCCGCAAAGAAATAGAACGAATACACGAAGAAAGATTAGCAGTAGACGAACCTGAACAAACCGAGGAGGAGGAGGAATTAGAACTGCCCACAGGACAGTTAGAAACCATGGCCTATGTAGGTAGAGGAAGATCTTGCAATAATACTAGATGCTTCACTGATCCGATACGTCCGGTACGTCCAGATAATAGCAGAAATTTCCAAACTCCTATAATAAATATAAGGTCCAACGAACATTCGTTTCAAGCCGCTGACAACCTACTCCGAGAACGAAGGGGTTATCATATACTCGATTCTATGGACGAACAAGAATTAGCCAGGTCAGCCGTTCATTGGGTTGACAGTCCCGGAAAATATAGTGATGATACACTAGCACACACGTTTTTGAACCTCGCCCCAGATGAACAGCGTTTAGCTGGTACCTATATGATTCAACAACTCCTTATATTATATAAAGGCCAACACTCCGATCCTGGTCCATTACCTGATATATTGACTAAATTACTCACGAATAAATGGAGAGGTTCAGGTACTGAGTTAATTAGAGAAATACTAGAATCCAGAAAGCAGTACATTCTTTTTGTATGTCCCGAACATGTTTCACTGCCCATCAAGGAAAGAACGACGTACTATATGGATAGACAGAATCCCTTACGCGAAGTGCACCCGATAAAAGGTGATGACAATCAGTTTAAACGTGTGTTTGTATACACACCCATATCTAAAATAGAACTATTGGAAATGAAGAAGGTGGTACCCAGTCATGACAAAGACCCAGCGGGTTTCCACCGTGAAATTAAAGACATGTTGCTCATGGGAGAGTATACCTACCCCGACATTATGACAATATTGAAGGTATTAATGCCTGCGGGCATTTATGAAAAACTCAAGGAAAAGGATTGGGAGGTGGGAGACCAAAAGATAGATTGGACAGCATTAGAAAACGAAGAAAAAGCTCGAGGTCCAGGTGCAGGGCTTGGGGAGAAGACCAAAACACTACCAGGTTTACTAGTACAGGTACTGCCACGTTTATTAACTACGAAAAAGGAAGACTGGGGTGCAATCTCAGCCTGTAAACAAAAGCAAGATGAAGACACTAGTGATTTCTACGCCCGATTCGAAAAATGTTTTGGTATAAATAGTGGAATAAAAGCAAGTAGCGAATCGTATCCACATCTGTTTGTGACAAAGTTAGTTGAAAATTCTTTGCCCCAAGTTAAGAATAGAGTATTGAAATTCGAGAGTACCTGGCAAGGTAACACTCCGTCACAAATGTTACAAATGCTACAGTACCATCACAATAGAATTAGAGAGGAACAAGAACATGAACAAAGACGCATGAAAGACACGAAAATGAAAATGCTAGTTTCCCAGACAGTTCCAGCTGACGGTCATAAAAAGGGTATGACACAGTCCAGTGTTCCAACAGGTCCTGTAAAAGGGACGTGCAACTATTGTAAACAGCCAGGTCATTATGTACACGATTGTCCAGTTTTAAAACATAATATCGCCATAGGTAATACTAAAGAAAGACCACGGCCACCTAGACAGGATCAGAATCAACAAGGAGCTCCGCAGCATGCACAGTCCATGCCAGCTCCGCAACAGTCCATGCCAGCTCCACCACAGCAGCCTATTGCTGCCACACAAACAACGACACAACAGATGTACCAGACCGCACAGTATGACTATCCTGATTATCAACGATACTCATGAAACAGCCTAGAGAGGGAACTTGGCTTACCCCTTATCGAGGTCCCTGTAGATCAAGAAGGACCTTATGTACACAGTGAACTATTAGGCCAAGATAGAAAATTTTTACTTGATACAGGGGCAAGCCGAACGACAATAAAACGTAGTGAAGTTCCAGGGGCACCCCTCTCAGGCTCACAGAATATTTCCCTTGGGTTTTCAGGAAAACCTATCGTTAACGAAGTATCACAGCCTCTTCCCCTTACGATTGGTCCTTTGACACGAACTACAGATTTATTGCTTACTAAATCATGCTCAGAAAACTTGTTAGGTATAAAAACTTTGAAAGCTCTAGGAGCTATAATATGTTGTTCTCCGGAAGGAGTAAGATTGTTTTTACGTGATTTCAAAGGGCACTATGTGTCCCGAGACATGGATTCCCGACTGCAGACTTTACCCACACATTTATGGGCACAAGGCCCTACAGATGTTGGTTGCATGAACATTACACCATATCGAGTCACACTAAAGGCAGGAGTGGTACTACCACGAATGCGACAATACAAGTTACCCCCAGATGCTGTAGTGGCTTTACTGCAAATCATTGACGAGCTTATTGGCCAAGGAGTGGTTGTGGAGACCGACTCCAATGTATGTAATTCACCGATAATTCCGATTCTTAAACGAACTGATCCAAAGGCTCCGCCAGTATATCGATTGGTTATTGATCTGCGCGAATTAAATAAATGTATTGTACCACAATACCCCGTAGTTCCAGACATTTCTTCATTACTGACAGCTATTGATTCCGAAGCAACATTCTTTACTGTAATTGATCTCAAGAATGCCTTTTTCAGCGTCCCAATAGATCCGGAAAGCCAATACTTGTTCGGATTTAGTTTAAATGGACGAAGCTTTAAATTCACACGCGCACCTCAAGGATTCACAGAAAGCCCCAGCATCTATAGCCAAGCACTGAAACGAGAACTTGACAGTATACACATGCCAGTCAACACTGCCCTGCTTCAATATGTCGATGATCTGCTGATCACCGCTAGAAGCGAACATGAATGTGAAAAAGCCTCACTGACGGTTTTACATTTTTTGGCCGAAAAGGGGCACAAGGTGTCCCCTTCTAAGCTGCAATTCTGTGTCCAGCGAGTTGTTTACCTTGGTCACTCGCTGTCCAAGGAGGGAAGGCAGCTTACACCAGATCGCATCCAGTTAATTGCTAACATGCCAATACCCAAGACACAAAAGGAGGTGCGGGCTTTTATAGGCCTCACTTCATATTGTAGGCAGTGGATCCCTCAGTATGCATTTCTAGCAAAACCACTCATTCAATTGACAACACAGGAGGCAGCCACATCGACTGTCCTCCCTTGGACTCAGGAACATACACACGCTTTTGAAAGTTTAAAGAAAGCTTTATGTCAAGCACCTGTTTTAGCAACACCATGTTACTATAAACATTTTACACTCTTTGTTACAGGACGCGAAGGTACTGCTTTGTCAGTACTCACACAGGAACAAGCAGGATCACACAAACCGTGTGCTTACTTTTCTAGTACATTAGATCCCGTAGCCCAGGCTCTGCCTGCGTGCCTGAAATCAGTGGCAGCAACAGCTTTAGCAATTAGACAAAGCGATGCCATAGTGTTAGGACACCAATTGACAGTACAAGTACCACATGCAGTAGAGGTTCTCTTGAACCGCACACAGACACAACACTTGACTATAGCACGACTCACTGGTTACGAGTTAACATTGTTTCAGCCACATATAGAAATCAGACGTTGTAGTACATTGAATCCTGCCACACTGTTACCAGTAAACGGAACAGACCCACTTGCACATGATTGTATTGAAGTTATCACTATCACGATGAAACCTAGACAAGACTTGACAGACGTCCCATTGTCAGATCCAGACCTGACGTTGTATGTAGATGGTTCATGTATGAGAACAAGTACAGGAGAGTTAGTGGCCGCGTATGCAGTCACAACAGACACTGAAGTCATTGAAACAAATCGTATTAATACCTTGTCCGCTCAAGCAGCAGAGCTCATCGCTCTGACACAAGCCTGTATTCAAGCTACGAATAAGAAAGTCAACATATATACTGATTCACGTTATGCATTCGGAGTTGTACATGACTTCGGCGTGCTGTGGCGAGAGAGAGGTTATTTAACTTCCCACGGTACCCACATCCAGCACGGACCCCTTATTCATGCCTTACTAGATGCAATACATCTACCTACTGCAATATCAATTATGAAATGTAAAGCTCATACGAAAGTTACTGATATCATTTCCCAAGGCAATGATTTAGCTGACAGAACAGCTAAACAGACTGCTCAAACCCACACGTCTGACATGACAAAGACAATAGTTCCGACACCAACACATTGCATGACGGTTAAGGATCCCGCTCTTGACGTAATCGACATACAGACACATGCTACACCAGATGAAATAAAGAAATGGACTGAATTAGGAGGGACCCAAACGGATCAAGGATGGATGACGAAGGAAAAATCTGTGTGGTTCCTTCCTGATTCAATGGTCCAAGTTATCATTAACACTGTACATAGTCCAGCGCACCTAGGAGAAAAAGCTATGCTAGACAGCATTCAACACATTTGGTTCAACAAACATTTACGAGCAGCAGCTAAACAAAAAGTCCGTACCTGTATGATCTGTTGTCAGTTTAACCCAGGTAAAAGCATTCCCGTAGAACAGGGTGGATTTCAGCCTCCTGATCACTCTTTTGAAGTCCTCCAGATGGATTATATCCAGATGGAACGATGTCGAGGATTCAAATATGTTCTCGTAGTTGTTTGTGCTCTTTCCCGTTGGACAGAGGCATACCCGGTTTCAGATTACACTGCCCCGACTACTGCCAAACAGTTGGTTCGAGAATTCTTCCCACGATACGGTTTACCACGTGCTGTCTACTCAGATAACGGCCAGCCGTTCTCCTCCGAACTAATGAAACACGTTTCACTTTTGTTAGGCTATCAGTGGAGATTCCACTGTGTCCGACACCCCGAGGCAGCAGGTCTCGTGGAACGACATAATCAAACTCTGAAAATTAGATTGTCCAAAATATGTAGAGAGAAAGGTGTCGACTGGGTAGTAGCCCTACCAGTTGCACTCTTTTACATGAGAATGGTAGCACACTCTCGAACAGGGCTATCCCCTTATGAGGTGATCTTCGGTAGACCACCAAATATGTGGGGGACGCCTATACCTCGTAAAATAACTGACATTGACTGTAACATGCTGACAGATTACTTGGCTTCCTTGATGTCTGCACTACAATCTTGTCGTTCACAGGTAGCTGCAGCCTTTCCCGACAACACCGAGGTGAAACCCCATGACGTAATTCCAGGGGATCTGGTGTTAGTGAGGAACTTTGACCGGAAGTCCCAGCTGGATCCTAGGTGGAGATCGCCTCAGCTCGTATTGTTAACAACGAGGACAGCCGTGAAGATCGAAGGTCGAAAAGGCTGGATACATTCAAGTCATATCAAGAAATTTCATGGACTACCATCCGATATAGAGACTAAACCCTGTATTTCCTCAAAGACAGACTCAAAGCTTCCTTTGGTTGAACAAAATAACTCAGAACAATATAGACTAAAACTACGGTCCAACAAGTCAGACAATTTGATTGTTTAAGTCCTCTCCAAGGTGAATCGGTTGAATTTGTCTCTGACATGTATCCTCTGGACCGGAATAGAGAAGGAGATAATCAAACCCAGTTGAAAAAACATGCGTACTGTAAATCACTGCGTAGTCATTGTACAGTGACGTTATTAATTTTGTTTTTCTTATGTCTTTTAATAATAGCTGCAAGTATATTGTTGCACATATATTATCCTATTTCTAAACATGTTCATAATGTTACTGCTGAACATTCTTTTAGTGAATTTCCCCCGCATGAGTTGTCATATAGATTTGCGCTGCGCAACAACACTTTTATTAGTATGTTACATCATTCCCATCAGGTTAGCAATGCTACAAATTGTTGGATATGTGGCCGACTCCCTCCCTATCAGAACTATCAAGGAATTCTGCCTCTCTTTCCATATCCGTTCACACACAATGGCTCCTGTGGAGCATGGTTTAGTTTAATTAATTCCCTAGATTCGGATTCCGCAGTTTATCAAGACAACTGGGTTTGGGGAAACCTGAACTTAGTCTTGCTTAAAGTCTGCTACCCTGACAAGAAGGGACTTCCCAAAAGAATAGGAACTGATCTAGAGAATGAAGTATATGGATTAGGTAATTTCACGCTTAATCTCATGATCCTGAATGTTGAATCCGAAGCTGCACCAATTTTGCCCGCTATGTCAGTACTTCCAGTTAAAGGTGAATTATGCATAAGAAAGAATGGCTCTATACACATGGGCCACAGTAAATGCACCACTGTAATATAATTCAGTGATCAAGGCAAGTCTACATTTAGAGCTTCTCGCCATTCCTACTTTGTATGTGGTCAGACTGCATATATACGTTTGCCTCTGGATTGGGATGGTACCTGCTACATTGGATTCCTTTTGCCACCTGTTTTTCTAGCTCCTCCTGATTATCATAGAAATACTCATTTAGTACACAATAGAGAACGGAGAGATCTCCCAATAGTCGATTACACTGAGACAGCATGGGAAAAATACACAGATTTCAATAAAGGTCTCTTTCCCTATATAGGTACAGTTACCAATAGTAAGCTGATACGTAGATTAACCAGAACCCTTGAAGCAGCAGTGAACGAAACTATTTCCGCCTTAGGCAATTTAACAGAAGAGCAGTCTGCTATGCGGATTGTTGTGCTTCAAAATCGTCTTGTCCTTGACGTCATCCTGGCCGATAGGGGCGGAGCTTGTAGGGTCATCGGATCAAGCTGTTGCATTTTCATACCAGAAAATTCGCCATCTGTATATAAAGCCATAACTCGCCTTCATAAGATTGTAAGCCAGATACACCAGAATCCAGGCACCTGGACTTGGTCCAGTTGGTTTTGGAGTGTATTATCTACCTTTGGATGGAGGGTCCTATCCTTCCTAGGTATTGGCTTTCTCATACTATTCAGTTGCTGTTTATGCCTACAATGTGGACCAGCGATTTGTGGTCTGTGTGCCACCTCGTGTATCCCACATCCAAGTTTTCATTCAAGATTCCGGAAGAAGAAAGAAGAACAAATGATGTTATATGAACAAATCAACGGATTGATGAAGATTGATATCTCTTAAGGCAAGTAGGGGACAAGGAGGGAATGTGGAAATATGGATTTTTATGATCAGTTATGTCCCCTATCTTGGACCCCAACGGTTTCATGTATAAATCACAAGTACATGTATGTTCCCTCCAGTTCCAGTTATGAAGACGCAAACACATGTGCGTCCACCGTCAACATGTCCTCTTTCAGATCCGCCATGAATGGGCCGGATATTCTATTTCGAAGTATGAAAGGCCACCGGCTTTATATGGTTCACTTATCCCATTTTACAGTTCAGACGAGTAGGCCCTGATTCTGCCATCAAGTCTTTTCTGCCTTCTGCCTCTGAAAGCTCCAGTCTGAGCTCGCATCTGTACCCATGAACTTTGTCCTACTCCCTGCGCGGCTAACGATGCCTGACTCCAGCCTGTTGCCTGCCAAAAACTGTATTTCACCTTCAAGATTATCTGCTTTGCTCCGCTCCCTATCCAATGCATTCCTGTCTAGTAGTTTAAGTAAACATTCTTTCAGCTACCGAGCAAAAGGCCCGGCTTCTCTGTCTTTACGCAAGTAATTCATAGCCCTGTTACTATGGAAGATTTCTGCCCTCGCATCTAGTGTAGACACTTAGACGCTTGTACACGCACTAACGGACAGTATAGTCAGTATAGAATAAGATTCTATCCTAAGAAGACCTTTCTTTTTGGATAACACAGTTCTTTAAACATAGGATATTAGATATGATTTGGGATTAGGTTGACATAACCCCAGACTTCTGTCTCCACATGTAGAGCTAAATGTCAAGTTCCCTTCATCCCCTAGTTATACGTCAATCACACGTCATACTGCTGCGCGCGCATCTCTGCCAAGTATTTCTGCTGACATTGCGAAATTCTTCCGTGGAACCACCCATTTATGACGTCATATCCAATGACGTTCTTTAAGCTACGCCCAGTTACACCTACTTTAGTGACGCATGTATGTTCTTATCTTTACTATCAACTGTTACGCCTCCTGCATTTGTTTCACTGTAATGCCTATTGTATAAAAATGATTACCTGTCAATAAAGTTGGTCCTTCACTTCCTGAACCTTCGTGGTGATGGAATATGGAGTCCTCGATTCGAATCGATTTTGGAATAAAGCCCGTTCCGAACCTCTAATACCACGGATTCTGCCTCTTATTTTACTGAGCTATTATTATAGATTTTCCGCAGCAAATTAAGTCCCGGTAATTAAATTATTTACCACAGGAGGATTCATGTTAAGAATAACTGAGATTCTTTTCTGTGACACTTTCCTTGTTTCTTTCTCAATGTGATGTCCCAAGTACAGGACTTCTGTTTTGCAGTCTGGGATACTTTGTGTCCATTTTTTGCAGAGTCATTTAGTAGTGCTATAGTATCAACTCTGCAAGCTTCTCTTGTATTTGACTCCACCAGTAGGTTGTCAAATGTACTTCACTAACATTGAGTGATTTGTTATCCAGAGACTCAAGATTCTTTTTAAGTATCTGGTTGAAAACTGAGGGGCTCTCCATATACTATTGTGGGGCTCTGCAGCATGCATAAACACGGCTGCTGAAATAGAAAACAAAAAGGTATTGGCTAGTCTCAAGCAATGGAATTGAGAAAAAGGCCTGACAAATCGATAACAAAAAAACATTTGCTTTGCATGGAATTTGAAACCGTATCACAGCTGGACAACACGGAACAACAATTGAGTGTACCCTGTGTAAATCCTGTACAATATGATACTTGCCATTCAGCTTTTGTAAAATCAAAATTGGAGAGTTTCATGGACTTCCCATTATCTCCTTTAAAATCCCTTGCTCAATTATTGAGTCGATCACAGGAGTAATTCTGGCAATAGTATCTGGAGTCAAATTGTACTTGGAAATTCTGGATTTGGTTTAACAGTGTTTCGGACAGGGTTCAACACCTCTGATTAGTCTGATATCTTTACCAGTAAAGTCCCAGACTTTAGGTAACATGGTGTCTCTCAATTCAATAGGCAAACCCTCACTTGTCAGGAGAGGATACATTCCTACATCAGATTTTTGTTGGGCAAGTTTAAAAACAACGTCCTCATAATTTGTGTGGCAATTAATACCTCTTGGTGGCCAGTAGATGGAACAATTTAACTTGCACAGTAAGTCACATCAAAGCAGGTTCACTAGACTTGTATCATACACCACAAATCGATGTTGATCTTTAAAGGACCCTATTTTAACTGCATCAGGTTCTGAAATTGGGGTGGACACCTTTATGTTCATAACTCCTACAACTTGGATACTTTCCCAAGAGGGGTAGGTTGGGAACCTTTGTAGAGCGGGTAGCACCAGTGTCGACCAGGAACGAGATATGATTCCCATCTACTTCTCCATTCACATAGCGATCACTCTGGTCTACCTCTAAGGCTGCACCAAGAACACCGGCCTACTCCCCTTCTTTCTAGAACCAAAATGTAGCACAACAGTATTTGACTCAGTTAGAGAATTTTGACCCTTTAACTGAATCAAATACTGTTATGCTACGTTCTGGTTCTGGAAAGAATTTCTGTTTGACTGCTGATTCTCGTTGACATTGTACCTTTGCACCTGAACGTTCTGTTGAGGCATCCGAGCTTGGGCCATTTGCATTGACTGAGATACATTAGGATTTTGCATTCTCTGACTTTGTACCTGCCGAGTCTGTACCATGTTATTTCCTTGAGACTGTGCATATTCTACATTCTGCATCTGATTTCCTGTATTATTCATAATTGACTTACACAATGCCCACATTTTCTGCAAGCATGACATGGATTAATTTTCTTCCAAAGCGACATACCAGCACCAGTTCTTGATTCTGCTGGATTACCACATCCTCTACCTTGTGACTGAAAATTCTGTTGCGGTAAACCATTTACATCCTGCATCATCGGAACTTGATAATATCCTCCGTGGACCGGAGTTGTGTTGTCAAAACCCATCTGATTCTGCCCGTTCAGCATCACTCTTATCTGGGCAACCATCAACTTCTCATTGAGCGTCTTCTGCTTCATCTCAATCTCGTCTCCACAAAAAGATGCAAAACCTCATCTAATGCTTTGCTTTGCCAACAAAGCAAATGCTGTTAAACCGTAGAAGTCTCAGGTTTCAAACCAAACTTGAATCTGTAAACAAAATGTCCCATATCTATCAGCAATATTATCCAATCCACTATATTGTTAGAAACCTGACCAATCTATCATAATAGGCATCTACTTTCTCCTTTAGTTCCTGGGTTGTTCTGTTAATCTGCACCCAATCAATCTCTTTGGGGGAAACTTAGTCTTCGGGTGATTTATTACCTGCTGGTGTTTCTTCACCTTCTTCTTCCTGTTCTAGGAGCCCTTTCTTGTTCTGTCTCAAGCCAATCCACAGTAACTTTACATTCAGCCCACACATCTCCTATAACCACAATGTCAAACAGAGTATTCAAATCAATCCACAAAATCTTTGAAATCTTTACAAATCTTTCAATCTATCTATATACCCTTCCACTGGATGTTTTCTCACTTTTGAGAAATCATTTGAAAATGACAAAATGTCAGGTTGTGTCCACTGCACATGGACATAATCTCCAGCAGGTACTTCTCTCATTTGGAGCATCTGTATTTCGGTGCTTCTTCCGCGAGTTATTGGGGATCCTGTGATTACTTTTTTGGCACACTTAGTAGGCCTTTGTGGGTCCCTGGGCTTGTGTGATTTCTCGTGCCACTCTCCAAGCACCTCCGTCGGGCAGCATGGCAGTCACTCTGGACAAGGAGGCCTACTATGGGAGGGTGAAGTACCTTTACAGTAACTGGAAGAACGGTGAAGATTAGTATGAGAGTATTGATGCCATAGTTGTCAGTTGGAGTGGATGAAGATATTGTCTATGCCAAATCTACTGCACTGAAATGTGGCTCTTTGGCTATGAGCTGACAGACACCATTATGGTCTTCAGTGAAGACAAGATCATCTTTATGGCCAGCAAGAAGGTGGAGTTCCTGAAACAGATCGCCAACACCAAGGGCAATAAAAATGCCAACGAGGCTCCTCCCATCAAATTGTTGGTCCGTGAGAAGCAAAGTGACATCAACAAGGCCAGCTTTGACAAAATGGTTGAGACCATCTGCACCAGCAAAAATGGAAAGAAGATTGGGGTGTTCGCAAAGGACAAGTTCCCTGGGGACTTTTTGAAGAGCTGGAATGACAGTCTGAACAGGGAGGGCTTTGAGAAGGTTGATATTAGTGCAGTGGTGGCATACACAATTGCTGTGAAGGAGGAAGGGGAGCTTGTGCTCATGAAGAAGGCCGCCAGCATTACCTCAAATCTCTTTAACAAGTTCTTCAAGGAGCGAATGATGGCAATTGTGGATGCTGATGAGAAAGTGTGTCACAGTAAGCTGGCTGAGTCTGTGAAGCAGGCTATTGAAGACCAGAAATACTTGGAAGGAACCGGCCCCTCTACAGTGAAAATCTGCTACCCCATATTATTCAAAGTAGCGGCCACTACAATCTCAAGTTCAGTGTGGTGAGTGACAAAAACCACATGCACTTTGGTGCCATAACCTGAGCCATGGGAATCTGTTTTAAGTTCTACTGCGCCAATCTTGTGTGCACACTGATGGTAGACCCTCCACAGGAAATGCAGGACAATTACAGTTCCCTATTGCAGCTTCAGGAGGAGATCTGGATGAAATTCAAACATGGTGCCAAGCTCTCAGATGTTTACGGTCGTGTCATGAATGTGGCCAAGAAGCAGAAGCCTGACCTGATGAGTAAGATCACCAAGAACCTTGGGTTTGCTATGGGTATTGAGTTCCGGAAAGGGCCCTTGGTTATTTACAGCAAGAATAATTTACAGCTAAAGAAGGGAGTGGTTTTCAGCATCAACCTGAGTCTGTCAGATCTGACCAACAAGGAGGGGGAAAAACCAGAGGAGAATACCGACTCTTTATTCCTCTGCGACACTGTGCTTGTCAACGAGGAAGGACCAGCAACAATTCTTACCACTGTCAAGAAAAAAGTGAAAAACATTGGCCTCTTTTTAAAGCATGAGGAGGAAGAGGACAAAAATTAGGCGGAAGAGCTGCTGGGCCGTGGTGCTCGTGGTGGAGCTGCACTGCTTGCAGAGAAGAAAAGGAACGAAATTACAGCTGAGGATAAGAGAAGAGCTCATCAAAAGGTGCTTGCTAACCAGTTGAATGACGAAGCTAAACGCAGGCTCACTGAACAAAAGGGAGAGCAGCAGATACAGAAAGCACGCTAGTTAAACGTCTCCTATCGGAATGCCTCAATGATGCGAAAGGAACCAGAAATCCATGAAATGAATATTTTTATTGACAAGAAGTATGAGACGGTTGTCATGCCGGTGTTTAGCATTTCTACACCATTTTATATTTCCACCATCAAGAATATCAGCATGTCTGTTGAGGGTGACTACATCTACCTCTGCATCAATTTCTTCTGTCCTGGCAGTGCTGCTGGGTGGAACGTCTTCTCAAATCCAGATGCTACCTTTGTCAAAGAAATAGCATACCGGGCCTCCAACATAAAAGTCCCTGGAGAGACTGCGGTTCATGCCACAAATCTCCAAAGTGCCTTCCGCATCATAAAGGAAGTGCAAAAGCGCTACAAGACACGAGAGGCAGAGGAGAAAGAGAAGGAGGGTATTGTGAAACAAGACTCGGTAATCAACATGAACCGCAGTAACCCCAAGCTGAAGGACTTGTACATCCAACCCAACACTGCACAGAAACGGATGCAGGCGGCAAGGTGGACATCCTATACAACAACATCAAGCATGCTGTTTTTCAGCCCTGTGAAGGAGAGATGATCATCGTACTTCACTTCCACCTCAAGAATACTATCATGTTTGGTAAGAAGAAGCACACCAATGTCCAATTTTACACCAAAGTGGGTGAGATCACAACCGATTTGGAAAAACACCAACACATGCATGACCGAGATGACCTCTATGCTGAGCAGATGGAAAGTGAGATGAGACAGAAATTGAAATCGGCTTTTAAGAACTTCATAGAAAAGGTGGAATCGCTGACTAAAGAGGACCTCGAATTTGAAATCCCATTCAGAGAACTGGGGTTCAGTGGCACTTCCTACAGGAGTACATGTCTTCTGCAGCCTACAAGCAGCACCCTTGTTAACACAACAGAATGGCCCCCTTTTGGTGTGACATTAAATGAGGTAGAACTTGTGCACTTTGAGCGCGTTCAGCTGCACCTGAAGAACTCCGACATGGTCATAGTCTACAAAGATTACAGCAAGAAAGCGACCATGATCATTGCCGTCCCTGTGGTATCCCTCAACCCAATCAAGGAATGCCTCAACTCCTGTGACTTGAAGTACACCGAAGGGGGCAGTCCCTCAACTGGACCAAAATCATGAAGACAATCATCGATGATCCAGAGAGTTTCTTTGAGTGGGTGGCTGGGATTTTCTGGAGCCAGAGGGTGAGGGAAGTGATGCTGAGGGAGATGGCTCAGAATCTGAGCTGGAAGACAAGACATTCAATCCTGAGGAAGATGGTGATGACGAAGAGGAGGAGGATAGTGATGAGGATTACTCAAATGAGGGAGAGGATGACTATCTACAGCGGAGAATCCATGGCCAGTGAGGAAGAGAACTGGGAAGACTACGACTAACTGGAAGAGGAAGCCAGAAGAGCTGATATTGAGAGAAGGTATGAGGAAGAAGAGAGCCAAATGTCTCAGAAAAGCTAGAAGAGGAAGAGCACAGGCCATGTCATCGTCTCACCAGCAACGAAGTAGAGAAGTCTCATTCTTTCTTTGCCTATACATTCTTACTCCCCACAATATCTTTGCACCCTCTTCCCAAACAAACGTCTTCAATGGAAAGACATTTTGCTGAACTCATTTTGTGGCGTTTTTCATCCTTCTCACAATGTGTTCATGGACCAATCTTTCTTAACTACAACTACAGCCATCCTACCCTGTCTTGACACCCAGCCCCCCCACAAAAAAGCCTCTCATTTTGGGATGGTTCTTAAACTACCGAGGCTGCTCCTGGAGAACCTAGTTTAAGCTGCTATTCCCTGCCAAGAACTTTCCAGGATGGACTGGAGCACTTAACTGGGGGCAGGACCAGTTGAAGGAAGGGAAGCACTATCCTTGCGTACAGGATATTACCTTTTTTATCATGAGGGAAAAGGTTAAGACTGCACATCCTTTCTACTGCTCCAAGGGGATATGTTTCAGCCTCATCTGGCCTGAACATTTGTATAAAAATCTTCTTGAGCCTTCGTCCACCTGGTTTATCATACACCTTAAAATCCAGTATCTCACTGATTTTGTTGTTGACACTAGAGGGAATTGATCTTGCATCATTGGAGGCCTTCAGTTTGTGTATGAGTGGGTCACTGCGTTACTGTCTCAGTTCTAACTCAGGTTCTTGTTTGGTTTTCTGTTGATTTAGATGTTTTTTATATGTACTATATTCCCTTCTTGTGATATTTATCAGCAGGTCCACATTTTCCTATTGTTTTAAGTTCTTTGAAAATAAATAACTTAATTTTTGAGTTTGTTTTCTTTTATTTCAGGATATGTAGCCTTTCCTTTTTGCCTTCACTGCTCTCACATTACCTTCATATGCACACCCTGCTTTTTGCCCCACTTCAAGACATGGCCAGCAGAAAGTATGTTTTGAGGATTTGAACCTCTATTGGGTTTTTATTCGTTAAAGTGGGTAGTCTGGGTGTTTCTCTTGTAGTTGTAGAAGGTCTTGGACTTTAAATGTATGTTTTTTTTCTTTATCTTAGCAGTGATTAACAGCATTTACAAACTTTGGAAAGCCTAGAAAGACAAATATTTTATGTTTAAAAAAAAAAAGAAAGGGAGCATCTATATTTCCCCTACACTTCCACTGAGGACATCTGGTAATGACTGCACCCTAACTCTTTTCATCTCTTCCTTTTTCTACCATTTACCTTCCCATTTCTCTCTCTCACTCCATTTCTTGATCAATGTCATAAGTCATTTAATCTGCAATTTCATTCCAGGAACCCTCAAATTCACAATATCTATCACTACAGTGTAATCTGTATGCCGTTTGTAAAACGTTTGATTTTTAAATACCTCTATCATATTTTTGAGCCAATTCAGTCAATTTCTCATGTGTCAATCTTGCTCGTCGAGTAATGTCTTTACAGAGAAACAATAGTTTCTCCTCTTGGTATGCATCCAGTCCTGAAGGACTAATTGTTACCAAAATTATTTCTTCCCAATTCACTTTTTGCCTGCTCACATCAATCGGATTTCTTTTTTCCTGTACTGGATTTTGAATTGAACATGAACTTGGAACTGAAATCAAAGCTGGAGCTGCTAAACTGGGGCTTGTACTGGAACTGAATCTAAATTCGGGACTGGAGCTGAAACTGAAATGTCTTCAGCATTCTGATTATTAATCTGAGTACCATATCCTTTAAGCCATTCTTCAAATTCTTGAGTAAATCCTGATGGCTCTCTTGGAGTATTTAAATTAAATCCGCCATTGCTCAAATTTGCACTCGTTCCAGGTTGCATATGTAATGCAAATGTATCTAGAACTGCATTTCCCATTTGCATGGTCATGTCAGAAGCATGGTAATGTCATTTCAGAAGGTCCAATCGGTCTGGGGCTATAAAAAGATGGACCCCTCTGAAACATTTTACATGTTGGGTCAAATTGAGTCTGCTTTGGAACGCAACCTACATTTCTAGCATCTGTAGCAGTATTGCTCCAAGTCGGAACTATAGGTGTTTGAAGTAATTATCTTGTTGTCAATTCTAATGAATTACCTTGTGCTGTATTTATTACAGTAGGTACAGCCAAATTGTGAACAGTATTTACCTGTAACCCAGACTTGTAAAGTGGTACAACAGGTCCAGTAGTAACAGGAACAGTTAAAGCGTCTTGAGCATTCAAATCAATCAGGTTCATTGGAGCTGTTATGTCTTTCCTCCCTTTTACAGGAGTAACAAGTGCATGTTCTTTGGGTATGCCATGTATTAAAGGTGCATTCAGAACCTCATCCCTACCAGTGTTTGTCAAACCTTCACTCTGAGATTGTAAATTGGTGGACGATTTATCAATAAGTTAGTCATCTGTCACTCTCTTTGCCTTCTTTCCCTGTGTTAATCTTTTCTGTCTCTGTATAATTCATTTTTTCTTTCCCTTGCCATCTCCTTCGATTTCGATATAATCATGTGCCATGTGCAATATCTGCTCTCCACATTTTTTGTTGTGCATCCCATCTAGCTTCTGCATAGTGATCTATAGTTCTCCTGTATCTCCCTTGATACTTTCCTCTCTCTCTCTGATGAGCCATATGTTCCCATGTATGTAATGCTTCAATTACAGTAGGTCTAGGAGGTGATCTCATTTCGTACATTCTCCTCCTTAATTCCTCAATAATTCTAAAGTTGAATTTCCCATAGCCAGGAAATTGTAAACTCTTGTCTCCCTCTGTAAGTTTGTTCCAAAATTCAAGCCACAGACATGGATGTAATCCTTTGTCCATCATGATCGTGTATCCAGGCGTACCCTCAGGTGGTGCCTTTGCTCTAACACCTATTATCTCATCTTTTTTCACCAACTTCTGTAATTCATTAAAATTTCATTTCAAAATTTGTATTCACAAATGTCTTTCGTAAGTTCCAGGAAATACATTTCTCTCACAATTCACCTGTCCAGCCATCTCAACCAATAACAGTGAGACTATTATGACGTAGTCAACCAGTCTCAGGGTGACATTACACCAAACCGACCAATCACAGTGCAACACACTATGACGCCAATCTCGCTCCCTGCAGCAACCCGCCCTCCTTTACAATTTTTTTCAGTGCTTTTTCACTAAGCAAATTCCTAATACAAGGCAAGCAACAAAGAAAACTGTGTACTCCACTAAAGGAAATACACTCTTACAAGGTAACTGTCAGACTCCAGACTCTGGGAGGGCCAAAGAGAAGACATTTCTGGCTAGCGGTCTCCTCTTTCCCCCACAGCTACCGGCAACAGAGGACGAGAACAGCCAAGGAGAAAAGAATACCTGGCCCTTTAAGGATTTCCCTGCAGGCACAGGATACACCCCCTGGAGGGCGGACGCACCAATCCCGGGGAGTTCTTCAAGCCGTGACGTTGGGAGAGGCGTCGTCAACGACCAGGAGGAGGAGAGACGCACCAGGAAGATCCCCTACGGGAGGAGAATCGGCGTTCACGGAGAGAGACACTCCTGAAGATGACCGGTTGCACGGGACCCGAAACCCACAGGAGGGCGCATCGCCCCACCACGGCCCTGGAGGGTCGTGGCTACAACAGGTGCGTGTACGTCTCCGGGGATCTGGGAGTCAGGTGGGTTTGGTAGCCCCAGAGAAAGGCGGGGAAAACTACGCAACGACAACCTCCTAGGAACCGTCCACGTGTAGACCCTGCCCCGTTGTTGCTCCGCTTTCCCTGGTGGTGGCTTCCCCCCGCTTCCCGCACTCAAGCATTAGAATAGGAGACGGTGAATCCCTCACTCCTTTCCCCAGAAGCTTGCAGATAAAGCGTGCAATAATACGTGCTCCTTTTCCTTTTTTTGAGCCCTCCCTCAACGCTGAGAGGAAAGACGTGCTGGTGGAAAAGACAGAGACGATCCCTGACAAGAACATCAAGGGACCCCAGACACCGGAAAAACGGCTAACTTTATTCTTTGTACATTCCAATAAAAACACATACGCTTAGCAACTCTCATAGTCGTCTGGACCTCCGTTATCTCCTAGTGACAAGTGGTGTTTCTGCCCTGTTTCTGTACCCTCCATTGGGAGCCCGGAAATGTAGAACATAATACAACACATGATTGAGGGTCAGAAAAAACTGGAGTGGGTTGTGGAAAGACAACTCACATCTGCGCAGGCGGACCGTGAAATGTTCAAATACCTCATGAAGGGACAGATGGAGGCCATATTGCGGTTTGGGGAGTAAGCAGCCCATCCCTCTGCTGGCCAAAAGACTAACAGGACCATGGCTTATGTTTCCACGGTGGCACTCCAAAAATACGTAGCGGTCGAGGACCCCGACGCCTTCCTGTTGAATTTCGAACGGGCAGCAAGGGCTTCGGGTTGGCCAGTGGCCAAATATCCGTTTTTTTTGGCACCCCTTTTAACTGGGGACGCCCAAGCAGCTTACCAGGTGGCTAACCCCGCTGGAGTCACCCCCTACGAAGAAGTCAAGGCCATTATTCTGGATCACCTTGGCCTCGACGCTGAGACATACCGGTTACGCTTTCGAAAGGAAAGGGGGTCCCCCGGGGATTCGGTGAAAACTCTTTATTTTAAGCTAAAAATAGCCGCGGATAAGTGGCTCAAACCTGAGGTAAACACCAAAGAACAAGTCATGAACGCTATATATTTAGAACAATTCATCGAGGCGTTGCCATATCCCACTCAGCGTTGGCTTTGCCAACAGAACAACCTCAGCCCAGAACAGGCTGTCGAAATGGCTGCTTCCTTCTCTAGGGCGCAGATCAGAGGATCTTCGTGGGAGATAGAGAAACACACAAGGCCCTTGCCTGTTCCACGAAAACCCCTTCGACCTATCAAAGAACCTGACTGAGTAAAGCCTAGATATGAGGTCCCCATTAACCGAGGACCTCAGTGTTTCGAGTGTGGGGACTGGGGCCACATTTCCCGTTTGTGCCCAAAGAAACGAACGGAGGAACCGATGGATGTCAGTTACGTACCCCGTCCTCTGCTGTACACCGAGGAGATGGGAACTTTTTTTTCTGTAAGTCTCTCTGTCAATCACAGACCCGTTACTGCCCTCCTTGATTCCGGATGCAGACAGTCTGGTCAGAGGAGACTTGGTTTAACCAGGGCAGGTGTGTCACAGGAAGCAGGTGTTTATGAGATGTGTTCATGGGGATGTGAAAGCTTATCCCTCTGCAACATTGCCCCTACAGTGCTCGGACGGGTCAGTACTCCGAGTGACTGTTGGGGTTCTACCATCCCTACCTGAGGAACTCATCTTGGGTACTGATAATCCCAGATTCCTTTCCCTGTTACGGACAAAGGTTGGAAACCCCTCTCCTACCAGGCCTAAAACGACCAAAACAATCCCCAGAGCCCTTTTTTCCCCAAGAGCCATGGGAAGGGGACAAAAGCTTCCGCTGGGCACAACTCAATGATCCCACCCTGTATCAGGCCTGGCAACAGGCCCGCTTGCCTCAAGACCCCACTCATCCCAGCTTCCAGATAACTAATGGCCTGGTATATAGAATCGGGAGTGCAGAAGACGAGCCCCAGCTCCTAGTACCGAAGCAATACCGAGAACAAATATGTTTTTTTGCACACTCCCATCTCCTAGCGGGACACACAGGGGCCCAGAAAACTACCCAAACACTATTAAGGAATTTCTACTGGCCTGGTATCTACGTACATATAAAGCGGTATTGCCAGGAGTGTTCGATATGTCAGAAAAAGAATTCCTATAAACTCCCTGGTGTCCCTCTCCAACCCCTCCCCATTATAGGAAAACCGTTCGAACGAGTAGGTATGGATCTCATCGGACCTCTTCCCAAATCCAGCAAAGGCTACCAGTACGTCTTGGTGCTGTTAGATTACTGTACCCGGTTCCCTGAGGCTTTTCCATTGAAATCCCCTACTACGGCCATCATCGTCAATAAACTCCTAGAATATTTCTCACGGTTGGGTTTCCCACGTCAGATTTTAACCGACCAAGGGACCCCATTTGTCTCTAAACTCATGGCCCAGGTTTGTAGACTATTGGATGTCCAACAGTTACGCACATCGGTTTATCACCCCCAGACCGACGGCCTGGTCGAGCGATATAATGGGACCCTAAAACTGACATTAAGAAACATGTTAACAGAAGAAGGGAGACACTGGGATAGACTCCTACCCTTGGCCCTGTTTGTTTTTCGGGGTCAGGTACAGAGCAGTCTGGGTTGCTCCTCCTTCGAGATGCTATATGGCAGACAACCCAGAACACTCTTAGAGATGACCAAAGAAGCCTGGGAGAAAGACACTACTACCTCTAGTACAGTCCTTGACTACACACAAGACCTAAATAAACGCCGAGGCAAGTTGAGGAACCTGGCCATGACAAACCTTGAAAAAGCCCAAAAACAACATAAACAGCAATATGATAAGGGAAAAAAGTGTAGGACCCTCCAACCCGGTGATTGGGCCTTGGTATTGTTACCCGTGGCCTTGGACAAAGCAAAAAACAAGTGGACCGGCCCCTATCTAGTAGTAGACACAATAGGGAATGCCACCTACCGACTACAGGCTACCCCACACCGCACACAGACCTATCATATCAATCTTCTGAAAAAGTGGATAGGCCCCCCCCTGCAGGCAACCATCTAACCCTTCCTCAATCATCTGTCTCAACCACTCTAGACCTTCTAGTGGTGAGTGAGGACCTGTCAACCCCTCAGACAGATTCTCTTTTGGAAGCATTAGTTCCCTTTGCATCCCTCTTCTCAGACCTACCCGGACGGACCTCCTTGGTCGAACACCACATAGATACCCCTCCTAATCAAACCATTCGGATAAGACCCTACCGAATACCCGCCGGACGACGAGAGGCTATCTCTGCCAAAATCAAGAACATGCTAAAAATGGGGGTGATACCGCCGTCCCATAGTAATTGGGCCTCTCCCATCGTTCTGGTACCAAAACCCGATGGAAGCATCAGATTTTGCATCGATTTTCGCCAAGTCAATGCAATTTCCAAATTGGATGCCTATCCCCTACCTCGGGTGGATGAGCTGATTGAACAATTAGGAGAAGCACAATACATAACCACTTTAGATTTAACAAAAGGGTATTGGCAGGTCCCCCTACGCCAGTGTGACCAAGAGAAAACTGCCTTCATCGCCCCGATGGTCTCTTTGAGTTTACTGTACTGCCTTTTGGGCTCCACGGTGCCACAGCAACCTTCCAACGCCTAATGAACAAAGTACTACAACCCTTCAAGGCGTTTTCCTCTGCCTACTTGGATGACATCATTATCTTTAGCTCATCCTGGGAAGAACACCTACAACATTGCCAGCGGGTGTGCTCTGCCTTGCAAGAGGCCGGGTTACACATCAACTCCCGTAAATCCAGAATGGGGTTTTCCAAGGCTAGGTATCTGTTAGAGAATGGATGCATCGAACCACAACAAGAAAAGATCAATGCCATCACCAGGTCCCTTTTCCCACCACAAAAAAAGAGGTCAGGGGCTTTTTGGGACTCCTAGGCTATTATCGGCGATTTATTCTCCACTATGCAGAGATAGCTGCCCCCCTAACGGACCTCCTAAAAAAGGGAGTCCCCAACCGGTTCCAAACACAGATACCACCCGCAGCCTTAACAGCTTTCCAAAGATTAAAAGACTCCATAACCCAAGGACCAGTACTTGTGTCTCCCTACCACAACCAACCTTTCATACTCCAAACAGATGCCTCCGATGTTGGTATCGGGGCTGTCCAGTCTCAGACAGCGAAGGATGGCCTCGAACGCCCCGTATTATTAATCAGCAGGAGGCTCGTTCCTCGAGAGGAATCATACCCCACTATTGAAAAGGAATGCCTCGCCATTAAATGGGCCATAGAGAAGTTGAGGTATTACTTGGAAGGACATCAATTCACCCTCTACACAGACCATGCCCCTCTGGTGTGGATGTGTTGAAATAAAGGCCATAATCCACGGGTAATGAGGTGGTTCCTTTCGCTCCAACCATTCACTTTTAGGCTCCTCCATCGCAAGGGTACACAGAACGTGAACGCTGACTTCCTATCCCGACATCCACTCCTCCCCAATCGGGAAGACTCTGGGGGTGGGGTGTGTCAGACTCCAGACTCTGGGAGGGCCAAAGAGAAGACATTTTTGGCTAGCGGTCTCCTCTTTCCCCCCACAGCAACAGAGGACGAGAACAGCCAAGGAGAGAAGAATACCTGCCCCTTTCAGGATTTCCCTGCAGACACAGGATACACCACCTGGAGGGCGGACGCACCAATCCCGGAAAAGTTTTCAAGCCGTGACATTGGGAGAGGCGTCGTCAATGACCAGGAGAAGGAGAGACGCACCAGGAAGAGCCCTGACGGGAGGAAAGAAGGAGAATCGGCGTTCATGGAGAGAGACGCTCCCGAAGACGACCTGCTGCACGGGACCCGAAACCCACAGGAGGACGCATCGCCCCGCCACGGCCCTGGAGGGTCGTGGCTACAACAGGTGCGTGTACGTCTCTGGGGATCCGGGAGTCGGGTGGGTTTGGTAGCCCCAGAGAAAGGCGGGGAAAACTACGCAACGACAACCTCCTAGGAACCATCCACATGTAGAACCTGCTCCGCTGTTGCTCAGCCTTCCCTGGTGGTGGCTTTCCCCCTCTTCCCGCACTCCAGCATTAGAATAGGAGACGGTGAATCAATCAATCAATCAATCAAGGAATTTATAACGCGCACTACTCACCCGGAAGGGTCTCAAGGCGCTGGGGGAGGGGGTCTGCTACTGCTCGAACAGCCAGGTCTTAAGCTGTTTCCTGAAGGCGAGGTGGTCCTGGGTCAGCCGCAGGTGGACGGGCAGGGAGTTCCATGTCTTAGCCGCCAGGTAGGAGAAGGATCTTCCTCCGGCGGTGGCTCTCTGGATGCGAGGGACGACGGCGAGGGCGAGGTACGCGGATCGTAGCTGTCGGGTGGGCGTGTAGAAGGTCAGGCGGTCGTTGAGGTACCTTGGGCCCAGGTCGTGGAGGGATTTGTGTGCGTGGGTGAGGAGTCTGAACGTGATCCTCTTGTTGACAGGGAGCCAGTGCAGGTCTCTTAGGTGGTTCGAGATGTGGCTGCGTCGGGGGGCGTCCAGGATGAGACGGGCGGAGGCGTTCTGGATACGCTGAAGTCTTTTCTGAAGCTTGGCTGTTGTACCGGCGTAGAGGGTGTTTCCGTAGTCTAGTCTGCTGGTGACGAGGGCCTGGGTGACAGTCTTCCTGGTCTCAGTCGGGATCCATCTGAAGATCTTGCGGAGCATGCGGAGGTTGTGGAAGCAAGATGAGGAGACGGCGTTGACTTGTCTGGTCATCGACAGGGAGGAGTCCAGGATGACGCCCAAGTTGCGTGCGTGGTCCGTTGGCTTGGGTGCGGTGCCCAGGGCCGGGGGCCACCAGGAGTCGTCCCATGCAGAGGGCGATGGTCCCAGGATGAGGACTTCTGTCTTGTCCGTGTTCAACTTCAGGCGGCTGATGTTCATCCATTCGGCGACATCTTTCATCCCTTCGTGTAGGTCGGCTTTGGCGGTGTCGGGGTCTCTGGTCAGGGAGAGAATCAGCTGGGTGTCATCGGCGTAGGAGATGATGTTGAGGTTGTGTTGGCGTGCGATGGCAGCGAGGGGTTTCATGTAGATGTTGAAGAGAGTGGGGCTGAGCGATGATCCTTGCGGGACGCCGCAGATGACTTCGGTGGCCTCAGAGCGGAACGGAGGGAGGCGTACTCTCTGTGTTCTGCCGGAGAGGTATGAGATGATCCATTCCAGAGCAATCCCCTGGATGCCGGTGTCGTTGAGGCGTTGGACTAGGGTGCGGTGGCAGACAGTGTCAAATGCTGCGGAGAGGTCAAGGAGGATGAGTGCCGCTGTTTCACCTTTGTCGAGCAGGGCTCGGATGTCGTCGGTGGCTGCGATGAGGGCGGTCTCTGTGCTGTGGTTGGCTCTGAATCCGGATTGCGATGGGTCGAGGGATCCGTTCGTCTCGAGGAAGGCGGCCAGCTGCTTGTTGACGACCTTCTCGATGACTTTGGCAGGGAAAGGAAGGAGCGAGATAGGGCGGAAGTTCTTGAGGTCGGTCGGGTCCGCAGTTGGTTTCTTCAGTAGTGCGCTGAGCTCGGCGTGCTTCCAGCTCTCTGGGAAGGTGGCTGTGTCGAAGGAGGCGTTGATGATGTCTCGGAGGTGGGGTGCGATGGTAGAGGCGGCCTTGTTGAAGACATGGTGGGGGCATGGGTCGGTCGGAGATCCGGAGTGGATGGTGTTCATCATGCGTGTCGTGTCTTCGAGGGTCACTTTGGTCCATGTCTGGAGGATAGCGGCGGGGTGCGTAGGTTCGGTCGATGGGTGCGGGGGTGGAGCGCCAAAACTGTTGTGGATGTCGGCGATCTTGCGGTGGAAGTACGAGGCGAGGGAGTCGCAGAGGTCCTGCGAGGGAGTGATGTCGTTGTTGCTGGTGCTGGGGTTGGAGAACTCCTTGACGATGTTGAAGAGCTCCTTGCTGTCATGGGCGTTCTTGTCCAGTCGTTCCTTCAAAGATTTCTTCTTGGTGGTGCGGATGAGCTGGTGATGTCTGCGGGTGGCGAGTTTGAGGGCGGTCATGTTGTCGGTGGTCTTGTCGAGGAGCCAGGCCTTCTCGAGGGTGCGGCAGGCCTTCTTGGAGTCCTTGAGTTCATCGGTGAACCAGGGGGCCTTCTTGCTTCTGGGCCTGGTGAGTGGGTTCTTCAGTGGGGCGAGGTCGTTGGCACAGGAGGTCAGCCATTGCGTGAGGTCGAGGGCTGCTGTGTTAGGGTCCGTTGTCCGGACCGGTGGGTTCTGGCTGAGGGAGGTGGTGAGCTGGTCGACGGTGATCTTGCTCCAGTTTCTGTGGGGAACCTGCTTCGGGTGGTGGTGGACCGTGTTCTTCTTGAAGCTGAAGTGGACGCAGCTGTGGTCAGTCCAGTGGAGTCCGGTGCAGTGGCTGAAGGTGATGTGCTTGCTGGATGAGAAGAGGGGGTCGAGCGTGTGGCCGGCGTAGTGGGTGGGGGTGTTGACCAGTTGCTGGAGTCCGAGGTTGGCGAGGTTGTCCAGCAGGGTGGTCGTGTTGCGGTCGTTGTTGTTCTCCAGGTGGAAGTTGAGGTCTCCGAGGAGGATGTAGTCGGTGGAGGGGAGGGCGTGAGGGCTGATGAAGTCCGTGATGTCTTCGCAGAACTGTGCGCGTGGTCCCGGGGGTCTGTAGATGAGGGTGCCTCTGAGGGTAGTCTTGGGGTCGGTGTGGATCTGGAAGTGCAGGTATTCGGCGGTGTTGAATGCGTCGGTGGAGTCAGTCGAGATGCGAATGGTGCTTTTGTGAACGATGGCGATGCCCCCTCCGGTCTGGTTGTTGCGATCCCTCCTGATGATCTTGTAGCCGTCCGGGATGGCTATGGCGATGTCGGGGGCTGAGGAGTCGTTCATCCAGGTTTCCGTGAGGAAGGCGACGTCTGGAGATGCGGTGTCGAGGAGGTTCCAGAGTTCCACGGCGTGTCTGTGGATGGAACGGGTGTTGATCAGGATGCACTTGAGGTGGTTGCTGTTGTCCGTCTTGGTGGGCGTGGTGCTTGTTCGGAGGCAGGAGAAGTTGCAGGATCGGCAGTCGAAGGGTCCATGGGTGCGTCGCGGGGACGCTCGGTGGCATCCGGGGGCTCGGGCGGGTTTGAGTGCGATGAGCGTAGCGAAGTCGTAGGTCCTGCGGGGGGGCTGGCGGGCGCGGGGGCCAGGGGGTCTGGCGCTGGGCGCGGTCCAGGCGCGGACGGGCGCAGACGGGCTTACCTTTGGCGCACCTTCGGCGCTCATTCGGCGCTCCCGCTGCGCGCGTCCGCTGCGCGGTCGCTGGGGGGGCGTCATAAGTAAGGAGCCGGGAGGGAGGGTCCGCTGGGAGGCGGGAGGCTGGGTGGCCAATGGGCAGGGAGGAGAGGCGGGACTGCGGGCTCAGCGGCGGGAAACCAGGAAGGCGAGTGACCGGGGCAGCGGCGGCGGCGAGGAGGCGAGGAGAGTGGCCAGCAGCAGCAGGAGGAGAGCGGCGTGAAGCGGAGGTCAGCGCAGGTGAGGAGGGAGCGGCGTGAGCGGGGTCGGTACCAGCAGGTGGGCGACAGGCAACAGGCAGCAGCAGGCGACAGGCAGCAGCAGGCGACGGGCAGCAGCAGTGAGAGGTGAGCGACCGTCTGTGTGGGGCACAGGGGTCACACTGACCAGCCCGCCGCGGTCACCTTAAGTAAGGAGCCGGGAGGGAGGGTCCGCTGGGAGGCGGGAGGCTGGGTGGCCAATGGGCAGGGAGGAGAGGCGGGACTGCGGGCTCAGCGGCGGGAAACCAGGAAGGCGAGTGACCGGGGCAGCGGCGGCGGCGAGGAGGCGAGGAGAGTGGCCAGCAGCAGCAGGAGGAGAGCGGCGTGAAGCGGAGGTCAGCGCAGGTGAGGAGGGAGCGGCGTGAGCGGGGTCGGTACCAGCAGGTGGGCGACAGGCAACAGGCAGCAGCAGGCGACAGGCAGCAGCAGGCGACGGGCAGCAGCAGTGAGAGGTGAGCGACCGTCTGTGTGCTCCTTTTCCTTTTTTTTAGCCCCCCCTCAACGCTGAGAGGAAAGAGGTGCTGGTGGAAAAGACAGACGATCCCTGACAAGAACATCAAGGGACCCCAGACACTGGAAAAACAGCTAACTTTATTCTTTGTACATTCCAATAAAAAGACATATGCTTAGCAACTCTCATAGTCGTCTGAACCTCCGTTATCTCCTAGTGACAGTAACTAAACTTTTTCCTACAATCATTCACTTCAATGAAATCTTAAACAGCGGGATTTCACTTTAATTGATACAGTAAATCCCTGTACATCTGAGATCAACTATACCAACCATTTACCAATAACCCACAAAGAGGACCCTTTACCAAGATGTTGTTGACAACGTCTCAGGATCAACACCACAAAACAGCAGACAACTTATTCGTTGTCTTCTACACTGAGACAATCAGATCTTAGGCCACAACAGACCCATTTACAAATTCAGCGTTTTTGCATCAAGCTCCACAATCACACATGGACTTTAACCATATGGACTTTAAACATTTCACTCCGCTCAACAACACATAGTCATTTAAAAAAACAAAATCTTAGCATAAGCAATAGCAACGCACATCCCTATTACTACTTACACTCCTTTGCTGCTACACGTTGACCTTATCCAGAACGATACTCCATCAATCTCTCTCTTTGCCAACAAAAAGTTTGGACTCGGACAAGGAAACTATTTCTGGCACCCTAAAACCGCACATCTGTAGGCAAACACATAGATCTGCTACCAAAGATTTGATCCAGCTGAAGTGTTATTACAGTTTTAATTGTATCTCTCACTTCTGCTACTTACTCATTTATCCCTCTAACTGTACTGGGCCCTTCATAGTTAGACAAATCACAGCATTATCCTTACAAAAGAGGCAAATGGTCCTCTGATAGCTCTTTCACTGCCTATAGGAGGCGTTGGAATTAGGCTGTCCAAAACAGTGTTAGCCACCCAGTATGGACCATTAATTTGTGGCTGACTCACATGTTCAAGATAAAGTTCAAATACACCACTCTCAGTACCATGGAGAAGTGTGGCTCAATGGTTAGAGCAGGCAGACCTTGATGCAGAGCTCTGGCCAGGGACCAGGGTTCGATCCCTGCCTCGGCGGGTCTCGGGCTCATAAATTCCTCTGACCGGATATTCTCGCCTCAGTGCCTATTCTAATCATGGGTCCCACGCTGCAACTCTGGGCAATAGCTTGCTTAGTCTCCACAACGGCCCCCACAGCGCGAGGGATGCCTGGTTTCACCATGGGGGTGCCCAGGAGTGGACACTTCACAAGGAAAACCAGGAAGGGTTCCCTTGCGGTATTCGTACAAGCGCCGGGAAACCCACTGCGGGTAGCTGTGCGCTATACAAGTACAAAACATTTACATTTACCATGCTATAGAAACAAAGTATTTCAATGGGAAATCCCAACCTCCTGACAAAGATAAGTCTAACTAAAATCATGCGCATACGAAGCTCTGCTACAGCAACACAGAATAAAAGAAGCAGAACTTGATGCCCTTAAAAGATTCACTGATTCTCTCTACAATGCATTTAATATTAAATGAAAAATAGCACAGTTCACTGAAAGAACATCACTTCAGACAGAAATAGTCTCAGACTATTTAGGTAGTTCGGTTATTGTATTATTGTTCTGAAATCAATACAGATAAGCAATCTCTTAAGCATTTCAGTCAGGAATATTTCAGCATGTTATACAAGACTACACATTTAGTCAGAGTTGCAAATCCAAAGAGGATGGTTTAAAACCATCATCAGATACAGGTTACAGATTCCTATCACCATTAAAGGCAAACGGATGGTTCATTTCTCTAACAACCAAAGGTTCCAGAGCAAAAAAGGATAAAAAGAAGGAAAGGGAGAGCCCATAAGCATGGGCAAAAAGATGAAATGAGGAAAAATCAAGTAGTTCGGCAAAAAAGGATTCCAGCTCAACTGCTTAAGACAGCAGTATCGGAAAAAAGCAGTCAAAAATAAGAGCTCAAGAATGGCTTATAAAATCATAGGAAAGCATTCAGTCTTCTTGTATAGAAATTTTTTTATGAATGAAATCACCAAATATACCTCAAATATAACATAGAAATCTTCACAAATCTTTCAATCTGTCTGTACCATTCTCATAGGGAGCATCTGTATTTCTCCTACACTTCCATCAAGAACATCAGGTTACGCCTACACACTAACTTTTTTTATCTCCTTTTTCAACCATCTACCTTCCCATTTCTCTCTCTCACTCCAATTCTTAGTCAATGTCATAAGTTCTTTAATCTGCAATTTCATTACAGGAGCCCTAGGTGAACTCTAAAAGAATGTCCTTTAAATTTAAGATGATGCATGTACAGAACAAATAAGGCAACATTTACAGAAATGCCAAGGGACCATTGAACTTGGCTAAAGGGAAAATTGCAACTTAGGACAGAACATATTTAAAAGGTCTTTAAATACATATGTTAACTTTAAATGAATTAAACAGAATTAGAATACAATGCTTTTAATCAAACATTTCATAATAAGAGAAAAATTTTAATGCTTCACCAATGTAGCTTGACACAAAATTAATTAACGTTAACTATAGACTGCTGCCACAATTTTCAACATTCATACATGTAAATTATGAAGCCTTTTACTAAAATTGTTTCTGGTTTTCTATGATCATTATGCTCTCTCCTATCACATTTGTAAATTACAGCTTTCTAACTAATTTTATCACAAAATTGCACCACAATCTATTCATGAGGCGTTTCAATTTAAGGCTATAGAAATGCTAAGCCACAACATTAGAATCATTAGTTTCAACAGAAAATGAATAATAAAACATTTTCATAAATTACCCTGTTATGGAAACTATTAATAAGCATTATAATCAGCAATTAATTTTTCATTTTCTAACACTTTCAAACACGCTTTTACGGTGCTGTTTCTTCACTCGTCTCAACTGCTGGGTCACTTCATTTAACACGTGCATTGTGCACGTTCAGATTTCTGTGTCCAAAATCGGTAAATGTGTTTTGAAATATTTAGCGTCATCAGGGGTGAAGTAAAGACTCTAAATATCTCATCGGCTAGATAGGTGGAGCAGAAAAACATGTTCTAGCTTTGAGCACAGGGGAGCTGACTGGAGGCCATAATTGAAATATGAACTTTAAATACAGGGGCAAAACGGGGTCTTGCTTCGCTTTTCAGATAATACAAATTCTGCCACACGGTAGCTTAACCCAACGAAGCAGGAGACATTAACACAAAACAAACAACACCTTTAGAAAAGGATTTTATTTTACAAAATGCAAAGACTCTTTTTAGAATAAGGCTTGGGATTTTATTTTACAAAATGCTCTCTAACAGAAAGGCTTTCCCAGATGCCAAATGCACAAAATTCAAATACACAAAGAGATATACATGTTTATATGGAAGCAATAATAACACACTTGGTAAATGCAGCAGTTAAATGCGTGAGTAATACCATGAATAAACAAGCAGCAAATATTATGAGATAACACTCAAGAAAATATAATATGCTGGACGTCCTGCAAGAGATCAGAAAGATATATACACACTAAATACATCAAATGATTACTTTGAATGTGCACCTCAACTCACTCACACATCACAAAGAAAACATCTCACATGATCAAAGCCACTGGCCAAACATCACAATGGCAATAATCAAAACTCAACACTTCACCTGGTGCAAACACTGCATCTTAGCCCACTCCTGACCGGGGGAATTAAACAGCCAGGGATAAGAGCCTCAGCAACCAGGGTCCCGAAGTGGACGCCTCCGTTCCCGTTTGGATTCCAAAATCCTGGTTTCTAAGTCAATAACCCTCAGCTTTATAATCCCAAAACACGAGAAGGTTCGAGAGAAACCTCCCCCTGCACCAGAGGAATCTTACCAGAACTGGCCAGCTTCCAAGCAAGCATTCCAATGGCAGGAAGGAGTTCCCACGTTCCCTCTCCAATCTCGCATGTTCCAGCCTTTATCTTGACGAAGCTCACGAAAGCCTTCCAGGGTACATTCACAAAACAATCCTTAAACGTGATTAACCCAAACAACTTGCAAGTGCTGCTGTGCATGCCGAAAAGCTGAAGCCAAGCAGGGTCAGAAAACAGGATGACATGAGGCCATGTCAAAGCCAATAGTAAGAACTCCATAATTATCATCAATGTACAACACAATGCACATTTGTGAACACACTGCTTATAGCATCACATACTTCATCTCTCAATATACACCACAGTGTACAATTGTGTACCACTGCTCACAACACTGCACTTTGAGACCAAAAACTGCATTCCACACCTCTCTCTCGCTCATGCTTTCAAATGCGCATCCCACAAGTTCTGTTCTTGGCAAGGCTGTTCTACTCCATGACAGCTCCCACTGAAAGACTGCAAGATCACAAGAAAGAAACTTTTAAGAGATGCAAGGCATATCAGGACATCGCACATTCAGGCTAGGATAAAATAACACACCAAAGTCAATTAAAATAATGGTAGTCAAAGGTCATCACAGGGTGTCAGACCACAAGAGTGCCTCTAGCACTACATTCCACCCCATGACCTTTGACTATCATAACATACATATATTAAAAAAACGGAACTTCTTAACTGAAAGCACAACTATGATAGAAGCACATGTTAAAACAGTAACTATATAGACTCGTGCTGAACTGAAAGCATAAACATAATTGAAACACTCATTAAAACAGTGAAATCATAAAAGCATGTAATAATCATTTCAAAGCATGTAAAATAGCTCATGCATATCTGGATACTCAGCAAAAATAAATGTATGATGGATGCTAAGAAATAAAAGCTTTAAACTAAAAACATCTTCTTCAATTTCGATTTCACAACATTTTTGTGGATCTCATTGATCAGCATTTGCAGAACAAATAATTTCCTGTGCGAAAGACACACAGCCTTCTTGCATTCAAAATTATAACTGTACATTTTACTTCATATTTATGATATGAGTTCATGATTCGTGGCTTGGTAAGTTCTGTGGGTTTGTTCAGCCACAGGATGTCAGCTTGCACCGTCCGGTGATCACTCAGGGTTGAGGGAGAGGAGGAGTCCCACACCCACATGGGGCACAGTCAGACCAAGGCACCCACTCACAGGACAGGGACATCAGGCCACAGTATGATCTGGAAAAGAAACAAGCATCACTCTTCTTGCAAAAACTTTTTTTTTTTAAAGCGCACATTTTCCTTTCTCTGTTTTGAGTCTGAAGGCACAATATTATCATTCCTGCCTGCACGGTTCTCTGCTGGCTCTGGGGAATTATCTGAGAATTCTATCCACACTTTGGCCTCTGAATTCTTGGTATTGGAGTGAAACTCTTCTTTTTCCTGCACAGTAAGAAGGGCTGGGGCAGTCTCCTTCCTGACTATTTTTCAACTCGCTGCTGAATACGTGCTCCCTTTATCAATCGGCAGAAGCCTAGGGCAATCCATCTGGTCTGTCTGCTCTGGTAATTTTGCTTTCTTCAACTCGCCTCTCACCTTCTGTGGGACTGGTCTGGCTTGTGCATACTGACACATAAGAATCGCAGTTCTAGGTAAATCTAGGGGGATATGCATCCCTTCATTCTCTGCCCACCTGTTTGTATGGTCTTTCTCTCCTAGGTGCTCACACTTAGTCATGCACACCAAATCAGAATTGTGAGTCACCACCTCTGTCTCCAAGATTTTAGCCTTTTCATCTGTAAGGAAATTAAAGGTTCTGGCTAGTGAATTTTTAGGACCATGAGCAGGCACAGTAGCTGCGCTTTGCAGTACAATCTGCCACTTCACTGGGAAATCTTGGGACCTGCACCAACTGTTCATGAAAAAATGCAGTTTCTGTCTGTATATGCCATTTGATTACAGTTGCTTCTTCCCATTGCATTTGAGAAAATTCAAAAGTAAAAATCACATTATGTCTTATTGTCATCTGCCCAGTGTCTCTTAATGCGCAAAAGCACAAAAGCATCTGTATTTGTCCAGCATTTGAAAATGCTTCAGTCCACAAGTTTAAATGCATACTCTTCTTTCCCTGTTTTTCACAATTACTAAAAATAGCATACTGCTCTTGAACTGGCACGCAATATACACTGTCTCCTTTCTGAATTGACCACACTTTTAAAACACACTGCACAGTCTGTTGTGCAGATTCAAAAGCACATTGCTGCATTTCTTTTTTCAAAATAGCGTCTTCCATGTAGAGCAAGATTCATCATTCACTGACATGTCTGATTTATACCTGCAACCAACGATCGCTAATTCTAGCAGACTGGTCTGTTTATCTTCCTGCACATTTACATTTTCTCAGTTCAGATTCATTTCTGACTGAGCAACGTCCTCAAAAGAATTAATTAAAACCTTTTGTGAGACCTGCAGATTAACTGGCAGCATTTCTAAGTTCACATTTTTCATGAATGACTCACCCTGGCTATCTGAACAGCTTGGCAAAACAAACGGCTTCGGAGCTTGGTACATGTTTAACTCTTTTTTCAAAGACTTGTTTTCAAACTGAGCGTCAGCTAACTCTCTTTTCAGTTCACTACATTCTTTTTCCAAATATTCATATTTTTGATATATGCTAAGCAATCTATTCAAAATATCACTACTATTTTGGTCTGAAATGCCAAGTTGTTTTCCCTCTTTAAGAGAGGCATATCTCCCTCTCAAATAACTCAGTTGGCATCTGGGACTCTGCAACTGAAAATATAGGCATTTTAGAGAGCATCTTCCCCTTTTAATTTTCTTTTCGTATCTTGACAAGTGACGCCAAAAATGTCTTGCTTTGCTTTTCAGATAATACTGAATCTGCCACACGGTGGTTCAACCCAACGAAGCAGGAGACATTAACACAAAACAAACAACACCTTTAGAAAAGGGTTTTATTTTACAAAATGCATAGACTCTCTTTTTAGAATAAGGCTTTGGGTTTTATTTTGCACAATGCTCTCTAACAGAAGGGCTTTCCCAGATGCCAAATGCACAAAATTAAAATACACAAATAGATATATATGTTTATATGCAAGCAATAATAACACACTTGGTAAATGCAGCAGTTAAATGCATGAGTAATACCATGAATAAACAAGCAGCAAATAATATGAGATAACACTCAAGAAAATATAATATGCTAGACATCCTGCAAGAGATCAGAAAGATATACACACACTAGATACATCAAATGATTACTTTGGATGTGCACCTCAACTCACTCACATATCACAAAGAAAACACCTCAAATGATAAAAGCCACTGGCCAAACATCACAATGGCAATAATCAAACCAACCTCAACACTTCACCTGGTGCAAACACTGCATCTTAGCCCACTCCTGACCGGGGGAATTAAACAGCCGGGGATAAGAGCCTCAGCAACCAGGGTCCTGATGTGGACGCGTCCGTCCCCGTTTGGATTCCAAAATCCCGATTTCTAAGTCAATATCCCTCCGCTTTATAATCTCAAAACACACTAGAAGGTTCAAGAGAAACCTCCCTCCGCGCCAGAGGAATCTTACCAGAACTAGCCAGCTTCCAAGCAAGCATTCCAATGGCAGGAAGGTGTTTCCCACGTTCCCTCTCCAATCTTGCATGTTCCAGCCTTTATCTTGACGAAGCTCACGAAAGCCTTCCACAATCTCTTACAAAACAATTTGTGAACGTGATTAACCTAAACAACTTGCAAGCGCTGCTGTGCACGCAGAAAAGCTGAAGCCAAGCAGAGTCAGAAAACAGGATGACATGAGGCCATGTCAAAACCAATAGTAATAACTTCATAATACTCATCAATTTACAACACAATGCACATTTGTGAACACACTGCTTATAGCATTACATACTTCATCTCTCAATGTACACCACAGTGTACGCGTGTGTACCATTGCTCACAACACTGTACTTTGAAACCAAAAAGTACATTCCACACCTCTCTCATGCTTTCAAATGCACATCCCACACGTTCTGTTCTTGGCAAGATTGTTCTAATCCGTGACAGCTCCCACTGAAAGACTGCAAGATTACAAGAAATAAACTTTTAAGAGAAGCAAGGCATATGCAGGACATCGTACATTCAAGCTAGGATAAAATAACACACCAAAGTCAATTAAAATAATTGTAGTCAAAGGTCATCATAGGGTGTCGGACCACAAGAGTGCCTCTAGCACTACAAACGGTATGGTAGTGTAGAGAGACAAATTACCATCCTAATTAAGGATCCTTAAGCTTTACAAAAAGATGTGTCAAAAAGAGATTATTAAGTGTAAAATTGAAGAGACAGCAAGGTCCTCCTCACGAGAGGAACTGCCATTTGGTGGCATTGTTAAGCTTGTTTGTGTCTGTTTTCTAGCAGAACACCTCTCTTTGATCTTTTCTCAGTAGTGTGCTTGTGACATCTTGTGTACAATACTTTGGTATAAGCTGCTCAAGTATTCCACTTCAAAAATTGTCAGGTGAATTTGTGGGGTAAGTTGTTTCTGTGTTCCTGCTTTCTGATTATAGCTGGATGTGTGGTCTTTCCTGTGAACTATAAATTGCAGAGATGCGTGACATTTGCCAAATTGTAATTGATGTTTTTCATTTGGTGCTCTGTGTGCGCATCTCAAATGATCAGTTCTGTGCTTCATTCTGTCTGTCTGCAAATACTACATGGATAGTGATCTACAAAAGGGGGGTTTCTTTCCTAAAGTGTTAAGTCTAGTTTAGATTTTTTGCGAGGGTGGTAATCTCTATTAAAGTTTCACTTCATTTAAATGCAAAATCGAGCATTTCTGAATGAGCCTAATGATTCTTTTAGTGGAGAAAATGTGATCACTGTTAGATGATCAGTTTAAGGGCAATCAACTGGTTCTAAAATGGCCTCTTCAGAAGACACCTTATTTATAAGCCTTTTAATGTTGTTGGGTGGGTATCAGATATTGGCGCAACCTTGCCATTTGATTGTACATTTTGTTTGCACATGCAGTTTACTGGTACTTAATTGAGCAGAGTGTGGGTAGGGCTTTTAAACATTGTTGAGACGTGGGAAGGGACAGTTGGTTTGATATCTAGTTACTCTTTTTCAGTGATCCTTGAGCATTAATTCCTCTTACCATAAGCAGCTATGCTGCATCATAACAATATCAGAAACTGCTGCTTCTCTACCATTTTGGGAAGATTTTATTTACACAGGTGCTCTACTGGGTCATCATTGGGACTAAGAGTTGATAGGGCTATCAAACATTGTTTGATTTTTACTTTAATGACTTATGTGATGGAGACCGGTTTTCTGAAATTTTAGATCCGGACACTTGCTCTTTTTTTGATCCTCCCTGAGTCCAACTCCCACCAAGAGTGCTGTTAAAAATACATTCTAACAATCTGATAGGAAACTGCTGCTTCCTTGCTGTTGGACGTGGCCCTCTCTTCAGAGTCACTCCCAAACTTTTGTGCCTTCACCCATTCTAGTTTTCTGAATTCGTTTTTGTTGGCCTTTGGAGTCGGTGCCCTATACCACTGCTAACCAGTGCTAAAGTGCTTGTGCGCACTCCCTAAAACATAGTAACCTTTTCTTATGCTCGGTTGGCATATTTAATTTTAGTATAACTTCCTAGTAAAGTATACTATGTTCCTACATTGGAATTTTAAAAAGAGGGACTATAGTGCTCCCTAACGTTAGGACTGGTGCATGCGCTTCATTTTGTGATCAGGCTGTGCATTATATCCGAAATTGTTGAAGAATAAATGTTACCAGTACAAATACACTTCCAATTAAGAAGTTCTTTCATGCTAAGAATGTTTCTCTTCTCAAAAGGATGCAGTGTAAGCCATTAAGTTAGTATGCAAACTGAAGTTTCACATTCATTGATTAAAATCAGCAACAACCTCCCCTAAACTTTACAGCCATAGATGTATTATTGATATCTCCCATACCCAACGGAAAAACAGAAACAGTATCTAGTCACTCAATTATACCTTGCCAGATGTCAATACAACTAGTTTGCTTGCTTGGAGATGTTTTAGTATGTGAACCTTATCCACCTGCAGTTGTTTCTACTCCATTTAAAGTTTTGTTACATTGAGAGGCTGAAGTAAACTTGTTTGTGTTCCCTCTATTAAGTGAGTTGCCTTTACTTCTCTTGGAAAATATTGTTTCAAGTTCATTTTCAATGTCCTAACGTATTGCACCCTAAGCAGAGTATTGACTTTAAAATTAACGCTATTTAAAAATGATGGATACTTGTACATGCAGATTCCTCACCTTATGAATGTTCCTTCTGGGCTTCAGATGGGCCCATAGTACCTCTCCAATATGCCAGGTGGCTTCAGCAGTGACTCTGCCTTCAGATTTAGTGCAAGTGGAGTATGATAGGCACCATCTGACATGCTTGCTAAAGTTCCTGTTTCCGCAACTCTTCGTGTGTCCAGAGCTTTATCTCTATGTCTCGCTGATGAGGTTTATCAGCATTTTGGTAGTGACTACATGAAATGTCTCCTCTGAAATTTTCAGGCTTTAAGCTCTTTCACAAGTACCACAAGATGTCCTTGTCAGGCCCACATGACATTTTCATGTGCTGTCTGGGTTTGGAATACACCATTGCAGCCTGTGATTCCTGTGCTATTGTACACCCAAAGGCCATCAGGTGGAAGGAAGCCAATTATTTTTGGCAATGCCATAGTGCTCTCCTTCATCTTCAGGTAAATCCCCTGTCAGGAAAGGATCTCCTCAAAGATATTCCCATAAGAAACACAAAGCATCAAAGGAATTAGTTGCCCTCTTCTTCCTTGAGGAAATAGTCCAGGTCCCAGGACCATTTGGAGTACTGAGACCGTTTCCCTACTCCAGACTCTTCCTCAGTGATGGATAAGATTATGATACTGAAAAAGATGGCACTGGAGTTTCCGTCTACATCAGCTGACCCTGCGTAGGTAGAGGCCTTCCACCTGGCAATGCTGTATCAATCCACAACAAATCATGCACCCTCCTTGGTCTTCTCCCCAGTGAGAGTATGTTCCTGCAGGTCTGTTGACTCTAGTTGCCTGATGCCTCTATGAGTTCCAGCCCTCAAGCTCAAGACAAAGTTGAAGCCGCCTTTCAATGTCATCCCCCGTACAGTCAGATCCTCCTTTGGCACTGACATAAACAGTGCCCAAGGATCAGACTGCAATTGCACACTTGAAGCAAATGATGCGCCAAATTTAACTCATTTTACAACACTCAGACAGATCAATACCATCTTAGCACATTCCAAACACGCTAACTGCTTATTCCTCCATCAAGAGTCCTATATCTATATCCTAAGATATACAACTATTGATGGAGGAATAAGCAGTTGTTGTAAATGTTAGGGATGTATTTAGATGTTATGAGAGGAAACTATGTTGTCTGTATTGGAGTAGTGCAATATGTGTTCCATACGTGTCACCGTTTTCTTTCTATACAGTTTTAGCATGTTTGGAATGTGCCAAGATCGTATTGATCTGTCTGAGTGGTGTAAAATGAGTTAAATTTGGTGCATCGTTTTTTGGTTCACTGCTGAAAATGCTCAATGTGCCAAGACTGAATGAGTTGGCATTCGGATACTTGTTGGACAACTGAGAATGCCCCTTGTCTGTTTGAGTTGATAACAGAATTTTCTAGTAATGGAAGTCTGGGTATAACCGAGTCATTGGTGTAGGAGTGTAGGAATGCAATGTAAGTTTTGTGATCACGTGGCACAGTGTGTCTTGTAGGAACTCGTGGTTTTAGATATTGGGCATCAAAAGATGCGTCAACTTTTGATGTAATTGTGGATACAAGTGGTCCACATATGAAACTAGTATGTAGAGCCGGTTATATTATTTTTACTTCGTGTTATCGGTTTCTGGATATCACATAATGTTTATTGTAATTATTCATTTACAGAGAGCTTGTTAACTTGTGAACTTATTATTCAGAATTTGTGAGACTATGGAAACAGATCAATCTTGGTTTATTTTATTTAGTTAGGACATGTTTTGTAAACTATACAGTGGCTTCCTTTTCAATATGTTTTTGGTTTCGAAATCAATGTTTATTTAGAATAATGTATTAGACTGAGATTTTCATATCTAAATAATTAGATATTTACATGTCATATCTAAATAAATCTAAATAATTATGCATTGGCTGTATTTCTCATCTCATTGTGTAAAGAAATAAAGGATAACTTTTGGACATATACCGAGTGTACTGGACTCATAATATTTCTGGTTCAACTTAGTTTAAAATAATTGAATGGACTTATTTTGTGGTGTGCCATTTTAGCAATGTTTTCCTTCTCAGTGGTGAAGTCCTTGTTTCCATTCAATTATGCTGTCTTGGATACTGTCATGCTTGAACTGGAAAATCCCTCTTCAGTCCTAGCATTCTATAGACAGATAGCCAAATGCCATAGACCTGTCCCAGTGTAGTCTGGTAATCCAGACTTTCTCCTCAAAACAAAAACTGAATGTCTTCCCCACAGCACTTCCTCATAGTGTCAAATAAATTAGACTTGTTTTCAGTTTCGGCAGCCTCTCCGTCTGCACTTATAATGCAGCTTCTCTGCTGGCCCGATAAGTTAATGCCTTACAATCCCGATAGTGGCTGACTCTGTGGTTGGGCAGACTCCAGACACGACGTTGCCCTGAGGGGAATGGCTGTTCTTGCCCCTGCTGAGCCGTGAGGTAAACGGCTTATCGGCACACCGAGGACTTAATTTCCCAGACGCCCCATCGCGCACAGCATCCGCGTCACTGTAACGGCGCCAGGAGCCCTCAAAAGCATTGTGGGCATACCGCAGCGCGGGACGCGCGCGGGCGTGCCCGGGCAAAGCCCGGGCCAAGGGCGGGCCCGTCCGCGCACGTCGGAGCCAGAAGGAGGCTGGGCTGGGCCACGTCCCTATCAACTGCAATATGGGCAAGAGAAAGCTGGCTGGAACTCAGGTACAGGGGGGCTCTAATGCTAAAGTTCCTCGTAAATCCTCCTCTATTATTTCCTACCTGACTACAGCAGTGGGAGTGTTGAATAACGAAATTGAGGTTGCGGAAAGGGAGCTGGGCATAACCGCTAGAGAGGGTGAGGACTTATTACATGTTCAAACGCCATCTATACCACTGGACCCCGAGGTGATTGTAATTAATGGTCTAAAAACTGCCTCTGCTCCCTCAGAGACTGTTGGAACTGACATGGGGGAGCGGGACCTAATCTTGGAAGTGCCTACTATTGAATCGGTAAATGTGTCCAAATGCCAGGTTTTTAAGTCACAGGGACCTCGGGCTTCAGTTAAAAAAAACGGTAAAAAACAAAGGGGGCCTAAACCAAACATAGCAAAACCCATTTCCGGACTGGATGACAATATACAATTGGCATTACGGAATATGGTGGAAGAGATTTTCTCGTCGCGGTTTGAAACTGAGGAAGCTTAAACTGTGTTTTCTACCAACAGCAGAGGAAATGGTATTTGGGATATGAAGGATACCCAGCCCCATCAAACTCCTTGCTCCTCCTCCAAACATTACTCAGTTTTAGATGCTATAAAATGTGAGCACAGATTTCGATTTAACATCTGTCCCTTGGCTAGTCTGAACTGCTCATAAGACAAGGCATATATTAAACAGTTTCAATCAGTCATTCAAACAGCATTTGTAAAACACTGGCACCCCTAGGGGTATCTGGGCGCTGTTTAGGTTTAAGACCTCATGTTCTGACTTTCAGTTGTGCTTTCAGGCCATGGCCTAATGGGGTCTCAAAGGTCATCGATATCTCTTGCCCCTCATCAACCTTCTTTACTATACAAGTCATTCAGTGGAATTGCTCTCCTGTTTGTCAAGGTAGTGGCAATTTTCTATATGATTGACTGAGTTTCTTCCACAGAGGCATATTGACCTTGCACATTTGCAGCAGAAACAATAGAGATACAAATGGTAAGCACATTGTTGATCGAGGCAAGACAAGTCTGTGCCATGATTTACCCTCAGAAAGGATCCTTGTGCATGCTGGAAAAAACTTCATATAATGCGAACCCTTGTCTCTCTCTGTCGTCTTGGTAGCATCAAAGGTCTGTATCTCCTTCTGAGAGCAGAAAGAGAAGGCCTTTAAGTTTTATTATGAGATAATGCATTTTTGCCTACAAGCTGGCCTCTTTATAGTGAAGCAGGTATGTTGTGATAAAAGGATATGGGGGCCCCGGTAGATGCAGATGGACAGGGCCCTGGTAGCATGTTTTGCAGAAAAGAGGGCTGGTGGATCATTCCTCTTCCAGAGCTATTTTATCCAGTCCATACTTTAATGTTCTATGCACAAACCTTCAGCCTTCTCTGGAACCCCCTCTAGGCAACTGGTAACAACAGGACCAACCTTTGGCATCTTCACCCTGCGAACCAAAAATTGTGTCTCGTTGGATTGTTTGACAGAGTTCATGAGCTTCTTACCATTTTAAGTGACCTACTGTGCTTATCTTTCCATAGCACTTGACATTTCCAATACCTTTAAAACAGTACTTGACTTACACTAGCGGTGAGAAGGAGATGTCCCTGGTAATCTGAGTGCCAGATAGGTGGTGCGTGTATGAGACTGTCTGCAGCTGGCTTGTGAGCTACGTCAACGGCCCATCAGGGCCCTAGCGGGAGACTCGCAGAGGCCTACCCGCTGCGCTGCATATTCATTAACCGGCGCTGGCCCCTGAACCACATACCGAGTGGCTGAATGCGGCTGAATGCGGCTTCCTGCCATGGCTTCCCTGCATTGACGGCGCTGGGGGCTGAGGCTGCCGCGATCGATGTGGGGCACCTGGGAGGAGCGAGTAGACTTTGCTTCTCGGCTGCTGATTGACCTGTGTTGCGTGGCCGGACGCTCATGGAGTGGACGCACACAGTTGCTGCCCCTTGGTGGAGCTGGGGCTGGGACCCCCGGGGCGTGGGAGGAGAAGGCTCAGTGCAGTGTGCAGAGCGGAGGGTAATTACCGATAGTGGCACCGCACCTCCCTTAAACAGCTGCCATATCTGATCGGGCTCACAATGACTATACAGGGCTCATAGCCCAGCAGGATCCCCTCCATTCGCCTTCAGGGACTCCAGCTCAAAAGTTGGCTCTCCATACCAACGTTGGTAAGGCACCAGAAGCAAAAGGCTGCCCTTGGTACACCTCTGGGGGAGCCTTCTCCTAAGGAATTTCATTCAGTGGGAGAACTCTCGCAGACCTGTGGTGGGCTGTGTTGTTGGTGTTCGGTGTGGCGTGGTCCTTGACAGCCTGCCTGCCTCCCTTCGCCGCGCCGGTCCTGCTGAGCCCGGAAACTACATTTCCCTACAGCCCTAGCGGCGGACCCGGAAGCCGCCGGACGTCCTTTCGCGCCTGGAGGCGCTTAAATTTGAACAGCGCCCCCGCATCGCGGGACCGCGCGCGGGTCGGCGCCGGGAGAAGCCTGGGACAAGGGTAGGACAGTCTGTGACAGTCCGGGACTGGTCCGGGCTGGGCTGAGCCATACCCATTGATCGTTGACTTCCTGGATCGAGAGGACTTTTCTTCGGTAAAGTGTTGATCTGGTTTTGAACTCTTGCAGTGTTATTCTGCCTTTGCTCATTTTGCCGTGCTGGACAATTATTATATTTGTTCGGGTACACAATGCCTATAGGGCCAAGGGACACACCAACGCCAGGGATAGGTCCTCTTGATAATTACCTGGTGAAAAAGGTAAATAAAATAATTAATGAAAGAAGGGCCTCTTTGGGAATGGTCAGTCCCCGAGGAAATATCCAAATTCCATTGACAACAGTAGAGACCCCGTTGGTACATGGCATTTGCGTCCAGGCCCCTACAGCCGCTTCTACGGTTACAGCCCAGGTCCACTTGGATTCTATACCCCTAGATTCATATATACTGAGTGATACTACTCATGAAGTCACCCATGTTGGTAGACCAGTCAGGAACTGTAGGAAGCAAAAAAGCAAGTGGGGGGGGGGGGCTAAATCCACTAAAAGGGTTGACATCACCGAACTAGACCAGGTTAATATAGATGAGCCCTCAAATTCTCGAGCTGATAGTGATGGTACAAACAGCCCTCTACGCCCTGACCAATTTGCCCAGCTACTTAGTTCCCTAGAGGTCATATTAGAATCCAAATTAGAACAGCTGGTGCAACCCCTAGTCCGGAAACTTGATTTGGTGGTCGATGAGGTCAATAGGTTAGGAGGGTTGCTAACTAAACATCTAAAATTATTAGATAGCAAAAATAAAAAGGTGACGGGTGTAGCTGGGCATGAGCTTACAGTAGGCAATCAACAGCAGACATCTCAGCCCCCCATTACTACACTCCCAGTCATACCTTCTTTACCGGCGTCAACCTACGCACAAAGAATTGTTATACCAGTATCAAGGGGGTTGGTTGCGGCTTCTACTAGACAGGAAGAAACGAAAAATTGAGTCATAAATTTACCTCCGGCATGTTCCCCTTATGTTAGGATTTTAACCAATGTCCCGTCCCAGGATAGTGACTTAGATTCACATGACTCCCTTAAACGTAAAACCGTTTCTTGGTTGCATAGGAAGTGTGGATTTCCACTAAATTTTGCTAACGACATCTTAACTACCAGACGAGTGAGTTGGATTGGGTCCACAAAAAAATCTTGCATACGTGAATGTGTAATAGTTAATTTTAGACATCCACAACATGTGGCTACCGTCTTACTGAGGGCCGCTTCTTTGGTACAAGACGTAAACAGCATTCAGGTGCATCCCCTAGGGTTCTTTTATAATCATCCACCTAGACATCCCCCGCATAGTTTAAAAACGAGTACTTTCATTCCACCGACTGCCTAGCCTCCGTCTGTCATCCAGTGTCCTGGAGGAGAAAATTAGTTTAAGTATGGGTCTAACATCCCCACGCGAAATCGTTTTGAGGTTTTTTCTTCCTTGGACACGTGTGATTGACAAGAGGCTGCTGAGGGTACAGGGGATGAGTCCTGCCCCCTCTTGGTTCCTCAGGAATTAGACCAAGTACCTACGATCCCTGTTGACAATAATTGTAGTGAAACGTCACGTGGAAACTCCAAGGGGACAACTATTAAGTTGTTAACCTGGAACGTGGCGGGTTTACGTTCAAAGAGAGATAATTCCTCTTGGTTAAGTTTCTTGGAAGATTACGACATTATGGCACTCCAAGAGACCTGGGAAATTGACTGTGATTTCTGGTTGAACGGTTACACATCCTTTTTTGTCCCAGCATTAAAACCTGTGTCTGGAAGGGCTATAGGGGGCTTAGTGGTCTTGGTATCGGTAAAACTAAGAGGGACAGTTAGCAGGATAACTTGTCTTTCCAATAATTTTCTTATCCTGGAATTTAAATTCACCGATAATACGAAATTATTACTAGTGAATTGTTATAATTCCCAGCAAGGGGACTCGCCGAATGTTCATTTGGTTTGGTTATTGAATTTTTTAAACACTTATACTTTAAAGCAAACCACTTTTTGTCGTTATATTTTGTTAGGCGATTTTAACGTGCATCTATGTAGTCACAACTGTCTGATAACTGACAATGATGAGCCTGATTTTATATCCCCGCAACACTTTGAGCACTCAAGCAAGGGGGAAGCACTGGAAAAACTCTTATCTGAAAACGCATTGTACGAACCAGGTTTCCCCGATCAAAGGACACGGGTTCCTACTTTTAAAGGCAGGGATAATGATACAATAATAGACTACATATTTCTTTCTCTTAGTCTTTTAAAATTTGTTGTTTCATATAATGCTATACAGTCAATTTTTAGTGACCATAACCCAGTGACAATTGAACTGATTGATGGTTTCTCTTTTTTAAATTCTTGCTCCCCTCACCTGACGGTGGTTGATTTGAAGGCAAAGGATCAAGGGAGGAGGTTAAACTGGAGCAAGGTAATTCCAGAGGAGTTTTTTTAATACTATTACCTCAGCTGTGGCTTCGGATCTGGATATTTGTGGAGATGACCACTCCACGGGGAAACAAGTAATATCCTCGTATGAAGCTATCTGTTCTATAGTGGCAAAAGAGCTAACTTGTAAAAGTAGACCAGCCACTGACAGTTCAGTCTTGGGCTGGTTTAATCATAAATGTACTAAATCTCACAGTGATCTCAAAAAAGCTCTTCAGGCATGTCCGAGGAATAAAGGCTTGGTGTCACAGCTCAGAAGAGTTTACAAAAAAACTTTACAAGACAGGAAAGAAGAAATTAAACATAATGCCTGGGTCGAACTTATGGATAAAGCTACCCTAAAAGATAGTGCAAAATTTTGGTCATTAATAAATACACCACTCTTTACTAACGCTAAAAATAGTGTGCTGGAAACCAATATCGCAGAGGCGGACTGGCTGAGCCATTTTGAAATTATATATGGTAGTCACCTTGAATTAGAAACCTTCACGGGACTAGCCCCTGAATCTATCCCCGCGCCAGTTAGGTTTCACATAGGAGAGGTCACAAAAGCGATCGAAGACTCTGCAGGAAGAAAGGCCCCTGGACCAGATGGAGTCCCTACTGATATGTATAAAGCCAACCCTTTGTTCTGGGCCAATATACTGACAAATGTATTTAACCACTCAGCTTGCATTGGTTTCCCTAAATCGTGGTCCCGGTCGGGCATAATACCGATTTTTAAGAAGGGTCAAAGGGCAGACCCCAGATGTTACAGGCCCATATTCCTGCTGGATTCCTCTATAAAAATCTTGGGGAAAGTCATCCTAGCTAGGATAACCCGGTGGGCCTCTGGCAATAATATTCTGTCAGATGCCCAATACGGTTTTCGAGCTGGGCGGAGTACGGAGGACCAATGTTTGAATCTTCTTCTAATAACAGCCAAATACACCAAGGCGACCAGGGGCTCCATTTATCTGGGTTTTATGGATTTGTCCACAGCTTTTGACCTTATCAATAGGTCTAAGCTGTGGACAATGCTCCTGGAAATGGGACTTGATGTATCCCTCGTGCACTTCCTCGCTGAGCTCCACAAAGACCTGAACGCTTGTATTAGGATGACGACCGAGGGGAAATGCACGTCCAGCTTTAAGTCTAGTAGAGGGGTACGACAGGGATGCATATTAGCCCCCATGTTGTTCACATTATATATAAATGCCCTGGAACAAAATTTGCTGGCAGCAACGCCGGACATTCCGCGCATGGGAGGTACCCCGATCCCGGTCCTCCTGTACGCGGATGACGCCGTTCTCCTGGCCAGGACCCCTCTGGCCCTGCAAAGATTGTTGGTCGCGTTTGGAGACTTCATGAAAAGTCTGGACCTGGTAGTTAACAACAGCAAATCCCATGTAATGTCGCTGGGCCCAACAAAGAATAATGTTAAGCCCTTTTTTTGTGGGGGAGAAGAAATTTCGAGAGTGAAGGCATTCACCTATTTGGGAGTAGTCTTCGATGACAAAAGCTCGTGGTCCCCTCAGCTGTCACTAAAGGTTAACTCCGCGAGAAATTCTTCTGCAGCAGTTCTTGGTTTTGCAAAAAGACTGGGTGGAAAACTGGTCGAGGCTATATTAACCATTTATAAAGCAAAAACCATCTCCATTGTAAGGTATGGGGCATCTATTTGGGGCTACATCAAACATGATGTGATCCAGACGGAGGAAAATAAATTTTTGCGCTCTCTTCTTGGCCTTCCACACTCAACTGCTTCCTATTCAGTCCATATGGAACTTGGGATTGGATACATAGCAGACATAATTACATTAGCACCTTTACTGCTTTGGATCAAAACATGGTTAAACCCAAATCTCATCCTTAACCACAAAATCTTGTTGGACTGTATGAGATTAGACAACAGGAACAAAATTCAGTGGTTGGCTAACATTGAGATGTTAGCTGCATACCTGGGGAGACCAGATATTTTCTCCAACCCAGAATCCCTATGCAAGGCTGACTTAGAGTGGGTAAAATCTAACTTTATTAAATTAAAGGAGGCCGAGCGGGAGGGAGTTGAGCTATGTAAATCTTCGGTTAGGGGGCACGTTTTGTTAACTCCATCTTCAGGGATGTCCCTATACCTGTCAACAGTCTCCAATCCCTTCCACAGATGGTTATTGACCAAACTGCGGTTTAACCAAATACATATGGTCCTCTGGGATGTGGAGGGCTGGAGTAGACCGAAAAATGTTGCACCTTGCAAGTGTGATGATTTCTCCCTTCAAGACACCATGCATTTTGTATTTTTTTGTTCATTTTTTAAACAGGCTAGGAAAAAGTTTATTATTCCATTGATGAAAAATATGAATTTTTGTTCAGTGTAAGCCAGCCTTAATGTTTTTAGCTCTATTAGAATGTCCATTAACCATGTTCTGTGTTGCCAGCTTTTTAGCAGCGTCTGTTAGAGAGAGGAGGGTCAGACTAAAAACTGTTCAAGATACTGACCCCCCCTAGCTATTGACAAATGAATTTTCATTAATTGATTAAATTGGTCATGGTCGACTATAAATTTTTTAATGTTATTGGAATAGTTTTTATCTGTATATTTGCTATTATTAAGATTTGTAATACTTTGCACTTGTATAGCTTACTTTTATGATTTTAATTAATCGAATAAAGTGGTTTTGACTGACTGACTTACACAATCATGTTGACAGTCCATATTGCCTTAGAGACCTGTCTTAGAGTCCCTGGAGTGAGGGCTCTCCTTTCCGTCCTGTAGCATGTGGACCGCTTTCTTTATTGTTAACATTCCCTCTTGCCCTTTCAGAAAAGCATATTTGTTGTTATCTGTACATTTGTGGACATGCCTCTTCCTCTTGTCCAATGACTTCCAGTCCCCAAATAGTGAAAGTTCAAGTTGGACGAGTACACCTCAGAGAAAGGACTCTGCAGCAGCAATGGATGATACCAACCACTCTGTTTCCATCACACGTTCTGTCCTAAAAGGGAGTTGCACCCAGCCACGAGAAAATCCGCATTTGGTTCCTGATAATAGATTGCTCACCGCTGAATATTCCACATGGGGCATTCATCTCCGGACCATGACTTAACAAGCAGCATTGTACAGCTGGGATCACTTCTGCCAACAGGCCTTCACACCTCTCCACTCCAGGATTTTCCCATGCAGAAGAGAAGGTAGCTGGTCAGTGAAACCAATCTGGGTGTGGTCCACTGGACTACCAGGCGTATCTCTAGACGCAGCAGTCATAGGAATTAAACTGTTGTTACTGCTTGTCACTGCTTAGGGAGAGGTGAGCTTGCTCTGTTTGCCTTTCCACTTGAGTTAATAGCTTAATCTGTTCCGGCCCAGGGAGTCATTTCCTGGACAAACACCTTCAACCCTCATCAACAAGCCCCATTGCCAGGCCCCAACCAGTATGATTTTGGCACAGCACCAGAGATGACCACCTCTTACCCTTGCTGGGATACTCCATGTGTTGAGCCTAGCCTGCTCTGGTAGTCCACATGTGGCCATTATTTTCTCTTTTTTCACTAGGGGAATTGAAAGTCACACCCTAGGGCATTGATGTGATCAGGTGTCTGACCATTTTCCTTCCACACCATTCTCCCAACAGCCCATGCCTCAGTACAGTTTGTCTTGGCTACATCACCGCTGGGCCCAACATTGCCTCTCTGCTGAATTTGAACTGCCCCCTGGTATTGTGCAAGTCCTGCCCAGCCTCATCATCTCCAAAGAGATTTCAAGTCATCCAACCTCCAGCATTACTGGGCTGTGGGAGATGGAGGGCTACAAAGCCACCTCCAGCCACCAATTAAAACCGACAGAATCTGAGTCACCCACAGAATGGGTTACATTGATCCGTCCGATCTGCTTAGAACTGGCTCCTTTCATCTCTGAACAATCTTTCTTAAGGAATTTAATTTGATTTTTAAGAGGAGCACCTTCAGCCTGAGACCATTTTAGATCTCTGCTAAAATATATTTTTTAAATATTTTATTTTCCATTTTAGTAACATCCTTGCACAATGGGGTTTAAACGACTTAAGTTCAGTGTACACACTGAGTATTCTAAAATTATTCATGCCAGGTAGAAAAAGATAAAACTGTTTCACGTCTCATGTATTGCTGTCAATTAGCTGCTTTGACAATAGCATCTCATATTTTCAAATAATGCGTATGTTCGGCTAAGTAAAGAGTACTCCAGCATGATGTTCCTTGATTTGTACAAGTCTTTTAAAAGTCTTGCGGCCATATGTAGGTAGCCTAACATTTACCACTTCATAAATATCGAATTTTACCGATTCGGTATTTATGAAGTGGTAAATAATATGTAGGTAATCCATCGGTAATATTTACTGATTCGGAATGGGTCGGTAATTTAGAATCGGTATTTACCGATTCGGTAATGGTAAATGGCTTCCCATTGATTCCTATGGGCCAGGAGGCCCATAGGAATCAATGGGAAGCCAGTTACCATTACCGAATCGGTAAATACCGATTCGGTAATGGGGGGAGCACAATCAAGGGTGGCAGGGTGTCACAGTGACACCCTGTTGCACCCCTGATTCCTGCATGTGTGCACATGTGGCACACATACATGCCCTAAGGGCATGTATGTCTGCCACATTGCACACTTCAAAGTGCAAAAAAATGCTTTTTTACAGCTATTCGTCATTTACCACCAACTTTTAGTTGGTGGTAAATAACGAATCCCCACAACAACCACACACTCCCCCTACATATCATTTCAGGATTCGGTATTTACAGAATCGGTAAAATTACCGATTCAGTAATTTTACCGATTCGGTAAATTACCGAATCCTGAAATGTGCCCCCTACATACCAAAAGCCTGAATACCGGTCGGTAACGGGATATTTACCGAAAATCGGCCGTTACCAACCGGTATTGGGCTTCCTACATATGGCCCTATTAGTGTTTGCAAATTTAGAAGTCACATTTCACGGTTCAGCTCTGATAGTTTACCACAGATTGATGGAAAAGGTCAATGATGTCTGGTTTGCTAATGCCGTCTTATTGCTCATTCTGAAAACTTCCCTGGGATGCCTTCTGCCTATTGGTTACTATTGGCTTTGTGGTTTGTAACTCACAGTTGCTTGCTTTCTATATGCTGGCTTTATTTGTTTTAGGCTGTCCAGCTTGAGCTCGTCCCTCCCATAGAGCATCCCCTGTTTGCTATATCCTTTTGAGTACTTGCTTTCTGTAAACGGGCCTTTAAATCGTTTCCTTATCTTGTCACACCTGCTGTGCATTCAGAGACAGAGGTAAAATGTCAGGCTTTGTCATCCAAGGGAGCTTGGTGTTTACCTTTCTTTATCTGACTTCAAAGTCAGAGAATTTATGTGACAATCCTACTGGTTACCCATGTGAGAGAAGAGGCTGTATATTAGCAATGTGGGCATCTAGTTGGCAGTGGTATGCACCCCGTCCAAGCAGGGACCCTTCCTTCTAGTCAGGGTAAGGGAGTTACACACCCAAGATAACGCCTGCTCACCTCCTTGGTAGCTTGATACTTGCAGTTAGTCCTATCACAGAGGCAATGAGTAAAGCATTTGTACATAGACACACAGTATTACAGTGAAAACACAAAAAATGGATGCCACACCAGTTTAGAAAACTAACCAATCTTTATCTAAACCAAACGAGACCAAACAACAAAAATCCAACATACAGGACTCAAGGTATCACTTTTTAAAGGTTTAAGCAATTCTGTCCATAGAACTTCATGGATGCGTTTATTTTAGCACAAAGTACCTTTGATGCGTCAAAAAACCACAGTGAAAAACAACCGAAGAGGCAGGAAGCATCAGAAACCACAGCAATGTGTCAGTTCTGGAGTCCCAGGGGAATGGAGGCGTCAGTTCTGCTGCACGCAGCTGAAGTATTGCATCGATTCTTTACTGCAAGGAGAAGCGATGCGTCGAAATCCAAAGACGGTTCCGGTCTGCGGGGTGATGCATTGGAAACGTTGTGCATAGGTGTAATGTGTGGAAATCCGGGCGTGCTGGAGTCGAGGCGGCGGGGGCCAAACAGACGCTGCGTCAATTCTTCTATTCGCAGACGGGTGATGTGTTGATTTTTTTCAGTTGCACAGAGACACAATGCTCTAGACTGCGATGGTACTTCTGGGCGTGAACAGGCACTACTTCAAGTTTTCAGCTGCTCCCCAGCGATGTGTTGGCTTTTCAACCACACAGCAAGCTTGAAGCAGGAAAAACTGTGCTGGAAGGGTGATGGGTGCATTTTGAGTCTTTAAAGCTGTCAAACCACCTCCAAGGCCCAGAACTGGAATTGGCACCACTTAGCAGGTAAGAACTCCCAGCAGAAGAGTTCAGGGGGGCTGCAAATGAAGTCTTGGATGGCCCAGAGACTTCTTAACAGGAGGCAAGCACACACAAACCCTTTGAGAATCTTCTCAAGCAGGATACTAAAGAAAAGTCCAGTCCTTGGTCTCTCCAAGAGATGAGCAGCAACTCCACGCCAACCCAGAAAAGCAACACAGCAAAGGGGCAGTACTCCTCCTGACAGGTCTCCAGCTCTTCCTCTTGGCAGAGTCCTCTTGATTCAGAAGTGTTCTAAAAACGTGGGGTTACAGGTCCAATACGTATACCCCTTTCTGTCTTTGAAGTAGGCATACTTCAAAGGATAGTCTTTGTAGTTCGTAGATCCTGCCTTGCGCTGGCTCCAGACACACTATGGGGGGGTGGTGACAGCATTGTGAGAGGCCAGGCACAGCTCTATTCAGGTGTCAGTGACACCTCCTCTCACCACTCTAGCTCAGGAAGGCCCATCGGCCGGGTGATGAGCAATCAGGATATGCAGGGCACACCTCAGCTCCCGTTGAGTGAATGCACAAACAAACCAGCTGTCAGTCTAAACCAGACGTTGATTCCACAGGCAGGCAGTGGCATAGGATGGCAAGCAAGAAAATGCCGACTTTCTTAAAGTGGTACAAAAGGGGGTGGTGATGGACGGAGCATCAGAACCAATCAAACATTCACACCCAGTCAACAGATCTGGGTTTGATCCATCACCGTTCTTTAGCCCACTCTGCCACCCCAGTTCAGACATGGCCATATGCAAATCAGTCTGACCCTGTGCCTCATGGGAACAGTCCAGCCCGAACTGCCAAGCCATGCCTTCCCTGGACCGGAAACAAGATTCCTAGGACCGGTTTCTGGCATTTCAGCCGTCTTCAGCCAGGCTTGCTTGAATCCAGTGACAAAGTGAGCAAGGGACTCACGTCTGAGCATACCCTGCCAACTTATGGCGAACAAAGCGGTACAAAAGGGGTTTGTACCGCTTTGTTCGCCATAAGTTGGCAGGGTATGCTCAGACGTGAGTCCCTTGCTCACTTTGCCACTGGATTCAAGCAAGCCTGGCTGAAGACGGCTGAAATGCCAGAAACCGGTCCTAGGAAGCTTGTTTCCGGTCCAGGAAAGGCATGGCTTGGCAGTTCGGGCTGGACTGTTCCCATGGGGCACAGGGTCAGACTGATTTGCATATGGCCATGTCTGAACTGGGGTGGCAGAGTGGGCTAAAAAACGGTGATGGATCAAACCCAGATCTGTTGACTGGGTGTGAGTGTTTGATTGGTTCTGATGCTCCGTCCATCACCACCCCCTTTTGTACGACTTTCTTAAAGTGACATTTCCAAACACACAATTTAAAAATCAACTTCACTAAAAGATGTATTTTTAAATTCTGAGTTCAGAGAACCCAAACACCAAATCTCCATCTCTTCCCAACTGAAAGTTACACTTGTAAGACATTACAAGGCAGCTCCTATGATATCCTATGGGAAAGATAGTCCTTGCAATAGTGAAACATGAAATTAGCAGTATTTCACCACCAGGACACGAGGACATGTAAAACACACCAGTACATGTCCTTCCTTTCACATACACTGCATCCTGTCAATGGGGTTACCTAGGGCCTACCTTAGGGGTGCTTTACATGTAGTAAAAGGGAAGGTTAGGGCCTGACAAGTGGGTGCACTTGCCAGGTCAATATGGCAGTTTAAAACTTCACCTACGGACACTGCACTGGTAGTCCTGAGACATGCTTTCAGGGCTACTCATGTGGGGGGGACATCAGTACCGCTGGTCCACTAGTAGAATTTGATTTACAGGCCCTGGGCACAAATAATGCACTTTACTAGGGACTTACCTGTAAATCAAATATGCCCATCATGGATAACCAATCATAATCACAATTTACAGAGGGGGCATTTTCCCTTTAGGTTTGATCAGCAATGGTAAAGTGCCTAGAGTACATAAACCAGCAAAAACGAAGCCCAGCATACAGTCAAAAAACAGGAAGGCAGAAGCTAACCAGCATTTTCAATGCAATAGGTCTTGCATCTGGGAGAGTTTGAGCTATTAGCATTGTAATTTACAAAGCCTTTTATGTGTTTTTAAAACCTGCAAATGGTGCGTAAACACGCACTTTGTACATATAGTCCTTGCTTACGAGATGCTTGGCTGGCAGTACAAGAGGCGTGGTTACTGCCAGTCTTGCTTCTCGTAAGCAACAACCATAAGTACTGAGTGTGTGTTTACGCACCGCTTGCAGATTTTCAACACACATAAATACACGGTATTTTCATTTACAATGCCAATAGCTCAAACTCTTGCAAATACTTGTTCTTCTCTTGCTCCACCCTTTTTTTATTCCCTTTCTTCACAATTATATACCTTATTACATACAAAATGGTTTTCGAACATGGTCAAATTGTGTACTATGTAAAGGTAAATGAGTCCAAAGGTGTAAGTACAAATATCTGAAAAGTTTAATATAAAGATATACCGAAATGTGCAGTTTTGCTTTGAAGGAAAGAACAGTTGGTGAAACCAGATTTCACTTCCGAAGACACATGCAAACATACAATTGCAAGTTGTTTATTCTTTGGGGGTGGGCCTACCTTACCTCTCAAACAAAACATTTATTCATGCGTGATAAAGACCTGCTATTAATATGTGAACCCCTTATGAAAGGGAAACAGTCCCCTTTACTTGCTCCTAACGGCGGATAGTTGATGAAGAAAACAATTGAGGATTCTGACAAAGAATGAAGTCCTAATTCCTCGGAGTTACGGTTAATAAAAAAAAAAATTCTGCCAAGTGAGAGGAAGTAATTTTTTTCAGGGCTCCACATAGGTATTATAGTGCACAGACTTGAGGGATGCCTGGAGGGCAGGAATGTGACAGGTTTAAAAGTTATCAAATGTCATTGTGTAAGTTTAAATTGCTGTAAGTGTTAAACATGAGGTAATCGTCTTATCAAACCTTCCTTGTCTAAGGAATGTGTGTCTTCAGCTCTCTCGGGAGGTGCTAACCTGAATTATTTGTGAAGCACTAATGCCCACAGATTCAAAACAAGTGTATTGAGCAAGAAATTTTACGTTAAATGTGTGTGGAAAAAAGAAAAGAACACAGAGGGATACAAACAATTCACTCAGGTTTGCCGGTGCAACTATAGGGGAGTCAGATAATTTATACAAGTGAAGTAAGTGTTGGTACATAAAGAATATGGGCACCAATCAGTGGTCGACGTGGGGGAAAAAAGTAAGGGAACAGTGTACGGAGAATTGGAAGGAGGGTATAACCAGAGGATTGGGTCAGTGGGCGAAGGCAGAGATGTGGCCAGAAAGAGCAAAACATCCCAATTTGTAGTATTTGTTTGGCATTTCACTGACCAGTTAAAGCTTATTACGTTATTTAATTAAACTAATGGATACACATGTTTGTTTGAGGTTTAATATGAGTTATTAACATTAAAATGCATTCACAAAGTGGGTTATGTTTCCAATCACAGAATGGGCCAAATACGCTTAAAAGTTGAATTCCAAGCCATTTGTCTGCGAGCCATGCTGTTTGTCATGAGAACTTCTCCTCCCATTTCCCACTAGAGCAGTCAAAGCGTGGATGAAAAATATCTTAATTTGAAATGTTTTCCACATAATTATGGCTATGCCATATTTGCCTGATAGTACATCATCTGCTGCTTAATCTGATGATTTAACGAATAAATTGTAGCTCAAACAGACCAAAAGTAACCAAAAAATGTGTTACGAATTACGGCCACTAGACGACTTCCTGGAATATCACGAGTTACCGTCGGGGCAATTTTTAAACTACCATAAAATACGTGGAGCGGTGGCGGAACTGTGAGGGACAGACATTAGGGAACCAGATGTCCATTTAGCCCTGGAGGCGCTGGCGACCTTGGGCTTGGCCGGACACCTGGTGAGATGGCTTTACCTAGCGATAATGGACGTGACACCGCAAACACTACCTCGCCTACTAGAGAGATGGGAAGGGACGCTAAATAGACATCTGACCGAAAAGGAATGTCCGAAGGTTCTGGGTGGTCTGAAAAAGGTATTGAGGAATACAGCTTTTAAGCTTATACACTTCAATATACTCCATAGGACGTACCTCACCCCGCATCGACTGAATGTGGTGTATAGCAGGGATGACCAAGTCTGTGCCAGATGCTTGCAGAGAGACGCAGACTTCGACCATATGGTTTGGTCTTGTCCACGGCTCACAGATTACTGGCCCAAGATTGTGGCCATAGTCAATGGAGTGTTGTCTCGCGACTTGCTGTGCTCACTGGAGGTTTGTCTTCTGGGTCTATTGCCGAGGCCCAAATCTCGAAGACTGGGGTATAGATTCACAGATCTAGCTTTCATTTGGTGAAGAGGAGGATAGCCCTTAGTTGGAAGTTGAAACACTTACCACTGATGGTTACCTGGGAGGCGGACGTCTGTTGCTGAATTAGGGCGGAGGAACGGGTGTTGCTTAAAGAAGATAGGATCACTAAGCGTCGCAAACCACTAGCAGAACCATGGGCAGACATTGCACAGGCATGGGAAACACAACACACACCAGACCACACGCCACCATGCTTTCCTTTCCTTTTAAATGGCCTATTTCATTCTTATTGCATTGAGTGAATATTGCATAATAGAGAAAGACTGAATCCAATGGACATACACACAACAATGCCAGGCAATGATGTATATGGACCTGAACACTCCCTTATTGTCGATAAGACTACAGCGAGAGGTTATATCAGTACAGCATTATATTTGGAAGCGAAAGCTATCCGGGGCAACACTAAATGTGGGCAACAGATCGGATGATTATTGAAGTCCCTTGTTCTCAATGTGGATGATTGTTATAGTTTACTGAATAACAACTAAATGCATAGAAAGTGGTGCTCCTCTTGTGATGATACTATCTCTATGTCGAATATATGTATGTAATGTATATAAATGCCAATAAAAAGATACTTAAATAAAATCTATGGGTATGCAATCCTTAAACTTCTGAATCACTTTTATGCTTTTGTTTCTAAGCCTTTGCTCAGTTTTCCGATTTCTGAAAACATTTTTATTTTTTGCTCCATGCCATGCTCTTTGTGTAGTTTTAATAAAGAGGGCTAGCTTCTCAGTAAAGAAATATTTTGCGTTTCTGGATTTAACTCCATTCATATTACCTTAATTTTGTATATTTATTGGGAGAAATTCAACATGTCTGCAAACAGAGTGTGACCAGGGCTCCCCCTTTTTCCTAACTTTAAAAATACTAAGGGCCTGATGTAGTAAAACAAATCAGCAAATTGTACACCAACTTTTTGCACCCTGTCTTTGATCTTGTGATGTGCCCTCTGTAGTTAAAGGTCACATTGTACAATGTGCAGTTGCAGTAAGTCACAGAATGGAGTGCTCAATAAATATTTAATAGGAAGGTCTCTATTTATGGCCGCTGTGATTTGTTACACACACAGGGATAGTGGCCTTTAAGCAACAGCAGGCCACCACCCCTGCATTAGTATTACCAAACAATAGAACTTAAAGCACCCATGCTGCTTTTTTGGGGGGGAACATTAGGGAGAGCAGGCAGATGTCACCTGGACCACTGTTGACTCATGTAGGCTGATGACAAAATTCACAAATCAGTTACTAACTCCTTTGAGGTATTGGTAACTGATTTGTGTGTTGCTAAGTTACCAGGAATGCTTGGCTAGTATTTGAGTTACAGGAGTTAGTGGGCAGCAGTTGGAAGGACACAGATGGAGCTGGTGGTGCCTTCCTGCACTCGTCAGCATTAAAGGACTTTACTTTATTCCTGCGTCCTGTGACATTCTACACTGGCGAGGAGCGCCGAGGAGACTTGGACTCTACACGTGCAAGATTTCAAGTGGAACTTATCCTGCTATTTTGAGCATTTTTGGACTTTACGCCTTATCTTCCTATGAAGCTTGCTGTACTGCTGTGGCAACTGTGTGTTGCGGTGGAGCTTACTCTGTGCAACTGCCTTTGCGAATCCTTTACAGTTTGATAATGTTTTGGCATTTCCTGGCCTTGGGAGTATCGCGTCACTCTTCCGATGCGCAACAGTCGTTGGAATATTACCTTGCTGCTAGATGAGTGCAGCATCAGTGTTGTCAGGGAGCTTGTCGCTAAGCTCCTACGTCTCTGCTTCCTTCGTTGCTTGGTTGCCGTTTCGTCTCCTTCATTCCATGTCACTGTGCGCGCTTCACTCTTTAGCACTGTGAATTGTGGGAAGTGACATCACGGCGTCTGCGTCATGACGTCGGGTCACGCTACGTGACCCCACCGGCGGCCAGCTTGGATTTTATCGAGAAGATGGAAATCACTGCGGCTGTCAACTACTTAAAGCATTGATCAACTATTCATTGATATTTATTATGCAGTTTAAAGTCAACATTCTTTCACACAGTATTTAAGGTGGTCCGGTTACCTTTTATAATCAATTTAACTAATTCTTCAGAATACACTAATCCTTATATTATTGCAGATTAATGGTGCTTTACTGTTGACTGTTCTTCTGTGTGGTGAAGATCAGGACAGTGAATACGACACTGAACAAGCCCATACAGCAACATGGCTACCCAGAATTACAACATCAGTGCACCTCAGGCCTTTTGGGCATGTGGATCTGGACCATCTATTCAATGGTTAGAATGGAGGGCATATTTCACTAACTATATTGAAGCTGTGGATGAAGCTGGGAAGATGGCTGCTGCACAAAAGAAAAGATAACTTTTACATTCTTTAGGTCTTGCTGGTTTGAAGATGTAAAATCAAATGTCCAAAGCTACTGTTTCTGGTGATATTAATGTTTTTGACTTAGCTTTACTTAATCTTGATAATTATTTTGTGCCTAAGGTTTGTATTGGCATTACAAGGTCCACATTTTTCCAAAGGAAGCAAGGTAAATCAGAAACTGTGGCTGGTTATGTCTCAGAACTCCAAAAATTAGCGTCGGATTGTACGTTTGGCATATTGCATGATGATTTTATTCGATATCAAATTGTTATCCATGCTTGTAATCCATCTATCCAAGAGAGACTTTGCATCAACAGTGACGCACCTCTTTTTTTTTTTTATAATTATTTTTATTAAACATAACTTATCAGCAATATAGCATGAATCAGATTGACAGTATATACATGTGAGGAAATGACAGTTGTTTCCAGTGTTAAACATAATACGGGTTGAGTCGAGGTGTAGTGATACCTGAAATATTACAATTAAGGCAACGTCGGGTCTGCAATAGAAGAGCCACGAGGTTCGCTACAAATCTCTCCCCGGTAAGTATTCCAGGCCCCCCATATTAATGACCGTTTCCTCGGGCAGCCCCAGGCGAGGTACACCGTCTTTTCACGGAACATGCACCAGCCCATGTGTTTTTTCCAGTCTGTCGCCGTTGGCGGTGTCCCGTGGCCCCCCACAGTTGAGCTATGTTCCGCTTCGCCACCATGAGACCCAAGGTGACCCAAACCTTACCCATCCTATTTAGATCTGTGGGCTCCCATACATTCAGAAGGCACCTCTTCACCTCAAGCCTGATATTAAGATCCAGCACCTCACTCATGACAGCATGCACTCCCCGCCAATATGCCTGGATGCATTCACATTCCTATATAATGTGCATAAATGTGCCTTCTCCTCCAAATTGTCGCCTGCACTCCCCTCCCTGCACCCTCCCCATGCGAACTAGGCACGGCCCAGTGACATATATCCTATGTAGTATTTTCACCTGAACAAGCCTCAGTCTAGCCGAAATCGCTACCTCCCGCGGGGAAGCAAGCGCCTCCTGTCACTCCTCATCATCCAGTTCAATGCCATCCCTCTCCCACCTCTCCCGCACTGTTTGAAGGGGAGTCCCGGTGTTATTTATAAGTTTCTTGTACGTGAGTGAGATCGTTTTCTCTGGTAGATAACCATCGAGTAGTCTATCCTCGAGGGGTGTGTGTTGTGGGGTAGTGGATCCCTTGGGAAAGCAAGACTGCAGGGCATGTCGGACCTGGAGATACCGAAAACACTCTGTCTGTGTGATCTCGTGTTGTTGTTGCAAGGTGGTAAATGGAATTAGTCTCCCTTTACCCAAATGTCTCCAACATTCGAGATTCCGATTAGATCCCACTTGTCAAAACCCTTCATTTTCCAAAGATCCCTAAGTGCCTCCGAGTCCCAAAGTGGTGTTGCCAACGTCAGTTTTCGCTCCCATTCCAGACTTTTTGTTACCGTGTGCCCAACCTGCACGGAGTGTTTAGTGGGTCCGGTAAGCGGAAAACGCCTCGGAGTAGAGTAAAGGCCTCTATTGTAGGTTCCTCCTGGGAGGAGACAGCGATCCATAGCATTGTCAGAATCATCTATAGGGCGGTAGGTGCCGTGGTTAATGGCCACCAGATGAGAAGCCCAGTAGTATTTTTTAAGGTCTGGGAGACCGGTACCCCCATCATACCAGGTGAGGGTAAGTTTGGTCAACGCGATTCGGGGCTTTCCCACCCACAACAAATCTCTTTGTAACCCCTCTATTTCCCTAAAATAACTGGAAGGTATTGGATCAGGATAATTCTGCAGTGCGTAGAGGAAGCGGGGTAAGGACATAATTTTAAATAACGCCTCTCTACCTTACAGGGACAGTGGAAGCGCCTTCCAGGTGGTTTTTGTTTTTGTAGGGGCGGTCGTTGGTTATGGGTGTATCGGAGATGCAAGTTTGACGTCACGAAGACCACCAGGTACTTAAAGCCTGTCGTGGTGATTTGTATATGGCAGCTCTTGGGCACTATTGGTGAGTCACCATAGAGTGCATACAGAAGGGACTTAGTCCAGTTTATGGAATACCCTGAGAATCTACCAAAACTTGCAAATATGTCAAACGCCGCTATCAATGATTTTCGGGGGGAGGAAAGAAATGGAAGGATATCATCCGCGTATAGCAAAATTTGGTCCTCCCATGATTCCGCCCAGCGCAAGCCATGTATGACTGGGTCCCTTCGGATCCACGCTGCAAGCGGCCCTAATGTGAGAGCGAACAGGAGGGGGGACAGTGGACAACCCTGGCGGGTTACTCGACCCAGCTCAAACACTTCCGATTTCTTATTGTTCACCACGACCTGTGCAAGAGGCTCAGAGTACAAAAGCCTAACCCAACCAATGAATTCAGGTCTAAAACCCAGTTTTACCAGTACTGCGAAAAGATATGGCCATTCAATAGTGTCAAAAGCCATTGACGCATCTAGGGAGACGATGACCGCCGGTTCTTGTATTGTCGCCAATCTCCCCATTACCCCATGCACCCTCCGGAGATTCAATGCTGTGTTGCGTTGAGGCATAAAGCCTGATTGGTCAGGGTGTACAACGCTACTGATTACTTTGACTAGGCGGTTGGCACGGAGCTTAGCAAGAATCTTGGGCTCTGGATTTAGCAAGGAGATAGGCTGATATGAGGCATAGCTTGTCTTGGGCTTTCCTGCCTTATGAATGGTGACTAGTGTGGCTATTCTTTGGTCCAGAGGTAGCCGTCCCTGCATTTTACTGTCTGTGTACATGGTTTGTAGGTAGGGAGCCAGCCTGTCCGGGGCCAGTTTATAGAGCTCAATGGGCAGGCCGTTAGGGCTGAGCACCTTACCCGACCTGAGACTTCTAACTGCCAATGCGATTTCATCATTTGTAAAGCCACTTTCCAAAATGTCTCTGTCCAGGTATGACAGGACTGGAAGAGTGATATCTCTAAGCAGGGATTGTAAATCTGCTTCAGTATAGAAAGAGTGTGTGCAATAGATGTCACTAAAGTAGGCGGCAAATGTATAAACTATAGCCTTGGGGTTTGTTATGGATTTCCCGTCATCATCTATCAGTTCTGGCACTAGGCGGGACGCCAATTCCCTCCTGTCCAACCACGCTATGAGTTTCCCTGCCTTATCCCCCAGTCGTACACTGTACCCGCCGTTTCTCTCCCCATGGATTTAGCCCTATCTGTTTCAATGGCCTTGTATTCGTCTCTTTTGAGTTGCAAAATGTGGATTTTTTCTTGCGTGACACCTTCATCCAGTTCCCTTTCAAATTTGGAAACTGCCTCTTCAAACTCTACCAGGTCTTTAATTTTCTCCTTTCGGGCGCCAGCTATCAGGGATAGTGCCTGTCCCCGTATGACGACTTTGAATGCCTCCCACAACATCTGGGGGGAGTCCACTGTACCCTTGTTTTCTTTAAAGTAGTGGTTTATAGCCTGGAGCAATGCCTTGCGTGTTTTCAGGTCTCGAAGGTGCCATGGGGTAATGGGGGCCACTCTCCCCGCCCCACCCTATCCTATTGCTAAGTGAGCCCAGAGCAGGGAATGATCCGAGATCCTTCTCACCAGGTGTCTAACCTCTTGAATATGTGTGACTTGGGTGGTAGGGACGATTAGGTGATCAATCTGGGAAAGGCTATTGTGTGCTCCAGAATAAAACGTGTGTTGAATAGTGTCGGGGTGGTATGTCCTCCATGTATCTGCGAGGCCCAGAGCCTCCAGGAAGTCAGACATCCATCTGTTCGACGTGCCTATGTCTCGGGGGGGGATGTCGGTCTTGCATGCCGGAGACCACTGCGTTAAAGTCCCCCCCCTATCATCCATATTATTCTTCGGGGAGAGACAGCAGCACCCCTCCAAGATTCCAGAATGTGCGGCTTTGCAGACCTGGTGGCACATAGACAGACATAAGATTTAGCACTCGTTCCTCTCACTGCCCTGTCACACCGATGTACCTCCCTAGGTCATCCGACCACTTAGAATGGACCATAAAGGGAAAGGCGCTCCGCAGCATGATCCCCACTCCACACGAACCAGTGGTGAAACCTGCATGTGCAACCAGTTTGTACCCCCACCTATTCAGCGCCTTACAGGTATTTCCAATCAAGTGTGTTTCTTGGAGGAGGACTACATCTGGAGCATGACGTCTGATATACTGCAAAACCACACGTTTAAATTGTCCCCCAAACCGTTAACGTTCCATCTCAATAATTTAATGTTGTTACCTCTGTGCTCCCCCATGAAGTGACGCACCTCTTGAAGAAATCCTTGCCCTGGTTCGCAAGGCGGAGATGTCTAGTAGGTGCTCCATCGTTCTCAAGGATTATGCTCAAGACTCCATAGTAAGCAAAGTTAACTATAGTAATAATGAAAAATGTAACAAGTTTAATCCTGCTAAGTTCTATAGAGAAGGTCCACTTAGATTTGGATGTGGGAAGAGTTAAATTTAGGGAACAAACTATGTGTTTTATAAGTGTGATAGCTTAGATCACCTCGCTCTTAGCAAACGGCCCAGCGGTGAAACAAAAATGTAGCAATTGTGGCATTATCGGACACTATGCCAAAGTTTGCAAACGAAGAAATACTAAAGTTAATTTTGTAAATTAAATTAATGAGGATTCTAGTCTACAGGATAGTGGTGAGGAGGACATTCCTGTTAATGACCTGGTTTTGAATGTTAGAAGCAATTTAGTGCTTAATATTAATGATGCAGTATGTAGGAATAAGCCTGAGTGTTGGATAAGAATTAGAGGTGTTACACTTAAAATGTACACTGATACTGGTTCTCCTTTCACAATTATTAATGAGGACTTGTGGAAATCCTCGTTCATATCAAAGGTTGGTCATCATTTAATTGAGTCAGATATACATCCTGAGGGTTACAGTGGTGAAAAAATAGACTTACCCTGTTATAGATGGTACATCATCAAATTCAAAAACAGGCAAAATCGAGGGCAACTTTATGTGGCAAACACTGGTCCACCTGTTTTAGGTTGGTTGGATCAAAAGGAATTGCATATCATACTGGATTCTAATAGTAAAGAGCAGGTACTCATTGTGGATAAAAGTAGCACCTTGGGTAAAAGAATGCAAGAACAAGTTTCCAAGGGTGTTTAATGATAAATTGGGGAACTTTTTAGGGTTCGAACACTTAATCCGCCTTAAGGATAATGCTATTTCCAAGGTCCATAAATGTAGGAATGTTACCTTAATAATAAGAACTGAAGTGGAGAATAAACTTAACAAACTGGTTATGTCTGATGTAATTGAGACTATTGAAGCTTCGGACTGGATTTCTCCAGTGGGTATCGCTAGATGGAGCAATGGGAAAATTAGGCTCTGTGTGGAACTTCGCCACTTAAACAATAACCTTGTGGTGGACAGGTTTCTAGTACCTAATATTAATGAGATGGTCACTTGTTTGAAGGGTGCAAAGTGGGTCTCCACCATCGACTTTTCATCTGCATACCACCAAATTTCTTTATCACCTGAATAAAGGAAATATTCTTCCATTATAACGCCCTTTGGCTGCTACCAATTTAAGCAAATGCCCTTCGGTTTGGCTTCAGCAGCAGCCGTTTTTTCAACTCTTCATGTTTCAATTATTTAACAAAGTAAATGGCGTTACCTTTTTTCAAGATGATATCCGTGTATTTGGTGCAGATTAAAAGGAACCTGAATCCAGACTGCTCACAGTTTTGAGGATTCTGCAAGAGAAAGGTTTTACAGTTGAACAAATGCAATTTCGCTCAAAATAGTGTTACTTATTTAGGCCATGTAATTGAATGGAGTGAGCCCGAAACCTTCATTTGTGTCTTTAATTGAGAATGCATCTACACCGCTCAGAAAGGATGATGTAAGGTCCTTTTTGAGGATGGCTGAGTTTTGCTCTAAATATGTACCAAATTTTGCGAACAAATGTTACAATATTCGCCAATTGCTCAAAATTTTTTGTAAATTTGTTTGGTCTTCTGAATGTGAGAACGACTTTAAGGGTATCAAGTCAGCTATCGCCAAAGCCACTGCTCTAAGCAGCTTTGACTCCATGGCTGATAGTGTTGTCACTACGGACACTAGAAATAAGGGTCTGGGTGCTGTATTGTCTCAAATTGATGCTAATGGAAAATAACACATCATATCGTATTCTTCCAGATCCCTGTCGCCATGTGAGGAAAAGTATCCTATCATTGACAAGGAAGCACTATCTTGTGCTTGGGCCTTAGACCATTGCAAATTTTTCATTTGGGGGAAAGTATGCACCTTGCATTGTGATCACAAGCTGTTAATCAATATTTTAACCACAGAGGGTTCAACCAATATTTCCTCTAGTCTTGCTTGAATATCCATGCGTATGCAAAGTTTTACTTACAAAATTGTGTATAATCCAAGTAAAAGTAATGTTATGGCTGACTTCTTATCCAGAATGCCAGTCATGCTTGAGAAGTGTGAGGATGATAAGTGGAACGATTTTCAGGAGGCATTTAATCATGACCAGGGTCACTCTACTTTCAAAAAGGACGAATGGGAACAAGAGTTAAAAAAAGATGTGGCTTTGCAAGAAATAGTACGGTATGTTATGAATGGCTGGCCTGCAAAGATACACTCAGTGAGCCACAAGACCTTTTTGGGAAGTCCAATCTGAACTTTCCTTCGGCAATGGGATTTTGTTACGTGGTGAGAAAATTGTTCCACCTGAAAGTTTGCGTGTGGTAATCGTGGAATTGTGTCATAAACGTCATTCTGGCATATATATAACTAAGTCACTTTTACAAAGTTTATTTTGGTGGCCAGGGCTGGACAAAGTAGCAGAGAGAATTGTGAGAGAGTGCACTGCTTATTGTCGTGCTGACAAATCTTTACAAACCTTATGTCCTCCTATGTGTGATAAAACTCTTCCTAAGGAACCTTGACAAGTTGTTTCTATTGACATAATGGGTCCTGTTTTCGATCATTTCCAAGGTTCACACAAATATGTTATTGTTCTAATGGATCTGTTTTCTCGCTGGCCTATAGTGAAAGTGGTGGATACTACAGATACTGATGTTGTTTTGAAATTTCTTGAGGATGTTTTTGTTTCTATGGGCATTCATTTGTGTTTGTTGAGCGATAATGGGGTTCAGTTCCTCTCTAAAAAAGCAAAATCGTACTTTGAAAAGCTTGGTATCAAATATAGGACTACATCATTATACAATCCTTGTGGGAATGGTGTGGTGGAACGTTTTAACTGAGTGTTAAAGGCCACAAACCAAGTGGCTATTGGTGCGGGTGAAGACTGGATCACTCAGATTGGTAAGATGGTTTGGGATGATCGTGTCACCAACTCAGATGCCACTGGGCTACCCCCTTTTTTGATAATGCGTGGGCGCAAACCTTGGTCCAAATTTAATCCTGCGTGGTTATGCACATCTGGTGTGGAACAATGGTCAAGAGAAGAAGTTTGGTCTAGATTGGAAAATGTGCATTTTGATGTTAAGCATGTTAAACCTCCCAGATTTCTGTTGGTGATTGGATACGCATAAAAAAAATGGGATTTGGTTGTAAAGGTGACAGTTCCTCTTTTAAGCCAGAAGAAGTTGTGGAGGTCTTGCAAAATTCTGTCAGGCCACAAAATGGCAAAGTTTGAAATTTAAAGAGAGTGGCCACACCAAGAAGTGTGAAAGATAGTGGCGTTGCCAGTAGTTGTTTTGCGTGGATGGATGACTGTGTTTTAAGTAAGCCTGTACATACTTCTCCAGTCTCAGAGAATTCACCAGGTGTTTCAAGCGAGCCTGCACATATTACTCCAGTCTCTGAGAATTCACCCCTCGCAGCTGAGGTTGGCAATGATGTCACTCCCCTTGCTAACCAGGATGTCGCTCAAAAAGTTGTAAGAGAAAGGAAGGCTCCTGGTTGTTTTTTAAGATTTCGTGGTTAGCAACTCATAATGCCTCAATGTGAAGTACAATGTCAACTGTTCACATTATGTCTAATTATTTTTCTATTGTGCATTATATGTTATTGTTTGGTTTTTTATTTTCAATTTTAAGGAGGGGAATGCGTTGGGTGTTGCTGAGGTTACCAGAAATGCTTGACTAGCAAGCATTCCTGGAATGATAGTATTTGAGTTACAGGAATTAGTGGGCAGCAGTTGGAAGGACCCCGATGGAGCTGGTGATGCCTTCCTGCGCTCCTCAGCATTAAAGGACTTTACTTTATTCCTGCATCCTGTGACTTATTCTACACAGTGAATTTGTAAATCGCAGTGTTTGCAATTGGAAAAGTGCTTGCTACATGTGACCTACATTTCTTTAAAGTTAAATACTCGGTGCAACATGTGCTATTTGAGCCACATACATTGATGTGATAGGGTGCTTTAAATCTATAGCTAAATCCAATCACCACTAAATGTGTTGCAAACATTCCTACATCATACTCGAGGGAATGTTTTTTCTACCCCAACTCTGTTCTTAGCATAGAAATAATTGATTATTGCTACTTTCCCCATTGGTGAGAGGCTACAGTTCCCAGTTGTCATTTGGCAGCACTTGCACCTGAGGGGGAAGGAGCTAAACTGCCGCAGTGCAGGATCCCTCTTCGTCCGGAAGAGGCTGGGCCGGGTCACAGCTCTAGGATTTGCTCCTCGGGGAAACATCTGGATGGTGATGCTGAACTATCTCCTTGTTCTCTCTTTTAAACCTATAGCACCCAAATGGTGTAAAGAATGTGGTGCGGTTCCTGCTGTCAGTGTGTAACGGTACCTGGTGATTGGCGGCAGTAAGATCAATACGGAAAAAACACTTTACATTCTTGGTGTGAGCTAACATCTCATTGATTATCTGTAAGGGGTACTAAGTCAATGCATAACCTTAATTTGCCATTGGCTTTTTAAGAAACAACCAAAGGCACCACTCACTTAGAAGACTCAACTATCACCCCAGCTTATTGTAGTTCTTCCAGCTGAATCAACGCTTTAATCTTCTAAGGAAAGTGGTATGTTCCTAACCTTGTGAATACAGGGTTTGGTAGTAGTCTTTAGTTGAATCTTGTGTTGGAACAATCTTAGTTTTCATATAATATCTGTTAATACAGTGAGGGATTTTGTGGACATTTACAACCCAAATTCCTCTTCTGTGTTTACGATCAGTACTGGATCTGGACTGTTTGGATTCAAGGTTATGCCCAATTTGCTTTGATCCAACTTGCCTTGCCTGTATGAAAGGATAGGTAGCATATGCATACAATTTGCCCTTAGTTTCACTGCTTTGAAACATGAATTTGAGTTTCCTGTAACCAACAATCTCAATGGGTTTACCAGTGAATGTTTTAAGGGTATTATCAGGTTGTACCAACTCTTGTCCTAAAGCATGGCCACATTTCTCACCCCACACATCTTTATTCACTGTAGTGTACGGTGAGCCAGAATCAGACATTATAGAAATGTCTATCCCCCCAATCGACATCTCACAGTTAGATTTCTTCCTTTTACCATTTGCTCCTATAACTATGTTAAGAACACACATATTTATCTCTGAATCATCATACAACAATGAGTTTTCTTCCACCTCCTGGTCTACTACTTTAACTTTACCCCTAAATTCCTCCGGCAAACCTTCTGAAAATGTCCAATAATGCCACACTTGGCTCACTTCTGTTTCGTCGCTGGACATTTCCTGTCATTAGCTAAGTGTCTGGTGCCACCACACCTATAACACTTCCTTGGGGTTGAGCTCTTCACATTACTTCTCCACTCTGTCTCTGTCTTCTTCTTGTTCTTTTTCTTGAATTATGCATGATAAGCTGACAACAGCACTTACTTTGGCTACGACCACCGAGTCCTCCTGTTTTATCTAGTTTTCAGATAGCACAGCCTTTGTGCATCGTCCCATCAATTTTGCTCTTTTGACAATGTCAAACACATCCTGCAGTGGTTTTTCATCTTTCGCCCACAAGGAGTCTTGAATATTTGAGTTGGCGGCTTGCATTACTATCTGGTCTTAATGAGTTTGTCATGCAGATTGCTGAAATGACATGTGAGGGCCAAATGTTTTAGCACGAACACGTGATCTTCTATAGATTCTTCTTTCCCTTGTTTTCTGGGGAAGAATTTATAGCGATCCACCGCAACACATAGAGATGGTTTATAGTAATTGTCCAAGACTTCCAGGGCATTGGCATACACACCACCTTGACCCTCCACACTAATTTCTTTATTAATCTGATTGTACACTTTTAGATCCCCTGCTGCCGAACAATGCAATAATATATTTTTACTCGTTTCAGTAGATAACGCCTCATCTTTGTCATTAAATGTGAAACGTAGTTTGGGATATATTCACAGCATTCCTCACTTAATGCAGGGTTCCCCAGCTGCAGGTAAAAATGCTTGTGGTGGGGACAGATTGTACACATTCCCAAATGCCATAGTGGAAACAAGTATATATAAACAAAATGCGCAGAGTTCGGAAGACTAAGTATGACTTGAATAACATGAATGTATCTCTACTCACAAGGGTTACAACCCTTTATTATGTATTGAAGTACAACAAGCTTGCCGCTAAAGGAAGCACAGCTGGAATGGCACGTGCAGCAAAGACAAGGAGTAGGAGTTTCATATGATATACATTCAGCAATTTCCACCAACCTATGTGACCCTGAGCTAGTTTGCATGGGGTCAGAGTGTGAGAACTGATGTTCAGCTGAGGAGGGATTAGCTCATCATGTTGCTTGGATATGAATTTACCTTAAAGAAATTAAAAGACAAGGATTGTTTGGCGAAAGAGGAACAAGTCTAATTAAACGTAGCAGCCGGGAGATTCTCGACAGAATGCGCCTGAGGAAAGTATCTTGGTGTACAGAGTTGTTGCAGACATTATATACATCATGTGAGGTACAATAAAGTAATTTCTGCATTCCTGAAAAGGCATCTCAGTAATAAATTAGCAAGTAGAAGACATAGATTGCTCTCGACCTCAAGGAGAGCTAGTGTAGGCCAGTGTGTATATGTCCAGATATTCAGCATGAGGAGCGCGTGATCATTACGTGTGGTGTGCATGTCGTGTCCTGATTGGCTAAGCTCTTTGATCTACATGTGGTATCTACCAATGTGGATTTTTTGGGAGAATGCGAGCCTTTGGCCAAATGTCTTTTATTGGGGCCTTTTCCTCAGACATTTTTGTAGATCAGGGTATTCCCTGGACGCACGTTTGTCTTTGGGTTAAGAGAGACCCTACCTGTGATCTGTTGTGGGCATGGGTTGCAGGACCTGCCTGACCACATATCTCTGACTCTGGGTTGATGGGGAGGTCACCTTGGGTAAATCCGACAACACTGATACATGTTCATAGGAGCTCCTGAAAATAATGTGCCAGTGACTGGTGTCATTTTTCTCGACATTCTCAACATTGTGCATTCAGTGGTCATAGCCGACATCGATATAAGATGTTGACATAGTTATGCCTTCCTAGATCATGGCGTACAATGACATTGTTTTTACTGGTAACAACATTGTCATTCATGCATGGATTATGGCATAAATTGTCATTGTTACGACTGTATCAACACGGTTGTGTGGGCTTAGGTGATGACATATGTTGACATGGTAATTATTGTTATTGTCGTTGTCAGGCATGCACATATCAAGTTATTTATTCACATTGTATTTACCCATTCCAATTATCAAGAACATGAGTCGGCGTGTTCACTGGTGGTCAAGCAGGACTCAAGAAAAGTTCCTCCCTTAGCAGCGCAGTGTCCGAGGTGCTATAGTTGTGGAGGGATTAGCTGATTTAATGCTGACACGAATTGGAGTGTGCGCTTATAATTCTGAATGCTTACAGTACCCAGTACCACATTCCGGAACGATGTCCCACAACTGTGACACCAAATCACATTTGGTGCCTCAGATTGTTTTGGTGTGAACGACATGAACAGGCAGAAGAGACAAATAAAACAAAAAAAAATGGTGCCTCGTTGCATGCGAATAATCACACGTAAACTGCCAATTACTTTAATCTTGTGTGCCGAATCTTCTCCAAAGATGGTGGTTCATTATTCTGGGCTCCTGTGCGTAGCCTCATGTGTAGACTGGAGATTCTTCTTGAATAAATGTGCAATTTCTTCTTTCAAGATGGCGGCACGTTACGCTGGAAGGCACGCATGTGCAGGCCACGTTCGGTCCAGTGACATCAGATGAATTGTTGAAGAGGCTCGTTGAGACAGTCGAACGCTGTCAGGTACCGCGTTCAATGACTTTTCAGTAATATCTTCAGTAAGGAAAAGGTCTCCACGATCGCAATAAATTATTAGTACTTGCTGCTATCGCACATCGGTGGCATGAGGCAGAGCCTCATTCGATTTCGAGAAAAGTGTGTGTAGGTTTGTAAGTGTGTTGGTGATTGTCACCAATTTTGTAAAGATCGACTCCACACACAGCGTAGAAGCTTCTCTTTTGTTTGAAGTTGCATACACCAACACACTAAGGAGGACAGCAATGTAATAAACAAACAGTGCTCTGTCTACTCCAGGCAATTTCTTACAGCATATGACAATTGTTCACAGATCAGCTGGCATTCTAGAATGCCAGCTGACCAGTTGATTACATCATAATAGCAGCGATCAACACATGATACAGTGTCCGGGACAGTATGAAAGAGCAGATACCTCCCATCACAACAATAGGAAGCTTGTACATCCCCAGCTAGAGCAGGTAGATTGATTGGTAGAGACAGGAGGGAATATATTTTACACGTAGCACCCACCCCTGTTCCGTAGGCCGGCTATCAATGCAGCAATGCATAGACAGTGGACTTGGGATATGAACAGAAGCAACCTAAATTCCAAAAGGCAGGGAGCCACTGACAATCAGACCCCTCAAACTGCAAGAGCACAGGTTCCAAATCCCACACAGGCCGAATCACTAAGGTGGCAGAAACAGGAGAACACAAATAAAAGGCAATATAATTCACAAATGCAAAGAGTAAGCGGGAGAGACTACAGGAATAGTCTCAACATGGAGCATAGCTCTGTATCCATGGCAAATGTTGCAATTGCAACTACCCCCAAAGAGGACGAGGATTCACTAAAAAAACAAATGTTTCCTTTGGATAAATTCAGTAAGTAAGTGTAACTCATTGATTCAATCTGATATTCTAGGGGGTTAGGTGCCACTTTCACCCTTCCCCAAAAACAAATCATTTGGATTACATCGAATTGCATATAACAAACAGGAAACTTGTAGATAGGCTTTTTGGACTCGATATGAGAACGATCCCTCTCTGCAAATTTATGGTCCAGTTTAAGTACAAACGATTCTTGGACCATATGCCTGTACAAATTACACCCACATACAAGGCAGGTGACAGAACATCAAGTGTGGGTGACTCAGGGCTAAATTATCTGGACTGATTGTAATATTTGTATTGATGTTTTAATGCATCTCGCAGGTAGCGCAAGATGCATTGGAACTACATTGTTTTAATCTTTTGAATGTGGCTCATGCATTGAGTGGTCGCTGGTCGAGGTTCCAATGGCATCTGCCAGTTGCCGTTCGATCACTGGACTAGGAGGCCGCTCCGTGCAGTGGGTGGAGTAAAGTTGAATAAAGTCTTCATCTTTCAAGAAGAGCCTTGTTCCCTTTATTTCATCTGGTGACGAGTGAAGAGAACTACTCCACCCACTAACCCACGCCATCGTACCTGGCTGCTGTTTAACCCCTCGATCCAAACTACGGATCGACCACCGTGAAGCTCCTGTTGATTCTCCGTCTGTTCCACCACCGTAAGATCTCTTTTCTGGATTTTAGACCACACCAGAAGGTATGTGTGTCTATTTCTATATCATTTGGGAGTGCTAAGCACTCGCGCTTTTCATCCTCGCAACCGCCCTGGTCTCGAGCTTCCAAACGCATCATCGTCACGACACACCTTCCCTGTGCTGTCGTCATCACATTACGTGCCACCATTTTGGATTGGGCCTATTTCAACAGGAACGGGAGAAGCTTTTGTATTAGGCTGATTCTGCCAGCGTGCTGCTTTTCTGCAATACGCATGCCAATTACTAAGCTTAATTGTATATTGTGCTATTCCGGCAAGCATGTTGCATCTTCGTATTTCGGCAACACGCACGCCAATTACCTAGCATTTTTACATCTTATTTTAATTTTACCAGAGTGTTGCTTGTGTGCATTTCGGTAACATGCATGCCATTGGTCAGCATAATTGTCATTAAGCAAATAGAGTCAGCTTACTACCCTTTTCATCGCCGGCATGCACGCAAATTATTTAATTTTTTTTTTAAACTATTAAGTATATCTACTGTTTGCAACCTCCTCCTAAAACTTATTTAGCAGTGATTAGAGATCTTGCTCAACGTGTCAAACTTCGGTGACACGCACACCTTGTTTAACAAGCAATTACAGATTTTATCAGCCGGTTACATTTCGGTGACAACTTGTTCTACTTCCCACTGTTCTATAAATGTGTTCTGTTCTTTCTAGAGAATGGCTAATGCACAACAAATTACACAACCCTCTCAATTTTTAAGTAAACCTGGGAGACCAGCTATCATTTGGTCAGAATGGTATACACTCTTCGAAAATCACTTAGTAGCTATCGATGCTGTTGGCTATTCCCCTGTACGAAAATTTGCTCTACTGTATGGATGGCTGGGTCAAGCGTCACAGAGGAATTTCGACAGTATTGTTTCCATTCCACCTCCTGCATCTCATTCTGGCAGTGGGCAATGGAACGTTTACTTAGAGGCTGTTGCCCGTCTAAAGAAACAATTTTCTGACGAGCGAAATATCATGCTAGACCAGCATAACTTTTACAAAAGGAAGCAGATGGAGGATGAGAAAGTTGAAGAGTATATCTCGACTCTCAGGATTTTAGCAACCACATGTAGCTTTGGTCCTTTAACAGACAATTATATCAGAGACCAGTTCGTGTTCAACTGCTCATCCCGGGAAATTAAAGAAAGAATTCTTGGTTGCAAAAATCCACCTTTGACTGAAGTAAGTGACTTAGCCTTGAGAATTGAGCATTCTGCAATTTCTAGTAAAGTCATGCAAGGTGATACCAAACCAGGGGTCAATTGTGTGACGTCTCCTGATCTTGATCAAGAGAGTTTTTGATGTGCTTTTAATGGTAAAAGTAAACCTGTTAAATTTCCTCAGAGGAGGCAATCTATTTTTTGTTACAGATGCGGATCAAAGAACTTTAGGAGTCCTAAAGTTAGGACTCCTAACTTCTGTGAATACCAAAATGAGTAAGTGCCGTCTGTGAATACCAAATGAGTAAGTGCCTTCTGTGAATACCAAAATGGTAGTAAGTTTAGGATTTTGTATTAAGTTAGTTCTGTGAATCGGACCCTGGGTTCTTATTAAGAAACTAGTAAAAGTTAGGACAGGTGAGTCGAAAATCATGATGCCTGAGCAGGTGTGCTAGGTCAGTAAAGGTTCTGCTTTTGTAGGGAATAAGGGGTGGTGGAACAAAAGAGAACATGTTAAAGTGTCCCCTGAACAAGCTGAGATAATGGGTCATAGGAGAAAAAGGATTGAGGATGATCTTGCTTTGGGTCATTGGTTGGATTCGGAGAGACCCTCTGTTCGTCCGGCTCCACCTCTTGAAACTTCTCCATCCCAGGTTGACACTAACTCTACACCCCAGGTTGTCACTGACGTGTATTAGTAGCTCATCCAGGGGGCGTGTCATTTAGACGCCAAAAACGTTTGCAGATTTCATTAGTTATTAAGACATCTCTTTACAGAGCTTTATTCAGATCATTTTGTTTGGTTAGTAAGGTCCATATGTAGGTAATTTCTATTTACCGATTCCTAAATACCGAATTTTACCGATTCGGTATTTATGAATCGGTAAATAGGATGTAGGTAAAAAAATAAGTACATTTTACCGATTCGGTAATATTCGTTATTACCGATTCGGTATTTACCGAATCGGTAATAAGGCATACCTTCCCCTTCATTCCTATGGGCCTGGAGGCCCATAGGAATGAATGGGAAGCCATTCACTATTACCGATTCGGTAAATACCGAATCGGTAATAGGGGGAGCATATTCAAGGGTGGCAGGGTGTCACATTGACACCCTGTTGCACCCCTGAATCGTGCATGTGTGCACATGTGGCGCACATACATGCCCTAAGGGCATGTATGTCTGCCACATGGCACTTTTAAAAAAGCACAAAATTGCTTTTGAAAAGGTATTCGGTATTTACCATCAACTTGTAGTTGGTGGTAAATAACGAATCCTTAAACCAAAAATGCACTCACTTGAGTGCTCCCTACATAGGATTTAAAGATTCGGTAATTTACCGATTCGGTATTTTACCGATCTTCTTAAAATACCGAATCCAGCCTCCTACATCTCAAAGGGCTAAATACCGGTCGGTAATGGAAAATTTACCGATTTTCGGCCGTTACCGACCGGTATTAGCCCACCTACATATGGCCCAAAATGTTTGATTTGGTGTATACTTTGCCTTTGTAACATGACTTTTTTTTGTTTTATTTTTGTAGGGGGAAGGTAGTGTAATATTGCTATTGATGTTTCAATGCATCTCTCGGGTAGCGCGAGATGCATTGGAACCACACTGTTGTAATCTTTTGAATGTGGCTCACGAATGGAGTGGTCACCGGTCGAGGTTCAAATGGCATCTGCCAGTTGCCGTTCGATCACCGGACTAGGAGGTTGCTCCGTGCAGTGGGTGGAGTAAAGTTGAATAAAGTCTTCCTCTTTCAAGAAGAGCCTTGACTTGAAGGAATAACATTTCCCAGCCCCTGATCATATCTCCAGTTGCTCGTGCAATTGAGGAACTCTCACCAATGGTCTTAACTAATTAATTTAAGGCTAAGGGTTGTTCAGATTGGAGAATTAATGATGAAATCCAATAGGGCACCCAGTCATATTGTCAACGCGATCAGGCACTTTGGACAGCTTGTGGAACTTAGCAGGTTTAAAATATAAAGCAGAGTACCTTTATTGACCAGTGCCATGTTTGAATTTTTCAGGAGACCTGGAGCATTGTTCCATTTTTCAGACCTGAGTTCACTACCTACAGCATTCCAGCTCAAATAAAAGCAACAGGGGGCCTATATGGAGGTTTCGTGACCTGGCTAGAAAAAATTTGCTGAACTGCGTAATTAAAGAGCTAAATGTAACTCTCTATACATACTAAGAGTCATCTTGACTGCCTTTAATAGTACGGAAAATGATAATTTATAACTTCTATAATCGATCTGTAAGGTGCAGAGGTGATTCCGAAGCGCTAAATCAGTTCGAGGCATGTAATTACTTTTGTGTGGAGCAAGCCCAGATTATTGTGGCAATTGGTTTTAATGCTTAATTTGAACCTCTCAGTAGCAGTCAGAATGTAGTCACAGAAGAAGAAGATGAGAGGTGGGATATACTTCAGCTTGACCCAACATGATTAAAAGGAAAGAAATGGAGTACTTCTGCTCTACAGTTGACACTGATCCAGGGATTCCCGAGCACGTAATGGTTGAACCCATTCGGACCATAGACGTCTTAGCTCATACAGTAAGCTAAACTGCACAAGCAGAATTGATTATATCCTAGTAGACCTTTAACTATGGAAAGACGTTTTAGATATGAAGATACTAGCCAGGCGGGCTAGAGACCATACTGTGAAAGATCCCTCTAGACATTTACAGGGCTTTACACCCCAGTTGATAACTGGGGAATTACGTCTCTCTAACAATAAACAAGCTATAAAATGGCCCCAAATTGAGCAGCACACAGAAGTATTAGAGATAACATCCATAGAGAGCAGCTGGAGACTACTCACCAAATAATAGCTGCTTCTACAGCAAGAGTCAAACATAGTACAGTGGCAAATATACACTCCACTTTCTTTGCATCTCTTGGCAAGATTTGTATGAGAAGTATTTACATGACTTGCAGAAACATTAGAACTTCATGCTTATGTTATAATGAGGATAACAGTGAAGCCAAACCCAATCTAGTGCAAGCAACTTAAACCAAAAATTAAACTATAATAAGAGCGGCTAGAAAGACATATAAATTAACACAAAATAGCGATATAGAAAGAATAGGCAAACAAAACTCGCATGATTTGCTTATGTCTGTTAATAAAAATGATAATAGAATGTGTTGGATAATTTAGTTTTCTGTTTTTTGCATGGTACTGGGCCTTTTTTTAATCTATCCTTAATCTTTTCAATCCTCCCCCGATATAACTCATCCATTCCTCGTTTTTATTTATTGTATCAGTGTGTGTCTTTGTGTTTGTGTAGTTTACATGTTTTGTCATTTTTTTGTGGGTTTTGTGTATTCTTTAAACTTTTTTATATTTTCCCCTTACTTCCTTAGTTCTCCTTTTCTTCCTTCCATGTCCTGTTTGTTTTCATTTTTTCCCACCACCCAGCACTATGGCAGAGCATGTTACATGTGCAGTCAATCGTAAAGTTTAAACCTGCAACACCCACTACCAGATAGCCTTAGGTACCTGGCCTTTACCCTACCTAATACTTCAACACCCTCTCAAATATCAACACCATGTCACACTGTTCTTTCTATTCCTTATTCACATACCCTGGATAAACCTTGAAAAATTGGGTTCTTCCCCTTAAAAGGAAGAATCGTAATTTCCCTGATGCATTATTTGGTGTTGTTCTATTACTTCATATCATCATTTAAATCTCCATCTTCCAAATCAATTCACTGTTTAAACCCAACTACATACTTTCTGTCAACAACCATTTGAAGTTCTCAACTAATCCATTCTCCCAGGGATTGTATAATGCCATGTGGCAATGATTAATTAGCACCCAAATCCTTTAAGAATTTCTCTGTCTGAATTAGGGAGCAATGTTTGTGACAATTTCTCTTGGACACCCTGCCTTGGCGAGCAAGAACTACATATGTCAAGCCTCATCTTTAGCCATGGCCCACTTGTAAAAGTTCCAGAAGACCATTATCCACCATCAACACCTTCCAAACCATTTTGTAACTATTCAAAGACACCAATTTGTTCCTGCCTTTTAATCCACCACACGCCTAAGCAACACATAATTCCCTTTAAATACCCGTCTTGTTGCAAGACTTCCTTCAACTCCTCTTCACTGAATATCCTGCACAACACTTTGCCTATGTTACAGCCAACCATTTGTCGTGTTCCAGCTCAACATCTACCCCTTCCTCCCCTTGAAGTGGAAAATAGTACAAATAGTCCACATTGAAATCTTGGTTCCTGGAACATATGTCAAGTCACACAAATGTTCTTGCAAACTGTATAACCACTTCTCTAATCTGGGGGTTGCCCTTTCAGCATCCTTAGTAGAAAAACCTTCAACCAGCGGATTATGATCTGTTCTCAACTCGGAAATTCTGCCACACACATAGCTCTTAACATGCTTAATCACCAACCAGCATGTTGTGTCTGCCTTTTCTATGACACTTTCTCTGGATCCTCTCTTTCTACACATTAGTGCTACACTCAGCTCATACATGTAAGCACCGGTTTAAATACTGGTGTGGTCATTGATATCAAATGGCTTCACACAACTGCATTCGCTAAGCAAAATAATGCATACGTATCTATTGACTCTTTCTCACCTTACCCAAGGAGAAGAAATTCTAACAATAACGTGCATTAGCTAGCTGCTCTACTATCTCTCAAGTTTGTTCCAAAGAAACTGTCTGTGACACCATAGGATGGTGCTCTGCATTTTGCCTTTTTTTTTTATAGTTGTGTGCCACTATTACCTATCTGAAGTGACTTGGGCGGGGAGCACTCACTGTCTCCACTTACAAGGATGAGTCTATCTTAGTCTTTGACGTTTGTACAATAATACCTGGACTTTCAAATTGTTTGTCCATTTACTGCTGCATCCTTTAAATAAACATTAACTACATTCTGTTCTTGTGGTCTCAAATCTTTATTGTTCTACTGGTTTACTGGATTATTTTGTCAGTATCAACGTTATCTATTTCTTTAGCTCAAAAGCATTAAAGTTATTGATCAAGGGAAGAAACGCTCTCAGTGTCACTCATCTCCAATAATTGACTGTCACCTCCAGTATAGTTTGGGAGTTTAACATCTTGGAGTCTAATCATCACTAGAGCCAGACAAGTAAGGGTCAGAAATCTCTGCGTCTGCCTGTGTGTACTTTATAGTCTGCAAACCTTCCCAATATTGCGTCAGGCACAGACTTACACTTGGGATGGTCACTGAATTTCCATGCATGGCCATATTCTGCCTGTACAGAGTTATTTATAGCAGACAGTGGAATAGGATTCCCTGGGCAAATTGAAATGTTTTTCTCTGCTGGATAAATATTTGTCCTATAGTGAAACCCCTCTCCCTACACCCCCAGCAAAATCTTGACATGGCACATTCCCACCATGGAAAGTAATTTACACCACTGTTAGATGCACTAAAAGCCCCTCAGTTTCTAGGGTAAAAATGGGAAGAGTTTGTGTATAACAATTTTCAAAGGCTGACCATGCATTGAGTGGAATGTACGGGTGCAGAGAACTCTGCATTTGTGGCAGAGATCCCCACACACATAAATGGGTTTATGCCTGCCAGGAATCTCTTGGTGAATTCCTGGCAAATGTAAATTTGGTTGTGAAATTCAAGTTACCTTTGTGAATAAGGCCCTAGAGATTTACTTCATGGTAGAACTGAAACAACTGCTATAACTTGAATATATGTATCAAATCATACCACAGTGATTTTCAGATCCTTCTCCATAGTTGGAGACCTTAACCTGCACATGGAGTCACTAAGTTCCAACGCTGTCAGCAGTTTTCTGGCTGATTGGAAGCTCCTCAATTAGCTCAGCTGATTGAACAACAGACTCACACTGGCGGACATTTACTAGACCCCTTTTTGACTAATATTACTAATATTTCAGTACTCCAGCCGAAACCCATGGTCTGGACCGATCATTATCTGATCGAGATCCACATTGCTACATCTGTTCCCTCTTTTAGAAATAACATCTCTAACATCTTTAAACGACCATGGTAAAATTTAAACCTAGTGGATTTCCATCAGCTTTTGATGAAACACCACCTTCACCTCCCCACTGAAGTTACCCGTGGTTATGATAGTTTTTGTGAATGGCTAATTTTAGCTCTGGATTCGCTCATACCTGCTAGATGGTGCAGGACTCGATCAGGTCCCTCTAATCCTTGGTATAACGACTCTCTTAAGCAGCTTAAATCTTCCTGTAAAAAGGCGGAGTGAGCCTGGCGTAAAGCGTACGACTCCGACCTCAAGTCAGCCTATAGGGCTTGTACTAGGTTATACCATCGGGCCATATGCAAAGCCAGAGCTACGTATTACTCGTTGGAAATAAAAAACAGCACTAATCCAATGAAGGTAATTTTTAAGGGGTGTAAAGTTTATAAGTAAATGATGACCAAACTCGACGTTGGTGTTTAGGGCACTTAAAAATGGATAACCTACAATGTTTGGCCATATTAGATACCCCCATGGTCTCCCCTAGATGTCCCAGGGGTGGGGGTCAGGTATTTATAAGGAGGACCCTTATAAAATGAGTTTTATATGCCCTGGGTTAAGTGAAATTGCCAATTACACTCCCCACATTGTGATAGAGTGCTGCACAAACTCAACTTTGGTAATAGGAGCATTATGGATGGAGGATCTGCAATATTTTGACATATTAAGAACCCTTAAAGTCTACCCTAGGTGTTCCATGGGTGGGGGTCCTGTAGATATAGTTTGAGTACTTATATAATATGGTTATATAAGCACTGGTGCTGGAAGAATGACCCATGTCATTCTACCCATTGCAAATCCCCTGCCACATAGGTTAACATGGCAAGACGTTATTAACTAATCAGTCCTGCTAGGAGAATGATAGAAATAGCATTCAAAGACTTCCCAGACAGTGTTGATAAATCTAACAATATGATATTGTTGAATTTCCTCTAAATTGTACAGACAAGAAGTTATAAGACCTTCTAGTCTGTAAGCCCAGATTCAGCCTTCCAGTGGTTTGTCCTGATTGGTCAGAGTTAAGTGGATTAGCCAGGCTCCTTTCAAGAGGTGATAAGGAGCCCCTGGGGTTAACCAGCTCTGCTGGGAGAGCAGTGTTCTGTTGCCCAGGAATGCCAGAGCTGGGGGAGGAGTCATAAAAATGGACTTCAATGGAAGGGGAAGACACCAGTGCCATTTACAACTCTACTCTTTTGAACCCAGCCAGATGATAGGCTTAAGGAAGGAATAAGCAGGTGCAAGGGGGAGAGACTATGGAGATTAGCCATCCTAGGGGTGTGTTTAGCCAGCTCTTCTCTTCCTGCCGGACAATCAGCTATTATGAATTTGGAAGAATTGGTGCAGTCTGGGACAAAATAGTGCCACACTCTAAAGGATGTGGTCATTCCATGGGGCGTTACCCTGCCCCCCCCCCCCCATTGCACAGGAGTGTCCTCCTGCTTGACCCAGAGAACTTGGAATTAATATCTGAGAGGGGCAGAGCCTCTCAAATCTGCTGCTTGAACCCTAAGAGAGCAAGAATGGCCATGCTAAGAAGTATGATGTGCAATCACTAAGGCCTGCACTCTGAAGATGTGCCTTCTGCACCATCTAGAACAGCAACCCTGTGGACGACCTTGCCGTAAAAGAACTAAAGAGTAGGCTCCCTGCAATCTTCAGGTTAACAGAGCTCACCTGGAACATCACCACCAAGAATCCTCAAACTGGAGCACTACCAGTGGATTTGTAAGAGTTTTGTCCAAGTGGATTGTGGGAACTGAAGCCCTCAACTTTCAAAGACCATTGTGGAGCTTTCAGACCCTTGGAGTACGTTTGAGACACTTTAGGATCCTATGGGGAACTTTAAGAAAAAGTTCCAGAAGTTTTTAGAAGTTTGGAGCAACTTTGGCAAAAAGCTCCATAAGTGGCCAGCCAAGCCGCCTGCCTTCAACCATGAGCTGGCCTGCCATCTAGGTTCGTAGTGCTGAAAAGATCCGTAGCTCCGACTTCCAGAGTTTGACCAGGAGTAGGCAAAATCCGAGGCCGGCGAACCCTCACCGGCCTCTGACCTGGTGAAGAGCATCGAGGGACCCCACAAGAAAAAACTCTGTAAAGGTTTCTAAGTCCGAATTAAGAAAAGGTGACCGGGAGCAACCGCCAGAGCCAAGCTGCCTGCTTTCGACTGCGAGCCGGCCTGGATCCTTGGTTCCTTCTGCTGGTATGCTCTGGAGGTTGGACTTTCATACGTTTCACCGGGAGCTTGTCGCAAGGCAATCTGGTGAACCCATACATATTCTGGACTGGCTGAGAGCTTCTAGAGACCCTGGGAAGAAAGCTCTAGAAAACATTCTAAGTCAGAAGGTAAAAACTTTGATGTGACCTACCACAAGGGGTAGCCGTGCAGGGCTCCATCGCGGTCGGCCTGAAACTTTGAATTTGACCCGGTCTATTGCGTCCAAATGTCCCGTTAAGGCACTATAGGATTCTATGTGCTATATATTCAAGCAAGCCTGGCTGAAGACGGCTGAAATGCCAGAAACCGGTCTCGTGCCACCCGCATACTCGCATTTCTGCCTCCTCACTCTCACCTTAACTTGGTCAATCACCGCGTTTTAGCGGGTCCCTGCCCACTGTCTCGTGTTGGTGGCCATCTTGGGAGGGGGGACATTGCATGAGGCGCAGGTAGCGCTCTAGTGCTCCTAGTGGCCCGCGCTCGGCGAGCATAAAGCCAGGCAAATCGCAGGTGAGCACCCTTAACATCTTGACCACTTGCGTTGGGATAGCCTCGCACTTACCGCTACTCCGCTGCTGGCTGCTGCTGTAATTTACTTTTAAAAACGTCCTAGTTTTTGTCATTTATTTTAATTTAGTTTCTTGGTTCTCCCCTGTTTTTAAATTCGTGCCACCCGCATACTCGCATTTCTGCCTCCTCACTCTCACCTTAACTTGGTCAATCACCGCGTTTTAGCGGGTCCCTGCCCACTGTCTCGTGTTGGTGGCCATCTTGGGAGGGGGGACATTGCATGAGGCGCAGGTAGCGCTCTAGTGCTCCTAGTGGCCCGCGCTCGGCGAGCATAAAGCCAGGCAAATCGCAGGTGAGCACCCTTAACATCTTGACCACTTGCGTTGGGATAGCCTCGCACTTACCGCTACTCCGCTGCTGGCTGCTGCTGTAATTTACTTTTAAAAACGTCCCGTTTTTGTCATTTATTTTAATTTAGTTTCTTGGTTCTCCCCTGTTTTTAAATTCGTGCCACCCGCATACTCGCATTTCTGCCTCCTCACTCTCACCTTAACTTGGTCAATCACCGCGTTTTAGCGGGTCCCTGCCCACTGTCTCGTGTTGGTGGCCATCTTGGGAGGGGGGACATTGCATGAGGCGCAGGTAGCGCTCTAGTGCTCCTAGTGGCCCGCGCTCGGCGAGCATAAAGCCAGGCAAATCGCAGGTGAGCACCCTTAACATCTTGACCACTTGCGTTGGGATAGCCTCGCACTTACCGCTACTCCGCTGCTGGCTGCTGCTGTAATTTACTTTTAAAAACGTCCCGTTTTTGTCATTTATTTTAATTTAGTTTCTTGGTTCTCCCCTGTTTTTAAATTCGTGCCACCCGCATACTCGCATTTCTGCCTCCTCACTCTCACCTTAACTTGGTCAATCACCGCGTTTTAGCGGGTCCCTGCCCACTGTCTCGTGTTGGTGGCCATCTTGGGAGGGGGGACATTGCATGAGGCGCAGGTAGCGCTCTAGTGCTCCTAGTGGCCCGCGCTCGGCGAGTATAAAGCCAGCCATGCTGACGCGCAGCGTCATTACGCAGCGTCATCGCCGGAATATCGCCGGAGTTTCGCCAGAGTCAAGCCCGTCTGTGCCCGTCCGGGCCCAGACGGGCCTAGGGCCTGCCATCATGCCCGACTCTGTGGCGCCAGTCACTACTAGGCTTCGATATGGGAGGGACGCCTTACTGACTTTGCGGCCGCCCCACCCCATTAGTTGTAGCTTTGCACAGATGGGAACTATTCCGTTTTTACTGTGTAGAGCCTGCCCCTCCGGCCATAACTCAGTGGCTGTGAAATCTGTTCTTTCCATGGCTTTACTAAATTGCCGGTCCTTGCCAAGCCATGCCATTGAAATTAACTCACTTATCTTAGACCATGAGTTGGATGTGTTGTATCTTACTGAGACGTGGCTCGCCCCCAGCTCTGGTCCTGACATGGTCAGAGCACTCCCCCCGGGCTTTCACATAGCCCATCTTGATAGACCTAAAGGGAGGGGAGGAGGAATTGCAGTCCTCTATAGAGACACGCTTGTTTGTAAGGTTCAGAATGGAGGGGTGACTGATTGTGAGAGCTTACAGTTCTCACTTCGGTTGTCACCTACAGTGTCTTTGGTAGGTTTGCTGATTTACCGCCCTCCTGGACCCTTGGGTAGTTTCCCTAATTCCCTTCTTGAAACTACTGCACTCCTTGCCTCTTCAACTGCCAACTTTGTTGTCCTCGGGGATTTCAATATCCATCTCGAGGACCCCACCAATGCCGCGGGAGTTGATTTGCTCGATGATCTTAAATCTTTCGGAATTAATCTGGCTAACTCGGGCATGACCCATGAGAAGGGCCACTTGCTTGATCCTATACTTTCCAACTTGGACCATCTTATTTCATCTTCGGCTCTTGCCCTGCCTTGGACAGACCACTTTTTGGTGTCCGCTACATGGCAATTCGATAGCCCTACTGCAGTGGTCTCACGGGTACACACCCTAGAGAGAGCCTGGTCGAGGCTCCCAGTTGACACCTGGGTGGCACACCTGGAGGCCACGCAGTCCCCTCTGGGAGCTAACCCAATAGTTGCTGATGCGAATCTTCATACCTGGCTCGTGGATTCTCTGGATACTCTCCTACCTAAAAAAAAACAACTTACGAGGGGGAAGACAACGGGCTCTGCCCCTTGGTATTCGCCAGAACTGAGAACCCTGAGGAAGGGATGCAAGAGGCTAGAGCGGTCCTGGAGGAGAGACTGGAGTGAGGCGAGTCGTAAAGAATATCATGCGGCCCTGAGCAGGTATAAATCCGCTATCCGGGTGGCAAAATCAGGATTCTTTGAAGAGCGTATAGGCTCGGCGGCCAACTCTTCTAAAGAGTCATTCAGGGTTATTAAGGAGCTATTGAATGCCCCCGATCCTCAGGTTCTCCACGAGGACCCTCGTAAAAAATGTATAGAATTGGCCTCGTTTTTTAAAAGCAAAATTGATAATATATTGGCCTCCCTTCCTCGGCCAGGTGAGGTCTCGTCCTTTGAGGATAATTCCACCTCCCAACGTAAGTTGCAATCGGTGGAGCTGGCCTCCCTTGGTCCGGTCACTAAGGAGGAAGTTCTGGCGGTTCTGGGGTCTATGAAGAGCGGCTCCCCGAAAGACCCAGTACCGATTAAATATCTCAAACAGGTGTCATCTATAATTGGTGGCCCTTTGACGGACCTGATAAACCTGTCTCTCGCCCAGGGGGTAGTTCCCCCTAGTTGGAAAGGGGCGGTGGTCAAGGCCCTTTTGAAAAAACCTAACCTTGATCCCGCCGACCTCGCTAACTTTCGGCCTATCTCCTTGCTGCCGGGTATCAGTAAGGTGGCTGAGAAGCTGGTGAACAGCCGCCTTTCGGACTTTCTGGAAACCAATTCCCTTCTGGGCGACTCCCAAACGGGTTTTCGCCCTGGTCAGGGGACTGACACCGCCCTGCTGGCGGTTGTGGAGAATGCGAGGAGCATGCTGGATTCGGGAGGTTCAGTGGCAGTGATCCTCCTGGATCTCAGCGCTGCTTTTGACACCGTGGACCATCAGGTGCTTCTCCAACGGCTCTCGGGGGTGGGGATCACGGGTCTGGCCCTCAAATGGTTCGCCTCCTTCCTGGAAGGTCGCTCATTTGAGGTATGGGAAGGCCAGGAAAAATCATCTTCTTCCCCTCTCCAGTGTGGTGTGCCACAGGGCTCTTCATTGAGCCCTACCCTATTTAACGTTTACATGGCCCCCCTGGAGAGTGTGGTACTGCCGCTGGGTATTAAAATCATCAGTTATGCTGATGATACTCAGCTGGTGGTTGGCCTTTCCCAGTCGGCGCACCATCCCGACCGGCTGCACACGTGTCTTGAAAAGATCTACACGTGGATGTGCAGCTCAGCCCTAAAGTTAAATGGCTCCAAGACGGAATTGATGCTGCTGGGGAACTCTTCTCCATCTCTGTCCGCCAGCAGCTGGCCAGACTGTCTGGGACCGGTACCCCCCCCCAAGCGGGAGATCAAGAGCCTGGGGGTATGGCTGGAGCAGGACCTATCTTTTAAAACCCATGCCAAAAAGACTGCTGGCGTGTGCTTTGGCCTGCTCCGCTCAGCCCAGAAGATTCTGCCTCTACTCCCAGTAGCCACTCGTAGGCTTCTCATCCAGGGACTTATCATCTCGCGGCTGGATTTCAGCAATGCGCTTTTCCTGGGTGCTCCCGAAGCTACCTTGAATAAACTGCAGCAAGTGCAGAACGCGGCTGCTAGGCTTCTGACGGGTCTCCCTAGGTGTCAATCTGCCCGCCCGGCGTTGAGGGCATTGCACTGGCTCCCGGTGAGGGACAGGGTGAAATTCAAGTCACTTTGCATCGCCCACAAAGTTCTGCATGGGGTAGGTCCACCTATTTTGGAGGAAATGGTCCAGCCTTACAAGGCCTCTCGTTCTCTCCGCTCTGACCATCAACATCTCCTTCAGGTCGGCAGGGTGAAAAAGGCAAGAACCGGTGGCAGAAGGTTCTCTATAAATGTGGCCTCTCTGTGGAATTCATTGCCCTTACAACTGCGCGCGGAAGCCAGTCTTCTTCGGTTCCGTAAACTTTTAAAAACTTTTCTGTTTCTCGTGTAGTCCCTATATTCCTGCAGTAGTGGTATGTGCCGGCAAGCGCTGGGATGCCTATTTGGTAACCAGGCGCTATATAAAACTCAGAATAATAATAATAATAATGCTAAATCTTTGGAAATTCATATCTCCGGTTCCCTACATTGGATTTTTGTCATTTTTTGTATCATTTGAAAGATAAAAATATTTCCTATATTTATAAATTGGTGTTCGATTTTTATTGTGCATTGTGTCTTAATTATGTACTGAATTTGTGTTTTTAAATGCTTTACATACCTGTCTTTGAAGTTAAGCCTGCCTGCTCGCAGCCAAACAACCAAGGGTTGAGCATGGGAATATTTTTTTAAGACCTATTCTGAGCCCTATACTGTGTTAGTGGCCTTAATGCTAGTGGCAGATATATATTTGCCCCTACTAATAATCCACTTTCCAACAAAGATGTACATTTCTTCTAATAAACTAAGAGAGTGTGAACAGAACTGTCGGAGACAAGAGCGCACGTGGAGGCTCAACTATGATGTAATTGAAAAATAACTTTACAAACAGAAAATTAATGAATATACAGCCATGATTTATTAAGAGAAATCTGCCTATTTTATGCATAAAATAAAATCATTGAAAAATTCTACCAAAGAGCTATATTCTATGGTAAAACATCTTGCAAATATTGAAGACACCAAGAAAGCCAATAGCAATCAAGATCTATGTAATACCATAACATCCTTTTTTCAGGCTAAGGTTGAAGATATATATAATATTTTCACGGCAAAGACTAGTCTGGCCTCTCCATCTTTAGGGACTTATTGTCCAGCGGTGGAAACAGAAGGGCCATCCTTGAGTCAAGAGGGGAAAATAGTGTTCAAATTGATTCAATACTGTTCTCATCATTTCCAGCTTTGACAGTGTATCACGTTCTGGACCTTCTCCAATCAACAAGATCTGGCTATTTGAGTCCTCTCGTTCCCAATAATTATCAGCCAATATCTTGCCTTCCATTCCTGGCCAAGATTATCAAGAAGGAACTCAAAAAAGAACTGGCCGCATTTCCCGATTCTAATCACCTCCTGGAACATTCACAGTTTGGTTTCAGGGTTGAACATAGTACAAAGTCTGCCTTGACCGTTGCCTCTAAAGATTTGAGAAATTGGTTAATACCTTAGGCTCTGGAAGTAATGCAGCCTTGATCCTGTTGAATCTTTTGTCTGCATTTGATACTGTCAATAATGCTATATTAAATGTCCATGTCTACTCTCTAGGTATCAGAGGAACTGTGTTGGTCCTTTTGAAGTCTTTTTTATTGGAGAGAGAGCAATTTGTGGCCTTGGCTGGCTTTTCATCCAGTTCCTTCTCATTGCCACGTGGGGCTTCTCAGGACTCATCTCTGAGCCCCACTCTCTTTAATCTTTATGTTACCCCCTGGCCGGTCTCATCAAAATTTATGGGTTTTCGGTTTGAGCAATCCTGATGATACCCAGATCGTAGTCCCAGTAGCTGGGAATCCTGAGGACACTGCAGGTAGATTGCATAAATGTATGCAGGAGATCAGCAATTGCATGTCTAACAACTGCTTGAAATTAAACTCCGGTAAAACCGAAGTGCTACTGTGGACAACAATACTTCTTTTTGGTTTCCAATTTGGTGGCCACAGGAAATTAGAATCCTACCAACAATGGTCTCTAAAGTAAAAAAAACCTAGGGATTGTTTTCAATGACAAATTATCATTCAAAAAGCATATTAATGCTGTGATACCTTTTTATTTGTTTCAAAGTTGCTGAGAGAGGTTTTTCCGATTATCCCGCAAAATCTACAGAAGTTGGTTGTCACCACTTTAGTGCTTTCAAAACTGGACTATTGCAATGCTTTATATATCAACATGTAGCAGAGACTCTTAAATAAACTACAAGTCTTGCAGAATGCTACATCTTGCATGTTACTTGGGATTCCCAGATATCTATCAGCATCATAAGCTTTAGTCCGGCTTCGCTGGCTACCCATCCGAAAGTGCATTGACTTAAGGCATTATGTTTTGCTTTCAACGCTTTGAATGGCTCAGGTCCGAATTACCTGAAATGGAAGTTTACTTGGTACCAATTGTCTATAACCTTGTGATCCTTTTCCGCTCACAATTTGGTTATTCTCAAATTCAAAAGTGCCCATTGGGGTGGTTGAAGTTTTGTCTATTGCACGGCAAACTTATGGAACTCCCACTTCAACTTTAGACATGTACACATATTTTTCCTTTTAGGAAATCCTTGAAAATAGACATGGCTTTTTAATCAATAGCCTTCCCCCGCCCCTCAATCTGTTAGGTCCTGAATAATCATCTTTGCCTTTTTGGTTTCTCCGTTTCCGTTGCTGACAGCACCTAGATGCCTTTCGAGCAGTAGTGCGCTATATACATTTTCATTTCATATAAGGGAGCCACCACTGTAATCCTTCCTCTTTCTTGACATGGACCAGAATTTAGGTGGAAATGAAAACAAATCGGTAAAGGCTTATGAAGAGCAACAATATGATGAACATCCACTGCAAATCAACAAAAGAGTATTCGAGTAGACGTTGGCACAGTTGCATTATGTGGAAAACGAAAGGAGAGCAAGGAATAAGTAGAGGGGTACGTCCTCTTCCCCAGTATAACAGTAGGAAACAACATGGATGAACCCCCAAATAAGTGTTACCACTTATGTTGACTCAATATGATGTCACAGAGTACAGACATCCAATGGATTTGTAAAAAGACCCCCCACCCACCAACCTAGTTGGTGGCAAGCTTCATCATTGGGGTCCCGGCTGGGCTGCAGAATGCAACCCAGCTGTGCTACAATAACTGATTACAGTGGAGCGGGTTTTGTGATTTTGTGAGATGGGTGCTCAAAGAGTGGTGAGGTTAAAAATGTCTCTAAGAAATGCCCAGACGAAACTTTAATTAAAGGGTCTTAGGACATGGTTAAAAATGAATCCGGGATATATTGAAGATAAAAATGTTACTTCAATATCCCTTAGGTGTAGGTCAACATGTTTCAGCCTTTTACTGTAGTCGTAAAGCTTTCTTCAGGACCACGGTGTTAAAAAATGGTGAGGTGGCCACAAAAGTGGCGGTAACCATGTGAGTGAAATATCAGCACACATGCTAAGGTGTGCTGTGTATGTAGTGGAAGCACCGTTCTTACGGACCCACTTAATGGTTGAAATTTCAGCCACATTTAAAAGGATCAGATGGATCTTTACTGTCAGGATCCTGCTAAGCACGGGACAGGTTCGTGTGGTGGGAGGCCATCCTTGAAGAATCTTTGACTAGAGGAGGCTTACCCTTACGGGATCCGTCTGATCCTTTTAAATGTGTTTTTTTAACACCGTGGTCCTAAAGAAAGCCATATTCTGAGATTACCTTCTTGAAAAGTTAATCGAAAAGGAGTCCTTCCACTGATGGTTGTGCCTCAGGAAATGCCAATTCTGTCAGCTTACTGTCGGTCTCAATTAGAAGCCTGTTACCCCGCTCCAAAGAAATAGCAGAATTGGTGTTTCTTAAGGGACACACTACTATTACAGTTGAGTTGGGCGATCTGACTGGGTCAATGGCTGTGCTATTTTCTTTGGCCTATTTGCCTATCGCACATATTTTAATAACAGGTCACTTAGCATTCAAGGGCTTGTCCTGGCAGGAAGAGCATGCATTGTCTATATATTTTTTGGGGTCTCTCTTATATTTTTACTATATTTTGAGAAAATGCTATTAACTTAGTGTCATTTGCAGCAGTCAAGATTTTTTCTGCAAAGGGAGGCAATGACACCTTGCTGTCATTAGATTCAAAATAGGTTTGTGCAGAGGTGGTGTTCTTCATAACTTAATAGAACATAACTGCACATTAGGCAAAGGTGCCCAGTCTGGAAACGATTTACAATCAAAGAGGGGCTGAAAAGCGGTTCGCTAGAGGCTTTAAAACGTTTGCCTCTCATGTGGCTGGAAATGTTCACATTAGAAAACCTAGAGGAATGTTTTGTTCTTTATTTATGATGAAAAAACTCAGGGCCTCATTTACAAACCTTTAACGCACGTCAGCGCAGGGTGCATTCCTGTTCTTCTCCCCTGCGCTGGTGCACAAACAGCAGCCGTGCGCAAACGAAGACACCCTATCGTCATGTTGCAAGGGTGTCTGCGTTGCGGGGGTGATTGTGTTTGTGCAGGATGGTAAACCTTCCTGCACAAAAATAATCATTGATGGCATTTTCCTCTTTCTATGCATGTAGCGGCATGCAGCAAGCGTAGAAAGAGGGAAAAAACTAGTAAAATTAAAAGTATTTCCCCTCGTTGTGCCACTTCTACGCCTCCCCTAGGAAGGCGTGGTTACTTGACGCATTCCCAGGTGTACGATTCCTCGGAAATCTGGGAATGCTTCAGATTCCATAGGTGTTCTGTGCGAACACCCACAGCAACACCTATTTAATGCCCCTTTCACGCAGTGTTCTGCGTGAAAGTGGCACATATTTACAAGGCCCTGAAAAGCCATGTAAAGTGGCTTTGTGTGGCCTTGTAAATATGCTGTGGCAATTTGCGGCTCCGGAGCGTCAACAAATTGACACTCTGGCGATGCACAAGTGCCGCTAGGGCCTCGTAAATTAGTCCCTTAGTATGAGTAGATTATGTGTATTTTTGTTTCGGGAATATCCTGATAATCAGAACCCATATATGTATGAACAGGTGCAACAACAGCACACTTCTTTTAGCAATTTTTTCGCTACCTATTGGCACAAGGGTCCAAACCTCTAATTTAGAACCAGTACCAAAGGGAGGGAAAGCCCCTGCATTCAAAAGATCATCGAAGTGGGTCATCATAAGGACATGTCAGATCTAAAGAAATGTTTTGTCTTGGATATATGTTTCAGTGGTGCTGAATTTTATCAATTTGACATGAAGACTTCACTAAATAGTTAATTGATTGCTACTAAGCTATCAATAAACTGGTTTACACATTATCTTAAATCTTTCACTAATATCCGTATTATATATCTTTGAAGAAATGGGTCATTTTAAAACAATTTGTATGGAAGATAAACAGCTGAACGAAAAAATAGAGTTTTATTACACGCCCAGTAGGTGGCAGCAAAGCGTTGTAATTGTATTTAAATCGCTGTAGAGCTCTCTTGGAAGTAAAGCAAAGTAAACAGACGGACTACCCAGCAGAATAGCTTTGAGTCACTGTGGCAATGTGGACTCGGTAAACAGATCGGGCGGCTACATGAAGGAGGCCGTGGGGCGTTCCCAAGAGACTAACTATATATAAAAGTGGTAGTTTCTGCTTCAGTAAATACCGAGGGAATATGATCCAACAACCAAATCTGACGACTTTAGAACTGAGGATCCAGGGGACGTATTTATCATTGCTTCACGCATCGCAATACAGCAAGACATCTTGCTGCTCTGAAGATACGGCACTCTCCGTGCGCTCGTGCACTTTTGGCTGCATAGCACCAAAGCAGGCATCCTTGCACCATGGTGCAGAATGCATCGCACGCAGAAAGAGGAAAAAACGAGGAGAAATAAATAAATTTCTCCTCATTATGCCTTCCATGGGAAAGTGTAGCATTTTGACACACCCATCACCTCATATTTAGTTTGAGAGGGGTCTTGCTCCTCTTAGTCTAGCTGGACATGATTGAGCCAAACCCTTGTATATCGCTGCAGATATGGCCTGGGCTTTGGGCTGTGCCTCCAGGATCCTTCTAAGCACCACTCTTTTAATGGACTTCCTGTAGCTACCTGGCTACTGTGTACATGCAGGACAGACAAACGAAGGGTGAATAACAGCTGAGTGATCCACAGTCCCCTAGTACCATGATTAGCCTTGGAAGGAATCAACAGAACTTCCACCAGGTCTCACTAGTGGGAAGTAGGTTTTTTCTCTCTGGGAAGTGCGATGTACCTCAGTACGAGCAGACACAAGTAGGTCTGGGTGCCTCACTCCATATTGAAATGAATGCTGTACACCTGCTTGCTTTGCATAACACTTTCAGTTTTTAGGCTCAAGAGTCATTGTGTTCTCAATTAGAAATTGTTATTCTTTGTGAGCTTACATTTTGAAGGTCCTAGCTTAGTCATGAGCCAGTTTGGCCAATGATTCCCACTACCTGCCTGGAATAGGAGGAAAGGTGATAGATAAACCTTTGTGAGATATAGTGAAGGTCACAATGATGGAAGTACCTGGCATTGTATTATCCCTGAGAAGGAGGCTGACACCAAGCATTGATTGGTTCCTTTCCAGTGGGAACCTGTAGGATGCAATAAATGTGTGCAACTTCATGGTTTAAGTGTGTGAAGCTTGTTAAATGGTATATCACTTACTCGGTCTACTTTAAATGGCAAATGTCCTTCCTTTCTCTTGAGACCTAATGCCCCTTAGTTTTCTGCTCATAGAGACACTTCGGAGAGTAGGTACCTTATTTCTTATTCTATTGGAAACCTTTATCTAGGTTTTTTCTACAATACTATATTTACTGACACCTTCTACTTCTGGATTTTCCTGAACAGCCCACATTCTTAGCTTAGCATTAGAGAGTTTCTTTTATGGTAATATGATTTTGCTTTGATTTGCATATGTTGCTTTTCATAGATTGCTGTTCACCCTTACTAAATTGATTTACCCAGATCATATTCATGTATGCTGCATCCAGGTAAAAATCGACGTTGACTAATTGATTTGATGAAGATTGTAACCTGACTTTTTTGCTAATAAAACTTTATGGTTCGCAAATGTATTCCTCTTTGTTGTTACTGTGGGGCAAAAATCTGCTTCACTGTCTTTGCAATTTTATTGAATTTGTGATTTCAGCCTTTGTGTGATACAAAGGTCCCCCGGGATGAACTTAGCAGAGTATCAATTTGCACCAAGCTGGGCTGGAGCCCAAACCATCCTTATTTAATCTGCTGTAGGAAGCTGGCTCTGTATATGGTATTACCACTAGGTGGTTATACAGTGCACAGAGTCCAAGGTTCCCCAAAAGTGCACAGGGCTCAATGTAAACCCCAAAGTGCTCTATTAGTGGTAGTGTGGGCAAGCAGCCTCAGGCCTAACACAGAGGAGGTGTAAGACATCTGTTGCACAACAGTGATCAATAATGGACATACGACTCAAGAAAGAGTTCCAGACCAATTTTATAAAATCATACTTTGTTTGTATTTTATTTTAAGACCAGGATCTTTGCAATAAGGTAAGTACATTTTTAAATGGAAATACGTTTCACTTTGAAAAATCGACACAGAAACTTTTCACAATAGTTTAATGTTATTTGATGGGGAAAACAATATTGCGGTTAAACAGCTAAGAATCAAACTTACAAATCCAGTTGTCTGGCCCAAAGTTCAGCAAGTTGCAAGGGCGTGCTGAGTACCAAAACTGCACAACCAGTGGCACAGGGGTGGCCAGGTGAAGAGGTCAAAATCGGAGTTCAGCCAAATGCTTTTCAATGGAGACTGGAGGTGCCTAAAGCCACACTGCTTGCATGTAGGTAAATCAGTTTGCAGAACCAAGCGTTTGGGAGTTAGCACAAGCACAGGGGAGGCCACAAAACAGCACCAATATACACAACCAGTGGCACAGGGGCGGCCAGGTACAGGGTGCAAATCAGCATTGGGCACCCAATGGTTTTAAATGGAGGTTCTTGTTTTGACAAACAGTCTGCAGGCCTGGCACTGGAGTTTGCAGGGGTATACCAATAATAGCAGAGGTATGTTGAGATGTAGGGGGTTGTAGGGGCACTGTCAGTTCAGCTCACCAAGGCCCAGGGGCTTTGGTGCAGGGGTGCCTTTCAACGTCGGAGTCCTCTTACCGGAGCCGGTTGCGGTCGGAGGGAGCTTCTGTATTCACGCTGCAGGTGCCGCCATGGAGATCAGAAGAGGAAAGCCAGCGCTGAACATAAGGTCAGGATCACTGTGGAAGTTCACTGCATAGGTGAACCTCTCAGACTCGGGCACTGGTGCTGGGTGCAGAGTGGGCAGGAGACGCAGATCCACTGGAGATTAGAATCTTTTTCAAAGGCAGCAGTCCTCCCAGGGTGTTCAGAGTTTGCTGGCTGCAAGACTGGTCACAGGTCGCAGAAGCTGGAGACAGGTCGGTAGGGCTGTGACCAAGGCAGTCGTTGTCTTTAGTCTTCTCTGCAGGGTTGTCTTCTTGCTTCATCAGGCATCACAGATATAGTTTCTAGGTCTGGGGGAGCCACCCAAATACTAAATTTCAGAGGCGTTTTAGGGGACTAGTAGGATGGGCCAATGGACACCTTACCTGGGGTGACCACACCCTCTATTATGCCACCCTCCTGTGGGAATCAATTTTATAAAGCGCACGGTTACATGGAAGGAGCATAGACTTAGCCCAGATTGCAGGGGTCTCCTAATAAACAAGATGGCGGGCATGAAAGATGGGCTTCACCTTGCCTCCCCCACCTTAGGGGTAGGGTTGGCAATGGTGGGCACACCTTCTATTATTCTGCATTTTGCCGCCGATTTTCCTGCCCAAAGTGGGGGTGTAAACCAGGGGCAGCCATCTGCTGCTAGCAGCAGAGGCTGTGGGTTGCATTACAAAGGCGGCAGGCCTTTGAAACTTCCTTCTTCGAGCACTGGCCCATCCTGTGGAGGAGGTGTGACACCTCTGCCCAGGATGTGCATTGTTTCTGGTCCCAGAGAACAGGAGCTCGCTGCCCAGGGGTTCAGAAACAAGTCTGGTGGTGGCTGGGTGCCTAAAGCTGGTCAGAGACCACACATGGGTTCGTAGGTTTTCAGGGGTCACCTCTGAGGTGTCCTCTGGGTACATGGTACAATAAATCCCACACTGGCATCCGCGTGGACTTACTGAAAGGAGTAGTGTGGTACCAAACACTCCTGTGATCAGTGAAGTCATCATGGCGCTGTGGAACCTGAGTTGTCGAGTTTCCAGCCCATGTACTCTCTATCGCTTTCCTGGCACTTATAATATTAGGGAATGGACTCCAATATTGTAGGGGCATATCTGCTCATGCAGATATGCCCTCACCTGTGGTATAGTTCACCCTGCCCTAGGGCTGTGTGGCCTGCTAAAGGGGTGACCTACCTATGCCTTCTGGCAGTATTGACTGGCATGGCACCTAGGCAGGGTGCCATGTCGACTTTGTCGTTTTCTCCCTCTCACAGGCATGCAAGCTGCAAGGGCAGTGGCATGGTCCCAGTGAGGGGTGTCACAGGGACCATCTCCAGCTCGCCGGCTCTAGGTACCCAGGGTACCATAGGTACCCAGGGTACCATTTAATAGGGACCTACAGGGAGTAGGAGTACAAATTGGGGATTTGTTTTTAGGGAAGAAGCACCCTGTGCACTACAATTAAAACCAGATCAAAACCAGGAAAAAAGTGGGGGATAACCATAAAAAAGAGGCACTTTCTCATATCTGCTATCAAATGCCATGGTGCCCATAGCCCCACAGCTCTGTACAGTGTCATGGAGGTGATAGGTAGTTGAAAACTGGCTACTAACTCCAGTGGCTGCTCCCCAACTATGGCAGAGGAGCATCGCCACCCCCTCCCCCCCCCCACCAGCGGCAAAACTTGAAAAATAAAACGATAATCAAACAGGTTTATTATCATTTTATCTTTGAAGTTCTAAGGACTGGGTGAGTCTTGGGCCGAGGCCATCGTGGACACTGCTATCAGTGCACATGCCGGTTTGGCCGGCTGTCTCAGGACAGGCCAATCGGCATGCGCACTGAGCTGTCTCCAGCCAGTGCTGCGTTGCCGGGTTGGAGACAGCAAGCACAGGCTCCCAGTCTCTGTGGGAGAGGAAATTCAGGGCATCCACGCCAATCCTGATCCTGCTTTCAAGCATGAGAGCAGCATCAGGAAAGGCCGCAGGGGAGTCTGGGAGCCTGTGCTGCAGCGAGGACTCGGAGCAGAAGAACGGCAGGTAAGTTATTTTTGTTTCCTTTTTTTATGTTTTCTCAGTTGTCTGTCGTCCGCCCCCCCTCCACCCCACCCGCACACCAGCCGCTACTAACTAATTCACTGGTGTCCTCATACCTGGACCTACCTGAGGAAATACCATTCTGGCTGGCGGGACCCTCTGGCTGAGCAGCTGAGGATATGAGGTTTAGGCAGGCGCGCAACACCCATTGCCCCCCCCCCCCCCTCGCGTGTGGCAGCCCGGGTTGAGACAGCTTCCCGGGCACACACACAGCCGCACCCGAGCACTTCACGGGTCTTTAAAAGACCATTTGCCTGTTAATGAGGCCTCGCTGTTGTTTCACCCCTTCTAAAAGCCCCTGCAGCTCCACTCTGCTGATGGCTTAAAAGATTCAGCCCCCCCGAAATTTTTCTTAGCCCCCCCCAGAAATTTGGCTCTAGTTGCGCCTCTGGGTTTAGGTAAAGCTCGACTCCAAAGCCTTTAGTTTATTAATCTGCCGTATGTGTGCTGGAGACAATTAGATTTGTTCAAAAGGTGACTCAGCCACTGCAATTTGACTCCCAGCCATGTCGTACAATGAACCCCTGCCCACAAATCTGTATGCATATGTAAGCAAATTGATCGATTTATGAGCAACTATGAAAACTCAAATGCGCATCCCCTAACTACACAAAACAAAAAAGACGTGTGCTGGGGTGGCGTTGTGGCGTTTGGGTTGAAACAAGAGAAATTGCTACGGCATTTATTATTTAGACTCGAGCACATGCTTTTTATAGCCAGAGAGCTGCCACGGTGATTTTCGTTTTTGTTGTAGCGTTTCTGTAGATGGGAATACTTCACGCTGTTTAGAAACCACCTCATCTAGCATTATTACAGTAATCATTCTTCGGAAACGTGGACGAACGTGTTCTATTGTCTGAAAATGTCTTATTTGACATGCTTCAGCGTGCAATGTTCTTTGTCCGCCGTCACAGCGCTGGGCGTGAGCGGCGCAGGGACACAGCGTTCACTGGTGATGCAGGGAGTAGGCTACAATAAGCGGCTGCTGTGAATAATGCGTGCTATGACTACAGTGTGACGGGAAAGAACCATGCTTGGCAGTAAACATCGATTGAACAGTTGCAACTGCGTAACGAGCCAGTGATTAGCACTAGCGTGGCCAACAGCGCTGCTTTCAATCTACCAAGGCAGGCATTCGGGAAGAAAGACGTCGAAGCAGGCAACAACGCACTGGAGTTACTGAGACGCATCGATTGTTTCTGAACGATGGGCAAACGGCTGACCTCTGGCAACATTCAAAGGTTCTGCGAATACTTTATAATATTAACCAAATTCATATAGGAGCGTAGGACTCAATCTACAAAGATCTCCCAAACCCCAGAGTTGGCGAGATTTCCCCTGACAACTTCTTTCCCAAAGTCCGAGGTGTGAACATGAATTGTTTCAAAGTTTTAAAAGTAAACGCATGGTCAAGTGTTCAAATATATTTGCTTACACTTAGGGAGCTGTATTGTGAACGTCTCTGCAATGAAGATAGCTGATGTGTGTGAAACTCATACCCATCTCCTCCTCAGAAGCAGGTCTAGCACCTAGAACCTCGACCAACCGCGAACCAGCCCATCCCAGAAATGTCTCGAAGTTATCTGCTGTACAATAAGTTACTGAAAGTCCCTATTCTCCTCCTGCTATGCCCCCTTAGCTGGTCCTAATGACCTTGGCTGGTCACATGCTTATGATTAGCATGCCTTCGTTACATCTGCTTCTCAGGACTTGTCATTCCAAGGCGTTGTCGCCCTTTTTGAGACATATGGGACAGATGCAATGGCAGGTTCACTTGCCAGATGGACTATCTGTTCCTGATGACCTTATTCTCATCCCCATGTTCTACTTCTATTGAGTACTGTCCGATAGTCCATACCTTCATATATACTCCGAGCCCACTGTTGAATGGATAGCAGTGCTTTATAAATATAAGTATATATTTTTTGATCCCGGGAGGTGATCTCTGATTGCATCACCCTATGGTCTGGTGCCCCGACTTCGTGATGGGCCGGCATTGTCTTGACTGGCAGTAACACACCTCAACCCAGCTCTGGTCACTGCCCCTGCTGAATTCCAGCAGCATCGCGGCAGCTTGACTCAGTCCATCAGTCTCTGCTTCTGCTGATCACTGATATCAAAGGCTTCCAGCTCAAGTCAGGTGCAGGGTTGCTCAACTGAATGTGTTATCACCCAGGTGTCTCCAGTTGTTAGGTAAAACTCCACTCTGCATACGTTCCGCTGAAGTGCATCTCTCCAGCAGAGAGGCAAGAATCCATGTCTAGACACTTCTGCACCCTGGAGCTACAGCGACCCTTAGGATCTTTGGTGTTTTTTGCGTGCTGTTCTACTTATCATAGTTGCCCACTGATTCATACTGGCTCTTTTGAGCTTTTGGTCCAGAGGTGTCTGTCACACATGGCAAATTCCTCTTTTCCTCCTGGTTCAGTATGTATACTGACCAAATCCTGCTTGTTGAAGAAAACTGAGAAGTTTCCAATACAGCCTCCATCAGACTGTTGATGCCAAATTAGTGTTCAGAGAAGATCTGACCTGGTAATGTGGGCTGGACTCTTCTCATTGGAGCAGGACAAATGTCATTTGCATCTGACTGGTTTCTGTCTGAGGTGGCGTGGTGGGCAAAAAAAAAAACGATGGACTGCATTGAGGCAACAAGTAATTACTTCTGGCTGAGATTAATTAATGCTGCCTGAGAGTAGCAGATTATCAGTGATTTACTTTACTCCCCAGCTCCCAAATTAGCATGCACACAAGTCACATAGATGTGTTTAATACATGTCTTTATTGTGCCCTAAACTAGTAAATAATATTTAGAAAGGACCACATTAAAAGTGCCAATACTAGGTGATAAGGTGGCTCCATCCTCAAGTGTGAGAAGAGCAGCGAAAATGATCCTGAAAGAATATCTAATTTCTTGGTTTGTCTCTTGTATGAAGGGCACAACTTTGTGTTGCTAATAAGCAACTATAACATATATGATCATGTAAAAGAAATACAAGGAGATGATGGATGGAGTACTGAAACTTTTCAGACACTTATCCCCAGTCACAGATCTGGGTTGAATCTATCATTGTTCCCCACCACAGTTCAGACCCAGCTAGGCTAGCTTGAATCCAGTGGCAAAATGAGCAAGGGGCCCACATCTGGGCATACCCTGCCAACTTATGGTGAACACAGCAAACACAAGGGGGTGATGGACAGAGTGCTGAAACTTTTGAGACACTCAACCCCAGTCACAGATCTGAGTTGAATCCATCATCGTTCTTTAGCTCATCTCACCACCCCAGTGTAGACCAGGCCATATGCAAATCAGTCTTGATCCTGTGCCTCATGGGAACAGTCCAGCCCGAACTGCCAAGCCAGGTCTTCCCTGAACCAGAAACAAGTATCCCGGGACCAGTTTCTGGGTAACAACCCTCATCAGCCAGGCTGGCCTGAATCCAGTGGCAAAGTGAGCAAGGGACCTACGTCTGGGCGTACCCTGCCAACCTAGGGCAAGCAAAGCAAACACAAGGAGATGATGGACGGAGCACTGACACTTTTCAGACACTCACCCCCAGTCACAGATCTGGGTTGAATCCTTCATTGTTCTATAGCTCACTTTGCCACCCCAGTTCAGACCAGGCCATATGCAAATCAGTCTTGATCCTGTGCCTCATGGGAACAGTCCAGTCCGAACTGCCAAACCAGGTTTTCCCTGGACCAGAAACAAGCATCCTGGGAATGTTTTCGGGGTAACCCCTCATCAGCCAGGCTAGCTTAAATCCAGTGGCAAAGTGAACAAGGGACTCACGTCCAGACATACCCTGCCAACTTAGGGCAAACAAAGCGAACACAAGGAGATGATGGACAGAACGCTGAAACTTTTCAGACACTCACCCCCAGTCACAGATCTGGGTTGAATCCATCATCATTCTTTAGCACACTTCGCCACCCTAGTTCAGACCCAGCCATATGCAAATCAGTCCGTATCCTGTGCCTCATGGGAACAGTGCAGCCCGAACTGCCAAGCTAGGTCTTCCCTGGACCGGAAACAAGCATCCTGGGACTGGTTTCGGGGTAACACCGCTCATCAGCCAGGCTAGCTTGAATCCAGTGGCAAAGTAAGCACGGGACCCACATCACGATGATAGATTCAACCCAGATCTGTGACTGAGGGCTAGTGTCTCAAAAAGATTCTGCGCTCCGTCCATTATCTCCTTGTGTTTGATATATGATCATGTATACATAAATTACAGGGACACTATCATAAAACATGGCTAGTAACCTCTAAAAAAAGGATAGGTTTCAGTTGAGTGGTCAGAGATCATATAGGCATTAGGTGAACGTAAATATGGGATACATGCAGGCAGGGCACCTCTGTGGGGCATTACTCAGATACTGGATGTTCAGCACCATTGGAATCTGAAGCTGGAAATCCTTGACCACTTGTCTCTCCTAGAGAGTGTTTAATTTGGAAAAGAATGAGTTCTGGTGCCCAACGTGAGGCTGAGAAGCCCGCAGCTGATGAAAGTAAACATTAGCATGCACAATGCCAAGGCTACTGTTGTAAATACATCCTGGAAACACACAGAGCTTGCTTGGTGGTTAAGTGACCAACCTGGCAAGGCCCCACTGAGTAACTGAAAATCCCATTTTCACCAGTCCAGAACACTCCCAGCAATGGACATTACATTGTAAACATTCCTAAACATCATCAGCTTGAAACTAACACATTTGAAGTGTCTTTACTACACACACCTCCCTTCCGTCCCAGCAAACACCACAAATAACCACATCTCGCCAAATATTCAGAAAGAGATACACACAGCACAAAACTACCTAAGGGTACAAAGACACCAACAACGTTTACCCTCTCACCCTCAACATACAAACAGACATAACAATGAGAAAAACAATCAAAACTGTGCTAGACCTTGGCCTAACTATGTACAATATCCCCCAACTAACCAGGGCTTCTACAAACTCTTTGTTGCCCTTCCACCGAATCGCCCACCAGATCCAGAACGAGATCAGAATCTCCAGCCTCACCTTCCTCTTGCATAAGAAACTCACGGTCCCCTCAACAACAACCACCCACTACACTCATCCTCCATTTAAACATCACTCAGACTTTTCCCATTCCTTTGAAATAAAGCACCCCTCCTTAAATTAAAATTCTGGTCTTTTTCCAAGTTGACCCAAATACCCACTACCTTCGTCACCTTATATGGGCCCCTGAACATTGACACACCACTATTATTCCTCCTGGTTTTACATTTACCACATTTATGAATCGCTTCGCTGAAGCATCAGTTGCCCCTTTACTTTTCAATCGCATACTCACATCACACATCCTCAAAGGAACCAAATTTGTTCCTGGAAGTCTGCCCCTCATCGTTTCAAAAGGTGATTTCCTTGTGATGGCATTCACGGTGGTAGGATGAGCCCACAACATTTCCTTAATGGAGTCCTGGACAACCATCCTCACATTGCAAGCCAACTCCAAAGTTCCCCTCACTAACCTATTGACAATTTCTCATTACCCATTTCCTTATGGGTTGTACAGCGAGGCACACATATGCTTGATACCAATACTACTCAAAAACTCATTCATCTCAATGGATGTTCACTAAGTGCTATTATCAGTTACTAGAACTGATGGTATGGCTTCCATGCTGAAAACTTCACCCAAAACTGCTATTGTGGCATTGATGGTAACATTTCTCATGAACCCAACCTCAATCCACTTGGAGTTGTCATCCAGCATGACAGAAGCATATCTGTCATGTTCTGGCAAAAACCCAAAAGACTCAATAAGTCCAAGCACACCTTCTCCCATACAAAACTAGCCTCACACACATGTGTTTCTTTGGTGGCCCCATAGCCCACCTTCAAACACTTCACCTAATTCCTGCAAACACCACATTCCTCAACCCATTTCTTCACCTGGTTATCCACAGCTGGCCACCTAAATATCTCCTTTATTCTCGTAGGAGTCAATGATTCACCTAAATGACCTTCATGTGCCAAGTGAATTAACTTGCACCTTACTCAGCTGGCAGTGCAAATGTATCACCCCGCAACACAACCATATCATATTGCCACACGACAATTCGTCAACCACCTTGTTAAAAGGCTGCACACTGTCAGAAAGCAAACTCTCTCACCTTGCCCCACCTTAGACCAAAAGCACGACTGCTCTCCGCACATTATGTTCCTTCATCATCATTATCCAACCTTCTTTGCAAACAGTATTCTCCAAACCTTTTGTTGTATCCTTGACACTAGCTACCACTTCTGCAGTTTCCAACTCACATTCATTCGCCGCCTTGTCCGGTAACTGCTACAAACAATCAGCCACTATATTTTCCATCCAGGAACATATTCTAGACTACAATCATATTCCTTCAACCTTCCCGCTAATCTTGCCAAGCACCCTGAATAATGGTTTGTGATCCATTGTTAATAACACATTAGTCTCCATAAATAAACATTCAGAACAAATTAATGGCCCATTCTACAGCTAATGCCTCTTGATCAAAGACTGGATAGTCTCTCTCTCTGCCCCAGTGAACGAGCAAGATGCAAAAGCCACAATCCTTTCCTAACATCCATGCACTTGGGACAGACTGCTCCAAAGCCCACAGCACTGGCATCCACCATAAGTACAATTTTCATCCCTATTTGAAATTAAACCAAGACCTCAGCATTGGCAATATTGTTGTTTATCTCTATAAATGCCAATTGTTGGGCTTCCCTCCAAGCATACATTTTTCTTTTAATCAATAATTCTCTTAAGGCTTGTGCGCAAAATCATGAACAAAATTGGAATATTATTCCACTAGGCCCATAAACGATCACAGTTTATCTCTCCTATTTGGCACTTTGTCATTAACAATCCTAGTATGAAATTCAATTTAGGTTTAACCTTCTCCTGAAATGTAGTATCCCAAATTCTCAATTTCTTGCACCAAAAATGTACACTTTTCCGTACGCAATGTTAACCCTGCATTCACAACATGTTTCAATACCTCCGTCAATATTTCATCATAAGTGGCTATGCTTTACCCAGAGAGCAATACATAGACTTGAAAGAACACAACATTCATTACATCAGACAAAATATTTGATATCAATATTTGAAAGACGCTTGCCCCTGATGACAATCCAAAGGTAGAATTGAAATACCCCTTCACTTGCGTTAAACGCATTAAAGTATCTTGATTTAACACAACACGATGGGAGGCATTCCTCAAATCCAGTTTAGAGAAATTCCCCCACCCAGACAAGGCTCATTCACCCCTTAACTACTTGGTCTTTCCCCTCTTGTGCTGAGCCCTTTTTAGTCTATTTGGGGTAGTTTGTGCTCAGGCCTCCAAAACCTATTGTCCACATAAGGTATCCATGACAAATTTGCGTTCTTTGTTTCCCCATCCTGGGGATTCTAAAGGTTCCCAGGGTTTCTGGATTCACCTGGAGGGGACCAAGAATAGCCAAAATGTAGCTACATTTTGAGTTTTTGGGAAAAATAGGAAAAAACTGCTATGGATAAAAGTGTCTGTTGTTTCATAAAAATGCTTGTGCTAAAGTCACCATCTTCACAGCTTTCAGAAGCATGCAGAGCTGAATCAAAAAATAAATTTTTTACCACAGTTTTGATATTTTTCAAAGAGGTAGCCTGTTTTTTAAAATTTTTGTGCTTTTGACCTACTTCCAGTTTGTGGTGGAAACAATTTGAAACCCATGGGTGATCCAGGTAAGGTATATAGTTATGGAAAGTAGACACATTTCAAATTAGTCAAAGGGTCATATGTGTAGATCCCTCAAGGTTTTCTCAAAGGAACTAAGAGGGTGATTCGATGGCGGACAGACTTGAGTCCGTCCGCCTTCGTCACGGCAATCGGGACCACCCGGCCATATGGCGGCGGCCCTGCACATTCAATTATAATGCGACCCCCACTGTTGCGGTCGCATTGTGCATGTTTACCATTGCGGCAGGTGCTGCTGTGAGGTTCCGTGTGGGACGGAACGACACTTTTGGGTGGTGACGAATATGGATGAGTTGGGTATCTACGAACCGCAAATGACGAGTATAGTGGGTGTACGCAGTTTCGCCACGCAACCACGTATGGTTCGTCTGATTTTTGGGTTTGTTCATCTGAACCCTCGGGTTCCATTTTAGATACGGCATCCATTTTGTTTCTTGCCCTCAAGTAGCCAGCGAACGGACTTCGTCCGCTTCGTGACCCTGGGACTCCCAAGCTTACACGAGGGACACGTGTTCTTTGGACTATGACTTTTATGACGAGGGAAATGACACGACGAAGGCAGATGGCCCCGCTCAAGGCTCATCTTGCCGTGCCGGTCTATTGTTTCAGCCATGCATACATTAGACACGGTGTCTCTGATCCCGTTATCAAGTTCCCTTTATTACTCCTAACACTCTTCTCTAATCTGTTGTGCATCCTTGTCCTTCCTTGCATCTGTTCTTGTCCCTTCCCCTAATGTGTTTACGATCAGGATGGAATGTGTTTTATTGCAAAGAAGATATGTTTTTACAGTTGGGAACTGGCAATACTATTGTAATTATGTTCCGGCCTCCTGAAACATGAACGCGGCCCTTTTGAAGTTTATTATGGGAACTGAGTTGTAATCTTTGTTCACTATATTGTTCTATGGGAAAAACGTGTATAAAAGGAGCGATCCACTTTTGCAAATTGAAGCAGTCTCCGAGAACCTACACGCTGTGTACTTCTTGTGACCTCTGTATCCCTGCAGTAAATAAACGCTGATCTCTGACGTCGCTGGAAGTGTCCCGTGTCTCTGTGTTTGGTACGCCAGAACAGGTAACCCGCGAAGGTTTCAGGTGTTGTTCCCTGGCACCGCTGGGTCTTAGAACAACCCAGTCCTTCAGTTGGCGCCCAACGTTGGGCGACATCAATGGTACCGGTCCAAAGTCCGACGATCGTGAGGAACTTCGTGTGAAATCTCCGAGGGAAGGTGCACCCCGCTTCATCGATCCAGTTGTCGAAATAAGTGGCCCGACGTCTTTTCCCGCGAAGATCCCCGCCTCCTGACGGCTGCGACGGACTGATGCCCTGACTGTCGACCTGTTTTGGCGCCTGGCGTAGTCTTTTGTACGGCGAGACGATAGACGGGCCTTCCTGGTGACGCCATTGTTCTTTCAGTTAAGTATTTGTGGGTCGCTCCCAGTGTTCCTTTGTTGTTTGCATGGTACCATAGCATTCGTGGTTCTTAGTTTTTGGGTTTTATTTGACGATTGCAATTGCCAAAAACCGAGGGTCTCGCAAACTTTTTGCGAGGATATCATAAATTCGATAGCCCTTGAAGTTTGTAAACTCGGTTAGTGTGCGCGATGCCTAGCCGTAGTACTTTGTTTGGATTTCTCAAATGTTGCAGAATGGATTCCCGGCTGGAGGATTCATGTCCGATACCTCCGGTTGGAACTCCAATTTATGAGCTCTATAGTCGCCATGGCGTGGGTCCTATCGTGTATAATGAATATTGGGTCCGCTACACTAAAAATGATGGTGTTCTTAGTTGGCCATCTCATGGTAGTTTCAAAACTGCCGTTTTAGATAATTTGGAAGCTAAACTGTTTAAAAAGAAGGCTAGGCCGGCCATGTTTGATTCCTTCCGGTTATGGCGGAAAGAGGCCAAGCAGAAAGAAATCAAACAGAGTAAGAAAAATAAAAGAGACGGTGTTATTGCGGTGATGCAAGATGCTGAACAGTATCAGCGAGACAAAAATGAGAAAGAGCAGGAAGTTAGTGCTCGACTTTATCATATGGCGGTGGATAAATGTTATCCGGTGCTACCGTCTAATGTCGATAAATTGGGAGAAGAAGCGGTAGAGGATTCGCTATTGTCTTATCTGTTGAAATCACCACCTCCCTATGCTCCCGATACTCTGGGCCCTGTGATTCTACCTCTTCCTCCACCTGCTGTTTTGGCGGCCGCTGGTCAGCCCGCCGTTCCTCCCGCTCTCCCGCATCCTTTTGTGCCACAGATCGTTCCTCCTCTTTTACCGGCTTCTCTTCCTACTGCGCCTTTTCAAGTCCCTCCTCAGTCTGTCGTTCCCACTACTCCTGGTGCCGCATCTACTTCTATCGCCTCCACCCCTACTGTTGCTGCGCCTGCATCTTCTTCCTCTTCTCCTTCTGTTCGTAGTCGTCTCCTGACTGCTGTTGCTACTCTTTATTCCCCGCTTTTTGGGCCAATACTCGGCTCGACTCTTTCTGATGCCGCTCAGCGGCGCAGTCAGCTTCCTGATGATAGGGAACGTGAATCGCTGGTAAAAATGGCACGTAAATGGATTCGTAATCCTGTTAAATACTCTTCGCGTGTAGTGTTTGAAACATTTTCTCAGTTTAATGCGCCCACTCAACGATTCGTGTTTGAGGAATTGTGTAAATCGTTGAAGGAGGAGTGGGATCGTGATGTGATAGATAATGTACCGTCAGAGGTTTCTGATCTCCAGCATCGGTTCACAACTGGTGTGATCGTGGGTGATAAGGTTCGAGAAGCTCTAGAACGTTTGTTATCGTTTCGATGCACAGTTCAACCTCGAGCATTGTTTAAGGAAGAGACTGCAGCGTGGATGGCACAACCTGGTCAATATCCGATGCGGGAAGTTCCCCCAGTATGGATGCCAGGTGATCCTACTGCTAACCCTGCTGTCCCAGGCCGTTTTCAGAGAGTGTGGATACACCTCCCTTGGAAACGATCGCAAGTCTTACAGGTGAAGCAAACTTTGCCTGATCCCCGTAAAAATCCAGCGGGTTATTATAAGGAGTTGTCCCAATTGGTGGATGCTACTGTTATGAACCTTGCTGATATTGACATGTTGTTTGTTAATGTAGTGCCTCAGCCGATTTGGGCGAAAATTCGTCACGAGAATCACGCGGCCGAGTTAGGCGGTGATTGGGCTGCCCTTACAGCGGCAGACGCTCAGCAAGTTGGTGGGGCTAAGCCTGAGCAGCTTATTGTGGAATTGCCCCAGAGGATAATTACCCTTATGAAAACGCTTATGCCGGAGATGCGCGTCAATTGGGACAAGTTGTCCGCGTGCAAGCAAAAGAGGGATGAAAGCGTATCCGATTTCTTTACGAGATTCGAGGAAGCATTTGTCGATCATAGTGGCCAGGACATGGGTTCCGAAGGTGGTCAGCGGCTGTTTGTTGATAAGTTTGTATCGAACTTGTTGCCCGAACTTAGCAATAAGTTGAAAAATTCTGAGAGTTCATGGGCTGTTTCTACCACTGCTCAAATATTGGCTACGGCCCAATATTACGAAAATAGGGAAAAGGAGGAAAGTGAACGTGCAGATAAGAAAACAAAGGATCTTAAAACTAAGGTCCTATTGCAGCAAGCGTATCCTCCGCGCTCGAATTTCAATGATTCGCAACAGCCAAATAGATCGCAATCACAGTTCTCTAGATCGCAGACGCGAAATGACTCTCCCGCACCTCGTTTTGTGTTGGGATATAATCAATGTGCGTATTGTCGAGGGGAGGGCCATTTGAAGTTTAATTGTCCGGTTCTCCGTGATAGGAATAATGGTGTGTCAGCTCGAGGAGGTCGTGGTGGTCCTCAACAAGCTTCACGTGGTAGAGGTCGTGGAGTTACTCAGAATCAGGCCGAGCGTTTTGCCACTTCCTCAGACTCGCAGAATTGTTTCGATCGCCGTGAACCATCATCCGGTAGATCTGCACAGTATCATGTGGATGACCATTACGTCGACCGTGATGTTGATATGGATGGTATCTACTAGGACAGCCATAGACAAAGGAAGGGAGAAGTATCAGTTCCGGTTGATCAGAGAGGGCCTTATGTTGCAGTAGCCACATTGGGTGTCGTTGAGCCTTTTCTGTTGGACACTGGTGCAGCAAAAAGTTCCATTATGCATTTGAAACTCCCTGGCGCGCCTTTGTCTGGCTTGACGAATGTTTCCGTTGGATTCTCTGGCGCCCCCGTTAGCAATCCAGTTTCTAGCCCCTTGCCCCTTACGATTGGGTCTCAGGAGTTAGAAGCTCCTTTGATTTTGACTACTGGTTGTGGTGAGAATCTTTTGGGCTTGGATTTGTTGAAGAGGTTACATGCGACTTTGTACTGCTCTCCTACGGGTGTGGAGCTTACATTGGGTGAGAATGTGATTTCCCCTATGTATCTGTCGATCGATAAGCTCCCGCCGGAATTGAGTTCTCTTCCGGTTTCTTTGTGGGCGACAGGTCCCAATGATGTGGGCCTGCTGGATATCCCACCTTATGTTGTTCAATTGAAAGTTGATGCGCGCTTACCACGCATACCCCAGTATCGTATTTCCCTTGATGGTGAACGGGCACTATTAGCGATCATCTATGATCTGATCGGTAAAGATGTTATCGAGGAGACACGAGGTAACGTGTGTAATAGTCCCGTGTTGCCTATTTTGAAACGAACTGATCCGTCCAAGCCTCCCGTGTACCGTCTAGTTATTGACTTACGGGAAGTAAATAAAATTGTTGTCCCGCAGTTTCCTGTGGTTCCAGACATTACAGCTTTACTGACTCTGATTCCAGCCTCTGCATCATGGTTCTCGGTAATCGATCTGAAGAATGCGTTCTTTAGCATTCCGATTGCTGAGGAAAGTCGTGATTTGTTCGGATTTTCGTTAGGAGGTCGCAGTTTCCGGTTCAAACACGCACCTCAAGGCTACTCTGAGAGCCCATCGATCTACAGCCAAGCTCTTAAGAGTCAACTAGATGCATTTGTGCTGCCAACTGGTGCGGCTTTGATTCAGTACGTTGACGATCTGTTGGTAGCTGCAGATACTGAACAAGTTTGCAAGACTGCTACTGTGTCACTATTACAGCATCTCTGTGACTTACACCACAAAGTGTCACCTTCTAAGTTGCAATATTGTTGTCAAGAAGTTACCTACTTAGGTCACTTATTGTCAAAGGCGGGAAGAAGGTTGACCCCTGAAAGAATTGCAGCAATCGCTCGAATGGCTGTGCCGACGACCCAGAGAGATGTGCGTGCCTTTTTAGGTATCACGTCATACTGCAGACAGTGGATTCCAAATTTTTCACTGTTAGCGAAGCCATTGATAGCTCTCACGTGCAAGGACGTTTCGACTCCTTTGCCATGGACGGAGGAATGTCAGAAAAGTTTTTCTGAACTACGTGATGCACTGTGTTCGGCTCCTGTGTTAGGTACTCCTGATTACAGCAAGCCATTCACATTATACGTTCACGAGAGGGAAGGTTGTGCGTTGAGTGTTTTAACGCAACAATTTGGTGACAAGCAGCGCCCGTGTGCATATTTTTCCTCAACCTTAGACCCGGTAGCTAGAGCGTTGCCAAGTTGCTTGAGGGCGACAGCGGCAGCAGCGGCGTCTATTCGGCAGTCCGCAGGTCTTGTTATGGATAATATGCTCATGGTGATGGTTCCGCATGCAGTTGATACTCTTTTGAATCGGACAAAAACTCAACATCTGACGAGTGCAAGGTTGTCTGGGTACGAGCTGACCCTTTTGGCAAGTCATATACAGATCAAACGTTGTAATGTACTGAATCCGGCGACATTGTTGCCGATTAATATGGAATCAGATGATGTGCCACCACATGATTGTTATTTACGAAGTGAGGAAGAAACAAAAGGTCGTGTGGACCTAAAAAACACTCCCTTGACAGATCCCGATGGTACTTTGTATGTGGATGGCTCGTGCTTTAAATTGCCGAATGGTGATGTGACGACTGCGTATGCTGTAGTGACGTTGAACACGGTTGTGGAAACTGCGAGATTGAATCAGAATTCAGCGCAAGCTGCAGAGTTGATTGCATTGACAAGAGCGTGTGTTTTGTCTAAAGGAAAGCGAGTGAATGTGTTTACCGACAGTCAGTATGCATTCGGTGTTGCGCATAACTTTGGAAGATTGTGGAGAGAAAGAGGATTTATGACATCGCATGGTACGAAGATTCAGCATGGGCAGCTTGTGAATGACCTTTTGGATGCACTTACACTGCCTAAACAAGTGGCGATTGTTAAATGTAGCGCACATCGGAAAGTGACGGATGATGTTGGTCGTGGTAATGCGTTTGCGGATGAGATTGCTAAGGAAACGGCTAAGGATCTTGCGACCCGAATGTATGTCACGAGTTCAGTGAGGTGGCCGACAGAGACTGGTATGTGTGAAAATACTATTGAGAGTGTGAAAGCAATTCAGAACGAAGCTACTAAAGCCGAAAAAACTAAGTGGAAAGAAAGTACGGGAAAGTTGGACATGCATGGATGTTGGGTTGACCTGACGGAATGTCAGAGGTGGATGTTACCTGATGCGTACGTATTAGCTGTTGTGACGATGGCTCATGGGTTGTCACATATCAGTGCAAAAGGAATATGTAGGTTTTTGTCCCCTGTATGGAGAAATGAGGGTATTGCTAAGTGTGCCGAGAGAGTGGTTAAGAACTGTATGGTGTGTTTGATGCACAATCCTGGCAAGGGCACTCCCACTCCACCTGGTCATTTTGCTCCTCCTGTTTGTCCCTTTGAGGTTATCCAGCTGGACTTTATCCATATGGAGAGATGCAATAACCTAAAGTATGTTTTGGTTGTGGTTTGTGCGTTCTCCAGATGGATTGAGGCCTATCCTCTTAAGGATAACACTGCCCTGTCCACAGCAAAAATCCTGCTGAAGGAATACTTTCCTCGGTACGGAATGCCACGGATTGTATGGTCGGATAATGGAAGTGAGTTTGTGGGAAGTGTAATGCAGAGTGTGTGCAAGGGTCTTGGAATTCGTCAAAAATTCCATAGTGCTAACCATCCACAGGCAGCGGGTTTGGTTGAAGGGTACAATGGTACCCTAAAACTAAAACTCGCCAAGATCCAGGCTACGACTGGTCTATCATGGCCTGATGCCTTGCCTCTGGCTCTCCTATCAACCAGAGCGACCGTACACTCTCGAGTAGGGCTCAGCCCATATGAGATTGTGTTCGGCCGCCCTGCGAATATTTGGGGGGTCCCGAGACCAAGGGCTTTTGATAGTCTTGAGTATCCAATGTTAATTGATTACCTGCATGATTTGACCACTAAACTACGGTTAATCCATCAACAGGTCTTTGAAGCTCTACCGGTGCAGACAGAGGGCCCTGGACACCAGCTCCGGCCAGGGGACTGGGTTGTTACCCGAAATTTTGGTCGGAAACGTAACTTGGAGCCAAGATTTGTAGGTCCCTTTCAAGTCTTATTGACGACGAGGACTGCGGTTCGACTGGAGGGCCGGAAAAATTGGGTACACGCCAGCCATACGAAAAAGGTTCCCTTACCAACGGATGGTTGGGTGAGGACTGGGATTTCGGCAACAGAAACTGAGACTCCTTTGCACTTTGTGCCGTTTAGCGACGCTCAACCTGTGGGGAATGATTTGTCACTGCCAGACCCACATGTGGAGTCATCGGTAGCAGAGAGCCCAAGGTCTGACTCGTTGTCCACTTCATCGAATACTGTTGTTCCAGCTGAACAATTGTTTGTAGAGCAAACTCGACCTGGAAGAAGTCGATACTTTCTTCGTTCAAGGACTAATAAAAATTAGTTGTATATTTGCTTTTGATGTTATGAACATTATGGACAATTATATCCTTTCTTTTTGAGTTTTTATGTGCTGTCCCACGGCTAAGAGATTTGTAATTTGAACTTTTCGAGGGAACCTCTCCATCCGGGTTACCGTAGGGCCGTGCGGGTACTCCTTTCTGTTTAGCAGGTTTCTGACGCTAGGTCGGTTACTTTTGCCGATTCCTGGGAACTCCTGGGGATTGATAATCGCTACTCAGAACGAAGTGCGTCAAGTACGTCACGGACGGTTTGTAGAGGATGGCATTCTCTAAGCTGTTGGAAGTAGAAAGGATATCGGCGCAGAGATCAGAATTAAGAAGAGTTGTATGTACAAAATGCTTTTTGTTTCAGGTGTTCCTATTGTTCCTGACCGTATCTATGTTATTGGTGGGTGGAGTGTATTTTGGAGTACAGTTGTTATTACCTTCTGTTTCACCTACCTCTTCTCCTAAACTGAGCTCCCTCACCACTGTTTCCCCACATTCTTTTCATCCTCTGCCTCAACATGAACAGGTTAGGCGTGCGGAATTTATGAATAACTCCTTCGTCCAACTTCTACATCAGCATCAGTTGGTGATGAATACTACCAATTGTTGGGTGTGTGGGTTAATGCCACATACCATGGATAGGGGTATTCCATATTTGGTCCTTCCGTACAGCTCCCAGGGTTCGGCTCGAGCATTCCAAACTATGTTCCGTAGGGCACTAGATTCCTACCCCAGTCGAGAGCCACGTTCTGCCAATTTTGGTCCTGGGCCGTATCACAAACCTTTGGCGATAGCGATAGCGGATCTAGATAGAGATGTTTTTGATGCATCGCTTATCCCAAGTGAAGAGGTACAGACTTATAAGGATCTGAGCGAGGCTGAGTATAGTACGTCAGTGGGTGATAGACAGCTTAAGAGCTCGTCCCCAATATGGATTGTACCACACCTCGGTAATTTCTGCTTGAAAGGTCTGGGTCGAAATCCGAGAGCACAACTTGGGAACAGTGCTTGCACTGACACGTATGTTCTGCCGATGCTCTCTTCCCCTGTTTTTCTGACCGCTAAGGGCACTTATTTTGTATGTTATGAACGCGCATATACATGGTTACCCCGTGATTTTTCGGGTACCTGTTATATTGCGAATCTTTTACCACCGACTTTCACAGTTGCCTCAGATTATCACAAGACTAGAGTTGTGAGAGGCGTTATTAGCAAAGAGGATACTGCCGGTCAAGAAGCAGGAGACTTCTTTAAGGGGTTCTTGCCGTTTTGGGGACCTATGGTAAATAGCAGGAACTTAAGACAGCTGACACGTGTAGTAGAGTCGACTGCTAATATTACTGCGAGTGCCCTTGGTAATCTAACAGCTGAACTTCAGGCGGATAGACTCATGACGTTGCAGAACCGTATGGTTCTAGATGTTGTTCTCGCAGATAGAGGTGGTGTGTGTAAAGTTATCCATTCGAGTTGTTGCATTTTTATTCCTGACAATGCTCCAACTGTCTACCAAGCCATCTCGAAGTTGCATAAGATCTCCGAGTCCATACACGTGGACGAAGGTAATTGGACGCTTCTAGGATGGTTTTGGGGCCTGATGTCAACTTGGGGTTGGAAGATTCTGATGATCGTAGGAGTTGTTGTAACGTTTCTGTTCACGTGTTGTCTTTGTGTGCAGTGTGGTCCTGCCTTATGTGGCCTATGTGCTACAACGTGTATAAGACGACCATCTGTTACCAAGGAGACGTTGATGAATAGAATGATGTTCCAGCAGCAGCTGAACGATCTGATGAATATTGAGATAGATTCCGATCTTGACTAGTGCTTGCCTACATGAGGGCAAAAGGAGCGTCTGAGGTTCCGTGTGGGACGGAACGACACTTTTGGGTGGTGACGAATATGGATGAGTTGGGTATCTACGAACCGCAAATGACGAGTATAGTGGGTGTACGCAGTTTCGCCACGCAACCACGTATGGTTCGTCTGATTTTTGGGTTTGTTCATCTGAACCCTCGGGTTCCATTTTAGATACGGCATCCATTTTGTTTCTTGCCCTCAAGTAGCCAGCGAACGGACTTCGTCCGCTTCGTGACCCTGGGACTCCCAAGCTTACACGAGGGACACGTGTTCTTTGGAGTATGACTTTTATGACGAGGGAAATGACACGACGAAGGCAGATGGCCCCGCTCAAGGCTCATCTTGCCGTGCCGGTCTATTGTTTCAGCCATGCATACATTAGACACGGTGTCTCTGATCCCGTTATCAAGTTCCCTTTATTACTCCTAACACTCTTCTCTAATCTGTTGTGCATCCTTGTCCTTCCTTGCATCTGTTCTTGTCCCTTCCCCTAATGTGTTTACGATCAGGATGGAATGTGTTTTATTGCAAAGAAGATATGTTTTTACAGTTGGGAACTGGCAATACTATTGTAATTATGTTCCGGCCTCCTGAAACATGAACGCGGCCCTTTTGAAGTTTATTATGGGAACTGAGTTGTAATCTTTGTTCACTATATTGTTCTATGGGAAAAACGTGTATAAAAGGAGCGATCCACTTTTGCAAATTGAAGCAGTCTCCGAGAACCTACACGCTGTGTACTTCTTGTGACCTCTGTATCCCTGCAGTAAATAAACGCTGATCTCTGACGTCGCTGGAAGTGTCCCGTGTCTCTGTGTTTGGTACGCCAGAACAGGTAACCCGCGAAGGTTTCAGGTGTTGTTCCCTGGCACCGCTGGGTCTTAGAAAAACCCAGTCCTTCAGCTGGCTGCAGCACCTGCCGCAATGGCAAAAAAATGCATGTTGTTCATTTCCCTGCACTACGTGGTAGGCACCACATGGTGCCTGCTACTTGGTGCGGGAAACTGTAGGGGGCACCATAGGTGCCCCCCAAGTGCACATTTGCGTTGCTCCCGCTCAAAGGGGCCCACAACGGCCCCCAAAGTCAATTTCCGCCAAACTTTGAATGGTGGAGGAACCGCCATTCAAAGGCTGGCGGAATGCAGCATCCTAATGTGATGGACGGTGCCTGCTAGGCACTGCCACCATTCTAGATATGCTGGCTGGGTCCGACAGGCAATCGTCCCGATTGCCTGTGTCAGACCCGCGGCGGACGGTCTTTCTGCCCGCCAGCACTCCGCCCGCCATACTTATCTGGCAGGTGGAGAATGGCTGCACGATGGCGGTGAACCCACCACTGGCAGGCTGCCGGTGGCGGGTTCACCGATATCATAAGGACCTCCTAATTGTTGAAATTAAGAAATATTGAAAAAGAGTAGGAATAAACAGCCATTTGTGACAATGTTTTCATCATTTCATTTCAATGGGCAATTTACAAAAGCAATGTACCATTACGTTCACTAGAACCTTTTGGTTGTGGGAAAATATAGGGTTTGCAGGTTGTCCAAGAACCCTATATACCCATAGCCAACAACTGAGCTGCACAGGACACTGATTTTTCATTGAGTACTGAGAATAGACAATTCATATGGTGAAATTTGTAGAGTGAAAAATAGGTCTCATGGTAACCTATGCATTTCTTAAATGGGCACAAGATATGGAGTTAGGAGCAGTGGTTATTAGTAGATCTCTAAATTTGTGGGTAGAATGACGAGCATATTATTTAGAGGGTATTTTTAGAAATGTCTTCTTTCTTATACATTGGCTAACATTTGGAAGGCACAAATGCAGCAAAATCTAATTGGTATTAACAAATATCCTACTATTCAATGCTCCCACATGTCCTCTGATAAACATGGTACCTCACTTGTGCAGGTAGGCCTAGTACCTGTGACAGGAAAAGGCTCAAAACGCAACATGGCTACATCAAGTTTTCCAATAAAAACTGTCCCTTTTTTTGCAAAGTGGGTAGCTGTGGATTTTGGGCCCTAGCACAGCTGGCACCTAAGGAAATTTTGCAAGTTGTTTTACCCAGAATCCCTTGCTAATCCTCAAACTTTGACTCCAAAACCACATTTTCCTCACATTTCTGTGATGGAGAGTTCTGGAATCGTCGGGGAGCCACCAACTGCCTTCCATCCAGCATTCCCCTAAGTGTTCCAATAAAAATGGTACCTCACTTGTGTGGGTAGGCCTAGTGCACAAGACAAGAAATGGCCCAAAACACAACATGGATACATCACAATGTTCCACTGAAAATGGACCCATTTTTTGCATAGTGGGTAGCTGTGGATTTTGGGCCCTAGCTTAGCCGTCACCAAGGGAAACCTAGCAAACCTATGTTTGTGGGAATATAGCGTGGTGTTTTAAAAATATTAATATTTATGTTCTGTTTTAAAATTTTCTGCTAAAATTAAGATATTTCATTTTTATATTTAGAATGTAATATTTTTTAGGTATTTAATAGAGTGGTTAAAATATGTTTTGGTTTGAAGTGAAATACTTTCTCTGTACTGTACCAGAGAATGTAGTGGTAATAGTGAACTTTACCCCTTCTGAGTCTAACACTTTCTGAACTGTTGCAACAACTGGATTGAGAATAGTCAATTTTAGCTCTCTCTAGTCCAACATTTTCCTTATTGTTGCACACCCTGGAGGGGGAATAGTAAATTTCACCCCTCGTGGGTCCAATGCTTACCATACTGTTGCATCAACTGGTGTGGGAATAGTACATTTTACCCTTCCTGTATCCATCAATTTCCTTACTGTTGCAGTGACTGGAGTGAGAATAGTACATTTTGCCCTTCCTGATAAAAGATAGTCTAGAGTCAAAAATCACCCCCAGATTCCTGACTTTAGACAGTGGAGTAGGGGGAAGGCCCAGAGTCTAAGGCCACTAAGATTGGTTCCAGAAGAAAGTATCCTTGGCAAAAAGAAGATCAGTGCTTTGATCTGAGTTCAACTTGTGGCTGTTGCTACTCATTCAATTAACAACTGTGCCCATGCAGCCATTAAAATGGCGCACGGCCTCGGTTACGTCCCTGGAGGTTGACACTACAATTTGCGTATCATCCGCATGTGCTACTGACAGGAAGCCAAATGTATGGATTAGTGTGGCAAGGGGTGCTGGATAAATGTTGAAGAGCTTAGGGCTCAGTGATAACCCCTGAGGGACACCACACGGTAGACTGATTGTTCTCTGTCAGAAAGGAATGAGCTTAGAAGATTGAGAGCTGATCCACCAATCCCAATCTACGCTAGGCGCTTCAACAGGACAGAATGGTTCACAGTGCCGAAGGCTGCGGGTAAGTCCAACAGGATCAGAATGCTTCTTAGCTGCTTGGTAGCCACTACCAGAGCAGGCTCAGGATTACATTATTATCCAAAAACTCTGAGAGTTAAGTGTTCATATGCTTTTCGAGGATCTTCCCAGCAGAAGGAAGCAAAGAGATAGAGATATCGTTTTTTTCCTCCTTTGGTTCCAAACAGGGTTTTTTAAGCAAAGGAAGAATGAAGGCCTTTTTTCAGTGAGAAGGAAAGTGAGTCGAAAATGGTATTTAGTAGAAGAGAAATAGTTACCATCCCAGCTATATCATGTAGAATTTTTGGCAGGCAGCAATCACACTGGGCTCCTGACATTATATGTTCAATATGTTCTACAACTCCTTCTGTGGTAAGAGTAGGAAAATGACAGAGTTCAATTTTATTGGAGTCTGTCCAGTCTACCCCAAGAGCCATAGCTGTAACAGTACAGGTAAAGTTCAGTTTTCCATGTGTTTCCTTTACTTTATTTTCAATAAATCCTGCTAACTTATTGCACTGTGATTGGCTGGAGGACAAGGTACTACTAGTGTTAGAGCTAGAAAGTACCTGGCCTGTTTTGAAAAGTTATTTCGTGGAGTTTTTGGCTAAGTTGATTTTTTCAAAGAAGTAATTTGTTTTTTCAGCAATAATCAATTATTTGTAGTCCAGGATGTATTGATTATATCTCTTCCTTGCTTTGGTGCTGTAGTTTCTTCTTCACACTTTCTCCTGTCCATCACATTTCTGTTTTAGTGCCAGAGTTTAGGAAAGAACCAGATTGATGTGGGCCTTCTTCTATAGTTTTTAATAATTTTGAGAGAAGCCAACTTGCTCACAGCCACATTTATCCATTCATTGGACTAAGCAAGGCTGTCTTCAATTATGTGGTTGATGAGGAGCAAATTGAAATAGTTAATAAAGAAATCCTTTGAGAATGTTTAAATAACGTTTGATTTAAAATATCTATGAAAGTGAGGATTTGTTTTGAAAAGCCAACAGGTTGAGTGAGATTTTTTCTGATGAACAGTCCGCTAGGCGTTTGATTACAACCTATAAATGGAACCACCAAAAATGTTGGTGCAGGAGGCAGTGGTTGCCAGGCACTGATACGCAATTGATATCCAACTTTATTTAAGAATTTCCATACTAAAAATGGCTGATTGAACTTAATCAGAATTTCCTTCAATTTCCTGAGATTAGGCCCACCCAAAAACAGAATTACTCCTCCATCACTGTCAAAATAATGCGATCATCTATGAAGAATGGGAGATTGAAATGTTGAAAGTCAACATCTCATACTATTGAAACAGAACAATAATGGGAGCAACAGAAATCAAATGTGACCCCCTCCAGCCATGCAGCCAGGTTAGTTTCATGCTTTAAATAATTTGGCCACATCACTTAATTCCTGAAAGAACTTTAGTGAATTAAACTCAAGGTGTCATGTAGCATCTTTAAAGCCCTTTTTATACAAACTGGGGTACTTCAAAAACAACTTGAACATTTATGTTGGTGAGAAAAGTCATTAAGAGCAAAGAAACTCTTATAATTGAGAAAGAAAGTTAAAAAAGTTATACAGTTGAACTTCCGTTTTTTCCATGAAGAGCTGTCTCAAAGACGTACTTCAGTTCTGAAAAAAACACTAAATCCCCACCTGTTTTTGAAGAAGTAACGCAAAATGTTGACCTACAAGCTTCTATTTTCCACTTCCATCTTCCATCTTTTTTCCTTTATACTTTATTTCATTTTTATCTATTTCAGAGCCTGATGTTGCCTTTCTGCTGAGCCTTGAGCCATCTATCCTTATCTCATGATATACTTGAGTTATTGGTTGTTTCTTTTGAGTTTTTATATTGCGATACACATCACAAGTTGTTGGGAACTTCTGAGCGGTGAAAACAGAGGCGGTGATGTGTAACACTGAAAGTACTTTTATTGAAGTACAACCAGACAGCACAATGACAGTCCCACAGCTCCAGGTGTCTGCAGTCAACTGACAAGCCTTGAACTCCCCCTCAGAATTCCCAATACATTCCATATAGAACGAGCTGACTTCAGTATTACGGAAACATAAGACATCCTCCCCCCTTTAACAAACACTACAAGTAAAGAAATAATTCCTAAACAACACAACACACAACAAACAAATAAACACCAATACGCCAATACTACAAGACACCACGAAAACCACACAACACACAAACAAAAACATAACCACTAACTGACACCACCCCAAATAAATTAACACCAACTCTGCGGTGTAACCAAGAGCAGGTGCCCTGAAGTAGAACACCTCTCTCCAACACGTAATCTTTCAGTTATTCAGGAGAACATACCCTCCTCCGGATCTCCCTAGAACTGACATCGCCTTCCCCATCAGCACCCACTTGGTGATTAGCATGTTTCTCAATCAAAGCTTCTCAAGACATGTAACCTGCACCGAAATCTGGCAAACAGTTTCTCTCCCAATTGAGACCATCCCAACAGACCAGACACATTCTGCTCAAACAATCACCATCGCTCTGTACTAGAGCTCTCACTACCATCCACCTCATCCACCAGACCATTATCTCCCATCAAAACCACACTCCTTTTGCTCTACCATTTCTCATTCTCTACCAAGACTGCATGTTTCGATACCTTAACGACATGCATCTTAGGAAAAAACTTGGAATTTCCTTTTTTTACTCCCATTGGTCTTTTCACTTTAATTACATCACCCACCTAAATGAATCTCCTTCACCTTTTTATCCTTGTCGTAATTCAGTTTGGTTTTAAGTTGAGCATTCTCCACTTTGTCCCGCACTTGACCCAGATCAGACAATCTGTCCAATCTGTCCGTGTGTGTTCCACTACCCAACTGGGACTCAACCTGCAAGATCCATATCAGCCCTTTAACAATACAAAAGACGAAACTCCTGTGAGGAAGTGTGGTGTGTTGTGATTGCTCCACAACCTCTCTTCCACAGCTTCAGTCATATTTACACCTGCTGTTTTAGCCAACTGAATTGTCTCCTTCAACATCCTGTTCACTCTCTTCACCATACTATTTCATTGTGGACTATACAAAGCCACCTTCAGATGCTTGACTCCAAACAACTTAAAAAATGACTGCATAACCTGAGATGTAAACTGGACTCCATTGTCTGGGGAACTCCTACCCTGTGAAACATGTCTTTCAACAGTTCTACTATAGCAGAGGTAGTAGGCTCTTTCAGAAATTTTCATTCAACCCAATTCAAGTAATAATCCACTAGCACCAATGCATGCCTCATGTCTAGATCAAGGTAATGCATTGTGCACATTTAGTCCATACTCGATTTTCACCAGGGACCATTGGGAAAAATCACTGGGTGAAGAGGAGTGTTACGCACATTTGCAGTTTTATCTACCTCTTGACAGTTCAAACAGTGGCCCACATCTGTCTCTACTTTAACATCCATCCCTGGCCACCAATAATACTGATACAGATGCTTCTTAGTGCCTGTCATGCCATGATGTCCCTGATGGGCAAAAGTAATCAATCTGGGTCTTAACTCCAATGAAGGAACCAGTAAAAATCCCCTCAGCACATCATTTCCCTCAATAGTTAACTCGTCTTTAACTTTATGATAGGACTGCAAGCCATCACACACATTCCTTTTCTCAGGCCAACCCATGATAATGATCTCCTTGATTTACATTTAGACTTGTCGTATTCAGAGATTTCCATCCCTTTCTGCTTATGTATTGCTGCCTCTAGTATCACTAACCCATCCTCTACACCAGGGGTACTCGCAAACATTTCCTCTGGGGCCGAAACGCACAGTCCGGAGTATCAAAGGGGCCGCACATATGACCCTGGAGGGGTTGGGGCAGAGTGATTCGGGATCAGGGGTGGGGCTAAGCTGAGGTGGGACATTGCATGGTGGGGAGTCTGGTTGACAAATTCTACCACGTGGAGTAAAACCATGCATGTCAATCTCAAAGTACTTCTTCACGGCACAATCAGTACAGCATGCTAGTTACAGGAGGTCTGAGGGTGCTATGAAATGTTTTTAATTAACCACGTCAAGAGACGTGGACTGACCTGGGCCCGAGGCAGTTGCATGTAACTGAATTTTAAGTAAATTAAGTAAACCGCTTAGCCAGGCTAAAACTGAGATCACCATAGCAAACCACTCACATCTAGACCTGGGCCCAGCTAACATACCCTGACTATTAGCAAGCTGCTAACTAAAAACCTGTCACCAAGCTTTGAACTGCTGCAGTGCACCATTTACTTTATAATGTGTGACAAAGCATGTTAGTGTGCTAATGTGGACACCAGCACTAAAACGTGCTGTGCTAACCCAAGAGGCACAGTTCTTAGAGGGCATGCTGTATTCAGTTGCAGATTTACAGCAATCTCTTTTGTTACCTACAAACTCAGTTGTGCGGGATCTTTGTGTGTTTGAGAGGTAGGCTTGTGACAGTGCACAGGAGTTCAACTCCCCATGTACAGATCATAGATGCGCCAAGACTTTCAAATTCATATGGTTGATAATATGCATGTTGGGTGGAAATAACAGACAATATTTAAGTACAAAGAAACAGTAAATATTGCTGTCTGTGTTCTGCTAACATACACAGTAAAGCACTTGGATGTATGTAGCACAACTAAAATCTGTGCTAGTCAGATATAACTAAACGTCACCTTTAAATGTCCATAGGGCACCACATTTTGCATCCCCCCATGCTATGGACCGGCGAAGCTACTAGGAAATTGTTCCAGCTAGGAACCTAATCACACATGCTGTGTGTGTTCAGTGTCAGTACTGCCACAGCAGATGCCGTCATGAAATGTTGGCACAGTTCTTGCAAATGAATGATGTGTTCCTTGGCTTGGCTCTAGACGACCTAACGGAAAACAGATTAAGCCAGCCTTCACTCTCTCTCGTGCACGGTATCACTTTGTAGCAGTCAGTCTGTCTCTGTCTCTCTCTCTCTTATTTTTACTCTTTCTCATACTGTTTACCCCACCCACATGGGATTAAGACAACAGCCCAGTTTCATATGCACAGCAAGTAATGCACCTTCTGCACACCTCTCTGATCATGCAAACTGGGTGTTTGATCCATAGTGCAGTCAATAGAGACAGCTGTTCGCAGTTGTTAAAACATGTAAATCAGGAAGCGGATGAAAGCCAGATTCCCAGACCCCAAGGCCAGTGTTCATCAAAGATCCCTGATCTACCCAAACTTCCAGCAAATGGGGATTGTGTGAAATGTAGGAGAGAGAAAGTGCCAGGCAGACTCAGGTGTTCTACTGGATTGCCTTTTCTCAATTATAAGTAACTGTGGTGCGTCTCAGCATCCCCAAGTAGGTATGAGCCTCCTTCAAACAGATACAGTTTATCAAAGTGTTACCAAGGGGTACTCCAAGTAGAGATGAAGGTATATGCAATTGGAAACAGAAGTTTGTTTCAGATACTAAGCACTGCAAGACAACCAAATTGCTTCCACCCTCGCTTCATCACCCCCGCCCCCTTCCCTGGCCTCACACTACTCTGGGCACCTCCCGTCTCCTGCAAACTGTCTGACTTTCAAAGACGAAACTTCGTCTGCAGATCGTCAGTGATAAGCAGGAGTTGCCCTTTTGTAGGCAGTTTGGCGTCAGAGGAGCTCAGGGTGGATGAAATGCAGTGTGCAGCCTCCGGGCTGAGGAGAGGCTAGTCCGAATTCAGGATGATTCCAGAGGTGAGGCACCTGGCAGGCTGGCAATGAAGCTAAACAATGGCGGAGAAATGCTGAGTGATGACTGCAGGGCTGGAAAGGAAAGCCAGCAACCTGCATGCATTTTAAAATCCTCCTTCCTGCTGCAAGCTAATGACAACACTGAGCAAGAAACGGGGATGCAGCCCCCGAAGAATGAACGGCCAGGATAAGGGCTGCGTTCTGTGTTTGCCGTTGTTTTCTACACGGGGGCCGCATAGAAAGGTCCGGCGGGCCGCACTTTGAGTACCACAGCTCTACACCAACCACACATTCCACTTCCTCTTCAGATTGGTCATTCTGAGCCTCATCAATGGGACATCTGGAGAGGAAATCTGCCTGGTAATTCTTCCTACCTGGAATGTGCTTGACTACATAATTTAATTCAAACATCCTAGATAATAATCTCACTAACCTCAGGCTAATGTTATCATGAAAATTCTTTGACATTAAGTATACAAGAGGCTTGTGATCAGTGACAGAGACAAATCTTCTACTCCATAAAAAGGTCTAAAAGTGTTTGGTTGCCCAAACACAGACTAATGCCTCCCTGTCTATTGTACTGTATTTGCGTTCTGTCATGGAGAGGCACCTTGAAGCAAAACCAACAGTGCGTTCTTTGCCCTCTACTATCTGTGAGAGGACCTCCTAGACCGACCCCTTTTGGGTCTACTGTTACTAAGGATTGCACATCATCCCTAAATGCGTTCAACGTAGGTGCTTTCACAATGAGTTCTTTTAAAAATTCAAATACTGACATTTTGGACCTTTCCTACACAAATTGTTCATCCTTTCGCATTCATTTTCTAAGGGGCTCTATCTGGAGTGCAAAATTATCTATGAACCAAGAGTAATATTCACTGACTCCCGGAACATACCTTAATTGATCTTTGTTCTCAGGTCTAGGACTGTTATTAATGGCCTTAACAAGATCAGCTTTAGGCTCAATTCCTGTTCCTGAAAGGTATAATCTAAATTACCAACCAAAAATGTACATGTTCCTTTTTTAACTCTAAAACCATGTTTTTCAAGAATGGTTATGACTTCACTTAATACACACAAGTGCTCCTCCACATCATTTGTAAAGATCAGAATGTTGTTCTGATATGCTAGAACATTTTTGCACTCCCCAAACAATGTGAAAATCAACTTCTGAAAAACGGAGGCAGCGGAGGCCAAGTCAAAAGGCATCCTTATGAACCTAAAATACCCAAAAATCATGTTAATTGATGCCAATGAGCGTGATACCTCTGCCAGCTGCACTTGATGGTAAACTGCTCTCTTATCTACACATGAGAAGACCTTGGAACCGCCCAGTTGAGCAAGCATTTTCTGTATCTTTGGCAATGGGAAACAATCAACTAAAATGTTGTTGGTCAGTGATCTCAAGCAAATAAAAGTCTAATGTAATCCGTGCCCCTTTACTTTGTCACAACAATGGGTGAAAGCCACTGTGAGGAATCAACAGATTCAATGACCATGTCAGTGCACAATCTCTCCAGATGCTGATTTAATTGGCCACAAACACTCAGTGGAGCATTCCATACTTTGTGGATGACTGGTATAGCATCTTTCTTGAGACTTATTTTGTGTCCATAACCTTGCACCATACCCAGTTTATCTTCAAATAGAGTGTTATGCTTGCGCAACAACTGCTGAAGAGTCTCATTAGGTGCCAGGAGTTCCACTAGTAAAATTAGACATGCCTTGCCTGGTGTCAAAACATCGCTAATTTAAATTGATCTTTCCGTCCTAAAATATTGTATCCTTTCTTCGCCACACATACTTTAGTGAAAATTGATCTACAAACTGAACATTCTCCAAAAAGTAAGCCATCATGTCTATATCATGCCAGCCGAATGCAATTGTACGGACATCAGGTGATGACAACTGAATAGAGTTCCATTTGTTGTAGTACAAGCCATCAGTTACGAAAGTAATTGGGGAACCTGAGTCCACTGTGACTTGAACGTCCACAACTCCAATTAGAATTGTGCAAAAAGGGTCATCATTGCCTCTTACACCCAAAGTTGTATCCTCAGTTTTGACCAATCAGAGCCCAGGATCGCCACGATCTCCACAAGACATTGCCTCTTCAGAGGAAGTCCCTCATACCTGCACTGAACCGGTGCACATTGATATGAAGATCCTAGTCACACACCGATAAAAATTCAGGCATCCTCCGATTTGGCTAAACGTTACTTTGGAAGGCTTTACCTTTGACCTCGACTGTTTGATAATAAGTAACTTGAGAGCGCACTCTGTATTATTCACGTTTAACTCCTTATGAACGGGAAATTGACAGATTGCTTTCTTTATCGTTCGCGCAGATGCATTGCCAGTAATTGCTATTTGCTCACAGCTTATTTTACCGACTACGCAGCCGGAGCTCATACCGAGAGGTGAGAGGCATTAACTAGAATCCACAGCGGTGTTTTGGCATATAGAAATTAACATCATTTACGACACTAAGTTGCATTTTGGTTGACTCTTGGGTAGGTTACGCAAACCAGTTTTCCACAGGAGTGTAGTGCCACAACTTGAAGTATAATCCTCCTCACAGACTCGCCATTACAGTGGTAGGTGATATGTTTATCTACACCTAGATATTCGTTAACACATCCCAATAAGCACTTTACAATATTACCGGATTCTGTGTATTTCAGAGTAGACGAGGAACTTTGGTTTGAACATCACCTTTTTTGTTAATTCCAACAAACGGAGGAATCAGTGTGCTACTAGATTCGTGGAGGTACAGAACTCCGTATCTCAGATAGTTTATGCTAATAGAAGCGATTACCACAATAACTAATTTCATTCAGTCCAGTAACCATACTATTCACTGGAGCGGTGGCGTAGTTACCTTGGCTTTTCACTTTTCCTTTTTCTCCATTTTTCTTTTGACTTCACTAACTCACCTGGATTCTGGAAATTCATTTCTGACAATACCACATTTGTTCTATTTTAGAAAATTTGTTTTTTTTACTACTTGTAAATGAGAATTCATACATGTGTGTATTCATTATCTATATGTTTATTTTAGAATTCCCCTGAAGAAGGGTGCTTAGATCATCCGAAATACATTGGGAATGGTTTTCTCCATGATTGTCAAGTCCTCTCATTATAATTATTGGAGTTTTTCATCGAATATGAATTTCGCTTCAGATGACATTTAACTTCAGTTTCTCTTTTGGATTTGTGGACTTACAGTATCAAATTTATGTTTATGATGATCGACCATTTAAAATTGATTAATTGTATATAATATTGATACCTCAACATGTGATAGACTCCTAGTTGAGTGTTTAAGGTAGTGCTTTGCTTTGTCTAGGACATTTGGCCCTAGTTTCCTTTAACTTTCTAAATGTGCCATTTTCAAAATTGTAATTTAAAATCCGAGGTCATGTTAGGGTTTGTCGTAAAAATCACGCTCAACCTCATGCAGAGTCTTAATGAATAAATACCGATTGTGCAGATCCAATATGCAAGTGCCTTTCATGTGTATTCCAGAAATCTTTGCTAAAATTATTGTTTTAAAAAATCACACCATGATTGTAAAAAGAAGAAAGGTGTTTATGTTTTCTTTTGTATTCGTGTATTATTATTTGTACTTTGCCAATGCTTATTTGCAAGATTAAGGTTTTGCTAGTATGCAGCATGCACAAGTCACATTGAAGGTTCAGACCTCTTGTTCTTAGCAAGCACGTTTTGGAGCACACTCTCTATGCAGTATGGACGAGTCACGTTGACGTTTCAGACAGTTGGTCCATGTGCTGCACCTGTTATTCCTTTCGCATCTAAGCAACCCCACCCGCCTGAAAATCTATTTAAACCCCAAGCGAACTAAAGCACATGCTTACGCTCGTTATTGCTTCACTCATCTGGAGTCTGCAGCCCTTCATCGGTTGGAGTTCCCTCTTCCGTCATCCTGGCATCTCCTACGCGCTGAGCAGCCTCTCCGGTCCAACCTGATTAATCTTCCCCTTCTCAGCAAAGGAAACCTGTTCTCGTCGTTCCGGTATCGTTTTTTAAAGGCGCCTCGACCTGAAAAAAGGAAAGTAAGTTAGCGGTCACGAAAAGGACGTGCAGAAGATTACAGTAAGTCTTTTATTTATTATTTTGGAAACGAAAGATAAAACGACTTTGGACAAACGAACAAAGGTCATTATTGAGGATTTTGAAAGTCAAGCAAGGCACGCTACGATACAAACAGTACTTATCTTTATTTAGACAATACGTCTTCTTGGCAAAGATCAATCCAATGGACATATATAAAGAACAGAAGAACATTCTTAGGTGAAATAAGGCGTTTTTATGAAACAAAGCATAATTTCTTTTTAGTAAGTGTACAACAGGCGCCAGATCTCATACTCTTTGGTTGATGTAGTAACAATAGAACATCTGTGCTCAAGGGTGTTTATTTCTTTTAAAGAAAGAGTAAATTGCTCTAAATTTTGCAATTATACGAATGACATTCTGGTGGAGGCAAGACCAGAATAAAGAGGAATCGCAATTCATTGTATAGCCAGGAGATAATTGGAGATGTTAGGTTCTAATATCATATGCTAATGTTATGTTTTGTTGTTTCTTTTGTCTGACATTAGAGATACAGTCCATAGACGTCTGGTCATCCACAGCAGATAAAAGCTGGAAACTAGAGTGTTTCTCTCTGTTTATTATTTTGTCCCAATTCCCCCTTCCCTTAGGATTTTGCTCCTGGTAAGCTGTGTTTACGAATTCAGTTTTCCAGACGCAAGTTCTTGGGGGTAGCTGAGACCAATCCTCTCATCTCTCAAGTTGAACGTCCTGGATTTCAGGTGAGTGAAGGTCTAACAGTTCACCATAAGTTAGGATTTTAAATTTCAATTCCAGAGACACTAAATATTAACTGGTTACATGTTCCCATTTGAAAATGACACTTAAAATTGTATTAAGCTAACTCCAATATTAGTCTATTGGAGAGGTAGGCCTTGCAGTAGAGGAAAAGGAATTTGAAGATTTTTTTTTATTTTATTACTGACACGTAAAACTTAGATGTACATGCCCTAACTTTTAACTCTGGGCTGTCCAGGGCCTACCTTAGGGGTGACTTATATGTATTAAAAATGGAAGGTATGGGCCTGGCAAATGGTTTATTTTGGTAGTTCGACATGGCAGTTAAAAACTGCACACACAGACCGCAATGGCAGGCATGAAAATGTTAGTCTATTGGAGAGGTGGGCCTTGCAGTAGAGGAAAAGGAATTTGAAGATTTTTTTTTACTACTGACATGTAAAATTTAGAAGTACATTGCCTAACTTTTAACTCTTGGCTGTTCAGGGCCTACCTTAAGGGTGACTTATATGTATTTAAAAGGGAAGGTATGGGCCTGGCAAATGGTTTATGTTCGTAGCTCGACATGGCAGTTAAAAACTGCACACACAGACTGCAATGGCAGGCATGAGTCATGTTTAAAGGGCTACTTAAGTGGGTGGCTCAATCAGTGCTGTTGGTCTACTTTTAGCATTTAATTTATAGTCCCAAGGCACATGTAGTGTTGCTTTTACTACAGTCTTACCAGTTAATTATAAAAGCCAATTGGGGATAAGCCAATATTGCCATATTTTAAGGAGTGAGCACACGCACATTAGCACTGGTTAGCAGTGGTAAAGTGCCCGGAGTCCTAAGGACAGCAAAAATGAGATCAGCAGTAAGGGGGGAGGAAGGCAAAAAGTTGGGGGGAAGACCACGCTAAGACTGACAGGTATAACAAGTATTATTTGTGGTTGAATCTTTATGGGCAGTGGCTTGGCAATGGTGCCATGGTCCCTGACGCAAGTGAGGAAATTGGGTATCCATCCCCTAGGTACATAGGGCCTCTTACGATGTCAGAGAGCCCACCACAGACAGCCTGTCGGTGGCGGGCCTTCCGCAATCGGAAGGAGGTTTTCCACCCACCAGATATCTATGGCTGGCGGACAGGTGGCGGTCGGACCGCCACGGTCCCGACATATGGTCTTTCTCCGCCCGTCTGTCGGACCTCCCAGGAAGGCCAGCCTTGCGGCAGTGCCAGCAAGGCACAGCCATTTGGTTTATAATATCCCTTTCCGCCGGTCGTTCTGCGGCGGTCAACCCGCTACAAAATGATGGTGATTTGGGGGCCCCTAGCGGGCTCCCACAATCCCTGGGCCTGTGGCAAGGGCACTGGGGGGCACCTCTGGTGCCCCCTACAAACCCCTGCACCATGTGGCAGGCACAGCATGGTGCCTGCCACGTACTGCAGGGATATGAAAGTGCCTCATGCGGCAGGGGCTGCTGACTGCATCCCAGCCACAATGCAAAAAATAGGGCCTGCGACCGCCACAGTGGCGGTCACATCATAATGCGGTTGGTGATAAGGCTGCCTCATAGGCGTCCGGTCCCACTACCGCAAAAATGGCGGTCAGACCGCTATCATAGTGACCCCCATAATAAATAAAAAGTCACTAATTAGGATGAAGTGTGCCCATCACAACCTTTGGGCCCAGGTGGCACTGCACCCGCTGCATTATTGGTACCTTCACCCCTTCCTGTGGGCCTTATGCCCTGTGAAATAGTGAGCAATGTCACTAATCCCAGCGCCTGTTCTTTCAGCTGTGGAATGAAACCTAAGAACAGAACGTCACAACTTAACCACTTGCTACTGCAGGAGTTATATGTTCTTTCTTCCATAATTATTACTGTGCCATTGTCAATGAGGCAAAGATGTTGTTAAGGTCTTTATTAGAAGTTACAAGAAAAAGTCGTCTCTTTCACAGATTCGGGGAAGGGTTCTTTTCTTTCTTAAGTAAAACTTATGTGGTTTTACATCACTTCAGCAGGCTTCTCGATTGTAAGCTAACCTTACTTCAGTCTTCATTCTCTGTGTTTTTTAGGAATGGAAACCATAAAACATATCTACTATGCATTCAGGACTATTTTAATACTGCAGTTCCCACAAAACATTTGGTGCCCTCCTTAAAACACACAGTTTGCATCACTTATTTATTTGATTTTGCTCCACATCACAGAATCTGGGGAACTTACTGAGGGAAATCTTTTGACATAGTTTTAACAAGAGATATCTAGTCTCATCCTTAATGATGATGACTGTCCATAAAAGGAGAGTGGGTCTGGGGAGTTGGTGGTAGAGGCAGGTCGCAGAATAGGACTCGACCTTACAGGAAACCCCTTTTTGGATCCTAAGAACTTTGCTCAAAAGTATTGATTCTGTAGCCCAGATTCTGAAAGAAATCTTGGAACTCAGCACAGCACCCAAAGAGGCGTGCCAGGCAGAGGGCAGGAGAGCACCATAATCACAGGGACATGGCACTCTCCTTCCCTCTCCCTAGCGCCGGCGTGATTTCACTGCCTTTTGCCGGGCACACACCTAAACGCCGTAGTGCTAGGGTGTGTGCCTGAGTCTACCATAGGTTTTGTACAGGAAGGGTATCCTTCCCGTACAAAATGCAATGGCTAGACACACCTCTAAGCTTTTCCCAATTTGTGTGTGGCCTGCACAGTGCAGAACACATGCAAAGTCAAGAAAACAGGAGAAATGAAAATATTTCTCCTTTTTGCACCTGGTTTCCAGCTACATTAATTTTTGGTGCTAAATCCTGTCTAATAAATAATGTTAGTAGATAGTGTTTAGCATCAAAAAGCATGGGTGGTTGCATGGGAATGCCTATGTACCACCCATGTAACGCCCCCTTGATGCAAAGTAATGCAAGGCAGTGATTCACACTGTATTGCGTTACTTTCCCATACAAACCAATGCTAATACCAATTAGCGTTGGTTTGTTAATCGCCTAAAAAGTTTTGCTAAATGTTTGTGAATCTGGACCTGCAGCCCAGATTCTCAAAGGTGTCACAGAATGCAGCACAGCAACCACAAATGCTGCGCTGCATTGCATGACAGGTAGAGAGCAGGAGAGCGCCATATTTACAAAGATATGGCTCTATCTTCCCCTCTCCCTAGCACCAGCACGGTTTTCAGTTGACGCACGCCAGGCACACACCTTCCCGCCATAGTGCTAGAGGGTGTGCCTGAGTCTAATATAGTTTTGGAAAGAAAGGGTACCCTTTCTGTACCAAATACTATGGCTGGACACACCTTAAAGCTTTTCCTACCTTGTATGTGTGCTGCACAGTGCAGCAAGCATGCAAAGTCGGAAAAAGGAGAAATTTAAATCCTTTCCAGTGGCATTAATTTTTGGCGCTTCACCCTCTCTACTAATGTTAGTATTTATTTTTATTTATTAACTGTACAATTAATTAAAATCATTACAGTAAAAACAATCAGCATATAAAAACTATAACAGTGATACTAAAGGCTTCAATTTATGTTAGATAAAATTTAGCGCCCAGCCCCAATGCCCACACGATCAGCTTTCACCAGAGTTTGGTGTCTGTGCGGTGTGGCCTTGCACGCCTTCATGGGGGCCCCTTTGAACCTAGGAAAATAAACTACGTTACAGGGCGATGAACTAAACGCCCTGGCGCTCCAATTGACCATCTTGAAATAGCGCTGACTTTAAGGGTGTGCTGTGGGTGTTTAGAGCAGCAGAGCTTTTTGCAAAGCCGGTCAGCTTTCTTCCACCAAATTTGCAGTACCCTCCACCAGAGTTTGATTGCTTTCGTTAACAACTTTTAAAGCAATCCTAATTTGATGGATGAATTTTGCCAGTCTTGCTAGAGTCGTTGTGTTGGTGGTAGATAGGCACAACGCTGACCTTCGCTATAGGACATTATTACATTGGTGATTCAGATCGGGCTCAGGAGTCGCCAGTGTTCGTTATTAATGTTGGGGCAACAGCATAGAAGATGGAACCAGGATTCCCTCGTGTAGGCGCACAGTCTGCAGTTTTTGAATTCCCCCGTACAAGCCCATGAGGGGTTAAAATCATCAATTGCTAATATGTTTAGTCTCATAGAAAGGATTTTGCTTCAGGCCTGTGGAGTGAGAGCCTCGCTTAGGTAAGGTTGTGCTTTGCCTGCCGTGTAGAAATGATTCCGCGGATCTAAGTGTGCGCTTGAACGGAGAGATTTGAGATCAAAATCAAAGGAGGTTTCTCGTACTTGTTTGTTTATGGATCTTTTCCAAGCGTTCAGGGAGATATCCAGCCACGTTATACTTTCTTCGTTGATTTTCAATGTCTTAAATGCTTTTCCTGGGCTGGTGTGCCAGGCCGTACTTGACCCCTCAAAGATAGATCTCAGAAGATATTTTAGAGAATTGACCGAGGCCTTTAGTATCCTTAAGTACAGCTTTATGATCTCCCCCTGGCATGTCAGGTCTGGCCTCGCTAGGCCTAACTCCAGTCTTAGCCTTGCTTTTCTAGCTGACCTCGGAATGTGTAGCACTGATTTGTTGGCCTCAACTTGTGCTGAATTGAGGAAAGCATCCTGTAACCTGGGGAAGACCAGGTGACCGTAACTAATAGCTGGTAAAAGTTTCGCTTTCAGGACAGTTAATATTGGACCAGCAGACGGGCTAACCAGGTTGTGGCTTGGTTGTTTTAGTAGGTGTGTGACCTTACTGGCCTTGGAGCTCTGCTGTTTCAGGTGGGCCTTCTCCTTGGCCTGTTCCATCAGCCAAACCCCTAGATAGTTGTATGAAGCCACCGTGTTAATTTGCAAATTTCCCATTAGCCAATGTGTTTTCTTCTTCAGGTGGTAAGTCCCAAAAATGACAACCTTGGTCTTTCCCTGGTTAAGTGTCAAGTTGTTGGTATTATTGAAACAGTTTAATGCATTTAGGGCTCTTGGTAAGCCACCTTCGTGTGATCCAATATAGGTGTATCGTTGGCGTACTGTAGCACCGGCAACCTCACGCTTCCTAGTCTAGGGGCTACTAGACTGGCTCCTTTTAGGTCCACCCCCATGTCCGCAGTGTATAAGTTAAAAAGTATGGGGGCCAGCATGCATCCTTGGTTCAGCCCATTCTCTGTGGGTAATTTAGGGGACACTGTGCAGCCACTAGATTTGACCCGCACCCAGGTGTCTTCATAAAGTGATCTAATTGCCTTCAGAAGGTTTGGTGGACTGCCCCAGTTTTCTAGCTTCCACCACAATCTTTTGCGGATGACTTTATCGAAGGCTGTACTGTAGTCCACAAAACAGCAGAAGAGTGGAGGGTGATTCTTCAAAGTTACCTGGGATAAGTACGCTAGCGCCAATACCTTGTCCAAGGCCAATGACTGTGACCTAAAGCCAGTCTGGTAGAAGGGTATTATACTTTTCTCTTTGGCCCACTTCTCCAGATCCTTCAATAATAGGCGGGCGTAAACCTTGGCTTTAAGGTCAAGCAGGTTGATAAGCCTGTAATTTTTTTTAAATGGGGACCAATATAGAGGCCCTTCAAGAATCAGGGGTTATAGCTGTCGAGAAGGTGTGATTATAGAGCGGAGTTAGGGTTGCTGCCCAGAAATCGGGGGCCATTTTAAAGACCGGTGCTGGAATCCCATTGGGCCTAGGAGCCCCATCATTATTCATGTTCTTGACAGTCTTAATGACCATTTGGGGGTTTATCCAGGCTGGTGGAGTGCGGTGTGCATCAACCAGGGATCTGTTATCCATAGGCGAGTTGCCAAGGCTAAGGGTCGTGTCTCCTGGCTATGTGCTGGCTTGCTGGGCTCGACCCCCCCATGGCTGGTCCCTTCTATGCCGTCAGTGTTGATAGGCGCGGTTGCATATAGCTGCTTCACGTATAGCATCAAATCTTTTTCTGCTATGCCATTTCCTCTCGGGACCCCTTGGCTGGCCAGTTGATTTATGTGTCTCCATAATCCCGCTAGATTATTTTGCTTAAGCAGGGAGAAGACTTTGAACCATTCCCTTTCTGTATTGGCTTTTTTATGTTCCCATAGCTTCTTCCTTAGTGCTGCCCTTAACGATACAACGGATGGACCCTCTGTTTGTCTGCCCCCTCTTCTCTTTATTGCGCGGGCCTTACGCAGGAGCCATTTGCATTCTCGTATGCCTTTGTTTGGCCAAGTGCTTCCAGATCTTATTTGCCCGTTGGGCCTGGGGCACTGAGACTGGTGGTTCCCAAACTTTGCTTGTAGTTCCTCAATGATGTTCTCCCAACCGTTTATGGGTGGGCATGAAGGAGACAGGCACCCTTCCTGTTCCTGTTCCAGCCATGTTTTGAGTGTATTCCCTATCTTATTGGACCATTTTATCCTACTAAGGACACTGTGTCTTTCATCCCCTCTTGATTCACCAATGGTTTGGAGGATTTTGGATGACAGGACTTTCAGCTGGAACATCGCTCTTAGTGGCCTATGATCTCTGTCTGTCCGATCTTCAACTTCAAAATCTTCCAATCTGGCTTCCATCCCTTCACTGGCCATGATGTAGTCGATTCTTGAGGAATCCCGAAAGGTGGGCTGGGGCTCCCAAGAGTTCAAACAGACTTTTCTCAATGCGTGGGTTGAGGTCAGCTTATGATTGTTCAGAAGGTAGTGGAGGGGTGCTACCCTGCCTTGTCCCCAAAGAGGGGAGTCAGCTTTATCAAGGTCCTTCAGGTTAACATCCCTGGCTAGAATAACCTGATGTGATTGATGCTTGTTTAGGAGGTCTTCTATTTAACATGACAGTGCCTCCAACTGATTTTTCATGGCGGTCTGCACGGGATTGATATAACAGTTTATTATCAGAAGGCGCATTGGATTTGAATTCTGGTTCAGACCTCTAATCTGTAGAGCTTGCAACCCTGGTGAATTCAGGTTAATGTCTGTGTCATCGAAGGCGCATTTGTGTTTTATAAAAACTGATAGTCCACCAGCCAGACGGCCAAAAAGATTCCTTTTTATGGCAGGGACAAAGTGCTCATGAAACCCAGCCCGTGGAGTGCTAGACAATGCCCACGTCTCTTGGAGGCAGAGTATGTCCCCAGTTTCCAGGAACTGCTTCAAATTTTCGTTTCCACTGATTTTGCTAATCCCTGCTATATTCCAGGAAATTATGGTTAATTTCTGCTTACAAGAAGCTCCTCGCTAAGCCTCTCCCCTGCCGGGCTGGTGTTCTCCTCCGTTAGGAGTACTGCGGCATCCTTCTTAGAATTCCGGTGTGACCAGGTGTAGGGGGGGCTACACAAATGTCACGATGGATATTTCGGCATAAGATCCTAATTCCCATTGAGTCCCTAGGACCCGACTGACTACCGCCCCGCGATCCTATACTACTAACTACTATCTACTAATGTTAGTAGATAAGGTTACGCATCACAAAACATGGGTGGTTGCATGGGAACGCCCATGTACCACCTATGTAACACCCTCTTGACGCAAAGTAATGCAAAGCAGCGTTTCACACTGCTTTGCATTTCTTTCCTATATAAATCCAATGCTAATACCAATTGTCATCGATTTGTTAATCCCCTAAAAGGTTTAGCTCCAGGTTAACGTTAAAAAAAACCCGCTAACTTGATGCTAAACCTTTGTAAATCTGGGACGGTATATCCTCTTGCAGCAAAGTCAGGGGTTTAAAAAGAGGAAACTAAGTGAACACCTCTCTGTTAAAAATATCGGGGCTTGTTAGGTTCACATTCACAAAGCCACACATAAATCTTATAACTGTGGAAAACTTGTTTTGGTCCAAAATGTTACGCCTGAAGTTTGCTATTTACTCCTATCCTAAATCGGTCAGACAATGACACCTCTGTGTGTCAGAGATGTCCCATGTACCTACACCACTGAAATGGTTCTCACATTTTTTTATGCAGTTTTACAGAATGCATCAATAAAAGAAGGTATGCTGTTCCTAACAGTGGAAAATGAGAAAGACCAGGTTGGCCAAGTGAAACTGAGCTCACTCTTTGACCAGAAGGAGGAAGGGGATTCCTCCTTTTGGAATTAGGACCCTCACACACCCAGCCAGCTAGGTGTCATGCTTCATCATAGGGTCTGCTCCTCATCAGGTCAGCACTGCAATCCCTGACGGGCACAATATGAGGGGCTCTTTGGCAGAGGTCTTTTATTCCATTCCGTTTGGTGCAGTGGGTGTGAGGGGCCTAAAGAGTGTAGATGTGGAGAACGTGAGTCAATAGACTAGGTGAAAGCTAAAACAGGAAGTGGACGTCCAATCAAAACTATTTTAATGAGTGTGGCCCCTATCCCCTTCCTCTTTCTGGTCACATAGTGAGCTCAGTTACACTTGGCCAACCTGGTCTTTCTCCTTTTCCACTGTTAGGAACTGCATACCTTCTTGTATTGATCTATTGCTTGGCATGTATGCTGGACCTGTTTAAAAAGCCACGAGTCCCTTTCTTTGAAGATATGTTTTAAAGAATGCTACATTCCATTATGTCTCATATTTCTAACATCAAGTTATATTAGAAACGCACAAAGGGGCATATGTACAAGAAAATAGTGCAGTGTGGAGCTGCAGCGCACATAGAACTAGCAAATCGCCATTATTTAATGATTGTTTTTGTGCAGAAAGGAACCCCTTCCTTGCTCAAAAACAATCATTAATTGCGATTTGCAATTTCAATGTGTGCTGCAGAAGGTGGCAGCACCTATAGAAAAATCAAAAACGAGAAGGACTGAAAGTATTTCTCCTTGTTGCGCCAATCTAACACCTGCTTTTGTGAAGCATTAGTTTTTGGCGCTGCTCCAGATTTTCACATCATTGTAAATCTGGGGCAGCGTCAAAAAGCAATGGGTGTTGAGGTGGAACAACCACAGTAACACCCATTACACGCCTCTTTCATGCAGGTACCGGCGTGAAAGGGTATTATATTTACAAAGCAGCATTAAGCCATGAAAAGTGGCTTAACACTGCTTTGAAAATATGGTGCAGAGCATTTCACCATCGGAATGTTGAAAAAAGTGTCGTTCCAGTGGTGTAATTCCCTTGTAAATTTGCCCCAAAATTGTTAAACTATCTGAAGCCACTATTTTTAGACACACTTTGGGGCATATGTACAAGAAAATGGCACAGAGCTGCAAATTTTGCAGCACCGCTTTGTGTAATGTCGAAAACCCAGGGATGCGCCGTAATTGCAAGAATACGGTGCATCCCTGTGTTTTTCCATGTGCTGGCACTAAAAATAGCTGCCTAGGGCCACCACAGGCACTGTTGCACCATAGTGCAAAGGTGCCTGTGCTGCAGGTATGATTGTTTATGTGCAAGAAGGTAAACCTTTCTGCACGCTAACTATCACAAATAGCATTTTGCTCTTCCAATGTGTGCCACAGAATGCAGCACACATAGAAAAATGTGCGCCAATCTAATGCCTGCTTTTGCATGGTACTAGCTTTTGGTGCTGCCTCAGATTTACACATCCTTGTAAATCTGGGGCAGCGTCAAAAAGTAATTAGGCATATTTACAAGCCCTCAGCGCCACCAAATCTTTTTTTGATGCTCTGGTGGCACAGTGCCATTTTCCATATTTACATGGTGGCACTAAGCCACTTTGCGTGGCTTAACGCCACCTTGTAAATATGCTCCTTTCCGCCGCAGTCCAAAGGGGCATGCAATGGGTGTTGCTGTGGGCGTTCCACTGCAACACCCTTTGCTTTTTGATGCTGCCCCAGATTTCCAAGGCTGAGGCAGCGTCAAAAACTAACACCATGAAATACCAGGCATTAGAATGGTACAACGAGGCTAAAGTATTACATTCTCCACGTTTTTTGCTCTTCTGCAGCACACATGGATGGTGGAAATCGCCATTGTTGATTGTTTATGTGCAGGAAGGTGTCCCTACCTGTACATAAACAATCGTCCGTGTAGCACTTGCACCCTTGCAGCATGGAGGCAGGGTGCCTGCTCTGGTGCCAGCTACCTTTTTGTGCGCTAGGAGAAACACAGGGGTGCGCTGTATTCTTGTCAATATGGCGCATCCCTGCATTTTGAAAATGTCGGAGCTTCCAAATTTGATGCAGCTCAGTGCGCTGACATTTTCATGTGCATATGCCCCAATGGGTGTTTCTGTGGAACGCCCACAGCAACATTCATTGCACGCCCCTTTCATGCAGATACCTGCGTGAGAGGGTTCCATATTTACAAAGCGGCGTTAAGCCATGCAAAGGGGCTTAAAGTCGCTTTGTAAATATGGTGCAGGGCATTGCACCACCAGAACATTAAAAAACATGGCGTTCGGGTGACATAATCCCCTTGTACATATTCCCTTTTACTTCTTGGAAATCTTACCAGGCGGGTTTCGTGGTGGGTTTTATTGCCTGTAGAGTGGGCCACATTGTCTCTAGCGCTTCTCAAAATACCAAAAGGCTTCTTTCCGGAGTATCTAGCTCACCCCGGCCAAAAGGAAAGTAGGATCGATGGAGATTTCACACAGTTATTAGCCCCAGAAAGGTAGAAATTTGGTATGAATCCTACAGGTATAATCTGTGCTAACATTGATCTAGTAATTTGCAGGAAACCTTTATCCGTACAGTAAAAACATTTACAGAAATTATTTAATATTTACAGTGCAATACAGAAACTACATCAGAACACAGGCTAACATAATACCATTATTGCCTAGCACACAAAGAAGAGATACTTATTTTATTTTATTTTTTAGTTCAAATGTTTTATTGGTTTTACAAAAAAGAAAAAAAAAGAGAAAAGAAAAAAGAACAATGGAAAACACCAGAATGAACCTCTTATCAAGGTTAACACAACATGTAAATACAAAAAGGTTAACTTATAATAGCATAATATGAAAAGATTGTCACAATGATAACACAATGGAGCTAACCTCTAGAGATCTCTAAAAATAGAAAAAGAGAGAAGATTAAGATGAAGAAAGGGAAATAGAAAGGAGCAAAAAGACGAAAGAAGGAGAGACCTAGAGACAGATAACGCACATTTTCTATGCAGTTGTAGGCACAAGAGTAATCCATTAACACCATATGTACTATGTAGCATAAGTGTAATACAAAATACAACCTATTCATAGGGAATAAATCAAAATTATACAGCAGGGTTGGTTACAATCTCACGAAGGTTTATGGGAGTCAAAAAAATTGTCCAACGAGTTCCAAATCTGTCTGGATGAGGGTTTTCAAAGAGAGTTTTGTAAAGCAATGTTCGCTGCACTCCTGAAGTGAGTAATCCAATTTAACCAATTCTGATAGGAAGTCTTGCTAGTGTCTTTCCAGTTGGTAAGAATAATTTTCACAGCAGAAGTTAATAGAAGATCGAGCGGAGCTTAATCAGAATCAGATTCTAAGTCTACCCTTAAAAATGCCATTGTTAGTTTAGAGAATTCTTTAACCAATGTACACTTAAACAATGTACACTTAAACAATTCAGATAAGAATTCAAAAATCCTATCCCAGAAAGACTTCACAGCCGAACAATGCAGGATAAGATGGGCTTAGTCCCCTGTTTCTTGGTTACAGTTTCAACATGAAGCATCGTCGCGAATCCCGAAAGAAAATAATCGGGCAGGAGTCCAGAAGGCTTTATGTAAAAGCCAATATTTGGTTTGAGAAAGCACTGGCGATATCTTATTGCGTGAGACTGGGTTCCATAGTGAAGCCATAATGGTTCGGATAGTGGAACTGAAGAGTGTAGATCCCAGTATGTTGCAGTCTTATTATTGAGGTTCGAGGTTTTGGGACGGAGGAGTTTATGTATCTGGGAAATCTGGTGACCTAATTTGTTTATTTTTGACACAAACAATGGCAATGATGGTTGTTTAGTGGATAATTTGGATTTTGACATAGCAGCTTTTACTTTCAGAGAGTTGTAAAATTCAATATCGGCTAAATGATATCTAGTTTGTAGGTCTGAAAACGTAATTGGGTATGAGGCATCCTCCAGCTGACAAGGGAAAAAGACACCATTCTCAACCCAAGTGTCAAAGGTTAGGCTTTTGCCTTTGTAGAGTATTCTACTATTGTACCATAATGATTCTAATTTAGAACCAAGTGTTTATCTATCTTTAAGAGTGCTAGTTTGGTATTCCTAAAAATAGACCTAGAGCTAGCTGGATAAAGGAAATTGGTTGCAAGGAGTGAAAGAGGGTTCAAATTGTTAAGGATAGCTTTCTCTACTTCCAACCATACAGGTCTGTAATCAGCAAGGGGCAAGATCCTTTGACTTACATGGAGAAAAACTCCATCTGTAAATTCGTTTTCTCAAAATGCTGTGTGAAATTCGCGATACTCTACATTCAAATTGTTAAGGATAGCTTTCTCTACTTCCAACCATACAGGTCTGTAATCAGCAAGGGGCAAGATCCTTTGACTTACATGGAGAAAAACTCCATCTGTAAATTCGTTTTCTCAAAATGCTGTGTGAAATTCGCGATACTCTACATTCAAAATGACACAAATGTTTCTGAAATGTCTTCTTTAAATGCAGATATAAAAAAAACATTAGCCAGAAGAGAACGAAAAAGGCAAAAGGAGTGGAGTGAATCTAAAGGGAAAACATATTCTCAACAGTAAAAATATTGCTGTGCGTTTCAACATGTTTAGGGGCAGAATATGGAACAATATTACCAAGCAAAAATGTATTTTAATGTGAATGTATGATTGTAAAGGATCGGAAAACAAACTGGTTCACGGTTTAGCTAATTTGTGAAAATATGATTTATTATTCTACAGTACAATAAAGTGCAACTCTCTGGAAAGCGGTCCTGCTTGTGTTTGAGAGCCCTGCTTGAATATGTGTAGATTTTATTTTCTTCAGAAATTAAACTAAACGCGAGAGGATCAAATGTGTGTTTAAGAATTCATAACAAAATTTCAATATTACATGTACATAAAGCAAAACAATTACCAATTTGTGACTCTGTGTTTGTATTAGCAAAATAATTTTATAAAATGTGGCTTGTGAAGTACATCTTTTATTTATTTTTTGCTGAAACTAATACATATTCTGTTTTTTGTTAATCATAAAACCCCATTTGGTTTAAAATGTCTTCCTGTATTTTTTGGGTTACGCATTGCCATGGAAAAGAAGATAGTCTTATTAAGTGAGCAGGCAGGCATATGGGATTGCCTTCTCTACATCAGATGCAACATTTCAAGACTATCCTTTTTACCAAGACCGCTTCAAAGTTTCCGTAGAGAAGACATTTACTAAAATAGGAGGTGTATTCTGAATGGTAGCTCAACAGCACTATCCAATGGAATTTGGAAGTATTGTTTTTGACATAGAGACTTAAGGTAAATGGAAAACATTTCTGTAAAAACGCCTCCTAAGTAAAGTGAGTCATTTTAAAGCAGGAAAGAGAGGAATTAACAACATTTGCCATATTTTCTGATTCCTTGTTCACGTGCCCACCAGGACTGATTGGCTATTGTTCAACTGTCAATAAATCCTGACTTGCATAAATCACAATTAACATTATTTTGCTACTATCCCTTCCATCAAGAAGGTGTTTGGTCAATCTCCTTCCAATGGTTAACAATTACCTACCATAAATATGGCTCATTCACAACCTTGCTCCTAATAGGCTCACTGGTTGACGGCCTCATTAGTTTGACAGTTTTTCTGAGGATCAGTCTCTGCTTCTTTTTCGTTAGAGACTTTGATTTCAGTCTGTTAAACTTCTGGAACTGGAGTTTCTTGTTCAGTTTGTTGATCTTCACCCCTCTCTTCCTCTTGCTGTTGAACAGGCAACGGTGCTGTTGGTTTGGGTGTCTCTTGGGTGTTGGTGCAGTCATGAATGCTTTTCGTTCGGGATCCTAGACCAAGATTGCTTCCTCTGGATTTCTCACCTTTTTGGTGTGATGCCATGAATCCAGATCCAGCGCACTTACCAGCAGTGTTTGCCGTTAAAATGAACTGGAAGGGTCCTTTCCACCTGGGCTCTAGACAAGTCTTCCGAACATGCTTCTTGATCATGACCCAATCACCACGACTGAGGTTGTGGCACTGATCTTGATGTGTATTTTGTGTTGTTGCTAAAACCTGATGTGAAATAACATCAGCCAACCCTTTGCAGTAATCCAAAATAATATTATCAGTGATATTCAAGAGGGCATTTGCAGGGGCAGCTAATCATCTCATGGCCTTGCCCATGAGAATCTAATGTGGTGACAAGCCTGTCTTCCTGTCTGGGGTACTTCAAATGCCAATCAAACCTTAATAGTTCCGTTGACCTGTTCAACCATTCCAGAAGCATCAAGTCTGTAACATCTTTGTAGAATCTTTGCTCAGTTTGTAATGCTGTGCAGATCCTTTTCAGAACTTCATTATTAAAATAAGTTCCTCTGTCTGACACAAGAAAAATTGGCATTCGGTACCTGGGTATCAACTCAAGCAATAACAGTTTTGCTACATTGAGGCTATAATTTTTTGGGGTTGGGTAGGCTTTCACCCATCTTGAGAAAATGCACACAATGACTAGGACGTATCTCAGCCCAATGTAAACAGGCATTTCAATAAAGTCCATCTACATCCTGATGAAGGCCCACCTGATCTCCATATATGTGTCAGTGTGACGTGTGTTCTCTTTCCTGCATTCATTTGTTGACATATGACACATCAGTGGCATATTTCTTCAGCCAACATTCAAAATTTGGGATCGTACCAACTTTGCCTAAAGAGTTTCACCATGAAATCCCTTCCTAAATGTGTGCATCCATGACAATACTAGGTCTTGGAAACAACAAGTTTTTGGACAACACTGGTCGCCCATCAGTAGACATCAAAATGCTGTTGGCATTTTTCTCACAACCTGCATTTATCCAACTGCTCTGTTTGGCTTTTGAAACATTTTCCTGCACTCTTTTTAATTTGTCCCATGTGCCCATGACTTTCATCAACATTGTGAATGAACTCTCTTCCTCTGACTCACATGAGAATTTTCCATTAAATGCGCAGGCCGACAAAGCACAATACCGTGCCACTGAATCCACATATCTGTTGCTCATGGCAATGTTACTGTTACCACTTTGATGAGCTGCACATTTAACCACTTTAATTTCCCTAGATAGTTGCAAAGCATCAGATTCTTGAAATAGATCTTATTCCAGATCAGGGTACGTGAAGAAGTTAAGAAACCGTTCTGTGACCACAATTGTTCAAAGTCGTGGATGGCACCAAATCCAATCTGGCTATCTGTAAAAATGGTTACTCTTATGTGTGCCGCTAAACTGCATGCTCTTGTTAGGGCAATCAATTTGGCAACTTGTGCTAAGGTAACTCTTTGAAGCCAGGAAGCTTGGATAACATCATTTATTGTGCACACTGCATATGCTGCTATTAGTTTGGCATCAGAACATGAGCAGTTTATAAAGAGTACATGATCGGGCTCAATCCCTAATATCAAGTCTTGGTTTGGTGCATAAATCTGTGACATCTAGGCAATTGTGTTCCATTTCACCTCAATCAACATCATTTACAGGCAACAAAGCACATAAATCAGCAGGTATCACAATGTCAAAAAACGTATTCAAATCTGTCCACAACACCTTTGAAATCTTTATAAATCACTCAACATTGTGCATACCATTGCAAGGGTTTGTCTCTCAATTTCGGAAAATTGATAATAAATGCAGCCAAATCGCTTCTACTCCAAGGAAAATGTATATACATTCCGCCTGCTATTTTTCTGAGTGGGTATGCTGTTGTTTTTCCTTGCTTCCCTCATTTTGCTTCATTGCTATAGCTGCTTCTCTCTTTTTCTTTTCATGCTTCTTCGCCCATTTAATTTCCAGTTTCTCTGCCTTACTTCATTTTGCAAATGCATTCGACTAGTTCCATGATGTGTAAATGCATTCCTGTTATTTTGATGTTTTCTTATGCTGGAACATCTAATTGAACCCTATGGCTTCTCAGCAAGTACCCTTTTTAGCAAGATCAATCTCATATTTCTGAGCTGATTTTATCACTTTGTCATGCACTAAAGCTGCTCTTCATGTAACACTCTTACACAAGTAAATGAATTCCTTTCTTTGGTATTGCTTGATTTGGTCAAATTCTAAACATCCCCCTATTATTTCCTCTAATTCAACTTACTTGCAGTTGAGCAACATGTAAAGGCTTTTCCCTTTCAGGGGCTTATTTAGAAGCCTCTTGTGCTGCATATTAAAAGTGACACACTGGCAGCTCAAGGGGCTTGTAAATAAGCTCCTCAGTGTCTAACCTCTATTGCACTTCTGCTCTTTCTGTCTTTCTAATGCTGTTGTTTCTTCTAACCAAGCTGGCATATACCCCTCTGCATTAGCATTTATGTCACTAGGGATAATAGGAGCTGTTGCCCTTATTACCCCTCCATCTATTAAAGATTGTACGGTCTGTGGGGGTCACCACACAATAATCAGAATTTTGTGTTATCAGAACAAACCCTGTGGTAGGTACACCTCCAGCAGCTTGATGAACTTCCGGCCTTAATTTCACATTTGGGGAAGCATTTTCAAGGACTCTGAGCAATAAACTTAAAACTCCTTCAATCAATCAAGAGCATTTTCCACAACCGCAAGTGAAATCTCAACTAAAGTGAAATCAATCAAATAAATGCAGCTTCACCTGTTGGCACAATTAGGTTCCACAGACAAGATCAATTTTAATCAATCACAACAATGCTTAATTTCTTTATGTCAATGGCATAGGTAAAGGTACCTCACACACTACACCTTGTCCTGAAAACAAGTCTTATACTCAATGTATGTATGTATCTATGTACATCTGTATATGTATATCCTGGGATCTTTTGACTACAATGGGCCTCAATTCTTCAATCTCCTTTACTCAACAGCTTTGTAATATTTCTTTGCACTCACTCATTTGTACTCACAATACCACTGTTTAAACCAAAACACAACTACCATAAACAACACATCGCCTTAATTATGCTTATGCCTTCAAACCACAACCGCTTTCTATTACCGCTTTGTCCGATCTTCAAGTTCTGGACACTGTATTCGGGAATCAGTAATTTTATTCTGACTTGGGAAATTATTTTATAGCTCCATTCAGGGTGTGAACCATCCTCTGCTAACAGAAACTGATGGCGCAAAAACATTTTAATTTAATTAGTTCAACCTGTGACTTACAAGAGAGGATTCTCCAGGCAAATGGATCTTTGCCACCATTTCAGAATGGAGTATAAATTGGCAACATTTCCATAAACATCACCAATTTAGTTATTTAGTTCAGTCAATGATGAGAGTTTTGGATCAGTTCGAAAATATTTATTTTTCGATAAGAGTTTAGTATATTGTTCTTTGTCTCTTTATTCAAATTAGTAAATCAGATAAATCTGTTTACAGATATATCATGAAAATCATTGTTAAAGTCAATCAAGAAATTTACCGCATGCTCCATAAAGGAAATTAAGTCCCTATTCTACTCTAGCGGATCCTATCCTACCAGAACCCATAAAGAGTCCTTTTGGAAAAGAGCAAGATTTAAAAGAGCATTGAAATAGAATCAGATTGAAGTGGAACTCCTCATGAAGAGTAGTTTCAGAAACTCGTCCGAGTCTCTTCTCTCTAACAGCATCAGCAAATATTCGCAGTAGCAACTGTTAACGTTAAGATAAGAAAATAGTCACAGCAGTAGCCATAACCGTTGAAAAAATAGACACCTGCGAAATAGTAGGCAACAGAAATCACCGTCAGCAGTAGTTAACAGCGAACTGGGCAAAAGGTGCTAATGAAAAATAAAGATGGTCACAGAACAATAGCCTGGACTAGCCAGGGTAGCACTTTCCTACATCTAACTGCGAACACATATATTATAAACACAAAAACAAATGTAACAATCCATGCGGTGTTAGGTCATCTTAGGCCAATGAGGAAGGAACATCAGTTGGTCTGCCGCTTCTTCCTTCACACTCACGGTAAACATATGAAGATGGCAAGGTGCTATCTACAAGTGTCAACATAGTTGCTAAACATTCATGTGCATTAGATTGACTCTGAGTTCCCATGACAAATCTGCAGTCTAAACTATTAGCTATTCAGCAATTTCACTGCGTAACAATGAACTATTCTAAAGCAGAAACATTCTAGTTACAACCTATGGAATTAAGTCATAAGATTCACATTTTCATGTAAGCATTATTGTTTAATACAGTAGTCAGTATTCATTATTGTGAATATGTGGAAGCTAAAACCTTACCTAAATACGATGAAAACATGTAGTTTAGGAAGAGAAGATATACATTTTAAAGTCAGCACATTCTACAGAGATGACATGTTTAAGCAAGTCAAGTGTGAATCATTTATCAATATAATAATGCACTCTTCAGCATCTCCTAAAAACATTTCTTAGTTAAAGAATAAATTGAATTGAAAGATAGAAAGATGAAAGATGAATGAGGCCTCGCCTGACCTAGCAATGTAATTATGATAGAAAGGAGTGCTTATTAAAAAATAATTGCCGCTATACGTTAATTTGCACGTTTACGAAAAGGTACATTTTCCTACATCTCATTCTTTTAAGCATTTTTGTGTTAATGTCTAGTGTAAAGTATGACCCTGACTTTAAGATACATTTTCCTCCTCTAAAACCTTTGCTTCTTGGTCTGGTTTTTCCTCGGTGGTTGGTATGCCTTTGACTTGCTCTAAAGGCGGGTAGCACATATAAGCTTTATACACATGTACACATGATATTGTATTCAACCATGGCGATTAGGTGTACAACATGTTATGATGAAGGTAAGAGAGTCAAGGTAGGCACATCCCAAATGTACTTCTCTAAAAGCCAGGAGAAACATCTGACTGTGCATCTGAATGAATACAGACCCTTACTTTTCTTTGGATAGAATGTATCCTTCCCCTCTGATATCATGGTACTACTTTACTTTTTTCTTTACCATTTTATTTCTTTTTCGCCTCCATCACAGTGTATGTGCTGTTCCTAACTCTGCTTTCATGCTTGAGAATGTTCTAGCACTATTTCCCTGCTCCTCGAACACAGTCTTTTCTCTTTCTTTTTAAATACTCAGATTCCTTTAACTCTTGTATTCTCGATTGATGTGATGATTTAATTCTAAAAACCTCTTTATCTATCGGTTTCTCTCTCTGTTCTTTCTCCTACTGAAATAATATCAAGATTAATAAGCAAAACACTACTATTTATACTGGCACAAACATAGCCTTAATACTTCCCCCTCCAGTGGTTGCAAACCAATTTCTAATAACAGAAACGCCTTTGTCTAGATTTCCTAAATCCCATGGAGTTTTTAATGATTCTAAGTCAGGTCCTAGGTCAGAAATGTTTTTTGTGAATTCTATAATTTTCTTACTCTCATCTGGTATGTATGAGCAGCAATGCTAAGCGTTCAGCATCTTGCAGACTCTGCCTTTCTCTGCGAGCAAAATGTCTAATGCTAGGTGATTTTGTAAAGCCATTGATTTAATAGCCACTAAATTCTGTATTACCAACTAATACAGCTCCAGATGTACCGGTTGTCAACTTGTCTACAACTGTTGAAAGTTTTCTAATCTTATAATCATTTAAGAAAACTCCCACTGGTGGTATGATTGCTCCAAAATATTTCCTACTAGTTGTGTTTCATCACCTATGCTGTGTGCATGTCTGTGTGATAATGTCATTTTTATAGCATCTATACTACATATATTGTACATCTTAGGAAATAGCAATGCTAGATAGCAAATACTCCCCAAATCAGCAGGTTATTGAAAATAAGCATCCTGTTCACAAACGAAATAAACTCCTGGAATGACTGTTTCTTATCCTTGTAAAATTTGCCATGTACAACTCTAATTTCAAACTCCTGTAGCCCACAGATCTATTTCTCACTTGGTTTCTTCTTCTGTAAACACATATTTTACCTTTTTATCTTCTGTCTAATTTTAATTTTAGATAGATCATTTTCCTTTTAAATTCATATTCTTCTTTCTTCCAAACATTTTTCAACACATCTACCTATCTGTTTTTTTTACTATGTGAAATGTTTGTACTCCTTCCCTCTAATGTCATGATAAATATTTTCTCTAAGGGCCTCATTAAGCAAGTTAAATTGTTTTCATATGCCTTAACAGCACCTATAGTCATTGATGGTCTAGAATAATACCGAGCTTCTTTTGCCTGTGGGTGTAAATTCATGCTCTTCTGTAGTGGAACTTTTGAAAGAATCATGTTGTAATTTGAGTACTAATATTCAAAGTGTTCTCGCCTATATAGTAAGATAAGCAAAATACTACCTGGTTGCATATGACAAAGGTATGTGATGATATGTCACTTCTCCTGCAGCTGGTGAAGGTGAGTGTGCACAGATGTTGCAGTTCTTTGTGTCTAATGCCTGTGTGTATTCCTGAACTAACCTAGAATTAACATTTGTTGAGTGACCTTCTTTCATGTAGCTCACACATTTGTCTCATCTATTGTGTGTGCAGATGTTGCAGTTTCAGGTGAAGGCATATGCTTCTCTAGCTCTGGTGCAAAATAAATCCCTATTAACATTGTTATGACTACTAACACTTCTACTAAAATGTAATACCCATAATGATCTTGCATCTATTATTTGTTAGGAAACACATGTTTGAATGCAGTTAGATTGTTAAACACAAATATAGCAGCAAAAATTCAACAGTTCATTTTCAGATTTTTCTTAAAGAAGCGTCTTGAATTTTCTTTCACAGTTAGTTCTTTTCAGCTTTTATTACATCAGTCTTTTTAGAGGTATCCCTACCCCTGATCTGTCTTTTTCCAAGTATGTTATCCTTACTCTTCTACTTCAGCCTTGGGCCTAGGGAATCTTTGTAAAGCAACAACAAACAGTCAGACTTTTTGCATTTAATAATGTCTCTCACACTTTTGTTTCTTTTCAGAAATCTTTTTCAAGTAGCTTTGTCCAATTTGTTTCTAAGATAATGTCATTGGGGCTCAAAATGTTCTGACCTCAGATGAAGCAAGTCTTCCATTGGCATAATTAACACCGGATGTGTGTAGTACGTCCATTCAGATGCAGAACACCTTCAACAAGGCACTCTTGCTTTTTTGACTTTTGAGTTTCTTCTGTGTCACTTACACTGCTTGCCTCTGTCTCTTCAGCAATTATCAATGGTATGAGATCAACAGACACACTGGATCTCAATTCCCTTTGACTATAATTTTGTGGAATTCAACATTGTGGTTGACTCTTCTTGATCCATACTTGTCCCTTCACCTTAATCATCTATTTATTCTAGTGTTGTCTCATCTGTTTTCTCAGGTTGAGGTCTTGTCTCTTCTTCTTCCACAGAAATGTAATGCCACTTTGTAAAATCATAGGAATCTGGATTGGAGCAGCTGTTTGTAATTCTTCACCCCTTTCTCCTTCTTGCTGTTTTGTCTCTTGCGGTATTGTTCTTTGCAGTTTTCAGTGGTTCGGTCACCAGTGGTCTTGGTTCAGGTTCAATGAACACTATCTCTGCAAGTAGACTTCTTACTCTCTGAGTGTGTGAAGCATGAACCCAGTTTGATACTCCGGCACCATTAACATCAGTGTTTGTGATGAGAATCACCTGAAAGGGGCCTTTCCATCTTGGTTCCAAGCAAGGCTTTCACAAGTGTTTCTTGATCATCAGGACTGAGGTTGTGGCACTGTTCTTAATACGTATTTACGGTAACAGCTCCAACCTGGCGAGAGGCAGAGTACCACATCAGCCAATCCATTGCAGTAATTGACGATCATGTCATCTGTGTTGTTCAAAAGGCATTTGCAAGCACAGCAGCCAGTCTCATTGCACACCCTGTCAATATTTTTGAGAGATTCATCAACACCAAAAGCAGAGCACCTGGCCATTTCAGTGATGTGGAAGCACAAACGTTTGTCAACCAGGACTTTATGGTTCCATTCAGCTGTTCAACAATTCCAAAGGATTCTGGTCAATAGCTACAGTGTTATCTCTGCTCAATGTGTAATGCTGCACAAAGCAGTCTAAGAACCTCATTTTTGGAATGAGTCCCACGATCTGACTCCAGAGAAATTGGTAATTCATACCTGCGTTTCAACTCCCGCATCAGCAATTTTTCTACAGTGAGACTGTCGTTTCTCCGTTTTGGGTAGTCTTACACCCATCAAGATAACTATATCACTACATCCAGGAAATATCTCAGCCCGTTACAAACAGGCATCTTGATAAAGTCCTTTTGCATTCTGTTGAAGGGACCATCTGATCATCCTTTCTTAATGTTGCTGGTTTTCTTTTCCCTACATTCATCTGTCGACATGTCACATATTGATTTCACAGTTCTTCGGTAAGCATTTGAATCTAGGATTAAACTAATTTTGTCAGAATATTTTCACCATTGAGTTTCTTCCTAGATGTGCTGGGCCATGGAGATGTCATGTCATGTTATAGGAAGCAATACACTGTCTGGCAACACTGGTCTCCCATCTGCTGAAATCCAAATGTAATTAGCATTTTCCCTCATCCTGCTCTGATCCAACCCTACTGTTCTGCTTCTAAAACATTTTACTGCAATCTCTAGAGCTCTTCTCATGTATCGGTTACTGACAACAACATCAGAAAATCAGTGTCCTCTTCAGATTAATTTGTGTAAGCCCCATTGAATGTGCAGTCCACAAGTGCACAATACCATGCTACTTAATCCGCGAACCTGTTTCCATCTGTGACATGCACATTTAACAAACTGTGACTTCTGTTGGCATTTGCAATGCCTCAAGTACTTTACTTGCATGTTATCCATTGTGAATGGGTGTGCCAGATGAAGTCATGAAACCTCTTTGTGACTATAACTGTCCGAAATCATGGACCACACCATAGCTGTATAGGTTATACGTAAATATAGACACTCTCAATTGTGTTGTTAACTGCAAGAACTTGTAAGGGCAATTAGTTCTGCAACTTGTGCTGAGGTAACACTTCGAAGCCATGAAGCTTCCATAACCTCTTGAAATGTACAGACATCGTAAGCTGCTCTCAACGTACCTTCATTATTTCTCAGACATGAACCATATACAAAGATTACATAATCAGGCTTAGTCAAAGGTTTGTATTTTATGTCTGACCTTGCCTTGGTGCATACATTTATGACATCTTTACAATCATGTTCGACTTCATCTCCACTGGACTCCTCATTCCAGGTAATAAAGTGGATGGGTAAAAAATTTGGCTTAGTTTAGGAATTATATTTTCGGCAGCAAGGATCTGCTGCTTGTAATTTTTGAGTCTGCTGTCTGTCATGTACTGGGCTTTTGTTCTAGTGAGAAATATTTCTACAGAGTGTGGGACCATTGTTGCAGGGATTCAGCTCATGCACAGAACTATGCGCAGGAAACCAGGACCTCAGTGAATTGCGGTGTACCAAAAAACTCACCTTAGTACCCAGAACCCCTATCCGACTAGCATCAGTGTCTCATTCATTCTCCGTATCATCTCGAAGCTACCAATGATTAGACAACCCAGAACAAGCGACTTAGAGTACTTTCAGGAATGGTGGGAATCAGAAACACCTTTTCATTATTATTCTCATATCAGTTCACAACAAGAGTAATCAGAGACACGGTAAAGTTTAAAATGTTTATTTTTAACTACGTGCTCTAAGGTGCAGTACTTTGGCTAACATAAGCAGACAAATGATTAAAAACAAAACCATCAGCATTGTTACAATACCATAGAAAATGAAGGGAGAAATCATATTAAAAATGATAGTGGAAAGCAACCACCCTCCCTTCACTAGTAAAGTAGGTTTATGAAACTAATAGAAGGTCTCAAGGCTTGAATGGGGACCCCCATACTGTAAATATCAGCTTAAGTGAATCACATCACAGGATCAGCTCTGCTCTCTGTGTCTGGAAAGGTTTTCTCCAAGTGTGTGAATCATGCATGCAAATGCAATATTAAAGGCACCCGAGTTTCAGATATTTGCAGCTGTGTGGGTGTTATGTCTAGAGTGTGGGCCTATCAACCTGAATTCAAAAGCATACATTGTTATTTGACCTTGACGGCTTCTGCACACAGTGTTCAGACTAAGGTCGCGGTGTACGTCTAGGGCTGTGAACAACAGATCATTCTCATGTGAAGCAAGCACTTTTTCTTGTAATAACAGCTACCTGTAGTGTCATGTGCAAAAGCAGCAAAGTGGCAAGATGGCGTTTTACATCTAAAGCGCTTATGCTAACATAGCAATGTGTGCACATAGAACCCCGTCCTCACTACACCCTCCCTTGATCGGACCACAAACAAAATAGGGAAGCAATGTGGGAATGCAGAGTTCAAGTGCGATTGAGACAGAACCAAGTTCATGTATTGTCAATCCATATAATTGGCAGTGACAGTTCGAAAAATTTGATGGGAAAAGGATAAAATTAATACATCTCCCAGGGGCGTGACACAGCCCAATGTGGAGTAAAAATAAAAAAGTAAAAATCCGGATTAGGACGTGCGGAAGATGGACAACTGCCAATTTAATCCATCAACATGTAGGCACAATAAGTAGCAAGTTCCTCCAAGAGGAAGTCATTATAATGTTCTGTAAAAGATTCAGCCATCCAGTCAAGTAAAGTAAATGAACATACATGTTCTTCGATAACCGGAGCCTCTAGCACAATCAGAGGACAACTTGCCTGTTCTTCAAGATAACTTCTCGCCAAGAAGTCATATGCTGCCGTATATATATATCCCAATTCCCTAGGACTCCATGTGCCGCTCCACAGGCCATAACCCCGATGCCAAAACAGTCCAACTCATGAGCCACTAAGGGACTCATTAGTCGATCATAATCCGGGGCAGGAGACGCCGTGTCCGAATGGACAATCTAGGCAATGGAAAACAGGTTGCACGCAAGTAAAGTAAGAGAACCGGAAGGATAATCCATAAGCTACGCTCAAAGTGGCCAGTGGTAATGTTTCATAGTTTTCAAGCATCCGGGTGCGCAGTTGAACCAGCCACGGCGTGTTGTCGTGTGATACAGATCGTGCAGCCATTGTGGAGCAAACAAACCAACAGGAGCACACCAGCAGTCAGGGCGAGAATCAATCGTAGCCCGCCGAAGATGCTGGAAAAAATAGAATGAAAAAATGCCGGTATCACACCAAATATTGTTTGGAAGGAGGTCACAAGGCTGGAGCCCACAACTTTGAAAAAATGTACCAAGCCAGTTGTTGACGAGGCATTGAATATAGTATGAATCAGAGCAATGAAATGAAGGGGGAGATCAGTATTTAGAAGCGCATGCACCTCGGTGCGGGTGTTTGCCACGTCAAGGACAAATGTTTCAAGGGAGGAAGTCAGAGCGACTTCTTTTTGAGACAATAGAGCCCTTATTCTGCTCATCTTGTTGAACTCTGCTTTCAAGGTTGGGATGGAAGGCCAGATGGATACATCCAGTCTCCCATGCGGAGGCCGGAAAAGGACATTTTTACAACAGACTACGCGTTGTGAGACAGTTACAATGTACGGAATTCCCACTAGCATCCTGCAGCATGCCTTATTATTTAAAAGCAAATAACTACCATTAGCTAATAATGTAAAAGTGGGTGTAATTGCTGGCACAGGATTTCCCTTCAGAATGCAAGCCAAATTCAGTGCCTGAACGTTGCAGGCGCCATGCAATTGGATGTTCCTACAGACTACCGAGTGATCAGGCATGGAAGTGCATTCCTCTCCTTTCAAATAAACTTCTTTACCCTCTCTCAGGCACCTGTATGTAAATGGTAGTGACCAAACTTCGTGCAGGAAAGCAGTACCCAAAGGTTTGTATCTGCCAAGGGCATAATTTTTCATACAGAAACTGAACTTAAACAATGGAAATGGTAAGGTTATTAAACCGTGGATAAGCCACACAGCTGAGTTTGATTCGGCCACAGAGAAAGGTAAAGGTTCCAACTTTTCAATATGCAATAATGAATATTTTGCATCCTTCATGGACATGAACTGTTGTTTATCTGTCAGATTAAATGGTAGGAACAAAGATGATGTGTTCATGTAGTCCCAGGGAACTTTTCCAGCCTTCAAAGTTTGTAAAGTCCATGCAAACTGCATTATAGAACGCAATTGATTTTGACCATGGTATAAAACAGACATATCATCCTGTACAATATCCACAACAGATGAAACAATATTATCTAATGTGTAAATTCTGGAAGAAAGGGTGTTAATGCTATTATCGATGACAGCTAGCACTTTTTCCAAATTGGCTTGATCAATAGCCCTTAATCTGGAAGCAGCTTCAATTTGAGATAATTTCCAAACTTCGTTCTAAACAGCATACACCCATCTTTTGGACCTGCCACCCACAGGACCCTTAACAAAATCATTCAAATCCACTTTGTCGTTCAATTTTGATAAATGAAGTTTAACAGATGCCAAGGTGGAATGTTGCGGCCAGTTCTGACAGAATAGGTAGTAACAGAATGGGAAGATTCAAATCGGGGGTCCACCCTAACCTGTGTATAGCCGGGGTACAAACCCAGAAAACTATGTTGACAGGAATCTGAACTTTTCTGCCATTTTAACCATCCCACAGGATCTAAGTTGGAAATGTTGAAGGATGTATTAGTAATAAATGACTGCAAAGCATGAAGGGACAGATCTGTGTGCTTATCCCATCTTGGATAAGCGCCCAGATCAGGAATAGTAGGGGAATTCATCTTTTTTTAAGTAGACAATCCAAAGTAGATGGTTTGAAAAATGGTAGAATTAAAAAACAACATGTGGTTTGGGATAAGGCAAGCATGATGCAGAGCTTCTATACCTTGTTCCTGCCAAACAGAACCCCAAACAGATTTAAGATCAATGGTATTTTTCCACAGCTCATAGCCCCCTATAGCCAATTCATCCATAAAGGACTTGGAATACAATAATTTAGTGTGGTTCAGTCTAACTGTGGAAGCTGACTCAGCAGCCACTTTAAAATAAAAGGCTTCAAGTTCAGATACACTGAAATCAGTAAAATATGTACATTTTTTCACTAGAGTTTTTGAGCTGCCTTCAATTGGTGCTGGACAATGTTCCCATTTCGTATAATTGAAAACATTTCTAAATGTATTTGCTTTATGCAGGAAATGATTGCCATAGTGTTGGTAGCAAAACAACTCCCCACAATTTGCTGTGTCTAAATGCAATTCTTCAGCATCAAAAGCAGCATAAATTTCAAATCAGAAAAAAGAGCCTCTACGGCTTGGACATCCCAATCATCAGAGCGGATGTTTTGTTTAACAACATCCCCCATAGAAACACGAAGTACATTGGGGACATTAATCACCTCTGTGGGACCACAAATTTGAAATTTAACAGCATCCCATACAATCCCATCTAACACAGGCCAGGCAGTAATATTCACAAAAGTCTGGTCCCTCTTCATGATGTGTGATGAGGAGTGGGGGGCCATCACTTAATCTAATTGTAGATCTTTCGGTGAAACTAGACGAAAAAATACAACCACAAATCCAAAGGATATAAACAAAAAAATAGTCATGAGCACCAGCCAAATGTAAGTCCAAGGGGGAATTAAAAAATGTCTTTTAAACCAAACAGCAAAAATAGAAATTTTCGATGGGGCATTGGAAGTCATAGAGTTAGTGTCAAATGAAAAACGTGACTGGTCAACTGCACTTGAATGTAAACCAGGCAACGACACATCTGTGGGATAAGTTGCTCTGTATCTTCAATTGGACCACCAGCCGGTGGAGGCAATAAAGGATTAGTAACTGTATGCATCTAGATGGCAATGTCAGGCCTGTTGGTTGTTTCCGGAGCCAAAACAGAATTTCTCAGCATTGCTGGACAAGAGACTGCTGGAGTCATACGGAGAAGAATCAGCCACTCATTGTAGTTTGACATTGTCAATGGAGATGTACCTGTTATCCTTGCGACCAGGAAGTGGAGGTAAAATGACTGTTCTGTACCCTGCATGCCAAGCACTGGTACTGGAGCATGATAAGAGGGGCCAAACTCCTTCTTGTTCTCCACCTTCTCACGGACCAGGTCACCAACTCGAGGTAGCCAGCCAACTACCGGAATCTGAAGCGCAGCATCAGTTGTGGAGGACAAGTGTTCCTTTGCAAGACTGTCTCTGGTCTCTTGTAGATTCTGGAATATAGCACAGTGATTATCTATGTTAAAGGGTGTGGCGGCCGCCGCCATGTCTAGAACATCAAGGTCCTGGACAAACATCTTTATGCCAAAGAGCATTTCGTATGGGGTCCGCCCACCCAGAGACCTTCTAGGGAGATTATTAAGTGCACGTTGAACGCTATACAGATGGGCCAACCAGTTCCTGCCAGTACCTAAAACCCTAGCTGTCAGGGATTGCTTTAAGTCACGGTTCATTTGCTCCACAACACTATTGCCCTAAGGCCGGTATGGAGACGAAAATTTGACTTGGACCCCCAAAGATCTCATGGCTTCTTTGTACGCCTTAGAGGCGAACGCAGGACCTTGGTCAGAATGAAGGGTACCACATGCCAAAATTCCCACAAAGACACGCAAATCCCTGATGACAGTTCGAGCGTCAGCACTCTGTTGTGGCCAGACCCAAAGAAAACGTGTGCACGAATCCACTGCAACTAAGATATACTTATACGCAGTATCGGAGGAGAAAGGACCGCTAAAGGATCTAAATAAACGCACCCAAGTGGTTTATTAGATATGTACAACTGTGTTTGAGGTGGGCGCGCAGCAGTCGAATGTTTTATCTGCTGGCAGATGTCACAATTAAGAACATAGCAAAAACAAAAGGAAATGATGGACGGAGTGTTGAACATTGCAAGCACTCACCCCCAGTCAACTGATCTGGGTTTAATCCATCACCATACTTTAGCCCACTCTGCCACCCCAGTTCAGACATGGCCATATGCAAATCAGTCTGACCCTGTGCCTCATGGGAACAGTCCAGCCCGAACTGCCAAGCCATGTCTTCCCTGGACTGGAAACAAGCTTCCTAGGACCGGTTTCTGGCATTTCAGCCGTCTTCAGCCAGGCTTGCTTGAATCCAGTGGCAAAGTGAGCAAGGGACTCCCTTCTGAGTATACACTGCCAACTTATGGCGAACAAAGCAAAAACCAAAGGAAATGATGGACGGAGTGTTGAACATTGCAAGCACTCACCCCCAGTCAACTGATCTGGGTTTAATCCATCACCATTATTTAGCCCACTCTGCCACCCCAGTTCAGACATGGCCATATGCAAATCAGTCTGACCCTGTGCCTCATGGGAACAGTCCAGCCCGAACTGCCAAGCCATGTCTTCCCTGGACCGGAAACAAGCTTCCTAGGACCGGTTTCTGGCATTTCAGCCGTCTTCAGCCAGGCTTGCTTGAATCCAGTGGCAAAGTGAGCAAGGGACTCACGTCTGAGCATACCCTGCCAACTTATGGCGAACAAAGCAAAAACCAAAGGAAATGATGGACGGAGTGTTGAACATTGCAAGCACTCACCCCCAGTCAACTGTTCTGGGTTTAATCCATCACCATTCTTTAGCCCACTCTGCCACCCCAGTTCAGACATGGCCATATGCAAATCAGTCTGACCCTGTGCCTCATGGAAACAGTCCAGCCCGAACTGCCAAGCCATGTCTTCCCTGGTCCGGAAACAAGCTTCCTAGGACCGGTTTCTGGCATTTCAGCCGTCTTCAGCCAGGCTTGCTTGAATCCAGTGGCAAAGTGAGCAAGGGACTCACGTCTGAGCATACCCTGCCAACTTATGGCGAACAAAGAAAAAACCAAAGGAAATGATGGACGGAGTGTTGAACATCGCAAGCACTCACCCCCAGTCAACTGATCTGGGTTTAATCCATCACCTTTCTTTAGCCCACTCTGCCACCCCAGTTCAGACATGGCCATATGCAAATCAGTCTGACCCTGTGCCTCATGGGAACAGTCCAGCCCGAACTGCCAAGCCATGTCTTCCCTGGACCGGAAACAAGCTTCCTAGGACCAGTTTCTGGCATGTCAGCCGTCTTCAGCCAGGCTTGCTTGAATCCAGTGGCAAAGTGAGCAAGGGACTCACGTCTGAGCATACCCTGCCAACTTATGGCGAACAAAGCAAAAACCAAAGGAAATGATGGACGGAGTGTTGAACATTGCAAGCACTCACCCCCAGTCAACTGATCTGGGTTTAATCCATCACCATTCTTTAGCCCACTCTGCCACCCCAGTTCAGACATGGCCATATGCAAATCAGTCTGACCCTGTGCCTCATGGGAACAGTCCAGCCCGAACTGCCAAGCGTGTCTTCCCTGGACTGGAAACAAGCTTCCTAGGACCGGTTTCTGGCATTTCAGCCGTCTTCAGCCAGGCTTGCTTGAATCCAGTGGCAAAGTGAGCAAGGGACTCACGTCTGAGCATACCCTGCCAACTTATGGCGAACAAAGCAAAAATCAAAGGAAATGATGGACGGAGTGTTGAACATTGCAAGCACTCACCCCCTGGCTTGGGAGTTCGGGCTGGACTGTTCCCATGAGGCACAGGGTCAAGACTGATTTGCATATGGCTGGGTTCAAACTGGAACGGCATGGTGAGAAAAAAACGATGGATGTAGGCCCAGATCTCTGTACTGGGGTGAATGTATGACATTGTTCTGGATTCTGTCCATCAACTGTTGTTTTTGCATTTGTCACCCCGAGTGGGAAGGGTATGCCCAGACGTGGGTCCCCTGCTCTCCATGCCACTGGAATCAAGCTATCCTGGCTGAAGAGGGGTGAAACCCCGAAACCGGTCCTAGGATGCTTGTTTCCAGTCCAGGGAGGACCTGGCTTGGCAGTTCGGGCTGGACTGGTCCCATGAGGCACAGGGTCAAGACTGATTTGCATATGGCTGGGTTCAAACTGGAACGGCATGGTGAGCAAAAAAACGATGGATTTAGGCCCAGATCTCTGTACTGGGGTGAATGTATGACATTGTTCTGCATTCTGTCCATCAACTGTTGTTTTTGCATTTGTCACCCCGAGTGGGAAGGGTATGCCCATACGTGGGTCACCTGCTCTCCATGCCACTGGAATCAAGCTATCCTGGCTGAAGAGGGGTGAAACCCCGAAACCGGTCCTAGGATGCTTGTTTCCAGTCCAGGGAGGACCTGGCTTGGCAGTTCGGGCTGGACTGTTCCCATGAGGCACAGGGTCAAGACTGATTTGCATATGGCTGGGTTCAAACTGGAACGGCATGGTGAGCAAAAAAAGATGGATTTAGGCCCAGATCTCTGTACTGGGGTGAATGTATGACATTGTTCTGCATTCTGTCTATCAATTGTTGTTTTTGCACGATTAAGAACATAAGCACAAGTCTGTTTATACAATCCGTGCCACCAGTAACGTTGTTGTAAGAGAATAGCAGTCGCCGAAACGCCGGCATGGGCAGAAAGCCATACCTTTGTGAACTGCTGTTATTAAAAGGAAAGTCTGCATTCCACGTTGGGAATCAATCTGTCATCAACGTCGTTAATTCTCACATAGGGAACTTTATCAGGACTTAAATGATAAGAGTATTTAGATGGGAAACCCCGAGGGTAATTATTACCCTTCTCTGTAGCAGCAATAGCTGCTAAGATGTCATCATCAATCTTACTTTTGGATCTTGTAACTGCTGCTACTAGACATGTTGCGACTGTTGTTTTCCCTGCTTCGTCAGCTAAGCTGTTTCCGACAGCGTGGACACCTACTCGCTGGTGCCCTAGAGTATGAATCACATTCGCGAGCGGCAGATGTTTTTTAAGGTCTGCGACTCGAACCCAAAGCATTTTATGCTTGATTGTGCTGCCTTTGGAATCACAATACTCAATTTGAGACCAAAAGAAAAATTGTTGTTCAAAGACTGAACACAGTAAAAAGAGTCACTCACTATAAGAGTAGTAACTCGAGGATAAGCAAACTCTAGTGCAAGCACCAGAGTACGAAGCTCTGCCAACTGGGCGGTACAATCACCCAATGTCTGCGTGTGCACGACATCAGATTTGAATTCACCATTCACGAAAATACCAGCCACTATTGCGCAGGCCGCCGAATCAGCATGCTTAGATTCCGTCGCCGGTTGCGCTGAACAGTCAGTGTAAATGACACAATGGTAATCCTCAAGCGGGCGCAAGGACAAAGGTGCCGTATGAACAAATTCATACAGCAAATACTCCTGAGTCTGCAATGAGGCATCAAAGATGTAAGTGACATCCGGTGATGTCAAAGAAGTAGCCCATTGTATCCAACGTAGATGCAAAGCTTTAGAATTAGTTACACTGGCTTTCATCACTGCCTCTAGGGCAGGATATGGTGTAACAACCAACATGCGTTTCCCTTGCGACAGCGCTCTCTCCTTCAGAATCGCCATCTGCACTGCAGTCATAACTTTTTCGATAGTGGAAAAGCGCATTTCAGCCGATGTGTACAAATGCGATTTGTAAGCAATGGGGACTGTGTCGCCCTCATTGAACGTTAAGTACGTGAAACCCACTGCGCCAGGCACAATTCTTATTACCATCATATAAAGTAGATATAGGCTATTTATGATTGCCGCTTTGGACTACCATATATATTGGGGTTTCAAATTTCAGATTGGTCAAAGATAATTACCACTTGTTTTCTATGCAACTTAGCGCTACAGACAATTAGGTCTAATTATAGCTACCGACTCATATGCAATTTATGACGTTACTCATATTGGTTCTCCACAGACTTTTAATAATTGATCACCAATCATGGCCAAATCTAATCAGCACGGCAAGAATATATGTTGTGTGACACACTGACCTTCAAGTACAGCCATGCCTACCTTCTGATCTTATCTTATTTGAAACAGGTATGTGATTTGCTATCACATGACTACTATTACACAGGGTTATAAGGTTTTACACAATCCACAATTGTCCGTGACCTTGTGCTCTGAAAATGTATATGCTAAAAATATGCATGTGATAATCACAACCTTGCGCTAGTTGGTAATGTATTTGCCTAATGTATTTGGCATACTCTGGGAGTCTGTATCCCTGATTTATTCTTTTTATGAATTGTTGTAGCCTTGATGAAGTCGCTAAACTGACGAAACACGTGTTGGCTACATGAATATTGAAAAGGATCTACCAATAAAAGATCTCTGCAGAAGCCAAAGATTTGGGTGACTTTATTATTTATGTGGAACATATTTCCTTCCTTTTGTTAATGTCTAATCAGGATTATAACTGACCGGGAAACAAATTTACCGTATACAATTTATATATAGTGTGTGCCCAAGGTTTGTATTAATTTAAAATCTATGAGTTGTATATGGGCCACCTCATTTACCCAAGGGCAAAATCCTGATCACTGAGATACATACAACATCAACATAGAACATCTTTAGCTGTTTGAAAGAGATCCCAACTGTGAAGAGCTGTGAGGCTTTCAACCATAAATCACACACCAGAAGGGAAGAGAGGTAACATCCCTACTCCGACCTCCCCAATCAGTAACTAGAACACACCGAAAAGAGTAGGATAGTGTATTTTTAGAAAGTGGCATGTGGCCAGTGGGAAAAGACTACCCTCACTCACAAAATTGTGACATGCTTCATCATTGGGCATGCTTACTAACACTCCTGCGCAGTCCAATGCCTGGGATGGAGCAAAGGGGAGGGGAAAACAATACAAACAATATGATTTGGGATCACCAAAGAAAAAGTGCAGCCAGTGAAGGTTAAAACTAGCTCTATGTGTCTCCATATTGTACCACCCTTTGATGCTCGTTCAGGTATCTATGGAATATATTCTTTCCAATATCGGATATCTCATTTTTCACACTCTCACCATAATCAAGTTTCACCAAGCAAATTGCTCGAATTAGCGAGGTGTAGGGAGTCAACCCCTGTAGTCAAACTTTCATCAAGGTGGGTGCCCTTCCTGTAATGTCTCCAGCTCTCGGCTTGAGCTAGATACATTCCAAGAAGTGCACCTACCTTTATAAATGTACAGGGGTCACTCCCTACACCTCGCTAATTTGAGCAATTTGCTTGGTGAAACTCAAGTATGGAAAGAGTGTGAAATAGATACACCCGATATTGGAAAGAATATATTCCATAAGAACACACCCTCTTCTATCGATTAATTATGTAATTTGCCAGCTTAACGACTGTGTCATTGACACCCTTAGGTTAGGTGGAGAAAGAATCCAAGCTCTCCTATTTGCACATGACACTTTACTGATTTACAGGACCCCGGAGGGCATCCAAAACCTATTAGATGCGTTTATGAATTTTTGTGATTTGGAGGGCCTGGAAAATTGGAAATCAACACTTCTGGGACCAAATATATTATCCTCAACAATCAAAAGTCAAATAGGGGAAGAATGAAATTAAGGGGTTGTATTTTGATAAAATTGATTGTTTTGAATACATGGGGATTACGATTTCTAATTCCCTGTCTTGGAGACCCCAAACCTAGAAAAATGATTTAATAGTTCTCCATAAAAGCAACAGCTGTCCTAAAAATGCATAGATCATCTATTTCCAAACTTGAGACCAGTGCTCTCCAAGACTTTATAGCTAAAGCCCAAACTGCAGCATTATATGTTGCTGACATTTTGGGGAATGGCCAATGTTACCACCTTGACCTTTGGGAAGAATTATTTTGTAAAATCATTGTTAAATCTTCCCCAAAGTATTCCCACCACTCCCCTCTTTTTTAACACCGGGATAAAGAATATAGATCATTTGGCTGCACACCGGGTAAGAATGTGTTCCACCCCCAAGTTGGCTTACTATAGCAATGGTCTTCTAGAAGTGGTGAATCTGGATAAAAGTTTTTCCCTTCCTTGGTTATATTGTGTGAATGTGGCTTACCTGAATAGACCTTGAATCTGTATGTAAAAATACACAAACCATAAGGGAGCTCATGAGAGAAAAAGTTAAGTTAACCTATTGGAACTTTGTATTGGAAGAGTTGCATTGGACTGTGATTGGTGGCTCCATAATGGATAGATATATGGGCTTCAAGTCAGCCCCAGTTTTTAAATTGTACATGGATGACATTTATCCTCAATATACCAGCTGTCTGTATATAACCTTCACGGTCAGCACACTGCCCATAAACGATGTTTGAACAAAATATAAAAATTTATTTAAGGGAGAAACAAAAATATTTTGTCATGAATATTGGAATGTCAAAATTATCATTCAGAGGAAAATCAATGGTAAAAATATATAATTTAAGGGCGTGGTTGCGATGTCGTTCGGAAATGTTTCCGACCTAATTGGAGACATTTCCAACAGACCGATTACGATGCCCAGAAACCGTTAGGGCTGCCTGAATCGGTTCCGAAAGGCATTCAGACAGTCCAAGTCTTTTACAGCCAATTCCTACAGCTCTATAAACACGGGTTCGAGCGAGCGATTAAGATGACCAATTCGGACAGCCGTTATGATTTGGTCTGCCTGACACGACACCGCTGTCTGACTTTGGTGGCCTGTAGCAGGCCCCCCTTTACCCTGAAGTCCCAGGTTGGGGCCCGTGGAGAAGCCAAGGGACCCCCCTTCTCAACCATGGGGTGCCCACCACAGCGTGCAAGCTTTTCCCTAACCACCCTTTTTTTCAATGGGAGACTGTGCTCTCGTTTAGAACACAGGCTCCCATTGAAGTCAATGCGAGTTCGACCGAGCGATTTTAGAAGCATCGTAATCAGTCGGTCGGACTCGCAGAACCCGAGTCGTTCCGAAACGATTTCGAAACAGATGCGGTCGGAAGAGTAAATGGGCCCCTAAGTGTTGTTTTTAATATCACTGTAAAAAATATTGATTAGAAAATACCATATGTAATATTTGTGTTATTTTGTATGTAATTTATTGTAGTGTGTTTTATTTTATCTGTTTATTATTGTTTTTACATTTGTGTTTTTAGAAAGATTATTTATTATTCATGAAATTGATGGATACATAAATTTTTTAAGCAGCAGGATATCAGTTATTCAGAAGATAAGGGTGGAGAGATTTTTCAAAAGTGAACAATTCAAAGTACATGTAATGTTAATTATTATAATGATATGCAAATTAATATTCTAGAATGTATCAATATATTTTGTTACAATGATATTTTTTATAAATAATATATAATTAAGTAAAATATATTTTAATTATAACACATTAAAACATGTGTTCATTTATCATAAATATTGAAATAAATGAAATAATTAAAAAATATACAAAAATGTAATTTATTTAGAAATTTGGTGTGATATATTTTTTAGATTTCGCATTGTTATTTCTTATTTTTTATTTTATGTTTCGAAGTATCAAAAAAAAATCATCCATTTAGACACTTATATACCCATTTATTCTTCCATCGACCTTGAGATATACATAAATAAAACATATTTAATTTTCAGAAAAACACACATTCACTGGATGAGGTCATCAATGATGTCATCAATGATGTCATTTGAGATGTCATCAGTGATGTCATCAGTGATGTCACTGACCATGGCAATCAATCAATCAAAAAGGCTTTATTTCGATAAAAACTTATCATAAAAGCATCACAATAAAAAAATTCAGTTCATTATAACTTAAAAACCATTTTTTTACAATAAAAGACAAGACATATCATGAGTAAATTTTAAAAACAGATTAAACAATTGTTTTAAGCCCATTAATTCTGATACGCCATGCCCAAGATAAAAATTTAGAGAGGGCACAAGCATACAATGGACGAGAGTCGGATCTTAGAATGCGTAACGCCTCAACATGCTGTCTGGTACCTAATGAGCGGCACAGATGTTTAAGCCATCTTTTTCTTGGGAGTACATACTTTTGGCATTCGAATAAAAAATGTGCCACAGTCTCATGCCTAGATGTACAAAAAGGGCAAAACTTTGTTGTCTGTGCAGGGGGTTTCCATCCAGATGTAAAAGCATGAAGTGGGAGAGTCCCGGTCCTAAATTTAAAATAAAGGGTCCTGTCAAATGGTCTCTCTATGATGTCTAGATATAATTCCCGGATTGGCAGGTCCTTGAAGCTCAGAAAGTCCTCCGTAAGTCTGCCCAATATACAGTTAGAGTTCTGTTGGGATGCAATCCAGTTCCAGTATAGGGTTTTGAGTGTAGCTTTCGGTGGAGAGGATCTGCTTTCCCATGCTATACTTAGCCCCAGATTGCAAAGGAGGGATTTCATGTCTCTCAACCATTTAATCTTGTACCACCCGGGAAGTGACATTACTTCGGAGAGGCCTTTGGCATAATTAGCTAATTCCGGGACTCGCCACAACCGAGCCCATAACAATAAAGGGCGAAATTTCGCCAACTCGTCAATAGGACGGCAACCCAAATCCAGCATCAGTGGGGTCGTAGGGGTACCCTGAGGGAGTGACATGGTAGCCCTACAGAACTTTCTCTCTGATCTTGCCAACTCACTAGAGTTGCATGAGACCCACAACTCGGCCCGATAAAGAGCAGTACTAACTCCCCTTGCCATGTAAATTTCCATAACTGGGGCTATAGGTCTAATTGCACAAGAGCGCTGCTCCTTCAAAATAGCCCCTGTAACCCTTTTATGGGTTAACAACATCTTGCATAGATGTGGGGCCCAGAGCATATTATGCGACAAACGAATCCCAAGATAATCAAACATATCCACCCTCTCCAAAGGTAGATTGTTCAACCTCGGGGGACGCACAGATTTCTTAGGTGGATTCATAACAAGGTATTTCGTTTTGTCAACATTAATTATTAGGCCCCGTTCTGCGCAAAAAGACTGGAAGTTGTTTAACAATTTTTGGAGGCCCATTGGAGATTTGGAGAGTAAAAGTGTATCATCCGCGAAGAGGAGGGTGGGGATACGTTCCCCCGCCAGGGATGGTTCGTCTGAAGGATCTTTCAACAGATGCTCAACCACACCATTAACGTAAAGAGAAAAAAGGGTGGGAGCCAACACACAGCCCTGGCGAACCCCTCTCTCAACCGGAATTTTACCAGTTTTTTCTCCCTCCCTGCCCCATCTAATCTGAGCAAAGGTGTTTTCATGCATCCTTACAATTAATGTTAATAATGTTAATATGTGATGGGGTACCCCCATATCAGTGAGAACTCTCCAAAGGGTCACTCTGGGCACTAGGTCAAAGGCAGTCTTTAGGTCGATAAACGCGAGATAAAGACTGCCCTTGGCCAGGACCACCACCTTCCAATATACTAGCAACAACCTAAAAGCTTGTTCGATTGTGCCAGTACCCACTCTAAAGCCTGCCTGGAGGTCGGAAAGGATGGTATTTCCGCCAATCCATTGGAGTAATCTAACCAACAACACCTTGCCAACCACCTTTTGGGTTATGTCCAGCAGGCTTATGGGTCTGTAATTGGATGGGTCGTCCCTAGCCCCCTTCTTGAATATGGGAACAACCTCCGCCCCTTTCCAAGATGCAGGAATAGGTGCACCCTTACTGATAGCATTAAGCAAGGTGTGAATTAGTTTACCCCATTTCGTAATATCTGAGCGCAACAAGTCCCCAGGAATGCCGTCAGGCCCAGCTGCTTTTTGGGGCCTAATGTTACTAATTGCGTATTCGACTTCTTTGATAGAAAAAGCTGGCTCTGCCAGCTCTAACTCCCAAGCAATGGGAGACTTAATGGAACCTGAGATACCAGTGGCATGATCGACCCTCAAAGGTGAGACAACAAGATTTGTACAGCCCAACACCCGGACCTGTTCTTCATTAGGGGGAGCTATAGCAATATCACAGGCTTGGTTAGAGTATAATTTAGAAAAATGAGTAACCCACGCCTGGCTAGTGATGTTGCATGTTATAATATCACTATCCGGTCTGCTTCTGGTTCTGATTGCATCCCAGAAGCGCCTTGGATCCTTCCCAGAACTTGCCTCTTTTAGGGTACACCAGTATTCTAAATCCCACTCCTTTCTAGCATTTGCCAGGGTTTCCTTATAGTTTTTCCTGGCTACCTGTATTTTTACTTGGATTTTGCTTTTAATGGCTCTAATCAGAAAAGTTTTAGCATGTCTGAAAGCAGATGTATACCAATCCTGCTTACCCCTGTGATTCCGGGCTGTCATATTTTTACCTGTACACTTCTTTTTCAGGAAAACATTCCCAATGGTCTCCATAGTTCCCTCAAAAATAGACGTGATCCTTCCTATAGAAGGAAGGGCTAAATCACTATTGTCCAGCTCCATTTGGGAGGCGGTAAGGATTGCATTAATGGTGTTAAGCTTGATTTCATCCCCTGCAACCAATTTCCACTTCAACTGTCTCCCACAAGAGGAGACGGAGATAGCGTCGGTTGACGTGCAAGATGGTTCAATCATTTCATATGGCCAGGGATTTTTAAGGGACAAAGAAAGCGAACTATGATCGCTTTCAATAGTAGGCAGGACTATCATGTCCTGGACCAAACCCCAAAGAAAAAAATCAAGTATAATATAGTCAATCCTTGAGGTATGGTTATCTCTATTGAATGTAGCCGCACCCATTGAGTCTGAGCTTTTGCGGCCATTGGCAGCTCTTAAGCCAAACTCTAGCGTCAGGGCATTCAGCTGGATCGCTGTTCGTGACCACTTTTTAATTGGAGGGATGGTTAAAATCGGGATGCCCCATCTAGCATCGTCCTCATCCGGGTCAAGAATATCGTCTGATGTGAGGGGCTCATAGGTACAGTTAAAATCTCCCGCAACCAAGACTTGGGCTACAGCTGAGTTATTTCTAAGTTCCAATTCAAGGGTAGACACTATCGGTGAAATTGAGCCATGTTTGGTACCTCTGGCATAAACATTGTACAAATCAAGGGTAGGACCCATATGGGGACCTCTTAAAGAAATTCCTAAGATATCAAAGGAATTGATTTTTTTTGGGTCAATTCGGCAATTCAAAGCAATGCTAACCCAAATAAGCAAGCCTCCCAGGGGCCGGCCCTTGCCGTTTCTAGGGAGACCTGCTGGAGCAAAAAACGTGACGTATCCAACCCGATGGAGCGGTTCTAGGGACCAAGTCTCCTGGAATAGGCAGATCGTATGAGCCTCCACAAGGGCATTCCACTCGGGTGAGCACAGTTTCCTTTGGATGCCTGCTAGATTCCAACTTAGGATCTTTATAATGCCCAAAGAAATATAGCCATCAGTTTTTGGAAAACTAGTGCGTTCAATAGGAGGTATAGATGCAACTGGTGTAGAGATAGAGCATAGGCATGAAGTTGAAGCCTGCGGTGTTCTGTGAACAGCTAGCATCTGGGTGGAAGAAATAGGGTTAGTATCTATGCCATATTTGGGTGAAGGACTATCTGGGGATTGAGGCGAGTTGGAAATAATATAATTGGTGCCCTTCAGGGCCTGCCCTGTACATGATAGTGGTCAGTCCACTGCGTCTAAACAACTAAATCTATTGGCCAGAGGTATGTCACTCCAATCTACAGTGGAAGCTGCACCTCTTCTCTCATGGCCCTGCCAACCATCCCACGCCCTTCTTCCATCCCAATTACCTCCTTGTAGCCTATTCCTTTCTGGAGTGATAGGGCAGTAATTAGGCAAGGAGTAGAAGAAGGAAAGCCTTCTTGTCTCTATTCCATCTTGCTTGACCCATGTCCCGCGACGGCAGATATAATCCGCCGTATGTGGATTGTCGAAATTAACTATAATACAGTCCCCCTGGATCCGTTTCTTTTCGCTACCCAACCAGGACACCCTGCGTACCATTAATATCTTACTGGCACAAGAGGGTGGAAGCGGTCTATTAGTAGTGAGCCAATGCTGCACCTTGTTTTTTAGGGACCACAAGGGCTCCTCTGTGTTGGGCCTTAGACCCGGGACACCTGTCATAATCACGACATATGGGTCAGCTTCAGCTGGTAAATGTATACACTGACCATTCGTGACCCCATTATTGTCGTTGTTATACGCTGGCCCTGGAGTTTTAGGTGATGTACAACTCAGGTTTACAGCAGGGGATTGGGATTTAACAGGGTCCACAGCCTTCTTGCAAACATCTGAGGATGACTTAGATTTTTTATTGTAATCTTTGGATGGTATTTGGCCCGTCCTTGTTGCTATATTAGTTGTTTTTTTCGGTTCCCCGGGTATGATTAGCCCCACACCCATCTTTACCTTTGGAGAAGCATTCGAGGAAGATATATTCCTAGGTGCTAACAGCTTTTCAATGTTTGAAAGTGATAATACTATGGGTTGGATATGGGCTTTAATGAGTTCACCTATTCTACACAAAAGTAGGTTGTTAGCCTCACACATCTTGCATCCCTCCCCCAACCTAGCAGAAACTCTAGGAAAAGATGGATTCGAGGGAGGGGCAGGAGAATCCATGACCACACTCTGTGTGAGTGGATTTTTACTTTGTGGCCGACTAGCATGGATTTTGTTGTTGAATTTACGTTTACATTTTTTCGCCTCCCTATTCTTCTTAGTTTTAGGAATGGCACCCTCCCTCTTCCCCCTTATTTCATCCATAATGGGGGACTCCTGCCTTAAGCTCGTAAAGAGAACAGGCGTCCTCTCGAGTGCCTCACTAGATTGCATGTCCAAAGTAGCCAAAGATGCCGAAAGATCAACCACATTTGGCACTCCATGCATCTCGGTCTGGACAGTAATTAAAGGCCTAGATTCCCTTGGAGTTAAGGGTGACTTGGATAATGCTAAAGTGCCTATAGAAGAACGTTTTGCTAGGGCCAAATCTTGGGACACACTACGTTCCAAGAGCGATATGCCTTGATTAATAGCCTCAATCGCCCTGGTAATATATTGGTCAATTGGGCCTGATAGATGTTTTGGGCCTTGTGCTGATTTGCTTCTACTACCCCTCGTCATCATTATACTACTTCGATGATGTTGGTAAACGCAAATACAATCAAAACAAGCTTAACAATTCACCAATAGAAAAATGGTAATGCAATAAGCAACAATTGTAACACAGATGATTCCAAAGCAAGATTTGGGGAAAGGGCCCAAACCAATCTTACCCGGTCTTCAACGGGCTTGAGGACCCACCCTAGGACCGTACTTCTCCCAGGCGCGAGAGGCTATTGGATACTTTATGCGCCTACGAGTGCTCTCACGGCCACGTCACAGCACAAACATTAGGGCAACTGAAAAACAGAAGTCTCTTGGTAATCTACTTGAGGTCTCTTCAACCCTAACCGCAAACAAGGCAGCCTTTGTACGTTAAAATGCAAATCAATAAATTTTAGGGAGATGGCCCAGCCCAGTCTGTTCCGGGCAGTGACGGGCAAAGACGAGCCCGCCCTTGGCCCGGGCTTTGCCCGGGTGCTGCCCGCGCGCGTCCCGCACTGCGGTGGCACTCGGCGGCTTTTGTGGTGTGCCGGGGCGCCTAGATGACGTCACCCGCAGCGCCGGTTGCAAAGTTTGCTGGGTGAGGTAGTTCTTTCAGGGCCGTTCCCCTCACGGCGTTGGAAGATGCAGAAAGAACCAGGATTCCCCCGCTGGCGAAGCCGTTCCCCTCACGGCGTTTAAGTGCTGGCAAACAAAGGTAGCGGCGACTCCTCTAGCGCGTCCTGCGCTGCGGTGGCACCCAGCGGCTTTTGTGGTGTGCCGGGGCGCCTAGATGACGTCACCCGCAGCGCCGGTTACAAAGGATGCTGGGTGGGGTAGTTCTTTCAGGGCCGTTTCCCTCATGGCATTGGAAGATGCAGAAAGAACCAGGATTCCCCCGCTGGCGAAGCCGTTCCCCTCACGGCGTTTAAGTGCTGGCAAACAAAGGTAGCGTCGACTCCTCTAGCGCGTCCCGCGCTGCGGTGGCACCCGGCGGCTTTTGTGGTGTGCCGGGGCGCCTAGATGACGTCACCCGCAGCGCCGGTTGCAAAGGATGCTGGGTGGGGTAGTTCTTTCAGGGCCGTTCCCCTCACGGCGTTGGAAGATGCAGAAAGAACCAGGATTCCCCCGCTGGCGAAGCCGTTCCCCTCACGGCGTTTAAGTGCTGGCAAAGAAAGGTAGCGTCGACTCCTCTAGCGCGTCAAGATTGACGTCATCAGCAGTGCATTGCGGGTACGCGAGTTATAGTTAGCTGAACTAACTATAAGGGGGGAATTTCAATGGTTTTGTACGAGTGAAAAGTCCAGCTAACTATAACACCCCTGAAACCGATGGTTTTTTCAGTGAATTTCTAAGGTTTTTTAAATGCTAATTTCTAACTATGCCTGCAGTGATTGGACATGTGAAGAAAAAAGAAAAAACACACAGAAAGAAAAAAAAGAAATGCAGAAAGAAGCAACAGAAGTCCTCAAAGATGAAGAAAAGTGCAGGAAGAAGGATAACGTGCAGAAAGAACAAACAGAAGAGCAGAATGAAGCCTTGTTGCAAAATCATCCTGTACCCTCAACTTTTTCAGATGGATACTGGTGGTAACTGAGTCTGACTAACCAGTCCTAGAGCCAGTGCTATGTTAAAAGACACTTAGAATACAGTGAAAACACCTACATACACTAGGGAACACTATGCGTTGGGGTCCCCCTGTGATTAGTATGACTTACTCTGTAAGCCCCTACTATATAATAGGGCAGGGGGATTAAAACTACCTCTTAAAACGCGCCACAGGGCTTGTTTGCACACGTCACCTCAGGCCCTGTCCCCTCCCTTCCCCACTGTGTAAACACGCCCTGTGGCTGTTTTAAGTTGGGAGATTAAGTCCCCTTGAATCCTGAGGGTCCCTAGGGTCCAACTAGCCCACTAGGTACCTCCAGTAAGCGCCACAGAGCTGCGTTGCAGAGAGGTGTAAACAGTGGCACGGCCTGGACCACCTCTCTGCAACGCAGCGCAGTGGCGCTTACTGGAAGCACCTGGTGGGCTAGTTGGCCCCCAGGGTCCCTCAGGATTGAAGGTGAATTATTTCCCCAACTTAAAACGCGCCACAGGGTGTGTTTGCACACGTCACCTCAGGCCCCGTCCCCTCCCTTCACCACTGTGTAAACACGCCCTGTGGCCGTTTTTAGTTGAGAGATTAAGTTCATTTGAATCCTGAGGGTCCCTAGGGTCCAACTAGCCCACTAGGTACCTCCAGTAAGCGCCACAGAGCTGCGTTGCAGAGAGGTGTAAAAAGTGGCACGGCCTGGACCACATCTCTGCAACGCAGTGCAGTGGCACTTACTGGAAGCACCTGGTGGGCTAGTTGGCCCCCAGGGTCCCTCAGGATTGAAAGGGAATTATTTCCCCAACTTAAAACGCGCCACAGGGCGTGTTTGCACACGTCACCTCAGGCCCCGTTCCCTCCCTTCACCACTGTGTAAACGTGCCCTGTGGCCGTTCTAAGTTGAGAGATTAAGTCCCCTTGAATCCTAAGGGTCCCTAGGGTCAAACTAGCCCACTAGGTACCTCCAGTAAGCACCACAGAGCTGTGTTGCAGAGAGGTGTAAAAAGGGGCTTGGCCTCAGAACACCTGTCTGCAACGCAGCTCCCTGGCGCATACTGGAGATACCTGTTGGGCTAGTTGGCCCTCAGGAACCCTCAGTATTGAAGGGGAATTAATTCCCCAACTTACAACTCGCCAGGGGGCACATTTGCAGAGTGCTGCAAGGAGGGGGCGTGACCTCCGGCGCGATGCAGGTGTTTTATTTTTTTTATTTTTTTAAGAAGGGGGGCTGTGAGCCCCTCTTCTTTTTCTAATGTATTTGCCCTCGGGACCCCATCCCCCAGGGCCTGCCCCCTAATTTTTTTTTTAGAAAAAAAGAGTTTGGAATGGGGCCCCGGGGCATGGCCTTTAAAAAAAAAAATCTTTAGGAGGGGGGCTGCGTTGCCCCCCTCCTCAGGCCACTTATGGCCCCGGGGACCCCATCCCCCGAGCCGTCCATTGTTTTTTATTAATTTTTTAAAAATATATTTCTAGAAACACCTAGGACATGCTGGACAAACCGTACGTACCTATCACCATGACGATTTGCGTGATATTCATTAAAAGGCGACTCTGCATACAATGAATCCACGTGGAATGTATTTACACCGCTAGTGAAGCTCTGATGTGTCTGACGCCCTACCGTGCCTAATCCCGGCGCCCCCGCCGGTGGGTACTCTCCAAGTAGGCACCCTTGTCATTTATTTATACCAACATGGGTAGCTATTGACGGGCACATTTAATACACACGCACACCAAGCCATTCAAAGGGGATTTGACAAATATTTGACCAAAACTATGCAAGAAACCCCCTCACGGTTAATAAAACACACATCCACTGCCGGACTTATTTTACTCTCTGGAAAGGAGACAAACCTCACTTGAGAGTCACAGCGTGCTCCTGGCTGAGCCCAATGCTGTGTTACACCCACCAGTGCCCGCCGAGTGCCACACACCTCTGTGTTGTATTCCACCAGCTAGTGCGTGTGCTATGACACTCTCTAGCCCATGTGCACTGTAACACCACCCCGTGAATATGTCATGCCACACTTGCCTTCGCACAGGTTATCTTGCCCCATCTAACGTGTCTTCCTCGATGCCTATGTTATAAAGCACAGCACTATGCCATACATATTACAATCTGGGATCCATATCTTTGTCACAGTGAATATGCAATGTTACTCTCCCCAGCACATATTTTATATTACAACTTTAGAGACTAGTTAGGTTACACAACACTGCCCTGTGCATATTACACTCCAAGGCGCATATCGCATAGCACGCGCTAGTGCCTGTGCTATCTCGCGCTCTCCAATGAATCTGTCATTGCACACAATGTATTGCATTTTATATTTCACGCCCCGGTTCATCTTATATCACACTTTTTGGTGCATAGTTTATACCATACACTGTATCTAGTTTTCATTTTCAATCGTGCTCTCAGGAATATATTCTATATAACACTGCGTTCACCTACCCTTTTCCCGGGCATTACATTTTGCAATGGGGGGTGGAGGGTCAGGGGGTGTTTCTGCCAAGTGAGCCCAGAGTCACAGTCACAAACATCCTCTTCTTCTTAAATAAAAGTGAGATTATGCTGCATACTTGTTCATATTTTAAGTAGTTCACACATTTTAAAAACAGTAAAGTTCCTAATACCCGCCTTCTCTGAACAGTTAGCTTGCTGCCCCATCCACCTCCTCCCTATCCTCTGTTGTCTGAATCCATGGACTAGCCTCCTCCCTCCTGCAATGCATGGTCTTATGTGCAGCCAGTACCCTCCATTTAGCATGATGTACCAGTTCACTCCTCCTGCCCTCCATTGCCCAATTCTATGCCCCATCATTGACCTCCTGGTTAGCCTCTGTGCTTAGCTTGCTACCCCTATTCTCCTTCCCCCTGCCCTCCGATGTCTTTGTGCATGCCCCTGCTCCATCCTTTTTGCCCACAATGTTCCATGGACCTGCCACTCCTATCTACTCTGAGTGTTCTGTTGAGCTGCCACTCCCCTCCCACCTGCCTAGCATTGTCAGATGACAGTAATCTGTCCCTGCCACCTCCACCCTGCCTGTCCACATTCCATGCCCCTATCCCCTTCCTCCTGTCCTCCATGGTCCATTTTACTGCCACACCCTTCTGCCCACCCTGGTCTGTTGTGCTGCAACTGCTCCTCCTGCCTGCCCCGCGTGGTCTGTTGTGGGGCCCCTTCCCCTGACCTCTCTTGTCTGTGCCCAGGTCCTGACCCTCCCTTCTATCCTCCATGATCCTTTGTGCATGCCCCTGCACCCTCCTTCTTGCCCATCATAGCCATTGTGCTGCCACTAACCCTCCCGCTTGACATGCATGGTCTTCTGTGCTGCCATGGCCCCTCCCACATTCCATGTGTGGTCAGCTAGCTGCCCCTGACCCCCTCTCACATTCCCTCCATGGTCTGTGTATATGCCATCATAGTCTCACTGTTGCTCTTTATGGTGTGTCTTGCTTCTAGTGCCCATCCTGCCTGACCTCCATGGTCATCTTGCAGCTCCTGCCCTGCCCCCTTGCCCCCAGCCATCTGTTTCCATGTGCAGACCCCTATTCCCTCCCTCCTGGCTTGTCTGTTCCATTGTAATGCCCCTGATCCGTCCCTCCTGCCCTTTATGGTCTCTTATGCTGCAGCTTTCTCTCCTGTCTGTCCATTATGGTCAGCTAGCTACCATTGCCTCTTTCCCCTCTGTTCTTTGTTGTCCATGCCCATGGTCCTGTCCCCTCCCTATTGCTTTCTATGGATTGTTGTGCTGCACTCCTGTCCCGCGTGCCCTGTGTGATGTATTGTGCTGCTGCAAACCCTGATGCCTGCCCTGTAGGGTCAGTTTGGTGCACCTCTCCATGTCCCTCCTGTCCTCTGTTATCCGAGTCCATGTCCCTACCCCAATTCCTCCAGCCTTCCATGATCCAATGTACCATACTTGCGAACATTTTGAACTTGGTAAGACGGAGATTTAAAAAAAAAAAAACTGGGGTATTGATTTTCCTCTTTAAGTTACATTGAAAAAGAGGAGATTGTAGGCAGGAGACAGATCAAATAAAGCCCATTTGAGCTTAAAAACATTGGACATTTCCTGGCTGAATCGCGTCTGTTGGCATGTATTGTTGTACTACCACTGCCTCTTCTTTCTGCCCACAATGGTCTATTATATTGCCACAGCCTCTCTTGCCAGTCCTGTATTGTTGGTTTGTTGCCCCTGTCCCCCTTTCCACCGCCCTCCATAGTCTGTTGTTCTGCCACTGCCCTTCCTGCCTGCCCAGTGTGTTCAAATTGTTGCCTCTGCTGCCTCCTACCTGCCTTCAATTTTCAGTGTCCGTGCCCCTGGCCTCTGCCTCTCAACAGTATCCTAATGAACAACTAGATTGCTAACATTCTATATTTATTACAAAAGTGTGAAACGCCTGACATCATCTTGATGTAATAAAAACTGTAATACCTAGATCATTTCCTTTAGAAATTACATATATGAGAGGGTCTTATTTGCATCAAAATTATGGTTAGTGCTCTAAAAAACTAAAATGAGGACATATTTTCTAAGTTTCCAAATAGCGACAAAGCACTTTTAAATTATTTGTTATCTTTATGTTTTTTTATCCAGTTGACCACTTGATTAAATGTTGCACTTAGGGGAGAGGATGTGGTGTTACTTCCAGAGCTGCAGACTTTGCAACTGGGGAACCAGGTTGGAGTTTCTGCTTCAGCTCGACATTCTGTGATTCTGGTCACAGCACTTAATCTCCCCATACAACCAAAATGAATTTGTTCTTGTGTGATGTAACCAATGCTCATGTAAAGCACTCCAATACCTGACAAGTCTGCACTATATAAAACTGCAAAAACACAAAAAATAAAAAGTGTTTTGCACACTTCTGTCAGTTGGCTACATGTGGGCTACATGTGGGTGATATTTGTGCTGCATTTGGGCTCTTTTGTCTCTGGTGGCCATCTTGGGAGACGTATTTGTTATGAAGTTTCCTAATTTCCTCATTTACTGCAGTCTCCTCACTAGGAAATACTTTCAGTTTTTTACTTTGGTTCCATCAAGAAGGCATTCAGATGTGTCACACATTTGCCATAAATTCAGAATGTTAGCACTCTAGTTGCTCATTAGATCACTGAAGCTACTGCTCACCAGGGAAGTCTGCTGCTGGTATTGAAAGTGCATGTTTCAGCCTGCATGTCAGACTTTTTTAATGAAATAGAAGAGGATTTGAGAAGTCAAAATGTGCCCTAATTTTTCTTTCTGCAGCACTAATCATACTTTCTATGGCAAAATGAACCCCCTCATTTTGTTCCTTTATAAATTAAATGTTTTAAGAGTTACCACTTTATTCCAATCACGATGGCTTCAGGTGTGCAATACGTTTGTCATAAGTAGGGCTGTTAGCGCTCTAGTTGTTCTTTAGAACACTCTGAGAAGCTACAGTAGAACACAAAGGAATCAACTGACAGTCTCTGCCCTTGTTGGATGCACACGTTTTACTGAGAATGTCAGACTTCATTCTCACATGACTGAGAAAGATAATGTGAATTTACAGAAAATATGCTCTCAGTTTAACTTATAGATCATGTGAGAAGTTGGCCTGGTATATGATGTTCACTAGTTAAAGTGACCACCTTGTACCATGCCAAGCAACCCTTATGGTGTGGTTGTAAGTCAACCTTTTCGGACTAGCTTCCCTAGTGGTAGCGTAGGCTAAGCAGTCTTTGAGGCTAAACTCGTGAAACGTGTTAAGCAAGCTGTTTTACCAAATGTAACCCCCTTTTATACCAATGAAAGGACACCACACAGATATATATATTCAAAATATATATGTATTTATTTCTCAAAGTAACCCCTAGTCTCTTTATGAGCACAGGAGCACAAATCGTCAAACAAGATTACATTAGAATACACAGAAGTTGCACTTTATATGGATAGGCCCTGGTGGCCGCTCAAACCATATACTAAAATAGTGGTATAAGTACCACGAACAGAAAAGGGAAAAGGCCTAGGGCCTCTAGAATTGCTGGGCCTACAAGGAGCTAACTTCAGTTAGTGACCAGGAGGTCCACGGGTTGCGTGTGCAGAGCAAATAGTCACACGCGAGCTCCCATAGGTTTTCAATGGGTGCGTAAAAAGTACAAAGTTACTGCAAAAAGGATCTTCCGGATGGACTATGAACTCAAGATTGGAAACACAGACACTAGAGATGATACTCTACACTTGGGCACCGGAGTGCCAGCTTTACCTCACCCACAGGAAGCGGGTGCATAGGCCTCGAAGTGCGTCGGGTTTCTTCTATCTGTTCAATGGAGCCTGCAGACAAAGATGCTGCAGGCGGTCGGTCCGGAAGGGATGCGGTGGATCCAAGAGTGGATCGGAGTTGTAGAAGACCTGTAAGCAGAGGGGACAGTGTTCACAGTCACTAGCCCGTGACCGGCGTGGCATCAGGTGGGTTCCAGGCGATGTCGGGTGCAAACAGGAAGAAAGGTGCAGCTTGTCTCTGCAGCCACGTGGTCCCTGAAGGTCGACGACGTCCAGGAGTCGGTTCACGAGCTGTCCCACGCAGGCTCTCGCTGACGGCGGTGTCGGCGACTTGATCGAAGCAAACAAGCCTTGGCAAAAGCAATTGTTGTGGAAAACGAAATAAGCTGATGGTTCTGACCAGCAAGGTCAGAGGGACTGCTCCTTTGGAGGGGAGCAAGGGCCAGTCTGGAGCAACCAGACCAGCGGTGTAGCTCTTGAAGTTCGTCGCCAAGATGGCCACTAGCCAGCGGGCCAGCAACCGGTTAGGCGCGTCGAGTGGCAAAATGCAGAAGGGCCCCACGCAGATCGTGGAGATGCTGGAGGGCTCACCTTTGGTGCAGATGCTGCTCGGATGTTGGGCTTCTCAGATCCCAAAGCACAACTTGGAGGGAGCCTCGGTTGTTGCGCTTGCAGCTTGTCGTGGTCTTTTCAAGATGGCTGGCTCCACGTGTCTCGGTGCCTCCACGGGTTCCTTCTTTTGAGGGACTGTGGATCGGGCGGTGAGATGTCTGGAGGTCCAGGTCTTGTCAGTCTCTGGGCTCGGGCTCCGGCGGGAGGCGGCGGCAAAGCAGATGTTGATTCGCTGGATGGTGCTTGCGTTAGCAAGGTGGTCACTCCCTGACCACAGGGGAGATTGGCTTCAGTCCTCTGTGCGGCAGAGCGTCGAAGTTCCCGTCTTCTTCTTGTAGTTAAGTTGATTCCAGGATGTCTGAAGTCTTAGGACACAGCTCCTACCTTTAAGCGGATTCTAGGGGCCGGACTACCTGCTAGGTCCCTCCCTAAGGGTGGGACCAGGAAGGGGGGTGGTTACACCCCCAATCCTTTGTCCAGCTCGCCCCAGGCCCGGGACTGGTGTGCCCCAGGACCGGATTGAACTGGCATATGCACCGAGGCTCCTTGTGAGCCTCAGGCATGTCTGGTTTCTTTCAAGCCCTACCTGACCAATACACAAAATCCTGTCTGGGGTGGTGCACGCACCTCCCCTGGCAGGAAACCCTTTGTCCACACCTCCCAAGCTGGGAGGACTCCCAGCAGCAGGAGGGCAGACTTGTGTCTGTGGTGGCAGCATCCATTTTGTGGAGCTGAGGCTATGTCTGATTTTACCCGGGTTTCAGGTACTGTACATGTCGTGTCCCTCTAGAAGGGTGGAATGCTAACCCCGTCGCCAGAATTGGCGAGGGGTTAGTATTCCAATTCGTATGACACCTTACTCGACATGTTTTGATAAAGCCAAACCAAAGTTAGCATTTAACCGCGAGGTTCATAATGCACTTAAGAGTATATGGTATGACGATATCTGGAAACAGTAGAAGGAAGTGGTTCCGACCACTGCAGACAGGCTCAGCTCATGCCAGAGCACCATCTCACATGGAACCAAGCACTCTGCCTTCAGGATTGTTAAGGGCTGCCATAGGAGTGACTTATAGGTTACCAGGTGTCCCATTTAAGGTTAGGTATAGGTATACTACACCTAAGTAAGAGGTGGTTACACCAACTTACCCCAGCTGAGTGATCAGCCAGTTGTGTCAAATTTGTTAGGCCAGTCCAGGGGTGGCATAATACATGCTTCAGCCCCTGGTAGGCCTTAGATACACCAATGCCCTGGGTACCTAGTGTACACTGGTACAGGGGCTCACAGGGTGATCCACTTCCAATTGGTTATGCACCTAGGGTGCATAGTGTGAATTTAGTAGAGAGAACAGCAGGCTGGGGGTCTGATTGGCAGGCCCACAGCCTCAATATGTCAAAAACCAGTGAAGCAAAAAGCAAAAATTTGGGGTGACCACAGGATAGCAGACCCTACTCTCCTACACAACCCCCCCCCCAAACGCAGGGACATTAAACTAGCCTTGACCAGTCTCGTCTTCATGTCCTAAGTGGAAGTACCTGGAGAGACCATCTGCATCCCCATGGTCAGTACCTGGCCGGTGCTCCACTGTAAAGTCCATCCCCTGTAGGGAAATGGACCACCTAAGCAGTTTGGGGTTTTCACCCTTCATCTGATTTAGCCACAAGAGGGGCTTATGGTCGGTCTGAATCTTGAAGTGAGTGCCAAACAAGTATGGCCTCAGCTTCTTCAGGGCCCACACCACAGCAAAGGCCTCCCTCTCAATAGCTGACCAATTCTTCTCTCTGGGGGTCAACCTTCTGCTAATAAAAGCAATGGGTTGGTCTTGACCATCTACATTAAGTTGTGACAGCACAGCTCCCACACCCAACTCAGAAGCATCTGTTTGGACAATAAACTCTTTGGAGTAGTCAGGACTTTTCAGGATAGGTGCAGAGCACATGGCCTCCTTCAGGTCATCAAATGCCTTTTGACAGCTTACTGTCCACTGAACCTTTTTGGGCATCTTCTTGGATGTCAGATCATTAAGAGGAATCACAATGGACCCATAGTTCTTAACAAACTTCCTGTAGTACCCAGTCAAGCCCAAGAAAGCTCGAACTTGAGTCTGGGTGGTTGGAGGAGACCAGTCCTTGATGGATTGTATCTTACTCTCCAGTGGTTGAACTTGGCCTCCACCTACAAGGTGGCCCAAATACACAACCTTACTCTGCCCTATCTGGCACTTAGTAGCCTTGATAGTGAGGCCTGCCCTTTGCAGAGCCTCAAGAGCCTTCTTCAGGTGGATCAGGTGATCCTCCCAGGTGGAGCTAAAGACAGCAATGTCATCAAGATATGCTGCACAAAAGTCATCCAACCCAGTAAGGACTTGATTCACCAACCTTTGGAAGGTGGCAGGTGCATTCTTCAGACCAAAGGGCATCACCACAAACTGATAATGCCCACCTGGGGTTGAGAATGCTGTTTTGGCCTTGGACTCCTCAGCTAATCTGATTTGCCAATAGCCAGCTGTCAAGTCAAATGTGCTCAAAAACTTAGCAGAAGCTAGTTTGTCTATGAGCTCATCTGCCCTTGGAATAGGGTGTGCATCTGTCCTGGTGACAGCATTGAGACCCCTGTAGTCCACACAGAACCTCATCTCTCTCTTGCCATCTTTGGTGTGAGGTTTGGGGACCAGAACCACTGGGCTAGCCCAGGGGCTCTCTGAGGGTTCAATGACACCTAATTCCAGCATTTTGTGTACCTCAGCCTTTATACAGTCCCTGACGTGGTCAGGTTGTCTGTAAAGCTTGTTCTTTACAGGCAGACTGTCACCAGTGTCCACCACATGGGTACACCAGTCAGTTTGGCTAGGTATTAGGGAAAACAGATGTTGAAATGATTGTAGAACTTGTCTACATTCAGTCTGCTGATGGGCAGTGAGGTTGCCTCCAAGGGTCACTCCTTCAACTGAGCCATCTTCAGGGTTCTGAGACAACAGGTCTGGGAGAGGGTCACTCTCTTCCTCCTGTCCCTCATCTGTAGCCATGAGCAAGCCCATGTCTGCCCTGTCAACATATGCTTTTAACCTGTTAACATGGAGTACCCTGTGGGGACTCCTGGGAGTTCCTAGGTCCACCAAGTAGGTGACCTCTCCCTTCTTTTCCAGGATTGTATGGGGTCCAGACCATTTGTCTTGGAGTGCTGCTGGGGCCACTGGCTCCAACACCCATACCTTCTGTCCTGGCTGAAACTCAACCAAGACAGCCTTTTGGTCATGCCAAGCTTTCTGTAAGGCCTGGCTTGCCTCAAGGTTTTTGGATGCCTTCTCCATATACTCAGCCATCCTGGAGCGGAGACCAAGTACATAGTCCACTATGTCTTGTTTAGGCTTTTTGAGAGGTAACTCCCATCCTTCCTTCACTAAACACAGTGGGCCTCTTACAGGGTGCCCAAACAACAATTCAAAGGGGCTGTAGCCAACCCCCTTTTGTGGGACCTCTCTGTAAGCAAACAGAAGGCAGGGTAGAAGGATGTCCCATCTTCGCCTGAGCTTTTCAGGTAATCCTTTGATCATACCCTTTAGGGTCTTGTTGAATCTCTCAACAAGCCCATTTCATTGTGGGTGATAAGGGGTGGTGAACTTGTAGTTGACACTACATTCCTTCCACATAGCTGTCAAGTATCCTGACATGAAGTTGGTACCTCTGTCAGAAACTACCTCCTTAGGAAACCCCACTCTGGAGAATACTCCCAGCAGGGCCCTGGCCACAACAGGTGCTGTAGTGGTCCTAAGGGGAATTGCCTCTGGATACCTGGTGGCATGATCCACTACCACCAGTATAAATCTGTGCCCAGATGCAGTGGGAGGATCCATGGGACCCACTATATCTATTCCCACTCTTTCAAAGGGGACCCCCACCACAGGTAGTGGTATTAGGGGGGCGTTTGTTGTGCCACCTGATTTGCCACTGGCTTGGCAGGTTACACAGGAGCGACAAAACTCCTTGGTATCTTCATTCATGTGAGGCCAGTGAAAGTGAGGGACAAGCCTGTCCCAAGTCTTGTTCTGGCCTAAGTGTCCTGCTAAAGGAATATCATGGGCCAAGGTAAGAAGGAAGCCCCTAAATTGCAGAGGTATGACCAACCTCCTGGTGGCACCAGGCTTGGGGTCTCTAGCATCTGAATAAAGGAGCCCTTCATCCCAATACACTTTATGGGTACCATGAGCATTCCCAGCAGCCTCAGCAGCAGCCAGCTGTCTGAGGGGTTCAAGAGAGGGACAGGATAACTGAGCCTGCCTCAAGTCAGCCCTTGAAGGCCCCCCTGTCCCCAGAAACTCAGGTTCAAGCTCTTCAGGGACAGTTCCTTCAGGGTTCTCTAGATCAGCTTCCTTGGAAGGTTGATCATCACTCTGAGGCAGGGGGGAAGGCACTGCCTTAACCCTCCTGTTCTTCTTCTTGGTAGGTGCTTGGTCCATTGTTCCAGGATCCAAGACCTGTGGTTCAGTAAGGCACTTTTTGGCCTGTGACCTGGTCACAGCAAGGACATGTGGTGATATACCTAACATCTCTGCATGTGTCCTGTACTCCACTTCAGACCATAGAGAACTCTCTAGGTCATTGCCCAACAAACATTCTACTGGGAGGTCTGCACTAACCACAACCCTTTTGAGGCCGGTTACCCCTCCCCATGAGAAGTTAACAACTGCCACACTATGTGAAGTAGTGGCATTGCTGGCATTGGTCACCAGGTAATTCTCACCTGGTATGTACTGTCCAGGATACACAAAGCCTGGTGTCACCATAGTGACACTGGCACATGTGTCCCTGTAGGCTAGAGCCACTTTTTCATTAATTAAAGGAGTCTGTCTGTACTTGCCCAGGTTACTGGGGCTCACAGTCAGGGACAAATCTATGTCCCCATCACAGATCAGGACTGCCTGTGTCAGGGTTCTGTCTAAGTCAGAATCTCCTTCAGTTCCCATAGTGATTCCCACTACACCCTTTGTCTGGGGGCCAACACTGCTAACAGTAGTACTGGGAGCAGGTGCCTTAGGGGCAACAGTGTTGGGGGCTCCACCCTTTTTGCAATCACTAGTCCAGTGAGTTGTATTCTTGCAAGAATTGCACCAGGGTTTCTTTTGACCTTCTTTCTTCTTCCCTTTAGGCTGGGACCCACCCTCTTTAGTACTAGTTTGGGGCCCTGTTGAAGACTTCTGGTCTTTAGATTTCTGATCTCCACCCTTTTGGTCTGTTTTCTTCTGATCACCCCCTTGGCCCTGGTTCTGGTTCTTTTGCTTAACCCTGGTTCTGACCCATTTGTCTGCCTTCTTTCCCAATTCTTGGGGAGAGGTCAGATCAGAGTCAACCAAGTGTTGATGCAGTTGCTGGTTTTGACAGTTATTTAAAATCTGTTCTCTCATCATCAAATTGTACAATCCTGTATAATCAGATACCTTACTTCCCAGCAACCAACCCTCCAAAGCCTTAGTGGCACATTCAATGTATTCAGACCAGTCCTGAGTCTGTGTCTTCTGGGTGTCTCTGAACATTAACCTGTACTGTTCAGTGGTTAAGCCTAACCCATCAACTAGGACACTCTTCAGGACTCTGTAATTTCTGACATCCTCTTCTCTAACAGTGCGGAGTCTATCTCTGCCTCTTTCTTCAAAGGAGAGCCAGAGGATTGCTGCCCACTGGTCTTCAGGAACCTGCTGCACTTTGCAGGCTCTCTCAAGAGCAGTCATCCATTTGTGGATGTCATCCCCACTTTTGTAGGGGGGCACAACCTTAGACAGGTTCCTATTATCAAAGACCCTATCTTTGTCCTTAGGGACAATGCTGCCACCAGTGGGTATAGACCCACTCTCTTTATGCTGCCTAGCCTTGCTCAGTTTCTCTTCCATCAGGGCTACTTCTAGCTCCTGCTTCCTGATCCTCAGCTGGGCTTCTTGCATTCTGGCCTCATGTTCCCTCCTCTGAGGGGTGGTCATCCTTCTCCTGGAGTGACCTTGAGAGCCTCTAGAGGTATGAGAAGCATTGGATTCACCTGAGTGATTCCTTTGCCTCCCAAGCCCCTGGTTAAGTCCACTGGGGAGATCCAATGGGAGGATCCCATTCTCAGTCCCCAATAGCCTTAAGTTAGCTGGGCCACGTATAACACTTGGCACTGGGCTAGTTCTCCCTTCATCCTCACTACCTTCTGTATCCCCACCACTTTCCTCCTCTGTAGTTTGGTTCTCATCTAAGGGATGACTATTGGAAAGGGGTACTTCAGTAGCATCTTCAGAAGGGGGGCCTCCTGTTCCTGTCCCTAAGGGGCCTAACTGGGAGGCTTTCCTGAGAGCTTTCTGATCTTCATCAGCCTGTAAAAGCTCTCTGAGTTCAGCAGAAGTATGATTCTTGGGCTGTTTAAGGCCCCTGATATTTGCCAACTGCCTGAGCTCATTTTGATTAAGGGTAGCAAAGATGGATGGTGCCCTCTGGGGGTCACTCTCAACAGAGATGGGTACAGTGGACCCCTCTGCCCCAGCCATTGCTCTTAAGTGTGGGTGGATGTGTTGCAATCTACCTACACTTGGGTTTACCTACTAAACCTATCTAGTAGTTGTAGTCAGGGTGTGCTACTCCCTTTGCTCTACAACAACTAAGTTCAGTAGAACTTAAGTATATCTATCTTGTTTTATATGTACCTACAGGTACCTATGTGATCTTTCAATTGGTAACCAAGAGATTACAATGGTAAAACACAGCAAGCTCAAATCCAACCGCTGCTCACCAATGTGAGAAGTTGGCCTGGTATATGATGTTCACTAGTTAAAGTGACCACCTTGTACCATGCCAAGCAACCCTTATGGTGTGGTTGTAAGTCAACCTTTTCGGACTAGCTGCCCTAGTGGTAGCGTAGGCTAAGCAGTCTTTGAGGCTAAACTCGTGAAACGTGTTAAGCAAGCTGTTTTACCAAATGTAGCCCCCTTTTATACCAATGAAAGGACACCACACAGATATATATATTCAAAATATATATGTATTTATTTCTCAAAGTAACCCCTAGTCTCTTTATGAGCACAGGAGCACAAATCGTCAAACAAGATTACATTAGAATACACAGAAGTTGCACTTTATATGGATAGGCCCTGGTGGCCGCTCAAACCATATACTAAAATAGTGGTATAAGTACCACGAACAGAAAAGGGAAAAGGCCTAGGGCCTCTAGAATCGCTGGGCCTACAAGGAGCTAACTTCAGTTAGTGACCAGGAGGTCCACGGGTTGCGTGTGCAGAGCAAATAGTCACACGCGAGCTCCCATAGGTTTTCAATGGGTGCGTACAAAGTACAAAGTTACTGCAAAAAGGATCTTCCGGATGGACTATGAACTCAAGATTGGAAACACAGACACTAGAGATGATACTCTACACTTGGGCACCGGAGTGCCACCTTTACCTCACCCACAGAAAGCGGGTGCATAGGCCTTGAAGTGCGTCGGGTTTCTTCTATCTGTTCAATGGAGCCTGAAGACAAAGATGCTGCAGGCGGTCGGTCCGGAAGGGATGCGGTGGATCCAAGAGTGGATCGGAGTTGTAGAAGACCTGTAAGCAGAGGGGACAGTGTTCACAGTCACTAGCCCGTGACCGGCGTGGCACCAGGTGGGTACCAGGCGATGTCGGGTGCAAACAAGAAGAAAGGTGCAGCTTGTCTCTGCAGCCACGTAGTCCCTGAAGGTCGACGACGTCCAGGAGTCGGTTCACGAGCTGTTCCACGCAGGTTCTCGCTGTCGGCGGTGTCGGCGACTTGATTGAAGCAAACAAGCCTTGGCAAAAGCAATTGTTGTGGAAAACGAAATAAGCTGATGGTTCTGACCAGCAAGGTCAGAGGGACTGCTCCTTTGGAGGGGAGCAAGGGCCAGTCTGGAGCAACCAGACCAGCAGTGTAGTTCTTGAAGTTCGTCGCCAAGATGGCCACTAGCCAGCGGGCCACCAACCGGTTAGGCGCGTCGAGTGGCAAAATGCAGAAGGGCCCCACGCAGATCGTGGAGATGCTGGAGGGCTCACCTTTGGTGCAGATGCTGCTCGGATGTTGGGCTTCTCAGATCCCAAAGCACAACTTGGAGGGAGCCTCGGTTGTCGCGCTTGCAGCTTGTCGTGGTCTTTTCAAGATGGCTGGCTCCACGTGTCTCGGTGCCTCCACGGGTTCCTTCTTTTGAGGGACTGTGGATCGGGCGGTGAGAGGTCTGGAGGTCCAGGTCTTGTCAGTCTCTGGGCTCGGGCCCTGGCGGGAGGTGGCGGCAAAGCAGACGTTGATTCGCTGGATGGTGCTTGCGTTGCAAGGTGGTCACTCCCTGACCACAGGGGAGATTGGCTTCAGTCCTCTGTGCGGCAGAGCGTCGAAGTTCCCGTCTTCTTCTTGTAGTTAAGTTGATTCCAGGATGTCTGAAGTCTTAGGACACAGCTCCTACCTTTAAGCGGATTCTAGGGGCCGGACTACCTGCTAGGTCCCTCCCTAAGGGTGGGACCAGGAAGGGGGGTGGTTACACCCCCAATCCTTTGTCCAGCTCGCCCCAGGCCCGGGACTGGTGTGCCCCAGGACCGGATTGAACTGGCATATGCACCGAGGCTCCTTTTGAGCCTCAGGCATGTCTGGTTTCTTTCAAGCCCTACCTGACCAATACACAAAATCCTGTCTGGGGTGGTGCACGCACCTCCCCTGGCAGGAAACCCTTTGTCCACACCTCCCAAGCTGGGAGGACTCCCAGCAGCAGGAGGGCAGACTTGTGTCTGTGGTGGCAGCATCCATTTTGTGGAGCTGAGGCTATGTCTGATTTTACCCGGGTTTCAGGTACTGTACATGTCGTTTCCCTCTAGAAGGGTGGAATGCTAACCCCGTCGCCAGAATTGGCGAGGGGTTAGTATTCCAATTCGTATGACACCTTACTCGACATGTTTTGATAAAGCCAAACCAAAGTTAGCATTTAACCGCGAGGTTCATAATGCACTTAAGAGTATATGGTATGACGATATCTGGAAACAGTAGAAGGAAGTGGTTCCGACCACTGCAGACAGGCTCAGCTCATGCCAGAGCACCATCTCACATGGAACCAAGCACTCTGCCTTCAGGATTGTTAAGGGCTGCCATAGGAGTGACTTATAGGTTACCAGGTGTCCCATTTAAGGTTAGGTATAGGTATACTACACCTAAGTAAGAGGTGGTTACACCAACTTACCCCAGCTGAGTGATCAACCAGTTGTGTCAAATTTGTTAGGCCAGTCCAGGGGTGGCATAATACATGCTTCAGCCCCTGGTAGGCCTTAGATACACCAATGCCCTGGGTACCTAGTGTACACTGGTACAGGGGCTCACAGGGTGATCCACTTCCAATTGGTTATGCACCTAGGGTGCATAGTGTGAATTTAGTAGAGAGAACAGCAGGCTGGGGGTCTGATTGGCAGGCCCACAGCCTCAATATGTCAAAAACCAGTGAAGCAAAAAGCAAAAATTTGGGGTGACCATAGGATAGCAGACCCTACTCTCCTACAGATCACCTTCCAAACCTCTGTGGGAAAAGCATGAGAAAATAGTTTTCTCTCAAACATGATTCATGCTATCCCAGCAGAAGTCTTTTTCACATGGTAAAATCACCTTAGAACACACCACAATTCCTAAAATGAGTATGGTACCATCAACAAATGATTTATAATGTAACTAAAGTCTTAAAACCTTCTATTAACTGCAATGCTTTTTTAATGAGGTGCTATCATGTATATTGGTCCCAAGATGGCTGCCAACACTTTTTGGGTGAAGTGCTGACAGCCAATCAGATCTCACGCTGAGATGTGTGGTTAGGCTCCGTCCAGATATATATATTGAATTTACTTTTGATTTTCTCAAGAACTACTGAACGGATTTACACCATTTAACCAAAAGGCATGACTCTGAACCAAGGGCTACCTTTTTGCCAAATTTGGTGTAATTCAGTACGGGCTGTAGCTGCGATTAAAGTTTCCTATGGAAAATTGCATGTGGAAAACATGTTTTGGGACCCCCTTTTTTCTCGGCCCACCCTTGACGAATCACCCCAAGACTTTCTGGATAGGAGCAGACTGGAGCGCCCCACCAGTTTTGAAAATTTCGCAAAGATTCGTCAACCGGCGCCAAAGTTATTCCAAATAGAATGTTACGGATTTCCTATGGATAATAGGTCCTAACTATAACTACCTACTGGCAACCGCCAGTAGGTAATATTAATATTTAAGTTGACGTATTATTAATTTTGGAATGAATGGCAATAATTATATGGTTATATTGTTATGAATTTGTGATGTCTTCCTAAACTGGGATGTCTCTCTTATTCTGCACAAAGAACGGTAATCCAAGCCTCGGTTATCTCCAGACTGGATTACGGTAATATTCTTTATCTGGGAGTTAACAAAAGCCTTCTCAGATGACTCCAGATTGTGCAAAATGCAGTGGCGAGATTTCTTCTTCATCCCCCTAAATTTTATTCTACCGCTAGTATGCTCTGTGAACTTCACTGTCTTTCAATTGAAGGACATGTGCAATTTAAGGCACTGTTATGTTCATAAATGTCTCTCCAATTTAGGCCCCAACTATCCTAATCCCTTGGTATTACTATATGTACCCAACTGGGATCTGCAATTCAGCAGCTGGATTCTTGCTACCATTTCCTCGAATCTACATTTTAGATTACCGGAGAGCGTGTGAGTCTCCGCTGGTGTGGATTGCGGTCCGCTTTAATCCTGTTTTTAAAGCTTGTATTCTACTGTGCTTAACTGCTGTAGTTCTTTTGTGTTTACTTCCGCCTGCAGCACTGCTTGCTTTGATTGGGTGGCCTTGCCCAATTAGATGTGAGGTTGGCAGGAGCCAGTTGTGCCAGGCTGGTCGCAGCGCACCACTGGCAAGTGCCAGGCACCCACATACTGGTAATCTCTCCCAAGGAACTTCACTTACTGAGAACCACTGTGAACCCCTGTCCCATCCAGGTCTGGGACCCAGTTGTTGCATGTTCTTTGCGAATACTGCAATCACAAAATCAGAATTGAGGGCCATGTTGCAATGCCCTCCTCCCATACTTTTAAATTTCTCAGTCTGAACTGTCGCTCTTTAGAAAAGCACCACGCTGATGTGTTTGACCTGATCCAGGAGGAAGAACCTGATGTCCTATTCCTGACAGAGACTTGGCTCACCTCCACCATGGTGGCTGAGCCCCAGATGGTGTTACCTCAGGGATATTCCATAAAGTTACTGACTAGAGAGGATGGCAGGGGTGGAAGTATAGCGACCATCTGTAAAACCAAATATGCCTATAGTCTCACTAATGAGATGATCTCAGATTGTGCAGGTGGACCCTTTAAAAGCTCATCTGTCGCCCACCCGGACCTTCAAAAAGGTTTAGAAAATCACTTACCCAGTCCATTACCATCCTGGCAACTAAATCTGCTTATTTTAATATTGTGGGGAATCTTAACGTCCACCTGGAGGACTACCAAGATAGTGAGATTACTAATTTTCTGGCCGACCTTGCAGCCTGTCAACTACTACAATATGTCCCCTGCTCAACACACTCTGCCGGCCAACTTTTCGATCCAGTTTTCTCTAACATACCTTCCGTTAAGGTACTTTCCCCCCTCCCTACGGCATGGACAGACGACTATCTCATCTCCATGGCTTTCCTAGATGAGAATCCCCCCTCGCACACTCACTCAAAGCTCTTCTTAAAACACCCTTGGCATAAGCTAGATGCCAACCTCCTCTCAGACACTTTACCCTCCCAAACACCCCAACTGGCTAGTGATGTTGAAGCAGCTAATAGTTGCTTCCATGAATGGCTCACATACTCCCTTGATAACATATCCCTGCTAAACTCAGTCCTGTTGGCAGGACCTACACCAGTCCATGGTTTAATGAGACCCTAACCCAGGCAAGTTCTAGAACATGCTTGGAGATGAAAATATGATTCAAATCTCAAGACACAATATCGTTCAGCCATTAAGGACTATCATACATCTATACGGAAATGACGCGCTGAATACTTTGCAGAAAAAATCAAAAAAAGTAATAATTCGGCCAAAAGTATCTTCTCCTTGTTGAACGATATTAGAAATCCCCCATCAGCTAGAGCACCCACCATTATCTCGAACTCTTAATGTGAGGCCTTAGCTACTTTCTTTGTTAAAAAAGTTGAGGACATTTATAAATCCTTCCTGCCCGCTATCAGCATTGAAGGGCAATTCGACCCTACTAGTTGCCCAGGTACGCTCCTATCCTTTTTCCCGGTGCTATATTGTGAAACTTTAAGAACTATAAAATGAAATCGGGATCACCAGCTGATCCGTTCAAACCCGATAAGCTCCTACAATTCCTACCCCAACTTTTACCCACACTCTGTGAACTGATAAATGAATCCCTAGCTTCTAAAGTTGTACCAGCCGCATGGTTGCATGCCAAGGTCATCCCTTTAGTAAAGAAACCTATCTCACTACTTCCTTTAGTGGCGAAAGTCACCCAGTCTTACATCAATTCCATTCTGAACAAATTTATAGAGTCCAACAATACACTGGACCCTGCGCACAAGGTTTATATTTATGTTTATGTTAAGGGAATTTGTTAAGGGCATGTACACCAAAAGGTCTCTTGGCACTAATTGTAAATTGGAAGCTGCCCGAGGTATGATCTAACAATAGGCTTGGATGAACAGCTAAGTTTTCAGTTTTTTCCTGAAACCCATGTAATCTGGCGTTAGTATGATATCAATCAGTAGAGAGTTCCAGAATTTGGGGCCCAACATAGAAAAACGTGAGCCACCCATTCTCTTGCGCTTAAATCTAGGAATCGTCTGCAGATTAATTGAAGCTGATCTTAGGTTCCGTTTGGGAAGGTACGGTGAAATCTTTGTGGAGATAAATTTGGAGCCCCTATCGTGGCATGCATTGAAAAGCATGCAGCCTGTCTTAAACATAGACCGCTGAACCATGGGAAACCAGTGAAGCTGCTTCATCAATGGCTTAGTATGGCAGTGTCTCGGTTGCTGGAAGATTTCTCTGGCAGCAAAGTTCTGTATCAGCTGCAGTCTGTGGGTTTGATTGGCTGGGAGACCTAAATCGATAGCATTGGCATAATCCAGCCTGGACGTAATCATGGCCAACATGCCTCCCTAGTAAATAATCTACTGATTTTCTTGAAATTCCTTAGTTGATGGATGCATGATGATGTGACCAAGCTAATCTGTGCGTGCATAGATAGATTGGTGTCAATTTGGATGACCAGGCTCTTTACAGAGTTCTTAGGGATAGGTGGAGTGCCTAATGTAGCCAGCCAGTGTCATGGCGTCCAATGGTGTAGTCTGTTGTTAGAAATGACTATCTCTGTTTTATCAGAGTTCAATTTGAGATGGTTATGACTCATCCTGTCTTTAATGAATAGCATGGTGTTTTGAAAAAATGCCTTAGAGTCCTCTGTCTCCTCTATTTGGAAAATCAACTGCATATCATCTGCGTAGTTATAGACCTTAACCCTCCTACATTGGAGGGAGTGGACAAAGGGACAGATATAAAGGTTGAACAGGTGGGGAGATAGAGACGGGCCTTGTGGTACACCGCAGGTGGTTTGGACCCTGGCCGAATTATAGTCAATATTCTTGATCTTGATATTTATTTTCTGACAATTTTGTGTTTCAATATTAGTAAGTACCTGCATCACAAAGTGGAATTAAGCCCATGCCGACCCTGGCATTTGCAATATGTATAACACTGCACTGGGAAATGATGAACAGATAACAGCAAAGTAATCATTTTCAGACTGAGCACATTTTTATAATTGTTCACTGATAGGTGGAAACATCTCTTATTTACATCAATGATTTCTTTTTTGATTTTTATGTTATGTATGATTTTACAGTTTTGGCATATTTTACATTGTTTTTAAAATCTGTGTTTTGTGGTATGCATTTGTATGTGATGCAGGGGGTATACCTCAGAATAACCAAGGTTGGACTGGAAACTAATTGTTTTTTTTAATGTCATACAATAAATGCATTCTCCTCCATCTCCTTGGGTAGGCCTTGCTAAAGTTAAATATGGATAACCTCAATTAACTAAGGGCAAAAACTTACACAATGCAGGGGTTTAACCCCCTGAGAGTAACACGTTGAAGCCAATTACAAATTTTCCTTCTCTATTAAATCAATGCAAATTCATGGGAAAGGTTTGTGGCAGCTACATTCCCTCCCAGAGTTAGTGCTCAATCTATGAACCAGCTCTGGCACTATGGCAAGTCAGCTTTGACGCCTAGTATCTATAGTCTTTTGTTTAGATAAATAATCACACATTTTAAGAGATCTGTAAAGGAATATCTACCAAATATATGGTCCTAGTGAATGCAAATCATTGACAGATAAGTGGCTTTAGTACCCTTCCAGTTATAGAACACTTCCTGCTGAAGGAAACTGGTAGAAAGAATGGCTGCAAAGCCACCACGTCATTCACTAGACTTACATGACATCAAGAGCCTTCCAGATACATAGGACATCAGAGCCCCACTTCTAGAGTCCAGTTCATGTCACCGACAAGGGATAAGTTTGATAATACTATGCGATGATGCAGAGGAGGTATACAACCCAAAAAGGATCATAAGGCGGATTCGGATAAGCATGAAGGCTGATGTTGGCTCCAAGGGATTCTACATGTGAAGGACCATGTACCATGTAATCAACACGTGTGTCCAGGTGCCACCCACAGAGTGACCTCATGGAATGTATCTGGATTTAAATGATGTGTAGAACAGTATCATATGAGTCATGTCTTTAAAAGACAAAAGATAATATTGCTTCAAGAAACATGGAAGCTAGGCTTGTATTGAAGTCTGGAATGTTCCTGAGGCAATGTTTCTGGAAATAAATAGATACAAGTGCAAGGCACCATTACTTAGTGCTAATGTCAAAATACTAACTGGTTGCGTACCAATGCATGCCCTAGTTTGTAACTTCTTTATTATGGGAATCATGTATGTTAATGGTGCAAATTGAGGTCTTAGAATCCATTGTAGCATTAGGAATAGCATTGAAAGTGACCATCTATCTGTAAGAATTTAACTGGAATGGACAAGTATAACGAGTTCTACTAGGGAGTGTGAAGGGCTAGGATCATAGGAGACCCCATTTCAAGAGTTTAGACCATTCAGGCTTCTCTTTGGTTCTCTAGATAAATGTTAGAGGACATACCATAACAAACACCCTCAGTCTTCGTTAGGGAGTAACGGAGACCCAAATGGACGATGCTGAATGGGATGAACATGACTTTTTTGATGAGAAGAAAAGTTATTCTAATTGAAAGTGTGTAGAAATAGTTGATAAAACTGCTGCTTCTTTTAAAACAAAAAGTAACAGACAAGCGCTTAACCCCTTCAGTGCCACGCCCTTTCCCCCTCCTGTGCCGGGCGTTGCACTAGTGGGTGGGGTTCATGACGAGATAGTCTCGTCATGGGCACAGCGCAACCGAGCTCCATGACGAGACTATCTCGTCATGGGCACTGAAGAGGTTAAAATGTAATAAAATATCGAAGGAGTTGAAGCATCTAGGCCAAATGTGAGATGACGAGCAAAGGATTTTGCAAAGGTACCAATCAAGGTTCTGTTTTTACCAAAACAAAGGCCTGCCTGACTGGATCCCCTCTGAGAGGTGGGATGAACATGTTCTCAAAGTTTGTCCAGGATATCATGAGCAGGATGGTTTTGCTAATTAGATTATTAATAACAATAGAAAACAGGTTCTTGGATCTAGTTTAACTCATGGAACCTTCCAGGTCTCTGGAGCTTGATGGCTTGGATAATATTTCGCTAAAGTGCTCTTCAGGCCGATTGGTTTGGATTTTAAACCCACATCTCACAAGGATCCAGGAGACTAGTAAGATTCTGATTGCCTGCAAGGCTCTATCCTGTTTTTTTTTTTTTAAATGGACAGCTGCAAGCTTAGAAATGATACACTCTGGAAAAAGATGAATCCAGAGAGCAAGATATTTCCCAAAATTTTGTCCGCAGGCTAGTGTGTTGGGTGAGAGAGAATGTAATTCTCCCCTTTCACATAATGGCCTCCAGAAGAAATGTTCAAGTGGGCAGAAATCTCAACTACATGTTAACAAGCAATCCCTGGGCAAGAAAACACCATCTTTGTTTTGTAATTTCATTGACTCTGAGACAGCTGTCAACAGCGTCCAGGAGGAGAAATGCTCAAGTGTATGTGGAAACCTTATGCACAACTATGAAGCCTTAGGCTGCTTCACCAGGCAATTTTGTTGGTGGTGCAGCATAATGTACATTTTCCTTCACTTATTTGTGGGCGTTACATTGTCTGGCCATAACCTAGCAAGATGTCAGAGCACTGCACATCACATATTCCAAAAAGGACAAACAGGACCAAGTACATTAAATATGTTTGAAGGGTAACAGTTGTATGCAGGTTTTCACTGTTGTTGCAGAAATAAAGAACATAAAATAGGACAAAAGAACAAATTCCACAGCTGTATTATAAGAATGGATACAATTTTGACCTGGAAAGACGAAACGTGGATTTGAGTCTTTACTCAAAGTGCCTAAAAATGATGGTGTCTATGAACGCACAGATAAGATAGTGTAGAAAATAACAGTCAGAACCCCATTCAGAGGGCCACAGGGTACACAGGGTTTAGTGGGACCAACCGTGGTGGTTGAGGCCTTTCACTCCTGATGTCCGAGGGCCCAGCCTAGTATGGATCCTGAGCAACTGGGTCAAGTACTCCTTCAACCCTTGGCTTTTTCAGTGGTCGCTGTGGAAACCAGTCAAAGGCTCCCTTGAGGGGGAAGTGTGGATACAGAATAGTTTTACCCTATGAGGTCAGGCCTCTAATGTTTCTCTAGCAAATCCCTGTCCCACCTGCTTCTTGCAATGTGGTCTGGTTTACTTCCCTGGTGGCCCCAATGTATGTCATTACATCGCATAGTAATACCACGCATGCAATTACAACGCGGGTATTACTACGCGATGTCAATGACAACGAAATGCCATTACATCGCAAACTTTTACCACGAGTATGCTTTTACCACGCATGCCATTACAACGCAAAAGGCATGCGTGGTAAAGCTATACTCGTGGTGAAAGTTTGCAAGGTAAGTGACTACTCTACCCCTACACAACCCTCCCCCACCCCCCAGTCCTCTCCCTACAATAACACTACACTACCCTGCACGACCCCATGACACTACACTAAAACACTACACTGCACACTACAACACTACCCTAAACCCTAATGCACTACAATACTCAAACAGTACACTTCTAAAACTCTACAACAGTATCCTAACCCCCTAAAACACTCCAACACTACCCTAAACCCTAAAACACTACACTACACAAACACTACTACACTACCCTAAACCCTAAAACTCTACACTACCCTAAACCCTAAAACTCTACACTACCCTAAACCATAAAACACTACACTACACAAACACAACAACACTACCCTAAACCCTAAAACACTACACTACACCAACACTACTACACTACCCTAAACCCTAAAACACTACACTACACAAACACTACTGCACTACCCTAAAACACTACACTAAACACAAAAACACTAAACTACACAAACACTACAACACAACCCTAAACCCTAAAACACCACACTACCCTAACCCATAAAACACTACACAAACACTACAACACTACCCTAAACCCTAAAACACTACACAACCACTACTACACTACCCTAAACCCTAAATTACTACACTACACAAACTCTACAACACTACCCTAAACCCTAAATCACTACACTACACAAACACCACTACACTTCCCTAAACCATAAAACACTACACTACCATAACCCCTAAAATACTACACTACTCAAACACTACAACACTACCCTAAACCCTAAAACACTACACTAAACAAACACTACAAAACTACACTAGACTACAAAAAAACCCCACTAAAACGTTATTAAAAACCCACACAACATAAACATTACAACACTACTTTTACACTAACCTAAACCTACAAAAGTAACCCACACCCCAAGCGCAAACCCCCTTACCTCTCTCCTCTCCAGCGTTGCCGTCTCTGCTCTCGGTTCCTGCTTCCTCCTTCCTGCTTGGTGCACGTCGTTGTGAGGAAACAGCCTCAGTTTCCTCACCACGACTTTGATAGCCGCCGCCGCCATTACACATCACATCACATGCGTTGTAAAAGCGCATGCGATGTAATGGTATGTGTGGTTTTTACCACGCTTTGTAACATCGCATGCGTTGTAACTCATGCGATGTAATGGCAACACGTGGTAAAAACCGCATTGTAATGGCTGTTCCCCATGCTGGATGTATGTCATTACATTGCATAGTAATACCACACATGCAATTACAACGCGGGTATTACTACGCGATGTCAATGACAGCGAAATGCCATTACATCGCAATCTTTTACCACGAGTATGCTTTTACCACGCATGCCATTACAACGCAAAGGCATGTGTGGTAAAGCTATATTCGTGGTGAAAGTTTGCAAGGTAAGTGACTACCCTACCCCTACACAACCCTCCCCCGCCCCCCCAGTCCTCTCCCTACAATAACACTACACTACCCTGCACGACCCCATGACACTACCCTAAAACACGTAAAACATGTGGTAAAAACGCATTCTAATGGCTGTTCCCCATGCTCACTGGTAGACCTTCACTCAAGTGGCTACTCCAACTGTTAGATAATAGTCAAAAGTGTATTGGCACTGCAGTGCTCTTAGCAATGAGACCTCTGGGGCGTGGTAGACCCATTACCAGTCGTAACCACTCCCTCAGAGAGGAAGCATGCAGCATTTCAGTCGGGGCCCCATCTGAGGGCACTCACAAAGCTCCAATCCTGCTCAGTGAGTCGGCTGCACGTGGGAGGCACGGCAGCACTTGGCAAATGCAAGCTCTAATCTGAGCCTTTGTAGCTGTCCCCGGCACTGATCGGATGTGTGTCTGCACTACTCTTGGTAAGTTCTGCGTTTCCCGACAGTGGAGTGGAGGGGTTGAAGTCAGCCACAGTGATATGTGCATCAAAAGGGTACTACCGGGCCCCAGCACTACTCTCTGTGACTCCCTTATCAGCCCAATCCCCATCCTGAGACGTGTTCTGGCCCCATCCTTGTGATCACTCACTGAATTAAAGAGCACCCTTTGAAGTGTAAAGGGGAGTCTCTCTCTCCCTTCTCCAGTGTGTCCCACCCAGTTCACAGGAATGTAGCAATTCACAAATCTGTCTGGGGTATTTCTCTCCATCCTCATGTCTTCAGCAGGCAGGCCTGGCTTCCCAAAATGTAAGCCAGGGTCCTCCATGAAATGTATGACTATAGGCACACTTGCACTCAGTGTATGCACATAATATACACACTATCCAGTACTATTACCTCCATGTATTGTGCCACCGCAGGCCCACATACATTCAGCACTTAAATTCACTGTGACTGCACTGCTAAGTACTGTAGCCTTTCTGCATTGCGCCACTTTCAGGCACACATGCAGCCAGCACACATTCATCATGAGTGTGCTGCACAACAGTACATCCTTCATGAATTGTACTCCTCTCAAGTACAGATACACCCAGTATATTAATTCACTATAGACACACTGCAGAGCACTGCTCTATCCCTGTTCTGTACGATTCGCAGGCACACATACAACCAGTGCAGTCACCATTCCTGCACTGTTCAGCACTTCACATCTAACTAATGTAGGTCAAGGGTGAGTTAAACACACAGCAGTGGCATTTTAAAAAAGAAAGTGAGCCTGAAGGCCTCACTCCAGTGACACAGGTTTAAAAGGACCTGTTCGCTCCTACTGATCATTACATGGTATGCTGCCAGCCCAGCACTCGAGCTGATTAACTCCTAGTGAAGGCGGTAGCCTTCCACCAGTATGAGGTTAGCACTTTGGGCACCCCTCCTAGTTCAACAAGATGACAATCCATGAGAAAGGTGTATGTCATCGCACACACGCATGATGAGTGTTTGCCTATGACAACAAAAATCAGCATCAGGGTTCCAGGCATCAGTACAGTTCAGCACAGGGGTCCACAACCATAGACATGCAGAGGACTGTTCCGTCCCAATAATAGCATATATATGTCAAGCTGTAATATGAGAGGATTTCTTGCCTTGAGGGTGAATCGTAGGTTGTTCTTAAGAGTACATGGAGTGACACAGAAATGTAGCCTTCCACATCCGAGGAGTCCATCACCTTGGAAATGATCCAAGATGGAGAATGTGCTTCAGAGAGCATAAATGAAAGAATCTAAACAACACAGAGTGTCATTCGAATGCTCAGCTTGTAATACACAAGTGTTGCATTTATACATTCATTTGTTTGATCATTTAACTAGATGATTCTTTGTGAGCAGGAGTATTGAATGGGAAGCATGTTCCTAATCCTCAGAACAGTACCTGAGAAGCATCTGGGTAACATGCTCTTCTTCTTTAAGTATGGAAATCGTAGAAGTTTGTTTTTGCTCCTGAGTTACCTCTTGTAATTCTCACTTTTTGTGTCAGGTGTTTTAGGGCGGTAAGGAGGAGTGCTTTACAGGTAAGGTAAGCTATTTTGAGAGCCCACTGGACTTCGACAGTCAGTCAACTGGGTGAATTGAGATCTAAAGTGATATTGTCAAATTGTTTTGTGCGGGTGATGAAACAGCTATCCATGTGTAAAACCAATGATTCGTTCTCCATTGAAAGCACAGCAGAGCACATCCATTGTCCAAGCAATTTGTACATAATGCTGCACTGCTGATTTTGGGTTTGACAGGAGAAAATGAGTTTGAGGTTTTCAATTTTATGTAGCTGGTATTTCACTGACTTCACAATGCCCTGAAAGTGATCAGTAAGTCATTTGGGGCCAGATGTACAAAGGCTTTTTAACATTCACAAACGTGCATATTAGCAGAATCAAACCGTTTTTGAATGTAAAAGGGCATTTTTAAATGTACAAAGACCCAATTGCGATTTGGCAACCTGTTACCGAATCACAATTCAGGTTTGCAATTCGGTATGTGTGAATGTTTTGCAACCCAACTGTGGTCACAGAACTATTGCATTTTACCACCTACTTCAAGTAGATGATAATCAATTCACTAATGAGAAGAGGTCCTCAGCGGAACAACAGCGCAACGGAAATGTGAACATGGACCACTGCCTACTCTTAAAAAGTGATAAGAAAACTTTTCATTTTTCTTTTTGAAATGCATTTCATTTTCCTTTAAGGAAAATTGTCTGCATTTAACAAAAACAGATTGCTTTATTTAAAAGCAGTCACAGACATGGTGGTCTGCGAACCCCAGCAGGCCACCATCCGTATGATTGTTGCGATTTCCAATGGGTTGCAAACCTAAACCTACCTAATTAACTTTCATCAGGTAGGTCTATTTGGGACCCACTGAGAATCGCAAAATGTGTAAAATACACATTTGTACTTTGCTGTTTGCGATCACCAAATAGCAAATCGCAAAAATTCACTATTTGGTAATCGCAAACACTTATCTCTGTCCCTTAGCACTATTGTCCAAGCTGATTTTTGGACTTATGTTGACTGGGTTTCAGGAGGAGAAATTTGATCCTAAAGGAATTCCGTTGAACATACCTTCCATCCTTCCATACGCGAATATGTTTCAGGTGGGATTTAAGATATGGAATATTTTTAGTAAATCTTATTTTAGATACTGCTGCATACCTGGGAAAATGACGTAAGGTTTCCACGCAAAAGTAAAAAATGGTGGGTGACAATGGGCAATCCTTGGGGATACTGCATGGAGTTTCAGTATTGTGACAATAGGAGTTTGCAAAGTTTTTTTTTACTGAGTGCATTCAAATAAGTATGAGAGGAACCACTTTAAAATGCCCCATTCTCCTCTCGTAGTGTTTGGCCCAACTAATGAAAAATGTTCATTCTCGTGGGGAGTTAAAAGATCAATGAAAACCACCATGCAGGGCTTTGCCAGTTTCATCCCCGGTAAGGGGGCTGTGGTTCAGTTAGTTTCTTGCTGCATGAAGGCCCAAGGATATACTCACTACAAGAGCTTGCACGTGTATGGTGCAGCAATATCAAGCTTGAAATACAAAAATACTGAAGCAAAAATATTGACGACTAAAGTATTGACAAAGTTAGGGCCTCATTTATGAGAAGTGACGCATCGCTGCATGAAAGCAGCGATGCGTCACTTCTCCGTGCACCCTCCTTGCGACATGATGGATGCGTCATATTTACAGTATGACGCATCATGTCGCAAGGAGTTACAGATATGTCAGTATTTCTGACGTATCTGTAGGCGCACAAGTGACGCATTGCTGGAGTGTGTCACAAAAGTGACGCAATTCCAGCAATGTGTCCTTTCACACCATGTGAAAGGGCCTGCGTCAGTCTTACGCCTGCTGTGAGGCAGGCGTAAGATATTGACGCATTTGCACCCTAGAAGTGGCGCAGTGAAATCTCGTAGATTTCCCTGCGTCACTTCTATTATGCTTACTTAAGTGGGAACGCCCACCCTGCATACATTATACCTGACACAGGTATAATGTATGCAGGGGTTTACAAAGTGACGCATCTACCTAGATGAGTCACTTTCTAAATATGGTGCAACAAGGTCCAATTTTTACGCCACAGGTGAGTAACAAAAAGTGACGCCCCGGCGGCGCAAAAGTGATGCAAGGACTCATAAATGAACCCCCTAAATATTTATAAGAATAGGTTTACTATACTTAATATCTTAGATGTACTTCGAAGATACATGATCCCACATAATATTCAAAGGCACGATGATCAGGATGTCTTTTAAAAAGATCTCAAGATAATTCTTCATCAATTAAAGTACTAAAGTAAGCGGCTCAAAGTCGTTAAGATGTCACTAAATAAACCACACTCAACTATAGTATATCTGTGCCACATCCCAATGCTGTTCCGAGATGAATGTACCCCCTCCACCAAAGAAACAAAAAAGGTAATTTGGATATATTACTAGGTGTCTCGTCTTCAGCTGTGTTCATGTTCACTAATGAATTAACACTTTTTGCCACAAGAGGGCAGCATGGTATGGTTCATAAACCATTGTTCTGGTAACTGTATCGGATAAATATTTTTTCCCTAAAGAAATGCTGGTGGGAAAGTCTGATAATTTCGTATCTGTCTGTCATAAAACACTTTAATTAAACAAGAATGGCTTGAGGAACCACGAACTGTTATGATCTCTGGAACACAATCAACATGATAGAATTGCTTTTTTGCTTAGCGATAATCACTGGTATGGCAAACATAATAAATGTCAGGTAGGGATGATTGCAAATTATTGTAACAGTTGTAGTCCCATTCAACCTGCAAAATCCACCCACGCGTTTAATTAAAAGACAGTTAAATGCCATTTTGTTTTTATTATGACATAAAACATTTGACCAGCAGTCGTGTGCTGTATTATGAAAGCGGATTGGTAGTCATTTAAAGCTAATCATATTTAAGATGAGTATCTATCTATCTATCTATCTATCTATCTATCTATCTATCTATCTATCTATCTATCTATCTATCTATCTATCTATCTATCTATCTATCTATCTATCTATCTATCTATCTATCTATCTATCTATCTATCTATCTATCTATCTATCTATCTATCTATCTATCTATCTATCTATCTATCTATCTATCTATCTATCTATCTATCTATCTATCTATCTATCTATCTATCTATCTATCTCCCCGTGGCGGTTGCCACTGGATAGTTGTAGTCAGGACCACTTCTCCATAGAAAAAGCAAGGTTTTGGTTTGCTTATAGCTTTAGCACCATTTGCTAAATCTTTACAAAACTTAGAAATAAAAGTCTCATCCTCTTGAGTTCCTTCCTGGAAAGTTTCAGGGCGATTCATCAAGCAGGAGCTGAGAAAAAGGGGGGGTCCCAAAGCACATTTTCCTCATTCATTTTTTTCCATGGGAAGCTTAGGCCCAGCTATAGCCCAAACGGCAGAATGGATTTAAGCCAGATTTGGCAGAGAGCTAGATCTTGGTCCAAACAGCATACTTTTTGTGATTTACTGTAAATCTGTTCAGAAGTTCTAATTCTCATAATTTATGGATATTTCAGGCAGTGGAGGATCCGCAGAGCCAACAGATCTCAAGATGAGATCTGATTGACTGCCACCACATCAGCAACGATGTGGCGGCAGCAATTTTAGGACTCAGGACTCAGTCCCTTGTCTTAAAAAACATGGAAAAAAAAGATATAAAGGGACAGAGTAGCGATACCCTGCCTTCCTAGCCTTGGCGGGGTCGTTCCAAAGGGACTCCCTTGTGCCAAAAACAATTTTTCTAAAAATATTTTACCACAAATTTGCGGTGGATCCGCAAATTCACTGTAAATAAAAATAAAATGGCAGGGTGCAAGTTATAGTTCGTTTAGGGCACAAGTTATAGTTATTTTTGATAACTATAACTGGTCTTTTAAAGAAGAATGTTTTAACATGGGGGCAGAGAATCTTGTGGGCGGAGCCGAAGGCTTCATTGGACTCCCAATCCAAAGTAGATGATGCTCACTTTGGACTTCAAAATACCAGACAAAATGTATTTGTATAAAACAATGATGGGGTTCGGCAGTGCAACAGCCTTAATCACATGACTGCCCTGTAGGAACCAACCCCTTAAGAAATTAAACCACATAAATAATGGACAAGTGATATGTTTTGAAAAGAGGGCGTCATGTACTGTGTGCATGTTCCAAACAATTGTTTGTATGTTAATAGGAAAAATGCTACCAGTTCCAGTTACTTCTGCTGTACATGTAACATGCTCTAATCAATGTAACCAAAATAAACTCCATAGTGAGGTAATATCACAGCATGAAATATATATGCCAGAAATTGTCTGATACTGCAACTAACGCCTTGAAGCATGAGAGAAATATATCATGCAGAAAAGTAAGAGTACATACAGTTAATAAGCATTGCCACAGACAAAAATAAATATACTGAATCTCAAAAGTCAAAGTTATAGGCCCACAATAAAGTACTGCAAACTAGAGTGATGTAGTTATCTGTGAATATTACTGATATGGAGTATTGTGTGGAATGCCCTAACCCACTACATTTTTAATTGTAAACTTGTAGTTATGTAGGCAGAACTTATACTTGAATTATATGTGCTACACAAAACAATGTACATACGTTATAAATAAGACATGCACAAATTAACACAAAGAGAAGAAGACAAAGAGGCGTCAATTCTTATTTGCGAGGAGAAATGCACCACACTTGTGTGCATTCAAGAAGAAAAGCGTAGTTGAATTCCCTGAGTATTGATCGGCATCCATATGGAGGGATCCCCTTCCTATCCTCTTGTCATAAAAGGAAGCATATGTATACATTACAAATATGGTCAACATTTTGGCAAGCTGTATAGCAATTTAGCTAAAGAAGGTCAACCAATATACATCAAATATATCCAGATCGATCAACTCTCTCCCAAATGCACTTTCAGTTCTTCTTCAGAATTATGGCCATGTAGACTCTTAGGGGCATATTTATGGAAGGCTTACATCGCATTTGCACCATGCAATGTGGTACATGTGTGAGGCAAACCTCTAAGTTAGATTTATGAAGCCAAGCAAAGCTACTTTGCATGGCTCTGAGTGGCTCCATAAATCTGTAAAGCGCAACAAAGTGCAAATTACTACTCTGTGCTACTCAACCTGGCCTGGCAGTTCGGGCTGGACTGTTCCCATTGGGTACAGGGTCAAGACTGATTTGCATATGGCTGGGTTCAAACTGGAATGGCATGGTGAGCAATACAATGATGGATTTAGTCCAGATCTATGTACTGGGGATAATGTATGACATTGTTCTGCATTCTGTCCATCAATTGTTGTTTTTACATTTGTCACCCCGAGTGGGACGGGTATGCCCATACGTGGGTCCCGTGTTCTCCTTGCCACTGGAGTCAAGCTATCCTCGCTGATGAGGGGTGAAGCCCCGAAACTGGTCCTAAGATGTTTGTTTCCAATCCAGGGAGGACCTGGCCTGGCAGTTCGGGCTGGGCTGTTCCCACTGGGCACAGGGTCAAGACTGATTTGCATATGGCTGGGTTCAAACTGGAATGCATGCTGAGCAAAACAACGATGGATTTAGGCCCAGATCTCTGTACTGGGGTGAATGTATGATATTGTTCTGCACTCTGTCCATCAATTATTTTTGCATTTGTCACCCCAAGCGGGACGGGTATGCCCAGACGTGGGTCCCATGCTCTCCATGCCACTGGAGTCAAGCTATCGTGGCTGATGAGGGGTGAAACCCCAAAACTGGTCCTAGGATGCTTGTTTCCAGTCCAGAGAGGACCTGGCCTGGCAGTCCGGGCGGGACTGTTCCCATTGGGCACAGGGTCAAGACTGATTTGCATATGGCTGGGTTTAAACTGGAATGGCATTGGTAGCAAAAAAACGATGGATCTAGGCCCCGATCTCTGTACTGGGGCGAATGTATGACATTGTTCTGCATTCTGTCCATCAATTGTTGTTTTTGCATTTGTCACCCTGAGTGGGACGAGTATGCCCAGATATGGGTCCCGTGCTCTCCATGCCTCTGGAGTCAAGCTATCCTGGCTGATGAGGGCTGAAACCTCGAAACTGGTCCTGGGAAGCTTGTTTCCAGTCCACAGAGGACCAGGCCTGACAGTTCAGGCTGGACTGTTCCCATTGGGCACAGGGTCAAGACTGATTTGCATATGGCTGGGTTCAAAATGGAATGGCATGGTGAGCAAAAAAACAATGGATTTAGGCCTAGATCTCTGTACTGGGGTGAAAGTATGACATTGTTCTGCATTCTGTCAATCAATTGGTTTTTTTGCATTTGTCTCCCCGAGTAGGACGGGTATGCCCAGACGTGGGTCCCATGCTCTCCATGCCACTGGAGTCAAGCTATCCTGGCTGATGAGGGGTGAAACCCATAAGCCGGTCCTAGGATGCTTGTTTCCAGTCCAGAGAGGACCTGGCCTAGCAGTTCGGACTGGACTGTTTCCATTGGGCACAAGGTCAAGACTGATTTGCATATGGCTGAGTTTAAACTGGAATGGCATGGTGAGCAAAAAACAATGGATTTAGGCCAAGATCTTTGTACTGGGGTGAATGTATGACATTGTTCTCCATGTTGTATATCAATTGTTGTTTTTGCATTTGTCACCCCGAGTGGGACGGGTATGCCCAGACGTGGGTCCCATGCTCTCCTTGCCACTGGAGTCAAACTATCCTGGCTGATGAGGGGTGAAACCCTGAAACTGGTCCTAGGATGCTTGTTTCCAGTCAAGAGAGGACCTGCCTGGCAGTTTGGGATGGACCGTTCCCATTGGGCACAGGGTCAAGACTGATTTGCATATGGCTGGGTTCAAACTGGAATGGCATGGTGAGCAAAAAACTATGGATTTAGGCCCAGATCTAAGAACTGGGGTGAATGTATGACATTGTTCTGCATTCTGTCCATCAATTGTTCTTGCACTCTGCCTTGGGTAGGCATTCATGAGCATTGCGGTGGGTGTTTCAATGCAACTCCCATGGATTTTGACACATGCCTAGATTTACAAGGACTTGTAAATCTAGTAATTTGTCAAAATCTTATGCCTTTCCAAGAGAGGCGTAACGAGGAGAAATAGCTTTATTTCCCCTTGTTTTTTCCTCTTTTATTGTGCGCTGTATTTTTTTTGTGCAATAAGGTGACACTTTCTGCACAAAATCAATTCTGTCTACAACACAGGCAACCTTGCACCATGGTGCAAGGGTATCTGCTTTGGCACTAGGTGTGAGAAGTTGGCCTGGTACATGCTGTCCACTAGTTATAGTGGGCACCTTGCACCAGTCCAAACAATCCCTTATTGATGATAGGTTAAAGACAACCTTTATTGAAAGCTATCCTAGTGGTAGGTATGGAGAGCAGCCTTCAGGCTAAGTCTTGTAGGAATGTACAGCAGCTTGTTTTACCAGCTAAAATCTCTTGAGTGGCTAAATGGAAGGAGACCACACCAGGTATATGTATAAAATACATGTATTTATTACTAAACACACCCCTCTAGTCTCTTTATGAGGCTAGAGGCAAAAGCACATAAGTTACACTTCAAAATATTACAGTACAGTAGCACAATACACGTTAGGCCCTAGGGGCGGACTAAACCATATACTAAGAAAGTGATATAAGAACCACAACTTAACTAGACACAAGGCCTAGAGCCTGTAGAATCGCTGGGACCCCAAGGAACCACCCAAGGTAGTGACACAGGGGACCCACGGGGGCTGTGTGCAGTGTGAGAACACAGCCGCAAGCTCCCGTTAGCTTCTATGGGGAAAGTCACGGTTAGATTTTGAAAGTTAAAGGACACTTAGAAGTGGACTAGGACCAAACCCTCTTGGATATAGACAGTTCTAGGGTCAACACCAATGGGAGCATTGGAGTACTTGAGTTACCTCACCCAGGGAAGCCGGGTGCATATGTGTCAAATGGTGTTGGGTCGTGTCGTTGTTTTCAATGGCAGCTTGCAGAAAAGAGCTGATGCCGGGAAAATGCGAAGTGTCCGAAGAGATCCAAGCCTGGATCGGAGATGTGAAGAACCTGAAAGCAGAGGGGACAGAGTCTGGGTCACTTGCCAGTGACCAGGGGCACGATAGACGAATGCCCACCGATGTCGGGTGCTTCAGGTGCGAAGAGGGGAAGCTTGACTCTTCAGCCACGAGGACCAGGAGGTGTCGAGGACAACCAGGAGCTGGATTCAAGCTGTCCCCCAAAGGATGTCGAGTACTGCAGTATCGGTGCCCGGATTGGACACAACAAGCCTTGGCAACAGCAACCATTACAGGAAGGAGAAAGATGCTTCGGTGCGAACCAGCAAGGTCCTGGGGACTTCCCAAGCAATGGAGCAACCAGGGAAGCCCAATTAAAGTAAGAGTTGCCTTCACAGGGACCCACCAGTCGACAGACCAGGGATTGCGAAGGGACCTCGAGCAGAAATGCAAAGAGCAGGCTCATGTAACACTTGTGGAGTGTAGGCCCACAATCTTCAGTGCGAAAAGTGCTCAGGATCTGGGCTACAAGTAACCCAATGCACAGCTTCAAAAGTTGTCGGGAAGCTGATGCACTTCCAAATGTGCTTGGTGTCCAGGAGTTCCAGTTCCACGATACCCACGAGAGCTACGGGTCTCAGCTTTGCTGGAAACTCGGTTCGGCCTCTGGAAAGTTTTGAAATCCACCTCTGGCATTGCAAAGTCTTCGGCGTCTGGCGGGAGCTTCGGAGATGCAGACCGCACAGATGTGTCTTTGGTGGCTGCCAAGCAGGGGAGTAACTCCTTTACCCCAAGGGAGATTCTTCAGTCATCTGGCGTTGAACAGATTGTCGAAGGTCCGGGATTCAGTTTCAGAGTTTCGTCCAGGAATATCTAAGGTTCTGGTTACAGAGGTTCCTTCTTTATACCCACGGAAGGGGTTGGACTAACTCAGGGGACCCACCTATGGGAGGTTTTGGAAATAGGGGTGGCTACACCCATTTCCTTTGTCCAGTTTCACACCAGAGCAGGGGCTGGTAGCCCCTGCAACCGGTTTGAGCTGGACTATGCACAGGGACACCAAATGTGCCCCCAGTGCAGGACTTCAAATCACTCCTGGAGTGCTCCCACACAGCCCTAATCCACTAAGTTCTGTCTGGGAGGTGGTACCACCTCCCTGTGACAGGAAACCTATTGTCCAGGCCTCCCCTGCCGGAGTTTAGGTCGGCAGCAGGATGCCAGACCCGTGTCTGTGGCTGCAGCATCCATTTTGTGATGCCAGGGCTCTTTTAAGCTGGTACCAGGCATACCGGTGCTGTCATGTCTCTCCCTCTAGAAGGGTGGGATCATACTCCCACACCAGTTACTGGTGTGGAGGTATGATTCCAAGGTGTTTGACACCAAACACGACATGTTTCCGTGCAGCCAGTCCAAAGTTAGCATTTACCGTTTGGTTATAATGCACTTAAGAGTATATGGTCAGGCTGCATCACAGACAACCCAGGAGAAGAGATTCCGAAGGCTGCAGAGGGGCTCTGCTCATTCATGGGCACCCTCTCACACAAAACCAAGCACCCTGCCTTCAGGATTGATAAGACCTGCCATAGGGGTGACTGATAGGTTTATATGTGCAGTGATAGGTGAGATATAGTGAACCTATATCTCAGTAAGGGGTGCATGCATCACCTTACTCAGGCTGCAGTAGCAGACCTGTGGTGTCATTTTGGAAGGCTTCCCAGGGGTGGCATAATACATGCTGCAGCCCCCGGTAGGCCTCTGGGGTACCTATGCCGTTGGTACATAGTATACCATATACTAGTGACTTATAAGGGCAACCCAGAATCCAATCTGTGGTGTACCTAAGGTACATAGAATCAATTTAGAGAGGAAGCAGCTAGGCTGGGGTCCTGAAAAGCAGGGCCCCAGCCTGACTAAAGTCAAAAAACAGTGAAACATCAGCAAAAAGTGGGGGTAACCATAAGAAGCAGATCCTACTCTCCTACTTTAGGCTACCAAAACAGCACCAGCACAAGGAAAAAAGGTCAGAAATGTGCTGTATTGGATAAATATGGCGCATTCCTGCCTTTCCCCTGTGATGCAGGGCAGTGCAGCAAGGTGACTTGCTGTGCTGCCCTGTGCTACAATATTCAAAAATATGCCCCTTAGTATCAAAATGTAAGATGTATCTGGATTCTTTCCTTCGTAATATGAAAACACGATTACCCCTTCCGATCTTAAATGGGTTCTGGTCTGTTGCAAGAAATCTTAGTTCATTTATGTCTCAAAAGTGTCTATCATGGAATTGACAGGCTACAGGATACTGGGGGTCAAATTTGTCTATCGTCCTCTTGTGTTCCAAAACAATTTTTTTAGTGTGTGTACAGGGTTAACCACATATCTCATGTTACATGGACACATGAGGATGTACATAATGTTTTGAACTGCAGGTAAGAAATTGAGTAATGTTTTTGCTACCTCTGCCATATGGGACCTCATACTCCATTCTGCATTCAGTATTTTTTACATGCTTTACAGCGGCCACACTGGAAAAAACCTTGGAGTGTTTGGTTAAGATTCCCTTCAGAAACCGTAATGTCAATGTGGACCAAAATATCTCTTAAGTACCACCCTTTTCGATATGTTATGCTTGGCCATTCTGTGGCCAGATTTCCTATCACAGGGTCGCTTTTCAGAATGCCTCAGTTCTTGTGTATCAATTTCCATATTTTATGGGTACTACTGTTGTATGTGATTATCAGGCAAGTGATACTCTCACCAATAGTAAATGTTGTATCTGTAGTGCTGACAAACAAGAGCTTATTGCCATTAACCTATGTTACCCTATTGATAGATTTGGTGAGAACCCATGCAGGATAGCCTCTGTCTCTGAATCTACCTATCATCACATTTTCTTTAGCAAGGAATGCCTCCAGTGTGTTACAATTCCTTTTGGCTGTTCCCCATATGGGATGCTCCATTTTAAGGCATCTGGATGATTGCTTAGGACATGCAGTAGACTATTCCCTGACTTGGGTTTCATATTTAGGCTAGTCAATAGCTTGTTCTCTTTAACTTTGACTTGCTCATCTAGAAAATCAACTCTGACTTTACAGATGTTGGCAGTATATTCCAGATTGAGTTAATTTGTTCTGAGTTTGTCAACAAAATTGAGGACTGAACTTTTGGTACCTCTACAAATGATGAACAAGTCATTGATGTATCTGTGCCAGAGGATCGTGTTCTGCAAATCCTGTGATGTGGTAGGGTCTCTGGACACCTGCTTCCTCCACCAACCTAGAAAAATATTAGTAAAACTGGTATATACCTCTGTACACAATCTTGTCACCTCACTTGACCCACTTGTTTAACTATAACTCACAACTACCCCGCACTGTTTTCTCTGAAAGGATGCCATAAGTGTTGTTATAAATGCTATGATTTTGCACCTTATGAGTCACATAATATCCAAGGGTATAACCAGTGCATGGAAGTATAACTTTAGAATTTCTAAAGTTTATATAGTTGTGTAGTTTAAGTTGAGTTTGTATAGAAAGACCAACACAAGTTTTCCTAACTATAATATAGCTTTAACCTTTCATTTTTTCATAACATTTAAATGGTTATTAATATGTGTTTTAAATCATAGTGTTGAGTGTTATTTATTTGAGTGTTGTTAGGTGCATTGTCATAGGGTATAGTGAAGGACTGTGTTGTATATTCTAGTGCCATAGAGCCTAGTGTTGTAGATTGGAATAGAGTGGAGTAGAGTGGAGGGGCATTGCGTATAATGAAGTTAAGTTTTACATAGCGGAGTGGCATAGTGTGCCATATAGTGAAGTGGAGTGTCATATGGTGAAGTGCCGTGTTGTACAGTGAAATGGTGTGTCGTGCAGTACAGTTCTGTGTCATAAAATGGAGTGTCATCGACTGTAGTGTTGTGGAGTGGAGTGTTGTTGAGAATTGTGTCATACAGTGGCAAAGAGTGGTGAAGAGTGTTGCACAATTTAGTGGCAGAGAGTGGAATACAGTTAGGTAAAGTGTGATACAGTTTAGTGTGTTGGAGTGGAATGTCATTGAGTAGAGTGGCAGAGAATATCGTAAAGTGTAGTGTCGTACACAGGAGTGTCAGAGACTGGATTGTTGCACAGCGACCAGTGGTACATTCTCAAACAGTGTAGGAGAGTGTCATTGAGTGGATTGCCGTGCCATATACTGGTGTGAAGTGCAATGTGTATCATAGAGAAGAGTAGAATGGTGTGTGCTACAGTATCATACAGTGTGGTACAGTGGCATAGAGTGTATGGGTATAGAGTGAAGTAAAGTGTCAAATAGTGGCACAGAGTGTTGTAGAATCTTGTAGAGTGGAGTTGCATATAGTACAGTAAGGTGTTATACAGTGGAGCAGCATAGAGTGGAGAGTCAAACAGTGGCATAGAGTGGGCTAGAGTATCATACAGTGGAGTAAAGTTGAGTGGAGTTTTGTGGGGTCATATTGGATACAGTGCAGTAAACTGTAATATATGGAGTGTTGTGTTGTACAATAGAGTGGTGTGGAGTGGAGTAGAGTGGCCTCAAATATCATACAGCATAGCAAGATGTGAGAGTGGAGTGCTGTGTCGTATAGTAGAGTGGAGTGGTGTGTTGTGTAGTGTTGAAAAGTGTCCTAGAGTGGAGTACAGTTGTATGGCATAGAGTGGAGAGGAGTCTTGTAGAGTGGAGTGGTGTACAGTATATTGTAGTGGAGTGTGGTAGACTGTGCAGTGGTGTACAATCAATTAATGGAGTACAGTGGAGTAGTGTGTGGTAGAGTGGCTTAGAAGTAGCTGTTTAGTGAGTCTTAGAGTAGAGTAGAGTGTCATAGAGTGGCATAGAGTTGAGTAGAGTGTCGTACAGTGGCATAGAGTGGAGTAGAGTATTGTACAGTGGAGTATAGGGGAGTCCAGGAGCATACAGTGTATTACAGCATCATAGAGTATAGTTTAATGTTGTAGTGTACACTTTTCTAGAGTACATTACAGTGTTGCAGAGTGCAGTAGCATACATTAGAGTGTCGTACAGTGGCATAGAGTGGATTAAACTGTCATTCAGTGGAGTCGAGTGGCAAAGCATAGAATGAACTCACGTGCCAGATAATGGAGTGGCATCTTGTATAGTACAGTACTGTGTGGTACAGTGGAGTGGTATAGAGTGCTGTAGCGTTGAGTAGCATAAAGTGTCATTGAGTTGAGTGGCATTGAGTGGAGTAGGATCCAGTAGAGGGGAGTAGTATGTTGTAGAGTAGAGGGGAGTACATTGTGGTGGAGTTGTGTAGAGGGAGTTGTGTAGAGTGTTGTAGAGTGGAGTACAGTCTGGCAGAGTGGCATAGAGTGGATTACAGTGTTGTATGGCAAATCAGAACTACTGCGTAGACATGTTTCCTGTATGAACAGTGGAAGACATGCCACTGGATTTGAGAGATACTGTTTCTCCAGTGGTGTGGGACTTCACAGGAGAAGAGATGGGGCTGATTCGAGGAGTTGAGCCAGTGCATATACAAATCAAGCCAAATGCAGGATTTCCGAGAACGCCTCAATACAACCTGTTCCTGGAAATGGTGGCAGAGATTACACCTGTGACTGATTCGATGATTTTGCAGGGCATATTGAAGGAGATAATAGGAAGTCCATGCAATTCACCGATCATGGGGTTCTTGAAGCCAAGCGGCAAATACCACATAGTTCAGGACCTTAGGAAAGTTAATGCGATTTTTATTCCATGTTGTCCCATGGTACCAAATTCATCTGTGATCCTGTTTCATATCCCTTCTGAAGCTGTTTGGTTTATGATGATTGATCTGTGCCAAGCATTTTAATCCATCCCATTGCACAAGGAAAGCCAATTTTTATTTGCTTTGCAGGCTGGAGAATTGTGTTTAAACATCGTTTCGTATCCCACAAGGGTATACTGAAAGTGCATCTATCTTTAAACAAATTCTGAAAAAGAACTTTGAGAGCTTAGTGCTGCCCCAGAATTCAGTGCTCGTGCAGTACATAGACGATCTCCTTATTATATCGGAGACAAAAGAGGCTAGTGGGGATGACACCATTGCCTTGCTGGACCATTTAGCTAAGAATGGACATTAGGTGTCACCGAACAAGTTTCGGTACTGCTTGACAGAAGTCCAGTACTTGGGTCATCATTTTAAGAAAAGCAAGAGAAATGTGTCATAGACCATATTGAGGGGATATTGAAAATGAATGCGCCTATCATTCAAGGAAGTCAGGATGTTTTTGGGAATAGTTGGCTACTGTCAAGAATGGATCCCGAATTCCACTTTGAAGGCGAAGCCCTTACAGAGGTTGACACACAAAAATTTGAGCAATGATTGCTTGGTTGTCTCCTTGGAGCTGAGAGAGTGCCTTTGTCGCACTCCAGCTTTGGGAACGCATGATTACAACAAAGCATTTTTACTATTTTGCTGTGAGAGGTTGGTTGTGCTATATCTGTACCTACCCAGACACATGGGGATGTCCTTAGACCGATGGCCTACTTCTCAGCTACTTCTGTAGCTTTAGCCTTGCCCGGATGTCTCAGATCCATTGCCGCAACAGGTGTCAGCATTGATAGATGTGAAAGTATTGTGATGGGTCATCCACTTACTGTATATGTTCCACCCTCAGTTGAGCTTCTGATGAAGAGAACCAAAACACAGCCTTTGACGAATAGCCTGACAAAGTATGAGCTGAGAATGTAACCCTGAAGCAGTGTTCTGTGTTAAATCCTGCTACCTTGTTGCCTATTTTAAATGTTGATGGGGAAGATTGTGAGGACCATGACTGTCTGGATGTGACTGAACTTTCACCAAACCGAGACCTGACATTGTCGATGAACCACTACCTGACTCTGACCAGATCCTTTTTGTTGATGGTTCATGCTTAAGTGACAGTGAGGGTTACCTGAGAGCAGCTTTTGTTGTCTGTACCATTTCAGAAATTGTGGAAGCTGCTTGTCTACAGGGAGTATACTCCACACAAATGGTTGAAATTATCACCTTGACCCATGCATGTCTTGTCTGATCAAATCTGAGTCATCATCTATACCGATAACCAGTACGGTTTTGTTGTAGTGCATGACTCCGGACAGCTATGGTCACATAGGGGTTCTTAACATCATCAGGGTCTCCTCTAAGCAATGGGGAGTATGTGAGACAGCTGTTAGGAGCCTTGCAGTGACCAAAAGAAGTGGCGGTCATAAAATGTGCTGCACATGGGAAAAGTGAAGATCTTTTGACTGTGGGCAATCAGTACCAGATGTAGTCGCCATCTTTTGAGCAACTCATGCATGTATTTTTGAAGGGGAATATTCTGGTGTAAGCACAGAGAGAACTGAGCTCAGCATGATGCTAGCCATTGCAGATACCTGGGATTAACCCTGGGCGTAGTTTGCATAGTAGCCCTACACGTAGCTATGTGAAGTACACTTTGTACTACGCTCAGCTATGCAAACTGTGTAGTGTGTAGCTGTTAGCACTCTGTGCTTGTTTGCTCTGTACAATAATTGCAAACAGCATCTTGCACAGTGCAAGTTATGATAAAATAAGTATCTCTGTCTTTATATGCTAAAATGCATAGTCATTTCACAAAAGTGAAAATGATAAATTAGCAAGCAGTGAGAGAGGTGATGATTTTGGGATCCTCCCTAACCTAGGGAGAGAACCAAGCAGCTGCCTTGAAAACAAAAAGCACATCTTCTTGAATTATTCGGTGGTGGTCCCATCCTCGTAGGACCACCCCAAGCACAGTTATTGGCAAAAATACAATCATGAAAGGGTTTCAATGCTTTTGCATTTGACTCGTGAGGGACATCTAGTAACGACTAGTGGAACTGCAGCTTGATGTAATAATAATTTCAATGCTTTTGCATTTGACTCTTGAGGGACATCTAGTAACGACTAGTTGAACTGCAGCTCTTTGTAGAATTATTTTGATATTGGACACTATAATTTTCACTGCCCACTGCTAATCTCGTCCCATAATGCTTTGCAGGGCTTTGGTTGTGATTGTATTTTTGCCCATAACTGTGCTTGGGGTGGTCCTAGGATGAAGGGACCACCACTGAATCGTTCACCAGCATGATATGCTCTTTGTGTTCAAGGCATCTGCTTGGTCCTCCCCCTAGGTTAGGGGGGACCCCAAAATCATCACCTCTCTCATTGCATAATATTTTCATTCACAGTTCACTTTTGTGAATTGGTTATATACTTTTTAGCATGTAAAATTGCTTTATCAAAGCATTTGTGGGTGTTGTTGATTTTGCTGCTATGCTATGTGTTTTAGCAAAGTTTTTGCACTGTGCTACGTGCATTTGGCGTAGTGTATTTGGCATAGTGTTTAGTAGTGCACACTACGCATGCTCCGTGAGAGTAGTGTAGTACTACACCCAGGGTTACCTGGGATGAGGTCAGGCATCTGCAGAGAGAAGCGTCAGATCAAGAACAGGCTGGCTGGATCAGAGCAGGATGTGAAAAAAGCAGAGATGACATTTGGGTTTCAACTGATGGCAGAGCAGGGTTGCCAGATTGTTTGCTGAGTCCTATGGCGAGACAGATCCATGGAGCAGTTCATATTGGGAGGGATACAATGGTACGAGTGTTCAGACAAATGTGATTCAACCCGAGATTCAGTGTGATTGCTGATGCAGTGTGCCACGGATGTGTCACGTGCCAACAGATGAATGCTGGAAAGTAAAGTGTGGTTGCTTTGAATCACATTGGAAGGTCAGGGGGTCCTCTCAACCGAATACAATTGGATTTTATCAAGATGCCTAGGTGCAATAGTCTGAGATACATTCTGGTTGTTGTTTGCATCTTTTTATGATGGGTGGAAGCTTATCCCACTAGAAGATGTGATAGCCTCACTGTAGCCAAATTATTGCTTAGGGAGCTTATCCCACGCTTTGGGTTTCCAACTGCATTGGAGTCAAATAGAGGAAGTCACTTTCACATCATGAAGCTTTTGTGCACTGCCTTGAATGTTGGTCAGAGACTGCATTGTCGCTACAGGCCAGAGGTGTCAGGAATGGTGGAGCAGATAAATGGGACTTTAAAGATAAGAATAGCAAAAGTGTGTTCCTTGACATCCATGAACTGGCCTGATGCGTTGCCTTTGGTTTTGATGAGTTTGTGCAGCATTCCAGACAGGAGAACTGGGCTATCCCCTTCTGAAAACCTCATGGGGAGGGTGATGCTCTTACCTGCAGTCCCATCCACAGTGTTAATTAACATCACCAATGATTTGGTTCTTGACTACTGAAAAGGATTGGCTAAGTGCTTCTTTCTATTTCTCACCAGGTTGAAGCTGCAACCTCCCTGATTTCAAAGGACCTCTGCCTTGGCCTGGGCCCGGGAGGTTGGGTCCTGGTCCGAAAACATGTGAGGAACAACTGTCTTGATGCACGTTGGTGAGGTCCATACCAGGTGATTTTAGTGTCAACACTGCTGTGAAGTGTGTAGGTCTGCCGAACAAGATACAAGCCTCACACACCCGACGAGTTTCAGGACCCTCAGAAGAAACAGATCCTCTCTCTGAAGTGACTTCAGCCGTGGTCACAAGACCACTGGAAAGGGCAAGCCAAGCTGTGGGGGTTCCTGGAGTCGAGCTGAGGGGGCGTAATTCTACACAAGGCCCAGGAATAGACTCAGAGGGAGGCAGTAAAGTTGCGAGTCCCCCACCTGAACCTGTATTGTATTTCAGATATGATGGGGATAGCCCCAGTCTCTAGCCTTTCAGAAGGCTCTTAGCCATCAGTTTGGCTGATGAATTTAGGAGTATTGAGCTATTTTTAAACATTTGCATTACCTAATAGCATAGATGAACTATATTTTACTTAAATCCATGTTCGCAAAATGAGGCATACCATTGATAGAAGAAGGAGCTTGTATGGAATGAGCATTTTTAAAAAGATTCCTCACGTTCTTTTACACATTTCTTAATTTGAGCACCCATTGCGATTGGCTCAACTGTTCTACTAAACATCTCACTACTTTATCTCTTTAGACATAATTGACTATACTGGACGGAATGGTTACAAATACTTCCAATAAAAGTGGATGTCATGATTGCCTGCCCCACTAAGTCATAAACGCTGGCACCGGCAAAGGAATATAAAACTCCTCTAATCCCATACTGGAACGCTTTGCGTTCTAGTGTTGGGGAACGTTTCTTTTTGCTTCAAGTTCACTCACCTGCAGTCCTACCAGTTCTTCGTCGGGACCCAGGTGTTCCTTACCTGCTCTTGTCGCGGCTCCTGCCAGCGTCCTCCTGGCTTCTCCCCTCGATCTCCCGGCGGGTTCCTGGCTTCCTCTTCATCAGTTGTTGCAGCGCCTGCTCCAAGCTTCCTGAATTGGCGTCTGCATCTTCTCCCTTCCTGCAAAGAAAAAACAAATGAAATATCAGTAATACACTATCTATGGTGACAGCGCGTAACGCGCTGCCAAAAAATGACAGTGAATGACTTTATTTTTGATACTAATCTATTTGGGACGCTTGTCCTTGGAGATCTGATCTTTTCTTGTTTCCCCTTATTTTAATTGAACAAGGTATTGCCTGTTAAACAAAAGGAATTTCATTTGACTTCTTCCCGAAGTTTAAGGAGGAAATTAGTATAGCCCATATACTGAGTTGTTACGTTGAGTTAGCAAGCTGCTTAGGGATTAGGTTTCTCCTCAGGGTTCCTGTTATCATGGGCCATTTCTAGTAGTACATAGGTGGGTGACTTTGACTGCTTTATTGCATCACCATAATGACACCTTTCTTTTTATTTTCTTCTGTAGACAAAGATCCCACTCGAACAAACTGTCAATAACTAGTGGAAGAAGGGAACTATTCAGGTACTTTAGAATGATACACCTTAACTCAGTACTATTATTTAATTCAGGATTTCTTTCTTACTCATACATTCTGTCTCTTTTGGTAGGGATTACTCCTGACTACCTGGTCCTGTCCTTGAGTGAGAGACGACGTGGGACACTTTCTTCTTCTTTCCCTGTCTTCCCTTCTTCCCCTAGTTCACTGTTGTTGCTTTGACTTAGTTGGGTACAATAAGTGAACAGTGGAAGTTGGGACCCCTCGTCTTGCATGGAGTTCCTGCAGAAACGTACATAAGAGTCTGACACTGGATTACACATTATTTACAAGGCTTTTCTCCCCGATTTTATTTAACATTGTTCTTTCTTAATCACAATGGATTGTCCTTATTCCCACCACCTTGTGTTTTTATCTATACATATTATGTCTAATAGACACTGAGTACACCAAATGTACACTACAACATCTTGGTTTGCAGAAACTCATGAGATTGCTGTGATACACAAATATATGTACACTATGTAGTTGGTAGGGGGTTGTGGAATTATTTATTATAATAATTATACGTTTACTCTTTTATGTTAGGACTTTTTTTCTAAATAGTTTTCTGTAAATGCTCTCAGACGTTCATAGTAACAATATTTTCCCTCGTGGAAAAGACCTGTGCCCTGTGTCAAAGTGAAACACAGGCTTCTTTCTCTCTTGAGCTACCCTGTCTCATTTGTGAAGAATCAAGCACTAATACATTATTTTCTATTATCAAAGTATTGATTATCTTCGGTTTTTTGGGTGAACGTGTGCAATATTATTTGTGATCAAAATGTGGCAACTTTTGTATGACACAAATGTATATGAAAAATATATCAAATTGCATATGTAAAATTTGAATGTGAATATCCCACCCCATTTACACAGCGTGTTTGCACAGGGATTAGAATTACAAGTTGTTTGATTATTATTATATCCTCACTGTTTTACCCCAATAAATTCTGACATGTACAACCTGCCGAAATTTATAGGAGGAAAATTCCCACAAAAAATGCAACATATGCCTAATTCGATGTGTTAAAAAAAACGATTCCGCATGTTGTGCCTTATATTACTGCTCAAAGCTCAGAAAGGGAGGTATTTAACACATGTGGTAAATACCTCACCCTGGTGCATTGGTATTTAACTAATTTGAAAAATATCCAGCACTATTTCGACAAACTTCTAAATGAGGGTTTAAGTCTTTCAAAATATATATTTCCTAAAATGAAATCCGTATATAGAAGCATCCCACAAATGAGAATATCCCTTAACAAATGTGAGTCTCTAAATATAGACTGACGCAGGTAAAGCACCTTCTATTAGGCTGGAGACAGTCTACATTCCGTAACCTAAAGGTGGAACCTTTAATCAGGATGAGATCAGCGACACCCCTTCTATTGAGGTTAGGGAGCGTGTGTGCTAACAGTTAGTATGGTAGGACCCTTCATATCATCAAATTTAGAGATAACTATGAAAGTGAGTTTTCACACAGCCATATGTGACACGGAAATTTCACCCATGGATATTCTTGCAAAGAAAAAAATATGTGTACATCACCTTCATTCTAAAAATATTGAAGAAGGGCTTCTTGCAGTGAATGTGACTTTTCTCAGCCTTTTAGTTAGTCAGTTTCAGTTTCTGGAGTGTGTTTGCAAGCAGAAATTCTCTCCCAAATTGGAAATCTAACTTAGGGTCCTCCGCGAGCAACGCGCACTGCATATTTTCTGATGACACTGGTAGAATCATCCTCAATTGATTTCGCAGTAAAGCACCTGATTGGAAAAGATTAAGGCCTGATTTACAATGATTAGGTCGAGCCTAGAGCGGCAGCGCACATGCGCTGCTCGCCCTGCGAGGCATGCAGTAGTGGAGTATGCAGTGGAAGCTCCGCCCACTCTCTGACCAAGTTTTTATTTGGCTCGTATCATTGTCTTTCGTAAATGCTGGCTTCTGATTGATTATGAGGCTTGATAGTCCCTCATTATTATGGCTGTGTCGTCATTTGTACCACCCCATGGCTATTGGCCCCTTTACTTTGCATGTAATACGGTACGGTATGTGTTATTTAGACTGTGAGCACTACTTTGTCAGTGCCTTCTCACCCCTTTCTCCCCCCACACCCCACCCCACTCCCGCTGTCTGTGCTTCCCTCCCTTCCCAATGTCCGTGATGCAATGCAATAGTTCTCACATAAATGCGAGTCCTATTGCATTGCAAATGCTTGTTATATTTAGAAATGTAACTTTTAAGTTCTTCATCAGCAGTCAGTCGTGATCATGTCACCTGCGATAGGGCAGCTGGGAGTCTGATTACACACAGCCAAGTAGATGCAGGGTAGTAGCCTTTTGGGCTTGGAATACCGCTCATTCTTCTACAGTTCAGGCTTCTCATGAACACGGCTTGTTTACTTGACGAGCTCTTTGACACACAGTAACGGAAAACCCGCCCAGAACAGAGCAACTATCATTGGCCTAGCAGCGTCAATCAAATGGCACAGAGCAAACAGAAATCATGTCTTCCGACCTCCTTTACAACTTCGAAGGCGGGCTCTACGATCTACAGAGTGAGTACAATTCCCAATGCCACCTACCACATATACATGGACAACAATTAGAGTTTATACTCCAAACAAAAAATGTAACTGGAAATACTGCTAAGTATTTTGACAGCCACTAACTCGGGACTTTTTCATTAAAAAGCCAGTCAACGTGCTATTCACCTCTTCTGAGACTATGAGCCTGACTGAATACGTGCGCTACTCAACCCGTTAAATCCCTAGGGGCTTATTTACAAGTCCATTGAGCCACTTTTGCGTCATTTTTAACATGGGAAAAGTGACGTACGGGTGGCGCAAGGGGATTGTAAATCTGCACCCTAGAGTTTAGAACCCACACCATTCAAGATAAAGGCAGATCATGCTTCCTTCTCCACCCCCTTGCTGTTAAGGCTATATGCCCTTAAGGGCTAACTGCCCTTAATCAGAGTATGAGCCCATGGCAACTCCGCAAGACAACCCGAAAGGCCAGAAACCACATACAACAGGAGAGCTACTCATTTCACTACCAACACCTACGCACTCCTTGCTATCTGAAACACAAAACCATATGGAATGTTAAAAGAGCTGATCTCACTGCAGGCACCTAAGCTCGGCTAGGTAATGGACAGAGTAAACAAAACCAAATTCAATGGCGGAATTTGTCCAAGAGCACACCACCATTCAAAGGTAAATCGTTTCTAATTTTATATTTCCATCAACTCATCCTCCAACGTCGTTGTCTGTTTTTCGAAGGCATGCATATTAAAATAAACACTGCCAAAAACTCATATCCCTGCCAGCCATTAACAGCGAGACGCTTATGTAGGGACTGCTGAACATGTCCCGTGCCTCAGTTCACGACATGTTCACACTGCCAGCTTTTGCCTTATTCCCGCTTCTCATTACATTTCCTGTGAAGCCGTCCCTCCTTGCTGTCTATCCCACTAAAATGAGTGTCCTGTGTTCACTTTTTACAATTAAACCCGCTCAGCGCTTTAAATTATCGTGTAAATGAAGCGATATTCTAATAGCCAAGTATCGGTGTCAAAGGCATATTAAAACGGAAGTTAAGTAGAGATATCGTCAAAAATGCAGAAAATGACAATCACTCCTCCCATTACAGCCACGGTAGGGTCGCTTTTATCGCACACCCATACAGGTCTCCAAGCACCACCTGTTCTGTAAGCTTGGACATTTGTTTGCTGCTAATTAAATTGCTTTCCTTCTACTTTCTGGTGTTTGTCCCTTCTGTGGATTATAACTTCTTTTCCATTGTTTTAATTTAATGACTTGAATCTTTTCACTACTGCCATTCAGGGAATGTCTTTTTTCTTTTGCTTAAAAGCACTTCAAAGGAGTGCATTCGTTTTCTTCCTCTCTGTCTTGTGTGGTGCTTTCCACCTCAAACCCTGAGCTCATTGTTTTGCTATGCTAGCTGTCGTGCACCAGGTTGTCAGTTGCTTTACCCTAATCTCCAAGTCAAGCATTTTTGGTCTGGCATTAGCCACGCCATTTTAATTTGAGTAAAATTACAAATATAATGTACCTACTTCTAAGGGCCAGCCCTGTTCATACATTGATCTGTCTCTGTGTCATTCACATTTTTCATCTGCCCACTGTAGCACACAGCATGGGCAGTAGTTTGTCCTCTTCATCCATTAACTAACTCCACTTTGAATTATGGCATTCTGTACTTTCACAAGGCGCACATCCACACACTAAGTAGTTCCCTTCAGTGCAGTGGACTACTGTGGCAATGTGTGTGTTTTTACACAAAAAACATTTCGTTTAAATCAGTTTTAGTTTTCATTCATGACGGCCGTAGAGCTCCTCCTTCTTTCTCTCTTTCTATCTAGTATTCATTCGCCACTTCAAGCACAAACTACCTATCCCTCTCAGTCTAACTTTCAATCTATTCTATAAAACTCTCACCCCATATATTCACTATTCTGCATAGTTCAAAAACAGAAATACACTACACACCCTACAATTCCGCCCCACACAATTCCACAACCAACAATTCCAAAACAGACCACATAATACTGCTACAAACAACATACATTAACCTCACTGCAAGCAAAAAAAAAGTAAAAAACATTATCAGTTACAATACCAATAGCTCTAACTTTCACAAATGCGAGACCAATTGCATTGCAGATGCTTGTTTTTGCATTGGGTGGCTTCACTTTCGTGTCACAGCCCTGAGGGACAATTATTTTTGGCATTTAATTAGGCAAGCAAAGCCACTTTGCGTGGTTTAGCGAGTACAAATTAACACAATGCAGTGCATTGTGCAGCCTTGCATTACTTTGCATCAGGTAGGCATAATGTAGATAGAGCATGGGTGTTCCCGTGCATCTACCCATGTATTTTGATGCAAACTTCGATTTTCAAAGACTTGTAATCTTGGGTTTGCAGCAAAATGGTGTGCCTACACCATACAGATGTACAGAGGAGAAATATATTTATTTCTCCTTGTTACTTCCTCTTTCCATCTGTACTGCATTCTGCAGCACAAATAGAAAGAAAGAAATATGCCTCTAAGGATTGTTTTTGTGCAGGAGGGAGTCTCTTCCTGCACAAAAACAATCCTGCCTGCAATGTAGGCATCCTTGCACTATGGTGTAAGGGTGTTGGAACTAGGTCCCACACAGTGTGCAATCGCTCAGAGACAGCAGAAATGCTCCACATCTTTGTAAATATGGAGAATTTCTGCTCTCTCCCTTTCACACTGTGCTGCAAGTTCCCCTGCTGCTTGAGTGAAATAATACCAAATGTGCCCCTAAGTGGATGCCCATTCGAATTAGTTTGTAAATACATGATCAATCGTTGTGTGAATGGATTAATGGATGGATGGATCAATGGTTGAGTGCAAGGATAATTGATAGGCACTGTCATTTATTTACTTATAGGTCTTATATAGTGCTAGCTAGAGCCAAAAGTATCAGAGTGCTTGACAGAATCTAGAGCAAGCCAATAATCCAGTCGCTGAGTATAAGAGGCGCAACAATCTAGGTTCAAGTACACATGAAATACATACAAGAAAAATAAATAGTTAGGCAGTGAGGATGGAACACAACAGAAAATATACACAGAAGAATAGTTAGGTCATGAGGCAGGATTACTGATTGTGGACAGTTAGCACAGTATGAGTCCAAGAAGAGAAAGACATTCTAGACAATAGAAGCAAATAAAAACACAGCCGACTGCTATACATGGTGTAAAACTTTGATAAAGAGACTATTTCAACAGTTCAGATTGTTCATGTGTTACAGTATTTGCTGAGGAGAAGAAGTTTCAGGTCTCTTTTGAAGCCAGAGAAGGAGGGGTTGCATCGTAATGTCCCTCTGGAGAGAGTTCCATATGCTGGGTGCATTTCCTGAAAAAGAGCAAGCCTGGGTTGATTTCCTTTTTAGTTTGGGCGGAACGAGAAGAATTGTGTTGGAGCTTTTCAGAGTTCTGGTTCTTTCTGTTTTTGTGAGTTTATTGTCTAAATAGTCTTGGGTATGTGAATGAAAGGCTTTGTGGGGAATACAGGCAATCGTGAAAGTACATCTTCCTTCGATGGGAAGCCAGTTGAGGATCTTGAAGGCAGGAGTGATGTGTTCAAACCGTTTATTATCTGTTATGAGCTGGGCTGCCATGTTTAGTACTGATCTGAGGGGGAAAGGTGGGTTTTCGGGGTCCCAGTGATGATAGCATTCCTATGGTCAAGTTTGGAGAGGACCAGAGATTGCACAACCCACTTGAAATCATCCGTGGGAATGAATGGTTTGATATTTGTTAGGTGTTTTAGTGTGTACAGCGCTCCTCTGGCTGAGTTTTTGATGTGATCCTTCATTGGCAAGTTTTTGTCCAGGGTGAAGCCTAAGGATTTAGCAGCGTTGGATAGGATAAGAGAACAATTTGGAGCCTTCAGGTCACTGAGTTAGTCGTGGATTGGTAAGTGGTTGCTTTTGGGGGAGAACAGAATAACTTCAGTTTTGATGGGGTCTAATTCTAGATGGTTGGAGTTAAACCAAGATTGTATCTTACTCAGTGTGACGCAGAGATGAAGGATGTCACTCGGTGATTTGATTTTGTAGTAGAGTTGAGTGTCGTCTGCTTAAAGGTGATATTTGATCCCTGCTTGCTTCAGGATGATAGTAAGGGGTTTCATGAAGAGATTGAAAAGTGAAGGGGAGATGATTTGCCCTCGGGGACACCAAGTGTGACAGGTGTGGGTTTCGAGAGGCAAGACTTGATCCTGATTTCTTTTGAGCGGTGTTGTAGGTAAAATGTGAACTATTTGAAAACTGTGCCATTGCTACTGGAGCAGATCTTCAGTGAATCCAGTAGGGCTGGGTGATTAACTGTATCATAAGCAGCTGATAAGTCAAGAAGAATAAGTAGGCTTGCATCACCTTCGTCTAAGGATCTGTGGATGTCATCTGAGATATTGAGCATGGCAATTATTGTGCTACAGCCTTTCCTAAACCCTGATTGGAGGGAGTCGAGTAGGTTGAATTTTCCTATATGTAGGTTGAGTTGTTGTAAGGTGCATTTTTCCATAGATTTGGCTAGGCACAGGAGGTTGGAGATAGGTCTGAGGTTGTTGAGATAATTTGGATTAGCTCTGGAATTTTTGATAATGGGTATGATTTGATCTAGTTGGATGGAATCCTGTACAGACCTCAAGGCGAAAGAAGGATTGATGATTTTTCTCCAACACAGGGTGATGATGTGGTTTAGATTATGTTCTATTTTTGAAGGGAGGGGATACTTTGTGTGTTAAGTGGGCTTTAATTTCGCTATAATATTGAAGACTTCAATTTCTGTCATGGGTTTGAAGACCCACCAGTTTGTGTTTGTTTTTCAAGTGTGGGTTTTGAGAGGGGGCCGTTTGTTCCATTTGGGGCAATTTGATCACTGATAAGTTCCGGTGGAGGGACTTGAGTGTAGGTGGGTGTGTCAGTGAGGATAGTTAGTAGGGGAGATAGTGTTGTGACTTGCAGGAAGGACTGCTCAATTTTAGCGATTTTGTCAGTGAAGGAGCTGGCAATTTCTTCACATTTTTCATTAGAGACAATTATTTCATGTGGGGAGGAAGATGTGGTTTATCGTTTGACAATGTTAAACAGCTCCCTAGGCCTAGTCTTTTCACGATCAAGTTGGTTGCAGAAGAAATAGGATTTTTCTCTGAAAATGTTCTTCTTGTATGACAATCTTGCAGATCTAAGTAGAGTTAGATGGCATGACGAGGGGTTTTGTCTCCATGTCCTATCTGCTTGTCCGAGTTGTCTTGTTTTGTTATTAAGATCCGAGTTAAATCAAGATTTTGATTGGATTGATCTAAGTTGTTTTAATTTGAGCAGCGCAACTTGGTCAAGAACTTTCATTATCGCTCTGTTAAAGTGGAAAGTGAGATCATTAACATTATGAGTGGGAGGGTGCCGTTGTAGTTGCTCATGATTCTTGGATTCTTGTTCCGTGATTGTGACTTGTTTGAGGTTTCTGGTCCATTCCTTAGGTTTATTTGTGAAGTCTCTGTGTGGTCTGATGGTGGTATCGATATTGAACAGTATGAGACGATGGTCAGACCAGTCAATGGGTAAGATGGCACTGAGAGAGACCAGTTCATTTTTTTGTGATAATCGCCTCTAGAGTAGCGCCTTTGATGTGTGTTAGTTCATTGCAGAGTTGTTTTAGGTCATTCATTTCAGGAAGGTTCATGAGGCGCCGGAGTGTGGTGTCTTATGCGTTGTTCCAATGAATATGGAAGTCACCCAAAAACACACCATTCGTGTCAGTTAAGGAAAGCCGAGTTAGTAGGTCAGATCACTCCTCTGAGAAGAGGGCGCGATCACCAGGAGGGTGGTAGATGGTGTGAAGTTTGATAAGTGGAGAGTTTTTGCCTTTAAGTTCAACACCGAGGTATTTAAAAGTCAAGTATTCTATTTTATTTAAGATAGAAATATTACTTTCAACTTTGTGGATTATGGCTAGACCTCCACCTGTTCTTTCAGGTCTATTATGTCTAATGATGGAGTAGCCAGGAGGGGTAAGCAGGTCAAGTATGGGGGTCATGTGGTCATTGAGCCAGGATTCTGTGAATAGAGGGATGTCAATTCCCTCACTGAGTATGGTTTCAGCGATATCTATTGCGTGTTGAACTGCCGATCTACAGTTAACGAGCATGCAAGATAGAGTTCAAGTATTATCCTTAGCAGATCGTAGTGTATGAATGGTGGTGTACTAAGCAGGAGGTCTGGGTGAGTTTATAATTACAGGGGTTCTATTTATTCCCACTATTACTAGGATTGTGGAGGGAGGATTTGGAACCGTGGACAGGGCCTTGTGAAGGTAAGATTCGCTGATAGCATCCGCTTCCAGTGTGGATAAGGGTCGGTGAGAACGATGGGGTCTGTGGGCCAGCAGACACAGGGAAGTAGTGGGGCAGGGGATGCCTTGTAAGGTCATCGGAGAACTTGTGTGAGGAGGCAATGTCCAACTCTCATAAGTGTGAGAGTGGGCAGGGAGGCCTTGTTTGAGAGATCCTGTCTAAGATGCGCTAGGTCATTCACAAGGGAGTCGAGTTTATGTTCCATTCGGTTCAGGGTCTGTGTGAGGGTGCTATTGGTGCATCCCACTTGAGGGTGGTGGAAAATGCAGCATGTCCTAAGTATGATGAAGTAGATTTCGCTATGCTGTGGGGGTGATCTGTGCCTTTGGAAAAAGAGATGAAGACAGTTTGTGTCAGATGTGTAGGGTCTGACTTGGTAGGGGGGTACATCAGCTGGGAATTTAGTCGATAATGATCTACGGTTGGGAGATGCATCCCTAGGCTTACTGTTGGCATCATCTGGATTTGTTACAGTGTGCTTGCCAACAAGGGTGGGAGCAGGAGAGGACCTACTGATGGGCACTTGTCAGCATTGTGTGTTGGATGGGGATGCAAGGTTGCTGGTTGTGTCCAGGAGTGTCCCAGATTTGGATACATTAAGAGAGGGAGGATGAGTGTCAAGTCTTCAGTATAGGGGAGCAGAGATTGCTATGCTACTGGGCGATTAGAGTTGATTGGCCTCGTATTGTTGATAGTCTGTGTGAGCAGAGTTGGATTATCATTAGTAGGGAGGGGGCATCTGCTACTAGCTCAGTAGATGAAGGCCTAAGGATGGGGCCCACGTACCAAGGCTTGGGGTGGGAATCATCAGGGTTTATTACAGTGTGATTACTGGAAAGGGTGGGAATATGAGAAGTCATTCTTGAGGGCATTCGTCTGTGGTGTATGTTGGAGGGCGCAGCAAGGGGACTGGCAGTGTCCGGGGGTAACACATAAGCGGATAGTCAATCCTTAGGGTGAAGAAGGCGGGGCTGTTCTAGGTTGATGGACTGTTGTAAGGAGGAGAAAGGCGTCTGTGGCAAATGGCCCTGTTGTGTGAGTGAAGTAAAAATGAACAGAATTGTCAATCAAAAATGGTGAGGTGAGGGTCGGTGGCTTGAATTAGTATATTCCTTGTCCTGAAAATGGATATATCAATTTCCCCTCTAAAAGATGAGGAGGGGGAGGTCATCAGTTTAGCTCCATAGGGTATTTGATTGTTTTAGTGACTTGTAGGAGGAAAAGGAAGATGTTTTTCCATTTAGCCCGGAGTTTGAAATAGAAGATTAAGTTGGTTTTCTTGGTGCCATTTGTCAAGCTGTAGTAGGTATCAGCTGTTAGTGTTTCTGGGTGTTGTTTCAGTAGTTTGTGTTTGAGATTATTTTTTGTGTTCTTGGAGATATTTGTAGGATACGTGATGCTCCATGAGTTTTGGCCATATCTCGCAAGTGCAGTGTTGAGGGGTTTGTGGAGGTACATTGCTAAAGACATTCAGTGACTAGTCACAATTGTGACTGCAAGATCGGGAGAAGTAGGAGAGAGCATAACAGGCTGGACTAGACGTAGTGTGATGGTGAAGATAAGCACTGGGCTACATGATAGGATATGGTTCGGTTGATAGCAGGGTGGATAGTGTCTGTGAATGGAGTGTAGTTATATCGTGATCAATACTGTTGGCGTGGTTGAAAACGCATGTGATCTTCAATTGAGAAAAGATATAAAATAAGACAGACTATTGAGTGTCAAGAAGTGAGGAGAATATCAAAGAGCCCTTCAACATCCAAACAAAGACAGAAGCTGTATGGGTAATGTCAAAAAGACAACCGCTAAGGTTAGATGGCACTCTCTCCCCATGAGCCTCAGGTAAATAGGTTTGGTGGTTCTCTACCCTCTAAATTGCTTTGGGAGGTGGGGGGTATCAGCACTCAACCACCAGAGCCAAGACCATTTACCTTATCATTCAAATTACCGCTGGCAGGCTAAGGCTGAAAGGGAGTTCACTTTCCCCATTTCTGCATGGGGGCAGCAAGAGCTCCATCCTCAAGAGCTGGGACCATTGCCCTTCTCAAACTAATTGCCTCTGGTAGTCTGTGAGGATGCCAAATTATAGCATGGCACATCCGCTGTCTTGAGGTCAGGTCAATGGGGTTCGAAAGAGAGTCAGAGTGGCAACGAGATGGTCGGTAAACAGAGGAATGACGAGACTCACCTCCCCCTCAGAAAGCCTCCACTGCTGGCACCTGACCCAGAAATAGAGAAGAAACAAAGAAGAAACACTCCGCAACAGTAAGTTCCATTTCCCTTCTTACATTAATTAATTATCAAAGGCAGGCTGTGAGGAGGCAAATAATGTGTGGAACAGCAGTCACGGTCAGGCAGAGGTAGACTTTGATTTTGCCTCAAATGGAGAGGGAAAAGGTTGGTTGAATAGAGGAGTGAGGGGTCTCACCTCACTCTCCAGGGCCTCTCCAGCAGGGTCCACCCCATACCTATATGGGTCTCATACTGGCTTTGCGAAACCCTCTGTGGGCGGCACTCGTGCCAGGAAGATGGTGGGCGAGTGGTTCTTTATTCAGTACAACAGTCAAGCCAGGCCAATCCTCTAGCCGGGCCCCTACCCTGAGCCTCCAAGAGCCATACTGACTCACTTCAAGCCCTGTGTGGGCTGAGTACAGGAGGGGGCTCAGTCTCCAGGTTGAATAGCACCCCCCCCCAATTTAAAGGAAGTATCACAGAGCCAGCTTCCAGCGCAGGGGGAGCCACTACGAACTTGTCAGGCCCCTCTAGCTACAGCGTAGGAACAGCTGCATACAGACAGCTCCGGTCACTCGGCCGGTCGAGAGTGGGTGGGGAGGCAGATTAAAATCAGTACTCACCCAGCCCCTATGACATGGTGTCGAGCCAGATGAATCCACATGTGCCAGTTAGATGGCACGCCGGCAGGGGAAGCGATTGGAGAGGCCACCGGAGCAGCCGTCAGACAGGGCGAGGCCTATCCAATACCACTCCGCTGCCTCTATCGGGGATACAGGTCTTTCCCAGCAGAAAAACAAGAAGGTACCCAGATTCTCATCCCAGGCAACCGACGGGTTGATCCAAAGTTGCGCCGCTGACCCACGCGGGGGCAACAGGCAGTCCCCAACAGAAAAGCAGGAAGGCATCCAGAAGCGCAGCCCCGGCAGCAGTCTTGATGGCATGAAGTGGCTCCGCTGCCCCGCGAGGGAGGCACAGGCAGTCCTCAACAGAAAAGCAAGATGAGCCCAGATTAGCAGCCCAGCAGCCATTGGGATGATTAGCAGCATCCAGTCGGAAAAGAACAAGCGTTTTACAAAATCGTCTGGCGGATCTCAAAGTCATTCTTCAGGCAAAAAGGCCGGTTGAGAGGGTGAGGAAAGCTGATCCTAATGTCCACAGTCACCCGGCCTAAGAGACTCGTTGACACCAGATAAACCAGGGGCACCATTGAGAAAGGGGCACAGGTGGGGAACAACAACTGTAGAGGCAGAAGGGAAGAGCCCCCAGACAGGGCAAGGCTGATCCGAAGCCCCGCTAAGGGAACCCTGGCGCCGAGACTCACAGTCTCAATGGTCATCACAATGGACTAAAACAGGTCGGCAACTCCACGCCGGCAAAACAGCGATCACAAATCCATGTGAGTATATCCCACTGTCCTTAAATGAATTCCTGTGTTTTCCTGTTAGTAAATAGGTATGGCACACAGGTGGATGAACACAGATTAGTGAGCCCCTACCCGGTAGTGTCCTCTTTGTGAATCCATCTTGGAGACCATCTTCAATCCAGGCATGTTTGTGGGAGGAAGCTATTTTCCAGTCCGGCCATTATTGCTCAGTCACTCATTGAGAAACTCACTCACTCATTCATCCTTGATCCAGTTACTCATTCATCCATCCACAATCACCCACATTCATCCACAAACATAGTCTCTGCAATCATTTAGCTTGCCCATTTATACAATTCCATACAAACATACACAAGCCAATCAATTAGATAACTCCTATAAAAATGCAGACGTATCAGCGTTGCCAGAACTTATTTCAAGTGTTGCATCTGAACATCTCCATTCAGTGCTCCTGTTGCTACATAAAAATATAGGTTGGTAGACTGCATTAAACCTAAATCCCTCCTGTAACGTGGACACCACCAAAGAGTCCTGTTTTTTAGCATACCGTACTTTCAATTCTGTGACTTCTTTTGGATTATAAATATGGACTTTCAAGTTGCACAATGCAATGTGCTATTGGACAAAACAGAGGGATGGACAAGCATATTACTAATGCTATCGGCCCTTGTGCCTGCTTTGAGAAATTGTCATTTTAGACAAGATCTGTTCTGTGAAAACTTAATCAATGGAGGGGCCTTGTTACCTATATGGGTTCTCGGAGTTTAGAATGCTCTTGCTGAAACTCAGAGTTGGTAGCTAGTTTTACATGTTTACAGACATCATTTGCACACTATAGGGCAGATTCCAATGCGGTTTGGAAGGCCTCCTAACAACATTTGCTCCGTCCGAATCGGATCAGGAACGTGTCTTTCCGACCGAATCATAAAGGTTTCCGGCTGATGGTACTTGGGCTCCTCATACTCCTGTGGATGGGCCCTAGGCAGGCTCTGGTTTGCCTGCTCTGCTACGAATCCAATAAGCAGAAAGAGCTTTGTGGCTACATATGCAGCATGCTTCTCGGGTGCATGGCTGCTGTAGCCACTAAAAGAATGGGCACTACATGACTGTACTGAACCTCCGTCATCGACATCCAAGGGGAGTAGGGTTGCATTCTATCTGCACATAGGCAAAGAGGCTAGTGCAATACATAACTCCTAGACGAGAGGATACTGGGTGGCCTCTACCTACAAAAGGTGATGGCAGCAATGCTTGCAATAAGTCTAGCCACTGGCAATTGCTTGGGTCGCTTTTAGCCCACCATGCCACCTCAGTTGGAACGCAACCATATCCAACTTAGTCTTAACACAGCTGCAATCGGAACAGTCCAGCCGAAATACCAGTCCAGGTCCTCCCTCAACGAAAAACACAATAACCCAAGAAAGGTTTTACCTAACTAGTTCTCATCAGTCAGAGCCCAGTTGCACAGTAGGCACAGAACCCACGTCTCTGCATACCCTTGACCACTTAGGGCATGACATTAAACACACAAAGGGTTATGGGAGGGATGCTTGCCATAAGTCTAACCACTGGCCTGCACCTTTATTCTTGGAAGCCTTGGGTCCGATTCACAGAACTAACTTAAGACAAAATCCTAAACTTATTATTTTTGGTATTCACAGAAGTTAGGATTTTGTCTTTAGTTTGTCTTAAGACAAACTTAAGACAGACTTAAGACCGACTTAAGACAAACTTAAGACAAACTTAAGACAGACTTAAGACAAACTTAAGACAGACTTAAGACAGACTTAAGACAGACTTAAGTTAGGGTTTTGTCTTAAGTTTGTCTTAAGTCTGTCTTAAGTCTGTCTTAAGTTTGTCTTAAGTTTGTCTTAAGTCTGTCTTAAGTCTCTCTTAAGTCTGTCTTAAGTTTGTCTTAAATCAAACTTAAGACAAAATCCTAACTTCTGTGAATACCAAAAGTAGTAAGTTTAGGATTTTGTTTTAAGTTAGTTCTGTGAATCGGCCCCAATATATTTTGCAGGAATTGGAAGGTGTAAGTTGCACATAATGCTAGACAGAGGCATGCTCCTCGGGGTCAGGAGGAGCATGATGAATGAATGAAGCAATGAAGCTTGTAAAACGCATAGCTACTTCATCAGGAGTGTCCCGACGCTAATAGGTCACCCTTATGTATGATGCCATGCATAAGGGTTTCCTGTGCTAGTGGGCAAGATCCGATGCCAGTCCTGTAGATCAATGTGAACACTCACTGTTAGCTCAATCTCACAAGCTGTTTAGACCTAGCGGTGTGTGCTTCTCTTTCTACATCAACAACTGTGCAGCCAAAACTGAGTCTAATGTACAAGACACGTTGTGCCGATTTTTCACAGTCAGTCAATCCTCTGTGTTATTTGTGCAATTGAATCTGTTTTCATGGATAATGTTCCCTGGGCCTTTGATGCATGTTGCTACGAACTCGCACTGACATCTTACTAAGCACATTACTGTCTGGGAAAATAGATGCTTATTACTGTCTAGAGTCATGAAAAAATGCTCCGTATTCCCAGGCTCCTCTCTTCCTGGAGAGCACCTGAGAGGAAGCCTCACAGGTTTAGAGAAGAGTGTTCCCAATACAAGTGATCATATGTAACATGCATGCAGATGTGTTTGTGCTTTGCTAACCCTCTCATTAAAACCCAGTACGGATGCGTCTTTGCTGATGGTGGGGTTTTAGAGAGGGCATGGAGCATGTTTAAACCTATTGCCTTTGTAAGTGCTTGATTTTTTGTAAAATTTTCTCTGCTCCCATTCTAAACACAACCGAGGAAATTGACACATCTCTGAATGAATGAATGAATAAATTAATGAATGATTGATTTATAATGTGCCCTGCTACTCAAAGAGGGTCCTGGCACGACGGCAGAAACCCGACTGCGAGCAGACCTATAGCCGAAATAGATGGGTCTTTGGGGCTTTTCAGAAACTTGCTTCAACTGTAAGGTTTCTTAGATGCAGTGGAAGTTGGTTCCACAGCTTTGCCACCAGTACTATGAGGGAGGCACCCCGCCACCGCTTCCGTCTAAAATGAGGGAAAGCAATCAGCCGTGCATTCCAGGAGCGCAGGGTCCTAGCCAGATCATTTTCAGAGATCCTCTCATTCAAATACCTGTGTCCAATATTTTAAAAGGCGCAATATGCCATTGCTAAGGCTTTGAACGTCACTCTCTTTTTCGGACTGCCAGCCAGTGCAGTTGTTCCCTAAAGTGGGACATGGAAGAACATTTAGGCAATTTGAACAGCAGCCGAATTGACGTATTCTGCACCATCTGCAAGCAGTCCAAGAGATGTTCTGGAAACCCCAGGTAAAGCAGATTGACATTGCCTAATGTGGACAAAATCAATGCCCTAACCACTGTTATCCATGCCCCCCATGACAGGAGTTCCAGGAATTTCTTTGGCATCCGTAGGATCCAGAGATACGCTTTCACCACTGTTGCTATCTCGACTTTAAAAGAGAGTTGATTATTAAACATAACACCCAGGTTCCTAGCAACCTCCGTGGGGCGGGACTCCACTGCTTGGCCAGGCACCTGTCCATCCCAGAATATGACCAGGGCCAAACAGCAGTATTTCTGTTTTGTCCGGGTTGCATTGAAGGGGATTGGATCTACACCAGCCCATGACTGCTAGAAGATACGATCTAAACGTTTGCTTAGCAGAGGCCGAATTGCCCTCGTAAGACAGCAACAGTTGTGTATCATCCACATACGAGACAATTTAAATGCTGAACGACTGTACTAGAAATTTCAGACGTGCCATATAGATATTAAAAAGGGTAGGGCTCAGTGAACAGACCTTTGGTACCCCACATGTCACTACTTTCTCTTCTGAGTGGAAGTGCCTCATTCGCAACACTTGTCCTCGCTGCACTAGAAAGGAGCCCAGCCATTTTGTCGCCATTCCCCCACATCAACTGCCTCTAGCCTGTGCAGCAAGATCTCATGTGAAACAGTATCAAACGTTCCCGATAAATCCAGGAGAACCAAGGCAACGTTCAGTCTCAGATCTAAGCATCACTCGATGGATTCTGTTATTTCCAATAATACTGTTTTTGGTGCTATGTCGGGCTCAGAAGCCGGATTGGGATAGATGGAGAAGATTCTTAGCAGTAAGAAACTCTGGGACATATTAGAAAGGGCCATTTTGCTTCTTTTTTGGCTTTAAAAGCCAAAACAGTGGTGGAAATGACATCGCCCTATATACAAGGGGATGCTAACATGCATTAGCGCATGTTAGCACCCGTTTTCCAGACGCCTCGCTTTGCATCTCTAATGAGAAGTAAAGTGGGCGTCACTGGGCAGTACTCCTTGTAAATTATCGCTGATGTGCACATCGTGATATTTACAAGGAGGCACACGCATTTTTGCAGACGTTAGTTTTTGGCGAAAACCGCGTTTTTTGCCAAAAACTATTGTCTGCAAAAATGCTAACTTAGGTATACTTACCATTGGGGGGTGGATTATGCTGATACGACCACAGGGTCGTATCAGCAAGGTTATCGCTGTTTTCCATGGAACATCGCTGGAAAACCAGCGTTGTTCCATGGAAAAAGGCGATATCCCTTCTATCGCTGGAATTTTTATTGCCTCGGTGATATGCGTTGTTAATAACGCGCTAACCGGGCGAAAAATTCCAGCGATAGATGGCGATAAATAAAAAAGCGCTAAGCGCGCTTTGTGATATTCATCGCCGTCTATTGCTAATATGCCCCTCTGAAAGCTGAGTATTCACAATTTTTTCGAGATTCTTTCCAGTTTAACTAGATTTTGGGCTCCGCATTCGGCTTCTTTAGTAGGGGGTGTCATGTTTGCCTTTTTCCAGAGTTCAGGCACTTTCTCTGCCTGAAAAGAGGCTGTGAAAAGCTCTCAAAACACAGGACCAAATGTACCTTGAAGATATAAAAAGTATTCAGACCTGGAGTGAAGAATATAAATCCATACTTTCCTATGTAAACTTATTTTTCATTATTTTGCCCCTCAATATTTTGTCCACAATGTTAGTGAGCCACAATATGTTCTTGTTCACTATATTCCCCAGTACAATCATAGCTGACGGGACAAGCATTCATGACAGCCTAGTATCTCAAAGTTGTCCGTTCAGGGCTGATATAAATGTTAAAACGATGCAGGTCAGAAGGCTCACAGGAGTGTGAATTTAGCAAATGTACTGTTATCTAGCTCAGTGTGCGCATTGCTAATCTCTGCATACACAGACAAATTGTTTGCTTTTCCCTCACGGTAAGCAGCTGAAATAATTAAATTGAAGCAAGGGAAAGGAATACTTCAAATATTGGAAGTTGATCTATCAGTCAATAAAATACCATGTTGAACGACAGTGCTGCACGATTAGAGAGTGTCAATAAAATGATTAGATTACTGCATTATGTCATTTCTTTCATTCCCCATTTCATTATGTACTCTAAAGTTTCCAGGTCGAGATGCTGGTGTGCGATGCCAAAGCAGAACTTCACACCGAGAGCCTCTGTTACAGGACGGAATCACCAGACCTCCCTCAAAACAGGTGGAAGCCCTCCACGCCTTCCTTAATTGATATTGTATTTATAATATTTATAAAGTGCTCTGTCACCAACTGGTATCCGGGTGTGCCACTAAACTGAACAAAGGAAACACGAAGGGGATAGAGCTTCCAGGGAAAGAACAGAACGCCAGCCTTAGTACACTCAAGGTTAATAGCCAATCTGGACTAGAAAATGACTTAGGAAGTAGCCAGCAGATCACTTAAGGAGCTTAGTGGGAGAGGAAGTGAATTCCAAGGCCTGGCTGCGTTGACCATAAAGGTCCAGCCACATTGCCTGGATTTTCTGAACTTGCTCACACATAGCAGATTGGCTGATGCAGACCGAAGAGATCTACTGGGGGTGTACCTTCTCAGCCTCTTACGCAGGGGAGCGGGCCCATCCCCTGGAAGGCTTTGAAAGCAATGCAGAGTGGTTTAAAGAAAATTCTATGCTTAAGCAGTAGCCAATGCAGGTCCTTCAATGCCAAGGAGGCAGAAGGTCTCCTAGGTATATTCAGGGCAAGTTTGGCTGCTGCAACCTGAACCCTCGACAAGCGTTGTAATTAATACTCCAGTGCCCTCAACAAGAGAGCATTACAGTAGTCCAGACGACGAAGAATAACACTACTGACTACCAAAGCTCTGGTGGAATGGGGTAGCACTAGCAGGATCTTCCGCAAATTTCTCAGGAGCACAAAACAAGTGCCTGCAACTTTATTCACGTGACTCTCCATACTAGTTTTTCATTGAACGTGACTCTTAAATTCTGGACCGACTTGACAAGAACAAGAGGCCCTTCAAGAGGCCTAGGCCAAAAATTGGGAGGAAGTACACCCGGGGCTGTCTGAGCTGAACTACAAAGCAGGTCAGTCTTATCCCCATTAAACTTTAGAGAATTCAGGCCGAACCACTGGATAATGTCCCGCATGCAATTATGAAAGGTGGAAAGTTGCTGATTACTTGCCAACGAAAGAATATGCTGAGTATCGTCGGCATAGTTGACCAAGGTCACCTTATGAGATTTAATACGTCTGATTAAGGGGGCCATATAGATATTGAACAAAATTGGGCTAACAGCGGAGCCCTGCGGCACTCCCTGTTTGATCGCCCTAAACTGGGAGCAGAAAGGAGGGAGAGCAACTGCTTGACATTTTTTAAATATGTGCGATCAGAACCAGTCCAGAACTGTTCTGCCAACCCCAATGGCCACTAACTGGGCTAGGAGTGTGGTGTGACAGACCATATCGAAAGTGGCAGAGAGATCCAATAGAATCATCAGCTCTGCTTGCCCCTCATCGACTTGCATTCTTAACTCGTCCCTGGCTGTGGCCGATTTGGTCCCATGACCAGACCTAAATGCAAATTCCTCCTCTTCCAAACAATTGTTATTTTCAAGATGTTAAGCTAATAGCTTAATAACGTGGCATTCCAGATTTTTAACCGGGTAAGGCAGGAGAGAGATAGGTCTATAGTTACTCAGATTAGATGGATCCAGAGCCGATATTTTCAAAATAGGATTGACGATCACTTTTTTCAATGCAGGCGGCACTGTGTTTATTGCAGAGATTGACTGCAGATTTGCCTGAGCAGAGGAAACAGTGCTTCCACCTGTTCCTTCCAGACTTTAACTGGAAAAGCATCCAAAGGTGAGCCAGATGGAGTGGTCATGGCCAATGCATGAAAACACTCCTCGGAGAGGGGTTTAATGTTAACAAATTTGCATAAAGCTGACTTGGACATCTCGCCTGGAATTAATGGATTCAGACTGTCCCTCTGAGCTTCCAAGGGGACCTGTTCCAGGTTCGATGAATTGATGCCGTCTAGAATTATGTTGATCTTTTCTTCAAAAAACACTACCAGGTTGTCACAAAGAGCTTGTGAAGGCACTATCGCCTGACTTAGACAGACTGGGTTAGACATTTCTCTCATAATGTAGAACACTTTCTTAGTACTGTTGGGGACCGATAAAATGGCGTTAGCATACAATTCCTCTTTAGCTTTCATAATACCTAACTTATATTTTCGTGTAGCATCCTTAAACTTTCCTCTATTGCTTCTATCCCATTCTGAGAACTATGATAGCTGGTGTTGTTGGCGGCAGAGCATCTGGAACACCTTTTTGGAAGATGGGATGCAAATGGAATGGAATCTGACACCCAATTTGGAGCCACCTGTGAAATGTTCTATTTCATGTTATCCCATTTGCCACTCCCACTGAAGCCATGGTGGTACCAGGCAGATGTTCTCTGACAAGCTGAATGAAATATCCTACTCCATACCTGACACACATTAGTGAACACAGTTCCCCCTAGCAGCTGTGGAATGGGAGAACTGTTTTGAGTTGCCAGTCACAATTGAGGATAACATGATGGGAGCTAAATAACACTGGCAGCTTGCGACATATGCTGCTATTGGTGGGGTACATAAACTGTTGCACTGCACATGCCACTTGGTTACATGAGACAGGACATTTTGTTCAGAATGATGGATCTTGTGATCATTGACGACCTAATCAATCATACAGTGGATTTCTGCACACGTTATAATTTGCCTTGAAAAAGTTCCAGGCAGGAATAACATGAGTTGACTGGACTGCAGTGTTTGTCTTGTCGAACCCTAATATAATGAAGATTTAAGAAAATAAGGACCAAACGTATGGCAAATCTGATTTTCTCTTTGAATTTGAACCATAATCTTAATGGACATTTGGGGAACATGTTTCTTTGAAGTATAAAGGAAAGGAAAATAAATATTTGTACAGTTCCAATAGAACATGTATTCAGTGTTTGCATTGGAGTACATATAAGGGATTGTAAACAGTCAACCTTGGGGGAACAGCATCCCTCTCTGTATAATGCTCTTGGCTATCAAGAAAATGCGGTCAATAATGCCACAGCTGTCGGGTGTTAATTAATGTTCTAAATAATACCAATAGCTTTCATTAAACATAATACAACGTGAAACATAAGCCCACTCTTTCCAGCTGTTTCAGAACAGACCAGTGCTTCAACAGATACAACAAAGTGCACAAGTCGAGACTTTACTTGGGCAAGACATACTGGAGAATACATGGTTAATAATTTGGAAATGTGGTTGGGTAATAAATTGACCTTTGAGGCACAAGCACAAAAATCGGCCACTGGCTGTTTTGGCACCTTGAGGTCGATCAGAAAGGTCCTGGAATTTTCTTTCCAGGGTTGGCGCTAAGAACTGTGGTCCATGCATTAGTAACCTTTTACTTGGACTACGGAAATATGCTTTATCTGGGAGCCTTACAATCTGTTTTAATAGACTACAGGTTGTCCAAAATGCTGTAGCTTATCTCTTGTTAAGGATTCCCATCACATCAATTAGTCATAGGCTCCCTGTCTAAGTTGCATTGGCTTCCAATAAAAAAACACACATTAATTTTAAAGCATTATGCATTGCGCATAGAATATTCAATAACAAAGGTCCAAGACTGTTGCACCAGATGCTACTCCCTTACAGACCAGGGAGCGTATTACACATACGGCGCATTTTCCATGATTACGCCGGGTGCACCTTTTAAACCGGGCGCCCATCACCGTCAATAAAAATGCGCCATATTAGGGTGAATGCGCTGCCCTTAGGCGGTAGTGCATTCAGAAGAAAAGCAGTCGCTGCTTTGAAGCCGCTCCATGTTTTCACCTGCCTGCAGTTTGAAGGGGGAATAAAGATCCCCTTGTAGGTGGGTGCATTGAGTGACTTCACCTGCCTGCAAGGGGATGTTTGCGGGGTCCATGGGATGCCCTTTTCCCCCCTCCAGAGGGGGCACAATTACAGTGCACCTCCTGAGAGCTTCTTTGCCTCTGCGCCCTGTCTGCAATATGGCGCGGGTGCAGAGGTAAGCGGGTTCTTCAGTGGGTGTTCCCTCATTTGGAGGGAACACCCACTGAAAATAGCACTGGCAGATGCTTGTGCGGACCTTTCTGTAATACAAGGGGTGTGCAAGGCAGGTGCAAATGCCCGTTGCGCCCCCAGGGCACTTGTATAATACTGCCCCAGGTAGCTCCTTGAGATCTCCTTCATCCCATTGGGCCATGAGTCCCAGAGTTCGCAAGAGTGGAGGCGCTCCTTTTCTTTTTTTGTGCCCAAACTTTGGAACAGGCTGTCTCTCATTCTGAGAAGGGTCGCTGATCAGTTAACATTAAGGAAAGGTCTTAAGAAGTGGCTTTAGGGTTGAACTTGTTGACAGTTCTTCTCTGGCTTATTCGGTTCTAGCGTTGGGAGGACCTGCGGGGGTAGCCATGAGCTCTATAAATTACGCTAGAATAAAATATACTAGAACACGTGGAAGTTCGAAAGCAGCAGCAATGCAAATTGCTTATTTTTACAATTATGTATGTCTTTAGGCTACATGGACCCACAACAAATAAAATATATCACACGTTTTAAGGTGACTGAGGATTTTTCTAATTTACAGTGTACGTTTTATTGTGTGTTTTTGGGACAGCCCTCTTCCTCCGTTGGTGTGTTTAAATGTCATTCACATTTGTTTCCACCTACTGCCACATGCCGCATGTGGCGACCACCCATGGGCTCTATTCAGTGTGACTGATGGCATTTTGCTTGTGCATATTTGCACATATCACTATTGATTCATCCACTTCGGTTTCAGGCCTGTTGGACAAACTTTTATTTCATGTTATTTCTTAATTTATATGTGTGCTTGGTCTTTTCTATGCACGCCACTTCGATGACAGTAGTATTGTTTTGATTTGTTAGTACTTCTTTCGCTTGTTTTGCCCAGGCCATACAAATAAATTATTTTTGCTAATGCTTGTTCTAGAAAATCGAATCTTAGTGCAAGAATGAACTTGTGACCGACCACGTTAAGGTACAATTCCCCCCTCCCCCATCCAATTTGGTCACCATTAATGTATTAGAGTCTAAACAGATAGGTACAAGCACAAGTATCACTGCAACCTTTTGCCAGGTTAGTAGGAAAGGAAATATGCCGTGAAGCATACTCCTAGAGTCTTGAATGAAGGATGAAGGTAAGGTTACTATTAAAAATGATACTTACATCTTGAGTCTTTTGACCTGATAGTGGCGGAGGGCTCAAATTGTTTTGCATACAAAGGGAAATAGTGAAGGGTCCACACAGTGGGGTAACGAAACTCGAGGGGGCCCCCCTGCAAAGTACAATTCAGGACCCCCTTCCAGCTCACTCAGGAGCTCGGGCCCCCCACTCTGCGGGGTCTGCAGAGCCCTTTGTTACGCCCCTAGGTCCACAGGGTCTAATAACCTGATTTCTGACTTCTGACTATTCAAGAAACGCTATATATTTACTTCAAGTGTAACTGACTTCAGACAACAAGATAACAAGAAAACAAATTATATTGTGCGCCATTTGCGATGCAGCGCGCACAATATAATTTGTTTTAGTTATTTATTTAGTACTTAACTCTGTTCGGCCGTATGCCGTAGTTTACTACCCCCGCCCTGGCCCCCCGCCCCGGCTCACGACCCCACAGCACTCCCTCCATGAGCCGCTACTGGTAATAAAGCCAAAGCCTTAGGGATGGGACTCAACACAAAGATGGCAGCTGTCATTAATAACATACAACTCAGTTTGATGCGCACTGATATTGCTGGTTTTTGACTTAAGCCCACTGGGCATTGCTGACCGGCTCCCAGTCTGCGTTTTCAGGTCACAAAAACATGGTAAAATTGGCTAATCCCCAATTGGCACATTTAACATTTAACTTAACAGAAAGACCAATGGCATGGAAGTTAAATGTCCCCTGTGGGCTGAAGAACATATTGTGCCATCCACTTGGCTTCAAGTCTACATATGTAACTGCAGCAACTTTTAACCTTGCAGGTGAACCGGTAAAATGACCCTTTTTGACACAAATGAAGCCAACTTTTTTTAACATTAAGTAAATCACACCTAAGTGGATCTTGTTGCCCTACCAGTGGGACAGGGGTGTTTAGGAGTTACCAACATTCACTGGCTAATGATTTCCACAAAAGTGGCACCTACCACCAGCTCATCAGAACACATCTGAACCTGTTGATGAACAGAAGAGGCCTGGAACTGTTGCCTGTGACCTATGTGGAAACCTGTGGGCTTGACCTGCTCCCATTTACTACCAGGTCTAAGAAGTGGACTCCAAAGGTCTGTTGGATGACCTCCTGTGTGGCTACAGGGACATCAAAAGTTAGGGTATGTGTGAAATTTGCATAATTTGGTTTCGCATAATTACACAAAATATCAGATAATGTATGCATACATTTGTCAATTAGAACTCCATGTCTTAAAGTTACATTTTAATGCAAAATGCATGTTCCCACCAATTTTTGATGCGAGGATGCATTTTGCAAAAAAAATATTAGTGGTCACAGTAAAATATTACAGCAAACAATGCATAACAACTGTAACACAAAATTCCCATAAGTATTCAGATTACACCAGCGCAATTATAATTTTGCCTTGGCCTAATCAAAGGACCTGGTTACACCATTTACTATATTGGCCTAATCAAAAGCTGGCAGAGCCCTTTTTCTGGAGTGACAAGTTACAATTGAACTCCGACTGGACCTTGCTGGTCCCTTGCTCACTTTGCCACTGGATTCAAGCTAGCCTGGCTGATGAGGGGTGTTACCCCGAAACCGGTCCCAGGATGCTTGTTTCCGGTTCAGGGAAGACCTGGCTTGGCAGTTCGGGCCGGACTGTTCCCATGAGGCACAGGGTCAAGACTGATTTGCATATAGCTGGGTCTGAACTGAGGTGGCGAAGTGAGGTAAAGAACGATGATGGATTCAACCCAGATCTCTGACTGGGGGTGAGTGTAGGATAGTTTCAGCGCTCCGTCCATCATCTCCTTATGTTTGCTTTGGACATTGCTGGTGGCCTGTGCTGGAAAGAATCTTCCTCTTGAGGTCCTGGGAGCCCTAGAAGTGCCCAAAAAGAACAAGTATAAAAACAAGAAGATTTTAGAACTTAGAAAATAGTCTACCTCCAGACTATGGGGACTAACTACCCAATGCTTCCCATCCAAGTCTGTAACGCAACTTGTGCTCCTGTGAAGTGCTCTGATACCTTCGGCTCGAGTTCACGCCATATAAAACTCCCAAAAAATAAAAACCCTCAGTGTAGGAAAGGGCCTTGTTTGACATGGTTAGCCCCCACTTTTTGCCTGGAACATGATGTGATTTTGACTGAAAGTGCACTGGTCCCTGCTAACTAGGTACCCAGTGCCAGAGCTTTTTCCCTGCACTATACCTTTGTTCCACAATTGACACAGCTCCAGGCCCCTTGTAAGTTCCCAGTAAAGGGTACCCCTAGTACCTAGGGCATTGGAACTGAAAAGAGTCCACTAGGGCTGCAGCATGAATTGTGCCACCCTAGGGAACCCTCACCAAGATCTGTGTCTCTTGGTGCAGAGAAAACTGAAGTGTCGACATGGCACACATCCCTGTGTGCCAATGCCGTCAGAAACTACATGAGATATAGGTAAGCCACCCCTACAGCAGGTCTTACAACCCTATTGCAGGGTGCACTAAGATATCAATCTGGTTCTCACTGGACTCTCTACACAGTGTACTTTGTTTTAGTGCACTTTATAGAGAGCCAGCTTCCTACATTGGTGGATCAGCTGTGGCGTCTGCTGATACCACTCTGTCAATAAGTGACCACACAAATAAATGCAGAAATTGTCTTTAACTAGTTGTATTTTTCAATGAAACTATTATTCTACATTTCTAAAGTTAACTGCTAGAGCCTTTGTTCATTCCCAGAAACCAGTTGTTAAAATGTAAAAGTCTTTACTTTAGTTAGGACAAAAGGTATTGGTTAAGGTGTTTTACCTCTCCCAAAAAAGTCCCAACTTTAGTTCGACAATGAGTAACACAGAGAACCAGGCTCAGGAGCTTGACCTGGCCCCTTATCCGGAGTTTTCCTACTCACAGTTAAGGGCCCTCTGTAAAGGTTACAATATTAAAACTGGCTCCATGCTACCATTGATAAGCTTAGAAGGCTTTTGGCAGAATAGGAGAGAGATCATCCTGTGGATAAAGACGTGTCCCATGAGGACTAGAATGAAGATAACACTTCTGAGGAGTTAGTAGAATCCCTTCATTCAGAAACAGAAGAAGAGCCCTCTGAGGAGGAGCTTGCGCTAGAAAGACTGGCAAGTAAATTAGCATTAGAAGCGCAACTCCTAGATGTAGAGAAACAGAGAAAAGAGATGGGCTGAGGACTTATCTCCAGTACCAGCAATATATTAAGTAGGGACAGAGAGAAATCTTTTGACCCTTAAACCCCCAAAAGGATTGTCCCTAAATGCACAGATGGTGATGATATCACAAAATAGTGTACTGCTTTCTAGAGAGTTTGCATCAGTAGAAAGGTAGCCAAAAAGAATTGGGTCTCTCTCCTTTGGGAATGGTTCTCAGGTAAATGCAGGGATAGACTCCTGACATTGAATGAGACAGATGCTGAGTAAAAGCATTAGGTGGCTGGTAAAAAGGTAACAATGTGCATGAGTATGTTGGGCTTTACAATTTGATCACGAAAGGGCATTTGTTCAGTAATTGTTATCAAGATAAATTATATCAGTTCCGAGTAGACCTAAGGCCACTTTCTCCTCAACAGTTGGGGAAGAAGGCAGACCTGTGGGTCAAAAGGGTGACCAAAACTACCACTGGTGGTGTGACCAAAAGAAAGGGGGCAAAAAGACCCCCCAGAGGAAAGATGGTGACCAAAGAATAAAAACAAAGAGTCTTCTAAAGGCCCCCCAAAAAACCTGCTGAGGAGGGAGGGCTCAGAAACTCTTTGCAGTCAAGGAGTGGGTACCAGGGTAAACATAGGTATACCAAAATGGCTTGGTATCATGATTGTAAAGCTCTTGGACATCGAACTGTTGACACTAGCTGTAACAACAGTAAGAATGCCTCTTGTGCACCTGTAGCAAATGCAGTGGTAAGTCTCCAGATGGGATCCCAGGTGAGCCATGACCATATCACGGTGCTCACTGAACCACATCCATTCTCAGAGGGTGGGGTGGATGTAGCTACCCTGGCTGTCTGGCCCAGTAACCTGTAAAAATACAGAAACAGTCACGTATTATTAGGGTTAGAGTTGAAGCTCTGAGAGACGCTGGTGCCAGTGTCACCATGGTGACTGAGCAACTGGTCTCCTTAAATCAGTACTTACCTGGGGAGACCTATACAGTCCTCAATGCAGAAAATAAGGCTAAGGTACATTCTATGGCATTGGTGTCCTTAGAATGGTTACTGGCCACATAAGGGTGGTGGTATGATTTGGAGTCTTCAGCATGGGCCGAGGTAGAAAGGAAAATCCATGCAGCCATGCTGAATATACCTGAATGGATGAGCAAGAAGAGTTGGAGCCTGAAATGATGGCATAACCTTCTAAGAGAAAGGATAAGAAGCCTGGGAAACCAGCTTCTAAACAGACCCCATATCAAGTTCCTTCTCCTCAGGGAAAATACTTCCCAGCCCCAGATAGAACTGAGCCTCAGGAGCTTGGGCCTTACACAGCAGAGATCTTGGGCCCAGAGGGACCCTCTGGTGGATCTGTGCCAGTGGCTGAACACCTGTCCTACTCTTAAAAGCCTGAGGCAGCAAGCTGTTGTTCAGGAAAAGGGAGATGTCAGTGACTTCCAGAGGACTTATTAGGAGTAAGGACTTTACACTGAGACCAGAGACCCCAAATCATGTACCACAAGGAGAGGGGTAGTGCCTCAGCAGTATAGAGAGTTTTTCCTTACATGGCCAGTGACATCCACCTAGCTGTGCATCTTGGCCAGACTAAAACTTGGAGTAGGTTGGTGAACCACTTCTACTGAGTATCAATCAAGAACAAACCCACTGCCTGAAGGTAAGTTCTAGTTAAGCTATACGTCAAGGATAAAGGCAAGGGAACTGCATAATCATGTCCCCCGAAGGCAACAATACAGTGTGCAACAGAAAAAGGCGGTAGACGCTAAACAGCTAATGCCAAGAGACCAGAGTTATTAGGGCATTTATTTCAAATTTAATGCACCAATTCTCAAGGTATAAAAATAACAAATAGACAATTAATAAACATTTAAATAAAATACAATACCACATCAGAAGATGATCATACATATAGATGAAACCCAGGTGCAACACACATACACATAACCAACTATACTCTCAGCTGAATCATACTCACTGACTCGTACAATCACAATATTCAAATACGGTAGTCTCCACAAGTAGGTCGTTGAGGGTGTTATACAAAGAATAAAACACAGAATGCTTTATAATTATTCCATCATGTCAGACGATCACCATTTAGACATGTGTGTCGAATGAATAAAGTTATATATTCTTCGAAGCTTCATAGAAATTTCAAGAGAGAAGGCATAATCTTATTGAAGGAGACGTACTGCTCAGTGGACGCCAGTGCCGACACGCGTTTCGGTGAACAACTGCAAATATGGGTCACACCTTCTTCAGGGCACAATCAAAATTCTGCAGAGGAAGCTGCAGGCGCCTGGTAAACCCGAGCTCACACCAGTTCCACATGAACTGACAGGAAGACCTGAGAATCATGGTTGGATTTCCCATGTTCCCCTGCTTAGGCATCCTTTCAGATGCCCCTTTCAGTGTGATTGAACCACTTCTACTGGCCAGGTATGTCCCAGAAGGTGGAGGAGTTTTGTAACTTCTGTACCACCTCTCAAGCCAGTAACAAGACAAGTGGCCACCTAAAGGCCTCCCAGATTCCACTTGCAGTGGCTGAGGTTACTGTTGAGAGGGTAGGTATTGACATTGTTCATCCCCTTGACCCTCAGACAGCATCAGGAAACAGATTCATACTGGCAGCAGTGGATCATGCTACCAGGAATCCTGAAGCAATTCCACTAAGGACTACCACTGCTCCTTCAGTGGCTAGGGCCCTCCTTGGTATCTGTACCAGGGTAGGCTTTCCCAAGGAGGTGGTATCAGACAGAGGTACAAACTTTATGTCTGCGTACCTCAAACCCATGTTTGGCTGAGTGTGGAGTGACATATAAGTTCACTACCTCATATCATCTGCAGACCAATTGGCATGTAGAAAGGTTCAACAAGACCCTGAAAGGTATGATTGGTGGACTTCCTGAAAAACTCAGAAGGAGATGGGATGTCTTACTACAATACCTATTTTTCACCTATACGAAGGCACCACAGAAGGGAGTAGGGTTTTCCCCCTTTCATCCTGTAACAGGACCACTGTGTCTTGTGAAGGAAGGATGGAAGAAACCTCACAAAGAGCCTAAGCAGGACATTGTTGATTATGTGCTTGGCCTTCGTTCGAGAATGGCTGAGTACATGAAAAATCGAAGAAAAACCTTGAGGCCAGCCAAGAGCTCCAGAAGCTCTGGTATGACCAAAAGGCTGCCATGGTGGAGTTCCACCAGGGCTGAAAGTGTGGCTCTCAGAGCCTGTGGCTACTAGGGCCCTCCAAGGACAAATAGGACAAATAGACTGAGTCAGACCATATCCTTGAATGAAAAGGGGAGTTCACCTATCCGGTGGACCATGGCTCTTGGGTGTCTTGGTACAGAGAAAACTGAAGAGTTGACATGGCACACAGTCCTGTGTGCCATGTCCACAGACATCGCATGAGATATAGATAAGCCACCCCTACAGCAGGCATTACAGCCCTAATCCAGGGTGCACTATATCTCATGTGTGGGCATATCTGACTGAGTGGATATGACCCTACAATCTCCAAGTCCATTCTTGGAAATTGTAAGTGCACAGGGAAGCCATATAGAGACCATGAGCTGGATACTTGGCAGTACAAGTTCCCCAGCTCTATGATAGCTTCAATGTATCCACAAATATTTGGTACCAAACATCTTGGCTCAATAAATCATCATCCGTACCAGTGATGGATGTATTAATAAATGTACACAGAGGACACCTTAGGGGTGTCCCCTGAAAACCTACCAACTACTAATGTAGGATACCAACTGGTCTCAGCCAGCTTGCCACCACTAAACATGTTTCTGGCCACCTGGGGTGAGATCCTTAGTTCTCAGAGGCCAGGAACAGCTCCTGCTCTGAGCAGGGGTGTTCAACACCTCCTCCAAGCAGGATCTGCCCTCCTGGGTGGGAAGCTTCAAAGGACTTTGAAATGCAACCCAGGCCTTTCCAGTTAATGGACATTGCCAACCCCCTATCCTGACCCAACGTTTGACAATAACATTAGTAACATTAGGAGGTGAGTCCTCAGTCAGCCAGCACCACACTTCAGGTAGAGCAGGTGATGTGGTCCCCACTTTTCCAATTCCTCCATCTTGAGTTGGAGAGAATTATCCTATTAGGGTCAGGGTTGTGCCCCTTCCTTCAGGAATTGGTCACATTGAGGGTGTAGACACCCTAACGTTAGTTAGCCCATTGGCTACTACCTGCCACTCCCTTTAACACTCCTAACTTTAGAATTTAGGCGGCATCCCTTGACCCAGATCTGCATATTAGATGGACCTAAAGAAGAACCAGACAAAGAAAAGCTGAGTAAGTTTCAACATAGAAGTCCTGACAGCACAAAACCACGAAAAGTATCTGCCTGAAGAGAGGGCTTCACCTTGCAAGAAATTTAAATTCTCTCTCCAAAATCAAATATTTCAGCAGGAACATGGCCAATGGCTCTCTGACTTTGAGAGGACTTCACTGGATACAGCCTTCAGCCTTGCCCACTGAAGGATTTTAATTTCCTTTAAAAAAACTAAGAGCCCAACTTAGAGCTTTGTGAACGGAGTACTCCATCATGAAGGCAATAAAGTACCCTGTCGTCAAAACCTAGGCCAGCCCACCTCATTTTTGTATTGAGCCCCTTACGATCTATCAATGTAAAACTTCCTCAGATGGCCGAGTAGGGGCAATTGAAGGAGGGACATTACATTTCCCACCCTATTGAGGGACCTATTACGATGGCGGACGGACTTTGTCCGCCCGCCACCGTAACAGAACACTGGACCGACCACCAAAGTTACGGCGGTCCCACCAGGCCAATTAGGATGCGCCCGCCACACTGGTGGGCGCGTCCTCGACATTAACATTGCGGCTGGCGGTGCTGTAAGCAGCACCCGCCACAATGTTAAGGCCCATGTTGTGCATTGCCATGCACAACTGTAGAGGCACCACGCGGTGCCTGCCACCTTGTGCATGGCAATAATGGGGGGTAACATGGGTACCCCCCAGGGCAGCCACCCCCCGGGGGCCCGCAATTTGCCCCCACAGTGATTTCCCGCATGCGTTTCCATGGCGGAGTCTCCACCATGGAAAGGCAGGCATCCTAATATGGATGGCGGTGCCTGCAAGGCACCGCCACCATATCCTGTGCCTTTTCTGCCCGGCCGGCAATCCGACCGGCGGAAAAGTGACGGACGATCTTTCTGTCCGTCGCGGTGCCCCTCACCATACTAATATGGCGTGGGTAAAACTGGGTCATTTGGTGGGCGGATCGCCACCGCCGATCCGCCAGTGATCCTAATAGGCCCCTTAGTGTGAATGGTGTAGTCTATATTTCTTGTATGTCCCCCTCAGGAGAACTTTATTGGTAAAGGACAAAAAAAAATAATGACAGATGCATCCAGGGAGAAAATCCAAGGTGCAGTGCCATTACTTTTGTATTTTTCAGAACCAACGTGCACTTTTGTAGTTTGTTTATAAAAAACACAAAAACTAAGAACTTTGGTGCCTACCGGACAAAACCGACGGCAGCCACCCACAAAAAATGTTGTACATTAAAATGACCCACCTTGATGGTGGTTCCTTTCAGCATAGAGAGATGAGCGCTGGGCCTATTGTTATCTTATATGTTTGATGTTACAATGCTTGCCAGTAAAAAAAAAATATAATAAATTATATATATATATATTACCTACTAGCGGTCACCAGTAGGTAGTTATAATTAGGACCTAGTTTCCATAGGAAAAGTGTTTTTTGATTTGCCAATATCTTTGGCCGCATTTGATGAATCTTCGCAAAATTTTAAAAACTAATAGGGCGCTTTATTGAAAATTTTGGGGTGATGCGTCAAGCGGGGGCCGAGAAAAAAGGGGGTTCCCAAAATGTGTTTTCTCCATTAAAATTTCCTTTGGAAACTTTTGTTGCGGCTACTGCCTGAACTGCTGAACGGAATTACACCAAATTTGGCAGAGAGGTAGCTCTTGGTCCAGAGTGCAATATTTGCTTTAAATGGTGTAAATCCATTCAGTAGTTCCTGAGAAATTCATAAAATAAAAAATATTGATATCTGGTGACCGCGGTGGATCCGCGAACCCCTGACCCCCTAGGCCTGGTCAGGGGGACCCCAGGGCCCAAAAAAGCCTTTTTTGAAAAACAATTCCATCAGGATTCGCACATCCTGCCGAAAAACAAATAATGAGCCCCCGGGTGGTATAATTGTATAAACAAATCCGCGACACGGCCATGGGCACCTGCTTCGCCCCCAGCTACGTGAATCTTTTCACGGGCTGGTGGGAGAAGCGGGTGGCCTGGTCAGATGCCAACGCAGAGTGGACCAACAGTTTGGTTAGTTGGAACCGTTATATTGATGATCTTTACATAATTTATAGTGGAACAGAAATATCAGCTCAAGACTTTATAAATCAATTGAACACAAATGATTTGAATTTGAAATTTTCAGGAGAAATAAGTAGAAAATCGGTCAATTTCTTAGACCCTAAAAGTCTTTGTACCGATGGGAAACTTTGCACTACCTTACATCAGAAGCACAGGGCGGGCAATTCGATACTACATGCCGGTAGCTGTCACCTGGATAAATTGAACAACAGTATCCCTTATGGGGAACTGTTGAGAATAAAAAGAAATTGCACACGTGAGTGTGATTTCCAAGTGGCAGCTACCGAAAGCATGGCTAGGTTCCTTGTCCGAGGGTACTCAGAAACAACATTACTGAATGCTAAAAAGAAGGTGGACACTAAATTGAGAACATAACTGATTAGTGGGGCATTCTGTATAAGGAAGAAAAGGTCTGTTAACTATAGCAATTCATTAAATCAATGCAGGATGATCACTGATTTCTCCAACTGTGCCAATGATATTAGACACATAATGAGAAAAAATTGGCATATTTTTAAAGCTGATCCAATTTTGGGGGCGAATCTTTCTAAAGCTCCCCTCCTTACCTTCAGGAGAAATCGATCAGTTAAGGATCACATGGTACAAAGCCACTTTGCACAACATACGAGACAATCATGCTTCGGTTCTGTGAAAGGCTTTTTTCCATGCAGGAGATGTAAGGCCTGCAAATCTAGTCACAAGGTAACAACATATGATGTACCAGGACTCAAGAATCCAAAAGCAATAGCAAAATTTATGAATTGTAACACCAGCCATACAGTTTACTGCCTGGTGTGTCCATGTGGACTCCGATACGTCGGTAGTACCATCCACCCAACAAAAATACGGATTCTTGAGCATCTTCGAGCCATTGCCTCCAAGGCCACTAATTACCCTGTGGCCAGACATTTTGAGATTGATCATGCGAGTGACAGGGATCTGTTACGTTACTTTTGTCTGGACCACGTCCCCAATGATATTAGAGGGGGGGACAGAGAGTTGAGGCTCAGGAGATTAGAGTTGAAATATATTTTGGATCTGCATTCTTATTGGTTGACAAAAACAGATTGTAAGGAACATTATATATGATAAGCTGATATGTTGAAAAGTCAAGCACACTTCCTGTCTTGTTTAGCAACATTGTGTGCTGAGCTTGTGACCTGTGTGCTCAGTGCAGTGTTCCATGAGCTGTTTCTATGGTAACAGGTAGAAGGCAGATTAGGGGAAGGGTTGAAATGTATTTCAGTTGGAAAGGGTTGAAATGTTTAACCAATAGAAATGTGTGTTTGCTTTTGAGTTTATGTGTGAAGGATTGTGATTTGATGTTTACATGTATATGTGTGGAAAATGAAAGGGAAACCTTTCCATGCTTTGTTTTTGCTGAGAGGTGAACAGTGCAGAGATTCTGTAAAAGAAAATATGGTGAGTGACTGATATACTTTTTAATCTACAAAACAACTTGAAAGGTGAGTTATTTAATTGTGAGGGGATGTATGTAGACTATTTTCATTTTAATCAGACTAATGTATTTCTCCTGCTAAAGTGTAGGTAGTACTTTTTTTCTCTACAATTTCATTGACAGTGTGTGTGCATGTAGAAACCATTCTGTGATAAGCATTTGTGTTTTTCAGAATTAGAAACCAGTCATTGTTTATGAATTTGTGAAATGAGTTATGTTATGTATCTATACTAAAATGTAGTACTTCTTCTAGATGAAGAAATGTGTTTTGGTATAGTGCAAGGGATAGTGTTGTTTGTCTAGAATCACACAGTGAGTATGTGTGCATTTGGGAACCACTGTGAGAGAAGCATTTGGTAACATCGTGTATTTGCTGACAGATAACTGTTTTAAAACCTGTCATGTTGTCAAGTTTTAGTAGCATTAGAAGCCAGTGTTTGCTTATGAGTCATGCTTTGAGACTAATGTGCTGTACTTTAATATGTAGATTGTGTGTAGTCTCCTTACCCCTTGCACAGTAGTGAATGAGTTTTGGTAAGCTGCTAGGGATAGTGTTGCTTGTCTAGAATCACACTGTGAGTCTGTGTGCATTTGGGAACCACTGTGAGAGAAGTATGTGGTAATATCGTGTATTTGCTGACAGATAACTGTTTTAAAACCTGTCTTGTTGTCAAGTTTTAGTAGCATTAGAAGGCAGTGTTTGCTTATGCTTTGATTAAATGAGTCAGGCTTTGACACAAAAGTGCAGTCCTGAAATATGTAGATTGTGTGCAGTTCCCTTATCAGTAGTGAATGATTTTTGGTAAAGTGCTAGGTATAGTGGTTGTTATCTGGAATCACACTGTGAGTCTGTGTGCATTTGGGAACCACTGTGAGAGAAGCATTTGGTAACATTGTGTATTTTTTAGCAGATAACTCTTTTAAAGCATGTCATGTTGTCAAGTTTTAGTAGCATTAGAAGTCAGTCTTTGCTTATGCTTTGATTAAATGAGTTATGCTTTGACACTAATGTGCTGTACTTAAATATGTAGATTGTGTGCAGTACCATTACCTCTTCTAGACTAGCGAATGAGCTTTGGTAAACTGCTAGGGATAGTGTTGCTTGTCTAAAATCACACTGTGAGTCTGTGTACATTTGGGTAAGGATTGTGAGAGAAGCATTTGGTAACATAGTGTATTTGATGACAGATAACTGTTTTAAAATCGGTCATGTTGTCAAGTTTTAGTAGGTTTAGAAGCTATTCTTTGCTTATGCATTGATAAAATGAGTCAGGGTTTGACACTAAAGTGCAGTACCATGTACTATTCTCCTCACTGTGCCAGAACTGAAAATGTAAAACTTTTACCCCGGCACTAAGCTAGCAGTAGTCTGATGATTTAGTCAGTTTCCAAGTACTCATGTTGTGAACCATACATTACCACATAGATTGTTTGAAATGTCAATGTAGTATGCATGCAGTCTTCTAACATACTATACACTTGTCTTTCACATTTTCAATTCGCTAGTCAGTATCCATACACTTCCAGGAAACACCCTGTAACTCCCTTTGCAGTCCTCTAGTGACCCATTCAGCATCATGTACTAATCCATTCACTGTGCCAAAACCCAAACACTTATAAATTCACCAAGATACTATCTTTGGAGTACTCTAATCATTCAGTCAGTGCCTAAGTATTCATGCACTGAGCCAGGCCTTAGCACATGAACTGCTTCAAACCCCTATCCACTATGTATGCAGTCTTCTAACCACCTAGACACTTGTCTTTCACACCTTCAATTCCCCAGTTAGTATTCATACACTTCTAGCAAACACCCTGTCACTCACCCAGTGTGTCTCCTTATAGTACTGTAATCATTTAGTCAGTTAGCATGTAGTCTTTTAGTGAGGTAGGCTTTAGGGCATGAACTGCTTCAAAGTAGTATGCACTATGCATGTGGTGTTTTAACCATCGTCACACTTGTGGTTCAGGGCTATAGTTTCTTAGTCAGTTTTTATATAAAATGTGTTTGTACAGTAATGGAATATTATAAATTTGAAAGTGATTAAAATACATTTATTTGTGATTCTTTTTTACAGATACAGAACAGGAGTGTTTCTCATCTGTTTGCACTCTTCTCGTGCAAGATTGTTTGGATGGAGGGTCCTTAGGTGTTTCATCATACTTGCTGTGCCGCACGAGTATTTTTTGTTAGGATCCCCTCGTAACAGAACTCTTTTGCAAATCTTGCACGTGACGAAGGTGGCATTGGTCTTTGTTTGCCCCTCGAGAAAAGTAGAACATTTCCACATCACTGAAGGAAAACGTTGTGGGCGTGGTGCATCCTCCAAAAATTCATCCTTAGATTCGGTGAATATTTTAAAGTGACAACATTTACAGTTTTTGTAAGTTAAACTTATAAAATGTTGTTAGCTGTATGCATTTTATATATCTGTGATTTGTATCTTGTTTTTTTTTTTGAGAATAGCATGTTGTTTTTTTTTTAACAATCTTTGAGATTGTTTTTTTTTTGCCCGCTGTTAAGTGATGAGTACGATTGAAATCACTATTTTTAGTGAAATTTAATATATTCTGAGAACAGCAAAAAAGGCAAAAAAATTACTTTGTGGAAATTATGCTGTGTTGTAAAAAATGTATTATTACATGTTATAATTTTTTTTTCCTTTTTCACAGATCCAAATTTTAAAATAAGCAATTTTTATGAATTTAGATTGGAATGAAAATGTGAAAAAAATGTGTACCATTTTTTATTCCTATTACTGTGAAGGTAAGTTTAACTAAGTCTCAATATGCAGAATGAGGAGGTCTGCAAGAAGCTACAAAGTTGAAACATGTTTCTAAAAACACTCTGTTTGTACCTTTGTAGTTTTGAAATCTGACCATAATCAGATAGCATGTGACCTGCTAAAAAAGAGATTTGAGGGGTTCATAATATTTCCTATTTTAGCTATTGAAGGACTGCAATTATTTCAATCATTCTTCTTTGAACATCTTTGCAGACAAAACTCTGTGCTTACCTTTTATCATTCGCAAGGAATTTTAAAACTGGAAATATGTCACTTTTTGTAACATAGTTATTGTGTAAGGTACTCTTTCATATATACAAAGAGAGGAAAAGGCACTCTGTGCACTTTTTATACTCCATGAAAATACAACCTCATCATGCAGACCACTTTGTGTTGAAAGGGTGTTCTATAAGTGTTGTTGTGCATGATTGCACTTAATACTCATAGAACAAGACACATGTCTAGATTTATCAGAAATCATAAATCTCGATATGTGTGTGAATGGTGCACCATTCTAAAATTGGTGTAGGAAAGCACAACAAGGGGAATTGTTTTAATTTCTCCACATTTTTACATCTTCAATGCATGCTGAAATGTTCAGCATACATTGAAGGAGAAAAAAGCATTTTCTCATTGTTTTTGTGCAGGAAGGGGTGTCTTCCTGTAGAAAAACATACAGCACATGACACAGATATCCTTGCACTATGGTACAAGGGTGCCTTTGTCACCACATGGCTGCACTTTAAGTAGCCGTGCCGACAGAAGCATAGATTTGCAACATATTTATGTACATATGTAGCATCCCTGTGCTTCGGAAGTACTACAGCACACTGCAGTTAAATAAGTTACTGTGTGATGCTGCAGCACTTCCTCCTAGTTCTGCACTTATACATTCACCATACGCTACTAATGCATTCATTCAGTCAATTAAGTACTACACATACATTCATCTAAACTAACACTAACAAAGAAATGTAGCTCTTTTTTTAAACCAGGAAAGTTAGTTCTTACAAGAACTTTTTTTTTCTTCTTTCTTCTTTTATAATTTTTTTTGAGTTTTCTGAACAATTAAAAAAAAATATTGGTTTTTCTGCAAAAAAAACCCCAAAAAACAAAACAGGAGAAACCAAACAATGAACTTCAGGGAACAATAAAAAATAAAAAAAATAAAAACCTAGAAAATGTGACTTTCTTGCCGGTGGCAGATCAGATCGATCAACTGCTCACCATAGCACGAAGTCGCATTGCACTTAGTGCAGAGCACTTTTAAAAATTGAAATTGAGGACGGATGTCCAAGGTTTGGGCTGATGGATGCACTCTTGAGGTGCTCGGCTGCGATGAGGTGGACGGCGCAGGAGCAGGAGTGTTTCTCATCCGTCGGCACTCTTCTCGTGCAAGATTGTTTGGATGAAGGGTCCTCATGTGCTTCATCATACTTGCAGTGCCGCACAAGTATTTCTTGTTAGGATCCCCTCGCGATAGGACTCTTTTGCAAATCTTGCACATGACCAAGGTGGCATTGGTCTTATTCTGCCCGTCGGGAAAAGTAAAACAATTCCACACCACTGAAGAAAAACGTTCTTTGGGTGGTGCCTCTGCCAAAAATTCATCCTCAAAAGTATGAGGTGATGCAGGTGATGCCTGCTGCCCTGAAGCCATTTTTGGTTGAAAGAAGTTAGAGCTAAGTGTAAACTTAGTCTGACCGTGTCATGAGTGATGTAATATGTGACGTCATCAGCAGTACATTGAGGGGGCGCGAGTTATAGTTAGCTGAACTAACTATAATAGGGGAATTTCTAGGGTTTTGTACGAGGGAAATGTCCAGCTAACTTTAACACCCCTGAAACCTATGGTTTTTTCAGTGAATTTCTAAGGTTTTTTAAATGCCAATTCCTAACTATAACGCCCCTGAAACCTATGGTTTTTTCAGTGAATTTCTAAGGTTTTTTAAATGCCAATTCCTAACTATAACGCCCCTGAAACCTTTGGTTTTTTCAGTGAATATATATATATATTTTTCTCCATTGATGTTATTTTGCCTGAACATCCGATCCGACGGCACATTCAAACAGACAGCAGTCTACTGTTCAGGTCAGTTTTACAGTTCTTATTTTATTCTCGGCATAAACAATTAGCATTCCATAGTCCTTCTCGTTGAGAATCAAGATCGACGCGTTTCAGCGTACTGCCTTCTACTAGTTATATATATAATATATATATATATATATATATATATATCACGAAGAAATCCCAATGCCACGACAGTCACTCCGGAGTAACACAAGGGCACAGACTCCAGAAGCTGGTGTGAATGAGGATGGTAGTTTATTCACACATCAAAAGGTCCAACATGACACGTTTCGGCTGCCAGATATGCAGCCTTGATCACATAGCGCTCTGTGAGGACATGTGCAAAATATATACAGGTGATAGTGATCGGATGCAGTAGTCTTGTTACTATGTCCATTACAGTGAGTAGTTATTTTACTACATCTTGCGCCAACAGTCATGCGTGTATTTTACTGCAAGCAGGAAAACAAGCTACTAGTGACAGGGCATTGAAACAAACAGAAAAAAACAGACTATATGCAAATAAAGACAGCATCCTATGGCGGCGAAATTTTCCAATCGAAATGCAGAAAAAATACACCTAACTTCATTTCCCTCGCGTGGCCTAAATAGAAAAACCATACGCCTGCTAGTATTGCTGGAATAAAAGGTTGAAGGCAATAGCCTTCTATCAGATGCTGGCGTGTAGCGTGCATAACTGCCCAAGACTATGATTAGACTTGTTAAAGTCTAAGCCTGGTGGGTCCTAGGGTAACCCTGCCAGCAGATCAAAAAATTAAGGATCGTGCCCGGAGCCGTGAGGTGAAAATCGGGGCAAAAATAGTGCGTGCGCCAAGGATAAAAGTTTAATATCGTAATGGAGTACTTTCTGCTACATCAGCCCCTGTATTGTGTGCTACAATGCATCGTACTGGAATCTAGGTGCCCAGCAGCAAGCTCCAAACAGGACAAAGGTAAGTGGCTACTGCATAGTGTTGGTGTGTGTAGAACGCACATGGTGAGAGGGGTAGAGCAGGTGTGTTAAGGGGAGAAAGGAGGAGACTTGCGTGAAAAAGTGCACAGTGAATTAAGTGATGGTATTGAAACCTGAATAAAAATCTCCTCCAATCCTTGAGACTGGTGGTTAAAAGATATGCCATGTTTAAATATGGGTAACATGTACATACCAGACAAAGGGAACCTAAATACCCAATATATTTGAATCTAGTCAGCCTTATTCAAAATTGGGGCAACAAAGACGTGCGTTTTACAGATAATTGTGTATCTGGCAAGCTGCAAACGACAGATATCATTATTGCTGCTTCAATGCGAAAAGTGAACATGTATAATACTTTCCTAGGAGTACTCTAACTAGAGACATAATCATACTCAATAAATCTAGTGATACACACAGAACGACATGGAAAAATCACCGCTAATGCGGGCCCCTGGACATAAGAACAAATAGTAAATACAAGTACAGGAAGGTTTACAAAAAATGGTAAAGATCCTCACTTGTGTTGAGGCCCGCAGGCGCCTTAGTATTGAATTGCAGAATGTATTTGCTTTCCATTTGTCGTAACAGTTTTTCCCTGTTACCCCCTCTTCGGAGTGTGGGTATACAGTCAATGACCAGGTACCACAGGTGTTCCAAGTTGTTGTGATGTGTCTCCTTAAAGTGTCTGGCCACTGGGTATGTGGGGTTACTATTCACAATCAGCCTCATGCATCAACCCAAAATCCAGTCGGTAAAATACCGATTCGGTAATAGCTCCCGGTATTAAGTAAAAAATACCCAATCCCAATGCATCAACCCAAAAGCAGAAATCGCTATTTAAGGAATCCTTAAATAGCGATTCTTTAAATAGGGATTCCTTAAATACCGATTCCTTAAATAGCGATTGCATTTAAGGAATCCCAAAGTGAGATTCCTTAAATGCAATGCATCAAAGTTAAAAAATTAGCGATTTCGCTAATAGGGGGAGCAAATTACCATGAAGATGAACTGCATGGTAATTTGCAAAAACTTTGAAAAATGCACTTTTGTGCATTTTTCAAAGTTTCATGTTGTGCACACACATGCCCTTAGAGCATGTGTGTGTGCAACATATGTGCACATATCATTTTCAGGGGTGCAACAGGGTGTCCTTTTGACACCCTGGCACCCTTGAAAGTGCTCCCGCTATTAGCGATTCGGTAATACCGAATCGCTAATACAGACTGGCTTTACATTCATTCCTATGGGCCTCCAAGCCCATAGGAATGAATGGGTAGGTATTCCTTATTACCGATTCGGTATTACCGATTCGGTAATAAGGAATATTAAGGAATCGCTATTTGAATAGCGATTCCTACATGCATAGCCTTTTGCTATTCCTTATTAGCGATTCCTTATTTTTCGCTAATAAGGAATCGCAAATGGCATTGTTGATGCATAGGCCCCTAAGTCTCTGAGGTGTTGTAGGATGCGCATGTGTACTGCTAACTTGGTACTACGGATGTAGCGGAGACCACAGTCACATTCCAGAATGTAAATGGCATACTCTGTTCTGCAAGTAAGGTGGTGTTTGATGATGAGAGGTGTCAGTCTGAAGGTGGAATCCAGTTGTGTGATGTTTTTCCCAAATTTACAGGCCCTACAACTATTGCATTTGAAAAACCCCTTCCTGTCAGATAACCAATTGGCTGTGCTTTTGATTTCTGGGCTATTTTTGACGAGAGCGTCTCGCATGGATCTGGCCCGTTTATATGTGGTGTCTGGGTAAGGAGAAACTAGAGGGTCCCGGGTTGGGTCAGATCTAATAATTCCCCAATTTCTGTTGATAACTAATCTGATGTCCTTCATTTCAGTGTTATGGGTGATGATAAGTCTGGTGCTGACTGTCTGTGTGTTCTCACTTGTCGGGATGCTACTATTCTCAAGTTCAAGGGGGCCTACTCTTGAGGGATGCCCTTCACTGGGAAGATTAGTGTCTCTCTCTGAACCGGGGCCCCAGGTTCCCGTGAGGAGTGCCTCTTGAGGTTGTGCATTGGCTCTCTTCATGGCTTTGTTGATATTTGCTATGGAGTATCCTCGTGTTCTGAATCTGTTAGCTGCCTCCTTTTGACATACCATCAAATCTATAGGTTAACTACAGAACCTCCATAGCCTGAGCATTTCTCCATAGGGGATGCTTGCTATTAAGTGTCTGGGGTGGAAACTGGAGGCGTGCAAGACAGAATTGCCCGCTGTGGGCTTTCTGTGTAGTTTGGAGTGCATTGCGCCATTGGATATGTACAGGGTGACATCTAGAAATTCAATTGATATGGTGCTGATGTTTGAATTAAATTCTAGATTCAGGGTGTTGTTATTTATCTGTGTGATGAACATGTTGGCACTCTCAGTGTTTCCTTTCCAGATTAAAAATATATCATCGATGTACCTCAGCCAGGTGATGATGTTGTCCTGCCAAACATTGATATGTTCTCCCTTGAGGACCTGTTCCTCCCACCAACCAACATGAAGACATGCGTAGCTGGGAGAGAAACAGGCTCCCATAGCTACGCCCCTAAGTTGTTGGTACACCATTTTGCTGAACAGGAAGAAGTTGTGTGTGACGCACCAATGGATGAGCTTGAGGAGCATGGCATTGTGATTGTGACATTGTATAGGTCTCTTATCTAGGAAGTGTTTGCAGGCATCCAACCCATGATTGTGGTGAATGCTAGTGTACAAAGACGTGATATCAAGTGAAATTAAAAGAAACTCATTATGCCATGGAATGTCTTTGATTTTACACAGAAAATCACTGGTGTCCTTAATGTAGGAAGGGTGACTGGAGACTAGGTCCTGAAGAAAGAAGTCCATACATTTTGATATGTTTTCACACATGCTTTTCCTTGCAGAAGTGATGGGACAACCTGGGATCAGGAAGGGTTTTTTGTGTACATTGGGAAGGAAATAGAGGAAAGGCAAGACAGGTGACTCAGTGCTGAGAAAAGCGGTTTCATCTTTGCTCAACAGTCCTTGTGTCCTGTAGCCATTCAAGAGTTACCTTAATTCTTTGTTGCTGACCGCCACCTCTTTGTGATTGGACATTTTGTAACAGCCTCTATCCGATAGGTGTCTGTTGGCCTCCTCGAGATACAGCTGCCTTGGCCAAAGCACAATGTTTCCCCCTTTGTCAGACTTATTGATAATCACTTTGTTTTTATTCTGAAGTTTGACCATGAGTCTGTGATATTTAAGGTTTTGTTTGCTTAGTCTGGCTGATTTCCTTGCAGTTTTGAGGTGAAGTGCTTTGAGTTCATCAATGATCACAACATTGTACACATCAATGGCATCTTTTGGCATCATTGGTGTGAAAGTGGAGTGTGGCCTGAAGGGACTTGGTATTCTCATTTGTATTGTGATTCCTTCGTTGTGGCAAAGTTGCTGTCTGTTGACGAGGGCATCGGGAGTTATTAGTTCAGTCAGTGTGCGGATGACTGCGATATCGGAGACAGCAAGGGAAGTGTCTGTTGGTACATTGCTAGAAACCGTCTCCTGATCAGTTTGGTTGTCTTGTTTCAATTTGAAGAATTTCAATAGTTTTAGTTTTCTGATGAATTTAAACACATCGATGCGTGTGCTGCTGTAATCAAAACTACTCTTGGGGCAGAACGTGAGGCCCAGCGAGAGAAGTTGTTTTTCTGCCTCAGTGAGATTGATGGTGCTCAGGTTAATGATGGTTTTAGTATCTAAGCTTACTTGCGCCTCCAGTTTCCTCGCCTCCTGTTGTTTGATTTCAGTTTTTCTGCACTTTCTTCGCTCACGCCGCCTGCGGTTCCTTGGGCGCCTTGTTTCTTTGGTGGTCTCGGCCACAGGGTTTGTCTCCGGTTGAAGACTAAAAAATTCATCTCATCCCCCAGACCAATGTCCGATGCGCAGGCCTCGTTTCTTCCACGCCATCTCCCTCCATCTTGTGAGTCAGTGCCTGACTCCGCTAATGAGCTCATGTCCAACATTGAGGTTGATTCTGCTCCCTCTACATTGGTTGTTGGTTAAGCTTGTGCTTTTTGAATTGGTTTGTTGAGTCTCCTAGCGAAAGGGAAAATTTGGCTGCACTCGTAGTCTTGTTTGTCACGGGCAAACTTGAACATTTTTCACGCTTTGATCGTATCCTCATGTTTTTTGAGGCGTGCTGTAATTTCTTCTTTGCCCTTGGAAATCTCTTCTTTTTGCTCCAATTGATCGAGTTCTTGGTTAATGCGATCTATTTCTTTTTGTGTTTTGACTCTGTCGATTTCCGCATATTTGATAAGGATTATGACTAGTCGCATGGATGCATCCAAGTTACTGATCACCCATTCCTTCAGCATGTCAGGGTTGGGGTTTTCAAAACTTGGCGCCAACATGATTCTCAAGAAGCACGGGATGTGTCCATCATCTTGATACTTCTGCAGTGACTTGGCCTCCCGCCATTTGGTAATTTCTGTTCGCATTAATTTCTTTAATGTTTTGAGTTTGGCTTTGTAGTTTACGTTGCTTGCGCCAGTTTTGTGTCTGCACGCTTTGTCTGATTAGATACTGTGGGTAGGTTCTCAAATAGAGCTCCAGCAGCTGCTTCCCTCTCTCGCAGCGCTTCGTTGGACATGATGTGGGAATATGATACTGAATGTGGTGCCTGCCAAGCAAATCCTAGCGTAAATGCTAACACACTTAAAAGCAGGAACTCAATGCTCCTCTTCTCGTACCTGATATAAGGCCTAAACATTGCTGGTACTCAAAAACTGATGATGGGATACTGGATGGGTCCTCCGACTCACTCTGCACCTCCGTCACGGTTTGATCGCAGCGAGCGCTTCTCTGGCTTTCAGGGGGCTGTGATTTAGCACTTTCTCCTCCCGGAGCTTACACAAAGATTCGGCCGTTTGGAAATCACCTTGGCCCAGCGTTAAAGCGAAGAGGGGGTCTGTGAAGCAGAGACAGTTTGAGTTTGAGTTTGAGTTTGAGTTTAAAAGCACTTATAAAGCGCACGTATACCGGCGGTTTCTTGGCGCTGTAGCTAGTGGGGACTGAGGGTTAAGAGCAGGGAGAGAGGGATGGGCAATTATTCAAAGGATTTTGTGAATAGGTAGGTTTTAAGACTTTTACGGAATTGGTGATAGAGGGTGATGGCACGGAGATGAGGGGGAAGGGAATTCCAAAGGATTGGTGCTAGAATGGCAAATTTGGAGCCGCCCCACTTCTTTCTCCGGAAGCGAGGGATGGTGAGGAGGGACTGAGAAGAAGAACGTAGGTCTCTAGAGGGGACATAGGGAACAATCTCAGAGGAGATGAAGGCAGGTGCCAGGTCCAGTCGGGCCAGGAAAGTGATGGATGCGAGTTTGAATTGAATTCTAGCCCGCACTGGGAGCCAGTGGAGAGATTTCAGGAGTGGGGTGGAGTGGTGGAATTTGGGAAGGTTGAAGGCTAGGCGGGCCGCCTGGTTTTGGATCTGTTGTAGGCGGCGCAAACTGTACGCAGGAATACCGGCATACAGAGCGTTCCCGTAGTCCAGGCGGGACACCACCATGGCCAGAATAATAAGTTTGAGAGCGGAAAAAGTAAAGAAGCGGGACACCTTGCGGATAGTACGCAGTGAAAGGAAAGAGGAAGATACCACAGAGCTAACCTGGGAGTGGAGGGTGAGATGGGAATTGAGCTTGATGCCTAGTGTTTTAACAGAGGAGGAGGGGACAGGAGGAGAACCAAGAGAGGGAGGCCAGCAAAGGGGGGACCAGGGGGTGGATGAGCCGCCCGTCAAAACCAACTCGGTTTTGTCCGGGTTAAGTTTGAGGTGATTGTGGCCCATCCAGTCCCTGATGTGAAGCATGACAGTTTGAAAGTTGAGGACAGCAGAAGGAGAGGAGAGATCAAAGACCAGCTGGAGGTCATCCGCATAGTTAAATACGGCGACCTCCATCTGTTGGAGAGAGAAGATAAGAGGGGCGATATATAGATTAAACAAAAGAGGGGAGAGAGATGAACCTTGAGGAACCCCGCACTGGACTTTCCGGAAGTCTGCTGTAAAGTCACCCAGGCGAACAGCCTGGGTGCGGTCGCTCAGGAAGGAGGACAACCAGACCAAGGCAGTCCCCTCGATCCCCACCGCCCTGACACGGGAAAGTAGGATGTTGTGGTCCACCGTATCAAAGGCGGCTGAGAGGTCGAGGAGCACAAGGGCCTGGTGATGATTGGTGTCCATACCCTCCCTGAGGGTGTCGAGGACCGACATGACCACGGACACCGTGGAGTGTGCGGGGCGGAAACCAGCTTGGCGGGGGGCAAGGGCTCCATGTTTCTCCACAAAGGAGCTCAGAGCATAGGTGACGTGGCGCTCGAGCACCTTAGCTAGAAATGGCAGGAGGGAGATGGGGCGGAAATTGGCAGGGACAGAAGGATCTGCCCCAGGTTTTTTCAAGATGGGCACAATTACCGCAGACTTCAATGGGCTAGGAACTATGCCTTGCGCGAGGGAGCAATTGAGGAGGTGAAGGGGGGGATCTGGACAGGAGACAAAGATGTGGCGGAGGATATGGGCAGGACAGGGATCAAGAGGGGAGCCAGATTTGATCAGAGGCACCAAAGTAGTCAGGTTTTCCCGGGTGATAGGGGGAAAGGTGGTTAGTTTGCCTTTGGGAGGGGGACTTTGGGGATCCAAAAAAGAAGGGGGAGGTGGGGGGATGTTGGCCTTAATGGTGATAATTTTCTGGATGAAATAATTATTAAGAGAAAGACAGAGATCATTTGACGGGGCAGGTTTAAGCGTAGTTCTGTCCGAGAATGCCAGGTTGTGAACGATGGAGAAGATCTCCTTAGACTGGTTCTCCGCTGCTAGGATTTTGGAGGAGAAATAAGCTGTTTTGGCCTCCAGGATGCTTTTTTTGTACTGGTTAAGGATATTGATATATTCCAGTTTCAAAGTGGGGCAGTAGTTTCTCCTCCAGGCCCGCTCTGCGCGGCGAACTATAAGTTTGGTGGCTTTAAGCTCTTGGTTAAACCACCGGTTGGCGTCTTTGTCGCGTTTAGAGGTGATGCGCTTGAGCGGGGCAACGGAGTCGCAGCTGCGGGAGAGCCACTGGTCTATAGCGTCAGCCTGGGAGACGGTGGTGAGGCCCTGAAGAGGCGGGAGAGAATCAGCAAGGAGAGAGGAGAGATTCTCAAGATTGACCCGGCCCCATGATCGTACCCAGGTGTTTTTGGGTCGGGGGGGCATAGCTGGGGGAAGGATAGGAAGGAGAAATGAAATCAAATGATGGTCGGACCAGGTGCAAGGGGAGATAGATAAGGATTCCACAGGGCAGTTCAGGGACCAGATTTGGTCAAGCTGGTGACCCTTGATGTGAGTGGGGGAGTGAACATGGGGAGTGAAGTTAAGGGAGAGGAGGGTTTCGGAAAAATCCTTAGATGACAGACATTCGGCAGGATCGGAAGGCCAGAAGTTAAAGTCGCCGAGGAGCAGGATGGAGGAGTTGTTGATTGCAATGGTGGCCAAGACCTCCAAAAAATCTGGGAGAAACTGCAGGGGGGACTGAGGAGGACGATAAGTAAGGAAACAGGTGAGAGGAGGGGAGGTGGATACTGTGCGAATCACCAGGAATTCGGTGGTAGCAATGTTGGGTAGAGGGAGAATTTGAAAAGGGAAATCGGTGCGTGCGATGACTGCCACACCGCCCCCGGCTCTGCCCGAAGGGCGGTCAGCCCTGAGGGCGTAGTAGGAGGCTGGAAGGGTGGATAGGAGTGCAGGGAGGGAGTCATCGCAGAACCAGGTCTCGGTTAAGAAGAGGAGGTCTGGGGCCTGTAAGTCCAGCAAAACCGAGAGTTCATGCGAGTGGGCAACAGCAGAACGGGTGTTGAGGTAGAAAGCTGTGATGGTTTTAAGGTTTGGCGGAGGAGCAGGCCTACAGGTCGTAGGCAGGGTGTCCAGAATAGGAGGAGGGTGAGGGAGGGGAGAGAGGGAGGCTATGCCAAGAGCAGAGATGCGAGAGCTGGTACTGATCATGATGGGCCAGGGGCCCTGGTAGCTGCGAAGTAGGTCCGGGCTGTAGATGATAGGTGGGGCAGAGTGTAAGGCCCCTAGTCCCGGACGGGCGCAGACGGGCTTGCCTTAGGCGCGCCTTCGGCGCGCAATCGTCGCGCCCGCTGCGCTCGTCCGCTGCGCTTCCTACCAAGACACATCTTTATGGTCGTGAGGCGGGGAGTTGAAAGGGGCGTGGCCAACAGAGTGGGCGTGTCTGTGGCGCGCCTCGCGCTCGAGAATGGCGTCTGGAGGTGAGGGGTCGTTGCAGCGAGGAGCGCTGTTCAAAGAGAAGCCCAGAAGTGCAGGTAGGAGGGGAGGTGATAAAAACACGTTATCACAGTTTTAAAATTTTAAAAGACAAGGTTATGCATTCTCCCGGCTTCCGCCTCAGGAGTCCAATAGCTAATGAAGCGCCTCGCTACAGCGCTCGCTATATATACACAAGAGGTCGAGGGGGCGTGGCCAACAGAGTGGGCGTGTCTGTGGCGCGCCTCGCGCTCGAGAATGGCGTCTGGAGGTGAGGGGTCGTTGCAGCGAGGAGCGCTGTTCAAAGAGAAGCCCAGAAGTGCAGGTAGGAGGGGAGGTGATAAAAACACGTTATCACAGTTTTAAAATTTTAAAAGACAAGGTTATGCATTCTCCCGGCTTCCGCCTCAGGAGTCCAATAGCTAATGAAGCGCCTCGCTACAGCGCTCGCTATATATACACAAGAGGTCGAGGGGGCGTGGCCAACAGAGTGGGCGTGTCTGTGGCGCGCCTCGCGCTCGAGAATGGCGTCTGGAGGTGAGGGGTCGTTGCAGCGAGGAGCGCTGTTCAAAGAGAAGCCCAGAAGTGCAGGTAGGAGGGGAGGTGATAAAAACACGTTATCACAGTTTTAAAATTTTAAAAGACAAGGTTATGCATTCTCCCGGCTTCCGCCTCAGGAGTCCAATAGCTAATAGACAGCCGTACTCTGCAAATAATTCACAAAGAAATCCCAATGCCACGACAGTCACTCCGGCGTAACACAAGGGCACAGACTCCGAAAGCTGGTGTGAATCAGGTTGGTAGTTTATTTACACATCAAAAGGTCCAACATGACGCGTTTCGGCTGCCAGACATGCAGCCTTGATCACATAGCGCTCTGTGAGGACATGTGCAAAATATATACAGGTGAATGTGATAGGATGCAGTAGTCTTGTTACTATGTCCATTGCAGTGAGTAGTCATTTTACTACAGCTTGCGCAAACAGTCAAGCGTGTATCTTACTGCAAGCAGGAAAGCAAGCTACTAGTGACATATATATGTCATGTGAACAAGGCTCCACGGAGCCGAAACGTTATGGCCGTCGCTCTGGGCAATAAATGAAATTGGCACTATACCCCGGCTCGTGTACTTACTTCTTAAGCAGTTGAAGGACCTTCAAGGCTGGTGGGAGTAGTTCTTGGATATATATATATATATATATATATATTACCTACTGGCGGTCGCCAGTAGGTAGTTATAGTTAGGACCACGTTTCCATAGGAAAACCTCAACATTCTATTTTGAATAACTTTGGCGCCGGTCGACGAATCCTCGCGAATTTCTCAAAATAGGTGGGGCGCTACGCTCCGCTCCTACCCTGAAAGTCTCGGGGGGATCCGTCAAGCGGGGGCTGAGATAAAAGGGGGGTCCCAAAACGCGTTTTTCCCATGCATTTTTCCATAGGACCTTTAGAACGAGCTACAGCCCGAACAGCTGAACAGAATTACTCAAAATTTTGCAGAGAGGTAGTCCCTAGGTCAAGGAAGTGCCTTTTGTAGGTTTGGTGTAAATCTGTTCAGTAGATTCTGAGAAAATAGCCTTTAAATCAATATATATATCTGAGCCCGCTTACGGTACGCTTACCGTACGCTTACGGTAAGCGTACGGTGGCGTGCGCGAGCGCGATTCTGATTGGCTCTTAGATCTTAGTAAACATTCGAATCGGCCGAAACCAGGAAGCGGCGGCCGCCATTTTGTGTATTTCACTCTGAAAAAAAAGAGTGAAAACAAGGAAAGGGGGCAATGAGGAGAGTTACAGACCCCCTAACAATTGTAAGGGGGTCAAAGAAGGACAGAAAAGTACAAAAAAAACATTTATTGATTTTAAAAAAAATCACGGGGTACGCGTACGGTAAGCTTACGGTAAGCGTACGGTAAAAAAAATAAAAATAAATAAATGAAAAGCAGATTTAAGAGTTTAGAAATTAGGGAGCTCTAAAAAGAGCTGTTGTGTTTATGAAGTCATTTTTTTAGTGGTACCTACAAGTAAGTACCGATGCAGAGTCTAAGGTTCAAGAGGAAGACTCTGTTCCCTTCATCATTGAAGTGCACACCATCTCCTCTATAAATGTCTTGCATGTCATAACGCAAGTTGTTGTGGTAAATGGCACCCATACCATAGTCACGGAGGAAAGCAGAAACAGATTTGTTGACGTGCTTTCTTGCTTTGTCAATCTGTGGACAGAAATGATTGGACCAGTTCCATTTTTGCCTTTGGCATATGTTGGAAAACACAAAGGCAGTTTTAGGGAAAAGTGTAAACAGTTGTGCAAAGGTGTCCTTCACAAGCATTTCCAGACCTACCCCAGTCAAAGTGCCTAGGTCATTGCCACCACAGTGCACTATTATGAGGTCAGGGTGTTGGATTTGAATGAAAGATTTCACCAATGGCATCAATTGGTGCCACTTTAACCCTCTCTGACCAATCCATTTAATGTCTACATTTGGCAAAGCAAGGTCTCTCACCATATCTGGTTTCTCTGCAAACTTTTCACTCCAGAAGACATAGCTGTGCCCTACAATCCACACTGTGAACATCTTCAAAGGAGAACTGGATGCACTCAGGAGGTGTCTTTCAGTAGAATGGCAATATGAAAAGAAAGACAGTTTGGAAATGGAGGCATATATATTTTTTTAAAACAAAAAGAACTGATTGGCTGTTTCATACCATTCCAGAATAAAAACTAGGCTGTATGTGAAAATTAATAGAAGCATGTTTTGTATTGGTACAAAAAAATGTGTAACCAAAGAACAGTACTATGGATTTGCTGTTAGGTTTGAAAAGTCAAGCACTCTTGCTCTGTGGAATTGAAACATTGTGTGTCGAACTTCTGACCTAACTGAACACAGCAGTGTTCCATGAGCTGTTGCTATGGTAGCAGGCAGAAGTCAAGTTGGGGGAAGGGTACTAGGCAGAAGTCAAGTTGGGGGAAGGGTACTTTTGGAAAAGGGTTCGTTTTCAACCAATAGAAATGTGTGAATACATGTGAAAAAAAGGGGGAAGCACTGAGATTTGAAACTTACATGTATATGTGTGGAAAAATAGAGGGAAAGTTTGCCATTATCTGGTTCTGCTGAGAGGAGAGAGGTGAACACAACAGAGATCCTGGCTCTGATAATCTGCTGTTTGAGTGTCACATTTCTTTCACAACTAACTAATTTTAAAGGTGAGTTTACAGTTTGAGAGGGGATGTATGTGGTAACTTAAGAAATGAATAATAGAAATGGGAATTGTTTTTGTTGTAGTTACACATGGTGGTTTCATAATGTGTCAGTGTGTAAAAGTGATTTACACTTGCCCCGAAAAAAAAAAAGAGCAGTAAGTGTGCTTTCAAATTGGCAAAGAAATTTCGTTTTGGGACTAATGTGAAAACATGACTCTGTGTGCATAGAAGAATTATAGGCAGAGATTTATTGCGTCTTGCTCTGGTGATTTCACAGTTGGATTAGATGGAAAGGGGGAGCGAATTATTGGGGGAAGAAGCAGAGGCTTAGCACACACCCATGTCCTTGCCGTGTATAGTCATGCACAGTATTTACAAGCCAGTGGGGTTTTCAGGTTTAAGTCTGTAATGCAAATACATTCAGCATCACTAAGGCTGGTTGCCCTTGCTGGAGTGTAGGCAGTCACAGAGAATGCACATGGTGGTGGTCTGAAAAAAAAACAGCTTGGACACGTGCAATTAAATAAATCAAAAATAGTGGTTTCATAATGTGTCAGTCTGTAAAAGTGATTTCAAATTGTAAAAAGAGATTTTCACTTGGCCCGAAAAAAAAAGAGCAGTAAGTGTGCATTCAAATTGGCAAAGAAATTTCGTTTTGGCACTAATGTGAAAACATGACTCTGTGTGCATAGAAGAATTATAGGCAGAGATTTATTGCGTCTTGCTCTGGTGATTTCACAGTTGCATTAGATGGAAAGGGGGAGCGAATTATTGGGGGAAGAAGCAGAGGCTTAGCACACACCCATGTCCTTGCCGTGTATAGTCATGCACAGTATTTACAAGCCAGTGGGGTTTTCAGGTTTAAGTCTGTAATGCAAATACATTCAGCATCACTAAGGCTGGTTGCCCTTGGTGGAGTGTAGGCAGTCACAGAGAATGCACATGGTGGTGGTCTGAAAAAAAAACAGCTTGGACACGTGCAATTAAATAAATCAAAAATAGTGGTTTCATAATGTGTCAGTCTGTAAAAGTGATTTCAAATTGTAAAAAGAGATTTTCACTTGGCCCGAAAAAAAAAAGAGCAGTAAGTGTGCTTTCAAATTGGCAAAGAAATTTCGTTTTGGGACTAATGTGAAAACATGACTCTGTGTGCATAGAAGAATTATAGGCAGAGATTTATTGCGTCTTGCTCTGGTGATTTCACAGTTGCATTAGATGGAAAGGGAGAGCGAATTTTTGGGGGAAGAAGCAGAGGCTTAGCACACACCCATGTCCTTGCCGTGTATAGTCATGCACAGTATTTACAAGCCAGTGGGGTTTTCAGGTTTAAGTCTGTAATGCAAATACATTCAGCATCACTAAGGCTGGTTGCCCTTGGTGGAGTGTAGGCAGTCACAGAGAATGCACATGGTGGTGGTCTGAAAAAAAAACAGCTTGGACACGTGCAATTAAATAAATCAAAAATAGTGGTTTCATAATGTGTCAGTCTGTAAAAGTGATTTCAAATTGTAAAAAGAGATTTTCACTTGGCCCGAAAAAAAAAGAGCAGTAAGTGTGCTTTGAAATTGGCAAAGAAATTTCGTTTTGGCACTAATGTGAAAACATGACTCTGTGTGCATAGAAGAATTATAGGCAGAGATTTATTGCGTCTTGCTCTGGTGATTTCACAGTTGCATTAGATGGAAAGGGGGAGCGAATTTTTGGGGGAAGAAGCAGAGGCTTAGCACACACCCATGTCCTTGCCGTGTATAGTCATGCAAAGTATTTACAAGCCAGTGGGGTTTTCAGGTTTAAGTCTGTAATGCAAATACATTCAGCATCACTAAGGCTGGTTGCCCTTGCTGGAGTGTAGGCAGTCACAGAGAATGCACATGGTGGTGGTCTGAAAAAAAAACAGCTTGGACACGTGCAATTAAATAAATCAAAAATAGTGGTTTCATAATGTGTCAGTCTGTAAAAGTGATTTCAAATTGTAAAAAGAGATTTTCACTTGGCCCGAAAAAAAAAGAGCAGTAAGTGTGCTTTGAAATTGGCAAAGAAATTTCGTTTTGGCACTAATGTGAAAACATGACTCTGTGTGCATAGAAGAATTATAGGCAGAGATTTATTGCGTCTTGCTCTGGTGATTTCACAGTTGCATTAGATGGAAAGGGGGAGCGAATTATTGGGGGAAGAAGCAGAGGCTTAGCACACACCCATGTCCTTGCCGTGTATAGTCATGCACAGTATTTACAAGCCAGTGGGGTTTTCAGGTTTAAGTCTGTAATGCAAATACATTCAGCATCACTAAGGCTGGTTGCTCTTGCTGGAGTGTAGGCAGTCACAGAGAATGCACATGGTGGTGGTCTGAAAAAAAAACAGCTTGGACACGTGCAATTAAATAAATCAAAAATAGTGGTTTCATAATGTGTCAGTCTGTAAAAGTGATTTCAAATTGTAAAAAGAGATTTTCACTTGGCCCGAAAAAAAAAGAGCAGTAAGTGTGCTTTGAAATTGGCAAAGAAATTTCGTTTTGGCACTAATGTGAAAACATGACTCTGTGTGCATAGAAGAATTATAGGCAGAGATTTATTGCGTCTTGCTCTGGTGATTTCACAGTTGCATTAGATGGAAAGGGGGAGCGAATTATTGGGGGAAGAAGCAGAGGCTTAGCACACACCCATGTCCTTGCCGTGTATAGTCATGCACAGTATTTACAAGCCAGTGGGGTTTTCAGGTTTAAGTCTGTAATGCAAATACATTCAGCATCACTAAGGCTGGTTGCCCTTGCTGGAGTGTAGGCAGTCACAGAGAATGCACATGGTGGTGGTCTGAAAAAAAAACAGCTTGGACACGTGCAATTAAATAAATCAAAAATAGTGGTTTCATAATGTGTCAGTCTGTAAAAGTGATTTCAAATTGTAAAAAGAGATTTTCACTTGGCCCGAAAAAAAAAGAGCAGTAAGTGTGCTTTGAAATTGGCAAAGAAATTTCGTTTTGGCACTAATGTGAAAACATGACTCTGTGTGCATAGAAGAATTATAGGCAGAGATTTATTGCGTCTTGCTCTGGTGATTTCACAGTTGCATTAGATGGAAAGGGGGAGCGAATTATTGGGGGAAGAAGCAGAGGCTTAGCACACACCCATGTCCTTGCCGTGTATAGTCATGCACAGTATTTACAAGCCAGTGGGGTTTTCTGGTTTAAGTCTGTAATGCAAATACATTCAGCATCACTAAGGCTGGTTGCCCTTGGTGGAGTGTAGCACTGTGGACATGGGCTTTTTATAAAATCTGAAAAGTGGTTTCATAATGTGACAGTTTGTAAAAGAGATTTTCACTTGCCCAAAAAAAAGAGCAGTTTGTGTGCATTCAAATTGGCAAAGAAATTTCGTTTTGTGACTATTGTGAAAAGAAATGTAGTAATATATTTAAATACAATAACAGATTTTTTTTTTAGTTTTTTTCAGGTATTGCTGAAGAACAGTGAACAAAATTTAAGATGCCTACAAAATCTCGAGTTCAAAAAACGCTAAAAAAAAAACTATATTTGAAGACAACTGGAGGACCAAAGTTAGTAGAAGATGCTGATGTTGGGAAAAAGAAAAAATCTTCTGGTAAGCAAAAAAAACAATTTCTAAACAAAATATTCAAAACAAAGAAAAATGTACAAAATGTCTGTTCTCGGAAAAATTTAACAAAACATAGAGAACAGCAAAAAATAGAGAATTTTGTTAATGCAAATATACCTTCTGCAATTGAAAAGTTTAACATAAACAGAAAAACAGCATTTAAAGAGATACGTAGAAAAATGTTTCAGAGAAGAGTTATGTCCAATTTGATAAAGGATATAAAGAAATAGCAAAAGGCTAAATATTACAAGAGAAAAAAAGAAATTGAAGCCATTGCAGCAAAAGCATTAGAATTAAAAAGGAAACTATTCATATTAATTTTGAATAGGATGCGTACATTAGATAAAATGGTTAATGTACTGAAATCACAAAGCAAAAGCAAAAGAGTAGTGAACAGAACAAACTTTTGTAAAGTGTTTTTAGGAAAGTGGATGCATAGTTCAAGTAGTGAACCTTTTTTTAATGAAGAGAGCTATTTTCAAAGTAATAGTTTGCTGCATGCAGTTGACACCAGAGGTCGTTCATACGAAGTAAAAAATGGTTGCATAATGGAGAAGGAGATAATGGTTCCAAGAGATGAGGTACAAGTGATGGCAGATGAGGCAATGGGGAGACGTCCTAAAGCCCCAGTGTACACTTGGAATTGTAGTAGTATTTGCACTGTGCGTCAGGAATCTATTGACAGATTTCGAGAGTTTCTAAGAGAATATAGTAAAAAAAGTGTAAAACAAAAGATTAAGGTGCTTCAAAGTCTGGATCCATGCAGAGTGAGAGAGAATACTGGTTTGCAGGGTCATTCTCTTGCTTGTCTATCTAGAAAAGTGTGCAATAGTGTTTTCCATCATTTTAGGATGCTGGCTGTTCATCATACTGGAATGAGAAAGTTTGTGAGACGGTTGTATTTTGCCAAAAGTCCAGCAATAAAGTTAAATGAATTGAATAGGGCTCTGTTCCGAGGAACGGTATCAGATGTAGAGAAGGTTGTTGATGAAATTCAGTTTTGTTACTTTGGTCCTGAACAAAACAGTGCAGAGAAGGACACAGTAAATGAGGCAGAAGTGGAAGACAATGTAGAACCCTCTGTAAGTAACACATTTAATGATCACATAACAAAATTTGCAATAGTCTCTAATGAAAGACCACATTTTACTTGTATTTGTTGCCGCAGAACTCATTATAGAAAACAAACTAGGAATGTTGATCTCTACAGAAAGAGTGAAAATGAAGATAATTATAAGTGGAAGGATTTTGCCACATATATATTTCTAGAAAATTGTTTTGAATTGGGTGAAGATCAACGTATTTGTAAATACTGTTATAACAAGTTAGAGGAAAATAGAATGCCGACCAGAGCTGTACATAATAATTTAGAATTGGATGCTATTCCTGCTGAACTTTCTGAATTAAATACATATGAGTCTATACTCATTCAATGTGTTCATCCGTTCCAGACCATAGTACGTATGGAGCCCAAAACTGGTAAATTACCTCCTTCAGATTTACTGAGAGGTTTAAAAGGTAGAGTGGTGTATTTGCCCTTGGATTTGAAAAAAAATATGGAAACTATTGATGCGGATACTTTGGAAACTGAACCATTAATTATTCTGGTTAATGGTGTACCTACAAAGAATAAGAAGATTTGGCAGGAGCTGGTAGATGTGCGGAAAGTACAAAGAGCAAATTTGTATTTGAAAAAAAATAACAAATGGTATGAATCAATTTATATAGAAGAAGAAGAAGAAGAAGAAGATTTACAAGGAGACACAGAAACACCAACTGGACAAATTGAAAAAGTGGACAAGTCAAAGGAAGAAGAAATTTATGAACATTTTAGCATACATCCTCTCCATTCGAAAGAAGTTATGGGAGACAATTTTGATCTCTTTCAGATGAAGAAAGCAAAAGGAAATCCCGTGAGTGTATGGGAGGAGAGCTTGGAAGCTCGATGTTTTCCCCAGCTGTTTCCTAAAGGAAAAGGAGGACGATACGATGAACGTCCAGAACAGATTCCAGCTTCAGAGTATCGAACTACAAGACTATATGCTGAAGATCCCAGATTTCGACAAAGTATTCCTTATTTGTTCCATCTTTTATTTGAAAGCGACTTGTCTGCACTGTCTTATGCAGTAAATCACATTTTAAAAAGTGGAGTACATTTACAAAATGTGTCTGCTAAGGATTTTATGGAGAAAGTGCAGCACCGAGATGATCATTTGGAAACACAACTGATCAATCTGATGGCTTGTCAGCGTGGGACAAATGAATATTGGTACCGACGCCATGGTGAACTAAAATGCATGTTACGCAATTTAGGAACACCAACATGGTTCCTTACCCTAAGCTGTGCCGAGTACGCTTGGGATGATTTACTGGATTTTCTACGAGAGGCCAATTCAAACATTAAAAACATCGAATACAAGACAGCAGGAGAACTGTGCTCATTGGATCCGGTTAATGTTTGCAGATATTTCAATCATAGATTTGAGGCTATGATATCCTTCATCTGCAATAAAAAAAATCCACCCCTTGGAGAAGTAGTGGATTTCTTTTGGAGAAAAGAGTACCAGGCAAGAGGTGCTCCTCATATTCATATGCTGCTGTGGATCAAGGATGCCCCAAAGTTTGGAACAGATACTGATGAAGCAGTGTTATCTTACATTGAAGAATATGCAACATGTGCTATACCTAAAAGCACAGAAGAGAACAAGTTAAAGGAGCAAGTTCTACGTTTCCAAAGTCATCGGTGTGGAAAATACTGTCGACGGAAATACAAGAGCAAAGAAAAATACTACACTAAATGTCGATTTGGATTTCCTAGACCTGTTCTTTCAAATGGAAGAGTCAACAGTTTTATGTCAGCTGTGAGACATACTATCACAAGAAAATCACCTAAGAATACCTACAACCTTAAAAGAAAAGAAGAATCAAAAAATATAAATGACTACAACCCAGTCATTTTATCCATGTGGAACGCTAACATGGATATACAGTATGTTGCTGACAATTCCATTGCTGTTGCTCGATATGTAACGTCTTACATTACGAAATCAGAAAAAACAGAATTGAAGGAAATGTGGGAAGAGATTTCTCACGAGAAGACTGTCAGTAAGAAGCTGTACAGTTTCAGTTTGAAGATGTTATCGCATCGAGAAATTGGATCCTACGAATGTTCAGATAGGTTATCTTCTGCAAGTCTCTACTCGAAGTCAAGAAGAATAATTTGGGCAAGTTTAGGCCTTGCAGCAATGAGAAATCGGGTACTGAAATCTGTTGGAGAAATTGAATATTTGGCTGAGAATGACCCAGAAAGTACAGATATATTGAAAACAAACATGTTGGACACATATTATCCCAAGAGAAGTCATCATCTGGAGAACATGTGTCTGTATGAAGTGTTACAGAACTACATTTATTCACGGAAAGCTGCAGAAGACATCAACAGTGGAAAATATAAAGTTGTTGGTGAAGAAGGATGTTTGGTGAAGCAAACCAAAGGAAGTTTGATAAATCACCGGAAGCTGAGTTGCGACACTACCGACAAGAAAGAATTTTACTACTTGGCTCTTTTACAGTTGTTTAAACCATGGCGTACAGAGGATGAACTACTGGGAGAATTCCAGAGCTATGAAGATTCTTTTAATGCTTGCAAAGACAGCATACAATGCAGTACATTCTCAACTTATCTGCAAATGTTAAATGAAGAAATTGAACAGGAAACTACAATTGCAGCAGAAATAGCTAGAGACAGTTCTCAGGACAGCCAAAGTTCAGGAACATACAGTCAAGATCCCCTAGGACAACCAATCGTTGAAAATGAAGCATCAATAGCCATGAATGAAGTGGAAACGGCTATGAATCAAGGTCAAGAAGAATTTATAGACTTAGAAAATTTGGAAAGACAACTGAATCAAGAGCAGCAACAAATTTATGAAGAGATCAAAAACAAAATTGATCACGGATTTCTACATATCAAAAAAGAGTGCTCATGCACATCATTTCATCCAATCAGGATGTATGTAAGCGGACAAGCTGGCACTGGAAAAAGTTTCCTAATTAAAGTCATCAGAAGCTACCTAAAGCAAAAAACGGATTCTACTTTGTCTTGTGTGGTTACTGCTCCAACTGGGTTAGCAGCATATAACATAAAAGGAATCACCTTACATCGTTTGCTAATGTTACCAGTGGAGCATGAGAACAAAATACAATTCAACAAGCTAACTGGAGAAGCATCCTTGGAAGTTTCAAGAGTATTGAAGAAGATGCAAGTTCTCATTATTGATGAGGTGAGCATGGTATCAAACTTAATGCTTGCCTTTGTGCATTTAAGAATGCAGCAAATTTTGAAGACAGACTATGACGTGTTATTTGGTGGAAAACACGTCATAGTTTTTGGGGATCTTTTGCAACTTACTCCAGTTAAAGGACAACCAGTGTTTAATACTGTGACACATGAAGACACGAAGAAGTCATTGGGAAGCATTGGAAATACAAATATTTGGTCCTTCTTTGAGTACAAGGAACTTACAACTAATATGAGGCAAGCAAACGATGAAGAATATGGAAGTATTCTGAAAGATATCAGGATTGGACTACTCACAGAAGTTGGGAAAAAAGCATTACAGAGTCGGCTGCTACATAATTTATTTCCAAAGGAAGAAATAGTTGCAGAGAAAATATACAAGAATATTGCAGAAAACAAAAGTGTCATCTGCTTAATGCCAACTCTACGTGAATGCTCAATATTTAATGAGGAGCTTTTGAAATTGGAAAAGGAAGACATCAGGAAATTGGAAGCAGTGGACAAAATTGAGGATGGAAGAATTACTGTCACAGTAACAGGCAAACTGAAAAATAAATTGGACTCACTAGAGAAGAACATCTCCAAAACAGCAGGATTAGAAAAAAATCTATATGTTTGCATGAACTGTAGAGTGTTTTTAAGGAGAAATTTGGATGTTGAGAAAGGCTTAGTGAATGGAGCGATGGGAAGAGTTGTGGGTTTTATTAATTATCAGAAAAAAGAAGGAATTGAATGTTTAAAAATAAAATTTGATCAGATAGAAGAAGTTAAAGATATTTGTCGTTGTACAGTTCGTTTTATGCTTGTGAAAGACTTATATGTACGTAGGAAGCAGTTTCCGTTTTCACTAGCATATGCTGTAACTATCCACAAGTCTCAAGGATTGACTGTAGATTGTGCATTTGTGAACATTGGTTCAACTGTGTTCAAAGAAGGTATGGCATATGTAGCTTTGTCACGAGTCAAAACATTATCAGGTTTATTCATGATAGACTTTGATGACTCAAAAGTTAGTGCTGATACAAACTGTGTAAAGGAGTATAATAGATTAAGAAGAAGCTATGCTCCTCATTTAGGTCAGTATCCTGTGTTGGAGAAACGTGTAGTTTCTCGTAAAAGGAGAAATGAGAATATCTGTAATGAAGATATAGAGAAGAGGAAAAAAAAGAGGAGTGATGTAATTGCAAGCAAAAAGAAAAAGGAAAATGAAGAACAGGTTGTAGGATGTCATTTTGAAAATAGCTCTGGTGTCAACTGCTACGCAAATGTAGTGCTGAATGTTGCATTTTATCTGGAAAGTTTGCAAGAGCAGATAATAGTAAATCAGGGAAAAAGATTCTGTTCAGAGCTCAGTCTCCTTTTTCAAAAGCTGAGTAAAGATAAAACTCAAATAGAAAGTGCTACTGACATTAGAAAACTTTTAGATGTATGTTCAGGACGAACACAGTTTTCTCAAAATGAACAGCAAGATGCACACGAATTTTTGATGTATTTTCTTCAGGTAGTGGAAGAAGAAGGAGTTCCCATTGACATTTTTTTTGGTCTCTCTTATAAATGGGAACATAGTTGTGATAATTGTTATAATATATGTGGCTCTATTGTTGATAATGAAAGGTTTATTTATTTGACATTGCCAGAGAGTAAAACAGTCACTTTTGCAAAATTAGTTAAAGATGCTAATCATAGCATGAAATGTGGTGAGTGTAATTCTGACATGTTATCAACATTAATTTTAAGGGAATACGGACAGTATGTAATTTTAATGATGCAACGATGTAGAGCTGATGGATCAAAATTGGATACTTTAATAAAGAAGTTTACAGGACAGCAATTATCAATTTCAGGAAAAACTTTTGTAACTGTTGCAATAATTTTCCATGATGGACCTACTGTTACTTCTGGACATTACACAGTTTATCTAAAATGTGAAAAAGGCTGGACACTGTGTAATGATTCCCAATTGATTTTCAAACAACGTTTGCCTTTTGATTTAGCAAATTCCTATCTAATCTTCCTGAAACCTAAATTTTAGAGAGACTTGGCAAGATCTGGACAAAACAATTTTACCATTTTACTGGATTACCATTGCAATTTTGTAGAAAAAATATTTTTAAAATTATCATTTGGCCTAAAGGAAAGATAACCAATTGTAATGTGGACTTTTTTAATTTTTAATGCAATTTTGAAAAACCAATAATTTAGAGATAATCGGTAACTTCTGCACATTTTAAATTTTGGAATGCTATTGGACTGCCATTGGAATTTTTTTCAAAAATGATTTAAAAAATTACTATTTGGCCATGTGGAAAAGTAAGCAATTCTATTGTGGACTAAATAAATTATTCAAAAAATTTTTGTGAACCAAAATGTTACAGAGAATCGGTGAGATCTGGACAGATTAAACTTTAGAATTTTAATGGATTTCCCTTGGAAATTTATTCCAGGAAAAAAAAAAATACTATTTGGCCTAAAGGAAATAAAATCAGATGTATTTTGGAGTTATTTGAGATATAATATTGTGCTTATACTTCTCAAACAAACATATCAGACGGTATTTTAAAGAAAAAAGTATTGTTTTTAGATGATATTCTTTTAGAATAATATGCATTTCTGTAATGATAAGTTTAAGTGAGAAGAGATTCTGGGCTTTTTTAATACAATCTTTGAGATTGTTAATTTTTTTTGCCCGCTGTAAAATGATGAATGCAATTGCTTTCACAATTTATAGTGAAATGCAATATATTCTGAAAACAGCAAAAATAAGGCAAAAATATTTTTTGGTAAAAAATGTAAATATGTGTACTGTATTATAAAATGGTTTAAAAATATTAATACTTTTTTCTTTATTTTCAGATCGATATAGAAAATTTTCGGAAACTACAACCATTTTAAAAACTATTTTTAAAAAAAACAAATGAATAAATATTTTTTTGAGTGAGTATGGTAAGTCAATAATAATAATTGTAGTCTCTCAAGGACCTTGTAATGTGATAAATGATTTTTAGTGTTTTTTTTAAAAAATAAAAAAAAAGGTACGCTTACCGTACGCGTACGGTAAAAAAAAAATAAAAAAAAGTTTTTAAAAACATGTAAAAAAAAGATGAAAGATAAGGTTGGCTCTTAAAAGAACCGTTGTGTTCATGCAGGGACCGAGGAAAGGAAGCATGGGAAAATCATTCAAAGCTACAAATGTGCTGATCTATTTTGTTGTTCACTAGGGAAACACTGGTCTCCCTATGACAAATTAGACCTTTACAAAATGTGCAATGAATATCAACCTTCCGAAATCGAAGGTTCATTTCCAGAGGGCCAGCAAAAGGAGATTCTCCCCCCACAGATGAAGGGCTCACCTGACCTGCAGAAGAAGGAGTAAGCTCTGCAGATGATGGTCCAGGCTGAGCTGCTGTGGATGTACTGGCTCGTCTTTCTGAAGAGTTACCTCCAAAAAGATGACCATGTGTCCTTCTGTGTACATCCTGGAGTTGTCTCTTCATGGTGTGATTCCCAAAGGAATACTTCCTGTCAGGATTACCTCTAGAAAGTACACGCTTACACAGCCTGCAAGTAACTAAGGGTGCATTCACCTTTTGCTGGCCTTCTGGAAAAGTAAAATAATCCCAAACATAAGAAGGCTTTACTTTCCTCGCTCTCTGCCTCAAGACAGTGCTGCTGGTGCTAGCCTCACTCTCAGAAGGGCTCTGCTGTTCTGCCATCGTATCCCAAAGACAAACCAGCTCCTTCTCCTAAGGGATCACAAGCAGAAATGAGGGGAATGGGTGTGGTGTAGGAGAGTTCTAGAACTGAAAGTACTTTCAACCAATCAAAAGTTGTGTTTCATGATCACATGACCTACCGTACGCTTACGGTACGCTTACGGTGCGCTTACGGCAAAAGTACGCATGCGCGTAAAAAAGACACGCGCTTCCGCGCATGCGCATAACAGTCACTCCCCGGCACTTCCGCGTAACGTGCACGTGTGGCGTAAGCGCGCACGCGTCCCACGCGCAGTACGCGCGGCTACGCAAAGTACGTAACTATACGCAAGCAGCGTAGATAGATTACGGACGTTGCGTAAACCGTACGCTTACCGTGAGCTTACGGTACGCGTACTATAAAAAAAAAAAAAAAAAATCTGGAAAAATTTTTTACATGTTTATTTTAAAAAATATATATAAAAAAAATATTTAAGGATTTTAAAAATTTAAGCATAGTCTTTATAAAAGGTAAGAAAATAAAATTAAAAATATGTTTGAAAAAAATGAAGAATAAAAAAAAAAATAGCATTTAAAAAACATTGCAAATTCACTGAAAAAACCATGGGTTTCACACACGTTATAGTTAGGAATTAGCATTTAAAAAACCTTGCAAATTCACTGAAAAAACCATGGGTTTCACACACGTTATAGTTAGGAATTAGCATTTAAAAAACCTTAGAAATTCACTGAAAAAACCATAGGTTTCACACACGTTATAGTTAGGAATTAGCATTTAAAAAACCTTAGAAATTCAGTGAAAAAACCATAGGTTTCACACATGTTATAGTTAGCTGGACATTTTACTCGTAAAAAACCAATGAAATTGCCCCGTTATAGTTAGTTCAGCTAACTATAACTCGCGCGCCCGCAATGCACTGCTGATGACGTCACATATTACATCACTCATGACATGGTCAGTGACATCACTCATGACATCACTGATGACATCTCAAATGACATCACTGATGACATCATCCAGTGAATGTGTGTTTTTCAGAAAATTAAATATGTTTTATATATGTATATCTCAAGGTCGATGAAAGAATAAATGGGTATATAAGTGTCTAAATGGATGATTTGTTTTTGAAAAATTGATTGTGTAACTGACTGATTAAGTGTATCTCTCACTTTGTGTATAAGTGGCTGCATGGGTTGGTGAGTAGCTACATGGGTGTCTATATAGGTTATTAGTTGTTTTTTTGAGTATCAGTCTGAGTGTCTGTATGGTTCGGTGGGGGGTATTACGTAGTGCATAGGTGCATGAATGAGTGACTCACTGTTTGTATGTGTTGAAGACAGCATGTGTGCAGGACTGTATGGGTGGATGAGTGTGTGTATGGGTGTGTTAGTGAGTGAAAGACTGTCTCAATAGTGTCTTCAGGAGTAACTACATATGTTTTAAACTAGTATATGTGACTATTGGTGTATATATGTGAGTATATGTGAGAGGGAGAGATTGAAAGAGTTCCTGTATGAATAAGTATGTGTTTCTATAAGTGATTGTTTAAAAGACTAAGTATGTGTAAGTTTCCGTAGAAGTAAGTGTGGTGGTGTGTGTATAACTGTATATGCAGGTGAATGTATGTTTGATTCTTTATTAGCATGAGTGACTATGTGTGTGAGTAACTCTATGGATGAGTGGCATTATGTAACAGGATGTATAGGTGTATGAGTACATATGATGAGTGAGTACATGTATGAGTGACTGTATAGGACTGTTGGTGAATGAGTGGATGTGTATGTGGATCTTAGAATTACTGAAGAGGTTGTTGTAACTGGTATTGGTATGTCCATTGTTTTGAAATTTTTAGTCTCTATTTTTGAATGTGTGTATCAAAGCTTATATTAAGGTGAGAGGAGGTCTGCCACTCTATCACAAGGATGATGTCATCAGTGATGTCATCAGTGATGTCATTTGAGATGTCATCAGTGATGTCATGAGTGATGTCACTGACCATGTCATGAGTGATGTAATATGTGACGTCATCAGCAGTGCATTGCGGGCGCGCGAGTTATAGTTAGCTGAACTAACTATAACGGGGCAATTTCATTGGTTTTTTACGAGTAAAATGTCCAGCTAACTATAACATGTGTGAAACCTATGGTTTTTTCACTGAATATATATATATATATATATATATATATATATATATATATATATATATATATATATATATTTTTTGTTCTAAATAGCCGGCATTATGAGCAAAACTTCGGTAAACTCACACTCCACAAATCTGATTTTCCAAGTTTATTCAGGCAATCCATTTAACCCTCAAAGGGCTTTCGTTATGGGCAACAGAAACACACAGTGCCCAATCACCTTTAAAAAGAAAAGGGACATGCAGTGCCGTAGACATAAAAGAAATACACAGCGTTATGACAAGCAAACTGATATTACATTACTAGCATTTGCATTGAGACATGCGTTACCTTTGCAGCTATATTAACTTTCACATAAATTCATTTTTATAATTTTAACACCTTCTTATGAGAGACATACAAAGTTTAAAAAAAGTTAATTCTCATATTATCACATTAAATTAAATACACACAAATGGAGGCAAGAGTTTATGTAACTCAGAAGATACAATTCGACAATCGCTTTCTCGCAGTAAGTAGCCCTGCTTTTGGTATCTCACATTCAGACATTGTAAGACTAGGCCTTTTCTAAAGAAATGCATTTTCAGGAAATGTACAGGCCAAGTGGCTGAAGTCTCGGGTACAGAAGGTCACTATTAGCGTCTTCGAACATCGGTCGAAAATAAACTTCAACAGAAGTAAAGATACCTTAAACAAAAGTAAAAATACTGATACATGTGGTATCATGATCAGGCCATGTGGCCCCTATGTTAGAATCTCCAGAAGAAAGCTTCCTATAATAAATATAACAATCTGTTGGCTGAGCTGCTTGACACAAGAGTTGTTGCATACAGATAGGAACCCTGCCACACCTCAAAAGAAGGTTAGAGAAGCCAAAGGCACACACTCACTCTAAAAAATCCAACCTTCACCCACAACGACACAAAGTGCAAAAAATATATTCTGTCTCTCCACTATAAACCTTGTTAATATGCATTAAAACTCATTTGCAGAGAAAGAAAGAAAAAAGAAGAGAGATGGAGGACAAGAAATAGAAAAAAAGAAGACGGAGGAGTATGGAGTGGGTAAGATTACAAGGAAAAATATAAGTAAAGATAAAGGCAAGATAAAGGCAAAGAGATGCTGGGAGAATAACCCCATAGCTCACTGATCATCACAGTTGCACACCAAATGTCTGCTAAGATACTGTGAGATGGGGAGGAGGAAATGAAAGAAAGATCCATTGTATGGCACAATCCAAATCAGCCGATGACATGCAATTCCTCATTCTCATTGAGGCCTCCTAGGGATTTTCTTTCAAGATTTTATTTTCAGATTCCATCAGTCTGAGCCTCTTCTCCCTGTCTCCTCCAAGTACATTCTTCATGACCCTCTCAATGCAAAGAAAGACAACAAATCAGCATTCTGGTTGTCGACTCTTGCCCAATGTCTGGCAACTGGGTAGTTCACACCAACATTCTGTAGTGTTCCAGAACTCTCTTTATCACGGGGCATATGGTACTGCCAACATCTTAATATCCACATGGACACTGCAGGACATGGACCACGTAATCACTCCCGCATGTGATAAACTTGTTGCTGCATCATGTTTTTGTCTGTGGGTAAAGAGTACTCTTCCTGGTTACTACTCCCTTTACAGACTTTACACCTACCACACTTATAGAATCCACTCTGTTCTTGCAACCTGTTTCGCCTGTCAGCCCATGTGTTGATGTAGCTGTGAACCAAATAATCCCAGAAAGATTTTGATTTGCGGTAGGTCACTTGGGGCAGCAGTGGCAAAACCCTTCCAATGGCAGGGTCTGTCTTAACCAGGTTCTAATGCCTGATGAGAATCTTTCTTAATGCACCTGATTCACTGCTGTAGGTTGTGATTAGTGTGACTGCATGTGGGTCATGCTGCTTCTTCTCCTTTTTAGTTAACACAAATTCCCTAGGTGTCCGGGCTGCTTTACTGCTTGCTGATCTGAGAACCTTATAAGGGTACCCCTAGCCATGAACCTTGAAGTCATGAGCCCTTCTTCGTTAAAACTCCTTGTGGTACTACCATTAAGCCTGGCTCTCAGCAGTTCCCCATACTTGATACTCGGGATACACCACTTTAATGTGTCAGGATGGTGACTGTTGCCATGGAGAATACTATTGCCTGCTGTGCTCTCACTGTACAGACTAGTTTGTATCTTCCAGTTAACTATCTTGATTGATACATCTAAGAAGTCCATCTCGGTGTCATGAGACTTGTGGGCGACATTACATTTTAAATCCTTCTGAGCAAAACGTGACAAGAAATCGTGCAATTCATAATTGGGACCCTCCCAGATCAGAAACAGGTTGTTAATGTAACCAGTCCAGAATAAGATGTGATTGCCGTTCCCTTCCACCACCCCATAAACATACAGGCTCAAAGTGGAGCAAAGCAGCTTCACATAGCAGTGCCAAGTAGTTGGTGGCACCACACATCATTAAACATAAAAAGTTATTTTCCAAACAGAAGCGCAACATATACAATAGCATCAATGAACGATCACATTTATGCAATGGCTTGTCTCAAAAAAAGTGTCTGCAAGCCTGTGTCATGTAGTTTCTACAAATCTATATAGGATCTGTGCGTATATCAAATCAAATCAAATCAGGGACATTTGTATCGTGCACAAAATCACTCATAAAAGTTTCATGGCGCTTGCAGACAGCTCTGAAAGGAAACGGACTTGAACTAATTTCCAAAAAGCCAGGTCTTCAACTTTTTACGAAAACTGCTGTGGTCTGGCATACTATGAAGATAGTAAGGCATTTTATTCCAAGATGTTGGGGCCAAAGAGGAAAACAAACGGCTCCCTTTGCTTAGCAGTGTGAGTTCTAAGGGGGGTCAGCAGAGCCGAATCACTAGAGCGCAGTGTCCTGGATGGTTGATACCAACGTAACTTTGAGAGGCAATATTTTGGGCCGATTCCATATATATGTTTATGAGTTAGACACAGTGTTTTAAAAAGGGTTCGTTTTTTCACTGGGAGCCATTTAGTATTTAGACATATTGCCGACGGGAATCTGTATGGGCGATCAAGGACTAATCTAGCAGCCGTGTTCGGAAGAGTCTGAAGCCTGTTTATGAGATCTACATTTATTGACAGCAATAAGGCATTGCCGTAATCCATTCTGTTAATGATCAGTCCTTGTATTAGAGGTCTTCATGCCTCTAAGGGAAGCCATTTGAAGACCTCACGTAGTCTACGCATAACACCGAAACAGGTGCCGATGACATGATTAACATGACCCCTCATGGATAAACAATTGTCCATGTAAAATCCTAGATTACGGACCACGTTCTTATGGGCAGGACACGGACCGAACCTGGATGGCCACCAGTCCTGCGTCCAATGGTCAATAGCTTTGCCAAAGAGCATGATCACGGACTTGCCCCCGTTTAGCTGGAGATGGTTGAATGTTATCCATTTATCAACATGGATCAAGCAGTTTTTAAGACGTTGCTTAGTATCGCTAGGGTCTGGACCTAGAGTGACCAGAATCCGCGTATCGTCTACGTAGGATATGACATCAAAGCCATATAGTCTGATCACTGCAGCTAAAGGGGGTCATGTAAAGATTAAAAAGGGTGGGGCTCAGGATAGAGCCCTGTGGGACACCCATCTTTACTGGTCTCTCACAGGAGGTGGTATTTCCCATCTGGACGGTGGTTTTGCGCTCTGACAGGTAGCTGCTCAACCATTTCAGAGCCTTCCCCTGACACCAACCTCCCAGAGTCGTTGTTCAAGAATCTTATGGGAGATGGTGTCAAAGGCAGCCGACAGATCCAGCAAAATGAGGATAACTGACTGATGTTTATCTAGAGCTAGTCTAATATTGTCAGTAACCTCGATCAGCGCAGTTTCCGTGCTATGCGCTGCTCTGAAGCCGGATTGAGAGGAATCTAAAAGTCCATGGCTTTCAAGATGGTTCACCAACTGTTGATTCACAAGAGACTCCAGCATTTTCCCAAAATAGGGCAGTAGGGAGATGGGTCGGTAGTTTAAAAGTACCTTAGGGTCGGCCGATGGCTTCTTTAAAATTGGCCTGATTCTAGCTGCCTTCCAAATTGAGGGAAAGTCCGCTTCTGCAAAGGACTTGTTGAATAAGTCAATCAGTCCATCTAAGACTGTAGGTGCCATGATAGACAAAAATTTTGAAGGGAAACGGTCAGCGGGAGAGCCTGATTTTATTTATGTCATGGCCGAGATGACAGACTTATGGTCACATTCCATAAATTCGTTTAAAAAACCGGGAGGGTCGGGTAAGGGGCAAGAGAGTTCTTCAATGCAAGTGCGGTCAGGTGTGGAAGGAAAGGTCTGATGAATATTCATAGTTTTTTCCTCAAAGAATTCAGATAGGGAGTCGGTCCAATCTTGAGAGACGGACACAATGGGCTGATTTATAGGAATAGTCAATTCTTTGAGAATATGATGGAGTTCCCTAGAGGAATTTTCTGCCATTTTTATCCGGTTAATCAAATAAGATTTTTTAGCCAGTTTTATTTCGTTCATGTAGCCATGGTGCCGTTTCTTATAATTTTCGCGATCTACAAAGTTTTTAGTTTTCTGCCATAGTTTTTCGGCGGTTCTACACAAACTTTTAGTGATTTTTAGTTGATCGGTGAACCAAGAAGCAGTTCTGATCTTAAGCTTAATATTCTGTACAGGGGCAATTAAGTCCAATGTAGTCAAAATGGCTTTATTAAATTGTAGAGCTACATGATTAACACTATCTTCAGGGTCTATCGGGTCAGGACAGAAGTTATCTTGAAATAGAGACGAGGTTACTTTGCACCAGGGCCTGCGCAATACGAGTTCAGACAACATAAACTGAGGAATTGGTGTTCAGACTGATTCAAGACACCCCCAAAGGATATGTTATTCTGTAGCCCAGCTAGCTCACAGTGCCACTATAAGCCCCACAACCTTACCAGGAGTGAATAGTTTCTGGCAACCATCAAACATGACAACCCTGACCCCTCAGGGGTCGTGTAAGCAGTACAGTACTTTTCCCTCAGCCACTCGGGCTCACTTTGTCTCAGAGAGATACACAGAATAAACGGTGGGGACGTTTTCAATAAGTATTATTGAACCAGTGTCATTCTAGTATAAAACTTGTGCTGCAACAACCATTAGACAGAATTCTACCATGTTGCTAAAACAGTAAATATATGCAGGCATTGAGACACATGGCAGTTATCATGCTTACTCCTAAGATGCGAACCCTGGCTAAGTGTGCCTAGCATTTATGTAAGTGTGAAGTCAAGAATCTCCCTAGGAAAGAGCCAACCCCCTTATCTGATGGGAGAAAACAAAGGACCCGGTCTTGGTCTCGAGTTGGACCCCCGCAAGGAATGTCAGACTACTGCATGCTGTAGTGTCTGCGTGCAGGGACTTCAGCATCTCATGTCTGCAGGGGTGTTTCTCCTCTGGCTTGCCCAGCAAAGATGTGGTACTTATATACCCGAAAGGCACCATCAGGGGTTCTACCTAGATGTGTCATGGTACTGTGGGCCTGTCGGCCAAGGATGACTATAGCACTGACTTTTGTACTTAGGTATTATGCAGAAGATGGTACTCCTGCTGTGATACTAAGAATCCTCATGCATAAGAAATGAGGCTAGTTTTTGAAGAAAACCACACAACATTTATTCGCCACCTAACTAGGTAAAATGTCCGCTCCAGAGCCGGTATGTAGAGCAAGGTAGGAAAATATTTGGTAAAAGGTCATGCAACTACCAAGGCCTATATTTGGGTACATTGGGACTCATAACACCTGGATCACCAGGTTGTGACCTATGCATGTGTTGAAAGATACCAGCTCTAGAGTGACAAGAAAGTAGTTGGGCAGCCATGGTATTTCAGAGATCTTAGTAATGAAATCAGTGCTGTCCCTACAATACATGTATGGTACCGCCAACTAGCGGGACTGCTATTGGAAACTGCTTTGCTCCAAGTTATACCTGTATGCTTATAAGGTGGTGGGAGGATCCAGCACTACTCCCGCCAAAATAAATTTTTAAAAATGCTTATTTTGGCTCCCAAGAGGCCTAGGGGGTCCGGGTGTTGTTACCCTGCCCCCTTTTCTTTTTTTTTCATCTTGAGTCACAAGATGGCTGCCAACACTTCCTTGTTTGAAGTGTTGGCAGCCAATCAGATCCCAGCTCACGATCGGGGGGTTGGGGATTCACTGCATCCCTATATATACAACTGGAAATTTCTTTAACTAACTCCAAAACTACTGAACGGATTTACACCATTTCCAAAAATGTTGCTTTCTAGACCAACAGCTAACTTTCTGCCATATTTGGTGTAATTCCGGTCAGCAGTTCAGGCTGTAGCCGTGTTTAAAATTTCCTATGGAAATTAACATGGGGGAAAATGCATTTTGGGACCCTGCTTTTTCTCGGCCCCACCTGACGGATCATCCCAAAAGTTTCAAGGCAACAGTTGAAGTGAGTGTCAAATTAGTTTTGAAAGTTCGCGAGAATTCATCAAACAACGCCAAAGTTCTTAGCAAATCAAAAAAATGTCTTCCTATGGTAACTACACCCTAACTATAACTACCTACTGGGTGACTAAATAAGAGACACAGACTGGGAAGAAGATATGTTGATGGTCACTATGGATGTGAACAGTCTATACACAAGCATACAACATACCAAAGGGTTGGAAGTTGTCAAATACTTTTTATATACAAAATCAGCTCGCTACCTACAACACTCAGACATGATTTAAAATATAGTAGAAATATTTCTGAACAATAACTTTTTCTGTATGGGAATGACCTTTACCATCAGACAAAAGTTACAGCCATGGGATCCATAAATTCTCCTTCTTATGCAAACCTGTTTATGAGTTTGTTTGAGAGGGAGCATGGCTGGAAAATAAAAGATCTATTAGAAGAGAATGTAATTGTTGGACCCGGCCTCGTAGCATGGCTCTACTTGTCCCCGCACCACCTAACCTGGTACCTGCAGCCCCAAGCACACGGCCTAGCCGGTCCTTCCCACCGAGACACACGCACCCGACCCGGACATCCTCATCCATGGCCTCTCTCCTTTCGGCCACCCCGGGCCCGCGTGCCCACTTCATGCACCAAGATGGCTGCCCGGCCCCAGCGCGACCCTGGCCTAGAGGCGCCACTCCGGCTGGAGGACATCACGCTTCCAGGGGATAAGAGAGGGAGGATCAGTTTCTGTCGCACCTCTGAACTCCCCTGGGACGATGGGTTTCGATCGGCCCTCCGGCCTCCCTGAGGGCTGGCTCCACGCCTGCTGGGTGTCTGGGACTCCTCCCGACCCGGCCCTGAAAGGATCAAAAGACAATGGCAGGAAACCCCAACAAGCGACCCCCAGGTGACAAGACCCCTGCCTGCACAGACTCCGAACATCAAAGAGGAGTTGCCCTATAACAAGGGGTGCTCTGGGACTGTCCGGCAGATTCGCCTTGGAACACCTGAGCCCTGCTGAGTGACTCGCGGCTCCCTGAAGATCGTAAGACCTCCGAACTTGTGCTAGAGCCCTGCTGAGTGACTCGCGGCTCCCTGAAGATCGTAAGACCTCCGAACTTGTGCTTGAGCCCTGCTGAGTGACTCGCGGCTCCCTGAAGATCGTAAGACCTCCGAACTTGTGCTTGAGCCCTGCTGAGTGACTCGCGGCTCCTCGAAGATCGTAAGACCACCGAACTTGTAACCGAGCCCCGCTGAGTGACTCGCGGCTCCCACAGACTCTCTTGGTCCTGCCGGACCCCACGACGACAAGCGTATCCCCCAGCTCGAGGATTGTGAGCTGTGCGCCGGGTACGCTCCTGCATTTGATTCTTATCCACAAAGACTGTCCCGCTACCTCCTAAACCCCCTCCAAGACTCAGTGAGCTCACGCTCTCCTTGTACATTTTTGCAGTGCTTATCTGATTGATAAAGATTGATTCCTAAGAACGCACGGTGTGGTGTCTCTGTGTCGTGTGGTGCCAGGGGTACGATCCTAGATACGAGGTTCCTCCCCCTGAGGAATCTTCCGCCAGTGCCCGGCTACAATACTTCGAGGGTGGGTCTCAGGGTAGTCAGGACCCCTTTCCGGGCTCCTCTGAGGTCGCCGTCTAACATTGGTGGCAAGCGACGGGATTCGGGCCCATAACCTAGAGATCGTACCGCAAACGACGGACGCACTACCAACAAAAGATGGCAGAAGGAAGCGCCATGAGCCCCGCAGAAACCAACGCCAACAGGGTGTTCCAGGTGGAACAACTAGAAGAATACACGCATAAAGAACTAAAGCAATTCTGCAAAGAACTTAAAATCGCTACCACCGGTCTCAACACCAAAGAAGATTTGCAGAAAGCACTGAAAGCCTGGGTGGATGCCGGGGCCTCCCGCCCAGAAGGCACGGGGGAGCGCCCCGACGAAGCCGAACCCTCCCAAGGCGAAAGCAGCAGCAATCAGGTGCGAGGCATCGTACCAGACGGGGGCCTATCCCCGGAAGAACTCGCGGACAGAGAGAGAAGTCGCAATCACGAACTCGAGTTAGCCAAACTCAAAATCGAGGGCGAATTGAAGTTAGCAGAAAAAAAGTTAGCAGTAGAGCAAATGCGCGTACAAGGCGAACTGGAAGAGAAGAAGCTCCAACGGGAGCACGAAGGAAGGAAGCTCCAACTAGAGCACGAACGCAGCTTGAAGGAACTCGAGCTCAAGGCCAGAAACGAGGAAGGGAGGCCCCCGGGAAACCGAGAGGCGGCCTCCCCAGCGGAGCAGAAGGTCCACATCCTTGGAATATTATAAAAACGATGACATTCAACAATGGTTCAGGGCCTACGAGGTCGCCATGGCCTCCCATCGGGTCCCGCAGAAGGACTGGGGGGCAGGGTTGTGGGGACGATTTCTGAGCGAAGGGAGAGACACCCTGCTCGACCTACCCATCTCCCTGCAGACCTCCTACAGCCACATGAAAGAGGCTCTACTCACAAGGTACGGCCTCACCCCCGAGATGTACCGTCAGCGATTCCGGGACTGCAGGAAAATCCCGGGCACCACCTGGGTGGAGTATGTAAACTTTTTCAGTCGGGCCTTCGATGGGTGGATCAAGGGCAGCAAGGTCACCACCCTTGAGGAACTCACCGACCTCATGTTGTGGGAACACATGGCGGCGAACTGCTTTGTGGAACTACGCCAGCATCTGCTCGACAGCAAACTCACCGATCCCAGGAAGCTGGCTGTGGAAGCAGACCGCTGGACCAACACCCGGGTCCCCCGGGGCCTGGTAGGAGAATACCCCCGAGCCAGTCAGGGACCACCCCGCCAGAGAGGAGGGGGAACCAGGGAGGGCAGAGAGAGTCCCAGCCTAGCCCCCCAAAGACCCAACCTCCACCTTTCCCAGCGCCCCCCCCACCAGTAACCGGACCCCCCGGGAGACGGGGACACCGGGTAACCGTCACTTGTTTCCGTTGCCAGAGGCCCGGGCACTACGCCAACGACCCGGAGTGCCCCATGGCCACCCAAGTCCCCCCTGCGGCAATCCCTGCGAGACAGATAGCCAACGTAGCCCTGGGGGAGGAGGTTGAGGAAACAGGGGAGTGGGAACCCGCAGCTATGGCCCTAGTATCCCTGGGAGATAGAGAGATGGTCCCTGGTAGCCTCCTGCCCTCCAACACGAAGAAATACGGGCAGCTCGTCAAGATCAATGGCCACCAAATAGAGGCCCTGCGGGACACCGGGGCCAGCATCACCGGTGTCCTCAGGCACTTAGTCCCCGAGGAACAGATCCTCCCCAACGTCTTTTGCCCGGTAATTTCCGCAGATAATAGAGAGAGTATGTGTCAGGTAGCCCTGGTGCCGTTTGAGTGGGGAGGGGTGATAGGTAAACTAAGGGTTGCCGTAAGAAACTCCCAGCCGGTCGACTGCCTCTTAGGGAACGACCTGGAGAGTTCTCCCTGGAAGCACGTCGAGCGCAAGGCCCACCTAGGAATGATGGGACTCCCCGAGTGGGTGTGCGCCACCACCCGATCTATGTCTGCACGACTCACCCCCCAGGGTGAAGTCGAAGACGCCCCGACCGAAGAAGGCAGAACAGTCCCCACCGAGGGTCCTCCCGTCCCCCCATCGGAAGGGTCAGTCGCCAGCGACGAACCCTCACCATCCGACACCGCCCCGGTCCCCGAGTTAGGCGATCTACCCGAGTTGGCCCAATGGCGCCACGAGGGCGGGCCCACCCGGGAGGAATTTTGCCGGGAGCAAGCCACCTGTCCTTCCCTGGTCGGACTGCGGCGCCAGGCCGAGGGCCAAGCCGCAGGCGACCAAAGCGGAATGCACCGAGTTTATTGGGAGAATAACATTTTGTACAGTGAGCAGAAGTCGGTGGAGCTGGGATCCGGACGGGTGCTGGTAGTACCTCTACGCTTCCGAGACTTCCTCCTGGGCTTAGCCCACGACGTCCCCCTCGCCGGCCACCTGGGTCAGGATAAGACCTACAGCCGTCTCGTGACCCACTTTTACTGGCCTAGAATGAGAGCAGCTGTAGAAGCCCACTGCAAGTCCTGTCCCACGTGCCAAGCTAGTGGGAAGAGTGGGGGGAAGCGCAAGGCTCCCCTCCAACCCTTCCCGGTCGTCAGTACCCCATTCGAACGAGTCGGGATCGACATCGTGGGGCCCCTGGATCCCCCCACCTCCCAAGGTCACCGTTTTATCCTGGTCCTAGTGGATCACGCCACCCGATACCCTGAGGCTATCCCCCTACGCACCGTCACGGCCCCCGTGGTGGGCTGGGCCCTGATGGGGATCTTTTCCCGGGTGGGGTTTCCCCGCGAGGTCGTGAGCGATCGCGGCACTAATTTTATCTCGAAATACATGACGTCCCTGTGGCAACAATGTGGAGTGTCCTATAAGTTCACCACCCCGTACCATCCCCAAGGGAACGGCCTAGTAGAGAGGTTTAACAGGACTCTGAAAGGGATGATCACCGGCCTAGAAGAGCCCCTCCGGCGTAAGTGGGACGTCCTGATCCCCTGCCTCTTGTTCGCTTACCGGGAAGTCCCCCAGAAGTCCCTAGGGTTCAGCCCGTTTGAATTACTCTATGGACACCCCGTCAGAGGTCCCCTCAGTTTGGTCAAAGAAGGGTGGGAGGCGGCACCCCAGACTACCCCACGAGATGTGTTCCAATACGTTCTGACCCTCCGGAACCAGACCAGGAAGTTCCGAGAACTGGCCGAGGCCAACCTGGAGGCAAGCCAAGAAGAGATGAAGCGCTGGTACGACCAGAATGCCACTCTGGTCGAGTTCCAGCCGGGCCAGCAGGTATGGGTCATGGCCCCCGTGAAGCCTGGCGCCCTCCAGGACAGGTGGACCGGGCCCTACAAAGTGATTGAGCGAAGAGTCAAGTCACATACTTGGTGGACGTCCAGTCGCCTCGGGATCCCCTTCGGGTCCTTCACGTGAACCGCCTCAAGCCTCACTTCGTGCGGACAGAACTGAGCCTCCTGCTGGCCACCGATGACGGGTCCGAAGATGAGTCCGATCCCCTCCCGGACCTCCTGTGTGTCAAGGAGCAGGATGGCTCCGTGGAAGGAGTGAACCTCTCCCCAGCCCTCACTGCCCAGCAACAAGGGGACTGCCGCCAGCTCCTAGGAGAATTTTCCGACCTCTTCTCCCTGATCCCCCGAGTCACCGACTGGTGTGTCCATGACGTGGACACCGGGGACAGCCCGCCGGTGAGACACCGAGCCTACCGAGTCCCTGACCGGGTCCGGTCCTGCATTCAAGCGGAAGTCTCGAAGATGCTGACCCTGGGGGTGATCGAGCCATCTGACAGTCCCTGGGCCAGCCCCGTGGTTCTCGTCCCGAAGGCCGCGGCCCCCGGTGTCGCCCCCGAGCTCCGATTCTGCGTGGACTACCGGGGGCTCAATGACGTCACTCGAGCCGATGCCCACCCCATTCCGCGGGCCGACGAGCTCATCGACCGGCTCGGGGCAGCCCGGTTCCTCAGCACATTCGACCTCACCTGCGGATACTGGCAGATTGCGCTCACCGAGGGAGCCAAGGAGCGGTCCGCCTTCTCCACCCCAGATGGGCACTACCGCTTCAGCGTAATGCCCTTCGGAATGAAAAATGCCCCGTCCACCTTCCAGCGACTGGTGAATAGAGTCCTGGCCGGGCTAGAACAGTTCAGCGCGGCCTATCTAGACGACATCGCCGTTTTCAGTTCCGAGTGGAGTGAGCACCTCCAGCACCTCCGGAGGGTGCTACCCGCCCTGCGCCATGCAGGCCTCACAGTAAAAGCCAGCAAGTGCCAGATTGGGCAAGGATCAGTAGTCTACCTGGGGCACCAGGTCGGGAGCGGCCAGGTCGCCCCTCTACAGCCGAAGATCGACGCCATCTTAGCCTGGGAACCACCCACCACCCAAACGGAGGTCCGAGCCTTTCTGGGCCTCACTGGCTACTACCGAAGATTCATCCGGGGGTATGGCAGCCTGGTCGGCCCCCTCACCGAACTCACGTCCAAAAAACAGCCAAAGAAGGTGCAGTGGACCACTGCCTGCCAGGAGGCGTTCGATGCCCTAAAGAAGGCCATGTGTACTGCCCCCGTCCTCCAGGCTCCCGACTACTCCAAGGAGTTTGTAGTACAAACCGATGCCTCCGAGCATGGCATTGGGGCCGTCCTGTCCCAGGTGAATGACCAAGGCCTAGACCAGCCCATCGCCTTCCTCAGCCGGCCGCTGTTGCCCAGAGAACAGAGATGGAGCACCATTGAGCGCGAAGCCTTTGCCGTGGTCTGGGCACTCAAGAAGCTACGCCCCTACCTGTTCGGCACCCATTTCAAAGTCCAAACTGACCATCGGCCCTTGCGATGGCTCATGCAGATGCGAGGAGAAAACCCTAAGCTACTGCGGTGGTCAATCTCCCTCCAGGGGATGGATTTCACCATAGAGCATCGCCCTGGTACGGACCACGCCAACGCTGACGGCCTCTCCCGGTTCTTCCGCCTCAGCGAAGAGAACCCCCCAAGATGATGGGCAGTTCTCTCCGGCTTTCAGCTGGGGGGGACGCGTGTTGGACCCGGCCTCGTAGCATGGCTCTACTTGTCCCCGCACCACCTAACCTGGTACCTGCAGCCCCAAGCACACGGCCTAGCCGGTCCTTCCCACCGAGACACACGAACCCGACCCGGACATCCTCATCCATGGCCTCTCTCCTTTCGGCCGCGTGCCCACTTCATGCACCAAGATGGCTGCCCGGCCCCAGCGCGACCCTGGCCTAGAGGCGCCACTCCGGCTGGAGGACATCACGCTTCCAGGGGATGAGAGAGGGAGGAGCAGTTTCTGTCGCACCTCTGAACTCCCCTGGGACGATGGGTTTCGATCGGCCCTCCGGCCTCCCTGAGGGCTGGCTCCACACCTGCTGGGTGTCTGGGACTCCTCCCGACCCGGCCCTGAAAGGATCAAAAGACAATGGCAGGAAACCCCAACAAGCGACCCCCAGGTGACAAGACCCCTGCCTGCACAGACTCCGGACATCAAAGAGGAGTCGCCCTATAACAAGGGGTGCTCTGGGACTGTCCGGCAGATTCGCCTTGGAACACCTGAGCCCTGCTGAGTGACTCGCGGCTCCCTGAAGATCGTAAGACCTCCGAACTTGTGCTAGAGCCCTGCTGAGTGACTCGCGGCTCCCTGAAGATCGTAAGACCTCCGAACTTGTGCTTGAGCCCTGCTGAGTGACTCGCGGCTCCCTGAAGATCGTAAGACCTCCGAACTTGTGCTTGAGCCCTGCTGAGTGACTCGCGGCTCCTCGAAGATCGTAAGACCACCGAACTTGTAACCGAGCCCCGCTGAGTGACTCGCGGCTCCCACAGACTCTCTTGGTCCTGCCGGACCCCACGACGACCAGCTCGAGGATTGTGAGCTGTGCGCCGGGTACGCTCCTGCATTTGATTCTTATCCACAAAGACTGTCCCGCTACCTCCTAAACCCCCTCCAAGACTCAGTGAGCTCACGCTCTCCTTGTACATTTTTGCAGTGCTTATCTGATTGATAAAGATTGATTCCTAAGAACGCACGGTGTGGTGTCTCTGTGTCGTGTGGTGCCAGGGGTACGATCCTAGATACGAGGTTCCTCCCCCTGAGGAATCTTCCGCCAGTGCCCGGCTACGATACTTCGAGGGTGGGTCTCAGGGTAGTCAGGACCCCTTTCCGGGCTCCTCTGAGGTGGCCGTCTAACAGTAATATATTGGGGTTGTTATACAGATGACATCTTTGTAATCTGGAAGGGAAATAAAGAGACACTGAAATCCTTCAAGACCTATCTTAATAACAATCAGTATAACATTACTCTAACATTGGAGTTTAGCAAACAAAGTATTTATTTTCTGGATATAGAAATTTACGTAACGGAGGGCAAGTTTGAGTCTAGATTGTTTCGTACATCTACAGCTGTTAATTCTATCTTACATTCAGACTCAGGACATTTGAGAAGACCGATTGATAATATCCCATTTGGGGAATTATTACGAGTAAAACCGAACTGTAGTGAACCTATCGAATATAAGAGGCTAGCAGAGGACATCTCACAGAGATTTAGAAGAAGTGGTTATAAAGATGATGTAATCAATAAGGCCAAAAAAGAGCCCAGAATTTAACGAGGGAAAACCTGTTGAAAGATAGGATAAAGAGTAGATCCAAAGATATCTGAAATCTGAGATATATCACAACTTACAGTGAGGGGAACAGAAAGGTATTCAATATAAAAACACTGGGATGTTCTCACACTAGACAATGACATTAAAAATACCTATCATAGTATATAAAAAATCACCTACATTGGGAAATATACTGAGTCCTAGTGATACAGTACGTTTTGAGGTACCAAACATAGGGATGGGAAGAGAGGACTTAAGACAAAATGCACCGCCAAAGGGCTCCTATAGATGCAACAATTGTATCTGTTGTAAACATGTTGTGGACTGGATAATATTTTTTGCGGACAGTAGGTATTGAAGAAAATATGAAATTGCCTCCTTTATTACTTATAACACGAGCAGTTGTGTTTATTCAATTATGTATCTGTGGCAAAATGTATTTAGGATCAACAATACGAAAACTTAAAATTAGATGGATGGAACATTTGAGGGCAATCAAGAATTGTGATGTGAAATATCCCATGGCAATACATTTCCGTGACAACTATAAAAGTACAGTCGTTGTTGGAATACGGTTTATGGGATTAGAACATGTCTCCCTAAACAGGAGAAGGGGGGACTTGGAAAAGAAAATTAGGAATTAGAGAAAGATTTTGGATAAACAAACTTCAAACAGTCCAATTTAGATTGAATTTGAGTAGGGGATTATATACACTGCTATGAATGGATTCATTTTGTATGAAATGAAATATCAGCATTTTTAAAGCGCACAGCTACCTCTGGAGAGGTGTCCCAGCGCTGGGGGACGTTGGGAAGATTAAGCGAGCTATTGCCCAGAGTCACATAGTGCTGGTCTAACCTGCTGCCGGCGCCGGGGATCGAACCGTGAACCTCGTGGTCCAGAGTCAGGCACTCTGGCCACTGCGCCACACCTCTTCCATGAGGTAAGGATAACATACATAGTAGAATTAATATGAGAGTCAGTAGTGAATAAGTAGACCACAATATAGTGTGGTTTAATTTCGCTATATGTAATTGTACTCAATCTGTTATGTAATAATTTAAAAACAGAAAGTATATGAAATGTCTTCACTCCTGCTATGAATAGGTCACAAGAAGGAGTTGAATTTTAGGTTAAATCTATGCTAGTCAGTCATGTGGTCAAATCTAGAAAGAGAAGAATTATCAACAAATACCTGCAGCACTACGAGGACTATGCACATTAACCCTAAGTGTGCAATAGAAGAACGTGCCCAATGTGGGCCAACATTTTCAGATATCGCCCCTAAACACAAAGAAAAACAATTTGGGGGTCAAGACTAAATTTTCTCTTAATACAATGGAGAGCCACAGTGGTGGGAAAGGTAGGGTGACTGAAAAACGAGTAGTTCGATTGTCAAAAGACATGGGTTCAAATTCCTGTAACAGATCATTGTACACAGATTTATTTTCTTTTTTCTTTTATTTTTGTAGGCCAATAGCGATTTGTATTTTGTAGTTAAACTGAAATGTATAGAGTTAATTTGGATTAAAACTAGATTTTCTGAATAAACAATTGATATTTAACGTGGCATGAGGGCTGAAGAACAGACTTATGAGCTTAACTGGTAACACAAGGTAGGGTTTGAATCTCTGAGGTAGACAGTGATACTTTAACACCTTCCATGCGTGTGACGGCCGGGAGCCATCACACACCACACGGGATGGCTCCAGGCTGTCCTAGGATCCAACCACGGGTGAGCGCTGTTGCTTCCCCTGTGGGCCACACTTTGAGTAGCCCCACCAGAGAAGGCAGCAGAAGCCCATCTGCTGCCCCCCACCCCGCCACTTCATCTAATGACATCAGCGCACACTGCACGCCTACGTCATTAGATGAAGTCAGACATGCTGGAAGCCATTTGCTTCCAGCGCGTCCTGGAAGAGTAGGTGAGTTTCTCCTCGGTGAGGGGCTTTTTTTTAAAACAAAGAGGCGGGGGAAAGGAAAGAGTTTTCCTTTCCTCCGATGTCTCTTTGGATCATTCCTGCTACACAATTGAGCATGGGGAGCGATCGTGCAGCAGGACTGTCCACTAGACACCTCGGTTTTTTCTAATCAATTTCGTGTTTCGGGTAACGGTGCCTTGAGGAAGGGTTGCTCCCATCATGTTGTCCATTTCTGCAGATCTGGGGTTCATTTTTTTTTTTTTGTGTGCTCCAGTAGGCCACCAGGGATTTCTTTTTTTTTATTTTGGGGAGCAGCCCCTTGGGCAAGGGTTGCACCCCTTAATGTGGGTAATTTTTTGGGTCATTCCTGCCCCCCTCCCCTTGGTGGCAGATCAGCCTTATTTTTTTAGGCCCTTCTGCCCTCTAGGGGGAAGATGCCATTATACACCAGGGATTTTATTTGGCAATGTTTGGGAGTGGCCCTTTGGGCAAGGGTCGCTCCCCTTTACTGAGGTAATTTTTCTGGCTGCTTATGCCCCCCCCCCCCCTTGGGGGCAGATAGGCCTTATGCCACCAAGGGGGGCATGCTTTTTCAATCTTCCTCTGAGCATGATTATGAGACTGACAGTGCATCTGAGGCAGAGGAGGAAGTGCAAGATTCTGGCAGTGAATTTTCTGTCCACGAGGAATCATCTGATGATGAAGCTACTCTCAGTGCTGTTGAAGCTACTCTCAGTGTGGATAAAGTGCCTGTTTTAGAGGAAGACACTGATGTGTGTCAATGGTGCAGCAAGAGGCATCTGCATTGCAACCTGCGGCTGCAAGGCTTCCCTTTGGAAGTGCTGGACTATGGGTTGATCCAAACATGGTACAGCCGGTGTTACCTGCCTTTAGTGGTGATGCAGGGTGTAGGGAGAAATGTGAATTTGTTTTGCCTATGCAGTTTCAAGTTGTTTATGGATGATGTATTTTTGACTGTGATTGTTGAGCAGACTAATTTGTATGCTGAACAGTTTTTGAGGGACAACAGTGCTAGACATTGGCGCACACTAGAGCTACCCGGTGGACTCCCACAAATCTGGATGAGATGAAGACGTTTTTGGGTTTACATTTTTTGATGGGCTAGATAAGGAAGTCGTCCCTGTCTTCATATTGGTCTACACGTCCCTTGATGGCAAAGGCCATATATCCTGCATTTATAAGTCATGATTGGTATTTACTTTTACTTCGGATGCTGCATTTTGTTGATAATGCTTTGGCGTTGTCCCAAGATCACCCTGACTGTGACCGTCCTTTTAAGATTCGACCTGTCTTTGATCACTTTGTAGATGTATACTCCAGGGAAAGAAATAGCTGTTGATGAGTCTTTGGTCCTGTTCAAGGGTTGTTTGGTTTTTCGGCAGTAGATTCCTAGCAAGAGGGGACGTTATAGAATTAAGATGTATATGTTGTCTGAGAGTAGGAATAGTTATGTCTGTAATATCCGGGTGTACACTGGTAGGGATTCCACTATTGAGTTGTGTGGGAACTTGCCAGAGGACTTTTTTAACAAAGGTCACCATTTGTACCTAGATAACTTCTGCATGTGGCACAATTTGCTCTAACCATAAAGGTTACCCAAAAGAGCTTGTTTGCAAAATGCTTGAAAGAGGACAGTGCAGTGCCTTGCGTAGTGATGAACTGCTGCTGTGCTTTGCCTTGCCGTGGCTTTACAGCTGACAAGCAGTGAGTCATTGGTTCAGGTTTTTAACCTTTTAATTGTTAACAGGGCATTTCATTTTTGTGCACTCTCTGGTAATAACATTTTACACTCTGAACCTTCACTCACCCTCGTGCCAAATCCAACCAGTATGTGTGTGTATTAGAGGAACAGATGGTTAGGCAGTCATATTTGTCTTGTCTGTCTTTCTGTGCTAAGGTGTAGTTGGTCTCTAGGGAAAATCTGCCACCTTTAGATATTTTTCTAAACAAAAAATAATTGGGATCACTGGGTGGTGTGCCTCTCATGGATCCCAACAACTTTTCTTACTCAATGCAATGCAAACTTCAAAATGTGACTATAGTCACAAATGTTATTTGCATTACTGTGTCATAATCTTCTGGTATCAGAAAAAACACAATTTTCCTACCACCTAATGTTCTCACAGGTCTCCTAATAAAAATGGTACCTCACTCCTGTGTGTGGGGCAAGTACCCACAACAGGAAAGCCCCAAAACTTATTGAGGAGACATCAAAATTATCTATCACAAAAAGACCTGGTTTTGCAATGGGGATCACCTGGGTTTTTGGCCCCGGGCTCAGTGGCCATCAAGGGAAACCAACCAAACCCACACATTTTTTAAAACTAGACTCCCAGGGGTGTCTAGGGAAGTATGGCTTGCATGTACCCCCACATTTTCGTACCCACAATCCCCTGCAAACTTCAAAATTAACTCAAAAAATCAAATTTTCTCATATTTCTGTGTGGAAAAGTTGTGGAATCACTGGGCTGACACAAATTTCCTACCACCCAGCATTACCCCAGGTCTCCCATTAAAAATGGTACCTCACTTGTGTGGGTGGGCCAAGTACCCGTGACAGGCAAGGGCCTAAAACATGTTGGGTGGACATTAAAAATGACCTATCACAAAACAACATGGTTTTGCCAGGTTGCCACCTAGGTTTTTGCCCCCTGGCTCTGTGAACATCTGGAAAACCCTACCAAACCTGACATTTTTTAACCCCTTTCATGCCCATGACGGAACCACTCCCAAACCCCCCAAACCCCCCCAGCGCTGCGGCGGAATTCGCGCCGCAGCGAAGGGGTTAAACTAGACACCTGGGGGAGTCCAGTAAGGTATGGCTTGCGTAGACCACCCAATGTTTTCCTACCCAGAATACCCTGCAAACCTCAAAGGAAGATCAACAAAACACATTTTTCTGAAATTTGAGTGGGAAAGTTGTGGGATCACTCGGCTGACACACATTTCCTACCACCCAGCATTTCCCCAGGTCTCCCGCTAAAAATGGTACCTCACTCGTGTGGGTGGGCCAAGTACCCACGACAGAGAAGGGCCCAAAATGTATTGTGGAGACATCAAAATTACCTATCACAAAACAACCTTGTTTTGCAATGGGGGTGCCCTGTGTGTTTGGCCCTGGCTCAACAGCCATCTAGGAAAACCTACCAAACCCAAACATTTCTGAAAACTAGGCACCTGGGGGAGTCCAGGGAGGTGTGGCTTGCAGGGACCCCCTAATGTTTTCCAACCCAGAATCCTCTGCAAACCAAAAAGTTAGCTCAGAAAATCAAATGTTTATCACATTTCTGTGTGGATAAGCTGTGGGATCACTGGGCTGACACAAATTTCCTACCACCCAGCATTCCCCCAGGTCTCCCATTAAAAATGGTACCTCACTTGTGTGGGTGGGCCAAGTACCCGTGACAGGCAAGGGCCTAAAACGTGTTGGGTGGACATTAAAAATGACTTATCACAAAACGACCTGGTTTTGCCAGGGGCTCACCTGGGTTTTTGGCCCCTGGCTCTGTGACCATCTGGAAAAACCTACTAAACCTGACATTTTTTAAACTAGACACCTGGGGGTATCCAGTAAGGTATGGCTTACGTAGACCACCCAATGTTTTCCTACCCAGAATACCCTGCAAACCTCAAAGGAATATCAACAAAGCACATTTTTCTGAAATTTGTGTGGGAAAGTTGTGGGATCACTGGGCTGACACACATTTCCTACCACCCAGCATTTCCCCAGGTCTCCCGCTAAAAATGGTACCTCACTCGTGTGGGTGGGCCAAGTAACCACGACAGACAAGGGCCCAAAATGTATTGTGGAGACATCAAAATTACCTATCCCAAAACAACCTTGTTTTGCAATGGGTGTCACCTGTGCTTTTGGCCCTGGCTCAGCAGCCATCTAGGGAAACCTATGAAACCCAAACATTTCTGAAAACTAGACACCTGGGGGAGTCCAGGGAGGTATGGCTTGCTTGGACCCCCTGATGTTTTCCTACCCAGAATCCCCAGCAAACCTCAAATTTAGCTCAGAAAATCAAATGTTTCTCAAATTTGTTTGTGGGAAAGTTGTAGGATAACCGGGCTGACACAAATTTCCTACCACCCAGCATTACCCCAGGTCTTCCGATAAAAATGGTACCTCAGTCGTGTGGGTGGGCCAAGTACCCGGACAGGCAAGGTCCCAAAATTTATTGTGGAGACATCAAAATTGCCTATCACAAAACAACCTGGTTTGGTAATGGGGGCCACCTGGGTTTTTGGCCCAGGGCTCGGCAGCCATCCAGGGAAACATACCAATCCCACACATTTGTTAAAACTAGACACCTAGGGGTGTCCAGACAGGTATGGCTTGCATGGACCATCCAACGTTTTCTTTCCCAGAGTCCCCTGCAAACATCACATTTAGCTAAAGAAAATCACATTTTGCTCAAATTTCTGTGTGGGAAAGTTGTGGGATCACCACACTGACACAAATTTCCTACCACCCAGCATTCCCCCAGGTCTCTTGATAAAAATGGTACCTCACTTGTGTGGGTTGGCCAAGTACCAGCACCAGGCAAAGTCCCAAAACGTATTGTGGGGACATTACAAATTACCTATCACAAAACGACCTGGGTTTGCAAGGGGGGGTCGCCTGGGTTTTCAGCCCAGGCTTGGCTGCCATCTAAGAAAACCAACCAGACCCACACATGTCTCAAAACTAGACACCCGGGGGAGTCCAGGGAGATATGGCTTTCATGGATCCGCTAAAGTTTTCCTACCCTGAATCCCCTGCAAACCTCAAATTTAGCTCACAAAATCAATTTTTTTTCTCAGATTTCTGTGTAGGAAAGATGTGGGATAACCAGATTTCTGTGTAGGAAAGATGTGGGATAACCAGGCTGACACAAATTTCCTACTGCCCAGTGTTCCCCCAGGTCTTCCGATAAAAATGGTACCTCACTCGTGTGGGTGGGCCAAGTACCCGCGAATGGCAAGGGCCCAAAACTTATTGTGGGGACATTAAAATTGCCTATCACAAAACAACCTGGTTTTGCAAGGGGGTCACCTGGGTTTTTGGCTCGGGCTCGGCAGCCATCTAGGGAAGCCTATCAAACCCACGCATTTCTGAAAACTAGACATCCGGGGAAGTCCAGGGAGGTATGGCTTGCATGGACCCCCTAACGTTTTCCTACCCAGAATACCCTTCAAACCTCAAATTTAGCTAAAAAAAAAACATTTTTCTCGATTTTCTGTGTGGGAAAGTTTTGGGATCACCAGGCTGACACAAACTTCCTACCACCAAGTATTCCCCCAGGTATCCAGATACAAATGGTACCTCACTTGTGTGGGTGGGCCAAGTACCCACAACAGGCAAGGGCCAAAAACATATTGTGTAGACATTAAAAATTACCTATCACAAAACGACCTGGGTTTGTAAGGCGGGGGTCACCTGAGTTTTCGGCCCGGGCTTGGTGGCCATCTATGGAAACCGACACATGACTGAAAACTAGACAACCGGGGGAGTCCATGGAGGTATGGCTTGAATGGATCCCCTAACGTTTTCCTACCCAGAATCCTCTGCAAACCTTAAATTTAGCTCACAAAATCACATTTTTCTCACATTTCTGTTTAGGAAAGTTGTGGTATAGTCAGGCTGCCACAAAATTCCTACCACCCAGCATTACCCCCGGTCTCTCGATAAAAATGGTAACCCACTCGTGTGGGTGGGCCAAGTACCCGGGACAGGCAAGGGCCCAAAATGTATTGTGGAGACATTAAAATTACCTATCTCAAAACAACCTGGTTTTGCAAGGGGGGGTCACCTGGGTTTTTGGTTCGGGCTTGGCAGTGATCTAGGGAAACCTACCAAACCCACACATTTCTGAAAACTAGACACCCGCGGGAGTCCACGGAGGTATGTCTTGGATGGACCCCCTAAACTTTTCCTACCCAGAATCCCCTGCAAACCTCAAAGGTAGCTCAAAAAAACTAATTCTTCTGAAATTTGTGTGGGAAAGTTGTGGGATCACTGGAATTTCCTACTACCCAGCATTCCCCAGGTCTCCCGCTGAAAATGATACCTCACTCATGTGGGTGGGCCAAGTACCCACGACAGTCAAGGGCCCAAAATGTATTGTGGAGACATCAAAATTACCCATCACAAATCGACCTGGTTTTGCAAGGGGGGTACTTGCGTTTTTGGTCCCAAGCTCGGGGGCCATCTAGGGAAACCCTGCAAACCCACACATTCCTGAAAACTAGATACCCGGGGGAGACCAGGGATGCGTGGCTTGCGTGGATCCCCTAAAGTTTTCATACCTAGAATTCCCTGCAAACCTCAAATTTAGATGAACAAATCACATTTCTGTGTGGGATTACCATGCGGGCACAAATGTCCTACCACAAAGCGTTTGAGGTGGACGGATCCACGCAGATTCCAGAACTTTCCATCACAGAAATGTGAGGAAAATGTTTTTTTTTTTACAAAGCTTGAGGTTTGCAAGGGAGTCTGGGTAACAGAACCTACCTAGTGATATCCACACAAGTCACCCCATCCTAGATTCCTCTCAGTGTCTGGTTTTATAAAATGTATAGGTTTGCTAGGTTTCTCTAGGTGCCTGCTGAGCTAGGGTTCAAAATCCACAGCTAGGCCCCTTGCAAAAATGGGTCTGTTTTCACTGGTATAATGTGATGTTTCCACGTTGCTTTGTGGGCCGCTTCTTGTCATGGGCACTAGACCTACCCACACAGGTGAGGTACCATTGTTATCGGCAGACTTTGGAGAATGCTGGGTGGGTGGAAGTTTGTGATCCACGTAGATTCCAGAACCTTTCATCACAGAAATGTTTGGGAAATTAGATTTTTTTAGAAAGTTTGAGGTTAGCAAGGGATTCTGGGTAAAAGAACCTGGTGAGAGACACACAAGTCACCCCATCCTGGATTACCCTGGGTGTCTAGTTTTCAAAAATATATAGGTTTGCTAGGTTCCCTAGGTACTGGCTGAGCTTGGGTTCAAAATCAACAGCTAGGCACTTTGCATAAAAAGGGTCTGTTTTCACTCAAAATGTATGGTGTGTTCATGTTGCGTTTTGGGCCATTTCCTGTCGCCGGCACTAGGACTACCCACACAAGTAAGGTACCATTTGTATCCGTAGGCTTTGGAGAATGTTGGGTGGGTGGAAGTTTGTGGATCCATGCAGATCCAGGAACTTTCCATCACAGAAATATGAGGAAAATGTGTTTTTTTGACAAAGGGTAAGGTTTGCAAGGGATTCTGGGTAACAGAACCTGGTGAGAGCCACACAAATCACCCCATCCAGGATTCCCCTGTGTGTCTAGTTTTAAAAAATGTATAGGTTTGCTAGGTTTCCCTAGTTGCTGACAGAGCTAAGGTTCAAAATACCCAGCTAGGCACATTGCAAAAAAAGGTCAGTTTTAACTGGAAAAATGTGATGTGTGCACATTGTGTTTTGGGCCATTTTCTGTTGTGAGCACTAGTCCTACCCACACGAGTGAGGCAGCATTTTTATTGGGACACTTTGGGGAACACAGAATAGTAGAACAAGTGTTAATACCAATTGACTTGCTTTGCATTTCTGCCTTCAAAATGTAAGACAATTTGTAAAAAAAGAAGTCATTTTGAAAAATTACTACTAATTCACATGCTTGTATGGGTACCCACAATTCTGGATCTGTGCAAATAACCACTGCTTGTAAACTCTATGTTTTGTTCCCATTTCAGAAATATATAGGTTTTCTTTTGTACCTATTTTTCACTCTTTACATTTTACCAAATGAATTGCTATACACCCGGTGCACAATGAAAAACCATTGCAAGACGCAGTTCAGTTATTGGCTCTGGGTTCCTTGGGTTCTTGGTGAACTTACATGTCCTATATATCCTGACAACCAGAAGGGTCTAGCGGGTGTAACAGTATATTGCTTTCAAAAATCTGTCAGGACCTTACACAGTGCTCTGATTTTGGAAAACAGATTTGTCTGTCAAAAGATAACATACTTAATATTTCTGCATATAAGCATATATGCATCAAAATGCATTGTTTTACATATCTGTCATCAAGGTAATTAATAAAATGCGTAATATTTCTGCAAATAAGCATAATTGCATAAAAAATGCATTTCTTTATATGTACACCAATAAGGTTTAAACCATTTTAGGAAAATCTGAGATATGTATGACATATGGTATGTACATATCTCCTATTGCCACTTGGGGGTCTTGGGGCTCCTGCCACAGCCTCCAACAACAGTGTGTTGGGTGCCTTTAGTGTGCATTGGGGCACCCACCCTTTTTTGAGCTGGGTCCTGGGGGATTAGGTTGCTGGGGCTGAAATTGAAATGGGGAAGGGGCCCGTGTTCCTGCTGGCCCCATTCTAATTGCCGGTGATTTTAACTGCTGTCACGAACCCCTGCCAGGCCTGAAAGACATTTTTGATGATGAAGACACTGCTATGGGCATACCCCCTCTGGGAATAGTTAAACTCTGTAGAAGCTCTCAATCTGCACTACAGCTACTGAATTTTACCATAACAAATGGTTTGAGATCATGCAATGGTAGAACACCATCTGACCCCCTTGGATCAAATACCTTTTCAAGGGGGTCCGCGACATCCAGGATCGACTACATTATGTTAAGTTCGGCTTATTGGGCTTACGTCAAAGACTTTAAAATAGACGCCAGAAGAGAAAGTGACCACTTCCCACTCTGCTTAGATCTTGCAGAAGAATCGTTTCAAAAACATCCAACGATTCACTTGGGACCTGGCCACGAAGTAATCCAGCCCATAGTGACTAACAACAGAAGGGCGGTAAAATGGCTGTCTATAATGGGGAACATTGAATTACTTACTCACATCTATAACAGTTTCAGTGATCTTGTGTCGTTGCACCTAAACGAACCTTCAGGGTCTACCTTGATAACACAGACCCACTCAAAATTGGTAAAAAGAATTGAACCAGACTTGACAAAACCAGGGCTTGACAAGATAAAAAATCGTGCTAAGGCGGTGAAATCAAACCCCTGGTTTGATAAAGACTGTGTAGAAAAAAAACAACTTCTAATGAAGGCACTCCATGCAAAGGATTCTTTGCTCATCAGAGAAGCAAGGACATCATATAACAAAACTCTGAATGTAGCTCGTAGAAGCTGGGAAGACTCGAGCTGGGGAGAACTATTAAAGGCAGCAAAATTGGGCGACCAATTCTCATTTTGGCAGATCATCGCAAAGGGTAAGAATCCAGGCACCCCGGCCCCTGATCTTAACCTCGATCCAGGCACCTGGCATAGACACTTCACCCACCTATACGCCTCACAAGTCCCTATGACGGATGGCCACAGCTGCGCCACTGGTAGTCTTATATCACCAACTACAATTGCTCCATTGCATTTCAGCATCAAAGATACTAGACTGGCCCTGGATTCAATAAAGCCTTCAAAAGCTCCGGGACCTGACAAAATACCAGGCGACCTTTTTAAACACGCACCAGTTGTATGGGTACCATACATCAATTTGTTAAGTAATGCAATTGCAGGAGGCCAGCCAATTCCCGATTCCTGGAAGGGAGCAGAGATTGTTCCAATATACAAAAAGGGTGGTAGAGAAGACGACTCGGCTAATTACAGGCCCATTAGCTTGTTGGACATACTACAAAAACTCTACGCAAAACAAATTCTGGGAAATTTAAAAGACTGGATATTGGTAAATAACATTATTTCTTCCTACCAAGCAGGCTTCAGGGAACGGACAAGCACTATAGATCAGGTGTTTTGCCTGTTAGTTATAGCCTGGAAATACACCAGGCTAAGAGATGGCCATTTATACGTGGCCTTTATAGATTTAAAGGCCGCTTTCGACTCAATCCCCAGAGAGCTTTTGTAGTCAAATTTGTTGCAACAGGGAGTTCCCAAAAACATTTTAATCCAGCTGGTCAGGCTCCATGAGAACAATTATGCTAGAGTACGTTGGGGTCAGGCGGGTGAACTCACCGAAGAAATACCAGTGAACAGAGGTGTGCGCCAGGGATGTGTCCTGGCGCCAACACTCTTCCTCCTTTATGTCAATGACATGGTTGAGTTCCTCCAAAAATCTAGTCACGATTCCCCGAAGCTGGGGGGGAACCATGTTTGTGCTCTAACATTTGCAGATGACACAATATTACTATCACAAACACCAAAGGGCCTGCAAAACCTTCTGAATTCACTTAATGACTATTGCACTTTAAAGGGTCTGGAAATCAATCCCGCAAAGACCAAATACATGTCAATTAGACCCCATAAATGTTTTAAGCGTAATCTAAAATTGAACGGAATGAGTCTAGAGTGTGTCCCCAATTTTATTTACCTTGGTGTGAACATTGACTCCAAACTTTCTTGGAATCCACAGATCATTAAATCAAGCACAATTTTAACGCAAAATTCAGCCCCAATTTTAAAAAAACTGCACGCAACCACGTCCAGGGCAATTACTCCAGCACTGGAAGTCTACAAGGCAAGGGCCCAATCTGCTGCACTGTATGGCTCAGAGCTTTGGGGGGGGGGCTTCGCTTAGTGTCTTAATTAAGGGGGAAAATAAGATATTGAGGAGATTTGTTACACTTCCACAAAACACACCATTAACCCCCCTCATGATGGATTTAGGTATTAAACGCCTGGGCCACAGAGCTGTGTGGATGTCCCTGTCTTACTGGATAAGAATCTGGACGACAGAGGAACTCTACATGTATAGACAATCACTAATCGAACTCCTGGCCCTGGACACTAATCTTAGTTTTCCGTGGTTGGCACACATTCGTAAATGGCTGCTGGATTTGGGTCTGAGCAGATTCTGGGTTAACCCGAGCTTGCTCAATTTTGACTCAAAACAGGAAATAAAAAGTATTTATTGGAACTTTATCACGCACAATGTTGTCTTGAATTGTGATGCTGGTCCCCTTACCTCCCAATTTTTGATGTTCAAAACAATCCCCCGTTTTGAGCAATTTCTGGACGAGATCGAGCCTCAGCTCGCTAAAGTGTTATACCTTAAATTTAGGTACGGCACTCTCCAAATTAAGTCATTCACATCTAAATGGGGGCCTGCCCAGAGAGAGAGAGGGGAAGCAGAAGACAGGTGTTCCCAATGCAATACAGGGACTAAAGAGGATCTTGCACATGTTTTATTTTTCTGCCCTCTTTACAGAGTACCTAGAATCAAATGGATAAAACCCCTGGCCAGGAAGTTATGTGTTGGAAAATACCTCGAAATGCTGCGTATCTTAAAAACCGATTCATCAAGACTCATTGTGTTTGGTACTAGTAGATTTCTACTGTCAGCCTATTTTATTAGGATCAAAAAGGGACTTAGATTTTAAACTCATTTTATTGAGATCTGTGGGAATTTTAAAATTTGTAATTAGTGTGTATTTAAAGTTTATGATTGAATGTAATTATTTTCAGGAAAGTCATGTTTACACGCTTTTAAAAAACTAGCACTTTATGATAAAGCACCTTGCACTTTGCACTCTGTACTCTATGAAAGTTAATCCTGTTTACATATGAATACTTAGTCTAGAAGTAGGTAACAAGCATCTTAAATGTCATTTTAGGGACCAAATATGTTGCACCTTGTATTATCTTGGGGTTTTAAATGCTGATAGGCGTATTTCCATGAAGGATCAACTCTATTATTGTAAATAGATCTCACATATTTTACCTTTCTTGTTTGTGTAATGCTTTTATGATTCTGTGAATCGAATAAAGATCTATTGAATTGAAAAAAAAAAAAAATGGTGCCAGACCCCAGGGGATGGGGTCCCTGGGCCAAAATCGGCCAAGGTAGGGGGGGGCACTTGCCCTCTTCCCCCTTGAACATACTGTCGGGCCCCAGGTGATCAGGTCCCTGGGTTCAAAATCAACACCATGAGGAGGGCCGCATGACCCCCTCCCCCTTCATAATGATACTGGCCCCACAGGGGATGGGTCCCAGGGCCAAAATCAGCCTGGGAAGGGTGACCCAAAGTCAAAAATTGGCCCAGGTAGGGGGCATGTGCCCCTGCCCCCTTGAATCTCCATATAATCAATATCAGCCTGAGTTAGGCTCCTCTGGCCTCTGGAGGCCCCCTTTATGAATACAGCCCGGGAGTGGGCTCCCTGCGGCAGAAACATAAGAAATACGTATCAAACGCCATTTTTTTTTTTATTTTGCGATAGTCCCCTGGGATTGTGGCAGTTTGTGCCGATTTTCTTTTCTCTTTATGGCCCCATGGTGGACCTTCTGGGCCCCGCCATATGGCCTATGGGTCAGGATATCTTAATTACACAATTTACATAAATTATCAATTAAATAATTATTAATAATTAACATTAATTATTTCTTATTATAATTTCCTTCTCACCCTTCACCCTTACAAAAACGACAACCAACACCAAAATATATATAAAGGATTAAATGAAATGCACAAATTACATAAATAATTTAAAATTAAATAATTAATAATAATTACAAATGAATTAATGATTAATTATAATTAAATTGCTTCCCATCCTATACCCCTTCAAACCCCACAACCAGCACCTAAAATTTAACGTAATAAAAAAAACAAATGTACCCCATTAACATAATTAATTGCCACTAAAAATAACAATACATTATTACATTAAATTTAAAAACTCTAATAAAAACACATTAACAATAATTATACAAGCAATTTCTCACATATACAGTTAAAATATATACCAAAATAGATAACAATTATTAAAAAACAATCATATTAACAACAATATTTGCATAAATGATACAAACATAGATATTTTTAGGATCAATAATAACAACATCGATATTACTTCTCTTAAAATCGATATTCTAGTCAATGATATTTTTGCACACAATATTTGTGCATCACTATATTTACATGTTTTTATTCCAATAATGTTTCCGAAAACCCCCATGTGACACTTACCCAATGCAGTATAAGGCAACGCATTTCAAGGAGCTGCTTTGCGTTCCTTTTTTATACAAAGCCACGCAAGGTAACACAGATGGGCCCTTGCATGGCTTTGTAAATCTTGATTAGCATTTTGACCAAGGCTGCACCAAAAAAGTGATGCAACTACAACACAAAATGTTAGTAAATCTGGGCCTAGACGTCTTCCTTGATTGCATTGTGGTGTTGGTCATGGCCTACACACAGGTGTCAGATACAACCTCTAAAAGTATGCCTTGCAAGGAAAGCTTGAGCATTTTCCACAGGCTGGTCCTGAAAGCAAAGAAACAAGAGAGGTTCAGGAGATGGGAATTGAGGATGTTCTTGATGTATTTTAACTCCAACAAGCACACCACCAATGATCACAAACTTTCTCCAGTAAAACCAATGCACAAATTATTTGCGGGGAAACAAGTAAACATCATCCGTCGGTGCAGCTACTGCATCACTGTAAGAAACTTGAATATTGGTTGGGGTGGATGGTAATCCCTCACTAGTAATAATGTCATTATTCTTGTTAGAGTTAGTAAAGGTTTCAGTAATTTAAACCTGGGTACAACCTCTGGCAGCTTTAACACGGAGCAGACCGGCTTAATTTACGAACATTTGTAAAGTATTTAGAAGTACCAAAGCAATGAAAAAGTTGCAATCACAGCACAATAAAATCTCGACTCCACTTTATTAAAAATAGAGAATATTTTAATGAAAAAAACCACATCAAAATGACAAAAATCCAATAAGGGGACCAGGACGTTTGCATATTTAAATGTTTTAATAAAATAGAGTAAAGAGCGAAAAGCGACAACTACGGGCAATTGGTCGTGCTAGACCACGGGTACTCATAGTACGGCCCGCGGGCCGCTGGCGGCCCGGCAAGCCTTCCCTGGCGGCCCGCGGACCTTGCAGACATCGTACCTACCGCCGGTTGCAGCAGCGCGGACCGGGCGGGCGATTCTTTTAAAAGCCAAGTCACTTGTTAATGAGGCTTTGTTGTATTTCACCTCTTCTTAGCGCCCCTGCATCCCCACTCTGAATGAGTGGAGATGCAGGGGCGCTAAGAAGAGGTGAAATACAACAAAGCCTCATTAACAAGTGACTTGGCTTTTAAAGACCTGTGAAGTACTTGGGCGCGGCGGCGGTTTGGATTCCAGGGAAGCTGACTCAGCGCGCGCCGTAGAAGTGCTGTGATATCTGAGACCGACTATCACACAGCGATTGTCAGACTCACATGGGCACCAGCCCCTCCCTGGCTTTGGGATCTGGGCACGCTGCCTCTGCCAGTATGTGAGATCTGTAGGTGTGTGCACACAACCCCTTCCAAAATGTGAAATCTATGTACACAGCATGCAAGCCCTGAGATCTGTGACTGGCTGTGAGATGTGTGCACACATCCAGCAATGCGCTGAGATATGTTCCTGACTCTGAGGCATGTGTATGCAGCCCAGCCATGCGGTGAAATCTGTGCCTGGCTGTGAAGCCCGTGTATGCAGCCCAAGCCATGCGGGGGCAACCGTGCCTGCCTGTGAGATGTGTGCACACAGCCCCAGCAACGCGCTTATATCTGTGCCTGACTGAGATGTGTGCACACAGCCCAAGTAATGCGCTGAGATCTGTGCCTGGCTGTGAGGCCCGTGCATGCAGCCCCTGCCAGGTGCTGCCAGTCTGCAGATTCCTGTGTACCTAAAAGTGACACTACCTACTGAAGGAGGAGGGGCGCTAGGATGAGGGAGTCTGTAATGCTCGGATTGTGGTCATTGAAGCAGTGTCATAGCCAGTGTATCATGACCCCTATTGCAAGGAAGGCGGTCGGCCCCCTATGTTCTCTGTTTGAACTGTAAAATACAGCAATATTCATGGTTCCGTCGACCTTTGAAGCTGGTGCGGCTGAACCTGCTGCACAAATGGAAGCTCCACCCCTGAATTAAAGAAGGATGCTTCTGGGTGATAAGCTGCACATGCATGGACTCTGAATCCTGGGGGCACAGGATGGACATGAACCTGGCAAGGGTCAGTGTCATGAAACAGGGAAAGCAGAAACACACAGTTAAGGCATGAAAAGAAGAAGAAAATGCATAGCTAGCAGAAAGAGAGTGGCGTGAGAGGTAAGATGGTGGAGAAAGGGAGAGGGGAAAGGAGACGGAAAGAAGAGGATAAGGAGAGCGGAAGATGGTGAAACACAATTGGGATGGGCTGAGGAAGGTTTTGGGAGGAGATATGATATAACAAGCATTTGCAAGGCAATAGGTCTCGCATTTACGCAAGTTTGAGCTATTGACATTGCAAATAACAAAGCCTTTTATTTTTGTTTTAGTTTTTAAAACAGAAATAAAAGGCATTGTCGTTTACAGTGCCAATAGCTTAAACTCTCATAAATCCGAGACCTATTGCATTGCGAAGGCGTCTGCTGCAGGGGCCTGTGTTCAACCTCAAGGTCACAGTTTTTTTTTTGCTCTAGCCCCGCCCCCTCCCCCACTGACCCCGCCCCCACCGGTGCGGCCCTCTGCCACAAACCACACTGTAAATTTGGCCCCCGAGAGAAAGTTTGTGAGTACCCCTGTGCTAGACAGAGGGAAGACCTCCGCCTCCACCAGTCATATCCCTGAATAGTGGCAGTGCCGAAGGCGCACGGTCAATGGACGTGCAGGAGATGTCCTGCACCATGGCGGCTTGTGCTGTGGCCCTTTTCCTTTGCCACAGCACATAGTGCCAATATCGGCAACCGTTATCATAGCATACATCAGTACATAATCATAATAAAACACATGACACTGAACGTAAGTGGAGAAATATTGCTGCAGGTTTATTAGCATAATAAATATGCAAACACGGTGGGTTATCTTACGGGCGATCCCAGGGCAGGCCAGCCCCATGCCGCCTGCCCGTCTGATAAGCCTAGAGTCACCATGGCAACGCCAATTGGTGACCACCAAATGTTGGGAGGGTCCCCCCCTCCCATCCGTGGACCTCCAGTCCACATGCTTCACCACGCCCCCCCGTGATGGGTGGGCGGAGCATACATGGCAGCCCCCGGTTGCTCAGACCCACAACCGCCTGTCGGTTAGCGGGGCGCCGTAGGTCTTCCAGTGGACACGCTAAAAGATCCCTGGGTATCCTGGCTTAGCACCACACGGTGCTGCTGCATGCTATACCCCTTGGTATGTGCAGACCCTGGATCGCCCTGTAACTCCTCCTGCAACACAAAAGTGAAAGTTGTTAGAAAAACCTTCCCCCCCCTTCTTGTCCCTCCTGATGCCGGGTAAGCGGATGGGCGGGCAAGGCAAACGAGCGGACAAGAGGGCGAGGAGGGGGCGGGGACCGAATATGTACCCCCCCCTTGGCTCCTCCCCGCCGGAAGCAGCTACCTGACTGGGGTCTCCCTAGGTCAAGCCCAGGGACACGACCTCCCACCCCTGTGCCTTCCTGTGGCACTAAGGCGGCCGCCCTCAAGGGGGCGGGCCGCTGCGCAACCCCCACCCCGGGCAGCCTTACATAGTGCCAATATCGGCAACCGTTATCATAGCATACATCAGTACATAATCATAATAAAACACATGACACTGAATGTAAGTGGAGAAATATTGCTGCAGGTTTATTAGCATAATAAATATGCAAACACGGTGGGTTATCTTACGGGCGATCCCAGGGCAGGCCAGCCCCATGCCGCCTGCCCGTCTGATAAGCCTAGAGTCACCATGGCAACGCCAATTGGTGACCACCAAATGTTGGGAGGGTCCCCCCCTCCCATCCGTGGACCTCCAGTCCACATGCTTCACCACGCCCCCCCGTGATGGGTGGGCGGAGCATACATGGCAGCCCCCGGTTGCTCAGACCCACAACCGCCTGTCGGTTAGCGGGGCGCCGTAGGTCTTCCAGTGGACACGCTAAAAGATCCCTGGGTATCCTGGCTTAGCACCACACGGTGCTGCTGCATGCTATACCCCTTGGTATGTGCAGACCCTGGATCGCCCTGTAACTCCTCCACAGCCTTGGGAGTGGCCACCGTCACTACCAGGGCCCCCCACCAAGGTAGACCTATTTCCTTACAACCTGCTGCAGCCAAAGCTTCCCCTAGGTCCAGTAGGAAAAGAACCGTGCCTAAACTAGAGAGGTGCACCCCATCTCCCTCCCGGCACCCTGTGGACTTGGCGTGTATAAGACCATGCCTGCTGAAGCCCAAAACCTCTTTGCTCTGCGCAACTGCGCATGGCTCCAGGTAGACCTATTTTCCTACAGCAACTGATACCGGGCTTCTCCCAAGTCCAGCCAAGACAATCTACGCCCAGCTGGACCGGCGGGCGGCCTGCCCCTCAGGACAGGTGCCCTCATCCTTTCTAACTCCCCCGTGGATTTCGACTGCAATGACCGTAAACCTATAACTAGGCGTTGGACCAATGTAGCCTTTGAATGGCTGACGAACAATCCCCTTGACAAGACACTCCTGCCTGGCAGTGCCAATGCGGGAGGGGTAAGAGTTGACCAGCCCGCCTTACCTCCTCCTTCACTCAGTTGGAGTATGTCCATCGCATTCCATCAGTCACCACCAAATGAGAAGCCTTGCCATCCCAAACTTTTGCTAGTATACCAGGGAGAGACAGGACTGAGTGACCACAGAGGAGGACCAACGTGTAAAGTTCTTCACTATCTTGGATACTGAGTAAGCCAATTGTTCTCCTGCTAATTGGTAGCCCAAAAGCATTACCCCGGGGTTTCCCTCAATCGTGTGGACCATATTGCCCCCGAGGAAGGCCACTTCCACAACCTGCATAGCTGCCAGCCAGTGCTGAAGGGCAGGATACGTTACCCGGTACCGGTCTCGCATCCATGGTACCTGTTTCGTCGAACTCAAGGACGGGCTACTAAGTGAGCAACCAGGCTCCGCCCACTTCTGCCTGGCAGTGCCCGTGCGGGAGGAGGTAAGGGTTGACAAGCCTGCCTTCCTTCCTCTTTCACTCCGTTGGGAGTACGCCCATCGTATTCCATCAGTCACCACCCAATGTGAAGCCTTGCCCTCCCAAAATTCTGCATTTATACCAGGGAGAGACAGGACAGAGTGACCACAGAGGAGAACAACGTGTAAAATGCTTCTCTATTTGAATACTGGGAAAGCCAAATTGTTCTCCTGCAAGTTTGTAGCCCAAAGTGTTACCCCGGTGCTTCCCTTAATCATATGGACCATGGCCCTGTTGGAAGGCCACCTGCATAGCTGCCAGCCAGTGCTGGAGGTCGGGAGAAGTTACCCGGTCCAGATGCTCGCATCAAAGGTACCTGTTTCGTCTAACTCAAGGGCGTGCTACTAAGTGAACAACCAGGCTCCGCCCTAGTACCCCGAGGCCAAACCCAAGCCCCTCCAAGTTCTGCTGCCTCACCTGCCTGTTAACACGAATCCCAGGGCAGACCACCGGCCTATAATCCATGCTTGGCCATGCCTGAGCTAAAATACCTCTGAACAGCCTGACAACAAGCTAACCACCAGCATTGAGTTCTGAATGTTTCTGACGCAGCCAAGAAACATGCGCATAACTAAAGCAACTGGCACAATGCCATAAAAGTAACAATTCAACCTTCTATGAAACAAACGTGCCCTTGTGGCGATCCGAGTAGTGCTCCCTCCAAGCCAGCAGCCCTACTCAGGCAACCCGCACCCTCTTGGCACTGGCACACCCCCGCCACAACTGCCCTCGAGTGCCTGGTCGTGTGTAGCCACAACCTAGGTTTCATCACTGCGTCATACCGGGGTATGATGACCCATCTAACTCGACTGCTGAGTGCCCATTGCACCATCGCAAGTATGCCTTTGCCTGCTCAGAGTCTGGGCGTAAAGTTGGAAGGCATTGACCCCCCAGCCCAGGGTGAAGATGGCAGCATTACAGTACCTGGTGCTATACATTGCTCACATGCTTTAATACCTTCCTGCTGCTAATCATTTCCTAGCTGAATGTTGACAAATCCATGTGCTGTAATGGCACTACTTCGCAGCCTGCACCATTCTGCCAGTGCCGAAAAGACCTTTGTCATGCTGCCTGGCCTCATCAATCTTGCCCTGTTCTAGCAGCGCCCGCTTCAGCCGTGGAGCAAACAACTCGTCGGTACCCCCCAAACTGGCCCTGATGCGAGACAAACCGGGCCAAGGCACAACAGTGAGTGTACTAACTAATAGCAGGTCTAACAGCGTCAACAGGCATCCTCAGCTTACAATAGGCGTGATGGAGTGAGGGTATCCAGTGAGAATCAAGATGACAACTTCCCATCTGACCGACCGAGGTGGGAACCACTCCTGTATATTCTAGTACACATGGTCCCAGTTCACCTGTCACTGCCTGATGTACGTGACCTAGGTACATGGTCCCCTAGCATGGCGGCATGCCATTGAGACCAACATCCCGTCCCCGATAAGTACCACTATCTGCCTATGCTACAATCTTGCCTGGCGTTCCTTCATGCCCAGCCATACCAGGCGATGAATGCTCTCCTCCGTCACTTGACCCGACCACACCTAGAAATACAAAACAGCGAGAGGAGGCAGCCTGTGACCTGCCCCAAAAAACCACCATCCCGCATCAAACCGACCCGATGGAAAGACAAGCACCTAATGCTCTACACCCCTGGAAGACCCAGGAAATAACCCATCGTACAAAAGCGAGTAAATAACAACGGACATCCTTTCAGCATCTGGAGGCCTAGCCCTTCCGACGTAACCTGGGAGCCCAACGCCAGGCCTCAGCACCTGTGGCGTGAGTGATCTTTGCCCACTACCGTGCGAGCCAGGGCCCCCGGTGCATTTTTTTTTTTTTTTTTTTTTCAGGTAACAATAACACTCACTCAACACTAGGCGTTCCAAGTCCACTCGGCCTAATTTGCCGTTGCAACAAAGCATTGCAACCAGGCCCCCCCCAGAACCGCTGAGGCAGGAATACTCCCAATCAACCTCCCATCTCACATCAATAATGGCTAGACTAAGCCTCTATGGTGCATAGGATAATGCGACATCATTGTGGCTAACAGGCATATCCTCTTGAAAAATGCCTCCGATCAGCCATGGTAAGGCCGGGTCACCAACACTACTAGCCAAACTTACTAAAGTTTTACACTCCCAAGCCCTTGCAGTGTCAATATTATTAGAATCAGAAGGCGCATGGGATACCTACGGGCCCCGAGCCCATCCCGAGAAGGATGTGCATTACCAACAGTGAGAGCCGTAGTCATTACTGGTGACCCAGGCAAGGTCAGGCAGATCATTGCTTCACCAGGTCTATTTACAACATTTACTGCGAACCTGACTGATCACCATTCATGGCGTGAATCTATGCACCTTGAGAAATACATTTCATTAGAAGTATGTGAACGCAAAGGTGTTGAAACGTTAAACCTGACTCCAGCGACCTGACATCCTGCGCACGTCATCTCATCCCTATATTTACTACACACGGGCACTACCTACAACAAGCCCCTCTATTGGGCCCGGGAGTGGCAAGTGCGGCCCCAGGTTTTTTTTTTTTTTTTTTTTTATTTTTTTTTTTTTTTTGGGTAGTTGCCTCCGTAACTTAAGCAACAACTGTAGCTCCGATGTGCATGTAATTGTTCCGGAATGATGAGACTGTAAATCCTAATCAGTCACTTAGAAGTTGCATCTCCATTACAACAGTCTACCAAACTACACTTTATCACTGCATTGTCCCGACCGCAGGAGAAACCGCGCTGAGACCAGGCAAAAGCCAAGCTCCTGGACTGTTTTCGCTATTCACCAGTTTTTAATTTGTAAATGAATGTGTGCCTGTGCACGGGCCGCTGCTCAGAAACCCGCGTCCAGCGCTAGCACGTTTCCACAGCCCAGGCTGCTTAGACTGATTAAAATTATCCATAACTGGTGCACGCATCGACGCACACAATGCTGCTGGATATATGGATGAAATGCGCTCATGGCGAGCCCCGGCACCTGGACTGCAAGGCACGCGAACAGGAGGGGCGCCCAAGCCAGGCGAGGTCCCCCCCTCGACCGGATAGAACTGGAGGTGCCGGGGGTAAAACCCGGGGCCGGCCTAGGTGTTGGTGGCGCCTTGTGCAACCATGTTTGTTGGCACCCCCAACGCCACCTTCACCACGCATTCTCTCACTAGCCCCCTTTAACAGTGACCAAGTCTCCCTAACCACACTCAGCTGCATTGAATTAGTATATAGCGACACTCCTACCCTTGTAGAGTGTCCGAACACTTTGCATCGCACACACATTACGCAGAGCCAATAATTCATATGCGTGTGAATCGGTGTATCACAAATGTTACCTAAGCCAAAGGACTCAAGGTGTATGAGTCTCATGTCATCCCTACTGGTAGGCAATATAGTTAAAGGATGTTTAGTGCAGAAAATCACATGCTCAGAGTCGCGTTCTGGCCCAATTACCTGTTTTGCCACAATAATCAATGTTCTAATAATGTATGCTTTGCAAATAACCAAAGAATGCCTCTTTTGAAAACAGTGACCTGCTGACCTATTTACATCATACGCACTCTGTAATCTACTTGGCACACGTTCTATGCAGCAGGCAAATTAACCCTCTGCACGAACTTCACCGAAGTCAAAACCTCAACTATACAAATCCTGCTCGCTCTCCAGGAAGAAAGAATCACACGCCTTGTCCTGATATTTATGTGAGGCCTGGAATCGCCGCGGGGTGAACGGAGCATCCGGTGCTTCAAGAAGCGAAATAAACTTCCAAACCCGGCACCCCCCAAGACAAGCACTTGGTGCGCTGGGCCCCGGTGCACCGCCCTACCTAACAGCAGGCCAATTGCTTATTCACTTAATCTCCACAGCCGTTTTGGCCCCGATGCTCCTAATGCCAGCCATCTCTGTATTACAATAATTGTCCTGTTCTTGCTAACACTCCTAGAAATTGCAGTGGCCATAATCCAGGCTTACGTCTTCGTCCTTCTATTAAGCCTCTATTTACAAGAAAACGTCTAATGGCACACCAAGCACACGCCTATCATATAGTAGACCCAAGCCCTTGACCCCTCACAGGAGCCAATGCAGCCCTTCTCCTAACCTCCGGCTTAGCAATATGGTTTCACTTTGGACCAATAACCTTAAAAACACAGGGAATGGTAATTATACTATTAACCATACTCCAGTGCAGACGAGACATCATTCGAGAGGGCACATTTCAGGGGCACCACACCCTCCTGTACAAAAAAGGGGCTTCGATACGGAATAATCTTGTATATTACATCAGAGGTCTTCTTTTTCTTAGGGGTTTTCTGAGCATTTACAACTCTAGCCTTGTATAGGCTGAGGAACAAAAAGTCCTCCACTACTAGCCGGCCCCATACAATGCGACTCACCCCAGCGTAAGTGGTAGGCATGGATTGTCTGAATACGAACCAAAAGTGGAGTGCGAGTGGAGCCCCACGCTAACCCAGCAGAGCCCTGCCTCGGGGTCCGCCCCCCCCCCCCCGGGTGGTAACCCGCGCTCAGGTCGTTATCCACTACCACCCCCGCGCGGGAGGGCCCTGGCACCCGGATGTGTGGGACCGCCAGCGCTGCTCACGGCCCGCCACCCAGAGACCACGCTCCACGTGCGCAACAGGCCGCCCCACCTCAAAACAATATGCCTAAATAACTAATTTCAGGAGATTCACATAAGGATTGTGACAACATCCACACGCTATCGCGTTCAAAACAATTACAATTATAAGGGCGGCACTGTGTCATTCTCCGCCTGCCGTGTGCAAACCAATTTGTAGAGCCCCCGAATATGTAGGACACATGCATATTCCACCTTAAGATATAGGGACGATGTCAATATGGCACACTTCTACAAGACTAGTGAACGCTCTCGTTCATAAACACTACCTACGATGGACATCGGAGTCCATCACATGAGCTTGCAACAGCCCGTGCACACTACCCGGATCGAAAACAGACCAGCAAGAAAAGCAGTCTGCTGGACAGCCCGGTGCGGATCGGCCTACTCATTGACTGCCGCAGTCCTGCCCCTTCTCTCCTATAGTCCTCCGAACGCTTCTTCCACTCTCAAACTTGACCCCCGGTCACTTCCATAAAAGTGCAAGGCCCAGGAGCCCTTCTGGCGCCATCTCAGTAGGATCCCGGCTCACGCGGTTACTCACAGGCATGTTTGCGCAGACACAGCCGCTGCTAGCAACGGCGTCAGGGCAGCGCGGGTTATTCCCAATGGTGCCACTGCTAACTGCGCAAGGGGCCTACAACAAAAACACTCGAACCTGCACCGATGTAGCACCCGCGCTCAATGGGCCTACACTCACACTCCCCCTCCAGCGCTCAGAGCCCTTGACAATCCTGCGCCATCGCCGCATCTTGGCGTGGGGGGGGGGGGGGGGAGGGTCACCTTTTTAAAATGGGCGCACCCATTTGCAACCTTAATCAATGTTCAAATAATGTACGCTTTGCGGTGTATCTGCAGTTCTATACGAACGTGTGTAGCTCACTGTTGAGTATTAGGACTAATATAAATTGCGAGTAACAAAAAGGAGGCCTCCTTTGCAAATAGTAACCAGCTGACCTATTTACATCATACGCACTCTGTTATATACTTGGCACACGGTCTTTGCAGTAGGCGTATTAACCCTCTGCACGAACTTCACAGAAGTCAAACCCCCCAACTATCCAAAATCCTGCTCGCTCTCCAGGAAGATAATTAATCACACCAGTAATCTTGACAATTATGTGAGGCTTGCTAATTGCCGCGGAAAGAAAGAAACGCAGCATCCGGTGCTTCAAAAGGAATACTAACTTACAAACTCGGAGCCCCCAAGAAGCCAGGACTCGCTGCGATGCTTTAAATCTGGCCCTGCCGGGGCCTTCCACACGCAATCGAAGAGCTCTACCAACTGAGCTACCCCCATTCGCATTATGACCCGAGCAGCGCGAGACAAATTCATTTGTAGGGGGTGCTACACTAGTCGCAACAGACTCACCGATGTGCTAACACTGGTCCCCGCACCGAAGTCGGCAGGCCAAGCTGAAGTGCCACATCCACTCGTGCAACCCGGTGCCACAGCGCAGCGCCGGAGTACGTCATCCAGGCGCTTGGCGCGATACAATTCACACTAACCTCGCTGTCCCCAACGCAGACGGCGGCGAGGGACTCGGACGACCGGCAAGGCAAACGAGCGGACAAGAGGGCGAGGAGGGGGCGGGGACCGAATATGTACCCCCCCCTTGGCTCCTCCCCGCCGGAAGCAGCTACCTGACTGGGGTCTCCCTAGGTCAAGCCCAGGGACACGACCTCCCACCCCTGTGCCTTCCTGTGGCACTAAGGCGGCCGCCCTCAAGGGGGCGGGCCGCTGCGCAACCCCCACCCCGGGCAGCCTTACAATCCGCCGTGATACGGAGCACTTTCTGACCTCCAGCATGGCAGTCAAATCGAAATGCACCGCTTCGACCGACGAAACAGTGGACGGCGGTATGACCAACCAACCACCATTGTAAACGGCCCTAAGTGTAATATTTGGGAAGAAGGAAACAGTCTCTTTTTTACTGGCGTCAAAGGGACTTTTAAGAAAATCTCTGGTCAGTAAAAGATTGGCAAATGTTTCACATCTCTGCACATTTTCACCTTCGCTTACGTAGATAGCGTACCTCTTAGGACCACTGAAAAAACATGAGCATTCTTAAAATACATATCTTCTATGGAAACTTTTTATCCTACTAAAAGTGAAATGTCTACTTTAAGCAATTTTATTGCACGTGATAAATTTAGCATGACCATCTTTACTAAGTTAGGACAAGCTTATAATAATACTTTATCCATCCAGTCCCTAATTCCACCTTTTCTCACGACAACGACATCACGATGAAATAGCATAATCGGATGTATTATGTACATTAAAGCATTGACATGAATTTCTTAAAATCATAGCGTTTCTAATCTTCCAATCTACAAAAAAATCATGTTTGTTTTTACAATGCAAATCTGTCGCAGATTATTTATTTATAACCGCAATTGAGTGGAAGAAACTGCGATAATGAGGCGATCAAGAGAGGAAGCAGTAAAGCTGCAACACATTCCGCTGGGGAAAAAGTGAAAACAAAACAGCTGTCGGGGTAATGCTTTTCAGAGGCAGCAAACTAAACTAAGCAGTTTATCTGTGCTCAATTAAAGTTTGATGTCCTGAACATTGTGCAGAGCTACTCAGGCTTCACTGATGTATTTCTAGATACAGTAATGCTATTGTAGCGTACAAATGAGGACTTCGGTTGCTAAGATGATGTCCCCCCCTTACTCCCCCGTTTCTGTTATGGCATGTGCGCTAGCATTTACTTCCGGTAGCCGGCAGAGCTGAAAACAGATTGTAATTCTTGCGATTTTTTTACAGAAATAGAAATCACTTTAAAAAATACAGATTTTATTATTGGCAGATGTGATGAGTGCAAATCACGCAGTTTTGGACAAGTGACTTTGAAAGTCAATACACAAAGTCAAAGTGTACTGATTGGCTTCCAGTGTGTGGTTGAACACTGCACACCTCGCCTTAGCAAATTGAACAAGGAGATGTCCGGAATAAAATGTTTTATTCGCATCCAACAGACAGAGTCGTCTTCGGTTTCAGGACTAATGGTATTCAAAACCCTGCCTCCTCTCCTGAAATGAAGAAACACTTGTCTGTCTGTTCATTTTTAGGTCTTGCGTGAGACACCGCGCTTGAGAGACATTTTGTAACCTTGAAGGGGGCTTAGAGCCCTCCCATTGCTTACCACTGGTTGGCTTCATCATCACTCTTAAGTTTGCAGTCCTTTTTCCGTCTCGCTCCCTCTCCTGCTTCAAACATGCTGAGAAAGTCTATTTTCAGACTGTGTGTGTTCATTATGTTTTTCTGATTCTAGTTGTTTTCGTTGTATGACAGTCATGTCCTTCAGTGTGCCTTTGCATCCTCCCTTCCACTTTCTTTCTCCGTCCATGTTGCCCTTGCCCCCTTCCTTCCCAACCTCCGCCCCTGCAGCTTTTGACCCCTCTCAACATCTTTGTTATTGCTTCACACATGCTACACCATAGCTGAGAACATTTATTTAGTACACGTGTCACTTACATATTTCTGACTTTTGTTGTTTTAGTTGTTTTGCAGACATGATATTTCTTTGTGTTGCCCACTCTCTCTCGGTCCGTCTGTGTTGCCTTTTGAGCAGCGTCCATATGCCTATGCCCCCCTCATTCCCACTCATCTTCCCTCCATCCCACCTTTATGCCCTACTCCCTCCAACCTCCGTCCCTGTGACTTTTGACCCCTCTCTCTGTATCTCTGTCAATCAATCATGGGTTTATTAAGAACACCTTCTCACCCGAGAGAGTCTCAAGGCGCTGGGTGGTGGGCACAGCTTCTGGATGATCAAGTCGATCTGTCAAGAGCCAGGTCTTGAGGTCTTCGTGAACTTGGAGAATGTTGGTGTCTATCGGAGGTGGAGTTGGAGGGTGTTCCATGCCTTGGCCACGAGGAAGGTTAACGAACATCCTCCTATTTTTGTCTTGCTGATGCAAAGGCACCGTAGCAAGGGAGAGCTGGGCTGAGCGGAGGGATCTTTGTGGTGCATGGAATTAGAGGCGGTAGGTCAGGTATGCAGGTCCGGTGTTGTGCAGGGCTTTGTGGGCGTGGGTGAGAAGCTTGAAGGTGATTCTCTTCTTGATGGGGATACAATGTAGTGTCTGCAGGTGTTGGGTGATGTGGCAGTGGAGAGGTAGGTTGAGGACTTGTCTGGCAGATGGGTTCTGGACATTCTGGAGTTTGCAGGTGAGGTTCTTGTTGATTCCGGCATTGAGAGCATTGCCATAGTCAAGTCTGCTGCTGATGAGGGCGTGGGTGATGGTTTTTCTGTGCTTGAGGGGGAATCCTTTGAAGGTCTTTTGTAGGAGTCATAGGAGTCCGTCTTTTTTTTTACTGCTTCAAACATGCTACACCATAGCTGATAAAATGTATTTTCAAAGTGTACATATCATATACGTTTTTCTGAGTTTTGTTGTTTTAGTAGTAGTGCAGGCATTATATTCCTTTGTGTTGCCCTCTCTCTCCATTTGTCCATTTAGTCTTTACCCTCTTCCTTCCTTCCTCCTACCTTCTGTCTATGTGCTTTTGCCACATAGCTCCTAACCTCTGTTCCTGTGACTTATGACCCCTCTCTCTGCTATGATACCATACCATACCATACCATGCTATAACCAGGGCTGTAAGGGGGCTCGGTCCCTCCGGGCTTGAGACCTCTAGTAATTTAAAACAAACATTGAAAAGGGTCCCTATCAGACTCTCTTTTCATGACCTTAACGTTTTTGCACTCATAAACACTGATCAATTTCTGTACAATGAATGTAAGAAACATTAAGGTAATCCATTTCAGTGGTTTATTTCCTTTTTATATTTTACATATTTTACCTGGTTCAGTGACTAAATATCGAGGGACATAATACAGAATGCCCAAAATATCGACGCCAAAATATAGAAGGACAGAATATCGACTCCCTATCTACAAACAGGTAAGTACTAAAATATCGATTCCAAAATATAGAATGTTAAAATATAGTTAGCTAAAATATCGAATTTTTTAAATGTATTAAAAATAATATAAAAGTAATTAAATATTAAAAACAATTAAATAAAACATACATAATATAATATAAAAAATCTTAAAATGTAAACATAATAAAAGTCGAGCTTTTGTTGGATAGTGAGAGCGTAAAAATTACTATTCCCACTCCAGTGAGTGCAACAGTAGGGAAAACATTGGATAGCGTAGTGGTAAAAATTACTATTCCCACTCCAAAGAGTGCAACAGTAGGGAAAGCGTTGGATAGCGGGAATGGAAAAATTACTATTCACACTCCAGTGATTGCAACAGTAGGGAAAGCGTTGGATAGCGGGAATGGAAAAATTACTATTCCCACTCCAGTGAGTGCAACAATAGGGGAAGCGTTGGATAGCGGGAGGGTAAAAATTACTATTCCCACTCCAGTGAGTGCAACAGTAGGGAAAGCGTTGGACATCGTAGGGGTAAAAATTACTATTCCCACTCCAGAGAGTGCAATAATAGGGAAAGCGTTGGATAGCATAGGGGTAAAAATTACTATTCCCACTCCAAAGAGTGCAACAATAGGGAAAGCGTTGGATAGCGGGAGGGTAAAAATCACTATTCCCACTCCAGTGAGTGCAACAGTAGGGAAAGCGTTGGACATCGTAGGGGTAAAAATTACTATTCCCACTCCAGAGAATGCAACAGTACGGAAAGCATTGGATAGCGGGAGTGTAAAAATTACTATTCCCACTTCAGAGAGTGCAACAGTAGGGAAAGCGTTGGACATCGTAGGGGTAAAACTTACTATTCCCACTCCAGTGAATGCAACAGTAGGGAAAATGCTGGATAGCGGGAGGGTAAAAATTACTATTCCCACTTCAGAGAGTGCAACAGTAGGGAAAGCGTTGGATAGCGGAAATGGAAAAATGACTATTCCCACTCCAGTGAGTGCAACAATAGGGAAAGCGTTGGATAGCGGGAGGGTAAAGATTACTATTCCCACTCCAGAGAGTGCAACAGTAGGGAAAGCGTTGGATAGCGGGAGGGTAAAAATTACTATTCCCACTCCAGAGAGTGCAACAGTAGGGAAAGCGTTGGATAGCGTAGGGGTAAAAATTACTAATCCCTCTCCAAAGAGTGCAACAGTAGGGAAAGCGTTGGATAGCGTGGGGGTAAATATTACTATTCCCACTCCAGAGAGTGAAACAGTAGGGAAAGCTTTGGATAGCGTAGGGGTAAAAATTACAATTCCCACTCCAGAGAGTGCAACAGTACAGAAAGCATTGGATAGCAGGAAGAGAAAAATTACTATTCCCACTCCAATGAGGGCAACAGTAGTTAAAGCGTTGGATAGCGTAGGGGTAAAAATTACTATTCCCACTCCAAAGAGTGCAACAGTAGGGAAAGCGTTGGATAGCGAGAGGATACAATTTACTATTCCCACTCCAGAGAGTGCAACAGTAGGGAAAGCGTTGGATAGCGGGATGGAAAAAATTACTATTCCCACTCCAGTGAGTGCAACAGTAGGGAAAGCGTTGGATAGCGTAGGGGTACAAATTGCTATTCCCACTCCAAAGAGTGTAACAGTAGGGAAAGCGTTGGATAGCGGGAGGGTAAAAACTACTATTCCCACTCCTGAGAGTGCAAAAGTAGGGAAAGTAATGATTTACATTTAAAATAAGATTACATTAATTATCAATACCAATAAAAAGTTAATTATAAATAATTACCAATTAATAACAATTAATTAGCATTGAAAAATATTAATTAGCAATTAATAAAAATTAATTACCAATTAATACAAATTAATTACCAATTAATAATTAATTATCAATTATCAATACACGTAAATAAAAAAATTAATATTTACTTTATTACAATTAATTTACTTCCCACCCAATTCCCCTATAAACCCACAACCCACTCCCAATAATAAAAAATACAATTAACATTATTATCAATTAATCAATTAATGAACATAATTTTGCAATTATTAAAAATCAATTAGCAATTCATACAAATTATTTACCCATTAATACACATTAATTACCAAATAATAATTAATTATCAATTAATTATCAATACACATAAATAAAAAAATAATTATTTACTTTATTACAATTAAATTACTTCCCACCCAATTCCCCTACAAACCCACAACCCGCTCCTAATAATAAAAAATACAATTAACATAATTATCAATTAATCAATTAATATAAATTAATTACCACTTAATAAAAAATAATTACCAATTAATAATTAATTATCAAACAATTAATTATCAAAACATATAAATATAATTAATATTTAATTAACCATAATTAAATTACTTCCCACCCTATTCCCCTATAAACCCACAACCCGCTACGGAATTAAATTACGCAAAAATTAAATTACATAAAATTCATTAGTTTAAATAAATTAAACATACATTACAAAAATAATACATAATTTTAACACATATACTACCATAAATAACACCAAAAAAAAATCGATATTATAGATATCTATATTTTTTAATTCGATATTATGGTAATCTATATTTTAAAATTCGATATTATGGAATTCTATATTTTTAAATTCTATATTATGGAAATCGATATTTTGTACCCCAATTTCGATATTCTGACCTATCTATATTTTGATAATTCGATATTCTGTCCACTCTAAATTTTAACTTCGATATTCTGGGCAGTCGATATTTTGGAATCGATATTTAGGGTGTTCACCATTTTACCTAGTTTTGCATTCCCTAAGAGTGTTAGCTATTCCAAGTATGTGGGGTTTCTGTATACCTTTCATGCAGCATACTGCTCTCGGATAGTTCTTACTTTGAACCGAGTTGCCATCAGGTGTTTACAGCATGCCACGACTGAGAAATCTGGAGTTGAGACAGAAGGCAGTATGAAGTTTTCACACTGTCTGTTAGTATTTCAAAAAAGGTTTTCAGAACACATGGTCATCAAATATTTTGCCTCCCTTCTGAACACACAGAAAAAGGGTCCTGTATTCCGGTTACAATTGTTATTCTATGTAATGTGTTTGAAGAAGGTATACAGTTGCCAAACATGACAAGGCAAAAGTAAAAATTAAGAGCTTACAGGTGAGTGGGGGTCGTGTGTGTTAGGAGGGTTGTCAAAAGAAGGAGATGCGAGGACGTGCATTCAGGAGAGAGTGAAAAGATTGTGCTGAAGAGGAAAGAATTGAGGTCTAATGTATGTAGATCGAGGAGATGTGGACAGAAAAACTGTGTACACGTCTAACACAGAGTGAACATAGTGGGAGTGACTCAGACACTTTGAAGACCACTACCTCCTCCACAGTCCTCAAAATGTTTAAAATTATTGTTGTTACTCCCTTGTCTTAAACAGTTAACACCCATTGACAAAGGCAGTTGTCATGAGAGGTTTAAGGTGTTTGTTAGATGTTGTTTTATATATATGGATGCAATAACAAAGTTCAGAAGAACCAGCATACCGGTTGGTGGGCACACCATGGGAATTACAGAAATGAAGGGCCTCCATTTATGAAGAAGTCACGAAGTGCAGCGCAGCAAGTAACCTTGCTGCACTGCACTGCGTGACAGGGAAAGGGCGGGAATGAGCCATATTTAAGGCAACACAGCACATTCTGTCCTTTCCCTTATGCTGGCACCCTTTTTGCAGACTAACACCGTCGCAGGCACTCTTAGTTCATCATAGTTCAGCATAGTTCATCAGCCCTGTCACCACTGCAAGTGCTGGTCCCAGAACTTGAGACAATAATTTTACCATTGCTGCACTTAGCAAAGAGACAAGACCTACTCACTGCAGCCATGGGTTCATACCGCAATTAAATATCTTGCAGTTGCCAAACCTAATGGCTTCAGGTTCTTAAACCCAAACTCTACGAACCAAACAAATTGTCGTTTGTGACCCCAAATAATAGCATCACCTTCCTGTTTCTTGGCAGACCTCCTGAATCGAACATTGTAATCATCTCTCTGTTTAGATGCCAATAAACCACAATACCTGGAATCAAATTGTATTGATGCCCTCTCTCTCATTAGAGATGCCAACATAATTTCATCTGAATTCATACCTTTGGCTAGTTTTTCCATACTAGATCAGTGGTAGCCTGCATTGTCACTGGATAGTAGCTCCATGTAATCGATAACACACTTGAAGTAAAGTCTGGAGCTGGATAATGTGGCGGTGTGGTCACAAGTATCTTCTCATTAGTGGTTTGAAAGCACTGAATCTGGTCCAGTGGGGTTGCAGCTTGGGCATGAACTAAGCAGAACAGTGTCCACAATGACATTAACAAACGAGAATCTAAATTGCTCATAATTTTGAAACAAGTGATCTTGACAGCCAAATGTAGAACACACTTGGGGTCACGTATAACTGGCTTGTCATTCCAGTCATAGGAGCTGATAGAAAGTGAATATGATAACATTTGTAGAAGCTGATTGGGAGAAGTACATCACTGGCAGGAGGTAGATTCCACCACTAGTGGCATCCTGAAAACCTCTGACGGTTCCACCAAGAATCACCTAGGCTTATCCACAAGCCAAATTGAAGACTCGACCTCGGCCACTATTCCAGCCACTTCCAGCGCTACAAGATAACAGTACCTGCCCTCCTGGCTGCAATCCAAGATAGCTACCCTTTCCTACAAGGTGATACTGATGCGCTTTAACTGTCATGAGATCATCTATTGTTTTAAAAAAGTGCCAGGAACAAGTCTTAGAGATGTGGACAAGCTTGGTTGCCTGACCATCAGATTAGGGTATCGTCATCCCCACTTCAACTTTATAATACTATAGTAGTAGAGCACAATGGAGGGCAGTAACTGTAATGTAGGGGCGAAGCTGATTGTTTTGTGCAGGATAAATATTCTAAGAGAGTTGACTTGCATAACATTCTTGTAGAATATTCTGGAAGTATGCAGAACACATAGAAAGAGGACAATGCCTTGAGGAATTGTTTTTGTGCACGAAGATATCCCTTCCTGAACAACAACAATTCTGCTTGTAACCCAGGCACCCTTGCACCGGAGTGCAAGGGTACCTGCATTGGCCCTAGGCTGCTTGAAGTTCACTAGTGCCCTATTCTCTCCCTTTCACGCAACGTAGCACAGAAAGTTACTTTGCTACACTGTGTTGCCTGAACAATTAGTAAATCCAGCTCACACTGTTTTACAATTTAAGGACTGCAGAATGTTTTATTTCATTTTATCTTGGGGCTAAATTCCATAATACAAAACTGTGCAACTAGCAGAGCTGTGTAGATTTGATTTGTCTAAATAATATGTTATGTTATAACCTATGACCTATTTCTAATCTTCTGATATTGCGCTTCTATATTTTTAAGAGAGTATATCGTTTTTTAGGTCTCGCTGAGTCAGCGCGCATGCGCTGCTCGGAGAGACATTTTGTATTTGAGATTTCAAAGTGCTGCTGGCTGGCCTAGCACTTCCGTGCACGTGAGCATGCACGCGCGCAGCCGCCATGCGCAGCCGCCATGTATCTTTCCTCCGCGCAATCACTTTCACTTCTTCATTTTCCGTAACCCCGCCTCCAAAAGCTCTGTGTTGAACATTTTTACGCTACTTTATGTATTACTTAAGCGCTTGCTCCTTTCTCTGTGGGTCTTAGGCTTGTGTCACTGTCTCGCGCTAGCAGTGTCCCGCGCGCTGCTCATTTGTTTGCTGTTCTCTGCGCTCTCTGTACAGTTTTACACAGCGTGAGCCTGGCCCAACGGTATTGGAGCGAATTTCATGATCACCAGATTACATTACACAGGGTCCGTTTTTAGGCATGGGGTAATTACGCGATGTGGCCAGAATCACAGGATGTTGGGCCGAGGTCGGGACTCGAACTCGGTTCAACAGTTCCATGCTAGGCAGCTCTGGCCTCTTCGGTGACCCTACAGACTCTAATGCACACACCCCTTTTTAGGTCTCGCTGAGCCAGCGCATGCGTTGTCAGCGAGACATTTAGTATGTGGGCTACCAAAAGCTGGCTGGCCACGGGCGTGCGGTTACGCGCACAATGACGAGCAGAGATGTCATATGGCTTTCCTCTCTCATCATGGTGCGCGCACATCGCACACCACTCGCCAGCCAGCCTGCTTTCACTTTTGCGCCTCCGTCTTTCCTGCTCTGCTTCAATGCTCCTCCTCCTCCTCCACCACAGAGCAGAGCGTGAGAGATGACGTTACAAAATAAGAAGCATTAAGATTACTGAACATGACCCTCTTATTCAAAAGAAGAAAAGTTCTGACTTACACAAAACCTGTGACCTAGAGGTTTGTTCGCACGCGGATTGCTGCAGAAGCCACTCTTACCCCTTCAACATATCTTTCCCAGCACATACCCGCAACGATACAAATGCATATCACATGTAATGTGCAAAATACCTTTAACAGAACATGGCTTGTTTCACCCATAACAGAAGGCACTCTCTCTTGCGAGATATTTTTTTGTTGTTATCTATTTTAGTTAGTTTTTCACGTACCTCCACCACGTGCCATGAAAGGCCACGGAGCACAAAGTAATCAAAGTAAACCACCCAAGACACATTTGTCACTGTGTCATATGTGTGATACTTTCCATTAGGAATAATTTTGCCTTGTGCGCAAGCACGAGGCGGTGTATTTCTCTACCACTCGTCTTTTGTTTCAGTAATGAATGCTTCCAGGAAGCCGTGGGGTGACCGGCCACTGTCCACTTTGGACACTATGCATCAGAACCGATTCTACAAACGCGTAGCCCTCTGTTCTGCGGGGGAAACGACTTCGGACCTGGACAGACGAATGCCTTGGGTCTGTCAGGCTTGTATGTCTTCCCAGTCCTTGCTAAATCCGTTGTGCATATACAAAGGGCTTTAAGTGGGCCGGGTCCTGTCGGTGCTGCACAGGCAGTTTTTAAAATCAGATACCGAGACGGGTCCCTATCAGGCTCTCCATTTTTATCCTCAGGGTAAACAAAGCCCCTCAACTCTGCAATAGTACAACCCGTCACCGCCTTTAATGTAACTTCAAAAAGACTCGTTTTTCAGTTTTATATAGCGTGAACTTGGAGCGCTTTACATGAGCACCAGTTAAATTACACAAGGGCATATTCATTTTTTGGAATCACAGGACGTCGACTCGAACCTATTTTCGCAGCTGGACGGTCGGCTATCTAGCCTTACGCCACAACTTCGCCCACAAGAGCGAGTAGTATTTTCCATATTATATACCTCAATGCCATAGTTGTTGCTTATTTATCTAATGCAACTTACAACCATTGACAAAGCCAATAGTCCTGGCTGGTTGTAGGTGTAATGTTACTTGTTGTGTTACATATCTGGGTGAAGGGACAGAAGCAGCAAAATACCAGTGGGGCAGCACACTATGCTAAGCACAGATTTTTAATGTAAGTATTTTAAGCCACGCGCTTAATTACAGCGGCCACGCCCCTATGAGAGCCTCCCCCCCACACACAGTTTTTTCATCCCACTTAAAGCCCTGCATATACTTAAAATCTAAAGAGATTTGGTTAGTAAGTTGCGTAGTCCGATGTTGAAAAAAAGAAGAAAGAAAAGAACTCTTAAATTAGCGTAATTAGATATGTTGTGTGCCTACAGCCTCAAAGCTGTTAAACAACACTGCATAGAAAGTATATAGTACAGAGTAGCTGAAAACCTACAGAAACCTTTCAGAAACGCGCATGAGAAACTAGCTCACGCATGTGAAATCTAGCGCTAGACAGATATTTCACACGTGAGGTAGTAATTTTCAGAATAGTAGCAGAAAGCCCTATTGACATCTAATATAGTTTTGCACGTGGAATGAGCAACACACAAATCCTGCTGTGTAAACTATAGAAGTTCAAACAAGGAAAATGTCGTTGTGGTCTTATCTGAAATCTTTGCATAAAATTATCAGTCATTGTGACCTCTCTTCCTGTCTGTCTATTTACATGAGATTTGTTTGCAGGAACTGACGGGCAAGTTTCTGAAAAAGGAAGTTTAACAGCATAAGACTTACTTTTCCAAGAGTTGAACATCACAATAATGGCAACCTTATTTCCAATGGGCATTGGTTCTGTTGACAATGCACTAAAGGCTTGACCCAAAGTAAATTAACTCTTTGTTAATCTTCTATAAAGTTGGACCTAGGATTTTCGGGCAGACACACATGCGCAGAGCAATAAATGACCATGTCATTTACACAGTACATACCAAATGTCAGGGCTCCTATAACTACTCCATCCTGCACGTAATGACGGAAAACAAATCGTACAGTATTTCCTATTTACATGTTCGCCTTGTAGCATAGGAACAATCATGGATTTTACTCCTGGGGCAACGTGCAATGCATCACTCAGTTTAGTCGACGTTTGCCCTGTGGTGACCATAACAAGTCATTCAGCAATTATCTATGTTGCACCTCATCAGGAATTTTAAACGTCTATTGAAAGCATTTGGTTAATAAATTCATAGGACTACAGCTTCATAGAGTGTTCCAATTGTTTAGGTCTCGCTTGCCAGCGCAGATGTCTGCAGACCTATTGTTCCCAAATCACTATACTATATATAGGGTATGCTCTGGCTCCACACAATGGAGTTTGTCTCTGAAATTCTGCTTTGTGTATCCTTACACCTCCTACGGAGTTGCTTAGATTACACAGAATGAGGGATTCGCTTTCATCTCAAAAGTACACCGAATAATGACATTCAGCTCTCATTGATGAACTGTGTACAGAAAATCTTTTTTAGTTTTGCTTTTTTCGCTACAGCAGGTTTTCTTTGTTGCACTATTCAGTTAGCACTCAAAATGCAAGCTGTATCTATTGGTTTGCCAAGGTTTGTTCATAGGGGAGCGTTCTGTTGATGTTCAAGATCTGTGGTATCAGACAAGAGAAAATACATTTTTACCAGCAGAGGTAATTAATACAGTAAGAATGTGTTCTGCTATCCCCTTAGTTAATATGAGCTTTCCTAATAGGTGAACTATTATGTTATTTTAATTTGTATGGTGCACATAAGCCAAGTAAGTGTATAGCCTTGTAGCACTGCGGACTTGCTCAGATTGGGATGTACAACACAATTCGGAGATTCCTCACAGACCCCAGTCGGAATCATCCAGTGTTCAACAGCATGTCCATCACAGGTGGTCATGCTAGATGGAATGTATGTTACTCATTGAGGTTGGAGGTTCCAGCAGAGCAAAATCTTTCCTCTAAACACCTACACCTTAAAACCATCCGTACCATGGAAGGTTTACAATTCATTACTGACCTGCATTGAAGTAGTAAGCTTTACTGCCAGACAAAGTTAAAAGACTTCCAATTTTTAGACACAGAAAGTAAATGTACATGAACTTTTTGACTATTTCCTCCTACAAATAGTATACTTTTGCATTGTTAGGATATGCTTCTGAATATACCTCCTAGCTGAATCGGGACTCGCCCAGGTATATATAGATCAACACAACCCATGGAGTTACACAAAGATCTTTTCTTGTACTGGTGCTTACTCAAGAAAATAAAATGGGAGCAGAAGCAACTTTGGATTAAGGAATTCACCTATGGGGGGGGGGTCAGCAGCCAATAATCCATGCTTAATTCAAGTAAAAAAGTGAGCTACATCCTGCACATAAACCTGTCTGGAACTTTCCCTATCAACGATGAGAATAAAGATTTAGCAGTACACTGAAAATATCCGACTTTTCATGAAATTCCCAATCAATGCCTCTCCATCAAGCAAGCAAGAAGGAATCCATTGTCAATGTCAACAAGACCTGCCCGGGTCCAGGACTGGATCTTTAGGATGAAAATAGACGGATTCACAGCACAACTTGCAAAAACGTAACATCACTTTAATTTCAACTGTCACATTACCTTCAAAATCACGCTCACCAATAAAACACAGGCCACTTTGAACCAACTACACTTAATGCAGAATAAAGATTTGCCTCTATGAGGCCGAGTTCAGCACCATGTCCAAACCATTTTCTTCTTCAACCGTTTCCCAAAGTCAGTGGTCTCCCACTGAAGAGCATTCTTACTGCTTTTGCGAGTCCTAAACTTCCTAAGTTGAATGCTCCCACCCCCTCCCCCCCTCAGATGGGGTTACATTGCCATCACTTCACTGGAAGTCAAGAAATTGAAAAATAAATAAAAATACGGATTGTGGACAGATTTTTAGCACTGCTAATAGAGAACCTGGAAGAGCATTTCTGCCCGTTGCACCTACAGCATCTAATTAAGATGGAAACATTGTCAAGGAGCAACTAATTTGTCATCAGCATCATGGTCAACTAAAGAGAACGTGCATCGTCAACATAACCTTTCAACACACCTTGCTGCCACTCTGAGGCCTCCATAAAGTAATATGTCAAAGGACCCTGAGGCAACATAGCTACACCATGAGGACACAAACTCTACAAAAAATACTACAGATCATGGTCCATCTTCTCCCCTGCTTCCCATACCAGCAGGCTAAGAAAGTTCACTTCATTGTGGAGGCTGCTGACTTTCCTTCTGTGACCCTTCCCAGATTCAAACATAGGTCAAAGTCATGTGACTTGCAGGGTGCCACACCGCTGACGAGTTACGCCTACCCAGAAAAGGAGATCCTTAGTTCATGTAAACTGTTGCCCACCCCTCCTCTTTGTGTACCCCACTGTCACATCTACTGAAACCAACTTCTGCCACCCTAATACCTATGAAACTATGGTTGGTGTTCTGACATCTCACAAAAACCTTTGTGAGGGACCAGTGCAAGGCAAACAAGCATTGGCATAGCCAATAGGTCTCGCTTTTGGGACCTTAGAAGTATTTAGTTTTGCAGCACAATATCCTTGGTGCAACAACATCAGCTGTTGCATGGCTAAACCTTGTACCTTATAAGTGTTTAGCCATGCAACAGTTGATGTTGTTGCACCAAGGATATTGTGCTGAAGTTATCCAACACAATATCCTTGGTGCAACAACATCAAGTGTTGCATGGCTAAACACTTATAAGGTCCCAAAGGCGAGACCTATTGGCTATGCCAATGCTTGTTAAATTTACTCTTCTAATTTAGTTTTAGAAAATATGCTATGATAACAGCAGACTGATCAATGCTTGTGTGCAATTGCGTGCTGCTTTTCACATCTGAGATTTTGTTTCAAATATTTTGCTTGCATTCTTGTAGTTTAAGATATTCGTTTGGGCTGTTTTGTGTGATTTTTCTAGTTTTGTTAAATTAGGAGGCGCGATTTATCTCATAGGCTATCCTTTTCTTGGTCATTGCCCTTCACACGGCTACTATATATTTCCCACCCCTCTGATTCTGCACCTAACCGAAAGGCAGTAACTTGCATTTATACCTATTTTATTCAGAAAGAGCATTTTTCCTAAAACATGTAACTTTTCTTAATCGCGCCGCTTCATTAGGCAAAAACAACGAAGCGGAAAATAATGTCAAATGCTGAAATTAGATTTATAGGGCAATGTGAAGGTAAATGAACTTTTGCTCGAGAATGAGTCAGACCGATGTAATTGTATTAATTAGGAAGATCCTCATAAAAATGCACATGGTGAAAAAACACCTTTGCCACTTCTAGGGCGCTCGCTGCTTGAGAAGTCTGTCACATCATTTCTGCTCATGCTTATTGTATGTTTAATTGTTTGAGGCACTCTTTTCATTCTTCCAAAGTATCATTATTTCAAGCAATACTAATGATAAAGTAAATACCGAAAACTTTGGAAGACTAAAATATAAAAATATATATACTCTCTTAAAACTTCCTAAAAACATGCTATGCAACTCTATGTGGATCAGCCAATTTACTCAGGCCTTCTATTGTGTCCACTTGCAACAGTTTCTACTAAAGTCTCTTTATGAGCAGTGCACAAAGGCCATGACTCTGAGATGTTCGACAATTAATGGGGGAAATACTGTGGCAGAGTAAACATTCTGATTGCTAACTCTCACCCAGTTACAGGACATCACGGGTTTTCAGCCCTGAAATGCGTAGTAACTGACCCAGTTGTTATGATATGTTGGAAATAGTGGGTGTACATTTGGTCACGTGTCTGTAATTTTGAGATTCGATCTGTCTAATAGGTGACCTTGCAAATGTCCAGTCACGTGGGGGGCGGGGGGCGCAGAACGGCTTGCCTAATGACTATTCATTGTGTAGTTTGCTATTGTGGATCCCTTGGTTATATCACAGGGATGGTGTTCTGCCTGGAACAACAGATTACCATCCATGGGTTTGTATTTTTCCTGAAAGAAGCTGTATTAAGAAAAAAAAAAGGAGAAATCCTGTTTGGGAAGAAATGAGGGGCAGTGGGAGAAGCAGGCAGTGGTCTCCTAAATGTCCCCGCTGAGGCCCCCCAACTCAGTTCCTAAAAGGGTAGATGTTCAATGGGGGCAGCTTCCCCTTTACAAATAAGTTTCCTCCTTTGGAGTGTTAACTTTTCAATGGTTGGTAACCACATTTGCAGTCACTAGCCAGGGGGGGGGGTTGGTACAGGTACAAGTAAGAGCAGAGGGGCGGTAGAAGGCTCATTTATTTATTATTTAATATTTATGAGGCAACTCATTTTATTCTCCCTATCCTGTTGTAATTCGACTCCCCCCGCAGCGCCCCGTCCCATCACACCGCCCCACTGCTTTTACCTGTACCGGCCGCACCTGTCCCAAGCTATTAATACCTCTCATCAAGATTCACATTTAGGAGTGGATTCCCACTTCAAACCCCCTCCTAAACTCAATTGAGAATGAGTGGAAAAATCCCTGTTGTGATTTGGAAAGGGTTTTTGAAATTACTTAAGGAGTTTGGTACATTAAGAAACCACATTTTGCGATCAAAAATCCTGTGATTTTGTAAACCATGGGTTTGTGATTGCAGGATCTTTTCGTACATCTTGGTCAACATGCTGGACCTGGAAATACTAGGTCCTTTTGTACATTTGGTTCCCAAATTAGGTAATTTTTCCGCCGACATTTACCACCTGCAATCAGCTGGTGGAAAACATCAATAGAAAAGTGTTTGGTTGTACTAGAAGCAGTCCTAAAATTGGTAAAATGTGGACCTGTTGGGGTGGCATCCCACCTGCGCGTATTTTTCCACCCAACTTGTAATGAGGCCTTTAAGATATTTTGGGGGAATGTCGTACATAGCACTATGCGCAAGGCAAAGTACTTTGAAATTGATCAGATATGCGCTAAGGAGCCAACAGAGAGCGCTGGACGAGTGAACACATGATCAAATGTTCATGCTCTGTAAATCAAGGGGGCTAGTTGATTTAGAATGAGCTGCAGACATTTTAAAAATAATGTCACATTCTTGATGAACAGTAAAGTGTCATAATCCAGGCAGTTGACAATGTTTGTCATTAACTAAATTTCCTTATTAGGGTGGGCAATTTAGGTTTTAAATCTATAGTAGGTGGACGTGAAACCGTAGGCAATTTTCTGGATTTGATCTCCCTACCCCAGACCAAATAAAGGGTGGCTGGAGGTAAAATGCCCTGCAGTACAAATATTACTTATTCCTTTCAGTGAGGAATGCGAGGAATGCATTTGTAGTCCAGCTGTGTCAGGTGCAATGTACTAACCTTAATGGTAATTACAAAGTTAATTATACCACCCAGCCCCTTGTAAGTATCTCCACAGCAGAGGAACCTATTTTCAATGCATGACTGCAGGAACACAAGAGAGACCCTGATGGCAGGCATGGCACACAAGCTTCCCTCCTGGGAAAGTTGCTTTCAAGAATCCTGAGGTTATGGGTTCCAGGTGATGTAATTACTTTAATACAATTATCATTAAGGCAATTAAATTGCCTGGCAGCTGACAGTGCTCCTAAAATCAACTGTGTGGGGCTTGAATATATTTTTTTCGCCTGCATAGTAACCTTGATTCGGTTGTGAAGGCAGGAAAAAAACCTGTCAACGTTTGTTTTTTAAGAAAATTGTACAGAAAGTTTTCCTACCCCTATTCCATGCAATTCAGCACAAGGATAGGTAGCTTCTGCTTTAAAGTCCACAAGTGGAGAAATAGCTAGAGGTCACTGAAAAGACCTAAGCTGACAATGGGAGATTACCATTTAATTTGACACCCAGGGGCTGATACACAAAAGTCAATTTACAATTTTGTGTAAGTTTACAATTTTTTTTGTATTCACAAACTACAGGTTAATGGTATGTTTATGACTTCGAAGACTACGCAGTCTGGGCGGAGAACTCAGCATCTAAAAAGTTAGGTCTGTTCTATCTTTTCTTGTGCTGAGTTCTCCGCCCTGATTGCGGAGTCTCCATAGCCGTACACACACTATTAACTCAGAGTTTGTGAATACAAAAAAAACTGGTAAACAACTTTTCTATGAGCCGAGTTCTTCGTCCTGACTGGAGATTCTCTAAAGTCGCAAACTCACTATCAACTCATTTTTTGTGAATAAAAAAAACATAGTAAACTTACACAAAAGTCTAAGTATACTTTTGTGAATCAGGCCACAAGTTTTTTTATTAGGTCCCACTTTTTTATGAGGGCCACCACCAGGAAAATCTGCTAACTTGTAGAGCTGAGATGAGTCTTTTCAGAGACCACATTATTCGCTGCTATCAGTGCACCAAATAGCTGTCCCAGATCTCTATAATCATTGTTGAACCTTTTTTAGATGAGATACTAATTGTAGGAGAGTAGGATCTGCCTCTTATGGTTACCCCCACTTTTTGCTGCTATAACACTCTTTTTCGACTTTGGTCTGGCTGGGGCCCTGCTATTAAAGACCCCAGCCTAGCTGCTTCCTCTCTAAATGGATTCCATGTACTTTAGGTACACTCCAGATGGGATTCTGGGGTACCCTTGTGAGTCCTTAGTATATGGTATACTATGTACCCAGGGCATAGGTACCCCAGATGCCTACCAGGGGCTGAAGCATGTATTATGCCACCCCTGGGAAGCCCTCCAAAATGACACCACAGGTTTGACACTGCAGCCTGGGTAAGGTGGTGCATGCACCCCTTACTGAGATATAGGTTCACTGTATCTCACCTATCACTGCACATAGAAACCAATCAGTCACCCCTATGGCAGGCCTTATCAATCCTGAAGGCAGGGTGCTTGGTTGTATGTGAGAGGGTGCCCAGGCATGAGCTGAGCCCCTCTGCAGCCTTCAGAACTATCCTCCGGGGTTGTCAGTGGTGCAGCCTGACTATATACTCTTAAATGCATTATAACCCAATAGTAAATGCTAACTTTGGACTGGCTGCAAGGAAATGTCATGTTTGGTGTCAAACACCTTGGAATCATACCCCCACACCAGTAACTGGTGTGGGAGTATGATCCCACCCTTCTATAGGGAGAGACATGACAGCACCGGTATACCCAGTACCAACTTAACTGAGCCCTGGCATCACAAAATGGATGCTGCAGCCACAGACATGGGTCTGGCCTCCTGCTGCTGGCCGAAACTCCATCAGGGGAGGCCTGGACAATAGGTTTCCTGTCACAGGGAGGTGTAACCACCTCCCAGATAGGCTGATGTGTATTGGGGCTGGGTGGGAGCACTCTCAGAATGCTTTGAAGTCCTGCACTGGGTGCACATTTTGTGTCCCTGTGCATAGTCCAGCTCAAACCGGTTCAGGGGCTTCCATCCCCTACTCTGGCGCGAAACTGGACAAAGGAAATGGGTGTAGCTACCCCTCTTTCCAAACCCTCCCATAGGTGGGTCCCCTGAGTTAGTCCAACCCATTTCTTCGGTATAAGTAAGGAACCCCCGGTAACAGGACTTTAGATATCCCTGGACGAAACTCTGCAACTGAATCCTGGAACTTTGATGCTCTACTCAAGACTAGAGGACTGAAGAAATATCCCTTGGGGTCAAGGAGTGACTCCCCTGCTTGGCAGGCGACAACAAAGCAATTGCCGGTCTGCATCTCCGAAGCTTCCGCCAGACTCTGAAGTATCTGCAGCCCAGGAAGAGGATTTTCAGACTTCTCGGAGGGCGACCTGAGTGCGCAGCAAAGCTGAGATCCGCAGCCCTCGTGAGTAACGTGGAACCGGAACTCCTGGTCACCATGCACATTTGCAAGTGCATTAACTTCCCGACGTCTCTCGAAGTTGTGCTTTGGGTTACTTGTAGCCTAAACCCTGAGCACCATCTGCACCGAAGATTGTGGGCCTACACTCCCCGAGTGTTCTGAAAGCATGCTTCTTGCATTCCAGCTTGAGGCTCCTTCGCGATCCCTGGTCCGTCGACTGGTGGGTCCCTGTGAAGGGAATTTGATTTTCCTTGGGCTTCCCTGGTTGCTCCAGATGTGCCCTGACTCCCCACCATGTGGTGAGTCCCTCAGACCTTGCTGGTCTGCACCAAGGAATGTTTCTCTTTTCTGCGTGGGTTGCTGTTGCCAAAGCTTGTTGTGTCCAAACCGGGCACCGATGCTGCAGCACTCGACATCCTTTGTGGGACAGCTCGAATCCAGGTCCTGTCATCCTCGACGCCTCCTGGTCCTCGTGGCTGAAGTCAAGCTTCACCTTCTTCACCTGAAATCTCCCGACATCGGTGGGCATTCGCCTATCGTGCACCTGGTCACTGACTAGTGACCCAGACTCTGTCCCCTCTGCTTTCAGGTTCTTCTCGACTTAGATCCAGGCTTGGATCTCTCCGGACGCTTCACATCTTTCTGGCAGCAGCAGTAATTCACCAGCTCCCATTGAAAACGTCGAAGTGACCCGCCACCATTTGACACCTATGGTGAACAACCATTACAACGCAACTTTTACAACGCACTGCCATTACAACGAAACTGTTACAACGCAAATGCTGTGACAACGCATGCCATTACAACGCAAGTCTTTACATCGACTTGCACTAGATGGCGTGCTAACATTAAAAATAGTGTAGTTTACTATCCAAACACCTTCCCTACTGCAACGTGGACTGGAGTTAGAATAGTAAATTACCCTTTTTTAATGTTAGCACGCCATCTACTGCAAGTCGATGTAAAGACTTGCGTTGTAAAGACTTGCGTTGTCACAGCATTTGCGTTGTAAAAAATTTGTTGTAACAGCATGCGTTGTAACATCATGCATCCGACACCTATGCACCCGGCTTCCCTGGGTGAGGTAACTCGAGTACTCCGATGCTCCCGTGGGTGTTGACCCTAGAACTTCCTAAGTCCAAAAGGGTTTGGTCTTAACGCATATCTAAGTGTCCCTAATCTTTAAAAATCTAACCGCGACTTTCCCCATAGAAGCTAACAGGAGCTCGCGGCTGTGTTCTCACACTGCACACGACCTTGTGGGTCCCCTGTGTCACTACCTTGGGTGGTTCCTTGGGGTCCCAGTGATTCTACAGGCTCTATGCCTTGTGTCTAGTTTAGTCATGAGTCTTATATCACAATTTTAGTATATGGTTTGGCTCGCCCCTAGGGCCTGATGTGTATTTGCACTATTTCATTGTACTATTTGAAGTGTGACATGTGTTTTGACCTCTAGCCTCATAAAGAGACTAGTAGGGTGTGTTTAGAAATAAATACATATATTTTATATATATACCTGGTGTGGTTGCCTTTCATTTAGCCATTCAAGAGATTATAGACAGGTAAAACAAGCTGCTTCACATTCCTTCAAGACTTAGCCTGAAGGCTGATCTCCATAGCTACCACTAGGATAGCTTTCAATAAAGGTTGTCTTTAACCTATCATCAATAAGGGGTTGTTTGGACTGGTACAAGGTGCCCACTATAACTAGTGGACGGCATATACCAGGCCAACTTCTCACATTGGTGTGCAGCGTGTGGGATTCCAGCTTGCTATTGTTTTACCAGATAATCTCAATTGAGTGACTAACTGAAAACACTAAAGGTACCCGAGGTACATATAATACAAGCTTTAGAATACAGTAAGTTCTACTGAACTTAGAGTTGTGTGTTAAGGACTTAGCACACCCTTTCTACAACTCAAGAGAGTTTCAGTAGGCCACACTAGAGTAGGTAGTGCAATACACCACACATCACTAGTAATGTCTTCAAGGCCAGGAACCAGTGGGTCCCTGCCAGAAGCCCATGGGCTTCTTCCCTCCAACTATGATAACCTCCCATTCTTGGAATTGCGAGCATTTTGCAGTACTAGGAGACTGAAGACAGGCAAAGGTCCAACCATCCAACACCTCATAGAGGTACTCAGGCTGGATGATCTCAGAAGACCTATAGGGTCTGAAGGGGCAGGCAGAGTGGGTGGGTCAGCAGTTGAGGAAGGGCCTAGGGGTGAAATTCCCCATGACTTGACCTCTAATGCTGACCAGGAAGATGACTTCTTGACCGGAATAATCCAGCTCCCATGGAAGATGAGGGGGAGGGCCACAATGTACCCCTCTTTGTCCCTTCTGGAAGAGTTGGTGGTGGGCCTAGAAGGTCCAGATCTCCCTCAGTGGAGTCTAACCATTCTGGTTCATCCATAGGGACCTCTATCTCTTCTCATAGGAGGGAAACCTCCCAGGAGAGGAGAGAGAGACTGCTGAAGTATGAGGAAGCTCAGCCTAACATCAGAAAGCAGCAATTGACCTTAGACAAGGAAGCCCTAGAGCTCTTGAGAGCTAGAAAAAAGATGGGACTAGAGTCCCATGGTGGCAGCAACGTCCCTATTGTTAGGGAGAGGTCTCATGACCATAGAAACCTAGATAAGATTGTCCTTCCCTACAAGAGTGGGGATGACATCCACAAATGGATTGCTGCACTGAAAAGGGCCTGGAAAGTTCAGAGGGTCCCCCAGGAGCAGTGGGCAGCAATCTTATGGCTCTCCTTTGCAGACAGAGGTAGAGATAAGCTGCTCCTCACTGTTAGAGAGGAGGATGCTGATGATTATACCAGTCTGAAAAGTGCATTGATTGAAGGGTTTGGCCTAACCACTGAACAATATAGGTTAAAGTTCAGAGATACCCAAAAGGAACAAAATCAAGACTGGGTGGACTTTGTAGATTGTGCTACTTAGGCTCTGGATAGATGGTTACTTGGCAGCAAGGTGCATGACTTTCAAGGATTGTACAATTTAATTATGAGGGAGCAGATCCATAAAATTTGTCAAAATCAGCTGTTGCACCAGTACCTGGTGGACTCAGATCTGACCTCTCTCAAGGTGAAGCAGAAGGTTGAGAACCAAGGCGGTGACCAGAAGAAGCAAGATTCTAAGAACTCTGACAAGGGTGGAGAGAAGGGTAAAGACCAGAAGTCTTCACAAGGTCCCCACAAGTCTTCTTCAGGGGGTGATTCCCAATCTAATAAAGGTAAAGGCCAAAAGAACCCATGGTGCAAGATATGTAAGCAGAAAACTCACTGGACTACTGATTGCACCAAGTCCAAAGACTCAACTCCAGCCACCATTGCCCCTAAGGCAACCATTCCCCCTAGTGCAGCTACAGTTGGTGGTGGTAATACTCAGAATAAGGGTGTAGTAGGGTTAACCCTGGGTTCTGAGATGGACTCTGGCCCAGTCAGAGTTCCAACTCAGGTTGTCCTGATCTGTGATGGGGGCATGGATATGTCCCCCTTTGTGAGTCCCAGTAACTTGGGAAAATACAGACAGCAGCCTTTGATTAATGGAAAAGAGGCTTAGGCATTCAGGGGCACAGGAGCAAGTGTCACAATCGTGACAAAAGATCTTGTGGATCCTGGGCAGATTATACTTGGTGAAATGTACCAAGTGACCAATGCTAGCAATGTCAGAACAGACCATTCTCTGACAGTTGTTAACTTCTCCTGGGGAAGGGTAACTGGCCTTAAGAAGGTTGTGGTAAGTGCAGACCTACCTGTTGAATGCTTGCTTGGCAATGATCTGGAAACTTCAGCTTGGGCTGAAGTGGAGCTCAGGACACATGCAGAAATGCTAGGGATCCCTGCTCATGTCTTTGCTGTGACTAGGTTACAGGCCAAAATGTCTAACACTGGACCGGCCATGGAGTCTGAAAGAATGGACCAGGTGCCTCCCAAGAGGAGGAGCAGTAGAGTAATGGCAGAGCCTCCCCACTGACTCAGAATACTGGTCAGCTTCCTGAGGGAGATGATCTTGGACCTGGAGAAGGAACTGTCCCAGAGGAGCTTGAACCTGACCAGGTTGAGTTCCTGGGGACAGGGGGGCCTTCCAGGGCAGATCTGAGCCAGGAGCAGAAAACCTGCCCCTCTCTTGACTCCCTCAGAACGCAAGCTGCTGATGAGGCGGCTGGGAATGCTAGTGGTACCCATAACATTTATTGGGATGATGGACTCCTTTATTCAGAGTGTAGAGACCCCAAGCCTGGTGCTTCCAGGAGGTTGGTTATACCTCTGAAGTTTAGGTGCATTCTATTGACACTAGCCCATGATATTCCCTTAGCAGGACACCTGGGCCAAAACAAGACCTGGGACAGAATTGTCCCTCACTTTCACTGGCCCCAAATGTCTGAAGACACTAAGGAGTTTTGTCGCTCCTGTGTGACCTGCCAAGCCAGTGGCAAGGCAGGTGGAACCACAAAGGCCCCCCTGATACCACTACCTGTGGTGGGGGTTCCCTTTGAGAGGGTAGGGATTGACATTGTTGGTCCCATAGATCCTCAAATTGCATCTGGGCACAGATTTATCCTGGTGGTGTTGGACCATGCCACTAGGTATCCAGAAGCCATTCCCTTTAGGACCACTACAGCACCTGTGGTGGCAAGGGCCCTCCTGGGAATTTTCTCAAGAGTGGGCTTCTCTAAGGGGTTAGTATCTGACAGAGTTGCAAACTTTATGTCCAGCTACTTGACTGCAATGTGGAAGGAGTGTGGAGTGAATTACAAATTCACCACTCCCTATCACCCACAATGCAATGCTTTAGTTGAGAGATTCAACAAAACCTTAAAGGGCATGATCAAAGGTCTCCCAGAGAAGCTTAGGCGCAGATGGGACATCCATTTGCCCTGCCTTTTGTTTGCCTAAAGGGAGGTGCCACAAAAGGGGGTTGGTTACAGCCCTTTTGAACTTTTGTTTGGCCATCCTGTTAGGGGTCCTTTGTGTCTGGTGAAGGAGGGATGGGAGTTACCTCTCAAACCCCCTAAACAGGACATAGTGGACTATGTACTTGGTCTCTGCTCCAGGATGGCTGGGTATATGAAAAAGGCAAAAAAATCTCGAGGCTAGCCTGGAATTGCAAAAAGGCCTGTCATGACCAAAAGGCTGTACTGACTGTTTACCAGCCAGGACAGAAAGTGTGGGTGTTGGAGCCTGTGGCCCCAGCAGCCCTAAAGGACAAATGGAGTGGCCCCCATACAATTGTTAAACAGAAAGGGAAGGTCACCTACTTGGTAGACCTTGGAACCCCAATGAGTCCCCATAGGGTACCTCATGTCAACAGACTAAAACCACATGTTGACAGGGCAGACATGGGCTTGCTCACAGCTACTGATGAGGGACAGGAGGAAGAGAGCGACCCACTCCCTGACCTGCTCTCTCAGAACCCTGATGATGGATCAGTAGATGGTGTAGCCTTGGCAGGCAGCCTCACTGTCCAGCAACAAACTGACTGCAGAAAACTTCTCAGCCAGTTTAGGCATATTTTTTCTCTGACTCCAAGTCAGACCACCTGGTGCACTCATGAAGTGGATAGTGGGGACAGTCTGCCTGTGAAGAATAAGATCTACAGGCAACCTGATCATGTCAGGGACTGTATAGGGACAGCAGTCCAAAAGATGTTGGATTTGGGAGTCATTGAACCCTCAGATAGCCATTGGACTAGTCCAGCAGTCCTTGTGCCTAAACCTCACACCAAAGATGGCAAGAGAGAGATGAGGTTTTGTATGGACTACTGGGGTCTCAATGCAGTCACTAGGACTGATATCCATCCCATCTCAAGGGCAGATGAGCTAATAGATACTTTGGCCTGAGCCAAGTTTCTAAGCACATTTGACTTGACAGCTGGCTACTGGCAGATCAGACTAGCTGATGATGCAAAGCCAAATACATGATTTTGTACCCTTAGTGGGCACTATCAATTTGTGGTAATGCCCTTTGGTTTGAAGAATGCACCTGACAAAGGTTGGCGAATCAAGTCCTTACAGGCCTGGAAGACTATAGTGCAGCATATCTTGATGATATTGCTGTCTTCAGCTCCACCTGGGAGGATCACCTGGTCCACCTGAGGAATGTTTTGGAGGCCCTGCAAAAAGCAGGCCTCACTATCAAGGCTACTAAGTGCCAGATAGGACAGAGTCAGGTTGTGTACCTGGGCCACCTTGTAGGTGGAGGCCAGGTTCGACCATTGCAGAGCAAAATCCAGACCATAATGGACTGGGTTGCTCCCACTACCCAGACTTAGGGGAGAGCCTTCTTAGGCCTGACTGGGTATTACAGAAGATTTGTCAAGGGGTATGGATCAATAGTGACACCCCTGAATGACTTAACCTCTAAGAAAACCCCAAAAAAGGTTCAGTGGACAGCTAACTGTCAAAAGGCATTTGATGACCTGAAGCAGGCCATGTGCACTGCTCCCATTCTGCAAAGTCCTGATTACTCCAAAAAGTTCATTGTACAAACAGATGCATCTGAGTTGGGGGTAGGGGCTGTACTGTCACAGTTGAATGATGAAGGTCAGGATCAGCCAGTAGCTTTCATAAGCAGAAGCTGACCCCCAGAGAGAAACGTTTTGTCAGCCATTGAGAGGGAGGACTTTGCTGTGGTTTGGGCTCTGAAGAAGTTGAGGCCATACTTGTTTGGTATTCACTTCATTGTTCAGACCAACCATAAGGCCCTCTTATGGCTAAAACAGATGAAGGGTGAAAACCCCTAACTTTTAAGGTGGTCCATTTCCCTACAGGGGATGGACTATACAGTGGAACATGGACCTCGGAGTAACCATGCCAATGCAGATGGACTCTCCAGATATTTCCACTTAGAACATGAAGACTCAACTGGTCAAGGTTAGTTTAATGTCCCTGCGTTTGGGGGGGTTGTGTAGGAGAGTAGGGTCTTCCTCTTATGGTTACCCCCAATTTTTGGTGCTGTAACACTGTTTTTCGACTTTTAGTCTGGCTGGGGCCCTGTTATCCAGGACCCCAGCCTAGCTGCTTCCTCTCTAATTTGATTCCATGTACTTTAGGTACACTCCAGATTGGATTCTGGGGTACCCTTGTGAGTCCCTAGAATATGGTATACTATGTATCCAGGGCATAGGTACCCCAGAGGCCTACCAGAGGCTGAAGCATTTATTATGCCACCCCTGGGAAGCCCTGCAAAATGACACCACAGGTCTGCTACTGCAGCCTGGGTAAGGTGGTGCATGCACCCCTTACTGAGATATAGGTTCACTATATCTCACCTATCACTGCACATAGAAACCTATCAGTCACCCCATGGCAGGCCTTATCAATCCTGAAGGCAGGGTGCTTGGTTATATGTGAGAGGGTGCCCAGGCATGAGCTGAGCCCCTCTGCAGCTTTCGGAATCTATCCTCTGGGGTTGTCAGTGGTGCAGCCTGACCATATACTCTTACGTGCATTATAACCCAACGGTAAATGCTAACTTTGAACTGGCTGCACGGAAACATGTCGTGTTTGGTGTCAAAACCTTGGAATCATACCCCCACACTAGTAACTGGTGTGGGAGTATGATCCCACTCTTCTAAAGGGAGAGACATGACAGCACTGGTATACCCAATACCAACTTAACTGAGCCCTGGCATCACAAAATGGATGCTGCAGCCACAGACATGGGTCTGGCCTCCTGCTGCTTACCGAAACTCCGTCAGGGGAGGCCTTAACAATAGGTTTCCTGTTACAGGGAGGTGTAACCACCTCCCACACAGGCTGATGTGTATTGGGGCTGGGTGAGAGCACTCCCAGAGTGCTTTAAAGTCCTGCACTGGGGACACATTTGGTGTCCCTGTGCATAGTCCAGCGCAAACTGGTTCTGGGGCTTCCAGCCCCTGCTCTGGCGTGAAACTGGACAAAGGAAATGGTTGTGGCCACCCCTCTTTCCAAACCCCCCATAGGTGGGTCCACTGAGTTAATCCAACCCCTTTCTTAGGTATAGGTAAGGAACCCCTGGCAACAGGACTTTAGATATCCCTGGACAAAACTCTGCAACTGAATCCTGGAACTTCGATGCTCTACTCAAGAGTAAAGGACTGAAGAAATCTCCCTTGGGGTCAAGGAGTGACTCCCCTGCTTGGCAGGCACCAACAAAGCAATTGCCAGTCTGCATCTCCGAAGCTCCCGCCGGACTCCGAAGTATCTGCAGCCCAGGAAGAGGATTTCCGAACTTCTCAGAGGCCCACCGAGTCCCCAGCAAAGCTGAAACCCACAGCCCTCGTGAGTAACGTGGAACCGGAACTCCTGGTCACCGTGCACATTTGCAAGTGCATTGACTTCCCGACTTCTCTTGAAGTCTTGCTTAGGGTTACTTGTGGCCCAAGCCCCGAGCAACATCTACACTGAAGATTGTGGGACTACACACCCCGAGTGTTCGTGTGCCCACTTCTTGCATTTCAGCTTGAGGCTCCTTTGCGATCCCTGGTCCGTCAACTGATGGGTCCCTGTGAAGGCAACTTTGATTTTCCTTGGGCTTGCCTGGTTGCGCCTGATGTGCCCTAACTTCCCACTGCGTGGTGAGTCCCTCAGACCTTGTTGGTCTGCACCGAAGCATATTTCTCCTTTCTGCGTGGGTTACTGTTGCCAAGGCTTGTTGTGTCCATTTCGGGCACCGGCACTGCAGCACTCGACATCCTTTGTGGGACAGCTTGAATCCAGCTCCTGGTTGTCCTCAACGCCTTCTGGTCCTTGTGACTGACAAGTCAAGCTTCACCTTCTTCACCTGAAATCACCCGACATCAGTGGGCATTCACCTATCTTGGCCCTGGTCACTGGCTAGTGACGCAGACTCTGTCCCCTCTGCTTTCAGGTTCTTCTCGACTTCGATCCAGGCTTGGATCTCTCCGGACACTTCGGATCTTCCCGGCAGCAGCACTTCTTCGTCAGCTCCCATTGAAAACGACAACGCGACCCAACACCATTTGACACCTATGCACCTGGCTTCCCTGGGTGAGGTAACTCGAGTACTCTGGTGCTCCAGTGGGTGTTGACCCTAGAACTTCCTAAGTCCAAAAGGGTTTGGTCTTAGCTCATCTCTAAGTTTCCCTAATCTTTAGAAATCGAACCGTGACTTTCCCCATAGAAGCTAACGGGAGCTCGCTGCTGTGTTCTCACACTGCACACGGTCCCCCGTGGGTCCCCCGTGTCACTACCTTGGGTGGTTCCTTGGGGTCCTAGTGATTCTACAGGCTCTAGGCCTTGTGTCTAGTTAACTCGTGGTTCTTATACCACTATTTTAGTATATGGTTTGGCTCGTCCCTAGGGCCTGACATGTATTTGTGCTATTTTACTGTACTACTTGAAGTGTGACTTATGTGTTTTGACCTCTAGCCTCATAAAGAGTCTAGTAGGGGGTGTTTAGAAATAAATACATATATTTTATATATACACCTGGTGTGGTTGCCTTTCATTTAGCCATTCAAGAGATTATAGACAGGTAAAACAAGCTGCTTCACATTCCTTCAAGACTTAGCCTGAAGGCTGCTCTCCATAGCTACCACTAGGATAGTTTTCAATAAAGGTTGTCTTTAACCTATCATCAATAAGGGGTTGTTTGGACTGGTGCAAGGTGCCTACTATAACTAGAGGACAGCATATACCAGGCCAACTTCTCACACTAATATTAAACATAGCCATAACGAGGACACACATCTCATTGGCATTCAATCAGAAATGGAAAACATGAGACTGGATGAGCTGAGACAGCAGCTGAAGTCATACACTAAACACACTAGGAAATATATTCCAATAGCTGGCGGGAAAAGGAGAATTTGATAAGGGGTGAACCTGGGTAGTGTCAGTCAGACCAAGTGAGGGCGAACTGCAGTGATTTAAATGGAGAAGACCTGTCAGACTTTGAGCTCCTGCAACTATTTTATGTGCCAGGGTGACTACGAAGACTTCTCATCTGGTTCCATAACAAACATTTGTATAGTATTGTACCTTCTTTGTAGGAAGAGATCAAACTGAGACAGTAAGTACCTTCACTTCTAATTATTGAATCCAAGAGCTGGTAAGTGGTGTGTCTACAAATGTATTTGTAATACATAGAGACAATGCCTGAAGATAAGAAGGATATTACCAAAGAGCAGAAAATGTGAGGTCTGACTTCTGGACTTTGATATTCTCTGTGAAGTCAGACTTACTGTTACATGGGGCCCGATTCACAGAACTAACTTAAGACAAAATCCTAAACTTACTACCATTTTTGGTATTCACAGGAGGCACTTACTCATTTTGGTATTCACAGAAGGCACTTACTCATTTCGGTATTCACAGAAGTTAGGAGTCCTAACTTTAGGACTCCTAAACGCCTTCTGTGAATACCGAAAGTCTTAAAGTTAGGATTTTTTTCAGTTTAGGAGTAGTAAAGTTAGGAGTCCTAACTTTACTGCTTCTAAACTGAGAAAAATCCTAACTTTAAGACTTTCAGTATTCACAGAAGGCATTTAGGAGTTCTAAAGTTTGGACTCCTAACTTTACTACTCCTAAACTGAGAAAAATCCTAACTTTAAGACTTTCGGTATTCACAGAAGGCATTTAGGAGTCCTAAAGTTAGGAGTCCTAAAACTATATGTTTATATATATGTATATATATTCACCACTTCCAGTTGCCAATATGTTCCAGAAAGATGACACAGCAAATTGAAGGTAAGGCTCCAATCTTTTTATTTCATTTGAAAGGCTGCTACGCGTTTCTGCAGGATTCCCTGCCTTGCTCACACATCGAGCACCATTTCGTTTCCACAATTTAAACTCTTTTTTTCTGACATCAAATGTTCATGGAGATCAACAATAGACTATATGTGTGTCTATTTTTCAAATTGTTACACACTGTTTTATATTTATAATGCCCTCATTTTCCAACTACTTTTCTGTTTCATGCACACATGTATTGTTTTCATTTTATTCTTTCATTTTCTTTTCTTTTTTTATCAACTACTTATGTCAGAATGGCTGTTGACTACTTTTTACATACAGATCAACTAACTTTATTGTGCCATATTTAACTTATCATGTTTTGGAGCTAGATCTCTTACTGTTTCGCAAAGGCATTTGGTTTATATGCTGACCATGTAATCACCTGCTGCCACCAGGGTCTCACTTTATGGAATGACAGTTCTCAGAGTGAAAACATTTCTGTATTCAGTCGTTCTGTATGGAAATATCAGCCATTGTATGGATATTCCAACTCTTTTCGTTCCATCCACCTATAATTGTGTAATTGCATTTATTGGTTGGTGTAAAAAGTGCAAGTGCTTTGTGCAAATCTATTTGAGAATAAAGTGCAAGTGCACTGAATCACAACCTCTCAAGATAGCAGCATGTTGCAAATTTCTTCGCTCCTACAGAATCTCAATATACCGCTTAGTGCACAGACCTGACATGAATGCTATTTTTAATTCTGCTAATATAAAATAAAACATTTGCTCAAAAGTATATTTGTGCAAAATTACGCAAAGACAATAAAGTGCCAGTGCACCTACGTATTATAGCAGCATAGTCTAATTTCACAATAATGTGCAAATTGTGCAAAATTGTGCACATTTTAAAAGTGTATGTGCTTTAAAGTATACCATTATTCCCTCTCGGGATAACATTTCTAACACAGGTATTCCTATGCTTTTTGTGCAAATTGTGCAGATGTTCTTCAATATGTACTAAAGTGCAAGTGCCTGTTACATTAGCAGATTCCCATTTAGCATTTTCTATTAGGGTACTGTCAACACCTCATTTGCCTTTGTTAATATAGATTACATCCCTCAGGTCTAAGCACTTGTTAACATGATCCTAATATATTAATTCCTGTACCTATAAAGATCATTAAAAAAGTTATGTTATGTATAAAATATATCAACTAGCCCAACTAGAGTTCATACTTTCTCCTATTAATCTATCTTACACTGAAGAACATTCCTGCAGAAATGTCTAAGATCTTAAAGATAATCTTAAAGAAAAGAGGAAGATTTACAGAACTGGGCTTCATTTCATTTTTCAGTTATTTAGGTCAAGTCAACATACATTTCTTCGTCACTGTTTAGCCCATTTGGAGTTTTGCATTCAAACATCAGGATATACCTCTATTCCAATTTCCTCAAATTGCCTTCTCTGTTCCCACCTCTCCTTCATCTCGGGACCAAATCTACTAGAGGATGTCCTAGCCCCGACCCTGTTCTCCCTCTTTTTAAATGGTCAAATTGAAACCTTATTGGCAGTGAAAGATATAGACTCACCGAGGTTAGCGAACCGCAAAATACCAGCTTTAATGTTTGCGGACGATACGCTGCTTGTCAGGGTCAAGGTGACGTTCTCCTGAAGTGCTTGCACAGGAACAGAGATGCTAGTTCCCAACTCCCTCTACAAGGCAGCCAGAGTTCCAATAATATTCACCTGGACTCCGCAACTACCCTACAGGGGGAAGGGGGGAGTGGATAAAATAATAAACCAAGAAAAGACTGGTCCTGAAACACCGGTTCTCTACTATTCTCCTCAGCTTCTTCTTAGCGCTGCTGGCTGCTCTTGTAAATGAGAACCTTAAAACAAGAACACAACACGATAACTATCAAATTCCCTTCTACTCCTAAACCTCCCTCTATGTGTTAACACCTACCCTGGGTTTCAAGCACTGTGCCCCTCTTCTGTATGTCTGTCTTCTTGTGTTGTGCTTTTATATTCCTTTCTGTAGGTCTGGATACTCTTCCAACTCCTTTCTCTACAAAACATCTTTCTATTAGTTTATTCTCATAACCTCTTTTCCTTTTAAATTCGTTTACCTTGAAATTTACTACTGGTTGACTTACTTCTAGAGTGGAGTATTCTAGCTAGTCTTCTTCTTCTGTGAATTCTTCTTGTAGTGTGTTTCACTAACGCCAATACTATTCTAAGCTCTAGCTTGTGTATTCCTTGCTTTTCCCTTATTTCTAGTTATTTACTACTTGGAACTGTGGTGAGTATATTTCTTCGTATTGTCTTTTTCAACACTATTGCATAACACGTCTGTCTATTTTCCTCAGGTTGAATTACCGATTACTATGACTATTCAGGTAAGTCTTCTATGCGATCTTTTACTATCATATTCTTTTTTCATTCAATCTCTCATGCCTCCCAATTGTACTTAGTTTCGGTCTTCTCTTTTGTGTCACAGGATGGCGCCAAAAGACCTCCGAAGTTCTGCTCTGGAAAACGGAGAAGTAATTGGAAGTCTTCTCGAAGGTAGGAGTGAATTCGTCGTCTTTTCCGTCTCTGTGGAATTTTCAGAATTCACTTCTATTATTTCTCACAGAGTTATGTATCGTTCCTGACTAGGAAAACTATTCTGTTAGCACTAACGCTGACTAACCAACTCTAATTCTGCTCTAAACTCTTTTACTCGAGAGCTCTAATTTCTAGCTGCGATTCTCTGAATTACCTCAGTGAAGTGCGCATTCCTCTTGGAGCGCGCGCCTCACCTAACCTCTGGACACCTGTGAGAGAAAGACTAGACTGCCGCTATGCTTCCAGCGTGGCCGCCATCTTGGAATTCCTTTTTCTGTTTAATTCAGTCCATAGATTGTTCTTTGCCCGTCTGTTCAGTCTTAGGCGGCAGAAAGACCCCAGCGTTGCCCCCATTACCGCCTCTTCGTCCTCTGGAGGCCTGACACTGCTACTGTCTAAGACTCCTATAGGTATGCAGCGGGTACTGGAGGAGTTCTGCACATTTTGCAGGAAGAGGAAACTAGAGATAAACCTCCAGAAAACAAAGTACATGGTTTTCCACGCTAACATTAGCAATTGCCCACACCCTCAAATGGATGGCAGGCCCTAGAAAGAGTGTCGATTTTTGACTACTTGGGCATCACTCTTAATGATAAAATGGATTGGGGAACCCAACTAAAAAAAGCTAATCTTAAACTGACACAGTCTATAGAGGGCATTTTAAAAGTATACAAAAATAGCACTCAAAAAGTGGTAGGCTCACCCGTAGAAATATATAAAATTCAGGCAAGGGGAGCGTCATTATATGGAACAGAGCTTTGGGGCCACTGCCCATCTAATACCTTATCCATTATAGAGAACACCTTCCTTAGGCAGCTCTTGGGTCTTCCCAAAAGCACACCTCTAACACCACTAAGGATGGACCTTGGAGTTGGCCCATTTGCTGATATAATTGCCTCCCGACCACTTTTGTTCTGGCGGTGTCTATGGAGCATGCCTGAGTTAGCAAATTATATTGAGGAACTGAAGGATGTTATGACCATTTTGGGAGCAGGGAATATACCATGGCTGTCCCATATTAGGAAAACCTGTCAAGCATTGGGCTGGGCAACCATATGGTTAACACCTGAAGAGACTTGCCCCTCCATTCCTAAAAAGTCCCTGTTCCTCGCCTATAAAGAACACAAATTTGCCCAATTATCGCAGAGCATCAACTCATCAAGTCTGACTTCCAGGTTTCTGGAAGTCAAACAGCAATACAAGTTAGAGTTGGCTCTGGATAATATTCAACCCTTTGTCACAAATAAATAGATTCTACAATTTAGACACGGGGTGCTCCCACTCCATGCACTTACTAACAAATGGAAAGGAGCTACAAAATTAGACTGTCCTGGGTGTATTGAGACCGAAGAAACAGAACTCCATGTTCTTCTCTTCTGTCCTGCCTACAGAAGGTCAAGGTCTAAGTGGGTGCTCCAGCTCTGCAGAAATGTGGGGATCAGAGACCACACTGAGGCCTTTAGGTTATTAAAATACGAGACACACCCTCTATTTGTCTTTGCTACCACCAGATTTTTATTTGCGATGTGGAGTATACGTAGAGGCATTATAAAGAAAAAAGAGCTCGGAAATGACCCAATTGTGCCCATCTGTTAATTATCCTACTAATTTAAATTTGCACATCTCCCTGCCATCAAAATTGTTTTGAAATCTCCCCCCTTCAGCTACTTTACTACTTTTATTTCTTTAATCCTATTTATAGTAGCTGTTTTTAAATGTTTTAAATTGTGTTAATAGATCTCCTGATCACGATTGATACCTAAGGTTGTAAACTATAGGGTGACGAGTAGTAGTGGCGCCGGTAAACACTTCATGAAATTGTAGTATATCATTTCTTGCCGGTTTTGAACGATATTCTGTATTACTATTAATTCCATAATTTGCTGTGTTTTATCATTTTTGTAATTTATGAATGAATGTTATATTTAATTGTGCTTTTATGGCTGTACAGCCGAAATAAAGTTTTTTTGACTTGACTAGATAAAATGTCATGTCTTCCACTCTGCCCTCATGAACCTCATTTACATGCCTTGCAACAGGGTATGATTGGTCTCTGTTCTTTACTGCCCTTAAATGTTGCAAAATTCTTATGTGTGCCATGTGGATTGTGCTCCCCACGTATGTTAAAGGGCAGGTGCATTGCAGCACATAAACCACATGGTCACTTTTGCAATTTAGGAAACATGGAATTTTCCACGGTTTCTCCATTAGGGGCAGTTTTATTTCCTTCATGTTCGTCCTATGCCTGCATGCTTTACACTTAAGGCATTTGGTAAAGCCTGGATTGGCCTTAAGCCAACTCCCACTCTCCACTACCTCAGGGCTGCACCAGTTCTTGTCTCATGGAGCAAGCCCTTCTATATGTGACCATGGGTTTACAGGAGATTTTACTACCAAGAGTAGGACCCGACTTTACCAGGTACCAATGCCTATTCATGCAGTCTCTCACCCATGCATGATAGGCACTGTACCTGGTTATCATTCGGACTTCCCAAACTGAGGCCTTGGCAGTGCCATATGGTTTTTGTTTTGCAGTTAGAATCTGATCACAGGGCATTCAGACACATGCATCAATGTAAAAACCGGTTGCAAACGGGAAGATTCTCAGAATCTGTCCCTTTGCGACCGGTATTTTTGCATTTGGGATGCATCATCCCAAATGCAAAAATCGCAATTTAAGGAATCTCTAAATTGCGATTCCTTAAATTGCGAGTGCATTTAAGGAATCTCAAATTGAGATTCCTTAAATGCAATGCATGAAAGTGAAAAAATTAGCGATTTCGCTAATAGGGGGAGCAAATTACCATGAAGTTGAACTTCATGGTAATTTGCAAAAACTTTGAAAAATGCACTTTTGTGCATTTTTCAAAGTTTCATGTTGCGCACACACATGCCCTTAGAGCATGTGTGTGTGCAACATATGTGCACAGATCAATTTCAGGGGTGCAATAGGGTGTCATTTTGACACCCTTGCACCCTTGAAATTGCATGAGCAAATTGCGAGTACCTAGTGGTACTCGCAAATTGCTCATGCAATCTCCAATTCATTCCTATGGGCCTGGAGGCCCATAGGAATGAATGGGACGGCATTCCTTAATTGCGACTCGCAATTTGCGACTCGCAATTAAGGAATTTGTAGGAATCGCTATTTTTATAGCGATTCCTACATGCATAGGCTTTTGCAATTCCTTAATTGCGATTTCTTAAAAATCGCAATTAAGGAATCGCAAAAGTCTTTGTTGATGCATGTGCCAGTTAGTCTCTACTTTTGCCAGTGCTTGATTTAGAACTGCTTTGCTGTACCCTCTTTCCCTGAATCTTCCTGTCACTTCTGCCTGTGCTAACGCCAATGAGTTCCCTTCACTACATTTTCTTTTCATGCGCAATTGTTCCGCATATGAGATACCCAACTTTAAAATTGTTGGATTAAAGCTTTCAGAGTGTAAAATGGCATTCCCTGCTGTTTCCTTTTTAAAAGTTTGTGTATGTAATGTGTCATTTTGAATAAAAACTTCTAGATCTAGGTAGTGTAGGCTGTTATCAATTATGGTTTTGGTGAATGCCAAATTAAGTACATTAACATTATTAGCAGTTATAGAAACATTGGCACATTCCAAAGAGCCCCTCCAAACAATAAAAAGATCATCGATGTATCGATACCAGGCTCTGATGTTTTCCCTCCATTTTGTTTTATAATCATCTCTGAGCACCTGCTCGTCCCACCAGCCCATATGCAAGTTTGCATAGCTGGGGGCGAAGCAGGTGCCCATCACCATTCTTCTCAGTTGCCTATAGGTAACGGTTCCAAAGAGAAATAAATTATTTTCTAGACATAGTTTTGCCATCTGTATAAGCATTTCTGAATGTTGGTATAAAATCAATGGTTTCTTCCCCAGGAAATGTTGGAGAGGTCTTAGACCATCTTCACGAGCAATACTAGTATACAAAGAGACCACATTGAGAGTGATTAACAGGTTGCCTCCTTCCCATTGTATATTATGACATTTTCTCAAGAAGTCCCCTGTATCTTGAATGTAGGAGGGTATCCTGTAAAAAGTAATCCAAGTATCTCGATGTGGTCTCAAACAAGCTCCCAATAGCCAAAATTATTGGCCTTCCTGGGGGCACCGTCACGTTCTTGTGGATCTTTGGGATTAGATAAAAATGGGGGTAATGGGGTTTTCTACTTTCAGGTAGTGGTATTCTGCTTCCGTAATTAACCCCATCCCTCTCCACCTCGCCAGTTCCTTGAAGAACTTTGTTTTTATCTCCAAAAGATTACTTAATGGAACTCGCTAATAGCCTTTTGTGTCTTTTAGCTGTTTCTTTGCTTCTGCGTTGTATTGTTTCAAGGGCCAGAGGACAACGTTGCCCCCTTTATCCGCTTGCCTCACCACTATGTCTGATCTTGCTTTAATTTTGTACATAGTTTGTTCATATGTCCTTTCTTTCTCTTTATTAAAGTTTTTACTCAATTCCTTCGCAATTTTTAAGGTCTTAAACAGCTCTTTCATAGAAGAGATTATCGAGTCCTTGGGTAATGGAGGTATGAAGGTGGACTTTTTTCTAAAAACCGTTGCTTTTGTTCCATAGATATTGAGACCCATTCTATCTGCTGTTTCCTTCAGAGATGGGCCTGTTGTGAAATTTTATTGTGTTCTTCCTAGATCCTCCAGATCACTCAGCAAATTTAGATAATCTGTCACTAGGTGTTTTCTGTGTCTTGTCCTTAATTTTCTGAGTCCTTCTTGCTTTTGTTCGACTGATTACTAATATTTTCTTAATTTTAGCTTTCTTATATAGTGGAAAAAGTCAATTCGTGTCTGTGCATAATTAAAATTGGTTCTGCGACAGAAAGATAATCCCAGGCTTAAAATATCCATTTCAGCTTCTGATAATACTAAATCTGTAAGGTTAATGACAGTGATGGAATTTGCCTTTGTGCTTAGTTTCTCCATTTCAAATTTTTTGTTCTGATCCTCGATCTCAGCTGCATGCCTGCTCCTTCGTCTTTGTCTGCTCCTCTGTATCCCCGACCTCTTCCTCTCTTTGGCGGGCCTTGTCTGGCACTGTTGTTTCTGTCCAACCCTAAAAAAATATATATATATTTAAATATACTTACCGCAATCTTCCTTTCCCGAGCCTCCAGGGTGGAACACTCCTGGAAGAAGAAGAAGACAACCTAGAGGAAGAGAAGAAGGGAAGAATCAGAAGAAAGGAAAGAAGAACTCTAACCTTGTTGATAACCAATATCTGTCCTGAATTAAAATACACCTTTTTCAGACCCTCCCTTACACAATTTACTCATACTAGGCCTCGAATGGCTGAAGCAAATTTGCCTGACAAGCTGACATGATTATAAAAGCTTAAACATGCATAACATTTTTATTTCTTGACCTTTCCATGGACATAGTTTTCATAAAGAATAATAGTTGCATAAATGTTTTCATCTAACTTTCTGTATGTTTCAACATACACAAAGATCACTGTTAACTAATGATTAGAATTTGTCATTTAGTGAGGTGATGAAGAAGTCCATATATGACAATACAGCATTTTTAAGGGAAATGAATGGTGTGAAAGTCTAAGAAAAATAACATTGTATTTGATAAGAAATGTTTCACTCAACATTGCTGTCTATGGACTATTGTATTTTTGGTGAGAAGACGAGGAGTGATCCTGTTCCCATGAGAGCATCGAAAACTGATTGGCTGACTGGTGATAGAAGAAGCAACATGTTGCAAAAGCTTCAGAATGTGATAGCTATAATAGTGTGTATTCCTAGAGTAGGTTCAGAACTCTCCACACACTCTAACCCACATGCAGTCAGATATTTCTCTCTGATACCCTACCCAATGCTCATGCTGATCTGAGTTTTTCAAACTTCTCATTATGGGAAGTTCTGCTTAGACTGATTTTTGATTTATTGAACTGATTTTATGCTGAAAATGTATGCTTATACTCTCACTCTCTCCCGTACTAGAACTCTTTATGGGTTTCGACTGACACTATTTCCATCCATTTTCAGAATAGGGATTATCTTTCCTTTATGGAACACCCGTAATGCATTTTATTGTGATTTATTGATAAATTATTGATTAATTGATTTCTAATAAAATGCTATGACTACATTTGATGAATTTAACTTGTGATCTAATAAATATGATTAACTAAATATTTGAATAATTATACCCTTTAACTCATACCAAACTATCATTATTGACTGAAAACAGATTAGAAGTTGTGATTATAATTTATGTGGTATACAGATCCTGATCTTCCGTAAAACAACAGCAAAGATCAATTGCCTCAGTGACAGAAGGGATTTGCCCTATGATAGTAAACCAAGATTTTAATTGGAACTGATTCCCGCTCCAGCAATATTGTACAGGATTTTAATAAACATGCTCCAAGACTTATTTTAACCCCTTCAATGCAGCACGCATTTTGCCGTGGTGCGGGGGCGCTAGGGGGTGAGCGCGGCGCTGCAGTGCTCGTGACGGAACCACGCCGTCATGAGTCACAGGCGGCGTGTGCTCATGACTGCGTGGTTCCGTCATGACCCTGCCCGCTCATTAATTCGCCCGCACAGCCGGGGAATTAATGCCGCATGGGCGGAGCGGCAGCCGCATGACCGAACCACGCCATCATGAGCACACGCCGCCTGTGACTCATGACGGCGTGTTTCCGTCATAAGCACGTAAGGGGTTAACAAAGATTGTGCACTCTGCCTGAAGTCTGGCAGATCACCAAACTGGGTCTACCAGGATTCAACCGCTACTGCGACAGTGAACAGATTTTCAATGCAGGTCGCAATTGTAAAGTGAGACCCATCAGAGAAAATATGGCCTCTGGAACAGGGGTGTGTAAAATTTGCTTTATTTGTTTTTGCATAATTATGTGACATTTTGGAAAATTATACCAAATTGTGCATCATTTCACTCTCTATATTAGTGCAAAAGGCATCCGTGCATCAATTTTTGGTGCAATGGTGTATTTAATCAAAGCACTGCGAACAACAGCAACTCATGTTCTGTTGTTCTCATGCATTCTGTGAATGGGGCATTTTGTAGCAAATGTTTACAGTGAATAGGGAGTAATTATGCAAAGTGTCATTAATGGCATAATTTGGGGAATTTCGCGTAACAAACATACAGCAAAATTCCTGGAATTTTATGAAATATACTATGTTATTTTTATTTCACCTAGATCTACTCTGGAGTGAGTTGGCCTGCTTGCAAATCTCTGGCAGGAACTTTCAGAATAACATGTTATGGTATATAGCAATTTAATGTGAAGCTTGCCTTTGATAGTGCCATGCTCCCAGCTACTTGGGCACTGGTAACACAGGATATGGACTGGAACCAGAAACAGTCTGACCTGGTTTTCCATGTGTGTAAAGATATATTTTCTTGCTATATCAGGACAGCACCTGTGTAGAAATTCAGAGATTCACACAGCGGCACTGGGATCCTCACATCATGGAAGACATCCGGATAGATCCCTCTTGGACAACAAGCTATTGCCTACTGTGAGAACTTATCATGGATACATCACTGCTGGTGCATTTCCTTTTGTTGGTGCTCTGCTGGTGCATTTCCTTTTGTTGGTGCTCCCCCAAAATGCACCTTAGAGCACAAATTAACCTAGAGAACCAGCTTTCTCTCTGCCCTTGTGGTGGATTTAGGCTTGATATCCTTTCCTTTGTACTAAAGAACTGGAAGTGCTTCTCAATTGCCAGACCAGATGAAATCCAGGGACATGAAAGAAAACAAGTTCATCTTCCTGAATGACTAGAACTGACCAGGGGAATGGACTGTGGCTGGGCCTTGGCTGAAGAAGTGATTGATCTTACCTCCCACTGCTAACTGTGCCCTCGTATCTCATAGCTCTCCATTGCAGCTTGGGAACATAATAGCTGGCCAGGAGAAATATCTTCAGTATTCAAGTAAAGTTGGAACTTGGAGTAAAAGACATTTGTGGAGGACAAGATTTTCTGGTCTGTCCCACTCTAAACATTTGGCAATGAAGTCTGTGGCTTCAGTGTGATACCAAAATCAGGTAGTCAGTCTTGTAGAATCACACCCAACTATGGTTTTTGGCCTTGTGTCGTTGGTGAATTCTAAGCTCCATAAAAATGTCAAAGCCTAAAGTCAGAAACCAATGGCCAAAAAAATCAGCAACCTGACCAGGACAATAATAATTTCCACCTTTCCCCAATTAGAGCTTTAGGCGCAAACCCAAAGACTTTAGCAGGACCTTACATTCAGTGCACCAGGCCTCGGGTAGCCCACTCTGGAGTAAGCAGCCTGCTTAGCTGTACTGACAGATTTTGATCCCCAGAACAGATACTGAATGCAAATACTAATAAAGCAACTGGAACAGGCAACATGGTGATCACATTAGGGACTCAACTTTGGCGTCTGCATCAGGCCCGTAGCCAGAAGTATTTTTTTATGGGGGGCATGGCCCTCAGCTACGATCAAACATTAAAGCTGTGCCCTATAGATCCATTCTTTCCCAAATACTGATCATACTACTAAATAAAGACCACGAGAATATTGAAAGGTAAGTGGATATAGATAAGTATAGATTTATTCATCTTAACTCCAGGACTACATACCTTGAAGATATATATATTGCATAAATACATATACGTGGAATAAGGTATAGAATAACTATATTTACTTGCCTCTCAATATTTTGGATTTCACATTCTGTCTTCGATATTCTGTGCAATTAATATTCTGGTTTTGATATTCAGATGCACACTGTGTGATTCTATGTGAAGGAATATGTGGCTCTTTTAAGGTACAAATTAAAGCACACTCAATCAACTTTTTACAATCCAACTTTAAATACTGTCAATTAGATGGGATTTAAAGTAGAAGGGTGCAAAGTTGTAAATTAGACTTACTCACAACTTTGTGTATTTTCTAAACTGTTCAAGATTTGTGCAATGCAAAGCTTATCAAGTTAATTAAAAAATATATATTAATAATCTGGCCTCAGCTCAGAACCCTCCCTCCCACACGTCTTACCTAAGGTGGTGGATGTCTAGCCTCCACACTGACATTTTGTTTTGCTGGAGGATGTCTTACATGGGACATTCTGCATCAAGAAATCATCGCACCTGGAAGGCCTGAAAGGACAAATCTTAAGTCATTTAAACATAGAAAACCTAATCTGCTTGATTAAATGTGGTGTTTCCTAATTCCAACCAACTTTATAAGTGACATTTTAATTGAATTCACCACTAACTTAAAATAACTTTACGGGGAGCTTGGAGCATATCTAAGCAAGACATTTTTTTTAAATTAAGGGCAAACTATGTTTTACACATATTAGCGATGCAACAATGGCGAAAACTACAAAGAATTAAAATGTCATTTTACAGGGGAAGTTGCGAGGGTCCCTCAATGAATTTCACTATAAGGGTGGGACAAAAGATGTATAATTCTATTACATTTAATCAAAAGCAGCAGTCAAAACTGCATGGACTTGAAGCAGGCCCCGACACTGACATACACTCCTCACAGTTACAAGCAGGTTGTGTGAAATGTGTTGTACAAAAGGAGACCTTCGTTAGGCATCAACCAGCAAGGCAGGTAGGCATGGTAAAGTACAGTTGATTCTGTGAGCATGGGATAGGTCCATTTGAGGCCTATAGCGTGGCTGAGAACACTAGTGCCTTCTCCAGTTAGAGGAGGCATACATAGGGAATCAGCAGCACTGCCTCTCATGCTCTGAGTTGTGGTTTCACGGTTTGCATCTAGGATCCTGCTCTGTAATAACATCTCCTTTTGATCCTGCTTGCATGGTACCTCCCTTTTGGACACTACAGAGTCTGCCACTTCCAGAGTAAAGGCCATTCTCTACTCTTTCACATGCAGTCGACTCCTTGCATAGGACCCTCATGGTGGCATCCCCTATGTGGCTACCATTGATTAGACAAGAAAGCACTTTTCTGAGTGATGAATGTTGAGAGCATGGAAACCTGCCATTTGTACTAGAAATTGAAAATATTTACTTGCCGAGTGATTGTTCGGCATTACTACTGGTGCAGATAAAAGTCAAGCTTTATGTTATGAAACAGTTTAGAGACTGCCATATTTCAATGTATACTAGAAAGCCAAATCACCTCCTTAACAGATCTTGGACTTCTCAGCAAGTAGGCTGTACTTTCCAGCAACTATACCAGCCTATGTAGACATGGCTGATATGCATTAGGAGAGAAGGTTTCAGCACTTCTTACCAAAAGCATATAATGAGAAAAGCCAAGGGGGGGGGCATTATTAAGCATTTGTGCAAAAAGCAAAGTGGATCAAGTAACAATGGTTAGAACGTATTAGCATTTTAATGACCACTATGCAAGGTGATTTTTTAATATTACACTAAGATCCCTTTAAGAAAATAAAGCATTAAATTGTGCTTTTAAATCACATGAAATTGAGTTTCATTTTATGTAACTCAGGATGCACGAAGTTTTCTTATCCCTTTAGGCTTTTAGCCCTCACGCATTCAACCTTGTGAGCATTCCACTATGTGCACATTCCCTCTGACGTTGCCGGTTCCTCTACACACGCTGCGCATATTGTTCTTTGTGTCCTTTTAATGATAGGTCACTTTATGGGCAACTTAGTAGCCATGTTGTATTTTAAACTTGTTCCTTGTTCTCGAGTACCAGCCTCTCAATTTAATATGGTTCATTGTTGGCAACACTATGTAGTCTCTATGTTGACATTGAGGTTCATTTCAAGCAACCTAGTATGCATGTAGTCTCTTGTCCTATTAAGTCTTTAGCTCTCACACATTCTTATTTCAGATTACTAACCAACCTTGTTCGGGATTCTGGTGCATTCAAGGAACTAACCTACCTCCATTTTGGATAGCAATCAATTCTTCTCAATTACAGTGAGTTTTCAACTAGTTTGGAATGTTCAACAATTGTGATTATATTTAATCCTCTACTAGACCACTTCTGATTTTCGCCTCTGACCCTCTAGGAGCTTATGGGCCCCACGTCTTAAATCACAGCTGGATTCCTTGAACTGTTTCACATTCATAATTACCCCTTTTATTTTACTGCGTCCTTGCTTACATCACTTCATTAATGCTTGCATGAATCAATTCCTGGTGCTCCCGTCCCCCTCCTCGTCACGTGTCCCCAAGGTCCTGATGTAGACCCCCCAACAAGGATGGAATCACTTTTATGATTACAGGGGTCGAAACGTCGACATATTTTACTGTGTATCAAACATAGGTGACAGAGAATTTTATATCTGTACCTATTATGTTATGTTTTTCTCTATATGCATTTGCCAAGTAAATGGCGGGAGAGGTTCTACAATCCTTGGATGTATGTAAACACATTACCTTCCCCTTCCTGTACACCATTATGCAACCCTTCCTCAACACTCACCCTCTCCCTCTCGCTGAGCACCAAATTTTATGATCTTTTTGTTTCATACAATCATAATTTCTTTGTTTTATTCATCTTTTTGTGATGCAAATTAAATCACAAGTACTTTTTGACTTCTTTTGTGATGTCTAAATTATTTGTATGTATACAAGAATTGATGTCTTTCTAGTTGGTTTGCAATTGAACTCTACTGTGACCACTTTCTTTGTGTACCATTTAAATCACATGAGCCAGGTGTGTTGGCCAAAACATTATAAGGTATAAGTTCCTCTTAAAATCTACAATTACCATTTCTCTCTGTGTACCTAGCTCTTATTTTGCTCCTTTAGGCCCTCTTTTACTTGCTCTATTCTTTTCCAATCTCTCAATCTCTTCCCCGCTGCCTCTCTCAACCTTTTCCCCACTTTCTGTTTGCTGCTGCATCTATCTTCCCATTTCTGTCTCTCCTGCTCTCATTTGCTTTTTCTATTTACTCTCCTTTCTTTCTCCCAACATTCATTCCTTTTCTAGAACCTCTTCTCCCTACCTTCTCACCTATTCTTCTTTGTACTACTCAATATGTTTTATTGTCACTCTAGCCCTCTTCTCCATAGACCATGCATGGCAACTGAAACTTTCTCTTGGCTGTGCATGGGCATCAGCAGCATCAGCCACCTTTCTTTGGCCACTGTGTTTTTCGCTGTTCCCCTGTCCCAGAAGCCTACTATCATGGAAAAAGAAGTCAGTGCAATGTGTCCATCATGTCCCTGCAGCTTGTTGTCAATTCTTGTTGAACAGGTCATCAGGATACATGGATTTGGTGGGTTTTAACTCCCTTAGGGCAGATGACTATCCGCTGACATCCACCACACTACTTTTACAGTGCGGTGGACTTTAAAGGTTCATTTACAGTACTAAAAAAGAAAATGTTTCTGGTAAAGACACCAGAATTCTTTTTTCCCCCCAAAATCAAAGTTTACATGCAAGGGAAATGCTTCCCATAAGTCTCAAGTTTGATTTGTTGTTTTGCTGTATTGCACAGCACGCTGTATGCACTGACATTACAAGCAAAGCAAAAGTGAAAGCAGACTGCGATATTGGAATCTGTGGGGATCCACAAGTGTCCTAACCCACAGCGTTTCTATACTTCCCCCCAATAATAATAGTACCCCTCTAGTGTGACTGAGCTATCGCCATTGAAAGGAAAAGCCCCTAAGACACAAGGAAGATCAATATTTTTATTTGCAAATTGACCAATCCTGGAGATGTGGATAGCTGTGGTATTTAGGCCAGAGCTCGGTCTGCACCCTGGGAAACCTGCAAGGACCAGACATTTCTTTAAAAATAGGTCCCTAGGGTAGTCTGGAGTAGGGTAGCTTACATGGATCCCAATACCTTTTCTTACCCAGAATGCCCTACAAACCCGAACCCTTGGCTAAATCACTGAAGTTCCTCATATTTCTGTGAACGATAATTCCAGAATCTGTGAAGATTCATATACTTCCTACCAGCCAGCATTCCCACACTCCTCCCAATAAAAATGCTATCCCAAATCTTCACCAAATATTATTCATTTAGCACGGAAATTACACAGGACCTCATAACAGCAATTTATTTGCTATTACCATAAATTAAATAAAGATAAAGCAGAATTTCAATGGATGCAATATATTTAAAAAAACAGATGACAGTTGGTGGTAATTTACGAATTCTTTGAAAAAGCACTTTTTTGCTTTTTTCAAAGTGCCATGTGGCACACATACATGCCCTTAGAGGTGCCTCAGGGTGTCCTTATGACACCCTTGCAACCTTTAAATCGCATTCTCAATTTGCAATTCTCTAATTGGTAATCGCAAATTGAGAATGTCTTCCCATTCATTCCAATGGGCCTCTACGCCCATAGTAATGAATGGAAAGGTATTCCTTAATTGGCAATCGCGATTTGCGATTCGCAATTAAGGAATACATAGCATTTTACGATTCCTTAATAGCAATTTGATAAAAATCGCTATTAAGGAATCGCAAAAGGGCTTGTTCACACACATGCCCCCAAGTCTTTTATGACTTTCATAGAATCTGTTTGAGGTATGTCTGTCCCATGAGGATTCCTTATTGAATCCTGCTTTATTTAACAAGGCACTAGGAGCCTGATGTACTGTTATTTCATTCTCACATAGTCGCAGAATGGTCTGCTTAATTAATATTCATTACGCAGGTTGTAATTTGCAGTCCTTTGTGATTCGCTGCAATCACAAGGATTGTGGCCTTTAAAATACAGCAGCCCACAATCTATATGATTACATTCCAAAACAGAACACTCCTGTTTTTTAAAGCATTCCATGTTTCATAAAGGAACCAGTGTTCTTTTAAAAAACATAAAGTTTTCCTAATTGGAAAACTTTGGGGAAGCTGGCTGTGGTCTCCTGCATAATTGCCTACTGTTCCCGAGGCTGCCAGCATGATTCCCAAAAGAGAATAGGTTCTATAAGGATCCCTTCCTCTTGGCAACTCAATTACTAACCCAACTCAGGGGTTGGTAGCTCATCAATAGTTCGCAATTTCAATCATAAAGCATTGATGCATTCCTTTCCGTATCAGAAATAACTGGGGATTACTGTTTTGTGCCCTCCTATTAATGATTCAGAAAGGATTGCATGTCATTTTACAAATCAAAAGGAGTTTTCTGACTCACAAAAGGGATTTTGTACGTAAAGAAAAACATTTTTACACTCGCAAACCGGCAAATTTTTGTTAGTCACAAGGCTTGCATGCACAAAGGAGACTTGTACATCACGCCCAAGATCACCAATTGTTGGGCGTTTTTCCAAAATGAATAATGAAGTCTCCTACAGTGTCCATATGCAAGGAGATCATAGGTTGTGCAGAGTGAGTGATTCATGCAGGTTGAAACACAAACAACTATTGTGGCATCGGTCTCCATGTGTAAGTTTCTTTTGGAATTTAGCAGAAATGGGAGATACCCTTAAGATACCCTTAGGGGGCTGAGAAATGTTAGTGCTTGAACACAGGGAGAGCTGATCGGAGAACCTTGATGAAACCCCAAGTAGTGCCTTTTCTGAATTTCTAACCTCTTAAATGGTTAAAGAAATTTGGGATGAGGCAGAAGGGAATGCACTGGGGGCTCCGCAAAGGGGCACCTTCATTATTTCTACCCCTCCTACCATCACATGGATTGCCTGAATACGGATCTACTCAAGCCGTCATCCCACCTGTAAAGGCTCATGTGGTGATGTGAGCACACTTGGAGAGAAGACAGAAGGGCCGAAAAGTTTATTAATTTTTCTACATACATCATTATTAAATGTGTAAGTGTTGTTTTGTTTTTGGTCTAGGGTAACATTAGGTTAATATTCTGCATTTAGACAAAAGTTCTTTACCTTTGAGAAGTGATTATCATCCCAAGAAATATAATTCCTCAGACTGTTACTGATGTTCACACTGGTGCTAAAATGAATAGCCATCTTAAACCTTCTCTCTTTGGCTTCCTCCATTAGAGGCTTTCTTGACAAAAGCAACTCGGCATCTGATACTCTTGGACTCCACAGCCCTCCCATTAAAACCTCCATGTTTTTGAACTTCTACTTGCAACTTATTAGACTTGGCAATGCAGGAGAGTTTCTAAACTTATCTACCAATACATCCTTAACATCTTTGTCAGAGATGAGGCTGAGCCAGCAAATATAAATGCAAGATATTTTTTCATTGGGCTCATGATCTGGGATATCAGAATTTGAAGATGATCTTCTGCCTGAGAAAGGTGATCTAGGCTGTGTGCATGCATCTGGACAAATGGAGAAAAATATTCTGGTGCTCTAAAGGGATCTAATAAGGATTTCACTTATATAATAGATGCTATGTTATTGAGAACCACCCTCCAGGGTATACTAGTAAAAGTTTTATAGAGCATGAAATGAACACTAAAAAGTTACCCATATGAGCGGAGTCGTGTTGGGAATGCAAAAAGATAAAGTAACTGTGGATTTCACATTGTGCAGCGAAACTCCACACATCTCACCTTCAACAGCATTGGATAGGGAATAATAAAGACTCTATAGCCTCTACAAAGTAGATGCTGTTTCCCAACCCTCTAAAGAGGAAACAACATGTTTGGAATCACCCACCATCTTAGATCTTCAGTCGATGTAAGAAAAGGATGCTCACTCATTCCTGACAGCATTTAAAGATCAACGTGCTGTTCTTAACCAACAGGAATGGATAAGCGACTAATGAAGGAACCATTGAATAGGAAAATATTTGATGGTTTGTGGCATGCAAATCATCTGTTTAGACTTGAAAAAAACTTTCAACAATGCGTTATATACTGTTGTCATCAGACTTTAATAGCAGGCCATCAAGGATATAGGAAGACAGGGGAATTTCTTAAACAGCTTTTCTTTTGGTAAAGGATAGCTCGAGATATAAAAGAACACATAAAATGTATTGCCACCTATAACAGACACCTCACAGTAAACCCAGTGGTCCATTATAACTGTTGCCCATGCCCAGTCGACCCTGGAATTGTAAATCAATGGACTTTATCATTGAGCTTCCTATTTCTGAGCAATACACTACCACTCTGGTTATAGTTGACTATTTGCCCAAACCTGTTCAATGCTTTGAATTAGCCACGGATTTTCTAAAGGTGATTGTTCTACATCATGGACTGCATAAGGCCACCATTTTAGATTTTATATATGTAGAGGATTCCAGTTTATCTGTAAATTAACCACTCAGGTGGGCATAATGCACTTCCATTCCATCCGTTGCCACAATCAGATATTGGGTCATATGTTGATCACACCCTACAACAATAACTCTGCTGTGTCTTAAAGGACCACCTAGAATACTGGTCACAATGGCTTCCCCTAGCTGAGTTTTACTATAACTATTTCCTCCACCGTGCTTTAGTTTTTTTTTCCTTTTTGATGGTATCATTCTTGTGTCTGGCTAAGAGATTTTTCTCCATCCTTAATATCTACTGTACAGAGTGTTCTGAATAATATAACAAATGGACATCAAAAATCTTTGGAGAGCCAAGGCAGGTTATAAGAGATGTTAAAAATTGGCACCAGGAGGCTGGTCCCCTGTACAAAATGAATATTCTTGTTTGCCCACCTTGACGGAATCTATCTTTTACAGGTGCCCTCCCTAAGTTCCTTCCCAGATGTGTGGGTACTTTCAAGATCACTGGCTTAGCCAGGAAATCTGTGGTACACACAAAAAGACTTGCAAAATGACACATAAACCCAGTAGTTTACATCTCTTGGTTTAAGAAAGCAACCAGGTGGCACAGCTTCCAAATGTAATGGTGGGGTCACCTGAGTATAAAGTAGAGGAGATACTTCATTCCCCATGCTTCAGAGTGCAGTTACAATATCTAGTGTCCTGGAAAAGGCATGATGCCTCAGATAGATCTTGGGAACCTAAGTAATTATTACATGCAACCTGCTAAATCTGGTCATTCCACCATTGTTTGCCTAATAAACCATATCCTGATAATAGGGGTTGGAAGGGCTGTTTGGGGAAGGAGGGTAATGTCAAGAATTCTGGAGTTTGTGCTCTCTGGGGATCTTGTCAAGTTTCAAAGGGAATTGTCATTTATTTCCCTATCCACAATACAAGCTTGTTATGGGCTGGCCTTGAAGACTGGCTGAAGTGCCAGAGGTGGCTGGGGAGGCAAAGGAGTTTAAAGTCACAGGGTAACAAAGATCACCACTTCTGGGGTACGGTGAATAGAGCCATAACATTCTGGAAGAGCCGGAACATTCCAGTATATTCTAGAATGAGCAGGATGGTCCTGGACACTTCTGAGTCATTAAGAGCTAGGAAGATTTAAGCACCATTTACAGTATTACACTTTGCCTGGCAATAGCGGTTTATGGGTTACTTTTCTGGTCAATTTGTTTGCACTGTATACAGTCACTGCCCCTTTTTTGTTTTGTTCATCTTCAATTCCCTCAGGTGGGAATGGATGCTCAATTACTTTAGATATATTGTTACAATGGCAGCTTGACCACCTGGAAACGTATTGCGTTATTTACTTTTCATAAATGTGGTCAAGACTCTTGATATTTGGATGTAGCTTTCATTTGTTTTCATGGCTCATAGGGACAAAGAAGATCCTTGTGGTCAAACAATACAGATATCTATGAATATTGTTTAATGAGGCCTGGGCGGAGCTTGCAGAGTTTCACTCCATGGAATTCTGCACAGTTACAGAAAAACTCTAACAAATTCAGAGGAGGTCAGTGAGCGGGCAGAGTATTATATTATCAACTATCATGTCCACGTAAAGAAATTCACAAACTCCTATTGTACCTGTAGTTCAGAACATGGGACATTAGATGTGCCTGTTGCATCAAAAACATATGATTTCAGCTACAGGTTTGAGGTTGGTACCCCCAAGACGTGTATGATCTTCTACATGCAGTGCATGCACATGCATTAAAGTAACTTCACCTCCTGCATATTCTGCAAATAGCACAGAGGTAGAGCCGAAATCAGCAATCACCTGTTTGTAAACCACTCCCTTTACTTGTGGTTTGATCAGTCAAAGTCAGCAGGCCAAATAAGCGCCCCAACTGAATTTGGCTACATTAATTTATTAATGGGTCCAGCTGCTCTAGTCATTTGTTTCTCTTGATACATTCAATTCAACAGTAACACACAGACAATATTTCAGTTTACAAAAGAAGTCTGCAAACTGCACATTAATGACGACTGCTCAAAACAACACTCTATCCTTGAGCTCCCTAGCGCTGTCGACCTCTGGAACTCTGTGAAGCACACAGCGCTAGCACTGCTCCCAAAGCGAAAAAAGGAAACACACACACCTCCACACCCATGTCTGTTGGAAAAGGATATTTTGCATCACATTGCAGAATGCAAAATATAAAGAAATATAGCCACATTAAAAGCTGTACTGAACTTGAGTTTGGGGGGGAAGAGCAAGCTAAAGTAAACTCAACTCACCCATTTTTAAACGGCACTGTTCGGTTTGGAAATTCCAAGACCCACGGCTCATAGCAAGGCCTGGTCAGATTCTTCTATCAATTGTTTTTGGTTCACGGAGCACACACCCTTCCTTTCATAGCAAGTTGCTGCTCAGAGGTGCCTAGAGTAGTCACTGCAGATTTGGTAGAAGGCGGAGCATCCCATCCAGCAGTGGCAAGAGAAGGTGACAAAGAAGAAGACAGATTTTTTAGCAGCCCTGCAGTGGAGAATGAAGGGCACAGGGCAGGCCGCTGAATCCCAGTTGCATTGCATCCAGCAGATGGTAGATTCAAAGGAGAAGAAAAATTGCTGTGGGCTATAGTCCTGCTAGACTGCAGCACTACACTCAACGGGACTAATGGGAAGCTCTAATGCTGCATGGAGTAGAGCAGACACAGCCACTCTGAGATTGATGGAGGCTGCATGTGGTGCTCCACTGATTGCTTAATGTAACTAAGGAGATCACAGTAGTCCCCAGTCATTGTAAAGCTCCACACGGGGTAGGCATTGCTACCATGGCACTGAAAACCTCCTGCGCGACTTGAATCCCAGCTTACTGTTCAGTCGATGTTTGATAGGAAGTTGGAATGCGCTCTTTCAAAATGAGGCCTGAAACACCCCGACAAGTGACGTTCAAGTGTATCTAAATGAACGCTTGAGAAGTAGGATTCAAATAACAAACGTGTCAAGCCTCGATCTGAATCCTGACACATTTATTATTTGAATCCTGTTTCTCAAGCCTCTTTTTGATAGCTTGAACATTGCTTGTCTGGTTGCTGTGTTTGGGTGCAGCAGTATACTTCGCTATGCAGTGATTTGCAGAGTTTTTGCAGAACTCCGCTCTCCAAGCAGAGCGCGGAGTGGCAAAACTCTGCAAACTCCACCTGTAGATCGTAGTTAGCCACCCAGTCCTAATGGTAATCTTTCTCTTGCTTTAGCCCATTGAGAAAAGTATTGCAGTAATTCATTATTTACAAAAGGTACCCTAACCAAGACCTATGGAGGCCTGTTGAGTGTTCCTGTAATTATGTCCTGTAGTGATTACCCTTAGCCCTTTTAAGCTTCCAGTCATAATTACTGTGTCTACTTTTAAACCACTGAGGACAAATATTGCAAGCTAGCCGTTTGGCTACCAAACTTGAATGAGGTCTGAATGTATGCATGTGATATCTCTATAGTGCAAACCTAGCCAAAAGGCAACAGAGTGCAGTACATGGTCAAAGGCAAACATAAAGTAAATGAATTATAAAAGGTGGCTTGTAGACAGTTAATGAATTGGGATGTAGTATTCTTTCAAGAGGTGGGTCTTTACCTTTTTCATAAATTGGAGCAGCTTTGGGTCGGACCTCATGGATACAGGGATGTCTTTCCAGATCCTGGGTGTGTAGGTGAAAAAGGCCTGCTATCCTGTGTTTTCTTTTTACACTTCATAGTCTGTAATCTCATAGTGCTGTGGCATAGGGATTGCTAAGAATCACCAGAGATGGCGAGCTTTTCTGCAAGATAAGGGGCGCTGGTTGTGATGGCTTTAGAAATTTGACAAGGCTGTTTTTTGGAGATGGTGCTGGCTAGCAAGGTGAACCAATTGAGCTCTGTCAGGATGAGAGAGATATGATCATATTTCTTCAGGCCCAGGATGAGACATGCTGCGGAGTGTAGAATGCCCCTAGGGGGAACCACAGCAGCGTCTGGGAAGCCATGTAGTAGGGCATTACCATCATCAAGATGCAAGACAGCAAAGGTTTTAACAGCTGTTCTGAAATCATTTTCTAGAAGAAATGGTTTGGCTTACTTTAGAAGAGAGAGCTGGAACCAGGCCATCTTTGCTTTCTTTATAATGTGTTCCTTGAACAGATGTCCAGTCTTTTAGCTTGATGGCTGAGATCAAACACCATAAGAGAGTACTGGAGGTGGATCCTCAAGTATATACTTCCAGATGAAAGATCAACACAAAATAATACTTGAAGAGAATATGATCATCACTGTTAATTTTCAGTTCTGACTTCTTGGAAGAGAAGGTGATCAATAGATATTTGAGAAGTTTTCTCACCTTTAATGTATCAATGCATGCTTCATCATTTGACGACCTCTCACACTAGGGTAGGAACAATGCTACCCCAGTGAACTGAACTGAGCGAAAAATGCCCTAGGACTTCTTAAAAATCTGTTTTCAGGACAGTTACTTGGGTCTTGTTTCAGGCAAAAGCTATTAAAACATACCTAGGGGTATACTCAAAGGTTTCCTTTATTAGTGAGTAACCTCTGGTATCATTAAAAGCATTAAAAATGGCCATATGGTAAAATACAATGAATCACCAGGCCATCCAGAATCCATAAGTTACCAACATGTTTCGACCTATGCAACAGCCTAAAAAAGGTTTCAGGTCTTCTTAAGGGTATAAAGACTCCCTAGCTATGGTATCCAATCAACTAGCAACCAATTGCGCCTCTGAATACCACCTCCTGGGGCGAGGTCAGGTTCTCAAGGTCAGTCCAGGAATAAACTGTTCAAGAATACTGGCACAAAGAGAAACATATTGGATCAGGCATTTTGATACCATGTCCCCACGGGGTCGTACTGATAAATTTGAATTGAGCTGTTTTCTGTAAAGTGTTTTATCTTTTCTGATTGGCTAGGTGCTCCATTAGGAGTAGTGTTTCTAGGAGGCCAGAATTGACCTCCCCTTTGATTACCATCATCAGAGGGGGTTAAGAATTGCAATGACATGTATTTTTTCAGGTATTCATACTGCTTGAGATGGAATTTGTGGGTTTTACATGATCCTATATCTTTTATGTACATGTTTACAAATGGCGTGTATTCTCATACATATATTCATTATTCAAAGTAATGTTTGCTCATTGTTGAATAACAGATATGGAATATCTATTTGTATAGCATTTACCTTTTTTCACTATGTCTTGAAACAAATGATGGAATCATTTTTCCCAAAAACATGTTATGTTTGCTGTAACTGACCCCTTTTTGAACATGGGGCACTTATTCATTCAGCCATTACTTTGACTTCTGGCTATTTCCTTTTTCTTGGGTACACTTGGTGATATGGTTATTTTTCCTCTTTTTTTAAGTTATGCTAAACATGATTTTCTTTCTTTCACTTTATTTCCCCTATCATCATTGCTTTTGTTTCGGTTGTTTTTTGGTTCATGCACATTGTGTACATTTGGTTTTATGTGCTGTTTATTATCGTTTTTGTAGAATTGCGGTTGAAGACTAAGATGCTTGTTTGCAGCAGAGGCTCCTCTGCTGTGGCGGAGGAGCATAGCCCCGCCAACTCACCGTCAGCACTCTCAAAAACATGAAAAATAAAACAATAATAAAACTGGTTTAAAACCTGTTTTATTATTGTTTTAATTTTTCTTGTGCTGGGTTTTGGGGACGGGGCCAGGGTGATGACAGGCTGGGGGGGGTAGTTTTCGGCACCTCCTTCACTGCGCAGTGAGGCTCTCTCCAACCCAAGCTACATTGCCGGGTTGGAGAGAGCAGGCACAGGCTCCCAGTCTGTCTGGGAGCGCAAATCATCGAGCTGCTCTCATACATGAGAGCAGCTTCAGGATTGGCCACAGGGCAGTCTGGAAGCCTGGGACTGCCTGCAGTGGAGAGGAGAGGGGCAGAAGAGCGTGATCCTGTAGGGCAGCAGGTAGTTCATTTCTATTTGTCTCCGCCATCCCCCACCAACCCCCACCCACCCCCACCCCTTCCCTGCCTCTTTTCTCTGACACGAGCCGCTCCTGTTTGTTTGTTCCAGGGTAGTCATGATTTTCATCTTTTATTGAGCCGTCGTTGTGAGACACACCGTTCTAACATGGTGGCTGCAAAAGCCTTCTGGTTTTTTTTAGCACTGGCAGTCTCTTTCTCTCTGCATACTTACATGTAGTTTCAGGTCCTGTGCAGAGCTTTCAAGAGTTTGTCGAGGAGAAGTTGTAAAACCATCATTGGGGTTCAAATGGCAATGCTTGGGGTAAGTGGATACCTTTCTTGTTGCTAATAGGCTTCACACCGATGGGGAGCTAAGGTAAAGGATTTGATTATTAAATTGTTTAGGTATTCCTTTGCTGTTCAGCTTTGGGTCACTCCAGGTGGCGGTATTCAGCAGCGTCATTTGTTGCTGGAGATTGCAGAAGTAACGACTGTGTTAATTTCCACTTGAAGTGGTCAAATATTTACATTGCCTGTGCGATCTGGGGGTTCTCTCCCTTGAGCATCGAGGTATGATCTACATACATCAATGGGTATTTTAAGTTACTAGAAGGAGGGTGCAGTTGGTCAGAGGAGTTATTTAACTTGTCTGTCACTTTTTATTGTTTTTTTATTATTTAGTTCTGGTGCATCACATGCTAGGAATATGCAGTTAAAGGTGTAGTTCCTTGGACGTTGTCACTGAGGGATATTGTCCTTAAGTGTTTGAAATTCCTGGATGTGGGTAAAATCACAATTTAAGTGTATAATTTATTTGTAGGGGATACACATTTCAAGAGTCGGGCACTTGGTATGGTGATTACTTCTGTTGTTTAAGTTCATGGCGAGCACATATATTGTGGGTTTGTTATATCCTTTGTAATGGAACTGGATATTGGTTTTAGATATTTTATTTAATTTTTCCTTTTTATCTCTCATTTCAGTATGATGAGGACAGCACTCTGTGTATACTTGTTGAGTCAGATGTCTCTTTAACCATGTTCAACATTGGGTGGGCTTCAGCATTAGGAAGCTTTTCTCAGTCTCCTTATTTCTTTTATTCCTTTTGTTTGTTACTATTGTGAACATGACTTATTCTCTTCCTTGTGTGTTCCTGTCTTTGTCTCCAGTTGCCCCTGAAGAAGCGACCCTTTGATCCCGAAATGCATTGGGAATTTGTTTTCATTGAAGTCTTCAAGGAACTAAAGCAAACTGTGATATCATTATTTTGTTTCTACTAGAAAACAGGAGTGACTTTTGAATAAGCATGTTAGCCTTCTGGCTTAATACATTGTATTTTTGTTTCCACATGATTAAATGTACATTGAAAAATATTGGATGTATCTAGTGATAAGTGTTGTTCATAGATTCTTGTAGCAGTGCACACTGCATCCAAGTACCCATTGGTGCATGGTAATTACTTTCAAATTAAATCTTTTGCCGGTCTAAACCTTCCTTTTTACTACACATAAGTGACCCCAAAGGTCGGCCCTAACAGATCACAGGGCAGGATGCATTGTATTTAAAATGTAGGATGTGGGTGTTAAGGTTTTACATATTCTAGCAGTGAAAAACTAACACTGGGTTTCCTTATTACAGTTATTAGTGATAACTTTGGATTGAAAGCATGCAGAGATATCATTTTCACACTCAAATAGCTTGTAATTTAAACACCTCTTTAGCAATAAAGTCAGATTTTAAGTCACTATTCTGAAACTGCCACTTTTAGAAAGATTGCATTTCCATGTATTACCATTTGTGCCTTCTGGCAGTGTCCTAGGTCACATGACTGTGAACAGCTCTGCTGTTGGGGTTTGTGTATTGTTCACAGAGAGCGATACAAAGGGGACTGGGAGTGTGCAGGATGGGCCATCCTTCCGGGTTGCCTGAGGCTGTGCTGTGTCCTGCCCTACTAATACTTCAAAGGGCTTGCCTCCAGCATACTCAAAGGACCCTGACGCTAGCCATTTGTCACCCCATACTTCTTGCAGCCTTGACAGGGGAAGAGAAGAACTTTTCAGGACCAGATGTGGAGGTAGGACAGGGTGTTCCCCCACAAACATAGGCTGGCACCACTTCAAAATATTGGACATCCTGATTCACTCTTCAGTACACTTCTGGACTTGTAGACATTAAAGAAGAAGGACTGCCCTGCCACCAGAGTACTGCTCTTCTGCTATCCGAGGACTGACTTACTGCTTGAGTACTATCTTGCTCTTTGTAAAAGGCTGACTGTACCTGCTCCCTTCATCCCAGGCTAACTTGAGTGAGTCCAAGGTTTACTTGGCTGACCTCCTGTCTGGGCTACAGGGACACAACAAACTCCAGAGGTCTCCCTGCAACTTCCCAGCTGCCCTGCTACAGTGGACCTGCCTGATCCTTGTTGGCCTCTGCTAGAGTGAGTTCCTGATCCCCAATAGGTGCCTCCCCATCCTTGGTTTGTGTCAGTTGAGCTCCTCCAGTTAACAAAAGTGAAATTCTGAAGTTGTGGGCTCCTTGCAACCACAAACAGTCCCTCTATTGACAAGACTCTGTTGCACATGATGAATGCCAACGCAAAGCTCCGGTAAACCTGACTCTTTGGGCTACAGTGACCACTGGCGATGACTGGCAAAGCGAGAATTTCCCTTTTTTCTACAGCAACGACTACCTGCAGTGACCGTCAATGCGAAGATCCAGCTACGATCGTCTGCGATGCCAGACTGGCTCTTTAGTGCTTTAGCAATAACATCTACTACTAACCAGCCTGCTCTTTGCATTACAGCGACGATCATCTGCGATGCTCTCGCTACTTCTCGTGACCTCCTCCACCGCAAATGGGAGTCCTGTTGCCAGACTTTGAGAATGATAACCTTTTCCTTGGAATTACTCTGTCCCCTGTATCCGACCAGCGCTCCATTGTGGTCAGCCTGAACTAGTTACGTTCCATTGGTCTAGCATGACCAGATGACTGAGAGTGGTGCTTTGGGGTGTAAGGCACTATACGCACCCAAAACTTTTAAATTCAGTATCTCTAGTTCTACTGATCATATTCGTGTTGTTCTGGTCTCATTTTATTTATTAAAATGTATTCTATTTTTCTAAATTGGTTTAGGAGTTTTCTTGTGTTGTATTTGCACTTCACTTTGTGCTTTTACTGTTTGTGAACTGCATAAATACTTTACACATTGACTCCAACATTAAACCTGACTGATTTTGTGCCAAGCTACCAGAGGGTTGAGCACAGTTTAATTTAGTGACTTTTGTGAATCACCCTGACAAGGATTGTGGTTGTTGCAAGGGGTGGGACTTCCACTCTCCCTCAACTAAAATCCCAATTTTTTACACTCTACAGGATAGATTTACAATAAGCCTGGGCAAAGCACTACGCTACGCTCGCGTAGTTTGCAAAGTTTGCGCTACTTCGCACTACACGAATTGCACGTAGCACAGTGCAAACACGCGTAGCGTAGCGTTGCGTAGTGCAGCGGTCATTTTTTGCTTGCTCACAGTCCTCAACGTCAAGTTGGCGACCGCGAGCAAGCAAAATGACATCCCGGCGAGACTTTTTCCTCTTTCGCGATCTGCAACATCAAGTTGGCGATCGCGAGCGTGGAAAATAAACCTCGCGGCGAGATTCTCAACGCGGGGAGGTCAGGTTTCTCATTGCGAGCGGTCGCATATGCTCGCGACCGCTCGTGATGAGAAACTACCAGTCCGCGTTGAGAAAGCTGCAGCTCGAGTAAAAATCTACTCGAGCGGCAGAAAACTACAGCTCACACTATGCAAGATGCCGTTTTCAATGATTGCACAGTGCCGGATTCTTGTCCGCACTATGCAATCATTGAAAACGGCATCTTGCACAGTGCGAACATGGTAATACGCAGTTCGCAAAGTGCTACGCGTAGCTCGCGTAGTGCGAAGTGTACTTTGCGTAGCTTCGCGTGGCGCTACTTCGCAAACTACGCCCAGGGTTAATTTACAAGCCCCTTCTTGCGCTGCCAGTACGTCACTTTTTGTGACGCACTGGCAGCGCATTTCTCTACCCCATATTTACAAGGACAGGAAAAGCCACCCTGCGTGGCTTTTCCTGTCCTTGTAAATACGGCCCCTTTACACACAGCACTTTGTGTGAAAGGGGAGTTCCATGGGTGTTGCTGTGGGTGTTCCCACGCAACACCCATGGAACCAGGCACATTTCCAGATTTACGAGGATTCGTCAACCTGGAAATGCGCCAGTATGGTACGCCACCCTAGGGGTGGCATAGCGAGGCACAACGAGGAGAAATGTTCTTCATTTTTCCTTGTTTTTTTTCTCTTTCAATGCGTGCTGCATTTTACAGCATGCATTGAAAGAGGAAAATGCCTGTAGTGATTGTTTTGTGCAGGAAGGTGTGCCTTTCTGCACAAAAACAATCTCCCCATGATACAGGCATCCTTGCATCATGGTGCAAGGGTGCCTGCGCCGGCGCATGGCAGCTGTTTGTGTGTCAGCGCTGGGGAGAGCACAGGAATGCGACATATCATTGTAAATATGCTGCATTCCTGTGCTCTGAAAGTGTTGCAGCGTGGCGCAGCCAAAGGGCTTGAGGTGCCGTGCTGTGGCACCTTCTTGTAAATCTGCCCCTATTGGGATGAGTAGTGCTAGACGTGAAATAAATGTGAGGGATGGGCTAAGGAGAGATGAGGACGTACCGTTAAAAGGTGGTAGTGAAGGAATCCATAAGAGGGCATTGCAGAGGAGTGGGGGGTTGACGACAAACATTGACGCACGGGTGCCAACTATGCTAAGGCGAGCCCTGATAGGGTGTGTGTATTTTGAGGAAACTTTGACCAGATTGAGCTAAGATTTATCTTGTGTTCTTGCATAAACTGGTAAATAAGAATGAAATTATTTACCCCACCAAGGCTGTTCCCAAAAAATTTTCTCTCTCTACCACAGTAATCCTGCACTGAAATCCTCCCTTGATTATTGAATTGCACAGTCTCAAAGAAGTCCCCATTTAACTTGCCCACAGTCCACACTGGATCTCAAGACAAGAAAGCTTTTTATAATGATGCGCCTTGTTTACCTTCGAAATTAAGTCAAACTAACGAGTTTGCAGGGTTCATCGACAAATATTTTCAAATGCCGAACTATCTGACATTTCTCACATTCAAAGACAACTGAATTTTTTATATCCATTCACCCACCGAAAATGTAATATCTACCACGAATGTAGACTTTAAAGATCTTTTAAAAGAAGTCTGCAAAAATTTGAATGATGCTTTTATTCTTCTCATACTTTTCTGTAAATGCATGTATATATGAGCTGAATAGCCAAATAGACTAAATTAAGCTACAAAAAGAAGTAAAATGACATCCTGCACCGTATTATCATTCAAATAAAGCATCTCATTTTAAAATGTGAACATGTTATTGCTTGTAAGTAGATTTCGTTAGTTTTTCAATAATTTAACCGATGTATTTCCTGAAACCCTTATGATTTTGCATTGTTTCTTCGATGAAGCACTCCACCATAGTCTCCCTCAGACCACCTTCTTCACATTTGTATTCCGCGCCTGCACGTGGGCCTAATGAGCTCCTAGTGCATTTGATCTTTGACTCGCGGCGCTCCGCGGATTTCATTTGCTGTAGTTCGTATTCCTCACGCAGCTCACACAAGTCCCTCGCCTACTCATTATAACAGCGTCCTAGGCGGGGGGCACATGAATGTTATAGAAGGGAAGCTTTCTAGCTGGAACGTGGTCCTCGGAATGGCACCCCCTAGATCACTTATTTCTTCACTTGCATACGTCATCATCCCACAGTGCAAATTGTGCAATCCCAAGACTGTATTGTGACAGGGCCCGTTCGGATGCAACATAGAATGTTCTCGTATTTCTGACAGACGACCCTCTCTGGTGACTCCTCCACTCATTATTTGGCGCAGACGGATTATCCCAATGGCCAGAAGAGCAGTCTTTTTGGGGGTTGGCGAAACCATTATTAGAAAATGGCGGGGGGAAGAGTAGACATGTGTTTTTAGTCTCTTAACGATAGTGTGAATTGGAGCGCTCCAGAGGGTACATGTCCTACACACTCCTAAAAGCCTGTCTCGAAATCGTGTGCGGGAAAGAGAGCCTTTTCCCCTGTGATTTTTTAACATATGCAGAAGTTCTGACATATTTGAAATTATACACGCTACCTCTAACCTTTAACTCTGGAGTCGCGTGCTACTCGCCACAAACACATCATCGCCTCGTCTTGGGTACTAAGCACAATATAAATGCAATTACAGTTACGGGGCTTGGAAAGCTCACATTTTTTCTATAAATGGGAAGTATTATCATATTGAGCCCTCTACTTTACGGAAGCACGCATCCCAAAATATTACAGCCTGTTCTTTTTGCCATAAGTGGAAGCTAAAAGAAGTGTAGCCTCCCGGACAAACGTGCCAACACATCTGTGCCCGAGAAAGCATGCCAGTCAACATTATTGTGATTGCAGGGTGTTTGGTTAAGTTTGTTTGTGCTCTGCTATTGCTAACACAGTACTTCCATTTTAACTACTAAGAGGGCAGTGAGTTAGCAAGTTGGTAATGGTTCTTGTAAAGGCCCCAGAAGGATGGAAACAGCAGTAGGTTTGTTAGGTGTTGAACTCATGACCTACTAGGTTTCAGAAACTTTCTAGAGGTTAATAAAAAATGACACTTGCCTGTCAGTAACCACATTGCAAATCCGAATCATACGTTTTTCAAACTAGGTAATTATCATGACATTTATTTTGTGTTGGCACAGGATTAAAAAAAGGAATGTAGGGGTTGGGGACGAAACAGGAAATGGGAATATTGGATGCTGAGTACTAAATAGGCATACAAAACTAGCTCCAAAAGGGGAAATCGTCAATAAATCTCACTGTAGCTTCCCATGATAGATACCTCTTTTGCACAGGGCATGTTTCCTGGTTCCTTGATGTTATGCCAAGACTGGGCACTGATACTGTTGAACTAGCCTACCTTTAACTCTTATGGGCTTCTAAACTTTCACTTATTACTGCTGTTTTGGGGTAAGTTACTTCAAACACTGTGTTGCACTTCGAATTCGTAGGAATCTCGCTCCTGTCCTTGAGGGACCATTTATACAACTAGCAGTTCATGGACGGTGCCATGGTGTGAGTGGCAGGTCATTTGAACGCTACCTTTTTAGGTGAGCCCAGATCATCCAGGTCGGACGCACCTCCTTCCACCTTATCTTCGCCAGGCCAAGCTAACTGTAACTCGTTCATTCCTCAACTCTCTAATGGAAACAATACCCTTACTCTTCACTAAGAAGCACTTTTCCACCTGCAATGCAAAACATGGGAACAAGCAACATTTTACAAGACTCGCATGAGAATTTAAGCATTTATTTTAGAAACGAGAATATTCAAAATATACTGTGGATGCAGGCCTACAACGCAGGCTAAAATAATGAATGTACCATGTTATTTACATTTAACATTTTCACAAAACCATTAGCATGTTCACTAGAAGCATTCATTAAATTATAATAATACGTCTATTTCAACTACATCATTAGCCTAAGAACATTCATAATATATTTACTATGTCAATGCGTCACACCACTAATAAGCCTCATATAAGTGCATTACATCGTTAATACGTTTTCAGCACACTTCTATAAATCATTTGTTAAGCTTCTAATTGAATCGTGTTTATTTCACAAGAACATATTGCTTGGTTCACATTTCTTCTAACATCTAGTTTTACCAAAAAACACTGAATAATATGTGAGTGCATACTACAAGCGGTTAAATTGCACTCCTAACAGGTACCCCATTTAGGATACGAATTTCTGCTCCATCACTCACCTTCAAATCCCTGCTTCCTTGTTTATTTCTAGTGGTGTTGAGGATAGCTTGTTCCTATCACAATGCTTTTTTCTCCATGATATCCACCGTGAGAGGAAGGAGCTGTGTTTCAGTACACCAGCAAAGATTCAGATGCTATCTGGATTTTTTCTTAAACTAAGAATAAAAATACAAACAATATCTAGCTCATTGCTGACACATTCAGCTTCTTCCTCTCACAATTGATTTTTGAACAAGAATTCACTGACACCCTTCAATAGAAACCTTAGTATCTGTAGATGTTAAACATTTATGGCTATTGTAGATTTTCACGTCGTCCAGGGTGATACCTGTAACCAAAAGACAATTTTGAAAAGAGCCATAGACCGATGCTTAACTTTTAGTTGCTTTTGAAATTCTGCAAATATAATATACTCAGTTTTATCATTTGTGGGCACCTCAGACCCATTCAGACCCTAAATGTCTGATATCCCAGATTCAGGAAAAACAAGGGGATCAATGATGTGGGTAATACTTTTGGAGGGATTTGTTAAAAGTCTGCTAAAGTCATGTTCACATCTTTCTCCTGGAGGTGAGAGGTTTTGGCTCTTTTTGAATCTATGGTAGGGATGTTGAATGTCCTCATGATTAACGCAAATCACACGTTTACTTTAAAGATGTAACTGAATTGTACATTGATATTTAGCTAAGGGAATAACAGTTAACGTCTAATGCCAATTTGTTTAAAATTTATACTCTTGACACTAATGTTTAATGGGTTTGTCGTTTATAATTGTTGAAGTATATGTTGAATGGATAATTTACCTGCTTTTAGAAGTGCGGACATAATGTAATCTGTACTTTGTTAATTCAGCCCAACTGTAGGCCTTAACTACATCTCTAATATAATTCCTAGCTAACATTTGAATTATTATTTTGCTTGCATTTTGGAATGTTTGCATGTATCCTGTGTTCCCACTGCAGGTGGAGAAGGCATAATTAGTTGAGAGAAAGAGTTATTGTTCCTAGTAGATAGTGTGGCCTGAGAAAGAGAAATGTGATAACAGATGGGGGATGTGTTCTCATGGTAGAAGGAGATGGTACCAAGGACTTGCAAAGATATTTCAGCATGTGAACATGGAGGTGGAGGAAGGAAACTGGAGGGTTCTGGAAATGGAAATTTACTAGTGGCACTATGGGAGGTGCCTTCATTCAGCGATTGCTTATGTTGTGATGTAGTTAGGGACATCTGACACTCTGGTTTAGACCTCATCGAGGTGCAGACCTCCCCTTTATCTTCATGTCTTCATGCTACATGACCCTAGTTGGAGTTACTCTTTAGGAACACTCTAACAGCAGACACCTTTCTTTTTTCACTTTTACTAAACTTACTTTAGGTTAGAATTTTCACTTCAAGGTAGTGTAGGGACAGTGAGGGATTAGTAGGGCTTTTACCTGAAATTTGATGCAAACTAACATGCATTTTTGCCTTTTGATATCATATGTTGCGGTGACTAAGTTTTTCATTTTCATTTTATTATACAAACTGAACCCATTCCAGAGATTCAGTTTCATCCTGTTTACTCTTTTTTTTACACCATAATGCTCAGATTGGTGTATATTAATCTGTTTCAGAATTTAAATTATACAAGCTAACTTGAATTTGACTGTCAACCTGAATTCTTACTAGGAAACGTGGACGTTTTGAAATTTTGATATTGTGAAAGTTTTCTCTTTACCTCTCATGCTGCATAAAAAGAACTATTGAGCCAGATTATTTAAGAGTACTGGTTCCAGCTTTCCCACTTCCCAGCAGCCAATTAGGGTGAAGGAGATCTATCTTGCATCAGTATATACCTTAAGTCGTTTAGATTGACAAATCATATTGTAATTGTACCTTACATATAATCCTTGGTTTAATATTTATCAATCAATAACCAGTGAATTATGAACAGTGATCCTGCCACAATTTAGTGATCTGCATTAATAATACACCATTGATTATGCAGATGACATCCTAAACCCAGACCTACCCCAAAAAGAAGTGATATCGGTGCCCAGTTTTCTCATGTTTGTCTTGCTTGGACTCTTTGAGTGTGAATTCAAGGCTGTTGCAGGACAGAGAAAGCAATGTGCCAAACCTCATGGAGATGGTGCATTCCAACATGCTATTCTGAAGTATTTTGAGTTCCAAAAATAGTTTCTTAGGTCAAAAGTAAACATTTTACTAGGACGAGCTGCCAGCCTGTACAGAGAACTCACTCAATTTCTGTTGGCCACAAAAGGTGCCTAGGCACGTTATACCCACAACATATGATGAGACTGATTTTAGGGTTTTAATTGTTAATAATTCACAGAACAACTCTCGATATCATTGACAGATTTATGCTGTGTTGATATAATTTAATCATTAAATTGAATTGCTTTTTTATTAACTTGATTCAGGGTTATATCTTCATTTAAATGTTTTAGTGCTGTTAAATACAACACATGCAATTCCTCTGATGGAAGCCTTCCATTTTTGTAGTGCTACCAAGGGTATACAGAGGATGCCTCACAGAAACCTGATTTAACTTTTCAACACTAGACTGTTGAATTTGTGGGAACTTACCATAAGCTCACATGTGTCCCATTAATTCAAAATCTGTTTTGCTACAACACGCCACTTATGTTTTTTTTACATCAAATTTGATTTCCCTAACAGAGCAGCTAAGAATTAATTAGGAGAAAGCCAGGCTCCCTCCATCACCAGTTATGCATATGTCCATCTCTTTATTTATCTGGTACACCATTCATGTTGTTACTAACTATATGCTATATGTGTGTCTGCATGTATGCAGTCTGTGTGTGTTGTGTGTGTGTGTGTGTGCACGTATGTGTATTGGTGTGTTTATCTGAGTAGCTGTATATCAGAGTAGTGATGAAAGAATGAATAAAGGTTTAAGACTCTTGAGTTTCCAGAACACTCTATTCCAGAAAATACAAACAGGGACGGGAAATGGGTTTAATTCAAGTAACCATATGTGTAACTTAATAAGAATATTGATGCTATATGTTAACTACATGGTATGTATTAGTTGTGTGACATACCATGATATGCAATTACATAATTTAATGCTTCATTTGCGCCTGTATACAGGCAGACAGATAAGAAGAATGTGTTTTATCATTCACCCCTGCTCTTGGATTGCCAAAGACATGGGTGAGAAACCTGTACAAGTTAGGACTTCCCATTTTATGGGATTCATCTCTTGTGATGATACCTGGAGATCATTGCACAATGCATTTTCACTGGACAAAATCTCCACTAGTCAGTGCTGGACTGAACGATTTGCCACTTTGGCATTTTTGTGGTGGGCTGTGCGCTAGGGGGCTGCTTTCAGAGCAGGATGGACAGCCATGAGCTAATCAATAAAAAGCTGCTAAGGCGCCATTCTAACTTTGTGAGGATGGTTTGAACATATTTGATGGTATGATTGCACTTTCCAGTGTGGTCCCGTCTCCAGTTACCAAGGAGTCTGTGGCCCGCAGCAAAATGACAAACTCCCTACACTTCTAAAGATGCCTACATAGTAGTGATGCTGGAACAATTTTCAGAGTAAGTTGCTGCCCATCAGTGACAGTTCGCTAAAAACAGGGATTTTGAGAAATACCTACTCCTAATTGAGTGAATGTAGGACATGAGCCATACTACTCCTCTCATGAATGTGGAGGGCTTCCTATGGTCCAATTTTTAGCATATTTTCCAAAATATAAGTAAAATGGCACATGGGATTGCGGTACAGTTGTGCCTGGTCATTTGTACCAACAACACTATTCTATGTACAGCATCTCATGTCTGAGATGCTCCTACTGCAATACACAATGTTCACTCTCAAACACTCTTGTTCTCCTTGGAACATGGTGTGTGCAGTATCAAATGCATGAAATGCCTGAAATTATTAAATAAAGCATAACAATATATATACACTGAAAAGAATATGGATGTTTCAGGATGAAATAGCTGAATAAAGGTACACGAATGCTTGAAAATAATATTCAGTATCTGCTAGTAATGCGTGGGATTTACACATGATGTCACATAAAGCATTGCATTGTGGATCTGCAATTGCATCAATTGCATCTCAAGCATAACATATTTACAAAAGAGGAATAATCCATTACCCATTATTTCATGTGCCTTGTACTGTTAGGTCTTGCCAACGACTGTGCAGGAGCTGTCGCTTGCGATGATCTATTGCTTCTTAAAAAATCTCTAAGAAGGGCTGTTATCCTGCCAATTACTTACCATTGTTTGGCTTCATTGTCAATCTTATTTTCTTCCTTTTTATTAGTGAGCCCGTGTCAGCTGTCTCTGCACAGTTCTTTTCTTCTATGAAGCATGGATCAAGCACTGATTGATTTCTTGATTAGTGTTCTTTGGTCCTGCTTTTGCTTGGATTGTCGTAGTTTTTTTTTGCTTGCAAGACAATTAAAAACTATCAAAGTTGAAGCTCGTGGTTCATGGTATTCCAAAGATCCAAACACAAACAGCTAAAAATAACAAAACGTTGTGGCATGTGACCAATTAGCGAAACATACATTTTGGCCACCTGATGCTTTCATTGATGTTGAAGTTGTGTACATACTCCCTTTCTTTAAGACTGTTGCTATTCAGTATGTGTTTTTCTGAATTAATGTTTACCGCACGTCACATTTACTTATTTGTGGTTACCTCTTTTAGAATTCAGAGGATGCTTTTTTCATCATGAACACACTGTGATTTCAAAAGGTTTACGTTTCACATTTACCTCTACTTAACCTAACCCCTAAAATCACCCCTACTTCCCATACCTATACCCACCCCTAAATCCAAAATCACCCTTACTTCCCTTTACCTCTACCCTCCCCTGAAGCCTAAAATCACTCTCACCTCTCTTTATCTCTGCCCACCCTTGAGCTCTCAATTCACCCTCATATCCTTTTACCTCTACCCATCCCTGAGCCCTCAAGTCACCATCACCTTCCATTATCCCACTCACCCCTGAGCGCTCACGTCATTGTGACCTCCCTTTACCTCTACCTACCATGAGCCCTCAAATCGCCCTCACCTCCCTTTACCTCTGCTCATGCTTGAACCTTCAAGTCACCCTTACCAACCTTTAACTGTACTCACCCCTGAACCCTCAAGTCACCCTCAGCTCCCTTTACCTCTACTCTCCCCTGATCCCTCAAATCACCCTCACTTACCTGTACCTCTACCCACCCTGAGCCCTCAAGTCACCCTCACCTCCCTTTACCTCTACCTACCCTTGAACCCTCAAGTCCCTTCACCTCCCTTTACCTACTACCAATCCCAGAACATTCTAGTCACTCTCAGCCTTCCTTTACCTATACCCATCCCATAACACTCTTCATCCTCACCTGCCTTTACCTCTACCCTCCCCAGAAGGCCAGAAATACTTAACTGTGAGGCTAGTTGGTAAAGGTACAAAAGCTTACCTCCATGGTACTTGCCTGCTTGCTAATTAATGAGTGGTAAAGGTCCTACATGGTCAAGACTGTGTGGTAAAGGCTGTGTCCTCTCAGGCAGAACATATCCTGCTACTTCCTGCCTTCACCCTAGTTCCCAAAAATGTTTTGGGGCCCTGTTGGTGTTTTATGACATTCAGTATGTTTGGCGCACATCTTCACCTCTTTGGCAATTTCACCCCTTTATCCCCCATGCACCCCCAACACCCTATACTTTAGGTCTGACCTGAGATAGCACATGTGCTTTCACTTGCAAGACATTTTGTTAACTTAAAGGGGACTTAGAGATCTCCTATTGCTTACCATTGGTTGGTCTAATGGTCACTCCCATCTACCTGCTTCTCATTGGTCATTGAGTGAGTGCTTCACCTCCTATTTTTGTGTTTTACCTACCCTGGAGCATCAGCCGAGTACTGCTTTTCTTACCCAGTGTCCTTCCACAGTTTGCTGCTTTCAGGGGTACTTACTTTCCTTTCTTTTGCACCTCCTTCCTCCCTTCCCCTGTATTGTTTCTTGACCTGATGCCCCCACCCACCTCCTGCATTGTTGCTTGTATAGTCCACCCCTGTACCTTCCTTGACCCATTCACCCCCTACCCCTCCACATTCATTGCTTGCCCCCTCCCAGCCTGCCAGCCAAAAGCTCCAACAAAATTCACACCAACAGGTTTGCTACAAAGATGCAGACAGCACTGCACTCCCTGCTCTGGTGTTTATTTCATGCAATGCCAACACGGTGAACTTCAGCTCGTATGTAAAATAATTAAACCCTTTTTTGTGAAGGCAGAGTATAATCTGACACCCTGCCTGACTCAAATAATATGTCAAAACATCACAGAGTAGCGATGTAAGTCTTACTATCAAACCAGCAGACAAAGGGGGTGATCTTCGACACCAATGATTATGAAAGTAGAATGTTGGCACTTCTTGAGGTCGATGATCATTACACCAAAGTACCTAATAATAAAATGGAGACATTAAAAAACCTGGTTGGTGAGGTATTGAAGAAAGCAAGTGAGGATGAGTGGCTATGACAGGAGGAATACAAATTCCTTAAGGATGATAATGCCTCGTTCCTGCGATCTATGTGCTGCTGAAAATACACAAAAATGAGAGAATACCCCCATGCAGCCAATAGTGAGTTGTTTGGGATCTTTATTAGATCCACTTAGCAAGTATGCTGACAGCTTCCTCAAATCGTTAGTCCAAAACCAGAAATCATACATCAGGGACTCTGCCCACATCATTTCTATTGTCGACATAAAAGCGTTATACACAAATATTCCACAAAATGACACAATCATGGTGATCGACAATGTCCTATTGGAGGATTAGATTAGAGGTGCAAATAAGGAATTTATCATGCAATGCATTACCTTGGTGTTGAAAAACAACATGTTCTTGTTTGGGGATGACCTCATTCAAAGGGACCAGCATGGGTGCAACCTGTGCCCCAAGTTTGGCCTACCTATATGTGGGAAATTTTGAAGATAGGCATATCTTCAATGAAGCGGCACTTTTTATTGAAACATCGTAATGTGGCGCCGCTTCATTGATGATATCTTTTTTATCTGGGAGGGTCAAGAGACTGACTTGGTGCAATTTTTGGAGTGGCTGAATCTGGGAGATCAACACCTAAAATTTACGGCAGATTACAATAGCCATTCATTAAACTCTCTGGATATCTCCATTAAAAATATACATGGATATCTTGAAGATGAGCTTTTTACTGAGCGGACTGACAAAAATGCACTCTTACATTATAAGAGTTATCATCCAAAAGCACAAAGGGATAATATCCTGTGTTCATCCCTGGAGGATTTTTATAAACATTCTGAAATCTTGAGGGAGATACTCCTGGATAGGGGTTATCCAAAAAAAACTAATAAAGCATGAATTTAAACGAGCACGGTTTTACATTCGGGAAAGCATGCTAGAGTAGAACCCAGTCAGCAACAAAAGGAAAGATTCCACCATGGACAGGATAGTATTTGTCAGCCAATTCTCCACTGTAAGCAATAAGATAAAAAAACATTGTAAATTCTAATTGGAATATTTTGAATGAAAATGATGAGGTTAAACTGTGCAAACCTCTGTTTCCGTTTAAACTGAATGACAATATAAGTAAGAGTCTTGTCCACACTTACAGAGAGGTTAGGCCCATGCCACAGAGTACACTTCAGAGAGGAAAGGCATTGGGTAATAATAAATGTGGAAGCCGCTCAATCGGTGACCATTGTCTAGTGACAAAGACACTGGTACATAATTGATATACGTTGACATCTAAAAGTTTAAACAACTGTAGAAGCTCCAATGGGGTCTATCTTTTATGCTGCCCATGCGGTTTGGCGTATGTGGGAGAAACAGGGGAAGAACTAAGGTTGCGATTGCTGGAACAAAGGTTAGCGCACAAAAGAAATAAACAGAATGCCCCATTAGTGGACCATAAACATTCTGAATTTAATTGGTTCATTATAGCAAAGATCACTGGCAATAGAAGAAGTGGTAACCTGGAAGCAAAAGAAAGAACAGGGAACAATGGTACATCTTGAAACTGGATACTATACAGAAGGGACTGAACACAAGGGAGGACTGGATAAAACTGATAGTGTAGGGGGAGCAAACCAGCTTCATAACTATATAACTCAAAGAGACAAGTATCTAAGGTAAACACCGGTTGTGAAAGCTTAGGGACAGTATGAATAACATACAATAATAACATCCTATAGTGAAAGCTTAGGTATAGTATGAATAACATACAATAATAACATCCTATAGGAATACTCTCCCCTTATGGGATAGATGTATTAAGATTAAGAACACCCTAAGTGAGAGCCCCTGAATTAATGTAGTCTATGCTTAGATTGAGGACAGCAATGCATGAAATATTCTTTCATCCTGTCATTACATAATAGAGTGGATCAGCTACACAGCTGATTTATGACCGGTATAACAATAAATACAAGTAAATTGGATTATCAGGGTGAGACAATAATAAACATGAATAAACTGGATCATTAGGGGGAAAGGTGCAGTATACGTTTAAAAACAAAAAAAACCTCCCGGTATTGTATAAAGTGGTTTTATGTAAGAATTACCACTCAAAGATGGCGGCACCTACGTAGGGATGCAGACCACGTGCCTCTATCATTAGGGGCATGAAATACCGAGAAGATGCCGCATATTTAGCGAGCCCGGGTCAAGGCAATAAGTTTGGAACTCCAGATCAGCAGTAATGGAGCAGAGGATCGGACCGCGCAGACACTGTCAGACACACGAAAATGTAGGCACGTAGGAGACAATAGTTATACAAGTTTACTGGTTCCTTGGGTTAACTTCTTTCCTGACTCTGGGATACTCTTTCTATATTGCAGCTACGGGGACGCAAGCCAGTTACACAGTAGTCAATCCTAATATATAAGACGAGGGAAAGTAACCTAAAGTGGGTGGGAGTCACAATGTGCTGCTGGACGGAAGCCCATTATTATCATGGATTTGTCCCTTTTTGTTATGTTTTGTTATATCTCAGCCGCAACGTAATTAGATGTAAATTAAATATCCGTAAAAGTATGGCGGTGAAAGTTATTAATACAAAGGTGAGGAATTGGATTTAAAGGGAGTATGCGTGTAATAATAAGAGAGATAACAAATTGTAGACATGAAACAAAGGCGACCCCATGTCCTTCTTTACGAACAAGCATTACAATTAGAGTTGGAGAGACAACAAGACGGGGTGAACTAATTGAATAGTCGTCTTCTGGAAAAGTGTGACATACATGGGGAGAGAATAAAAGAGGCATATAACAACCAATTGGGGGTATCAGAACGTGGCTGCCACGCAAAAAACAGGGATACTGTTGTGAATATTAGGGGGGCTTCTATGAATTCTTAAAACCCCCCTAGAAATATATATGTATATATTTTTATATATATATTTTTTATATAAAATAGTGGACGGCCTGAGATGGATTGCTGACCATGAACCAAAGTACCCTCGTAACAAAACTCTACAGGAACACAGTGGTGTCCAATAGGTATGAAAATGGGAACTATAGGGGTAACACAAAGCCCAGACTTGCCAATATATAATGACGAGGAGGATATATTTATACCTCTGTTTTAGATATATAAAACATCTGCAAATAATTGGCCCTAATTGAACATGGCTTATTACTGAGTGCATTGGCATCGGGAAGTTGCGCTTTTAGAAATGCACAAGAGCATGATGGCATGTCAGACTACATGTGGTGGTGAGAGTGGCACGGAGGCATGAAGGGGTAGAACTCAATGAGGGTTGTTGGAGCACTTATTGGTGTTTGTTCAAACAAGATTATGTTTAAAGAAAAGTAATATGGTTCGGTTTTAAAAATTCATGCAATGTTTTAGCTAAGCACAAGGAGAATGGGGATGATGGGATAATGGGAATATATTGGGTTTCCCATCATGTAAAGAGGAAAATACATTTTCTATTATTTCTTTTATATAATAGAGTCTATGGAAAAAAAGATTATTTTTTTAAACAAATGGAAAGGAGAAGAGTGAAGGACTTGCTTGTCCTGATGAAGGTGGTCTGATTGATTTAATCCATGAAACGCATTGACGCTGGGATTTTCTGTTAAATTTGTCAAAGACAGTAAATATATAAAAAAGGAGAATTAAGTTCCCTGGGGTGTGCTGTCAATTACTACAAATTAACACATATAAGACAAATTTGAGTGTCATCATATTCCTTTCCAGGGGGTTGTTGGAGTTTTGAAAACATTTGTAAAATTGTAATATATTATGTCTTTTTAAGTATACTGTGTGTATTTTGGAATCTTTGTATGTTTTTATTGAACCATTGCGGAATTTTCATTAAATATGTTTTATAAGCGCCTTAATATCCTGAGTGGAGTGCTACCTTGATGAGATGTGGTTGATTGTATATCATTGATGTGGATATTTGTTCGTTGATGCACACTTTGAAGTATCTCTAAAGGGAGAATAGATTTTTGACTTTTGAGAGTATAATCTGAGACTAAGTTAACAGATCGCTGCCCCTAGTGGTCGGTGCTGGCCACATTTTAGCACTCATTTTTCTAACTCATATTTTAGACTGCTGATCAATACAAATATACAATGAAGGACTTTTTCAAATCATGGGTCTCCCCTTTCTAAAGTTCCTCAGTTAACCTATTTCTTGTTTCAGTGTCTAGCGAACCTATAGTATTTCAAGAATCTAAATTCAGTCTACTCTTTGCTGTTGAGGCGTAGTTTAGAATCTGGTCCTCAAACACCAAATTCAATGAAAGCAATGCTACAGAGAGTTTTGGATAGTATCAATGTAAAGACTTGAGACATAGGGTATAATTAATGTACTTTGTCCAAGGTGCCTGTCATTAGACCCATAAATCCTTGCCTTAACTACCTTCTGAAAGACGCTGAAGTCTTTCTTCTTGTAGGAGCAGTCCCCCCACAGAGAAGTACTTAGCTGTTTATCTACCCCTCTTTAATGACCTAAACGTACTTTTGGGCTCTCCTTAGTTATTTTGATATTCCATTGTGTCCCAGGTAGGTTTCCATTATACAACAACTGATAACATACATACCTACTTGTAAAAAATATAAAGCTCTTACTAGTTTTCACAGCTGGATTGTCTTTTGCGTGTTTCACTGCCATACAGGATTAATCTTACTTTATGGGTTACATTTGTAAGCTCCACGTACAGATGTATAGATTCAGCTGCTTTTCTGCCTAAAGAGGATACACCTGATAACTTTCTGCTATTAGTTTGCTTCTCACAAACACAGTGGCTAGTTTTTTATACGTTTACCAGAGTTGTGCAAATGTGATTTTGCCTAGCTTTTTAAAAACAAAATCTATATACTTTTCCTATCACAGGTGCACACTTGTGACCTATGGCATGGGATGTGTCACTGTGAGGAGGAACGAATATACAACCATAGCATACCTTCTTTCTCATGACTTTGTCCTAACTGTTAATCCTCTCTTTCTCTTCTGTAGCCAAACTTGCTACAAATGTTTTCTCATAGAGCTTCCAATTTTGTGGTATGTGTGTTTGCTCTGCGAACAAATGTAGGCAAAGGCCAGATTTTAGGGAGGTGTTAATACTTTCTTCAGATGTTTCTTGTGGAATGAGGTGGCGCATCACCATCAATTACCCACAGTTGTACGACCTTTTCATTGTTAGAACTGTGTGTAATAAAACATATATTGTTACGTTGTCTCGAGCTTTCTTGAGCTGCAGGTTTAGATTTCCGACCCGTTGGTCCTAAGGACTTAGTCAGTGTGCCAACCCAAATCAGAAAATCAGTTGAACTGCAACAATTCTGTGAGCAATGTTTGTGTAAGATGTGTTTCAGATAACATGTGGTCCCATGGAACATGACAGGGACAATCAGTGGAACACCAAACCTCTTGCATAAGTCAAAAACACACTCAAGGATCCCAAGAAAATGGAATGTATGTTCTAAAATATTTACTTAAAACTAAAACAATGGTCTAGTGTACACAATATTAGTTGTTATCACAAAGAAGATAAACATTAAGGCTACAAGGAAGTTTATAAGTAATGTGAACACTAAAATACTACTTCAACATTATTGCTGTGTATTTTTATAGCACTAACACCCTCATTTTCTACTTCTGTATACTAGTTCTAGCAGGTTAGCAGTGTATTAATAATAAAAGTCTATTTAGTGTTTCAATGATGGTTTGCACCATATACCTTATTCCAGACCAATAAGTTCTATTTTCAGGTCACAATAGGCAGCTGTGTGTGCTTGTGATGAGTGCAGTCAACAGTGCTACAAGCCAGGCATCTTGGAAAGGTTGAATACTTTCCAGCTTCAGTTAAGTTGGGTGCGCAATTGAGTCTCTGTCTTCTATCTCTTGGCATGAAGTCCTCTCTGACATTTAGCTCTTGTTAACTAGTAGGGAGTCATTGATCCATATATGAGCCATAATCAAACAGAAACGTTTTCTGGTCTTTTTAAACTGGTATTCTAAATTCATTTTCCTAAGCTTCAAGGGCAGACTGTTCCAAAGTCTAACTGCCCGTTTAGATACGACTTTTGCTCTAACTCGCTTTACACCAGGTAACGCTAAAAGCAGCTTATTGCTGGAGCACCGGTCTCGTCTAGGACTATACCAAATAAATCTCTGCAGAAGAAAGAGTGGACACTTCTTGTGAATGTCTCTGAATGTAATCAGCAGTGATTTAAGGGTGATCCTCCTTTCCACAGGAAGCCAGTGCAGCTATTGGCGGCCCTGTCTAATGGCGTGTTTTTTTGGAATCCTTAAAACAAGATGAGTGGCAGCATTTTAAATTGTCTGAAGTTTGTGGGGAAATGTTGCAGCTATGCCTAAGAAGAGGGTGTTTGGATAATCTAACCGAGAGGATATAGATTATTCCAGGATTTGATGGAGACTTAAAAAAAAATATTCAACAATAATTGGGTAATGCCGTTTCAGCTTCTCTCAGAAAAACAGCAAGTGTGACACAAAGTTGTCAGCCTTCTAGAAACTCTATCACTTCAAAATAAAGAAGAAACATAAAGTTGATCAAATGAAATGCCACAAATACATTCTTATAAGTATGTTCATCATATTTTCAGAAACAGAACAATATGAAAAATAATGTGCATTTGATTGAATCACACATGTTCACTTTTGATGAATGAATTAGCATATGTTGTTCTCCAAAGTGAAATTTAAGCCCTAAAGGGAGAAGACAAAACATGATATTTACAACAATGTGACCCTGCAGTCACATGGTGCATTTATCCATTCACACAGTTCCAAGCTGGCTCACTGCAATGAATGTGCAGAACTCAAAACTAGTTTTGTACTCCAGTTTAAACTCTCAATAAGACATGGAATGAGTCCCTTGTGTATGTGTTTACCTTATCATGAGGGAATATGAAGAAAAGGCACCCCAACAGATTCATTGCATGGTCATCAGAATGACTATCCAAGTTATCCTGAAATACTTTTTAGTTCCATTTCTTTTATTATCATCCCAGCTTCTGCGAATCAGGCATGTCAAAATGAAGGGGCTTATGTAAAATGGCTTAGTTGGTCTCTTCAACACCATGCACGTTAAATGGTAATGCAAATTTCCTTGATGCTTCAATGTATGAAAAGGAGCAAAACCCTTGAAAGTTTGGGTGAGAATCTATAAAAAAAATACTGGATTCTGTAGGACTAGCATTATGCAAAACATGCACTCATGAATGCTTGTAGATTGCAATGTATGATTATGGTGTAATTTGCTTTCCTGTAATCATGTTAGGCATATGCAAACTTGAATGAATTTATGCAGAATTACGCAATGTGCTATATTTTACTGTGAAATGCATCTGCATCAATTTTTGGTACAAGGATGCAGTCTGTTGTTCCTGTGTGTGTGGTAACTATTTTACTATGAATGGTGTGTAGCCTAATGGCAAAAGTTTGCAAATGTTGTATACCAAGCATAACACAAAATTCCAAACATTCCATGAATTATGCTGGCGTAATTTACGCTCAGGTTTAGTTGTACATTGTAAACGATTCTTGCACATGATGGAAGACAAAAACACATGGCAGTTTATAAGTGATGTGATGTCTAGGTTAGTTTTAAAAACAGAGGGCCTGAATTAAGAGTTTTGATGGACAGGGTAATCTGTCACAAACGTGACAGATATCCCATCCACCTACTTATGAGTGCCATAGGATTTAATACACTTTTAATAAGGCGGGTGGGATATGTGCCACGTTTGTGATGGAGTAACATATCTACAAACTCTAACTCAGATCCTGAGTCTTAGCCCATGTACTGCATAAGCATTGACTCATTAAGCTACTATTCATGGTGATCTGGCAATTGAAATGTAAATTACAGAGTTCTCCATTGTTGCAAAATGAATACATCTTTATACATTTAATGTTTTTTGCACTCTTTCATTTGCTTCTTCTGTCCAGTTCTGGCCTGACTTGAAAAGTGTTGCCAGTACTTTTCCGATATGTTTCAATACCAGCATTCGGACTTCAAGAAGGTTGCTAGTACTGAAACATAAAGGAGGACTGGCAGAGCTGATTGCGCTTCTTGTGCAGAGCCTCAAGTAAGGTTTGTGCCTTTCTTTAAACAGGACAATACAGATAACATTCTTTCATGGCTAAAGGTGGTGTTTCTGCTGCAATGGCAAGGCATATACAACAGCTTTGGCTATATTTTAAACTTATGTAGTGGGAATTTGAACGACAACAACATACACACTTGTACTGCACATCCCTGCCCAAAGGAAGCTTGAATTCTGCCCTTATGAGCAGGTTCATATGGACTGCCCCCATGCAAATGGCAGCATGACACATCCCAGGATCTGAACACGCAGATCTGCATCTCAGGCAACCACACAGAAACCTACTGTATACTTTGGAACGCTTGGGATGAAACCTCCATGCTTCGCGTGAGTTGCAAGGCTCAGAACAACACCCAAATGCCCCTGGATATTCCCTTTGGCATGGTGAGTCAGCAGACGTGATTTCTTTGGAGTTTCCCACAATAGTGAGCTACTGGTCTTTGGAGCTCTTTCCTCACAAATAGTCATGCCCACCATTTCATGAGATGGTGCGCCTCTTTTACTCTATGACATTTCTTCTTGTAGTAAGCCTCCATTATCACTAAATAACAAGGAAATATTTTTACAAGCTGTGTGGATGCTTTTTTATTACAGATCCAAATTTTCGGAGTCAAGTTTTTCTTTGGCCTTATACGTTAAGGTTTCTGATGCTTTCCTATTCCTATTCTCAATGTCATCACAATTGTATAACAAAATACCATTGGCTGTATCTACGCTGGCTATATCTACACTATTTGGCTGTGACCACACTATTTCCTTTGGAATTGGCTATATCTATACTATTTGGCTGTAACTATACTATTTAGTTGGAGTTGGATGATGTCTGATGATGCAAATTCCATCTAAAAATAAAGACTTGAACGATCTCAACGATCTCTTTCTAATTTTTGGAACTATAGTATTGGACTGTTACATTTCAAATTTATATGGAACGCTCCTTCTCGAACATTGACAATTTTATAATACTTAATGATATATTTCTTATTCAGTGCCTAGCTCCACATATATTCAATTAAAGGCTTTGTGACACATTTTTTTTATGGAGTTTTATATAGCGCAAACTTGACCCGAAGGTATCGGGTATCAGAGCACTTTACACGAGCATCATTTGAGTTACATAAGGAGACATTCATTCTCGTTAGGCACGGGGAGATTAAGTGATTTGTCCAGAATCACAGTATGTTGCGCGTCCTTGCCAAGACTCAAACCCGGTTCCCCAGATTTGAGGTTGACCACCCTAGCCGTGAGGCCAACTCCTTTATCCAATTCACCCAATGTTCTGAATAATATGCTAATCCTGGAGCCTTGTCATATTGACTGACATTGAATATATGGGGAAAACGAGGAAATGAAAGTTGAGCAGTGGAGTTTTCAGTGCATCTCCAGAATTGGAAGACATTCTGGGCAATATGAAGGAGAATACTGCTCTCAAAGTGGACAATTTGCAAGAAGAATTTCCAAGAACATTCTTACTTAACAAATCGACAATAAATCCAAACAAGCTGCCACAGAAGGATCCTCCTTCCCCTTATTACTTGAGGAAATGTATGCTCTAAATCTATAAATGGAAGAAACCAAAATAACACTACAGGCTGTTAGGTGAAAATCTTCATTTTTAGAAAATTAAATTTCAGACATGGTACAGATAGTATGTGATCTACAAAGTCAGATATGGACCAGAATGTGAGTAATATACAGGATGCTGCCTCAAAAATTGATAACTTGCAAATGGAAGTTGGATCTCTCTAAAATCAAATTGAAGATCTTAAAAACAGAATTTGTAGAAATATTCATTGGATTTATGGACTTCCTGAACATGTAGAAGATTCTGACCCTATTGACTTTTTCAAGTCCTTCATTCTGAAGGTACTTGATATGCCCTCTACTATTCAATGAAATATTGTTTGTTTAGTTATTTTTTTATTTCATATACAAATGAAAACAGGGAGCAATATATAGGAACAATCATATAACTTGATACAAATGAGAGCATATGAGCATCACATTAATGATCAAATAAAAGAAAATAAGGTTTTATAAATAGATGGTAAGAAAGAAAAAAGAAAAAGAAAGAAAGAAAAAGGGAAAGAGAGGAAAGGAAAAGAAGAAAACATAGCAAAATTGAATGACAGTGTAGAAATATATCAAAGAGCCGCAATAATATCCAAAATATATAATAATAACATGAAATATGACATGAATAAGATATAAATATCAACAGTTGCTATTAGAAAGATGTACATTTTTAGTAGGTAAGGTCAAACTTTAGAAAATCTATAACAAATAAGAAGTAACGGGAGACTATAATCTGTCACGTTTGATTGCAAATGAAGTTGCATAAAGACGATATGTATCTAATCTATGATTATGACACACTAAAGTCCGTGATTGTTACATAGGTATAACTTCCCTTGTTTTCATGTTGGGTGTGATTACCTGTAGAGCTATAGCAATGACCAAATCAATCAGTTTTCTGAGAAGATGATCATGAGACCCAATATCATGTATCCCTCCAAAAAACAATTATTGACAAGGATAAAACATTTTTTTGTAATATCATTACTTTTAAACCATACTGACGTCCAGAACTATAACACTTTAGGGCAAAGAAAAACCTGTGCATATATGAACCCTCTAAACAATTACATCGTCAACATGTCTGTTGACCTGTGAGTATGAATTTCAATATTTTGTCTGGTATATAGTACAATCTGTTATAAAAGAAAACTAAAGTATGTGTGAAAGAGGCCGAACGAGCAGTGGAATGTCAACCATATTTTATTCCATACCTCTAAAAGCCAAGTACAAGCTAGGTCCATGTAGTCTGGTGGTGGCTCTTCCTTCTCCTCTTTATTGGGAAGTCGATGTCGGAATAGACAGTAGCTGCAGGGAGGAGAGGCATCAGAGTTAGTCAGGACGAGGAAATGGAGGAAGAAGACACCAAGAATCCAACACTGACTGAGAACCTGGAAGAAACAAGCCCTTCAAGAGCAGCCGGCCTGAGGCCAGTGGACACTGTGAGGAGTTACGCTAACTAGAAAAGCAGGTGGCCGCAGTGCCTCCCTCTGCTGCAGCCTAGGAGGGTCACAGCCGTAGGCAAGTCTTGTGGGCAGGGAAATCCATAATACAGAGGTTGTGGGAGGGAATTCAGAGACCTCCAAAGTGCAGAGGCTTGGGAAGGGGAGGCAAGCTAAAAGGAGAGAGAAAGGGCATGACATAAGAGCATGCTGCACGAGTTGAGAGCACCCTGCGTGGGGAATAAGAGGAAAGAAAAGAACACACATGACCACGAGGCTGGAATTATGATAACACGAGAAGGGAGACACCAGTGCATGGTGACCCAGAGCTTGTAGCTCGATTAGAGGAAACTCAACCGGAAGACTGTGACTACATTCTTTTTTTTCTATTCTATAATAAAAACAAAGTTCTGAACTAATTCACAGTCTCAAGCCTGTCTATCCTCCATCCAGGCCAGTCCACTGTCCAACTACCATAAGGGTTCAACTTTACTTTTAGTTCTGATAGAATTTCAGGAACCAAGCAATTTATATATAATAGATACTTTACTATAAATTGTATGACCTATTGAAGTATCTCTGGTGTTACCAGTATCCAAGGGGAGGTAATGGAGTTATTTTCTCATGTAATATGTGAAATTTGTTAAGGTGCAAGTTTGATAAGTTAGGTTTAGAAGAGATGTTAGTGATTGAGAGTAAACTATCATTATGTATGAACTGTGAAATTGTTACTATTCCTTTATCCACCCAATGCTTCCAATCAACCATTGTGTGTCATATGTTTATTGTACAATAGGGAACTAGAAAGAAACTAATGTGAGGATAGAGTATTAGACACTGTTTATGGTTTGAACTGGGAACATGTGTGTGAAATAACAGAGGATAACCAGGCCTTTGGAGGTGAAAACATAAATAAGATATGTGAGTATGTGAACGGATGCATCAGTGCAAATTCCAATTTGGTCCATAATGTTTGTGGAATAAAATGGGAAGAAAATAAGAAATCTTGTGTTTGTTTAATACCAAATGCCCTGTAATAACATATATAATCAAGTTCACACCACAGTACATCTTTGAGAACTTAAGCTGGGTAAAAGAGGTGCATGATTTTTTAGTATTGTATAGAAAGTTGTTGAAGTGTGTTGTTTATACGTGAATAAACAGTATTTGTAATCTTAATTGGGAACATCATGAGGAAAACGTTTACAGGGGAAGAAGCATCATTTTGATTGTATCCAATCAGCCCCACCATGAAAGGTACAAAGGACACCATTTTTGTGTATATGCATTAAGTTTATCTAATAACTTAATAATAATAACCTTAAGAGTATCATGGAATGAATTAGAATACCAAATGCCCAGGACCTTGATCTTGGAAGAGTTATATATAAAACTTGCATGATCAAATTGACCCCTTACACAATACTTATTAAGGTGCAGAACCTGTGATTTATTAATATTAAGTATGTACTCAGAGAATTTAGAGCAGATTTGTCATTCTTTAAAGAAAGCTGGGAGAGATGATTTTGGAGAAGAGAGCAACAATAATATATCATATGCATAACTGGTGAATTTAATATGCTGAACTTTAGTAATTAATCCGAGTAAAATGATGAAGACGTACTTTGACATAAAAAAGGGAAGAGGAGATAATGGGCAACCCTGCCTAGTATCCAGTTTTAGAGGAAAATAACACAATTGAGTACCATAACATATGTGAAGGATTGAGGGAAGGAATACATTAGAACCACTAGATCTATGAATTTAGGGCCAAATCCATGCTACTGTCACACCTTTTTCAAGAATCATCAATTAACCCTATCAAATGCCTTCTCAGTAATTAAAGATGAGGCTACTATTGAGTGATGCAGTTTATTTGCTTTACTAATGATGTTAAGAAAGAAAGTATCATACATATTATGCCCTTTCACAAAATCCATTTGTTCAGGACCTACAAGATCTGGTAAAAAAATATTCTACACGGAGAGCCAGGCATTTAGCAAAATGTTTTCAATCTATGTTTATGAGAGAAATTGGCCTGTAATTGGTGACATAATATGGAATACGACAAATCATTGCCTCTGTAAGTTATTCTTGAGAGGAATTAAAACAGGAAATAGAAGAGAGTAATTGAAATAAAAGGGGAAGCAACAAACTAGAAATTTGGAAGTAAAATTCTACTGTGAAACAATCAGGTCCAAGTGATTTACCAGTAGGAAGCTTTTTTAGTGCGGACACAAGTTTCTGGATTGTGAAGCCTGTTCTTTAAGGGGAACATCAAGAAAAGTATTAGTCTCCATTTTCAATGAAGAAAAATAATTATCTAATAAAATATCTGCGGGAGAATGAAGAGGAGTGTATAAATTAGTATGATAATGAATAAAACAGTTTAGAATCTCTGAGTCTTTATAAACTGGAGACCCTTGTGAGTTAATGATAGAGCTTATATTTGTCTTCTCATTTTTTTAATTTGTAATAATTGGCCAGAAGTGTACCAGATCTGTTTCTGCTTGTATAAAAACACACATTAACTTTTAGCAAATCACCTGAGGCCTTATTTGTGGAAGTATTATTAAATTGTATTTTGGCTTTAATTAGTTCCTCTAAGTTGTCTTTATCATGTTTTGTTGTATAGAATTTATGTTCAAATGCTTTAATTTTGGACAAACGTTTTAGAGCTTCTTTTTCTGCTGTATTTTTCTAACCAGACACATAATTAGTCATAAAAACCCTAGATGCAGCTTTAAAGGTGCCCCAAACTGGTAGTATTGCAATGTTGTCATTCATATTGAATAAACTGTTGGTATTGTGTTAAAATAGCAGGATCATTTTATACATTGTTATTGAGCCTCCAGTGTGCCGGTTTTGATTTATTGTGTAAGAGATCAAAATAATACCAGACTAGGGCATGGCGTGAAATTACTATGGAACCAATCTTTGAATTATGTATAGCCTAATCATGATCTTACTAATGAATAGATCAATCCTTGATTGAGATTGATGCAGCCCAGAGTGGAAAGTGTATTCTCAAAGATCTGGGATAACCATGCATCTATTAGGCCTCTTTGAGAGATTGCTCTCAGAGAAGATTTATGTGTGGCGTTAGGGTTGTATTTGATTAGTGAATGTATATCTAAAAAGGGATCGAGAATCTGATTACAATCACCCCCAAACATCAATTTGTCAATAGGATACTTAAGGAGTGTCTGTGATAGGGTGCACCAAATTGGGGATCAAAATTGTTGGGTCCATTTACATTGATAATACATACTTCAGTATAATTGACTTTAAGATGAACAAACACCCATCTACCCACCGAATCCCTTTTCTTCAAAATCATGTTCACCGTTAAATGTTTCTGACATAACATTAGAACTCTGGCCTTATTACCTGAAGCAGATGAATAGAAAATATCTCCAACCCACTGTGTCTGAAGTTTACCTATGTCATTCTCCCATAAATTAGTTTCTTGCAATTAAACCATTTGCCCCTTCAGCCTCGAGAGGTGAGTCAAAACTCGCTGCCTCTTGATAGGATTCGATAGGCCCTTAACATTCTAAGTAATAACTCTAAGGTTAATTTTACATGTTAATGGATATGATAAAAAAGTAACTATTAATGAAACCAGATGGAAGCAGAGAGATGGACAACAAGGAGAGATTTAAAAAAAGAGAAGAGAGAGAGACATAGAAAGAAAAGCAGCCAACAAAAAACTCAGTAAAGGATGTGAAAAAAAATCTCAAATTTGAATCAAACAAAAAAGAATTGTGACCACACAAAAAGGTCATATATAAAAACCTTTAAAATATGAAAACATACACTAAACCAGGTGCAGGAGAGTGGGGACACTCTCACAAAGACATGCTGAACCCGGTTCCATCTTCATATAGAACAATATGAACAATGAAAATTAACAAGAACAAACAGCACAAAGGAAGGACTGTCACTTACCTACACAGGACAAATAATCCGAACACGGTACCAGTGACACTGTACAACTAGACTGTACTAAACCAATTGACGCAACAACACAAAGATAATTGAGGAGATAAAAATATGTTTCTGCAAAAGAAGAGATATAAGGGATTACTTTTGAACTTTTAAAACAAGAATGCTGAGGAAATATACACAGTACTCTAAAATCATTCAAATAAAAACAAAACACAATTAGCAACTAGTGTGAGTACCAATATCCATACTCTCCATCTGGTATCATTGGAGAAAGTCATTTTGGGCAGCAGGGTCAGTATAAGTGGTGGTCCTGTCTCTGTAGGTCACTGTGAAGAAAGAGGAATGTACTGCCCATATTTGGCATTCATAGCCAGAAGCTGAGGTCTGAGATCAAGAAATTGCTTTCGCCTAGTTGCAGTTGCATTGGAGACGTCCTGAGACAAGTGAACCATATTGCCTTACCATTGAAGAGTTTTTTGCAATTTTGCAGCTTTAACAATCTCCAGCAGGTCAGTGTATTGAATAAATAACATAATGATGCCCCTAGGTTTAACTCTCGAAGTTGATGAGAGCTTTGTGTCCAAACCATGAGCTTGTTGTATGCTTAAAGGGTTAAGGGACTGTAAAAAAGCAATGCAAGCATACTTGAGCCCTCTGCTCCCTCTGGAATGCCATATAGACTGAGATTGTTTCTCCTGTTTCTGTTCTCCAAATCTTTAGTTACCCTTTTAAGCATATCAACATCTTTTTTGAGTTGTGAAAGACTGGGCACAGAGTACTCCACATCACTAAGGTGTTGCTCCACAGTGTAGACCCTTTTATCGAGCGTGCACCCCCTTTCTTCCAGCCTTAGTTTTATTCATATTGATAAAATTGATGCCAATGTTTATAATGATACACTTGTATATAAGAATAAAATTGCATCACTATTATCAAATTCTCCCGACGTAAACTTTCCATCAACCCTGACTCAGAAGTATGTGGTCAGGCAGGCTTTACAACCTAGGCCTGGGGTTACTGATTGACAGGTGGGGTGGCACGTAGCTGGCAGAAAAACCTTTGAACAGGAAACTCAGGTCAAAACCCAGATAAGCTCAGTGACACAACAATGGCCTAGTACAAACAAAAATTGGTCATGACGTATCTGATTTACTACCAGTGAAGAGGCAGAGGACTCAAAGAATCCATCAGAGAAGTCATGTAAATATTTAAAAATGGGTGAAAAATTCTTTTGAAGTGAACCAGAGAGAAAGATATACAACAACTGAGTTTGTGAGCAAATCTTTTTATTTATAATCCTTATAAATAGGCATCATCAATAATGCATTTGTAAATAGGAGGTTGTCCAAAAAGAAGGTGCAGAAAAAAGAGCTCATATGTGAATGTGGGTGAAGGAAAATCAGAAATTTGAAAATACGAATGTCTTAATTTACAAAGAAACAACCTTGGTCGAGGTAATTTGTGGAATAGCTGAACCAGTGTTCGGCCTGTTTACAATACTATCATGATATGTTATTATATGGCCTTACTACAGAATGATGCAACTTATTTAAAAATGCATCATCCAATTTTCAACAGAGCCAGCATTGTGTATTCCAGGCTGCGAAACAGGGACTGTAGACGTTTCGGCCCGTCTTGGGCGGTGATGGTTGATTATGTCCTCAGCATGCGGGTCTTCATCAGGACATTAAAAATGACAAACTAAACATAGTAAGAGTGCAATTAGAGCTTGTCACTCTGGTGAGTAAAGTATAATGAATAGGGGTAAAAAAAACACTGACCGTGGACGCTGCCTGTCGGCTATGGCAATCCAAAATGTGTATAGTCAGTAGTATTAGGATGGACTAAATCCAGATCATGAAGGCAGTCTGCAATACTAATAATGCAACAAATCACCACTCATCTGTAACAGGATTCAAAGCTATGCTGTCCCAGCATTGCCTGCATAATTAACTTACCACTGTGTAGAGGTGGTGTGGCTCCCTCCACAGCTTCAAAAAGTCTATAAAGTGGTTTATTCGTATGTGGTAATATTCATGTGAATTAGATATCATGCGGCCACATGGACATCTCATCAGGGGATATCTGGGTAAGCTAATAAAACACCTGTAAGAAATATCTACTCAATGTTCCATAGGGTAGAATTAAGGTGACTAAACAGACTTATAATAAGAACAACAGATAGTGCTCTTCCTGAATAAAATGCCATGTGGTTGAAGAAATGTTTACATCATTTTCCAAAGCATAATTGGGCTCCCAATATAGATCCTAAGAGATGGTGAGCCCAGCCGTCCATGCGGTACACTGCTTAGATCCTTGTCTGTACGGGTGCCAGATGGAGAGGAAAGAATCCCAGCACTTGCGGCTAAATAGTTTGGCTGCGTACGTCTAGCTGGCATGCCGTGGATGATTAGTGTGACTCGGCCGAACAGAGACGGTCTAGGTCTGTTATCCAATACTGAACGAATTATATCTAGGGCATCCCTTTGCAGAATACTGGTGTAAAGTGACAATATGCCCATAGTCACTAACAGTTGTTCCCTGTTGTCAAAAGCCAAATTGTATACCAACTTAATGGTTTCCATGGTGTCCCTCAAGTAAGAGGCTGCACTCTCTGCTGTCGGTACAGTGGTTCCAACACGGAGCCACAACCACAGATTATGAGTCTCCATGGTGGATTCACCATGCGCTTGTGAATTTTGGGTAATGTGTAAATAGTAGGCATCCTTGGTTGTTTATTGTTGAGGTAGTAATATTCTTGCATGGTAAGGAAGCCCTCCTCTAGGCCCACATCCAAGGCTCTCCTGATGATGTTAGAGAGTTCCTTAGTGGGGTCCGATCTTAGTTTCATGTAGTTCTCAAGCGATGGTGAATCCGCCAGGGAGACCCATAATCTCCGGTTGTGGCTCCCTGTTGGAACCACTGGGCAAGTATTTAGATATATTCCTTAAATCAATGGCAGAGAGTACTGTCTCTTACTTGAGGGACACCATGGAAACCATTAAGTTGGTAGACAATTTGGCTTTTGACAACAGGGAACAACTGTTAGTGACTATGATCATATATATCGTCACTTTACACGAGCATTCTGTAAAGGGATGCCCTAGATATAATTCGTTCAGTATTGGATAACAGACCTAGACCATTCCAAATTCTGACTGAATTCATAATCAATTTGTTAGAAATAGCTATGACCGAGAACTTCTTCTTCTTTCAGGGTGAATATTATGTCCAAACCAAGGGGGTAGCAATAGGAGCAGGATTTGCACCAGATCTGGCCATCCTGTACATGGACAACTACAAACATTGCCACATATTCAGTGATCAGAATCCATACAGACTCAAAGTGGAGCTCTGGAAACGCTACATTGAAGATGTGGTAATGATCTGGTCTGGTAGAAAACAAGACCTACTTACATTGAGTGATATTCAAATTTCTCTTGATTACAGCAACAATATGATCAATTTTATAGATATCACAATAAAGGAGAAAGGGGGAACATTTTTTATCGCCCTCTGCAGGAAAGAAAGTAAAAGAAATATGTTATTACGCTACTCCAGTCACCATCCTTGTAACCTTAGGGAGAATTTACCCTTTGGCCAATTACAAAGGTTACGGAGGAACTGCACTATGAAAGAGGACTTTTTCATTGAATCAAACTACCTCCTCTCCAGAATATCCGAGAGAGGGTACCCGGAGAGTTTACTGAAGAGAGATCGGAAATGGGCATGGTTTCGTCACAGGGAATTCTTACTCAAACCAAAACGTAAATCAGATCAAGAACAGGAACGCATGATCAGTGTAACCATATTTTGTACTAGGAGCAATGAGATTAGGAAGATCTTCAATCGTCACTGGCACCTGATGGCAGATGATGTGGGTAACCATAATCCACCCATGCATGCCTTCAAGAAACGCAAGATTATAAGGGACCATGTGGTTAAATCTTTACTCCCTATGTCCATCGTACCCTGTATCTTCTGGCAGATACCACCTGTCAAAGGGCACTCTAAGTGTGGGAGGTGTAAAGCATGTCCCATGAAAAGAGAGATCAAGAGCTTCCCTCACAACAATTACACGCATACCCTCAGGGAACACGCAAACGGAAAAACTATGGGGGTGGTGTATGCCATAACTTGTACTTGTGAGTTTATGTATATCGGCCAAACTGCACAGATGGTAAACAATTGCATACTACAGCATTGCAACAGAATAACATGAAAGGTTCAGGGTCCACCCTTAGTCGAACACTTCTCTACATTCGACCATCTAGAAGAGAGTCTTAAATGGTGGATGGTGGAAAAAGTGAGTATCAGTCCTAAGGGCGGCAGTTTCACCAACACCCTAAACCTAAGAGAATGCAAGTGGATCTTTGTTTTTGACACTACAGCTAAGGGGTGAAATTAATATAAACAAATTGCAGGACAATTGGCAACCTTATACAATGGTTGACCCCTTATCTTGATTCAGGACTTTATGCTGTGCATGAACCTCCCCAGATAACATGATGAATACTACATCATCATCACTCCTGTATAGTAAAAAATGCCCATTCCTTGTGTGGATTTGTATAATACACCTTGACTCATATTCGTATGGTGTGACTGTAAATATTGTGAATATTATTCATTCATTCCAAATCTTTATTTCGGTCACTATGGACCATAAAAGAATGCAACTGAATACAATTATCAATTGAACATTACACATAAAATAATAATAAAAAATCTCATGTGTCGCTCGATATAAAACATTTAAAATTGAAATACATTATTATTTAGACATAATAAAACGGTTACGAATAAACCACACCGCAGTTAAAAATTTGGCTACGGCAAATACAATTGGGGCAGATAGATCAGACTTTAAAATTCTATATGCGGGTTGGTGTTCCCTAAAACCCAAGTTTGTAAGGAGTGGGACAAGCCAGTGTTTCCATGGGTTATTGTATGCAGGGCAAAAGAAAATAACATGTACTTCATCTTCTCGCAAAAGAGGACATACTTGGCAATTTGGGGTAGTATGGATCTTATGCCAATGATCTGTGTGGGCCCTCAAGGGGAGAGTTCCATAGCGCCACTGCATATACAACTTCCGTGTTAATGGTGGACCCATGTCATCAAAGACTGATTCCAAATGATAGTGATCTTTGATGGCAAGGAAATGTTTGGATAGTGAGTCCTGGCGTAAGGGCTCTGTTGCTACCCGTAGCTTGTACTCGTAGTATGCCTCCGCTAGGGATCTACGAGAGATCCTAGGGCAAGCTCTCAGCGGGTCTAGCCACAGCTCCGATCTCCCCATCGCTTCAAAAGTGTACTTGATATATTTAAACCAAGATATTTGTGACACTTTTGGAAGGTGCAAAATTTCTTCAAGTTCTGCTCTATAGCTTGATAGCTCCAATGAGCTCCATATTCTGCGCCAGTAAGTCAGGGGTTTAAGACCCAACTCCTCGGTAATTGATCTTAGGCCGAGGTCAAGTCTTAACGGGAGGAGTGGGGTGCTAGATGGTAGTGCAGCCAATTGCGTAATGAAATTGTTCTCAGTTGTCTGTAGTTTCGGGCACACTATATGCCCCCATAACTCGCCCCCGTAAGTTACTGCCCCTCTTGCCTGGGCTTTATAAATGTGGAGAGGTGGGCCTAGTGGCTTATACGAGGACCTAGATATCATCCGTGATATGCCACCTGATAACTGGGCAAGTTTCAGATTTGCCTTCGTTATATGCGAGTCCCAAGTCAAGGTTTGATTTAAGGTTACTCCCAGATATTCGAAAGTAAAAACCCTGTCTAATCTAGCGGAACCTATCATAGGGCTAGGGCGGGTTGTGGGGGGTGGGTTGAAAATCATGAACTTAGTTTTAGTCGCGTTCACTTCCAAACCACGCCGCTCACAAAAGTTCATGAACCCGTCCAAGACCCTCTGAAGGCCCATTGGGGATTTGGAAAGCAGCAGGGTGTCATCCGCGAACATAATTGCGGGTACCCTGCTGCCATCCAGCTTTGGGGCATCAATATTGCTTAACCCTGTCAGGAAGTCTATGACCCCGTCCACAAAGAGGCAAAACAGGGTCGGTGCAAGAACACAGCCCTGTCTGACCCCTGTGTCCACGGGAAAGGCATCCGACAGTGCTCCCCCTCTGCCGCACCTCACCTTGGCAAAATTGCCCTGGTGCAATCTCATCAACATTGATAAGATGTCAACCGGGACATCTAAGTCTTTTAATACTGTCCATAATTTGTCCCTAGGTACCAGGTCGAACGCTGCTCGTAGGTCCACAAAAACCGTATACAGGGTGCCTCTACCTATTAGCAGCGTCTTCCAGTATAAAAGGTTGAATCGGAAGATCTGATCTATGGTTGAGACACCCTCTCTGAACCCAGCTTGATATGGGCTCAGTATTTCCCGCTCTGCAATCCAGGCCTGGAGCCGGTTCAATAACAATCTACCAAACAAATTTTGAGGAACATCTATTAAGCTAATAGGTCTATAATTGGAAGGGAGCAGAGGAGATCCCTTTTTGAATATTGGGACAATCTCTGCTCCCAACCAAGTATTTGGAACCTCCATACCACCCAAAATAGAATTAAATAAGCTCAGTAAATATGGAGCCCAAACAGCTGGTTCTTGTTTAAATAGGTCACCTGGCAGACCATCTAAGCCAGGTGCCTTACCAGATGCTAACCTATCTATTGCCTCTTGTACCTCCATTATTGTAAATGGAGGCCCTTTTGATTCTGGGTTATTAAAATTAATTGAATTTGGAATGGCACCATCAGGTGAGCTGTATAGAGATTTAAAATGATTTTGCCATACAATGGCTGAAATATTTGGCTCAATTGCATCGGGCTGTGATTCTGACCCTGTATTCACGAGACGCCAGAATGTACGTGAGTCTCCTCGTGCCAAGGTAGTTTTCAGTTTCTCCCATTTGTTGTGCTCCCATTCCTTTTTAGCGAAACCGATCAGACGTTTGTATGCCGATCGCCTAGCCCGGACAACCTCCATCCCCATACCCTTTTTCATTGCATCCAAGAGATCCGATTTGGCCTTCCGGCATGTGGGATTATACCACGTGGGGCAATAAGGGCGTCTGTTAGATCCTTGCTGAGTTAAAAAGAGGATATCAGACAATGCTAAAATTAAGTCTTCGTGGAGCATTCCCCACTCTTCCCGGATGTCAAGGATAGTATTTTGTTCAGTAAGTACAAGAGCTTTTGTGAGTATTGGGATAACCCGGGCGTAAAGCCTAGGTAAATTCTCTGGATTTGAAAGTAGTCTTTCCCATCTCACTCTCCGTCTGTTACTTGAAAGAGTTAAGCCCGTCCGGGAAGTCAGCATCTGATCCCCTATAGCCTCGTGGTGGAGAAGAGTATATTCCGTTTCCAGAGCATCATGGTCACTATCCATCCTCGGGGTTACCCAAAAGTCTTTGATGAGTGACCACGATGCCAGGGGGACAAGAATATAATCCAATCTGGATTCCCTGCCACCTCTATTGAATATATGTTTTGGTGGAATATCGGATTTTTTCCGGCCATTGCAGGCCCGAAGACCAAATCTTAGGGTTAATAGTGTGATTTGGACAGCAAGAGGTGTCCATGCTCTTGGGCCAGGCGCCTCCAGAGGAGGTATGGACCAGAGCACATCCTCCTCATCAGCCAGACCGTCCAGTGAGCCATAAAGTGGCTCCTAGTGACAGTTTAGATCACCCCCAATTAAATAAGGAGTACCTGCGGGGTTTTGGCTTAAGACTACAGCGAGTTCCTCTATAGTGCAGGATTCGAGCCCTTTATTAACTGGGCGAGAATAAACGTTTACCAACATAAGTCTGTTTAGGTTAGGCCATTCCAATAATACAACAAGGACGTCCTCCGTCGTAAGTGGATGTAAGACAGCACTACATCCCAGATCTGCTGCCAACCAAGTTGCAAGTCCGCCCGAAGGGCGTCCCTTCCCTCCCCATTTCGCTTTTGTGAAAAATGTTGCGTATCCTGGATAAATCACCTCTTGACATGCCCAGGTTTCTTGAAACATACATATGTCTTTACTCCTGACAAATGTATTCCAGTCTGGGCAGTGCAACTTGTTAGTGAGGCCCGCCACATTCCATGATAATATTTTTAATGTGGGGGAGGTGGTACTAACAGTGGATTCATTTAAAGCAGAGGGCCTACGGACTTGATGCGCCGTGAATATACTGGTGCCGGTATTAGGGACTTGAGAAGTCTCCACCTCCCAAACAGGAATATCGAGGGGAGCAAGGAGAATAGGTGTCTGATTCTTAATATCAGCCTTTACAGGATTGGCTTCCTCAGTGGGGGAGGTTATGGGATAATCCTCATTGCTACCTATCCTGTGCTGTCAATCTATCATATCTAAATTCCTATACCTATTCTGGGTAGGGAAATAATCAAAATACGATGTTTCAGTCGTGAGTGGGATTCTCCTTTCCCCATTGCCCCTCCTGGAACCTCTGCCCCGTACCAATTCCCAACCTCCATCTCCCTGATCTTGTAATGGGGGTGGATAGAAGAAAGATAATGGTAAAGCTTGGATTGAGGTTCCCCTATCGCGATAGGGCCAATTGGATATGTATGAGACGGTCCTGGGGTCCCTAAAGTTGACCAGGACACAGTCTCCATCGATTGATTTATTTGTACCACCCAGCCACGGAGTTCTTCTGACCATCAGAACTTCGCTTCTTATTCCTTCAGGGAGCGGTCTGTTAATGGATAGCCAGTTAATGACCTTATTTTTAAGGGATTCCACCGACTCCTGCATAGATTCTTTGAGTACAGGGATACCAGCTAGGATTACTATGTATGGACTGGCCTCAGGCGGTAAATTAATTAGCCTTTGTTTACCAAAGTTACTATTATTCAAACCCTCATTGCTGGACACAGACGGTTTTTCCTTCGCACTACTAATTGGTACCTGACCTATGACCGGTAAATTAAGATGAGCAGGGGAGGTCTGGGACTTTGGGAGGTCAGGAGCAGGGCTCGTAATTATAGCTGGGGGGGTATTTTGGTCGTCACTCTACTCGACCCTATATCTGGTAATCTGCTGTCTTTTGCGTGGGCAGATGATATACGGCCCATTTCCTTTTCCAATCACTGTAAGGAGGTTTCAATCTTTCCTAGCCGTGCTTCCAATGGTTTAAGCATCAGCCTCATCAAATTACGAATGTCAGAAAGTGTGATATCCTCCTCCCCCGAGGATAATCCAGTATTAGGGGATTTCTGGGTTGATACATGAGATGGTAAAGACCCTTTGTGTTTTAATGGAGTTTGCCATTTATTACTTATCTCGGTCTTCTCGCTTTCTATAGGAATTTGATTTTTAACATTTTTCCGTTTTTTCCCTAGTGGCTTTTGGGGCCTCTTAATAATTTTTGGAATCGCTCCTTCTCTCGGCCCTAACTTGTGTGATTCGGATATTTTAGACCCAGCGGTGTTATCCTCCCTACCCTGCAAGATGGTATTAGGGGTAGGATTAGGTTGTGAAAGCTTTGGTATAGGTAGGGGTATTATACTAAGGTCTACCTGAGACAGAATGGTACAATCTACATCAGGGATGCTGGATATAGTAGAACAGTGTAGTCTGGGTATATCAAGCATATCAACTGGACCCTCTCCCCCAGCTGCTGATGGCCTACATTCGAGTCTATGATTCGGGGTAGTTACAGAAGCTAGGGGGCCCAGAGACGATCTCCTTACCCAGTCAATTTCTTGGGAGATACGTCGTTCCAATGTAGTAATGTCTTCAATTAGTAATGTTCCAGCCTTTGCAAAATAGTTGTCTAGGGTACATTGGGACTGCCCGGCAGCCATCAGAGTCTTGCTTCGTGTCCCTCTAATAGACATTGTCCAGGAGCAAGCTTAGCAACAGTACCAGGGAACACAAGTGAACACGAAAAAATGAGGGGGTGGCCCAGGTCCGAGCTCGTCCGTTCTCGAACGGCCTCAAACGGCCCGCTCTTTGCCCGGTCTTCGCCCCGAGCTTCACCCCGCGCGAGTCTCGCTAGCGCGTAGGACAGTGGAGTGTTCAAATAGGTGATGTGAATTACGGGAGGAGTTGGCGGGAAGAGGGCGCAGGTGCAGCGGTGATTGCCGCGCTAAGCACCTTGGTCCTCGCAGTCCTGCCGGCTAGAAGAACACACACAGAGGCTCCCACGATGCTCCCGCGATGCAGGCGATGTCCTTAGCTGCAGGAATGGGCTCCCACCACTCTCCCAGCAACACAGTCCGGAGATTTAAGCCAGCGAGCGACAATATTATTGTTTTGTTGTGTGATATGTGTTTTGTTTTTGAAATTGTACATAGTCTGTGGTAATCAATGTCTATCTGTTACGACATGTTTTTATGTCGGTAACTGTATATGTCATTCATCTGTCACTCTACTGTCTCTATTCCTTTCCTTGAATTGAGCGCTATGTGCTGCATTTCACACAACAGTACGATTTAGTAGTTCTATCATGTGGCTCATATAAGCATCAGCACATCCAGTTGAGTGATGCACTTGTGTTTCTGGTCTTACCTGCATCCACAATACGTGGATTTTACATATCAGATATGTTTCATTTTTCCAAGAATGTATAGCATTAATACATTTTTTTGAGTGTGGAATTCTTTTCAACTCTTTATCAATAAGGAAAGTCTTTTCGCTATGGATATGATGATGCCGGGGCTGTCCTGTGGCAGCCCACGGCCGTCTCTGTCCGACCGCGCAACGTCGATTATCCACGGCTTGCATGCTTGACGTGTGCAGCCAAACTATTTAGCGGGGAACGCTGGGATTCTTCCCTCTCCATCTTGCACCCACACAGAAAGGTGTCTAAGCAGTGTACCGTACGGACGGATGGGCTCACCATCTCTTAGGATCTGTATTGGGAGCCTGATTATGCTTTGGAAAATGATGTAAACGTGTCCTCAACCACATGGTGGGCTATTCAGGTACAGCACTATCTGTTGTTCTTTTTATAAGTCTGTTTAGTCACCTCAATTGTACCCTAGGGTACATTGAGTACATATTTCTTACGGGTGTTTTATTAACTTACCCAGATTTCCCCTGGTGAGATGTCTGTCTGGCCGCATGATATCTAATTCACATGAATATTACCACACATGTAGAACCACTTTATAGACTTTTTGAAGCTGTCGAGTGAGCCACACCACCTCAACGCAGTGGTAAGCTAATTATACATGCAATGCTGGATCAACATATCTTTGAATCCTGTTACGGATGAGTGGTGATTTGTTGCATTATTAATATTGCAGACCACCATCATGTTCTGGATTTAGTCTATCCTTATACTACTTACTACACATTTTGGATTGTACTAGCCGACAGGCAGCATCCACGGTCAGTGATTTTTTCACCCCTATTCATTAAACTTTACTCACCAGAGAGACAGGCTCTAATTGCACTCTTACTAAGTTTAGGTTGTCATTTTTAATGTCCTGATGAAGACCCGCATGCAGAGGACATAATCAAACATCACCGCCTAAGACGGGCTGAAACGTCTACACTCCCTGTTTCGCGGCCTGGAATACACTATGCTGGCTCTGCTGAAAATTGAATGATGCATTGTTAAATAAGTTGCGTCATTCTGTATTAAGGCCATATAATAACATATCATAATATTATTTTAAACAGGCCTAACACTGGTTAAGCTATTCCATAAATTACTTCAACCAGTGTTGTTTATGTGTAAATTAAGACATTCGTATTTTCAAATTTCTGATTTTCCTTTTTCTCTCTTCACCCATATTCACACATGAGCAATATTTTCTGAACCTTCTTTTTGGACAACCTCCTATTATACAAATGCATTATTGATTATGCCTATTTACAAGGATTATATACAATGTGCTCACAAACTCAGTTGGTTTATGTCTTTCTCTCTTGTTCACTTCAAAAGAATGTTTCATCCATTTCAAAATATTTATATGACTCTGGATTCTTTGAGTCCTCTGCCTCTTCGGGAGTAGTAAATATGGTATGTCAGGGCAAATTGCTGTTCATACTGTATTTGCTCCCAGGTCCTTTGATGCATTCTGGGAATACCCCATTATTATATAATGGTACCACAATGGTACAGGCAGATTGGCCCCAGTAAAGCACACATGGTCAGAGTGATACAGACATTCCCAAAACACCATAAAGTCAGATGCCACATACAGTTAAGAACACACAGTCAATCAGGACACAGCGCACACAGTACACACAGGGATCACGTGCTGCTCATGCCGGAAATTTGGTCACGTTACCCACTGATACCAATTGTGTCCACGCAAGGTCGAGGCCCACCTGCGTTAGTTATCAGGGGCCTTATTTATGACTCCACAGATAAGGCCCACATTCTTTTACCAAAAAAGGATCCTTGGAAGTACTTTATGATTCCCAAAGAAATGTAGAAATACTCGTTCAGATTGATTGTACTTTGAGACAGTCCTCAGACCTGCTTCTGTCACTGTGGTCCCGACTGAAGTGTTTAATTAAACCAATTGTTCCTGTTTTGCCAAATGCCTCTTGTATTTTGTTTTTTCAAGTTAAATTCATATTTGAGCAACATTTTGGTAAGCCAGTTAGGAGAGATTGATACCTCGATCCTGACTGCAGCTGAAGGAAAGGGACCCCGCCCGGACAGATTCACATTTGCGCATCAAGGAACTTGAGTAGACATTGCAATTGATTAGAAGCTCTACTTTATCCACTGGGTGGAGGTCTGTCCTGAAGCTACTCTCAGAAGGTAAGAGACCACTTCTGATTCTTGGTCCCAAGCATTTGGTGTATGGCAAACTAGGAAGAAGCACAAAAATGTTACCTGAGCGCCCTGCCACTGATGGAAAACTGGCATGTTACCTATTTTACGGGTCCGTACTGAGTAGTCGCTAAGCGGTCTCTGAGGCGTTCCCACAGAGGTCGCTTTTTTTCGATAGTCAGCATACTAGAAAGGGTGAATATTTGTTGTTGATTGGATGGGATAAAGGGTTGAGGCTTCACCGTTTGGACCGATGGGTGTGACACAGATCATACACATGTACCCTGGGTATGATATATGGCCGGCACATCAATCTTATTTTTTAGTCTATAAGGGTTTTCTCAGAGCTACTGGTTTGTTAAACACTGTTGGTATCTGAAATAAATGAGAGGCGTTGTTCACTTGGACCACTGGGTGTGACACAGATGGTATGCTAAGCCCCTGGGTGTGAAATAGAGTGCAATTCGGATGTTAGGGAAAATTATTTGGTTCTGGGAGATTGGGTGTAGCTTGTATTTGTCCAAGAGGGGCCTGTGGTTCTTTGAGTTATTCCCTTGGTCCTCAAAACAATTGTCATTTTCTTTGTCTCAGACCTGATATTGACAGACAATCGGGCTCACTCAGTCCTGTGCACCACACAGGGCTTCCCCTTGTCACAGGATAGCATGCGCTAGAAGTGGGCTAAGGTATATTTGACAAAGTCAGTATTTTTTCTCTGACAGTTTTTTTCTTATTGTAGTATTGAAGTAAATGCAAGGTATTTTTAATGTTATTTGATACTGTGGTGCTGGTGAATTAATGAGCCTGAATTTTTTCTTGAGTATTGTGCTTTGTCGATGTCTCAATGTGCTATATGAAGGCATTTAAGTTTCTCACAATCATTATTCCATATCAAAGTAAAGTCTGCTATTTGCTGCCAAATTTCATAATGTTTAACAATTGCAGTTTCTTCTATTCTAGGCTGTAACCCTCCATATGCATTGCTCACAGCAAAGTAGTTAGGACCAGCAGTCCCCATTTGACTGTGTGTGTGTGGGTGTGTGTGTGTGCGTGTGCGTGTGCGTGTGTGTGTGTGTGTGAAGATATATATATATATATATATATTCACTGAAAAAACCATGGGTTTCACACACGTTATAGTTAGGAATTAGCATTTAAAAAACCTTAGAAATTCAATGAAAAAACCAAAGGTTTCACACATGTTATAGTTAGCTGGACATTTCACTCGTAAAAAACCAATGAAATTCCCCCGTTATAGTTAGTTCAGCTAACTATAACTCGCGCGCCCGCAATGCACTGCTGATGACGTCACATATTACATCACTCATGACATGGTCAGTGACATCACTCATGACATCACTGATGACATCTCAAATGACATCACTGATGACATCACTGATGACATCATCCAGAGAATGTGTGTTTTTCTGAAAATTACATATGTTTTATATATGTATATCTCAAGGTCGATGGAAGAATAAATGGGTATATAAGTGTCTAAATGGATGAATTGTTTTTGAAAAATTGATTGTATAACTGACTGATTAAGTGTATCTTAGTGAATACATGGCTTAGTGAGTAATGTTTAAATATTTAAATATCTGTATCAGTCTCTCACTTTGTGTATAAGTGGCTGCATGGGTTGGTGAGTAGCTACATGAGTGTCTATATAGGTTATTAGTTGGTTTTTTGAGTATCAGTGTCTGATGTCTGTATGGTTCGGTGGGGGGTATTACGTAGTGCATAGGTGCATGAATGAATGACTCACTCTTTGTATGTGTTGAAGACAGCATGTGTGCAGGACTCTATGGGTGGATGAGTGTGTGCATGGGTGTGTTAGTGAGTGAATGACTGTCTCAATAGTGTCTCTATGAGTAACTACATATGTTTTAAACTGGTATATGTCACTATTGGTGTATATAAGCGAGTATATGTGAGAGTGAGAGATTGGAAGAGTTCCTGTATGAATAAGTATGTGTTTCTATAAGTGATTGTTTAAAAGACTAAGTATGTGTAAGTTTCTGTAGAAGTAAGTGTGGCGGTGTGTGTATAACTGTATATGCAAGTAAATGTATGTTTGATTCTTTATTAGCATGAGTGACTATGTGTGTGAGTACCTCTATGGATGAGTGGCATTGTGTAACAGGATGTATATGTGTATGAGTACATATGATGAGTGAGTACATGTATGAGTGACTGTATAGGACTGTAGGTGAATGAGTGGATGTGTATTTGGATCTTAGAATTACTGTATAGGTTGTTGTAACTGGTATTGGTATGTCCATTGTTTTTAAAATTTTAATTTCTATTTTTGAATGTGTGTATCAAAGGTTATATTAGGGGAAGAGGAGGTCTGCCACTCTATCACAAGGATGATGTCATAAGTGATGTCATCAGTGATGTCATTTGAGATGTCATCAGTGATGTCATGAGTGATGTCACTGACCATGTCATGAGTGATCTAATATGTGACGTCATCAGCAGTGCATTGCGGGCGCGCGAGTTATAGTTAGCTGAACTAACTATAACGGGGGAATTTCATTGGTTTTTTACGAGTGAAATGTCCAGCTAACTATAACATGTGTGAAACCTTTGGTTTTTTCATTGAATTTCTAAGGTTTTTTAAATGCTAATTCCTAACTATAACGTGTGTGAAACCCATGGTTTTTTCAGTGAATTTGCAAGGTTTTTTAAATGCTTATTCCTAACTATAACGTGTGTGAAACCCATGTTTTTTTCAGTGAATTTGCAAGGTTTTTTAAATGCAAATTTTTTTTTTTTCTTCTATTTTTTTAAACATATTTTTATTTTTATTTTCTATCCTTTTATAAAGACTATGGTTAAATTTTTAAAATTCTTTAATATTTTTTTTTAATATATTTTATAAAATAAACATGTAAAATTTATTTGCAGTACATTTTTCCCTTTTTTTTTTTTTTTTTTTTAGTACGCGTACCGTAAGCTTACGGTAAGCGTACGGTTTACGCAACGTCCGTAATTTATCTACGCTGTTTGCGTATATTTACGCAATTTGCGTAGCCACGCGTACTCCGCGTGGGACGTGTACGCGTGTACGCTACACGCGCACGTTACGCGGAAGTGTCGGGGAGTGACTGTTAAGCGCATGTGCGCAAGCGCGTGTCTTTTTTACGCGCATGCGTACTTTTGCCGTAAGCGCACCGTAAGCGTACCGTAAGCGTACGGTAGGTCATGTGATCATGAAACACAACTTTTGATTGGTTGAAACTACTTTCAGTTCTAGAACTCTCCTACACCACACCCATTCCCCTCATTTCTGCTTGTGATCCCTTAGGAGAAGGAGCTGGGTTGTCTTTGTGATACGATGGCAGAACAGCAGAGCCCTTCTGAGAGTGAGGCTAGCACTAGCAGCACTACCTTGAGGCAGAGAGCGAGGAAACAAAAGACCTCTTATGTATGGGATTATTTTACTTTTCCTGAAGGCCAGCAAAAGGTAAATGCACCCTTAGTAACTTGTAAGCTGTGTAAGCGTGTACTTTCAAGAGGTAATCCTGACAGGAAGTATTCCTTTGGGAATCATACCATGATGAGACACCTCAAGGATGTACACAGAAGGACACATGCTCGACTTACTGGAGGTAACCCTTCAGTAAGTCAACCAAGCACATCCACAGCAGCTCAGCCTGGACCATCATCTGCAGAGCCGAGTCCTTCTTCTGCAGGTCAGGTGAGCCCTTCATCTGTGGGAGGAGCATCTCCTTTTTCTGGCCCTCTGGAAATTAACCCTCGGTTTGCGAGGGTTGAAGTACGGTGCGCCACTTGTCACGATCTAATTACTTATAGGGAGACCAGTGTTTCCCTGGTGAACAGTAAAATAGATCAGCACACTTGTCGTACCGTCTAATATTCCCAATCTTTCTTTCCTCTGTCCCTGCATGAACACAACGGCTCTTTTAAGAGCCAACCTTATCTTTCATCTTTTTTTTATATATGTTTTTAAAAACTTTTTTTTTTTTTTTTTTACCGTACGCGTACGGTGCGCTTAATTTTTTTTTTTTTTTTTAAAAACACTAAAAATCAATTATCACATTACAAGGTCCTTGAGAGACTACAATTATTATTATTGACTTACCATACCCACTCAAAAAAATATTTATTCATTTGTTTTTTTAAAAAATTTCTTTAAAAATGGTTCTAGTTTTCGAAAATTTTCTATATCAATCTGAAAAAAAAGAAAAAAGTATTAATATTTTTAAAACATTTTATAATACAGTACACATATTTACATATTTATAAAAAAATATTTTTGCCTTATTTTTGCTGTTTTCAGAATATATTGCATTTCACTATAAATTGTGAAAGCAATTGCATTCATCATTTAACAGCGGGCAAAAAAAAAATAACAATCTCAAAGATTGTATTAAAAAAGCCCAGAATCTCTTTTTACTTAAACTTAACATTATAGAAATGCATAATATTCTAAAAAAATATCATCTAATATCAATACTTATTTCTTTAAAATACCGTCTGATATTTTTGTTTCAGAAGTTTAATCACAATATTATATCTCAAATAACTCCACAATACATCTGGTTCCATTTTCTTTAGGCCAAATAGTAATTTTAAAATTCTTTTTTGATTAAATTTCCAATGGTAATCCAATAAAATTCTAAAGTTTTATTTGTACAGATCTCACCGATTCTCTGTAACATATTGGTTCCCGAAAGATTTATTAATAATTTATTAAGTCCACAATAGAATTGGTTACCTTTCCACATGGCCAAATAGTAATTTAAAAAATCTTTTTTGAAAAAATTTCCAATGGCACTCCAATAACATTCCAAAATTTAAATTGTGCAGATGTTACCGATTTTCTCTAAATTTTTGGTTTTCGAAAGTTTCATTAAAAATTAAAAAAGTCCACATTACAATTGGTTATCTTTCCATTAGGCCAAATGATAATTTAAAAAATCTTTATTTTTGAAAATTCCAATGGTAATCCAATAAAATGGTAAAATTGTTTTGTCCAGATCTTGCCAAGTCTCTCTAAAATGTAGGTTTCAGGAAGATTAGATAGGAATTTGCTAAATCAAAAGGCAAACGTTGCTTAAAAACCAATTGGGAATCATTACACAGTGTCCAGCCTTTTTCACATTTAAGATAAACTGTGTAATGTCCAGAAGTAACAGTAGGTCCTTCATGGAAAATAATTGCAACAGTTACAAAAGTTTTTCCTGAAATTGATAATTGCTGTCCTGTAAACTTCTTTATTAAAGTATCCAATTTTGAACCATCAGCTCTACATCGTTGCATCATTAAAATTACATACTGTCCGTATTCCTTTAAAATTAATGTTGAAAACATGTCAGATTGACACTCAACGCATTGCATGCTATGATTAGCATCTTTAACTAATTTAGCAAAAGTGACTGTTTTACTCTCTGGCAATGTCAAAAAAATAAACCTTTCATTATCAACATTAGAGCCACATATATTATAACAGTTTTCACAACTATGTTCCCATTTATAAGAGAGACCAAATAAATTATCAATTGCAACTTCTTCTTCTTCCAGTACCTGAAGAAAAAACATCAAAAATTCGTGTGCATCTTGCTGTTCATTTTGAGAAAACTGTGTTCGTCCTGGACATACATCTAAAAGTTTTCTAATTTCAGTAGCACTTTCTATTTGAGTTTTATCATTACTCAGCTTTTGAAAAAGGAGACTCAGCTCAGAACCGAATCTTTTTCCCTGATTTACTATTATCTGCTCTTGCAAACTTTCCAGATAAAATGCAACATTCAGCACTACATTAGCGTAGCAGTTGACACCAGAGCTATTTTCAAAATGACGTCCTACAACCTGTTCTTCTTTTTCCTTACTCTTTTTGCTTGCAATTACATCACTCCTCTTTTTTTTCCTCCTCTCTACATCTTCATTACAGATATTCTCATTTCTCCTTTTACGAGAAACTACACGTTTCTCCAACACAGGATACTGACCTAAATGAGGAGCATAGCTTCTTCTTAATCTATTATACTCCTTTACACAATTTGTATCAGCACTAACTTTTGAGTCATCAAAGTCTATCATGAATAAACCTGATAATGTTTTCACTCGTGACAAAGCAACATATGCCATACCTTCTTTGAACACAGTTGAACCAATGTTCACAAATGCACAATCTACAGTCAATCCTTGAGACTTGTGAATAGTTACAGCATATGCTAGCGAAAACGGAAACTGCTTCCTACGTACATATAAGTCTTTCACAAGCATGAAACGAACTGTACAACGACAAATGTCTTTAACTTCTTCTATCTGATCAAATTTTATTTTTAAACATTCAATTCCATCTTTTTTCTGATAATTAATAAAACCCACAACTCTTCCCATAGCTCCATTAACTAAACCTTTTTCAACATCCAAATTTCTCCTTAAAAATACTCTACAGTTCATGCCAACATATAGATTTTTTTCTAATCCAGCTGTTTTGGAAATGTTCTTCTCTAGTGAATCCAATTTATTTTTCAGTGTGCCTGTTACTGTGACAGTAATTCTTCCATCCTCAATTTTGTCCACTGCTTCCAATTTTCTGATCTCTTCCTTTTCCAATTTCAAAAGCTCCTCATTGAATATTGAGCATTCACGTAGAGTTGGCATTAAGCAGATGACACTTTTGTTTTCTGCAATGTTCTTGTATATCTTCTCTGCAACTATTTCTTCCTTTGGAAATAAATTATGTAGCAGCCGACTCTGTAATGCTTTTTTGCCAACTTCTGTGAGTAGTCCAATTCTGATATCTTTCAGAATACTTCCATATTCTTCATCGCTTGCTTGCCTCATATTAGTAGTAAGTTCCTTGTACTCAAAGAAGGACCAAATATTTGTATTTCCGATGCTTCCCAATGACTTCTTCGTGTCTTCATGTGTGACAGTATTAAACACTGGTTGTCCTTTAACTGGAGTAAGTTGCAAAAGATCTCCAAAAACTATGACGTGTTTTCCACCAAATAACATGTCATAGTCTGTCTTCAAAATTTGCTGCATTCTTAAATGCACAAAGGCAAGCATTAAGTTTGAAACCATGCTCACCTCATCAATAATGAGAACTTGCATCTTCTTCAATACTCTTGAAACTTCCAAGGATGCTTCTCCAGTTAGCTTGTTGTATTGTATTTTGTTCTCATGCTCCACTGGTAACATTAGCAAACGATGTAAAGTGATTCCTTTTATGTTATATGCTGCTAACCCAGTTGGAACAGTAACCACACAAGACAAAGTAGAATCCGTTTTTTGCTGTAGGTAGCTTCTGATGACTTTAATTAGGAAACTTTTTCCAGTTCCAGCTTGTCCGCTTACATACATCCTGATTGGATAAAATGATGTGCATGAGCACTCTTTTTTTTCATGTAGAAATCCGTGATCAATTTTTTTTCTGATCTCTTCATAAATTTGTTGCTGCTCTTCATTCAGTTGTCTTTCCAAATTTTGTAAGTCTATAAATTCTTCTTGAGCTTGATTCATAGCCGTTTCCACTTCATTCATGGCTATTGATGCTTCATTTTCAACGATTGGTTGTCCTAGGGGATCTTGACTGAGTGTTTCTGAACTTTGGCTGTCCTGAGAACTGTCTCTAGCTATTTCTGCTGCAATTGTAGTTTCCTGTTCAATTTCTTCATTTAACATTTGCAGATAACTTGAGAATGTACTGCATTGTATGCTGTCTTTGCAAGCATTAAAATAATCTTCATAGCTTTGAAATTCTCCCAGTAGTTCATCCTCTGTACGCCATGGTTTAAACAACTGTAAAAGAGCCAAGTAGTAAAATTCCTTCTTGTCAGTAGTGTCGCAACTCAGCTTCCTGTGATTTATCAAACTTCCTTTTGTTTGCTTTACCAAACATCCTTCCTCACCAATGACTTTATATTTTCCATTGTTGATGTCTTCTGCGGCTTTCCGTGAATAAATGTAGTTCTGCAGCACTTCATAGAGACACATGTTCTCCAGATGTTGACTTCTCTTGGGATAATATGTGTCCAACATGTTTGATTTCAAAATATCTGTACTTTCTGGGTCATTCTCGGCCAAATATTCAATTTCTCCAACAGATTTTAGTACCCAAGTTCTCATTGCTGCAAGGCCTAAACTTGCCCAAATTATTCTTCTTGATTTCGAGTAGAGACTTGCAGAAGATAACCTATCTGAACATTCGTAGGATCCAATTTCTCGATGCGATAACATCTTCAAACTGAAACTGTACAGCTTCTTACTGACAGTCTTCTCGTGAGAAATCTCTTCCCACATTTCCTTCAATTCTGTTTTTTCTGATTTCGTAATGTAAGACGTTACATATCGAGCAACAGCAATGGAATTGTCAGCTACATACTGTATATCCATGTTAGCGTTCCACATGGATAAAATGACTGGGTTGTAGTCATTTATATTTTTTGATTCTTCTTTTCTTTTTAGGTTGTAGGTATTCTTAGGTGATTTTCTTGTGATAGTATGTCTCACAGCTGACATAAAACTGTTTACTCTTCCATTTGAAAGAACAGGTCTAGGAAATCCAAATCGACATTTAGTGTAGTATTTATCTTTGCTCTTGTATTTCCGTCGACAGTATTTTCCACACCGATGACTTTGGAAACGTAAAACTTGCTCCTTTAACTTTTTCTCTTCTGTGCTTTTAGGTATAGCACATGTTGCATATTCTTCAATGTAAGATAACACTGCTTCATCAGTATCTGTTCCAAACATTGGGGCATCCTTGATCCACAACAGCATATGAATATGAGGAGCACCTCTTGCCTGGTACTCTTTTCTCCAAAAGAAATCCACTACTTCTCCTAGAGGTGGATTTTTTTTATTGCAGATGAAGGACATCATAGCCTCAAATCTATGATTGAAATATCTGCAAACATTAACTGGATCCAATGAGCACAGTTCTCCTGCTGTCTTGTATTCGATGTTTTTAATGTTTGAATTTGCCTCTCGTAGAAAATCCAGTAAATCATCCCAAGCGTACTCGGCACAGCTTAGGGTAAGGAACCATGTTGGAGTTCCTAAATTCGGTAACATGCATTTTAATTCACCATGGCGTCGGTACCAATATTCATTTGTCCCATGCTGACAAGCCATCAGATTGATCAGTTGTGTTTCCAAATGATCATCTCGGTGCTGCACTTTCTCCATAAAATCCTTAGCAGACACATTTTGTAAATGTACTCCACTTTTTAAAATGTGATTTACTGCATAAGACAGTGCAGACAAGTCGCTTTCAAATAAAAGATGGAACAAATAAGGAATACTTTGTCGAAATCTGGGATCTTCAGCATATAGTCTTGTAGTCCGATACTCAGAAGCTGGAATCTGTTCCGGACGTTCATCGTATCGTCCTCCTTTTCCTTTTAGGAAACAGCTGGGGAAAACATCGAGCTTCCAAGCTCTCCTCCCATACACTCACGGGAGTTCCTTTTGCTTTCTTCATCTGAAAGAGATCAATATTGTCTCCCATAACTTCTTTTGAATGAAGAGGATGTATGCTAAAATGTTCATAAATTTCTTCTTCCTTTGACTTGTCCACTTTTTCAATTTGTCCAGTTGGTGTTTCTGTGTCTTCTTGTAAATCTTCTTCTTCTTCTTCTTCTATATAAATTGATTCATACCATTTGTTATTCCTTTTCAAATACAAATTTGCTCTTTGTACTTTCCGTACATCTACCAGCTCCTGCCAAATCTTCTTATTCTTTGTAGGTACACCATTAACCAGAATAATTAATGGTTCAGTTTCCAAAGTATCCGCATCAATAGTTTCCATATTTTTTTTCAAATCCAAGGGCAAATACACCACTCTACCTTTTAAACCTCTCAGTAAATCTGAAGGAGGTAATTTACCAGTTTTGGGCTCCATACGTACTATGGTCTGGAACGGATGAACACATTGAATGAGTATAGACTCATATGTATTTAATTCAGAAAGTTCAGCAGGAATAGCATCCAATTCTAAATTATTATCTACAGCTCTGGTCGGCATTCTATTTTCCTCTAACTTGTTGTAACAGTATTTACAAATACGCTGATCTTCACCCAAATCAAAACAATTTTCAAGAAATATATAGGTGGCAAAATCCTTCCACTTATAATTATCTTCATTTTCACTCTTTCTGTAGAGATCAACATTCCTGGTTTGTTTTCTATAATGAGTTCTGCGGCAACAAATACAAGTAAAATTTGGTCTTTCATTAGAGATTATTGCAAATTTTGTTATGTGATCATTAAATGTGTTACTTACAGAGGGTTCTACATTCTCTTCCACTTCTTCCTCATTTACTGTGTCCTTCTCTGCACTGTTTTGTTCAGGACCAAAGTAACAAAACTGAATTTCATCAACAACCTTCTCTACATCTGATACCGTTCCTCGGAACAGAGCCCTATTCAATTCATTTAACTTTATTGCTGGACTTTTGGCAAAATACAACCGTCTCACAAACTTTCTCATTTCAGTATGATGAACAGCCAGCATCCTAAAATGATGGAAAACACTATTACACACTTTTCTAGATAGACAAGCCAGAGAATGACCCTGCAAACCAGTATTCTCTCTCACTCTGCATGGATCCAGACTTTGAAGCACCTTAATCTTCTGTTTTATACTTTTTTTACTATATTCTCTTAGAAACTCACGAAATTTGTCAATAGATTCCTGACGCACAGTGAAAATACTACTACAATTCCAAGTGTACACTGGGGCTTTAGGACGTCTCCCCATAGCCTCATCCGCCATCACTTGTACCTCATCTCTTGGAACCATTATCTCCTTCTCCATTATGCAACCATTTTTCACTTCGTAAGCACGACCTCTGGTGTCAACTGCATGCAGCAAACTATTACTTTGAAAATAGCTCTCTTCATTAAAAAAAGGTTCACTACTTGAACTATGCATCCACTTTCCTAAAAACACTTTACAAAAGTTTGTTCTGTTCACTACTCTTTTCCTTTTGCTATGTGATTTCAATACATTAACCATTTTGTCTAATGTACGCATCCTATTCAAAATTAAAATGACTAGTTTCCTTTTTAATTCTAATGCCTTTGCTGCAATGGCTTCAATTTCTTTTTTTCTTTTATAAAACTTAGTCTTTTGCTTATATTTCTTCACATCCTTTATCAAATTGGACATAACTCTTCTCTGAAACATTTTTCTACGTATCTCTTTAAACGCTATTTTTCTATTTATGTAAATCTTTTCACTTGCAGAAGGTATATTTGCATTAACTAAATTCTCAATTTTTTCCTGTCCTTTTCTTTTCAAAACATTCTTTCCAGTACAGACATTTTGTACATTTTTCCTTCTTTTGAATATATTTTTTAGAAATTGTTTTGTCTGCTTACCAGAAGATTTTTTCTTTTTCCCAACATGAGCATCTTCTACTAACTTTGGTCCTCCAGTTGTCTTCAAATATAGGTTTTTTTGTGGGTTTTTTTAACTCTGGATTTTGTAGGCATCTTAAATTTTGTTCACTGCTCTTCAGCAATACCTGAAAAAAACTAAAAAAAAAATCCTTTATTTTATTTAAATATATTACTACATTTCTTTTCACAATAGTCACAAAACGTAATTTCTTTGCCAATTTGAAAACACACTTATTACTCTTTTTTTTGGCAAGTGATAATCACTTTTACAGACTGACACATTATAAATCCACTTTTCAGATTTTTTTAAAAGCACATGTCCAAACTGCTTTTTCAGACCACCACCATGTGTAACCTGGGTGACTGCCTGCACTCCAGCAAGGGCAATCAGCCTTAGTGATGCTGAATGTATTTACATTACTGACTGAAACCTCAAACCCCACTCGCTTGTAAATACTGTGCATGATTCTACATGGAAAGCAGCTGGGTGTGTGCTAAGAGTATGCTTCTGCACCAAAAAATCGCTCCCCCTTTTTCCTACTAATGCAACTGTGAAATCACCAGAGCAAAACGCAATAAATCTCTGCCTGTAATTCCTATTTGCACACAGAGTCATGTTTTCACATTAGTCACAAAACGAAATTTCTTTGCCAATTTGAAAGCACACTTACTGCTCTTTTTTTTTGGCAAGTGATAATCACTTTTACAGACTGACACATTATGAATCCACTTTTCAGATTTTTTAAAAAGCCCATGTCCAGACTGCTTTTTCAGACCACCACCATGTGTATCCTGGGTGACTGCCTACACTCCAGCAAGGGCAACCAGCCTTAGTGATGCTGAATGTATTTGCATTACAGACTGAAACCTCAAACCCCACTCGCTTGTAAATACTGTGCATGATTCTACATGGAAAGGAGCTGGGTGTGTGCTAAGAGTCTGCTTCTGCACCAAAAAATCGCTCCCCCTTTTTCCTACTAATGCAACTGTGAAATCACCAGAGCAAAACGCAATAAATCTCTGGCTGTAATTCCTATTTGCACACAGAGTCATGTTTTCACATTAGTCACAAAACGAAATTTCTTTGCCAATTTGAAAGCACACTTACTGCTCTTTTTTTTTGGCAAGTGATAATCACTTTTACAGACTGACACATTATGAATCCACTTTTCAGATTTTTTAAAAAGCCCATGTCCAGACTGCTTTTTCAGACCACCACCATGTATATCCTGGGTGACTGTCTACACTCCAGCAAGGGCAACCAGCCTTAGTGATGCTGAATGTATTTGCATTACAGACTGAAACCTCAAACCCCACTCGCTTGTAAATACTGTGCATGATTCTACATGGAAAACAGCTGGGTGTGTGCTAAGAGTCTGCTTCTGCACCAAAAAATCGCTCCCCCTTTTTCCTACTAATGCAACTGTGAAATCACCAGAGCAAAACGCAATAAATCTCTGGCTGTAATTCCTATTTGCACACAGAGTCATGTTTTCACATTACTCACAAAACGAAATTTCTTTGCCAATTTGAAAGCACACTTACTGCTCTTTTTTTTTGGCAAGTGATAATCACTTTTACAGACTGACACATTATGAATCCACTTTTCAGATTTTTTAAAAAGCCCATGTCCAGACTGCTTTTTCAGACCACCACCATGTGTAACCTGGGTGACTGCCTACACTCCAGCAAGGGCAACCAGCCTTAGTGATGCTGAATGTATTTGCATTACAGACTGAAACCTCAAACCCCACTCGCTTGTAAATACTGTGCATGATTATACATGGAAAGGAGCTGGGTGTGTGCTAAGAGTCTGCTTCTGCACCAAAAAATCGCTCCCCCTTTTTCCTACTAATGCAACTGTGAAATCACCAGAGCAAAACGCAATAAATCTCTGGCTGTAATTCCTATTTGCACACAGAGTCATGTTTTCACATTAGTCACAAAACGAAATTTCTTTGCCAATTTGAAAGCACACTTACTGCTCTTTTTTTTTGGCAAGTGATAATCACTTTTACAGACTGACACATTATGAATCCACTTTTCAGATTTTTTAAAAAGCCCATGTCCAGACTGCTTTTTCAGACCACCACCATGTGTATCCTGGGTGACTGCCTACACTCCAGCAAGGGCAACCAGCCTTAGTGATGCTGAATGTATTTGCATTACAGACTGAAACCTCAAACCCCACTCGCTTGTAAATACTGTGCATGATTCTACATGGAAAGGAGCTGGGTGTGTGCTAAGAGTCTGCTTCTGCACCAAAAAATCGCTCCCCCTTTTTCCTACTAATGCAACTGTGAAATCACCAGAGCAAAACGCAATAAATCTCTGGCTGTAATTCCTATTTGCACACAGAGTCATGTTTTCACATTAGTCACAAAACGAAATTTCTTTGCCAATTTGAAAGCACACTTACTGCTCTTTTTTTTTGGCAAGTGATAATCACTTTTACAGACTGACACATTATGAATCCACTTTTCAGATTTTTTAAAAAGCCCATGTCCAGACTGCTTTTTCAGACCACCACCATGTATATCCTGGGTGACTGTCTACACTCCAGCAAGGGCAACCAGCCTTAGTGATGCTGAATGTATTTGCATTACAGACTGAAACCTCAAACCCCACTCGCTTGTAAATACTGTGCATGATTCTACATGGAAAACAGCTGGGTGTGTGCTAAGAGTCTGCTTCTGCACCAAAAAATCGCTCCCCCTTTTTCCTACTAATGCAACTGTGAAATCACCAGAGCAAAACGCAATAAATCTCTGGCTGTAATTCCTATTTGCACACAGAGTCATGTTTTCACATTACTCACAAAACGAAATTTCTTTGCCAATTTGAAAGCACACTTACTGCTCTTTTTTTTTGGCAAGTGATAATCACTTTTACAGACTGACACATTATGAATCCACTTTTCAGATTTTTTAAAAAGCCCATGTCCAGACTGCTTTTTCAGACCACCACCATGTGTAACCTGGGTGACTGCCTACACTCCAGCAAGGGCAACCAGCCTTAGTGATGCTGAATGTATTTGCATTACAGACTGAAACCTCAAACCCCACTCGCTTGTAAATACTGTGCATGATTCTACATGGAAAGGAGCTGGGTGTGTGCTAAGAGTCTGCTTCTGCACCAAAAAATCGCTCCCCCTTTTTCCTACTAATGCAACTGTGAAATCACCAGAGCAAAACGCAATAAATCTCTGGCTGTAATTCCTATTTGCACACAGAGTCATGTTTTCACATTAGTCACAAAACGAAATTTCTTTGCCAATTTGAAAGCACACTTACTGCTCTTTTTTTTTGGCAAGTGATAATCACTTTTACAGACTGACACATTATGAATCCACTTTTCAGATTTTTTAAAAAGCCCATGTCCAGACTGCTTTTTCAGACCACCACCATGTGTATCCTGGGTGACTGCCTACACTCCAGCAAGGGCAACCAGCCTTAGTGATGCTGAATGTATTTGCATTACAGACTGAAACCTCAAACCCCACTCGCTTGTAAATACTGTGCATGATTATACATGGAAAGGAGCTGGGTGTGTGCTAAGAGTCTGCTTCTGCACCAAAAAATCGCTCCCCCTTTTTCCTACTAATGCAACTGTGAAATCACCAGAGCAAAACGCAATAAATCTCTGCCTGTAATTCCTATTTGCACACAGAGTCATGTTTTCACATTAGTCACAAAACGAAATTTCTTTGCCAATTTGAAAGCACACTTACTGCTCTTTTTTTTTGGCAAGTGATAATCACTTTTACAGACTGACACATTATGAATCCACTTTTCAGATTTTTTAAAAAGCCCATGTCCAGACTGCTTTTTCAGACCACCACCATGTGTATCCTGGGTGACTGCCTACACTCCAGCAAGGGCAACCAGCCTTAGTGATGCTGAATGTATTTGCATTACAGACTGAAACCTCAAACCCCACTCGCTTGTAAATACTGTGCATGATTCTACATGGAAAACAGCTGGGTGTGTGCTAAGAGTCTGCTTCTGCACCAAAAAAATCGCTCCCCCTTTTTCCTACTAATGCAACTGTGAAATCACCAGAGCAAAACGCAATAAATCTCTGGCTGTAATTCCTATTTGCACACAGAGTCATGTTTTCACATTACTCACAAAACGAAATTTCTTCGCCAATTTGAAAGCACACTTACTGCTCTTTTTTTTGGCAAGTGATAATCACTTTTACAGACTGACACATTATGAATCCACTTTTCAGATTTTTTCAAAAGCCCATGTCCAGACTGCTTTTTCAGACCACCACCATGTATATCCTGGGTGACTGTCTACACTCCAGCAAGGGCAACCAGTCTTAGTGATGCTGAATGTATTTGCATTACAGACTGAAACCTCAAATCCCACTCGCTTGTAAATACTGTGCATGATTCTACATGGAAAACAGCTGGGTGTGTGCTAAGAGTCTGCTTCTGCACCAAAAAATCGCTCCCCCTTTTTCCTACTAATGCAACTGTGAAATCACCAGAGCAAAACGCAATAAATCTCTGGCTGTAATTCCTATTTGCACACAGAGTCATGTTTTCACATTACTCACAAAACGAAATTTCTTTGCCAATTTGAAAGCACACTTACTGCTCTTTTTTTTTGGCAAGTGATAATCACTTTTACAGACTGACACATTATGAATCCACTTTTCAGATTTTTTTAAAAGCCCATGTCCAGACTGCTTTTTCAGACCACCACCATGTGTAACCTGGGTGACTGCCTACACTCCAGCAAGGGCAACCAGCCTTAGTGATGCTGAATGTATTTGCATTACAGACTGAAACCTCAAACCCCACTCGCTTGTAAATACTGTGCATGATTATACATGGAAAGGAGCTGGGTGTGTGCTAAGAGTCTGCTTCTGCACCAAAAAATCGCTCCCCCTTTTTCCTACTAATGCAACTGTGAAATCACCAGAGCAAAACGCAATAAATCTCTGCCTGTAATTCCTATTTGCACACAGAGTCATGTTTTCACATTAGTCACAAAACGAAATTTCTTTGCCAATTTGAAAGCACACTTACTGCTCTTTTTTTTTGGCAAGTGATAATCACTTTTACAGACTGACACATTATGAATCCACTTTTCAGATTTTTTAAAAAGCCCATGTCCAGACTGCTTTTTCAGACCACCACCATGTGTATCCTGGGTGACTGCCTACACTCCAGCAAGGGCAACCAGCCTTAGTGATGCTGAATGTATTTGCATTACAGACTGAAACCTCAAACCCCACTCGCTTGTAAATACTGTGCATGATTATACATGGAAAGGAGCTGGGTGTGTGCTAAGAGTCTGCTTCTGCACCAAAAAATCGCTCCCCCTTTTTCCTACTAATGCAACTGTGAAATCACCAGAGCAAAACGCAATAAATCTCTGCCTGTAATTCCTATTTGCACACAGAGTCATGTTTTCACATTAGTCACAAAACGAAATTTCTTTGCCAATTTGAAAGCACACTTACTGCTCTTTTTTTTTGGCAAGTGATAATCACTTTTACAGACTGACACATTATGAATCCACTTTTCAGATTTTTTAAAAAGCCCATGTCCAGACTGCTTTTTCAGACCACCACCATGTGTATCCTGGGTGACTGCCTACACTCCAGCAAGGGCAACCAGCCTTAGTGATGCTGAATGTATTTGCATTACAGACTGAAACCTCAAACCCCACTCGCTTGTAAATACTGTGCATGATTATACATGGAAAGGAGCTGGGTGTGTGCTAAGAGTCTGCTTCTGCACCAAAAAATCGCTCCCCCTTTTTCCTACTAATGCAACTGTGAAATCACCAGAGCAAAACGCAATAAATCTCTGCCTGTAATTCCTATTTGCACACAGAGTCATGTTTTCACATTAGTCACAAAACGAAATTTCTTTGCCAATTTGAAAGCACACTTACTGCTCTTTTTTTTTGGCAAGTGATAATCACTTTTACAGACTGACACATTATGAATCCACTTTTCAGATTTTTTAAAAAGCCCATGTCCAGACTGCTTTTTCAGACCACCACCATGTGTATCCTGGGTGACTGCCTACACTCCAGCAAGGGCAACCAGCCTTAGTGATGCTGAATGTATTTGCATTACAGACTGAAACCTCAAACCCCACTCGCTTGTAAATACTGTGCATGATTATACATGGAAAGGAGCTGGGTGTGTGCTAAGAGTCTGCTTCTGCACCAAAAAATCGCTCCCCCTTTTTCCTACTAATGCAACTGTGAAATCACCAGAGCAAAACGCAATAAATCTCTGCCTGTAATTCCTATTTGCACACAGAGTCATGTTTTCACATTAGTCACAAAACGAAATTTCTTTGCCAATTTGAAAGCACACTTACTGCTCTTTTTTTTTGGCAAGTGATAATCACTTTTACAGACTGACACATTATGAATCCACTTTTCAGATTTTTTAAAAAGCCCATGTCCAGACTGCTTTTTCAGACCACCACCATGTGTATCCTGGGTGACTGCCTACACTCCAGCAAGGGCAACCAGCCTTAGTGATGCTGAATGTATTTGCATTACAGACTGAAACCTCAAACCCCACTCGCTTGTAAATACTGTGCATGATTATACATGGAAAGGAGCTGGGTGTGTGCTAAGAGTCTGCTTCTGCACCAAAAAATCGCTCCCCCTTTTTCCTACTAATGCAAATATAAAATTACCAGAGTTGTACACAATAAATCTCTGCCTATATTTCCCAACATGTGTAACCTGGGTGACTGCCTACATTCCACCAAGGGCAACCAGCCTTAGTGATGCTGAATGTATTTGCATTACTGAGTCCAACCTCAAACCCTTAAACTATTCTTTTTTTATACCAATACACCTTAATTTATCGTGAAAACATAGTCCATATTATTTTACATGTTCCTCACATTTAAATTTCTCCCAAAACAGAAAATAATAAACACAACTTCAACAAAAAGAATTACATTTCTATTATTCATTTCTTAATTTACCATATACATCTCCTCTCAAACTCTAAACTCACCTTTAAAATTAGTTAGTTGTGAAAGAAATGTGGCACTCAAACAGCAGATTATCAGAGCCAGGATCTCTGTTCTCTACACCTCTCTCCTCTCAGCAGAACCAGATAATGGCAAAGTTTCCCTCTATTTTTCCACACATATACATGTAAGTTTCAAATCTCAGTGCTTCCCCCTTTTTTTCAAATGTAATCACACATTTCTATTGGTTGAAAACCAACCCTTTTCCAAAAGTACCCTTCCCCCAACTTGACTTCTGCCTAGTACCCTTCCCCCAACTTGACTTCTGCCTGCTACCATAGCAACAGCTCATGGAACACTGCTGTGTGGAGTCAGGTCAGAAGTTCGCCAAACAATGTTTCAATTCCACAGAGCAAGAGTGCTTGAGTTTTCAAACCTAACAGCAAATCCATAGTACTGTTCTTTGGTAACACATTTTTCTGTACCAATACAAAACATGCTTCAATTAATTTACACATACAGCCTAGTTTTTATTCTAGAATGGTATGAAACAGCCAATCAGTTCTTTTTTTTTTGAAAAAAATATGTATGCCTCCATTTCCAAACTGTCTTTCTTTTCATATTGCCATTCTACTGAAAGACACCTCCTGAGTGCATCCAGTTCTCCTTTGAAGATGTTCACAGTGTGGATTGTAGGGCACAGCTATGTCTTCTGGAGTGAAAAGTTTGCAGAGAAAACAGGTATGGTGAGAGACCTTGCTTTGCCAAATGTAGACATTAAATGGATTGGTCAGAGAGGGTTAAAGTGGCACCAATTGATGCCATTGGTGAAATCCTTCATGCAAATCCAACACCCTGACCTCATAATAGTGCACTGTGGTGGCAATGACCTAGGCACTTTGACTGGGGTAGGTCTGGAAATGCTTATGAAGGACACCTTTGCACAACTGTTTTCACTTTTCCCTAAAACTGCCTTTGTGTTTTCTAACATATGCCAAAGGCAAAAATGGAACTGGTCCAATCATTTCTGTCCGCAGATTGACAAAGCAAGAAAGCACGTCAACAAATCTGTTTCTGCTTTCCTCCGTGACTATGGTATGGGTTCCATTTACCACAACAACTTGCGTTACGACATGCAAGACATTTATAGAGGAGATGGTGTGCACTTCAATGATGAAGGGAACAGAGTCTTCCTCTTGAACCTTAGACTCTGCATCGGTACTTACTTGTAGGTACCAATAAAAAATCACTTCATAAACACAACGGCTCTTTTTAGAGCCCCCTAATATCTAAACACTTAAATCTGCATTTCATTTCTTTTTTTTTCTTTTTTTTACCGTACGCGTACAGTGAGCTTACCGTACGCGTACCCCGTGATTTTTTTTTAAAATCAATAAATGTTTTCTTTGTACTTTTCTGTCCTTCTTTGACCCCCTTACAAATGTTAGGGGGTCTGTAACTCTCTCCCTTGCCCCCTTTTCAAGATATCACTCTTTTTTACCGGAGTGAAATACACAAAATGGCGGCCGCCGCTTCCTGGTTTCGGCCGATTCGAATGTTTACTAAGATCTAACAGCCAATCAGAATCGCGCTCGCACACGCCACAGTACGCGTACGGTAAGCTTACGGTAAGCGTACCGTAAACTGGCTCAGATATATATATTGATTTAAAGGCTATTTTCTCAGAATCTACTGAACAGATTTACACCAAACCTACAAAAGGCACTTCCTTGACCTGAGGACTACCTCTCTGCCAAATTTCTAGTAATTCTGTTCAGCCGTTCGGGCTGTAGCCCTGTCTAAAGGTCCTATGGAAAAATGCATGGGAAAAACGCGTTTTGGGACCCCCCTTTTATCTCAGCCCCCGCTTGACGAATCCCCCCGAGACTTTCAGGGTAGGAGCGGAGCGTAGCGCCCCACCTATTTTGAGAAATTCGCGAGGATTCGTCAACCGGCGCCAAAGTTATTCAAAATAGAATGTTGCGGATTTCCTATGGAAACAGGGTCCTAACTATAACTACCTACTGGCGACCGCCAGTAGGTAATATAGGTAATATATATACATATATATATTTGTATTTGGATTTTGGCGCAACAAACAATAAAGGATGAGCAGGTAGAAAACACCATAGTGAACTTATCCAATATTGAGCTCACTTCACAGGAAAAAAATATTCTGAGATTGGGTCTTTCATATGCTCCGCGCAACAACTTTGACTATGCCAGAACAAGAATTGATGTATACAAAGGAGTACGCAAATTAAAGCTAAAAAAGCATTTTCTCATAAACACACCCAACCAAACAACTATGGGTGAAATCTCCACTCCAGATGTCCAACGGGTAACAAATTCATTAACCCAATCTGATGCACCTCTTTTACAAGTCATACAGGATCTCAGTAATGTAAGTAACTCAACGGATTTAACACTTAAAGCCAGCCCATTCAAACCCAAATCCTCCTTCAACCCAATCATGATCAGAGACTCTATCGATATCTTCCATGAAGCGGTGACCACCCAATTGAAGGAATTGAATACGAAAATACAATCCAAAACGAAGCATCATAACAAAGCTGATTGGCAATACAAGCAACTAACATCCAAGCTACAAAAAAATAACAAGGAGATTGTCATTCGCAATAGTGACAAAGGCGGGAATATTGTCATTTGGCCAATGAGTGCATACAACAAGGAAGCATATAAACAACTCAATGATCGTTCTTGCTACACGAGAACAACTATCGGTGACATGAAAATCACCTATAAAAATTTCCACCTTAAGCTCAACAAATGGAAAAATGCCAATCTGATTAACAACGATGAATTCAAATTCCTAAAAAATGACAGTCCCACTACACCAACTATATACTTCATACCGAAGATTCACAAAGACTACAACGACCCACCTGGTAGGCCAATCATCAGTGCCAGAAATAGTCTGACGGAACACACTACCAAATACATAGACTATTATCTGCAGGAGTTTGTACAGAAATTACCATCCTATGTAAAAGACACCAGTGACTTCCTCAGAAAAATCATGAACTTTGTGTGGCAGGAAAATTACTTACTTATTGCATTAGATGTAACTTCTTTATATACTAGCATTGAGCATGTATCTGGCTTAGCAGCGATCCAACATTACCTCGCACAAAGATCTACGCAGCATCTAGAACACAATTGCATGCTGGTTGAAATGACAGAATTTTGTTTACGGAATAACATTTTCATGTTTAATAGTCAACTTTACCAGCAAACTAGAGGCGTTGCTATGGGGGCCAGCTTCTCACCGAGCTACGCATGCCTGCATATGGGCAGATGGGAGGAGCTGGTCCTCGAGCAAGAACACCACGAATATGTTAACACCAATGTTAAAGTATGGTTAAGATATATTGATGATCTTTTTGTTATCTGGGAAGGTACTAGCCAGCAAGCTTTTGACTTTATTGAAAGGATTAATGCCAACAACATGAATTTACACTTTACTGCCACAGTCAGTGCCACAGAGATTGAATTTTTAGACACCCAGGTGTATATAAAGAATGGCAAAATTGAAACCCGTCTTTTCAGAAAGAAGACGGCAGGCAATTCCACACTTCATGCGTCAAGTGCGCATCCTAAACATCTTATCAATAGCATCCCCTATGGGGAAATGCTAAGGATTAGACGCATTTGTAGCAACAATGATGATTTAGTGGCAGCACAAGAAGCAAGCAAACTTCGCTTCCAGCAACGGGGCTACCAAAAACAAGTCATTGATAACGCCATTAAAAAATCCATGGCATTTTGTAGAGATGAAGTCATAAGAGATAAGAAATCTGTAAACATCTTGTCTAATGCTAACTCCACCAACACCATGAGCATTAGGACTGATGAAGATAATGGGTTCCGCTTAATTGTGCAATATAACCAACAGCACAAAGCCTTAAACAAAATTCTTCAGCAGAACTGGCCCTTGGTACGAAGTGACCCCGTGATAGGACCCCTGCTACCGCAGAGGGTGTCCATCACATATAGCAGAGCTCCCTCAATGAGGGACGTGCTTGTCAGAACTAGCCCTGAGGTAATTGATAGCAGCAGTTGGATACAAACCATGAAAGGATTCTTTCGATGCAAAACATGTAAAGCATGCATCCAGGGAGTAAACACCAACACATATCAAACCCCATTCAGCGAGCATAATCATGTTATTTCAAAACTACTCACATGTAAAACTGAATTCGCAATATATGTATTGACATGTCCCTGTAATCTGCGCTACATAGGCAGCACTAAGTTACCAGTGTATAAACGCATCCTTCAGCACCTCAGGGCAATCACAAACCAGGATAATACCTACCCGGTTGCACGACATTTTAAGGAATGTCATCAATCTGACAATCGCATGTTAAAATATTTTGTAATTGACACTGTACCACCAAGCAGGAGGGGTGGCAATCGAGAGAATAAACTCAGAAAACTCGAAACTCGGTATATCCTACAGTTAGATACCAAACACCCTTCCGGTCTGAACGCTACTGAAGACTTATACACATGCTTGACTTAACCCTAAGAAAGATAAGATTTGGTCATCATATGATTAGAATAGATACAACTACAAAGATATTCTCCTTGCAGATTTAGACGGTTCAGTCCTAGCACCATTCGATGACACTGGTATCCAGTAAACATTTTTTAACACACTTGTTTTAACTCTGTAGTCCTATAAATTCGCAAATGGAAGACATTATATATTTTTTTAAATGTGGTCATATATTTTGTACAATTATTTTAAGGTATTTATAAGATTTTGAAGTCTTAATCTTTTAATATATTTATTGTGAATTTTGCTCTCCATTTTTGGCACCTATCCACATGTCTTATTACAGGGAAAGGTCGATAGAGAGACAGTATTTTTAAAAGTATTTTTAAAGGTATTTATAGGTATTTTAACATCTTTTATCTATTTATTAACAATTTGCACAATTCTACGACTCTGACCTGGACACATTTCACAAATGTCAGTCAGTACAATATGTTCAGTCGTAGACTAACCTTTCTTTAATTTGTACAGACTATATAACAGCATTGATGCACATATCACATTCCCTTTGATTTAGGACTTCACCAGTGTCTCCTTGAGTAAAGCACATTTGACCTTACTCTAGTATCGGTGCATTGAGGCTTGGATATTGTCCCAACAGAACACAGTCAAACGTGTTTGACTTAAACATACAAGATTAAGGGAACAGTACAATCTATCTTTCGACCTATCCACTGGTCATGCTGCTTTCACCTGAAACGTATGGTTATTGAAACAACGATCTAATGAACATGAAAACATCCCTGAATCGATATAACCAAAGAATCGAAATGTAATGAATCATTGCATTTTTGCACAGCACACACTCCTAGGCTGTCTTTGCACACATTATGCACTTTACACTCAAGCACTTTTTTCAATCAACAATTGTGGTTTTTAATTGTTATTGATTTTAAATTTGATCGTGACGCACTAACCAGACGATAAGACAACGATGACGTTTTACAACAGCATACAAAACATCAAAACATGTGACAATATCTTTCAATAATTTTATGAGATTATTATAAGTCACTTAGGTTGATATGATATTTTATGTAACCTTACCTGTTTTGTCAAATACAAATGCGATGTCTGTTGATTATGTCTATGACGGGATTAGCGGAGTATGCTGATCACGTGGTCACGATCTCATTGGCACTGTCACTTTAAAAAGGTGTTCTTTCTCTCAGTCCACTGTCATGTGATCAAGGCTCAGGCGAGCCGAAACGCGTAATGGCGACAGAGAAATAAAAACTATTTGCACTACAAGTTGGGTCCGTGCCTCTCTCTTCTGGAGAATCGTAAGCGGGGAAAAGCTACGGAGGATTAAGCGTGATATATATATATATATATATATATATAGTTCCACAAGTTGCCCCTAGAGCAAGGATGCACTCGAACAGCAGCTTTCTTGTGAAAGCCTTTATTTTTAAATAAACTGCAACCTGCATTCCAATTAAAGTTCCAGCCTGATGCATTTCAGAGCTCCTTGCTCCTTTCTCAAAGGCTCAACACTAAGTTTCACAAGCTGACACACCTTTGTATAATTAATTCACCGCCCTCTAATGAGCATTGCCTTCTGGGATCTTTAGTGTGTGCCAAAATACCTGCCCAAATGGGTGCTGTGTCTCTCAGGTTGTTGCAGATTTTCAGCCCTCCAATGGGCCTCAGAGTGCAAGTTCGTTTTTCAATTTAAAATGCTGCTGTTCCACTTTAAGGTCCTGGCATGATTCCAACCTCGTGGCCCCCTTAAATGTCAGGGTGGTGCAATCCTCCACGGCTGGGCTGCCGAGATAAACACAGTTCCACAAGTTGCCCCTAGAGCAAGGATGCACTCGAACAGCAGCTTGCTTGTGAAAGCCTTTATTTTAAAAAAACTGCAACCTGCATTCCAATTAAAGTTCCAGCCTGATGCATTTCAGAGCTCCTTGCTCCTTTCTCAAAGGCTCAACACTGAGTTTCACAAGCTGACACACCTTTGTATAATTAATTCCCCGCCCTCTAATGAGCATTGCCTTCTGGGATCTCTAGTGTGTGCCAAAAAATACCTGCCCAAATGGGTGCTGTGTCTCTCAGGTTGTTGCAGATTTTCAGCCCTCCAATGGGCCTCAGAGTGCAAGTTCGTTTTTCAATTTAAAATGCTGCTGTTCCACTTTAAGGTCCTGGCATGATTCCAACCTCGTGGCCCCCTTAAATGTCAGGGTGGTGCAATCCTCCACGGCTGGGCTGCCGAGATAAACACAGTTCCACAAGTTGCCCCTAGAGTAAGGATGCACTCGAACAGCAGCTTGCTTGTGAAAGCCTTTATTTAAAAAAAAAACTGCAACCTGCATTCCAATTAAAGTTCCAGCCTGATGCATTTCAGAGCTCCTTGCTCCTTTCTCAAAGGCTCAACACTGAGTTTCACAAGCTGACACACCTTTGAATAATTAATTCTCCGCCCTCTAATGAGCATTGCCTTCTGGGATCTCTAGTGTGTGCCAAAAAATACCTGCCCAAATGGGTGCTGTGTCTCTCAGGTTGTTGCAGATTTTCAGCCCTCCAATGGGCCTCAGAGTGCAAGTTCGTTTTTCAATTTAAAATGCTGCTGTTCCACTTTAAGGTCCTGGCATGATTCCAACCTCGTGGCCCCCTTAAATGTCAGGGTGGTGCAATCCTCCACGGCTGGGCTGCCGAGATAAACACAGTTCCACAAGTTGCCCCTAGAGCAAGGATGCACTCGAACAGCAGCTTGCTTGTGAAAATATATATATATATATATTTATTACCTACTGGCGGTCGCCAGTAGGTAGTTATAGTTAGAACCTAGTTTCCATAGGAAAAGCATTTTTTGATTTGCTAATAACTTTGACGTCGTTTGACGAATCTTCGTGAAATTCTCCCCAAAAAAAGTCTATCCATGTCAGCTCCTATCCTGAAAGTTTGGGGGTGATTCATCAAGCGGGGGCTGAGAAAAAGGGGGGGGCCCAAAAAGCGTTTTCTCCATGTTAACTTCCATAGGACATTTTGAGACGGGCCACAGCCCGAACTGCTGAACGGAATTACCCCAAATTTGGCAAAAAGGTAGAGCTTGGTACAGAAAGCGATTTTTTTTTAAATGGTGTAAATCCGTTCAGTAGTTTCTGGAAAATTCAAAAAATAAAAGTTTCGATATCTAGGGCAGTGGAGGAGTCGCGAACCCTCCAGACCACGAGCTTCATTCTAATTGGCTGTCAACACTCCAAACCAGGAAATATTAGCAGCCATCTTGTGACTCAGAAGCGAGTCACCAGAAAACAAAGAAACAAAGATATAAAACAAGAGAAGGGGGCAGGGTAGAAACCCCCTGACCCCCTAGGCCTGCTCAGGGGGTACCAGAAAAAAGCATATATTTGTACAAAATGTTGGCGCAATTCATGCTGGGGCCATGAATTCTGCTGAAATTGTGGAAAAACAATAAAGTACGGGTTCCTGCGTTTTATTTTAATGAGGCCCCCGGGTGGGATAGGGCCCGGGGGCATTTCCCCCACAGCCCCAGGGACCACCACATCCGCTGGGCTTCACTCATGTTGGGAGGGAGGTCCGCGGCCCTCCTCCTGGAGCCTGTGGTGGCCCTGGGGACCGACACCCCCCAAGGCCGGCTCCTGCAGTGTCCCGGTGTGCCCACCCCCGGGACAGTGCTGTTTGCTATGACAGGGCGGGAGCCGCGCGGTTTCCACCATGTCATAGCAAACTTGCTTTGGAATTTGGAAGCGAGAGCTGGGGAACCTGCTCCCGCTTCCAAAATCCAAAGCTGATTGCTTTTCCACACGGTGAGGTGCATGTCAGCAGCTCCCTGTGTGGAAAAGCAATGCCGGCTCCTGCAGGACGCGGGGAGCTGGTGGGACCGTGGGGGCATTGGGGCTCCCCCCACGGTCCCCAACAGTGAGGCCGGAGTCCTCGGGCCGGAATTGGCCATGGGAGGGGGGCCGATGGGGGCCGAGGTGGTCCTCTTCTCGTTTCAAAAAATCAATAAAAAATAATGAACATGTCAGCATGCTTCGTGGAATGGGGTCCCCGATGCGAATGTAAATTAGTGAAAGTGTAATTCTTTTTAGTCACAACTCTGTCGCGGCTCACAGCGCGGCCCCCGTGTGAAAGAGATGGGTGTGCGGCTCTCAGCGCGGCACTTGAGTACTTCTTAAGTCTTTCAAACACCGAGGGGTATATTCTCAAAGACACATCACCGAGTTAACAGCACTTTTTTACAACCAAAATGGTGATAAATTTAACACACGATTCACAAGCTGGAGCAAACAGCCATATCACCAGTTTACCAGCAATAGCAGCCTCAAAAAGCATTGTCACAAATGACCCCGGCAAATATTGCTAATGAGATGGAGAGTAGGCGTTCCCGTGCAAAGAGCAGTGAGCACGTCATTTCACTAGTTTCTCAACCATCAGCAAGATCGTCGAAGAGAGTACAAAACAGGTGATATGGTGCGTTAGTAGCAGGAAGTGTACACCTGCTCTTAGCTGGTGTAAAGTCGGACTACAACCTAAAAGATGAAAGGGAGCCCAGCCCAGAGCCACACCTGAATGACAACAGATGCAATGGAGCCAATGATCATGCAGCTCGGACACCCAACACTTCTCTGACACCCCCGCCATCAGCCCCTTGTCCGCCATACTCCCCTCACCCCCACGCCCACAAACAAATGTGACAGCAACATTAGGAAATCTGGAACGTGAGAAATTGGCTGATGTCGCACAATTAGCATTAAGAACATGCATATGAGGTTGGACAAAAAAGAATCACAGTCATGTATGGATTTACATATAAAACATTTTATTTAAATAAAACAACAACAAATACAACTAGGTACAGTCATGGAGTGTCATCCCTGGACCATTTGTGAATCACAGCCTCCTAGACAAAAAGCAAAATAAGATTGTGCGTCATGCAACCATCAAAGGTGAGAGAAAGAGAGAGAGGAAGAGTGAGAGAGAGGAAGAGCGAGAGAAAGAAAGAAAGAGTGAGAGAGAGAGGAAGACAGAGAAAGAAAGAGTGAGAGAAAGAGGAAAAAGAGAGAAAGAGTGAGATAAAAGGAAGAGAGAGAGAAAGACAGAAACAGTGTGAGAGAGAGGAAGAGAGAGAGAGAGAGAAAGAGTGAGACAGAGAGGAAGTGAGAGAGGAAGAGAAAGAATGAGAGAGAGGAAGAGACAGAGAAAGAGAGAAAGAGTGTGAGAGAGAGAGAGAAAGGAAGACAGAGAGAGAGAGAGAGAGAGAGAGAGAGAGAGAGAAAGAGTGTGAGTGACAGAAAGGAAGAGATGGAGAGGGAGTGTGAGTGTTGACACTGTGGAGAAAATCCTCACAGCTCACCTTTCTGCCACCGGTGTGTCTCCAACCATGTGCCGGGACATGGTACAGCCCTCAAGTTTAGTCATCTGAAACATGGTATAGAAGCAGTAATGGCAGACTACACACAACTGCACACGCCTAATTCTCTGTTTCGCCCCTGCACACCCAGGCTGCTGCACCTCATCGACTCCCGCCGCCTAGAGGTGTCTGCCTGCCTCTGCGCACCCAGGCTGCTGTACCCCATCCACTCCCACTGCCCAGAGGTGTCTGCCCACTGCTGTGCACCCAGGCTGCTGCACCCCATCCACTCCCACTGCCCAGAGGTGACTGTCCGTTCCTGCGCACTCAGACTGCTGCACCCCATCCACTCCCACTGCCTAGAGGTGTCTGCCCGTTCCTGTGCACCCAGGCTGAGAGGAAGAGAGAGAGAAAGAAAGAGAGAGAGAGAGAGAGAGGAAGACAGAGAAAGAGAGAAAGAGTGAGAGAGAGGAAGAAAGAGAGCGAAAGAGTGAGATACAAGGAGAGAGAGAGAGAAAGAGAGAAACAGTGTGAGAGAGAGGAAGAGAGAGAGAGAAAGTGAGACAGAGAGGAAGAGAGAGAGAAAGAGAAAGAATGAGAGAGAGAGGAAGAGACAGAGAAAGAGAGAAAGGGTGTAAAAGAGAGAAAGGAAGAGATAGAGAGTGAGAGAGAGAGAGAGAGACAGAGAAAGAGTGTGAGTGGCAGAAAGGAAGAGATGGAGAGGGAGAGTAAGTGTTGACACTGTGGAGAAAATCCTCACAGCTCACCTTTCTGCCACCGGTTTGTCTCCAACCACGTGCCGGGATATAGTGCAGCCCTCAAGCTTAGTTGTCTGAAACATAGTATGGAATCAGCAATGGCAGAGTACATACAACTGCACACGCCTAAATCGCTGTCCCGCCTTTGTGCATCCAGGCTACTGTACCCCATCCACTTCCACTGTCCATAGGTGTCTGCCCACCGCTGCGCACCCAGGCTGCTGCACCCCATGCACTCCCACTGACGGGGGTGACTGACTACCACTGCACACCGAGGCTGCTGCACCCCATCCACTCCCACTGCCCAGAGGTGTCTGACAGCTGCTGCGCACCCAGGCTGCTGCACCCATGCACTCCCACTGCCCGGAGGTGACTGCCCGCCACTGTGCACTCAGGTTGCTGCACCCCATCCATTCCCACTGCCCGGAGGTGACTGCCCGCCGCTGCGCAAACAAGCCTCTCTGCTCACCTTCCACCACTGGCTTGTGTCGAAGAGGGTCAACCACATGCTGAAGCGACCTCCTCACCCATTGCGTACACGCGGTGAAGCTGAGCTCACAATTCAGTGTGAGTGTTGATTGCAGGATGGCCAAGCATCATTGCAGGCCTGCTAGACAAAAAGGAAGATAAGATTGTGCGTCATGAGTCCATCAAAGGAGAGAGAGAGAGAGAGAGAAAGAAAGAAAGAGTGAGAGGAAGACAGAGAGAGAGAGTGAGAGAGAGAGGAAGAGAGAGACAAACAGTGAGAGAGAGGAAGAGAGCGAAAGAGAGAAACTGTGAGAAAGAGGAAGAGAGAAACAGAGGAAGAGAGAGAGAGGGAGAGAAAGAGTGAGAGAGCAAGAGAGAGAAAGCGAGAAAAAGTGTGAGAGAGAGGAGAAGATAGAGTGAGAGAGAGAGGAAGAGAGAGAGAGAAAGAGTGTGAGGGAGGGAAAGGAAGAGATGTAGAGGGACAGTGACTGCCCACACTGTGGACAAAACCCTCACAGCTCACCTTTCCACCACCGGTGTGTCTCCAACCACGTGCTGGGACATAGTGGAGCCCTCAAGCTTACTCATCTGAAATGTAGTATGGATCAGTAATGGCAGAGTACATACAACTGCGCACGCTTAAATCTCTGTCCCGCCTCTGCGTACCCAGGCTGCTGCACCCCATCCACTTCCACTGCCCAGAGGTGTCTGCCCGCTGCTGCGCACCCAGGCAGCTGCACCCCATCCACTCCCACTGCCCGGAGGTGACTGCCCGCCGCTGCGCTCCCAGGCTGCTGCATCCCATGCACTACCACTGCCAGGAGGTGACTGCCCGCCCCTGTGCAAACAAGCCTCTCTGCTCACCTTTCGCAACCTGTATGTAGAAAAGAGGGCCTACCATGTGCCCCTGCACATGTGCCCCTGTAAGCCCCAAGCCTGGGGCCTGCGGACAGGGCACACTCCGTATCATGCAGCCCCGCTCCGCAGGCCACCAGGTCTCACATTTGGTGCTGAGTCTTGATTTCGCCATGGCAGAGGACATACCAGTGCACTCGGTTTTTCATCGCAGTTTGCAAACCTGCTCAGCCCTTGCGATGCCACTAACTCACTGACTAGCGAGAGACGACGCCACGTGGCGGTAGCCCTGCGCTGTGTGATGGTTCAGACCTACACTGCGGTCCAGCAGGGTACACAAAATCTGAGCTGTCCAGACCGCTGGCACGGGCCATCACTGCAGGGTGCACACCCACTCAGTACACGTACCTCATTGGATCATGCCAGTGTGCCTGTGCCGGCCGCAGTGCATCCAGTGCGAGCAACTCTAAAATGGCGTAGAGCATGTGCGCCTGGACTTTTTTATTGGCAGGGTCACGCATCCTGTCACGTCTGTGCTGGATGGGTGTGGTGTGGGTGTATACCAGCCATTAGGGAGTGGCTGTGGCGTACTGACAACTAGGCCTGTGACCAGCAGATCACTGCAATGGAAACCTGGGCCATGTAGCATTGTTGTCCTTCCCTGTAAGCGTAAGCGGAGTGGGCTGGCCTAGCGTATGCCAGTCCTGTGTGAGGCTGTGAAGAATGACTCCGGAGCTATGGGCATGGCTCCGTTGTGAGCTGTATGAGGAATCAACTGATGCGGGTGTCCGTATTGTAGTGCTGCTGTCAACTGGGTCGCAAACGCCAATGTGTCACTCTGTGAGTCAAGTCCCACAACATGGCCAACATGGAAGGTACGGGGAATCACTGACCCTACATTCATCCATAGTTCCACACATGAAAGATGGTGGACATGACACATCTGTGTGGATATGAATGTTTATTGCACATTCAGTGGAGTGTTGCAGCTGTAGCAATACAGGGCCATGGAAAGTTCAAGTTTCAGTTTTTGGCACATGGAGGACAGCCAATTAGAGCCAAGCTCGTGTTCGGGGTTAGGCTGCGCTAACATATGTAGCTATGCAATCACTCCGCCAATCCCCAAGCACTTATAAATTCACTATACACTCTCCTTGCAGTACTCTTATGATCCAGTCTCTACGTACGTACTTGTACATAGACTAAAGCAAAGTTACATAACCAAAGTTTTCCCCCACTGCCAGAGGTAACATGGTTGCATACGCTGTCCACCAAGTGTCGGCAGCCACGGAGCTCCTGAACGAGAGGCGTGCCAGAAATGCGGAGCCGACCTCTGCCAAATATCCATCTCCAATCCCGCTTCCTCCTAAGAAACGGGGCTAAAACAGCTAGGGTCGTGATGCAGCAAGGTTTTAATTTCCACCACAATGCACACAAATACAGTGTGCTGCCATCAATCTCGCACCTGGCAGATGCGTTTCAGCGTATGCCTTCTTCGATGCCACTGCTGTGTTCGACTGTCAATTAAATGGAAATTTGCAGGGTTTGTTAACATACTTCATGGAGGCTTTTCATTGGAGCAGCAATGTAGGCACAGAAAGAGGACATGGAGAGATCCTCAAGTAAGAACTTTCCTCTTTCTCTCCTCCATTACACCCCAATGTGCCAATCCTGCCCACAGAAAGCCGCCAACAGTCCATGGCATGTGCACTTGCTTTGGCATAATTTCCACCTGGGAGTGTGTCCCACCTAGGGGCAACTCTTCTTGCATTTTGTATAGCGGCCAGCCTGGTCGCGGGATTGCACCACCGCAAAACACCTGCGGGTCTTCGGATGCTTTATTGGGGCAGCTAACTGTGGAACAGGAGGTGCCTGTTATATGCAGGGGTGCCGTCGTGAACATCAGCAATCCTTTTAAAGGCATTTTTGAATGTGAGTGCCGGCGGCGGCCCACTTGGGTTTTTGCTAAATCACTAGTCAAAGAAAGCATTGCTTCACATGGTTCACCTGAGCATAATTATTACGGGAATTTACTGGTGGTTGCCGCACGCCATCACATCACAAGGTCTACCACTCAAGAGGGCGTTGGCCCAAAATGCGCCTGGAAGGAAACCAAAAGAGGACTTTGTTCATGGCGTGTGCCCTTGCTTTGGCGTAATCTCCACCTGAGAGTGCATCCCACCTAGGGGCAACGCTTCTTGCATTTTTTATAGCGTCCAGCCTGGTCACAGGATTGCACCACCGCAAAACACTTGCGGGTCCAAGGCTGCTTTATTGGGGCAGCTAACTGTGGAACAGGAGGTGCCTGTTATATGCAGGGGTGCCGTCGTGAACATCGGCAATACTTTTAAAGAAAGTTTTGAATGTGAGTGCCGGCGGCGACCCACTTGGATTTTACTGAACCACCAGTCCCAGAAAGCATTGCTTCAGGTGGTTCACCTGAGCATAATTATTACAGCGTTTTACTGGTGGTTGCCGCATGTCATCATGTCACATGGTCTGCCACTGAAGAGGGCGTAGGCCTGAAACGCGTCTGGCAGGAAACCAAAAAAGGACTTTGTTCATGGCGTGTGCCCTTGCTTTGGCTTAATCTCCACCTGGGAGTGCATCCCACCTAGGGGTAACTCTTCTTGCAGTTTGTACAGTGGCCAGCCTGGGCGTGGGATTGCACCACCGCAAAACACTTGCGGGTCCGCGCCTGCTTTATTGGGGCAGCTAACTGTGGATCAGGAGGTGCCTGTTATATGCAGGGGTGCCGTCGCGAACATTCGCAATCCTTTTAAACACATTTTTTAATGTGACTGCCGGCGGCAACCCACTTGGGTTTTACTGAACCACCAGTCCCAGAAAGCATTGCTTCAGGTGGTTCACCTGAGCATAATTATTACAGGGATTTACTGGTGGTTGCCGCACGCAGTCATGTCACAAGGTATGCCACTGAAGAGGGCGTTGGCCCGAAACGCATCTTGCTGGAAACCAAAAAAAGACTTTGTTCATGGCATGTGCCCTTGCTTTGGTTAATCTCCACCTGGGAGTGCATCTCACCTAGGGGCAACTCTTCTTGCATTTTGTATAGCGGCCAACCTGGTCTTGGGAATGCACCACTGCAAAAGACTTGCGGGTCCACGGCTGCTTTATTGGGGTAGCTAACTTTGGAACATTATGTGCCTGTTATATGCAGGGGTGCCGCCGCGAACATCGGCAATCCTTTTAAAGACATTTTTTAATGTGAGTGCCGGCGGTGACCCACTTGGGTTTTACTGAACCAGCAGTCCCAGAAAGCATTGCTTCAGGTGGTTGACCTGAGCTTAATTATTACGGGGATTAACTGGTGGTTGCGGCACGCCGTCACGTCACATGGTCTGCCACTGAAGAGGGCGTTGGCCCAAAATGCATTTGGCAGGAAACCAAAGAAGGACTTTGTTCATGGTGTTTGCCCTTGCTTTGGCGTAAACTCCACCTGGGATTGCATCCCACCTAGGGGCAACTCTTCTTGCATTTTGTACAGCGGCCAGCCTGAGCTCGGGATTGCATCACCGCAAAACACTTGCGGGTCCACGGCTGCTTTATTGGGGCAGCTAACTGTGGAACAGGAGGTGCCTGTTATATGCAGGGGTGCTGTCGCAAACATCCGCAATCTTTTTAAAGACCTTTTTGAATGTGAGTGCCGGCGGCAACCCACTTGGGTTTTACTGAACCACCAGTACCAGAAAGCATTGCTTCAGGGGGTTCACCTGAGCATAATTATTATGGGGATTTACTGGTGGGTGCCGCATACCGTCACGTCACATGGTCTGCCAATGAAGAGGGCATTGGCCCAAAACGCGTCTGGCAGGAAACGAAAAAAGGACTTTGTTCATGGCGTGTGCCCTTGCTTTGGCGTAATCTCCTCCTGGGAGTGCATCCCACCTATATATATATATATTTGCAAGCCGGAGGATTGCCGGCGATTGTTGCAGAGGGATGTGAAAGGGAGCTGAGGGAGGCGCACACCTCCGCTTGGCAGGATCCGGACACAGAGCAGATTTGAAATTGTGGGGGCACAGCAATGGCGACTCTTGTGCAAACTCTTTTCTGGACATTCCATACTTACCTGGAACAACTTAGCAGGGTTGTGGAGTTGAAAACGACAATGGGACACTACTTGTATTTCTCTGCAAACCAAAGAGGATTATGGTATTTGTAGTGTGGCAGTATCCAGACATGTGACAATATGGCAATATAAAACAGCTGAGAGACTGAACATGTGATTTAAGACCCTTTGATAAAGGCAATATGCTGAAACGTGTCAGGGTAAATCATGTTTGCTGTTACCCGCACTAATTGAAAATAAATGCACGTTACCGGACCCGGGCTGTGGCGTTTTGCTTTCTTGGATACATATATATATCATGTCCAAAAATGTATGTTGGCAGTACTATTCATATGGTCCACATTCGTATACTCCAACACTTGAGAGCAATTAAGAACTATGACAAGAACTATGTGGTAGCTCACCACATTAATGAAGAGCACCAGGGCAATATGAATGATCTCGTTTATTTTGCAATAGATCAAATCCCTAAAAATCTGAGAGGTGGCGACAGAGAAAAAAAGTTGCGGAAAATGGAATCAAAGTACATACTCTTATTTAACACCAAAATTCCAAATGGTTTAAATATTGAGGAGGACTTATATGTACATTTAATATGAGTATTAAATCAATTTTCCATTTCATTCTCTGTTTTTTATTATTTTAATTTAACACCAACTAGTGAACACTTAAAAAGTATGAAGGTCAAGGAACAGCTGCACTATATTGGTATATTAAGTCTGTGGTAACATGATGAGCAACAATGCAATATTAAGTCATTTGATGAAAATACTCTTTCAGTATCATTGATTAAAGGAATAGGGTTATGCACCTTTAATGATATGGAAATGTGGGAACATATTGATTTTTGCATTAGCAATATGATGTACTTATTTATGGTCCTACATTCCAGTGGTGGTACAGTGTGATAAAATAATATAGTAAAAACACAACAGATTAGTTTTTGATTAGAGAATTTATAGAGTATTGATTTAAGTGTGGTAACTTTGACAATTCTGTTAATTTTTAGATTTTGATATAAAGATCTTGCACTTTAACAGTTATTTTGCACAGAAATCAAAAAAGTTGCACTAAAAATCAGATGTACTGTAATGCACTTGCACTTTATCAACATTGCACTGAATTGAAATCTGTTTTTATTTATTAACAGAATCATGGACCGGATATGACTTAATATGTGGGCACTTGCCCGAGATCTCTTTGCAAATGGACAGTGTTACCGACACCATGATAAATTGATAAGTTGATTCATAGTACAACGCGATTGATATTTTAAATTGTGTGTTATCCAGAGAGCATATCAGGAAACAGCAATTATTAGTGGGAATTATATTTAAGGTGGCACAATGTTATTGCAATCATGTAAAACTAAAAATAATTCTTCCCTATGAATCATTTCCTATAGTATGTACTGAGCTTTTAACATATACAATATGGAACTTTTTAAACATTATAATGTAAACTTATTAGTGATTCTAACTAATGGAGTAAGAAAAAAATCGGTCCAATGAATGGGAATGATGGTGTTTCACTTGCGTAGTCTGTTCACTATATCTATGTGACAAAATAATCATGTGACCTTCACTATGTGTTTAAAAGTGGTGTTTTTTATTAACTTCCCAGTGTGAAAAAGGCAAGTGTGCCGAAACGCGTCAAGCAAAGATAATAAACTGAAGCTGGATGGTAAAGCTCACCCCAGTGTCGGAGTCTGATTTCGGTGGTGAAATTGGAGGTGGTGTGAATATATATATATATATATATATATATATATATATATATATATATATATATATATATATATATATATATACTCTTCGAAAAACCGCTTGGTTAATCCTGCCGCGTCTCCAGACCAAAGGGCATGTCGTCTTGTCGGACCAACCCCGCAAGGTCCGTAATGAATTTCCACGAATTCCTTAATAAGGATTGACGACGCCGTGTCTTGTGCTGCAAAATAGTTTTATTTGTCAGCTGCTGGACGCGTTTCGCCTGACCTGCAGGCTTGCTCACCAACATTTTAAATAAAGTTTTTCACCAATTTAAATGTGCACACATCAAAACAAAGGTCACATGGTGGACTACATAAACAGTATGATGGAAAAAAGACTCGTAGTTTTTTGTTTTGTAATCAAAATAATTACACATTCCTTTTCTCTGCACACATAATGCCTCAAACATAGATCGTTTATTTATGTTAATACATTTCTAATATTTTGTTTCTATGAATGATCAGACATATATTGATATTTTTTGTTTTTATGCAAAGCCAGAATATATACCGATCTCTGCATATAAATAGTTTTAGCCCCAGTGGGCTTTGCGACTCAAAAGTTGTATATAGGAAACAATATTAATACGGCTCGTGCCTGAAAATCAGCACTTGGTATATACAATACTTGGTATATTGCATTTCATCTGCTGAACATGTGTTCTTTGCCCGTTATGTTGCAATTATGCCCCCTAACAAAATGTCTTTCATCATATATCCAGGATACAGGGGATTTTTTTAAACGAATATATGACATGCCATGGGAAAGTGATTTTTTACTGGTAACTATAGACGTGACAAGTTTATACACCAGCATTCACCATGAAGATGGCTTAAATGCAGTCAAACATTTTTTGGGCAATCGACCAGTAAAATTCTGGGCACATACCCAGATGTTAATAGAAATGACAGCTTTTTGCCTAAAGAATAATTACTTTCTTTTTAATGGTGAACTATACCACCAGATATGTGGCACAGCGATGGGCACCTGCTTCGCCCCCAGCTTTGCGAATTTGCATATGGGCTGGTGGGAGGAGCAGGTGATCCAAAAAATGTACCCAGAAATTTGGCAAAACAATGTAATGCATTGGAGTAGATTCATTGATGATTTGTTCATCGTATGGAAAGGCTCCAGAAACTCTGCAATTGACTTTATTGCTCATTTACAGAATAATGATCTGAACTTAAAATTTACAAGAGACATCAGTGACACCAAAGTCAATTTTCTAGATCTTACCATCTATATTGACAAGGGTAGAGTAGAAACAGTGTTATACCGTAAACCTACGGCAGGTACTACGTTGCTACATGCCAAAAGCTTCCATCCCCGGAATTTAATCAACAGTATTCCGTATGGGGAAAGTCTCAGAACAATCCGTAATTGTAGCAACAAAAACAACTGTGATGCAGAGTTGAAAATTTTACATACACGATTTCAGGCGAGAGGGTACCCAGATCAATGTATAGACTCAGCCATTCTGAAAGCTAAAAAAAGAACCAGAGAAGATATTCTATTTAAGACAAGCAACACAAAAAAGAAAAAAGAAACTCTAAATGTGAATGTATGCAGGATGATAACCACATTTAACACACAGCACACACATGTGAGAAACATACTATCCAAACACTGGCACCTGATCAGAAATGATCCGGTGCTGGGCAAAATCGTGCAGAGAAGGCCCCAACTAACATTCAGAAAAGCGAGAAGCTTTAAAGAAATGTTGGTTAGCAATGTAATGAAAAAGGTGCCTATTAAATCATCCAAGATGTGGTTAAACAAAAAAGAAGGTTTTATCAAATGCACAAAATGCAAAGCCTGCATCCATGGGACTAACACTACGAAATATACATCAAATCTAGCAAGTAAGGAATTTAAAATCAGAGGCCATTATACTTGCAAGACAGACCATGCTGTCTACGTGCTTCAGTGTCCGTGTGGACTGAGGTACGTGGGCAGCACGATCTTACCAGTCCACAAGAGGGTGTTGCAGCATTTAAGAGCGGTCAAAAATGGAGACAGAACGTACCCAGTGGCACGCCACTTTGAACGACATCACCAAAAAAACATAACGGGCCTAACCTATTATGTAATAGATGCTGTCAAACCAAATGAGAGAGGGGGAAATCGTGAGAAGCAGTTGAGGAAATTGGAATCCAAGTACATAATAAAATTAAACTGCAAAACCCCGGCAGGTTTGAATGTAGAAGAAGATTTATATACACATCTGTAGACATAAAAGGAACTGAAAAATACGCTACTCCCTTTTACGTTTTTAACTATTTTCACATGTAAGCACGGTTAATTTGTAGTAGGTATTAGAAGAAAGTCACATACTACTGGAAGCATAAAGAGACTGTAGATAACTGTATCAACTGTTGCCCACTTGGGCTATAATAATTGCAACATAACGGGCAAAGAACACATGTTCAGCAGATGAAATGCGATATACCAAGTGTTGTATATACCAAGTGCTGATTTTCAGGCACGAGCCGTATTAATATTGTTTCCTATATACAACTTTTGAGTCGCAAAGCCCACTGGGGCTAAAACTATTTATATGCAGAGATCGGTATATATTCTGGCTTTGCATAAAAACAAAAAATATCAATATATGTCTGATCATTCATAGAAACAAAATATTAGAAATGTATTAACATAAATAAACGATCTATGTTTGAGGCATTATGTGTGCAGAGAAAAGGAATGTGTAATTATTTAGATTACAAAACAAAAAACTACGAGTCTTTTTTCCATCATACTGTTTATGTAGTCCACCATGTGACCTTTGTTTTGATGTGTGCACATTTAAATTGGTGAAAAACTTTATTTAAAATGTTGGTGAGCAAGCCTGCAGGTCAGGCGAAACGCGTCCAGCAGCTGACAAATAAAACTATTTTGCAGCACAAGACACGGCGTCGTCAATCCTTATTAAGGAATTCGTGGGAAAAAAAAAAAAAAAATATATATATATATATATATATATATATCACCAACTGGCAGTCGCCAGTAGGTAGTTATAGTTAGGACCTATTTACCATGGGAAATCCGCAACATTCTATTTGGAATAACGTTGGCGTCGATTGATGAATCTTCGCAACCTTTGCCAAACTTTTGGCCAGCTCTGGTCCGCTCCTATCCTGAAAATTTCACGGTGATTCGTCAAGCGGGGGCCGAGAAAAAAGGGGGGTCCCAAAATGTGTTTTCCCCATGCATTTTCCCATAGGACCTGTTGACGCAGCTACAGCCCGAAGTGCTGAACGGAATTACAGCAAATTTGGCAAAGAGGTAGTCCTCAGTTCAGACTCGTGCCTTTTGCTTAAATGGTGTAAAACCGTTCAGTAGTTCCTGAGAAAATCAAAAGTAAAATCACATATATATCTGGGCGGAACCTAACCACACATCTCATCGTGAGATCTGATTGGCTGTCAGCACTTCATCCAAGAAGTGTTGGCAGCCATCTTGAGACCAATATACATGATAGCACCTCATTAAAAAGCATTACAGTTAATAGAAGGTTTTAAGACTTTAGTTACATTATAAATCATTTGTTGATGGTACCATACTCATTTTAGGAATTGTGGTGTGTTCTAAGGTGATTTTACCATGTGAAAAAGCCTTCTGCTGTGATATCATGAATCATGTTTGAGAGAAAACTATTTTCTCATGCTTTTCCCACAGAGGTTTGAAAGGTGATCTATAAGCTAAACTGAGAGCATATTTTCTTTAAATTCACATTATCTTTCTCAGTCATGTGAGAATGAAGTCTGACATTCTCAATAAAACATGTACATCCAACAAGGGCAGAGACTGTCAGTAGATTCCTTTGTGTTCTACTGCAGCTTCTCAGAGTGTTCTAAAGAACAACTAGAGCGCTAACAGTCCTACTTATGACAAACGTATGGCACACCTGAAGCCATCTTGGTTGGAATAAAGTGTTAACTCTTAAAACATTTAATTTAAAACGGAACAAAATGAGGGGGTTCATTTTTCCATAGAAGGTATGATTAATGCTGCAGAAAGAAAAATTAGGGCACATTTTGAGTGACTTCTCAAATCCTCTTCTATTTCATTAAAACATTCTGACATGCAGACTGAAACATGCACTTTCAATACCAGCAGCAGACTTCCCTGGTGAGCAGTAGCTTTACTACAGTGATCTAATAAGCAACTAGAGTGCTAACATTCTGAAATAATGGCAAATTTGTGACACATCTGAATGCCTTCTTGATGGAATCAAAGTAAAAAACTGAAAGTATCTCCTACTGAGGAGACTGTAGTAAATGAGGAAATTAGGAAACATCATAACAAATAAGTCTCCCAAAATGGCCACCAGAGACAAAAGAGCCCAAATGTAGCCCAAATATCACCCAGATGTAGCCCAAGTTTAGCCCAATGACAGAATGTTCCAGAGTGTTCTAACGAACAACTAGATCGCTAACAGTCTTACTTATGACAAAAGTATGGCACACCTGAAGTCATCTTGATTGGAATAAAGTGATAACACTTAAAACATTGAATTTACAAAGGAACAAAATGAGGGGGTTCATTTTGCCATAGAAATTATGATTAGTTCTGCAGAAATAAAAATTAGGGCACATTTTGACTTCTCAAATCCTCTTCTATTTCATAAACAAATTCTGACATGCAGACTGAAACATGCACTTTGAATACCAGCAGCAGACTTCCCTGGTGAGCAGTAGTTTTACTACAGTAATCTAATGAGCAACTAGAGTGCTAACATTCAGAATTTATGGCAAATGTGTGACACAACTGAATGCCTTCTTGATGGAACCAAAATAAAAAACTGAAAGTATTCCCACTGAGGAGACTGCAGTAAATGAGGAAATTAGGAAACTTCATAACAAATAAATCTCCCAGGATGGCCACCAGAGACAAAAGAGCCCAAATGTAGCCCAACTATCACCCAGATGAAGCCCAAGTATAGCTCAATGACAGAATGTCCCACAGTGTTCTTAAGAACAACTAGAGCGCTTACTGTCTTACTTATGACAAAAGTATGGCACACCTGAAGCCATCTTGATTGGAATAAACTAGTAACACTTAAAACATTTAATTTAAAAAGGAACACAATGAGGGGGTTCATTTTGCCATAAGAATTATGATTAGTGCTGAAGAAAGAAAAAGTAGGGCACATTTTGAGTGACTTCTCAAATCCTCTTCTATTTCATAAAAAAATTCTGATATGCAGACTGAAACATGCACTTTTAATACCAGCAGCAAACTTCCGTGGTGAGCAGTAGCTTTACTACAGTGATCTAATGAGCAGCTAGAGTGCTAACATTCAGAATTTAGGGCAAATGTGTGACATATCTGAATACCTTCTTGAGGGAATCAAAGTAAAAAACTGAAAGCATTTCTTACTGAGGAGACTGCAGTAAATGAGGAAATTAGGAAACTTCATAACAAATAAGTCTCCCAAGATGGCCACCAGAGACAAAAGAGCCCAAATGCAGCACAAATATCACCCAGATGTAGCCCACATGTAGCCCAATGACAGAAGTGTGCAAAACACTTAATTTTTTGTGTATTTGCAGTTTTATATAGTGCAGACTTGTCAGGTATTGGAGTGCTTTAGATGAGCATTGGTTACATCACATAAGATCAAATTCATTTTGGTTGTAGACATGGGGAGATTAAGTGATTTCACCAGAATCACAGAATGTTGAGCTGAAGCAGAAACTCCAACCTGGTTCCCCAGTTGCAAAGTCTGCAGCTCTGGAAGTAACACCACATCCTCTCCCCTAGGTGCAACATTTAATCAAGTGGTCAACTGGATAAAAAAACATAAAGATTACAAATAATTTAAAAGTTCTTTGTCGCTATTTGAAAACTCAGAAAATATGTCCTCATTTTAGTTTTTTAGAGCACTAACCATAATTTTGATGCAAATAAGACCCTCTCATATATGCAATTTCTAAAGGAAATACTCTAGATGACGTCAGGTCCACACTTTTGTAATAAATATAGAATGTTAGCAGTCTAGTTGTTCATTGGTATACTGTTGAGAGGCAGAGGCCAGGGGCACGGACTCTGAAAATTGAAGGCAGGTAGGAGAGTGCAGAGGCAACAATTTGACCACACTGGGCAGGCAGGAATGGCAGTGGCAGCACAACAGACTATGGAGGGCAGTGGAAATGGGGACAGGGGCAACAAACCAACAATACAGGACTGGCAAGAGAGGCTGTGGCAATATAATAGACCATTGTGGGCAGAAGGAAGAGGCAGTGGTAGTACAACCATACATGCCAACAGACCCGTTTCACCCAGGAAAAGTCCAATGTTTTTAAGCTCAAATGGGCTTTATTTGATCTGTCTCCTGTCTACAATCATCTCTTTTTCAATGTAACTCAAAGGGGAAAATCAATATCCCAGTTTTTCTTCAAAATCTCCCTCTTACCAAGTTCAAAATGTTCGCAAGTATGGTACATTGAATCATGGTAGGCAGGAGGAATTGGGGTAGGGACATGGACTCGGATAACAGAGGACAGGAGGGACATGGAGAGGTGCACCAAAATGACCCTACAGGGCAGGCATCAGGGTTTGCAGCAGCACAATACACCACACAACGCATGCGGGACAGGAGTGTAGCACAACAATCCTTAGAAAGCAATAGGGAGGGGACAGGACCATGCACATGGACAACAGAGAACAGAGGGTAAAGAGGCAATGGTAGCTAGCTGACCATAATGGACAGACAGGAGAGAAAGCTGCAGCAGAACAGACCATAAAGGGCAGGAGGGACGGATCAGGGGCATTGCAATGGAACAGACAAGCCAGGTGGGAGGGAATAGGGGTCTGCACATGGAAACAGAGGGCTGGGGGCAAGGGGGCAGGGCAGGAGCAGCAAGATGACCATGGAGGTCAGGCAGGATGGGCACTAGAAACAAGACGCACCATGGAGAGCAACAATGAGACTATGGTGGCATACACACAGACCATGGTGGGAAGGGGGGAGGGGTCAGGGGCAGCTAGCTGACCACACAGGGAAGGTGGGAGGGGCCATGGCAGCACAGAAGACCATGCATGGCAAGCGGGAGGGTTAGTGGCAGCACAATGGCTATGATGGGCAAGAAGGAGGGTGCAGGGGCATGCACAAAGGACCATGGAGGATAGAAGGGAGGGTCAGGACCTGGGCACAGACAAGAGAGTTCAGGGAAAGGGGCCTCACAACAGACCGCGCGGGGCAGGCAGGAGGAGCAGTTGCAGCACAACAGACCAGGGAGGGCAGAAGGGTGTGGCAGTAAAATGGACCATGGAGGACAGGAGGAAGGGGATAGGGGCATGGCATGTGGACAGGCAGGGTGTAGGTGGCAGGGACAGGTTACAGTCATCTGACAATGCTAGGCAGGTGGGAGGGGAGTGGCAGCTCAACAGAACACTCAGAGTAGATAGGAGTGGCACGTCCATGGAACATGGTGGGCAAAAAGGATGGAGCAGGGGCATGCACAAAGACATCAGAGGGCAGGGGGGAGGAGAATAGGGGCAGCAAGCTAAGCACAGAGGTTAAGCAGGAGGTCAATGATGGGCATAGAATTGGGCAATGGAGGGCAGGAGGAGTGGACTGGTACATCATGCTAAATGGAGGGCAGTGGCAGCACATCAGACCATGCATGGCAGGAGGGAGGAGGCTAGTCCACTGATTCAGACAACAGAGGATAGGGAGGAGGTGGATTGGCAGCAAGCTAACTGTTCAGAGAAGGTGGGTATTAGGAACTTTATTGTTTTTAAAATGTGTGTCTGTGCGAACTACTTAAAATATGAACAAGTATGCAGCATAATCTCACTTTTATTCAGGAAGAAGAGGACGTTTGTGACTGTGACTCCGGGCTCACTTGGCAGAAACACCCCTGACCCTCCAGCCCCCATTGCAAAATGTAATGCCCGTGAAAAGGGTAGGTGGACGCAGTGTTATATAGAACATAGTCCTGAGAGCACGATTGAAAATGAAAACTAGATATAGTATATGGTATAAACTATGCACCAAAAAGTGTGATATAAGATGAACCGGGGCACGAAATATAATATGCAATACATTGTGCGCAGTGACAGATTCATTGGAGAGCGCGAGATAGCACAGGCACTAGCGTGTGCTATGCGATATGCGCCTTGGAGTGTAATATGCACAGGGCAGTGTTGTGTAACCTAACTAGTCTCTAAAATTGTAATATGAAATATGTGCTGGGGAGTGTAACGTTGCATATGCACTGTGACAAAGATATGGATCCCAGATTGTAATATGTATGGCATAGCGCTGTGCGTTATAACATAGGCATCGAGGAAGGCATGTTAGATGGGGCAATATAACGCGTGCGAAGGCAAGTGTGGCATGACATATTCACGGGGTGGTGTTACAGTGCACATGGGCTAGAGAGTGTCATAGCATACGCACTAGCTGGTGGAATACAACACAGAGGTGTGAGGCACTCGGCGGGCGCTGGAGGGTGTAACACAGCATTGGGCTCAGCCAGGAGCACGCTGTGACTCTCAAGTGAGGTTCGTTTCCTTTCCAGAGAGTAAAATAAAAAGTATTACACATCTGGCAGTGGATGTGTGTTTTATTAACCGTGAGGGGGGTTTCTTGCATAGTTTGGTCAAATTTTTGTCAAATTCCCTTTGAATGGCTTGGTGTGCGTGTATATTAAATGTGCCCATCAATAGCTACCCATGTTTGTATAAATAAACGACAAGGGTGTCTACTTGGAGAGTACCCACCAGCGGGGGTGCCGGGATTAGGCACGGTAGGGCGTCAGACACGTCAGAGCTTCACTAGTGGTGTAAATACATGCGGATTCATTCTATGCATAGTCGCCTTTTAATGAATATCACGCAAATCGTCATGGTGATAGGTACATACGGTTTGTCCAGCATGTCCTAGGTGTTTCTATAAAATATATATTTTTTAAAAATAATAAAAAACAAAGGCCGACCCCGGGGGATGGGGTCCCCGGGGCCATAAGTGGCCTGAGGAGGGGGGCAACGCAGCCCCCTCCTAAAAAAAAAAAAAAAAAGGCCATGACCCGGGGGTTGGGGTCCCCGGGGCCGATTAAGGCCTTGGGAGGGCCAAATGTATTTTTTTCAACAAAATAAATTAGGGTGCAGGCCCTGGGGGATGGGGTCCCCAGGGCCAGTAAATTAAAAAAAGAAGGGGGCCACACAGCCCTCCTTCTTAAAAAAATAAAATAAATAAAAGACCGGCATCGTGCTGGAGGCCACGCCCCTCCTTGCATCACTCTACAAACGCGCCCCCTGGCCAGTTGTAAGTTGGGGAATTAATTCCCCTTCAATACTGAGGTGTCCCTGAGGGCCAACTAGCCCAACAGGTATCTCCAGTATGCGCCAGGGAGCTGCGTTGCAGACAGGTGTTCTGAGGCCACGCCCATTTTTACACCTCTCTGCAACGCAGCTCTGTGGCGCTTACTGGAGGTACCTAGTGGGCTAGTTTTACTATAGGGACCCTTAGGATTCAAGGGGACATAATCTCCCCACTTAGAACGGCCACAGGGCGCGTTTACAAAGTGGTGAAGGGAGGGGACGGGGCCTGAGGTGACATGTGCAAACACGCCCTGTGGCGCGTTTTAAGTTGGGGAAACCATTCCCTTTTAATCCTGAGGGACCCTGGGGCCAACTAGCCCACCAGGTGCTTCCAGTAAGCGCCACTGAGCTGCGTTGCAGAGAGGGGGTCTAGGCCGTGCCCCTTTTTACATCTCTCTGCAACGCAGCTCTTAGGCGCTTACTGGAGGTACCTAGTGGTCTTGGTGGACCCTAGGGACCCTCAGGATTCAAGGGGACTTAATCTCCCAACTTAAAATGGCCACAGGGCGTGTTTACACAGTGGGGAAGTGAGGGGACGGGGCCTGAGGTGACGTGTGCAAACACGCCCTGTGGCACGTTTTAAGAGGTCGTTTTTATCCCCTGCCCTATTATATACTAGGGGCTTACAGAGGAGGGCATGCTGATCACAGGGGGACCCCAATGCATAGTGTTCCCTAATGTATTTAGGTGTTTTCACTGTATTCTGAGTGTCTTTTAACATAGCACTGGCTCTAGGACTGGTTAGTCAGACTCAGTTACCACCAGTATCCGTCTGAAAAAGTTGAGGGTACAGGATGATTTTGCAACAAGGCTTCTTTCTGCTCTTCTGTGTGTTCTTTCTGCACGTTATCCTTCTTCCTGCACTTTTCTTCGTCTTTGAGGACTTCTGTTGCTTCTTTCTGCATTTCTTTTTTTTCTTTCTGTGCGTTTTTTCTACTTTCTTCACATGTCCTATGTCTGTAGGCATAGTTAGAAATTAGCATTTAAAAAACCTTTGAAATTCACTGAAAAAACCATAGGTTTCAGGCACGTTAAAGTTAGGAATTAGCATTTAAAAAACCTTAGAAATTCACTGAAAAAACCATAGGTTTCAGGGGCGTTATAGTTAGCTGGACTTTTCACTCATACAAAACGATTGAAATTCCCCCGTTATAGTTAGTTCAGCTAACTATAACTTGCGCGCCCGCAATGCACTGCTGATGACGTCACATATTTCATCACTCATGACATGGTCAGTGACATCTCAAATGACATCACTGATGACATCATCCTTGTGATAGAGTGGCAGACCTCCTCTCCCCCTAATATAACCTTTGATACACACATTCAAAAATAGAAACTAAAATTTGCAAAACAATGGACATACCAATATCAGTTACAACAACCTATTCAGTAATTCTAAGATCCACATACACATCCACTCATTCACCAACAGTCCTATACAGTCACTCATACATGTACTCACTCATCATATGTACTCATACACCTATACATCCTGTTACACAAAGCCACTCATCCATAGAGTTACTCACCCACATAGTCACTCATGCTAATAAAGAATCAAACATCCATTTACTTGCATATACAGTTATACACACACCACCACACTTACTTCTACAGAAACTTACACATACTTAGTCTTTTAAACAATCACTTATAGAAACACATACTTATTCATACAGGAACTCTTTCAATCTCTCACTCTCACATATACTCACTTATATACACCAATAGTCACATATACTAGTTTAAACATATGTAGTTACTCATAAAGACACTATTGAGACAGTCATTCACTCACTAACACACCCATGCACACACTCATCCACCCATACAGTCCTGCACACATGCTGTCTTCAACACATACAAACAGTGAGTCACTCATTCATGCACATATGCACTACGTAATACCCCCCACCGAACCATACAGACACTCAGACACTCATACTGACACTCAAAAAACCAACTAATAACCTATATAGACACTAATGTAGCTACTCACCAACCAATGCAGCCACTTATACACAAAGTGAGAGACTGATACAGATATTTACATATTTAAACATTACTCACTAAGTCATGTATTCACTAAGATACACTTAATCTTTCAGTTATACAATCAATTTTTCAAAAACAAATCATCTATTTAACACTTATATACCCATTTATTCTTCCATCGACCTTGAGATATACATATATAAAACATATGTAATTTTCAGAAAAACACACATTCACTGGATGATGTCATCAGTGATATCATTTGATATGTCATCAGTGATGTCATGAGTGATGTCACTGACCATGTCATGAGTGATGGAATATGTGACGTCATCAGCAGTGCATTACGGGCGCGCGAGTTATAGTTAGCTGAACTAACTATAACGGGGGAATTTCAATGGTTTTGTACGAGTGAAAAGTCCAGCTAACTATAACGCCCCTGAAACCTATGGTTTTTTCAGTGAATTTCTAAGGTTTTTTAAATGCTAATTCCTAACTATAACGTGCCTGAAACCTATGGTTTTTTCAGTGAATATATATATATATATATATATATATATATATATATATATATATATATATATATATAAATTCACTGAAAAAACCATAGGTTTCACACACGTTATAGTTACGAATTAGCATTTAAAAAACCTTGCAAATTCACTTAAAAAACCATAGGTTTCACACATGTTATAGTTAGCTGGACATTTCACTCGTAAAAAACCTATGAAATTCCCCCATTATAGTTACTGTAGGCAACTATAACTCACGCGACCGCAATCCTCTGCTGATGACGTCTGATATTACATCACTGTATTTAGACACTTATTTACCCATGTCTTCTTCCATTAATCTTTAGCTATACATATATTACAAATATTTATTTTTCATAAAGACACATATGTCATCAGTGATGTAATATCTGACGTCATCAGCAGAGGATTGCGGTCGCGTGAGTTATAGTTGCCTACAGTAACTATAACAGGGGAATTTCATAGGTTTTTTACAAGTGAAATGTCCAGCTAACTATAACATGTGTGAAACCTATGGTTTTTTAAGTGAATTTGCAAGGTTTTTTAAATGCTAATTTGTAACTATAACGTGTGTGAAACCTATGGTTTTTTCAGTCAATTTGTACAGTTTTTTAAATGCCAAGTTATGTATTAATTTTTTTTTTTTCAGGCTTTTCACTGTGCGCGCGCCGTGAAATTATTATTTTTTTTTTAAATCGCGAGGTGCGCGCACCCTGTGCGCACCCTGCGCTTCGCGCACCGTGCGCGCGCTGTGGGCGCTCGGTGCGCTTCGCGCACCGAGCGCCCTCAGTATGCAGTGCGTGCCGTGCGCGCGCGGTGCGCGCACCTCGCGATTTTTAAAAAAAGAAAAATGTTTTTTTCTCCCTTGGGGTCCTTCTGTGACCCCCTGACCAAGGCTAGGGGGTCAGGAACTGTCCACTCTGCCTCCATTTCACGTTCTCCTCCTTTTTTTTTCACCCCCTCAGACTGCGAGAGATAAAATGGCGGCCGAAACTTCCTGGTTTCGACCGATTCGAATGTTTACCGACATCTAACAACCAATCAGAATTGTGCTCGCGCACGGCAGGGTGCGCGCACAGTGCGCGCACGGTGCGCGCGTATAGATATTGATATGCTTTTAAATGCTATTTTCTCAGGAAATACTGAACAGATTTACACCAGACCTGCAAAAGGCACTTCCTTGACCGTATGGCTACCTCTCTGCCAAATTTCACGTAATTCTGTTCAGCCGTTCGGGCTGTAGCTGTGTCTAAAGGTCCTATGGAAAAATGCATGGGGAAAACGCGTTTTGAGACCCCCCTTTTTTCTCAGCCCCCGCTTGACGAATCCCCCCGAGACTTTCAGGGTAGGAGTGGAGCGTAGCGCCCCATTAGTTTTGAAAATTTCGCGAGGATTCGTCGACCGGCGCCAAAGTTATTCCAAATAGAATGTTGCGGATTTCCTATGGAAACACGGTCCTAACTATAACTATCTACTGGCGACCGCCAGTAGATAATATATATATATATATATATATATATATATATATATATATATATATATATATATATATATATATATATATATATGTATATGTATATATATATATATATATATACATATATATATATATTAAATCCAAACGCTGTCTCCCACTTCCAAACGACGAGGAAGAAAGCACACGGACACCAGCTCGTGCTTCGAGGATTTTAATGAACGTTCGCACCCACACAGCACGCCACTACGCATTTCGGCCACAAGATGGCCTTGATCACAAAGGGTAACTGCCGTTTACATTGTCCTTACGTACTGAGCACTCTATGGTCTTGTGATGCTAGTGATACTAAACATAAAAGAAATAAATATATATTAAATAGACTTGATGCAAAGTATACAAATACATTTTTCAATCAATGTGTCCCGGGTTTGTATAAAAACAAGGAACCACTATGTTGTCTATGACTGATATCTGGTTAGTGCCATTGTAATATTGCGAGCATGTTTGAGACATATCTAATGAACCTTTAAACACATTGGTTCTAAAGTGCGATTGTAGATTTGTGCAAATACGCTGATTTTTATAGTGCAATTCATAGCATTGAAGTGCAAGATTTACAATTAAAATGTTAATGTGCAAAATACGCAATAATGATGTCAAATACATAGTATGTGCACATAGTAACTACGTAATAAGTCTCATACATAAAGTTCATCAATAAATATAACTAACAAATATAACTCTCCATTGTATGGCAGGGAAACCAGAAGAGAGAAATGATCGAAAAGGCCCAGGATACGGTCGAAATCATATACATATCTTTACATCAAAAGAACTTGTCGAAAGTGAAAAGAGTGCAAATAATAATAGGGTAAAAAAAGAGAAAAGGGGAGGGGAGAAGAGAGATAAGGATACATGTATATATACACATGGTAATAATATACAGAGTGAGCCAGTATATATATTCAAAGTGTAAATCTAAAATGTTACAATTACCAGTCCACCTGGCCATTCATATGACGAGACAAAAAATTAGGCAGATCTAGTTACGAAAATCTCACATAAGAGTATAGTTGGTAAGAATAACCAAAAACCTAACTGAGTAGGTCATCAACTTTAGGAACCGGAAATCGTCACCATCAGAAAAAAGAAGATTGTTACCTTTATGTAAAGAAATAAGAGAGAAGAAACAAAAAAAACTAATTACTACAGGCTGTAAACCCAGGATTCTCTTATCAAGTGCTCAACAAGCAAGCAAGTCCTGTACAAATACCATTAAAAAAAGTCGAGGATAAGGATTCAGAAATTGGACAGAGCAATTAAAATTATATATGAATATAAAAATGTACACAAGCGTATACCCCGAACATGGTAAAAATTTCATGACATGGATTAACACAAAAATATCTTCAGTTATCTGTTAGGGTTTGACTGAGTATGGTATACTGTAAACTGCAAACTGCAAGAACTTAAATGAAATTGTGCAAGTCCTCAGTGTTGTTTAATCCTGTGGGTGCTTTGCTATCAAACTCGAGTATGTACTTGGTTTCGAGCTGTCTGAGTAACTTCTCTCTGTTACCCCCTCTCCGTTGTACAGGAATATTGTCGATAACAAAGTATTTCAGGCAACTGAGATCATTGTTGTGTTGTTTTATAAAATGTCTCGCTACAGGGTAGCTGGGGTCATTGTTCACAATTGCCCTCAAATGTTGTAAAATTCTGACATGGGCTTGCAGTTTGGTGCTCCCTATGTAATTCAACCCACATGTACAATAAAGGACATATACCACAAAGTCAGATCTGCAGGTAAAATGGCCCTTAATTTGGCTGGTGTTAGAAATAACGGAACTGAATATTGAGTGGTATTTTGGCCGAATTTACAGGCCCTGCAACTAGTGCATTTAAAAAACCCATTTTTAACTTTGAGCCATGAACTAATAACAGGGCTTGGGGTACTCGGTCTCGTGAGTTCCTCTCTCATAGTTTTGGCCCTTCTAAACGTGAGTACTGGTTTAGAAGGTAGTGTTGGGGCCAAAACACCATCGGTAAGCAAGATCGGCCAATTTTTGTTAACAATGGCCCTGATTTTCTGATGCTGATTGTTGAAAGTTGTAATGAGACGGGGTACATCTGTTAATACATTATCAAATTCCTTAGCTGCATTATCAGCACTCACGTTGGCAGATTTGTTTTTTAGTAATGTATCTCTGGGAATGACTTCAACTTTTTTGTAAGCTTCACTGAGAGTCCTCTCAGTATAGCCTCTGTGCATCATCCTATTTATTGCCTCTGCTGAGCATTTGGCCCTCTCCTCTGCCGTGCTACAAATACGTTTAATGCGGAGGAGTTCCCCATAGGGGATACTTTTTATGAGGTGTGATGGATGAGCACTGCTGGCGTGTAAAATTGAGTTGCCAGCAGTGGGTTTTCTATGCAGAGATGTCTCAATCAGGTTATTGACAATTGTGATTTTAGTGTCTAAAAATTCGACAGAGGTTTTATCAATGTTTGAAGTAAATTTGAGATTAAAAGTGTTGTTGTTTAGAATCTCAATAAAATGTGACACACTAGTAAAATCACCTTTCCAAACCATAAAAACATCATCGATGTATCTGAACCACTCAACAATGCTAGAATTGAATATCTCGGCATGGGTCCCCATGAGAACCTGCTCCTCCGACCAGCCAACATGCAAACAAGCATAGCTGGGGGAGAAGCAAGCTCCCATGGCTACTCCCCTCTTTTGGGAATACATGCCATTTTCAAACATAAAATGGTTGTTGTTTAATGCCCACTTGATAAGTTCTAAAGGCATGATGTTGTGGCTGTGAAATTTTATAGGTCTACGGTCCAAATAGTGTTTGGTAGCGGCAATTCCCGTGTCATGATCTATACTAGTGTACAAAGACTCTATGTCTAAGGTCACCAACAAGAAATCCTCATGCCATTGAATGTTTGTAAGTTTCCTGATGAAGTCACCAGTGTCTTTTATGTAAGTAGGTAAGTCTTGGACTCATGGCTGTAAAAAGTAATCCACATACTTACTGGTGTTCTCGCTAATACTTCCAATAGACGAGATGATCGGTCTGCCCGGTACTGGCTTCACTCCTTTATGGATCTTAGGTATGAGGCGAAGCGTAGGGATGATAGGAAACTCATTAAAAAGAAAGTTGAATTCATGAGTCGAAATTAGACCCTGCCTTTTGTAAGAATGCAGCATTTTCTTCAGGGATTCCTTAGAGGTATTGTAGATTTTTATGCTAACTTTTCCGTAGCAGTCTGTGTCCGAGAGTTGTCTTCTTGCTTCGGTCCTGTATTCTTCCTTTGGCCATATGACCACGTTGCCCCCTTTATCAGACATACAGATCAAGAGATCAGGATTATTATTCAATTTACGAATGAGGTTTTTGTATTCTAAATCCTGTTGTTTAATCCTCCCATTTTTAGAGCTTGTGGCCCGGTAAAGATTTTTTAGATCATTGGTAACCATCTCCTGATAAATATCGATGGCGTCCTTGGGCATCATGGGGATAAAGCTTGATTTGCCTCTGAATGGACTCAAGCCGGCACATGGCTCAGAGCTGATAATTGTTGCAAGCCTGTCCTGTGTGGTTTGTATATCGGCTGGTTGACTCGGAGAGTCAGAGTCCGTGTTGTTTAGTTCAGCCAGGGTGAGGAGCAGATGTGCGTCTGCTGCTACCAGATTGTATTCGCTGGTGGTCGTTGCGTTATCGGAAGATGCGGTAGTGGATTAGTTGCCCACTTTGATGGTGAAGAATTTCTTTAATTTTAATTTCCTTGTAAAGCTGAACATATCCGCTCTAGTTTTACAATAATTAAAGTTATTGCCAACACAATACGAGAGACCCAAAGATAGAATATTTTCCTCAGCAGCAGTGAGAGCAAGTTTGGAGAGGTTGACTATGGTGTTGTTGTTTTTACCTCCATTTAGCGTCGTCGCCATTGTACTTTTCTGCCTCTTTGTGCGATTGGCCTTTCTTCTGGCGTTGCGTTTTTTGTTTTGCTTGACCCTGCGATTGCTTGTGGATTCCGCGGCCTCAGGGTCTGGCGGCGGTCCTCGGCTAAAAAATTCAGCTCTTCTCCTGGTTGCAGGATGCTGGACTTCAAGCATCCACGGATCATTTCTTCCCCCTCGCTGCCACTGCCACTGGTTAGGGAAACAGAATCACCTGTGTCTGATTCAACTGGCATACACTGTTCACTGGTAGTTGGTGCATCTCTTGTGGTAGTAGCCAGTTTATCAGAACGTCTTTTTGTGGCACCGTCATAGCGGCGAGCGAACGTGAAAATCTGACCAAGCTCGTAGTCCTCTTTATCCCTGGAAAACTTGCGTATTTTCCTCTGCTTGATTTTTTCTTGTTGTTTGTTAATCCTGTCCTCAATTTCTTTTCTCAATCTGAGAATTTCTTCTGTTTCAGTCCGTTTGTTGAGTTGTTCATTAATCTCCTCTATTTTCTTTATGAGTACGTCACGGTCGATTCGGGCATATTTGATTAGAATTTTAACTGCATTCATAGAAGCGTTGAGATTGTTGTCCGCCCATTCCACCAACATTTCTGGGTGAATATTTTCAAAATTGGGCGCCAGCATGATCCTCAAGCCTCGTGGGACCCGACCTGCTTCCACATACTTGGTCAGTGAGATCTCCTCCCACCATTTCGTCATCTCACTTCGCTGACACTTCTCAAGTGTTTTCATTAAGGTTTTGAGATCGGGGTTGGGATCAATGACTGTATTCGTGCCCTCGTCATTCCGTCTCGTGAATGCCGTCATTAAGTTTCTGAAAAGCTCGTCAGCCTCCGCCTCGCGATCCCGCTGGGCGTTACTGGACATGTTTGTGGGGTGGTCGTAATGTGTTGCTTAAAGCGATCCACGTCTTTCTTGGATCAAAAGGATGTAGAAGCACTTCATCGATACACATGAATAATAGAAATTGTATTGGCCCATACAAAGAAAAATCACCTGGAATCACCGCGAATTGCGTCGGGAAACCAAATCCGGCAAGGAACTTCACAGGGCAGTCTGGGATATGTAGTCCGCACGGGGGGCCGCCACGTTGTTTTCCTTAGGCGAAAGAAATTACATGAAGTGGCTGAATGCGGCGGCCAACAGACATCGAGGGGATCCGTGAACAGTAGCAGGCCCACTACTGTTTGTTTAATATTAAATCCAAACGATGTCTCCCACTTCCAAATGGCGAGGAAGAAAGCACACGGACACCAGGTCGTGCTTCGAGGATTTTAATGAACGTTCGCACCCACACAGCACGCCATTACGCGTTTCGGCCACAAGATGGCCTTGATCACACAGGGTAACTGCCGTTTACATTGTCCTTATGTACTGAGCACTCTATGGTCTTGTGATGCTAGTGATACTAAACATAAAAGAAATAAATATATAGTAAATAGACTTGATGCAAAGTATACAAATACATTTTTCAATCAATGTGTATATATACCACCAATCCTACCAATGCAAAATGACAGGCGCTGACTCCATGAGTATGAAACAAGGAGTTATTTATTAACAAGATAAAGCCACGATGCGTTTCGAGGGCAAGCCTCCTTTATCACAACCTATATATATATATATTCACTGAAAAAAACGTAGGTTTCACACAAGTTATAGTTAGAAATTAGCATTTAAAAAACCTTGCAAATTCAATGAAAGCTATGTATATATTCATGGTTTTATATCATTCTGCAATATAGAAAGATTCTCCTTATTTAAATAAATGGTTAGATATAGTTGTATAACATAGTTAATATCTTCAACAAACCTTTTTATTTATTTATTTTTTATTTTTTTACCGTGCGCGTACGGTAAGCTTACCGTAAGCGCTCGCTTCGCTTTATTTACGGTGAGCGTACATAATATTTATACTCTGTGTGCGCATGCTTACTCAATTTACGGACTCGTCCGAACTTCCTACGCGACGCGCAAGCTCATGCTTGATACGCGCACGCACACGTTACGCGTAAGCGTAAGAGCGTGCCTGTAATGCGCATGCGCGGCTGCGTGTGTCTTTCGTTCGCGCATGCGTACTTTTACCGTAAGTGCTCGGTAAGCTTAACGTGCGCGTACGGTTGGTCATGTGATCAAGAAACAACACTTTTGATTGGTTTAAACTACTTTCAGTTCCAGAATCTTCCTACACCACACCGATTCCCCTCATTACTGCTTGTGATTCCCTAGGAGAAGGAGCTGAATTGTCTTTGGGATACAATGGCAGAGCAGCACTCCTCTTCTGAGAGTGAACAGGGCAGCACCATCATTAGACAGAGAAGGAGGAAACAAAAGAATTCTTTTGTTTGGGAATATTTTACATTTCCAGAGCGTCAGAAAAAGGTAAATGCTCCATTAGTCACCTGCTCACTTTGTGAGCGTGTCTTATCTAGAGGTGATCCAAGGAAGAAGTATTCCTTTGGTAATCACACTATGCTAAGACACATTAGGGATGTACATCCCAGGACTTTTGCTCGACATACTGAAGAAACATCTCCAGTAAGTCCCCCGAGCACATCCGCAGAAGCTCAGCCGAGTACATCTTCGGCAGCTCAGCTGAGCCCTTCCTCTGCTGTGGGAGCATCACCCTCTTCTGCTCCTCTAGAAAGGAACCCTCGATTTCAGAGGGTACAAATGAGGTGCACCAGATGTTATGGTCTAATTGTTCATGGGGAGACCAGTATTTCCCTAATAAACAATAAGATAGACCAGCACATCTGTGTTCCTTGTTAATATTCCCATTCTTTCTTTCCTCTGTCCCTGTATTAACACAACGGCTCTTTTAAGAGCCAACCTTACCTCACAACTTTTTCTTTTTTTGTTTTTAATTAAATTTTTTTTTCTCCCTACAAGGTCCTTGAGGGACTACAACGGAAATGAGAAAAGCAGAGAGAGGAGAAGTCAAAAAAAGGGAGCATGAAAGTAAATGTGTAATTAAATACAGGAATTTCACACTTACCTGACCAACAAAATAACTTATTTATCAATAAATGGTTTATTTAAATTGCTAGAAAAAAGGTTTATTTTTTCCTAAATTTTCTTTCTCAATCTGAAAAAAAAGAAAAAAGTATTAATATTTAATAATACATTTTAGAATACAATACACATATTTTCATATTTAAAAAACAATTTTTTGCCCTTTTTTGCTGTTTTCAGAATATATTGCATTTCACTTGTTACTTGAGAAAGAAATGTGGCACTCAAACAGCAGATTATCAGAGTCAGAATCTCAGAGCTGTACACCTCTCTCCTCTCACCAGAACCAGTAAATGGCAATGTTTCCCTCTCTTTTTTCACACATATACATGTTAAGTACAAATCTCAGTGCTTCCCACATTTTTTCAAATTAAATCACACATTTCTATTGGTTGAAAACTTCAACCCTTTTCCAAATGAACCCTTCCCCCAACTTGACTTCTGCCTGCTACCATAGCAACAGCTCATGGAACACTGGTGTGAGCAGAGAGGTCAGAAGTTCAGCACACAATGTTTCTATTCCAAAGAGCAAGAGTGCTTGACCTGTCAAACCTAACAGCAAATCCAAATTAATCTTCTGTGGGAACACAATTTTCTGAACCAATACAAAACATGCTTGTAAAAATCTAAACATACAGCCTAGTTTTTAGTGTTGAATGGTCTGAAACAGCCAACGAGTTCTTTTTATTAAAAAAAGATCTATGCCTCCATTTTCCAACTGTCTTTCATTTCATATTAACACCTCCTGAGTGCATCCAGATCTCCTTGGAAGATGTTCACAGTGTGGATTGTAGGTCACAGCTATGTCATCTGGAGTGAAAAATATGCAGAAAAAAGAGGTATGGTGAGAGACCTTGCTTTGCCAAATGTGGACATTAAATGGATTGGTCAGAGAGGGTTAAAGTGGCACCAATTAATGCCTTTGGTGAAATCTTTTCTACACCTCCAACAGCCTAACCTTATTATTGTGCACTGTGGAGGAAATGACCTAGGCGCTTTAACTTGGGTAGGTCTGGAGATGCTTGTTAAGGACACCTTTCTGCAATTGAGGTCGCTTTTTCCACAATCTGCCTTTGTATATTCTAATATATGCCAAAGACAAAAGTGGAACTGGTCCAACCAATTTTGTCCGCAGATTGACAAAGCAAGAAAGCACGTCAACAAATCTATTTCTGCTTTCCTCAGAGACTATGGTATGGGTTCTATATACCACAACAACTTGCGTTACAACATGCAAGGCATTTATAGAGGAGACGGTGTACATTTCACAAATGAAGGCAACAGAGTCTTCCTCTTGAACTTTAGACTCTGCATCGGTACTTACTTGTAGGTACCACAAAAAAAACACTTCATCAACACAACGGCTCTTTTTAGAGCCCCCTAATATCTAAACACTTAAGTTTGATTTTTTAATTCTATTTTTTTTAATGATTTTTTTCTGCCGTACGCGTACGGTAAGCTTACCGTACGCGTACCCCGCGATTTAAAAAAAAAAAATGTAATTCTATTTTTCATACTTTTGGGTCCTTCTTGGACCCCCTGACAAACGCTAGGGGGTCTGCAACTCTCTTCGTTGCCCCCTTTTCACGTTCTCCTCCTTTGTTCATCAGTGTGAGACACACAAAATGGCGTCCGACACTTCCTGATTTCGACCGATTCGAATGTTTACAGTCATGTAACCACCAATCAGAATTAAGCTCGTGCACGGCGTCGTGCGCTTACTGTAAGCTTACCGTACGCGCTCGGAGCGCGCTTATAGATATATATATTGATTTAAATGCTATTTTCTCAGGAACTACTGAACAGATTTACACCAGACCTGCAAAAGGCACATCCCTGACCTGAGGACTACCTCTCTGCCAAATTTCTAGTAATTCTGTTCAGCCATTCGGGCTGTAGCTTGAACTAAAGGTCCTATGGAAAAATGCATGGGGAAAACGCGTTTTGGGACCCCCCCTTTTTCTCAGCCCCCGCTTGACAAATCCCCCCGAGACTTTCAGGGAAGGAGCGGAGAAGAGCACCCCACCTATTTTGAAACTTTCGTGAGGATTCGACAATTGGCGCCAAAGTTATTCAAAATAGAATGTTGCGGATTTCCTATGGAAACACGGTCCTAACTATAACTATCTACTGGCGACCGCCAGTAGATAATATATATATATATATATATATATATATATATATATATATAAATATATATATATATATGTGTATATATATATTTTCCCACGACTAGAATAGAACTTAAGATTCCCTCAAAACACAGAAAAAATAGAGCGCATCTGTCCCTTAAAAACCACCCATCTTATCAAGGAGTCACCACTAAAACACATGCAAATCACGTTCCCCACACAGGCTAAAGCACTTAACAAGTATTGCCACAAATGGCATGCACATACTAATGCCTACGTGTTTACCTGGGCAAAGGAATGAACTTTTGACACTAACATTATCAAACAAATGAGGATACACATAAGGACCAAATATGCAGTAGAGAAGAAGGACAGGAGAGAGGCCCTATTTGAACCGTGGGCCATCTCTGAGGAGGTTCAGACTGATAATCTGATCCCACAGACAATAAGCAGACATCCGTACCTTCCCAGCCATATGCAGGCATGGAGGTGCTCTCCCCCAATGCCTGCTCTCCCCGCATTAGGTTATACCAATCAACTGGTTGAGGGAGCCAGAGGGCCACATACTGAACAACAAACTGTTAGTTCCAGGCATGAGAATCTAACAGGCCAGCAGGTCTGGGCAATCCCAGCAACACCCCAACCCAGTCCTTGAGCTCCCCAAAGTTTGACCACCCCCGTCCGTCACGTTCAGCCCATCGAACCCCAGAGAATATGCACTCCCATTGGTTCAGGTGAACACACTAGAGTGACAAGGAGATTCATAGTGGTTCTGGACAGTGCTACAACTAGCAGGAGTGAGGAAAGGGGTCCCAGTACTCCGGTATCTGACGATGAGTTGGAATCCACAGGGTTTTCTCTGGTACCTGAAGAAATTACATGAAGTGGGTTTGAGGGCAAGTTCCGACCAAAAAGAAGAGCGAATTGCTCAGTGCGAATGAGGCAACCTAGATGGGATTTAGAGGAAAGGTGCGAACTAAGGAGAGAAAGGAAGAGAGCTCGCACCCTGGAAGCACAGCGAGAAAGCAGAGCAGTGCACCCACAATCTGAGGAGGGTAGGGATAGGCACAGAGTGCTGTTCGATGAGGAGTCCGAGGAAGAACTAGAGCAGAGGCCTTCATCTGGGGTTCAAGCCTCACCAGATCATCAATGTAGGAGATGGGCTGACCAGGAAATAAGAGACTATGGTAGCCCGGTGCAAACTCAACTAATACGTAGTATAAGTAAGATGACACCTTTGCATGTGCACGAGGGGAGTAGCGACGAAGACATCTGCTGCTCCTTCTGAAAGCCCAGGACAGACAAACTAATCCCAAGAGAGTCAGTGGCCCAAGAGGAAAGTGAGTTCTATGCACAGCCATTTTTCTAACTGCTAACCCGGTACAATAGACCCTTGCCGGAGGAGGGATCCTTTAAACCAGAGGACATGGCCATTGCAGAAGACTTCATCCGGCACAGAGGCGGAGATACCAAGTGGAACTTCCCCTACATGAAGGATTGCTTAAGAAGATGGGAACGCAATATTAAGGGGAGACCAGGGAAGCCACCCTAAGCCAAAATGTACCCACTGCTACAGAAGGGCACATCAGGGACAATCTATGTGTCGTGGGCTCAGATGGACAAACATGGGCTAAGGACCACATTGCCATCCTTGCAGTGAAATGGATCTCATGTTTTGAGAAGTACACCGCAGTAGTAAACTTAGTGATCGGTGATATCAAGAGTCTGCTAAGTAGCCTCTTTGGAGAGCAGACTAACACGGTGTTCGCCCGAGCTCACATCCCAGCAGTAACGCTGACAAAGACAAAGCTTGATTGGGCTGCATTTAATTTGTGCAGGCACCAAACATGGACGGCCCTGAGGGAAATGTTCCCTTACTGCCCAGATGTAAGAGGGTTAATGGTAGAAACTATGTAACCTGGGGAGACAATAACTGAGTTTCTGGATGGAATGAGGGAACGATGGTGATAAGAGACAGGACAGCCATGGACTGATAGGGGCCAGCAAATTTCATTCTTTTATAGTATCCTCAAAAAGGGGCTGCCGATTGAGATACAGAGCAGTTTGGACAGCATAGTAGGGTTAGACAGTAAACCCTGGTGGGAGTCACCAGCGGGGGAGCAGCAAGGAAGGACCGTAGAAATAACGCGAGGGATGCACCTTGGAGTAAGTTTGACTACAGGTATCCCTCTATCCCTCCCTCCCAATGGGACATCTCTACACCTACAATAGGGAGTTCTGCTCAAAGACTGTGGTAGAGTTGGACTAGAAGCCAGCCTATGCAAGTGGTTTTATCTCTGTCTCTTAGAGACAGGATAGAAGGCCTCTTTCTCACTCATGCCCTGATGAAGGCCATGGACCCCCAGGCCGTAGTGGCAGAAACATGTTGGCAACACATATGGAGAAGGGGAACTAGATCCCCTAGTCTCCACTTTTTCTTTTAATACCGAGCACACTCGGCATCATTAAATTTCATGCAGGACTGTGCATCAATTTTTAGACATCACTCACTCACTTTTTTTCAACAAGGGCCCCTATTTAGTTTTAGAAGTGCCTCCCTGTCTCCAGGTGTAGGCCCGCCCTTTATCAAACGCTTTTTTTAGAGGGCGAGGACAGCCGATTAGGAAGCATGACACCTGGTGGTGTGTGAGGCCAGTCCATACATTTTTTTGAGATGTCCAACACCACCTGAATCATCGGCAAAATGTGCCTTAACCTTCACTAAGGATCAGACATTAAAATCAGGGTAGGTTTCTTGTTGTGTTATATATGGGAGTTACAAGCTCACATATTGCACTATCACAAAAAAACAAGAAAAGTACAGGGAAAAACAGGAGCAATCCCAGAGAGACACAGCTAAGTTGGTCCAACACAAATTGAAAAACAACACCCTGTAGTGGTTTCGTTGGCTGCAGGCATGCAGATGGCACCGGTCTTGAAGGGAGCTCCACCACAAAACCCCAAAAGATTTCAACATGACTATAACAGCAGAAGTCAGGGAGGTTGACAGCAGCCATACCTTGGAGAATGTTATTATTGCCTCCCGAGAGGCCACATGACAGACCGATGGCAGCTAAAGGCATATCACAAGCAGGGGCTGATGAGCCAGGGCCAGCCCCCACAAAACCTCCATCCACAAAACCAAGCTTAGGAAGACCTAAATGCACCCTACACACAGCCTCAGGGAAGTCAATCAGCCACTGCACCACCGCAACAGGGATCAGGTAGCTGTGCAAACATGTGGCAACAGCAACAACAGACAGGGAACCCACACCAACAAGGACGGGGGCCATAACCACAGCAGGGAGGTGTAACTGTCTGGGGAGGCAATGCCTTACCACAAATGCAGAACCCAAATGTGCAGTAGGTCAAAACCCCCAATGCAAAGCATTTATTTCAAGTGCACTTCACAATTCACTGCACCAAAACTCAATAAAAAGGACCGATGAGACAGTATTAGGAATTCAAGCCTTTACTTGCGTTTGAGAATTCAAGGTGGCTGGGTGTGTTTTGTTGATCGGGTATCCTCAGTAGAGCCAGGAATTCAGGGTGAATGTGGAGGCGCAGGCCCCACTCTGTTGTTGATCCCCCAGGACGGGGCTAGCTGAGCACACCCCAGGGAGAGGGCAGTCTGAAGAGGGGGCAGGGCGCCTCCCCCTCCAGTCCTTAAACGCAGGCACCAAGGTCCCCACAACGACAAGTCAATTGGGACAGGTTTCAATTACCAAATCAAAAAGACCCCATTCTCGGGCATCCTGCCCGGGAGCAAGGTTCCTTCATGGTGTGAGGTTCCAACAGCTCCCCCAAACAAAAAAACTAGCAGCGTCCATCAAATCGAGGCCCCTTTCAGTTCCAAAACAAAGCTGTCCTCCTGTGTTGGGAGCCAGGTTTCCCACATGTTTGGATAGTGAAGACCCCATAAACCTCCACTGCACAAGATTGTACTGTTTTCAAAGCACTGCATGGCACCAAGTCAGTTGGGAAGGGAGGTCCACCCATATTACCAACTGTCCCAGTCCATCACCTTCGTGTGACAAATTTCGATGAGTTCTTGACTCGCTCTGGACTCTCCATGTAGCAATATCCTACATCCTTCTGTCCCTCAAAAGTTATCCAAAGCCTTTTTGTCGGGTCATGTCCCTCCAAAATAATGACAGAAGAATCCTAATGGTTAGAAGCCCTTAGTCACAGCTAGGTTTGAATACCCAGGGAAAAACGTGGTCCAAGGATAGAGGGGGGTGCCGAGTAAAAGATAATCCGCAAAGGTCCATCACAACTCTGTGAGATTAGAATGCATCAGGCCCAGCAATCAACCAATACACCAAGACTGTACACACATCATCTGGAAAAAGCAGTGAGCCCATTCTAAGACAACGCAATATCAGAAGCACACAGGAGGTCACGTCACAGCTTTCTGACCAACATAATTTTTTCCTTGATAAATGAGATAGCAGATCATGGGAGATCTAGGGCAGCACCCAAATGACTGATAAATATAAGCCAAAAACTAGCCCATAAGGATGTTTCTAGGAAGAGGGTGCAGTCAGGACACCTGGCTGTCCTAGGGAGGGTCACGTTGCACACCGCATGTCGGGACTAGAGAGGTATACACAAGACCTCAGGGCATGTTGCAATCGCCAACAACATTAAATTGTGACACGCCCCCTCTTTATACATTGCCCCGCACATGTGTAAGTCAAAAGACACCGCCAGCACAGATAGCACCCCCAATGTACATATTGGGAGAGAGGGGCTGGTGACACCCATGAACCTTAGCTAAAATGTATACAATCCTATGTTCATGGGATCACCTCATAAAATATTTTTTCACTCACAGTGAAGGGGGGAGGCCCAACAACCCATAAAAATGAATATGTCCCGTGAATCATAATGTACTTTTCAAAATAGGATACCCTGACTGGGGCAACCTTCTGGTGTCTCACTAAAAATTGTGCAAATGAATGTGGAAAAACACACCCCTAAAGAAAGCACAGGAACCCGAAGGAAAATGATTGATGATGGCACATGCAATAAAGCACTGTTTTCTGACCTAACTAATGAACATAGCTCTTATTCAACAGGTTGGCAATCGAACATCCAAGTGCACCACCTTTTCAGCGGCCACGTCAACACCATGACAAGATCTACAGTGTATGAATTGATGACTACGAACTTGATCTTGAATTTTTTGTCTTGACCTTTCAAGTCAATAACCTCCAATCACAAGAGGACTACCAGACATCTCCCCTGGACTCATCCCATGACCTGAAATGCTCAATAAGTTATGTATTTTTCAGACCTGGGCGTAGTCCACGAATGGCGGAGTGCAGTGCGAACTGCAGTTTGTGCTGGTATTCCTGCCACTCGGGTAGAAATTCTACCCTAGTGGCAGCTCACGCTAGTGAGTTTACCGTTTGTGATCGCAAACTTACTGTTCGCGAGCGGGGAAAAAACTCCACTGCACAACGCGAAGCGGAGTTTTCTGCGGAGTGCAGAAAACTCAGCAAACTCCATGAACGGAGCGAAGTTCACCGCCCAGGCCTAGTACTTTTGCACTTCTCTGTACCCTCATTTTGCTATGGGTGTTGCTGCATCCATTCATCACCAAAGAACTGCCTAGTCTAATGGAGTCCACCTCAAAGCTATCAGAGCGCTTGCATAGGAACCTCTCCCATATCACCAACTCAACAATAGCATTACCCACGCACTACAGAGTCCCCTCTTATACAACATGTGGTATCAGCACATGACCGCCTTGGGCTCCGAAACAACAGCCATGTCATGTTACGTCTGGTCGCTGATACCGCATGCAGTAGGCGAGGCAGGCTTTAGGTCAGGGGTACTCATAGTACGGCCCGCGGGCCGTCGGCGGCCCGGCAAGCCTTCCTTGGCGGCCCGCGGACCTTGCAGACAGTGCCTGTGCCCTGTGCTTGTCAGCGAACACCGCCGGTTACAGCAGCGCGGAGCTGTGAGGCCGGGCGATTCTTTTAAAAGCCATTTACTTGTTAATGAGGCTTTGTTGTACTTCACCTCTTCTTAGCGCCCCTGCGTCTCCCCTCTGATTGAGTGGAGATGCAGGGGGGCTAAGAAGAGGTGAAATACAACAAAGCCTCATTAACAAGTGAATGGTCTTTAAAAGACCTGTGAAGTACTTGGGTGGGGCGGCGGTGTGCGTTCCAGGGAAGCTGACAGCGCGGTGTGAGGTGACGGACAGGGGGGGGGGGGGCGGGTGCAGGTGTACAACTGAAAGGGCACACAGTGGCAAGAGAACTTTATTGGTACCTAGGCTGTGTTCTCTCATAGCGCCCGGCCAGTGTGCGGGAGTCAAGATTCTATTGTCACATAACCACCCTGCTCCACGATTTGGATTCGGTCTCTATTCTTGCATGGCCGCCTGGCTACGCCAGTGCCTGGAGTTCAATCTCTATTCCCTCATACCCGGCAGGCCCCCGTGTCAGGCAGTCTGGGACTGCCCGGCGTCTAGGGCACGGGCTCTGGTCACTCATAGACGCCAGGCAGTTGTCTTAAGTCAAGGCTCCGTTCTCGCATCACCCCCCGGCTTCGAGGCTGAACTGTGGCCTCCATTCCACGCAAGTGACTTCAGTCCGGGCTCTGGTCTCGTAGCCGCCCGGTCTCGTAGCCGCCTGGGCCTTCCCTTGTCAGGCTCTACCTCTGTCCTCTCACAGCCGCCGGGTCCTGCCCTATGTCTGTTGCACGGGGTATGTTCACCCATAGCCGCCCAACCCCTCACTTGAGAACCGAGAGTCCGGAGAGCAGGGACGTAGCTCTCATTAGCAGAGGCATAGCTTCTATGGGTGCAGCAAGTGCAGTGGCACCGGGACACAGAGGAGGCCTACTAATCCATGATTATTGCTGTGCTGTATAATTCAACGCAAACAAACTGCAGCCAGGACCCCCATTTCCAACCTTGCACGAGGGTCCATGACGCACTGGCCACGCTGCTGCTCATTAGTGCAACAGGTGCAGTGGCACCCAGGTTCAAGGATGAACGAGGGTATTTCCCTTTATGTATGGTTGTATTTTAGTATTGGACACCTGTGAAAACAACCTCTGTCATGGGAGGGGCCGGGCCTATCTGTAGCAATCTGTCCTTCCCGGGCCAAGCAGGGGAAGAAGAGCCCACTATCCCCCTCCCCCACCCGCCCAGGGGCCATTTCGTGGGACCAGGGTCAGGGCAGAAGGGAAAGGCATCAGCGGCGTCACGTGAAGCCCTGGGTTGTTGGGGGGTGGGGGCATTGCTGCAGAGGGACAGTGGTGCACACAGACCTGACACCAAGCTGTTCGAAGCAGCACAGCCCTGTGAGGTTGTTACCCTCTCCAGAAAGTGTGACATCGTGTGCCAAAGAGCATCTTGTAGGCTGCAGTGCAGTCATTTCTTTTTTTGGGGGGTGGGGTAGGGGGGGGCAGATTTATATATTTTTATGTATTTATTTAATGCGTTTTTATATAGCGCGGACTTTACCCGAAGGTGTCAGAGCGCTTCAACAATAGGAACAGGGGAGCGCCACAGATAGGAATGAGGAACTGATTGAGAGAGAGGGAGAGAGATAGAGAGAGGGAGGGAGACAGGGAGAGAGAGAGGGAAGGAGAGAGAGGGAAGGAGGGAGACAGGGGGAGGGAGGGAGACAGGGAGGGAGACAGAGAGGGAGACAGAGAGGGAGGGAGACAAACGTAGTGAGTGAGGCAGAGGGAGAGAGAGAGAGATAGAGGAAGAGAGAGAGGGAGAGGGAGGGAGACAGGGAGAGGGAGGGAGACCGGGAGAGGGAGGGAGAGAGAGGGAGACAGAGGGAGAGAGGGTGACAGAGGGAGGGAGACAGAGAGAGAGGGAGACAAACAAAGTGAGTGAGACAGGGAGGGAGGGAGACCGAGAAGGAGGGAGGGAGACCGAGAGAGAGGGAGGGAGAGGGAGACAGAGAGAGAGGGAGGGAGACAGAGAGAGAGGGAGGGAGACAGAGAGTGAGGGAGGGAGACAGAGAGAGGGAAGGAGACAAGAGGGAGGGAGACAGACAGACAAGAGGGAGGGAGACAGACAGACAAGAGGGAGGGAGACAAGAGGGAGACAGAGAGGGAGGGAGACAAGAGGGAGGGAGGGAGGGAGGGACTGAGACAGAGAGAGGGAGGGAGACAGAGTGAGTGAGACAGAGGGAGACAGAGACTGAGGGAGGGAGAGAGAAAGGGAGACAGAGGGAGACAGAGAGAGAGAAATAGATAGAGAGAGAGAGGGAGACAGAGAGAGGGAGAGTAATAGAGGGAGAGTGATAGACGGAGAGTGATAGAGGGAGGGAGGGAGACAGAGATAGATAGATAGATAGATAGATAGATAGATAGATAGATAGATAGATAGATAGATAGATAGATAGATAGATAGATAGATAGATAGATAGATAGATAGATAGATAGATAGATGATAGATAGATATGTGTGAATGCCGGGTCTGGTGGCTCAGTGGACGAAGGCGTCTGCTGCAGGGGCCTGTGTTCAACCTCATGGTCACAGTTTTTTTTTTTGCTCTAGCCCCGCCCCCTCCCCCACTGCCCCCGCCCCCACCGGTGCGGCCCTCGGCCACAAACCACACTGTAAATTTGGCCCCCGAGAGAAAATTTGTGAGTACCCCTGCTTTAGGTGTTCGAAGAGGTAGCCCCCGAAAAAGCAATAGGCGAGGATACTGTTTGGCCTCAAGACTTTTCCAGAAAAGAGATTCTTGGAGGTAGCAAAACCACCACATCAATGCATGAATGTGTCCGCTCCTGCTTCCATCTGTAGTCCCAGGGTGGCCCTTAGCATATCTGGGACTGTCTTCTTTCATAACAAGTGGACTCCAGACATGGAGTTCCAGTGTGGGGCCATCCACCTCAATGATACGCAGGGAAATGAGTCTCATAGGGGAGGGTTGAACCACAGCATATACACCTCATTTCATGAAATCTGGGATACTGAGGTGAATAGATATATGTGGTTAGAAGGAAAGGAGCAACTTCCTATTGTACGGAGACTTACACTGTAAAGCGTGTGTTTTAGAGGTAAAGGAACCTTTCCACTGGGAACAAATGAAATCTGTGGCACAATACTGCACATTCTGGACATGCAATGGGGCACCTTCATGCTGATAGATACGTACCGGCAATACAGCGACTTTGCCAACACTCAGCTTGTCCCTGGATGGCATGGCCTCTGTTCCCTCATCACTATCCACACACCGACCCTGGTCATACCTAGAGAAGATCTATCACAATTGTACCAACATCCGTTAACGAAGAAGACAACTCTGTTGCATCAGGCTTGAGAAAAAAGAACTGCTGGGTAGTAGTAGTAGTAATGAACTTTATTTATCATAAAACCATTTAAAGCATATCACAACACAATTCATTAGAAGAAAAAAAGTGCTGGGTATTTTGGCTGGGCTCAGAACAATGACATTCTGGAAGGATTCAGATGGTGTTCTGAAACACAAATAAACAATAGGAGGGTCCATACTCTTCTTCACCGTGCAGACAGATTAAAGCGAACACCAGCTGACCACAAATAACCAGATAGGAGAGGCTCAAGGTGATGAACAGCACTGAGCTTGGCCTTGAAGCTATCATGGAAAAACTAGGGGCCATATGTATCAAGCCCTTTTCCCGTTTGCAAACGGGCCGATTCTCAGAATCAGCTCGTTTGCGAACGGGAAAAGGCCTTTTGGGATGTATCATCCCAAAAGGGTATCGCAAATTAGCGAATCGCAAAATTTGCGATTTTCTATTTTGCGATTGCATTTAAGGCATCGCAAATTGCGATTCCTTAAATACAATGTATGAAGCACAAAAAAAGTGCAATTTTTCCGGTAGGAATCACAAATTACCACCAACTTCAAGTTGGTGGTAATTTGCGATTTCTTTGAAAAATTCACTTTTTGGCATTTTTCAAAGTGCCATGTGACGCACAGACACACTGGCACCCTTGAAATTGCATTCTCACTTTGCGATTCTCAAATTGAAAATGTCTTCCCATTCATTACTATGGGCCTCCTAGCCAATAGGAATGAATCGGAAGGTATTTCTTAATTGCGATTAGCAATTTGCTAATCGCAATTAAGGAATGCCAAGGAATCGCAAAACATTTGCGAATTATTTGTTACATCTCGTTTGCGATTCTCAAATAGCGATTCCCTAAAAATCACTATTTGAGAATCGCAAATGAGGTATTTGATACATATGCCCCTAGGAGCCTTCCGCCTCATGGTGATGCAACATTGTTTTGTGTTGGACTTAATGACCGCAATGAAGGGAGAAGTGTGTGCCAAGGGGGAACACCCATCACAACGCATGCATTACATCGCATGCTTTTATGTCGCAAGCGTTACAATGCAAGCGACGTTATGACGCAGGCCATTACTACGCGGCCCTTGACATCGCATGCTCTTTTACAGCGCATGCTTTTAAAACGCATGGGACAGAGACGAGGAAGAGATAGCCTTGGGACCGGGACCGGGAGAGAGGAACCATGACGACAGAGAGGTAAGGGGGATTGTGGTTAGAGTAGTAGTGTACGGTAGTGTTAGGCATTAGGGCATACAGGCACATGCATCAAAAAGAGAGTTTGCGAGTCCTTATTTGCGAATTTTAAGGAATCGCAAATAAAGACTCGCAAAACACGATGCAACAAAAACATTGCGAGAATATTGCGAATCGCTAAAAATCGCTAAATAAATTGCGATTTCGGCATTTGCGAACTCGCTATTAGCGATTTCGCAATTAGCGAAATCGCTAATACCGAAGTCGCTTTTTGATGCATCCTGATGACATCACAACCAGGAAGTGAGCAGCACCAGCCTCATTTCCAGTGCACAGTGTCAGGGAGAGGAGGGAGCTGGCTCTGGGAGCAGAACAGGAGTGTGACAGAGACAGAAGAAAAACTTGTGATATCAAATGGAAGCCTCACAAACAGCAGAGGAGAGCCAAACAGGCAGGAAACGCAAAATTAAATTTGCAGAAAAAGAAATTGACACCCTCATTGAGGGAGTAGTCCACAGCCATGATAAGCTGTTTGGAAAGGCATCATTGAAAGTGGCAGAGCAGGAGAAAAGGAAAATCTGGCTCCGGATCCAAAACAGGGTCAATGCCATTGGGGTGACACACCGCACCATTGAAGAACTCAAAAAACGATGGTACGACTTGCGCAGTCGGGCTAAGGTGCGCATAGCTGACCGCCTGAAGGAGGCAAAGAAGACAGGAGGGGGAACACCAACAGACACTGGGAACACTCCCATGGAGGACTTGATTGAATCCACCATCCAGCCAGAAGCTGTTGTTGGTGTGACCCAGCTGGACACGTCCGGAGCAGCAAACACATCTGAAGGTAAGATGAATGTATGTTTTCTTAGTGTTACAAAATGTAAAGGTAGAACTCGACCACAGCACAGCCCAAGTGCAGACCCTGAACATCCAGTACACAATGCATTCAGTAGGTGAGGGGCATTATGGGAGATGTAGTCAGGTCAAGCAGTTAAAATGTCAAATCTCAGAGTAACAACCCAAAAAAGCTTAATAGAGTATAAAATCATTTACAAAGGCAGAAATTTATTACTGTGCAATTAATATCACAGACATGAAATAATACAGTGTTGCACTGTTTCACCTCACAGATGCACAACGTGTAGAAGATGTGGATAGCGATTCCCCAGACATGCAGGACACCAGCGCAGGTGAACAGATGGACACACCTGTGGTGCAAATAAATCCCTCACGTCCAACAAAGTCACGCAGGGCTACTGTTCCATCCCTAGTCACCATGGAGTGTGAAGATGATGAGGCTGATGCAACACCAGGTGGCAGCCATGGCCAGACAACTTCCATCACACAAACACAACCACAGGTCCCCAGAACTAATCACAGAGCCCGGCGTAGGAGAGGAAGAGCACTCAGGACACAGCAGGAGGAGCAACCAAGTGATGTCTGGGGTGGTCTTGAGGGACAGATGCTCCGAATGCAGCGCCTGCAGACAAAAAACACACGATTAGTACAATTGCAAGTTGGCAAGATGGCTAGCAACATAGCAGTACTGTCAGAAAGTGTGCAGCAACTGAGCAAGGTGATGCATGAGGGAAATGTATCCCAGAAGAGACAGCATCGTCAACTAATGCTGCAATTGAAAATGTTTGCTAAATCAAACAATAGATTGGCCACGACAACTGCACTGCTGGCACGTAGGTCTGTGACCATGCAAACTGAAATGTGCCATTGGAGCGGCGATGTGGCTAAAGCACTGGACCAGGTCACCAATGCAGTTGATTTGCTAAATGCTTCCACAATTGCGGCCAACAATTCCACGCCCGAAGAGGGTAGTGAGGGTGGCTCAAGCCTAAGTAGTGTGGCAGTTCCAGTCCGCACTGCAGGAAGACGCAACACACGCAGCAGTACCCCCGCCGCTTCCAACATAACGGATGACAATGCTGGGTCTGACAGGCGTCTGGGTGTTCGTGGGAAAAAGCGCTAGACTGGCATGTACAAGTGCATTCCACTATGGTGACGTAACCATTTATTTGGATTTGACTTTTCACAGAGTGACAAGTGAATTGACATTTGCAAACCACTTATGTCCATTGCACTGGTCAGATTACAAGTGTGCTTGAACACTCATGGCAATTTTATTTAATTAAAGAATACTCTGATAGCAATAGTCAGTTTCTGTGTCATCATTACTCACCTCAGAAATAATTTTGTGTGATGTCAAATCTTCTCCTACGCCCTTCTGCTGCGCCTGCCCCTTGTGCTGCATGGTGTTGTGGCACTTGCTGGTTCCCATCCTCCGAATCGCTGTCAGACACCTCGATGTCCATTCCTCCCCTTGTCGCTATGTTGTGCAGCATGGCACATGCCGCTACTATCTTGCAGCATTGTTCAGGGTTGTACTTCAGTGCTCCACCGGTCTTATGTAGACATCTGAATCGGCTCTTCAACAGCCCAAATGTGCGCTCTATGATGTTCCTTGTCGAAATATGTGCTGCATTGTACCTCTGTTGATTGGCAGTTGTGGGATTGAGGTAAGGCGTCATTAGGTAATTACGCAAGGCGTATGCGCTGTCACCTACATGTAATGGAGCAAAGAGTCAGTGGCAGCTTCACATTGACATACGTACAATGACAGTGATAAACTATAACACATATTTACCAAGCAGATGTCCCTCTCCAAATTCTCCCCTGACAAGACGGGTGTGTATGCCACTTTGCCTGAAGATATAAGAGTCATGTGCACTCCCTGGAAATTGCGCAACAATGTCAGTGATAATGTTTTTGGCATTGCAAACAACCTGAATATTGAGGGAATGGTAAGATTTCCTATTTCTATATATATATTCCTGTGTTGCAGGGGGACATATTGCAACGTGGGTGCAATCAATACAACCCAAAACATGTGGGAAACGAGCTATCTGGTAGAACTCCTGTTTGGTTTTTGCAAGGTCAAGCGCGGTGGTAGGGAACTTGATATGAGACCCGATCACGGCCATCATGGCATCAAGGAATGCTTTCAATATTCTTGAAAGTGCGCTTTGTGACACACCTCCCGCAACAGCAATGACCCCCTGAAAACTGCCTGACGCCAGAAGGTGTAGGCAACATAGGACCTGCACATGCGTTGGGATGGCATTGGTCCTACGTGTCTGTCGTTGCATTATGGGGTCCAATTCATTGATTAGGTCATGGATCATTGCTGCATTGAGCCTATACTTGTCGTATATCTCATCCTCTTGCTGGCCTAGCAAAGTTATGCGGACTCTGAAGATGCGCTCATTCATTCGCCTCCGTCTCTGTGCGGCAGCCTGCAGCCTCATCCTCCTCGCCATCAGGTAAATCCCTGCCATTGTGAACAGTGCTGGCTCATTCTGGGTGTGTTTAAATGGGTTTCAGTTGGTTTTCACCTGTCTGTGATTTGCACTCATGATTACCACCTGGTTGTGATCCTTCTTATTTAGCGATCGCTAATTTGCGATTTTCATGGAAATCGCTATTTGCGATTTGTCATGCATACATTTTGCGATTCGTTGTTTGCGATTCGGTAATTGGGACACGCTAATACCGATTCGCTATTTGATTCGCAGAATGTTTTGCGATTCCTTATATTTGCGAAAAAATGGATTTTCGCAAATATACAGTTGATGCATTTCAACACTGACTTTTGCGATCGCAAACGGCCTATTTTTGCGATTCGCACCCTTTGCGATCGCAAAAAGGTTTGATGCATGTGCCTGATAGCCAATTATCAGAGACACAATTGCAGGCAGAATGTATGTATGTCATTTAAAACTCCAGGCATAGGGTGTAATCAAGGGGGAAATGATTATTAGGTGCGCGGCTGAGTCAGCAGAGGCACTCCACTAAACCTAAAGAAAGGAATTTGAAATAAGCTTCCCGACATGAAGAGAGACAAAATGGCAGCCGGAGCATCCCACGGACCAAAATAGCAAATTTAGGGCAATTTACCAAAAGGAAACTACTGTAAATTGTAGCAGTCTAGTTGTTAGCTTGTGAGACTGCCTCCATTGCCCGGAAGGGCATCCATACATTGTAACACTCTCTGGCCAGGCGTGGCCAGAGAGGATAAAATAAACGGGCAGAGGTCTCACGGGACTTCCGGCTCAGACCACATCTCATGTGTGTGTGTGTTAATTATTTAGCTCCCCAGCCCGCAGGCCAAATTACCCAAGGCCGTAGCACGCCCTTACATTGGTGACAAGGGTGGGCGCCTTTTTTCCCATCTCATGATGCCCGCTCACCACCGTAAATGGCTGACTGGCGGGAGCGTCGACGGGCGGAATCTCCGTGCTGCCGGTGATCGAGATCCCGCTACATCCCGCAGCGCTGGAGGAGCCGCTTGCGAGCGGCGAAGAGTGCTTGCCACTACTGTGTCTGCAGCGCTGCCTGCATGATCGCCCTGCTGCCCGGCCCTGAATTAACTGAGGAAGGTCCCAGAGTGTGTTCACACTCGTGTTCAGCACTGCACTGCCATCGCGCATACGCGCGCATCGGTCCGCTCTTCCCCCTGGCACTCCCGTTTGTATCCAAAGAGCAAAACCACCATGGCCTACTTTGACCCTACACGTCGAACAGAAGTAGTAGTGGACGCCAGCTCTGTGGGGTTAGGAGCACTCATCGCCCAAGAGATAGAGCCAGGAAAGCGGGTTCCCCTAGCCTTCGCAAGCAAAGCGCTCACACCAACCGAATCTCGTTACTGCCAAATTGAACGAGAGGCGCTAGCTATCAAGTGAGCTTGCAACCATTTTCATCTTTACATTTGTGGACACCCGTTCAAGGTCGTAACTGATCACCAGCCACTGCTTCCGTTATTCAGAGGCACCGCTCCGCATCCACCGCCCAGGATTGAAAGGTGGGCGATACAACTACAACATTATCAAATGGACATAGAGTACAGACCCGGAGCCAAAAATCCTGCTGATTTCCTGTCTAGGCACCCGTTAGACACACTTCCAGGAAGCGCCCGACAAGAACAACGTACCAAAGAATACGTATGTGTTAGAAATGGGATTTCTGGTTGGCTAAGGCTTGCGCCAAAGTCAGGCAGAAACCACCACTCTAGTCAGGGCAAGGAAGTCCAACAGTATGCATGCTGTCTCAGTGGGCCTGCCCACGAGCCCTCATAATTGAAGAGATAAAGGAGGAAACAGACAATGACGTTGTACTCCAAAAAGTAGCAGAAGCTATACGCAGGGGGTCATGGGAAGGTTTCCGCCAAGGTATCACCGGATGGAACGAACCAGACCGAATCCGTCTAGGGAAGAAGTGGCGAGTACACGAAGAACTGAACACTTCCGACAGTGGTGTCGTATTACGTGGATCACGGATCGTCATCCCGGTAAGCCTCCAGGAACGAACAACAGTTCTAGCCCACGAAGGCCACCAAGGTACAGTGAGGATGAAGTCACGAATGCGAGAAAAGGTGTGGTTCCCTGGCCTAGAGGCAGCTGTGGACACTGTTGTGAGGAGTTGCCGGGCCTGCCAGCTCACCAGTAACCCAGAAGTGCCATCGCCGGTAGTATCAGAGGATCCATCTCCATCCCCGTGGTCATGGGTAAGCCTAGACTTCGGGAGCTTCCCAGACGGAAGAGTCACCGCTGTCCTAGTCGACAGTTACACGAAGTATCCTATTGTAGAGGTAATACCGTCCACATCATTCAACCATCTGCAGCCAGTGCTCGAGAAAGCATTTGCTCTCTTTGGACTGCCTCAAGTCGTAAAAACTGACAACGGACCTCCATTCCAAGGAGGAGAATTTAAAGAGCTGTTAACGCAACTAGCAATCAAATATCACCGCATCACTCCACAATGGCCTCAAGCCAGTGGTGAAGCGGAACGTTTTATGCGAACACTCAATAAAATCCTTCGCATTTCAGTAGCCGAACAATCTGATCCAGAAATGGCGCTTCACAGATTTTTGAGAGAATATCGCAGTACCCCACACTGCACTACACAGCGATCGCCGTGGGCACTAATGCTAGCCGGTCCCAGGCAAGACACCATTCCAGTAGCCAAGAGCTGGACACCGGAGCCATATAACAAGTTTGACGAAGAGCCACTAATGACAGAGCAAGCAGCCGGAGAAGAGCACAGCTGAGAGGTATAGCGCCCAGATGCACGGTCTTAGTGCGTCACTGTCGCAGCGGAGGGAAGTTCCGCACAGCATATGAGCGCGGATTGTGGACAGTACTGAACCTCAATGGAACAGCCCTCACTGCTAAGAAAGGAGGAGAGATCATCACCCAGAATATCTCCTGGTTTAAACAAGTACAACCGGAGGGTATAGACCTTGAACACCCCAAGAGAATGGAGGATGAAGAGTGTCCAAGCGGTTGTCTGCCACCACACGCTGACAACACTCAAAGCCCAGTGCCTGAAGATGCCATGCCGGCCACTGATGGTGGACAATCCAATGTCGTGGAAACACCACCAGCCGCCAGCACAGGGAGAGGTCAGCGTGATGCCCAATGCCGGTACAGCCTAAGGCCGAATCCAAGGCCGAGCCAGAGGCTGGCAGACTTTGCATGTTGAGGTATTGTTGACGTCCCCGTAGAACACTGATTTGGGATGGGATGTAGCAGTCTAGTTGTTAGCTTGTGAGACTGCCTCCATTGCCCGGAAGGGCATCCATACATTGTAACACTCTCTGGCCAGGCATGGCCAGAGAGGATAAAATAAACGGACGGAGGTCGCACGGGACTTCCGGCCCAGACCACATTTCATGAGTGTGTGTGTTAATTATTTAGCTCCCCAGCCCCGCAGGCCAAATTACCCAAGGCCGTAGCACGCCCTTACTTAAATGATGCCAATGCCAGTCTCTAGAGTAATTGCAGGAAAGAGTCACCTGAATGTTTCCTAATACATCCTTAGTATCCGCGTACTTACTGCTAGAAGCCTGAAACGAGACAGAGCTTTAACCAGGGACCTGCCATCTTCTTCAGTGCCGAAACCACACCCCCACTCATTGAGATATTCAATAGGCTCATAGATTGAATCTGAAAATCTACACTAAGCCTACATGAGTTCTTCTTTTTCTGGAAAACACTGACCACTTAAAAGTCATAACTGCAGTTAAAAGAAATGCAAAGACTATGGTCTGGCAAGATATGGCAAAGGTACCAACAGAAAAAAGGAAACAATTTTGACATCGGACTGACTTTGAGACCTTTGAATGCCAGATTTGGCCTCATTGATCTTTGTCTGTGCAATTATTTGCAAAGATAAAATGACCACTTATGATCGTACTGTGCTCTAAAGGTTTCTAAATAACTGTAGTGGAGAAAAGATGGAGACTTCAGACTTCATAATTATTTATTCATTTGTACCTACTTTAATTAACTTTTCTAACACATTTGCTATCTTTATTACATGTTTTGATGCTGATTTAGTATTTTTTTCTCTACACTGATGTGTCAAGATTCATGTGTTACTTGTGGTTTTATGTGTAACCCCTTCTCCATTGTTCTTCGATGTCCTAGTCCCTTGGAGTGACGGTGTTGTCATCTCTGTCTGCTGGTGTTCTAATTCTCCTCTTGTTTTTTCGTACACCTAGGTATCTTTCAGTCATCATTTTCGTGACTTCTAACTATGTTCTTCTCTTTTCACCTCTCCTGTTCCTTATCTTTTTGTATTCTCCTTCGTCATCGTTTTCTTCCCTTTCCATTAGATGTCTCCTCTATTGCATTTTCATAGATTGTTCTTCCCCTGCATTGATACTCTTGCATGGTATTCTTTTTAATTTCAATTTTATATATATTTTTTTAAATTGTGGACATATGTGTCCGATATAAGAATGTTTTTTTACCTTAAATTGAGGGTTTATCCTGGACTGTTATGTGCCTAGAAAATCCTATTTAAAGACAGAAATACATTTCTCATTTAGGTAATCTTAATACTGATATTGCGTTACTACAATAATTAAATCTCTATTAAATAGAAGCTTTAAAACTCAAAAAGTGCTGGGAAGGCAACTATTTTCTTTCCACTGCTATGGGGAACAATCATTTTATGTAAAAAAAATGATATTTCATTTTTTTTTCAAGAATATGATTCAGATGGTAGATTAATTGTTGTTAAATTATCTGTTGATAGCATACCACTTCTAATGTTCAATGTTTGTAGTCCTGTTTCAGTAGATAACTGATTTTGGAATAACATTTCTAAGAAAATGCTAGAATATGATGATGAATACATTATCTTTTGCAGAGACAGCAACTAAATAACAAATAAAATGCATAATCAATTCTGTTCTACTATTAATGATAAATCCTAAATTGATGTTTGGACGATATATAATCCTGACTATTTTCTCACCAAAACATTGCATGGTAATGTCAGGGGAGCGAGCAGTGGGGTCTACATGTAGGGAATCGGATGTTGCTAAGTAATGTTAATGTGGGGTGCTCGGTTTCTTCTCAGAAAGTTAAAACATCATGTTCCAGGGGGTGGGGGGTCATAGTCACGCAGCTGGAGACCCCTGAGTCGGGGTGGAATGAAACACAAATGTTCCGATCAAGAAAAGTAGTCTAGCAGGGGTTGCCTGATGCGAGCAAACTTGTTGTCAGTGTAGGCCACTCTAGGGGACAATAGTTCCATAGCCATAATATGCCAAAGGCGTGTAAACCACTGGGTGATCAGTGGAGCAGAAGATTTCTTTCAATGGAGAGCAATTAGTTGTTTAGCTGCACCTAGCATTTGGACTATTAGACACCAGCCCGTATGTGTCATTGCTGTCAGTGTTAGGCGGCGAATGCCTATTATGATAGTATTATGGAAGTTCGGGAGAGGGAAACCCACAGTCCCTTAAATATAGCTCAGGACTTCCTTTCAGTATGTTGCATTGAGAGGGCAGGACCACCAGTACTTGGGGATTTTAACTTTCACCTTGAATGCGGAAACAGCGCAGACACATCCCTTTTGAAAGATAATATGGCTGGTTTTGGGTTGACCCAGATTATGATATAGGCCTGTCATACACTATTTGGCTTCTTTATGAATAATCCCAATATTAGCGTGAACAAAATACTGCCACTCACCTGGACTTACCATAAGGCTATTTTCTTCAAACCCCTTCTTCCGGCGAAAAAAGCGCTCTCTCCAAATAGACGCTTTTCGCCCTAAGTGAAATGGGTATTCCCAGACGTGGGACCCGTGCTCACTACGCCACTGGAGTCAAGCTATCCTGGCTGATGACGGCTGATAGCCAGAAACCGGTCCTAGGATGCTTGATTCCGGTCCAGGGAAGACATGGCTTGGCAGTTCGGGCTGGACTGTTCCCATGAGGCACAGGGTCAAGACTGATTTGCATATGGCCATGTCTAAACTGGGGTGGTGTAGTGGGCAAAAGAACGATGGATTTAACCCAGATCTCTTGACTGGGGGAGAATGTATGCATTGTCAGCATTCCGTCCATCATTTGTTTGTTGTAACTCTCCAAATAGACTGCCTCGTGCTAAGACCCGACCATGGCACAAAATTAACAAAACTGATATAGAACAGGCCCTTGATAGACACCCCCCCTTGTTAGCCCTACACATCAATAAGGCTGCTGATAATGTTGATTACTGGATTAGATCAGCAATTGACCTTCTGGCTCCAGAAAAATCAAGCAAACAATAAAGAAATCAAGCCTTAGCCCCCTGGTATAGTACAGAACTTAAAAACATAAAATCTAAGTGTAGGCACTTAGAACGCACCTGGAGGTTAGACTATATGGAGCAGGGCAAACTCAATTACAGATTAGCCCTAGTTGAATACAAAAAAGCAATTAAAATTGCCAAAATGAATTATTTCACTATTAAAATTGAGGCTGCAAAAAAATAGACTAGAGAGCTTTTTAAAAACTGTCACCGCCTTGTCCAGACGTCAGCGGGAGAATCAATTCTCTCCAGATCAAGCAATCTGTGATAAAGTGGCCAATGTTTTCCAGATCAAAGTACAAACGGTCTATAAGGAGCTTGCAGGGAACGCTCCAAACATGGTCAACAAGATGTTAATAGAGGACACTATTTCTGATAACCCCACTATCTGTCAACTGTCCGGTTTTTCCCCTCTAACTGCTGAGAGAGTAAATTACATGCTCCTATCTATTAAATCAGGCTCCCCGGCAGATCCCGGTCCTCCCAATATACTTCACATGGCTTCGAACAGGGTCAGCACCTATTTGGCCCCACTCCTGAATAAGATTCTTATCTCAGGTACCTTCCCCTCTTCCTGGAAGAAAGCTTGTATATGGCCTATTTTGAATAAGCCCTCACTAGACCCCTCCAAAGATAAACCCTACCGACCTATACCATGTCTACCCCTTGTGGCCAAAATTGTAGAAAAATCCATCAATCAAGAGCTAGCATGCTACTTAGAATCCAATGGACTCTTAGACCACATCCAACATGGCTGCTTCAGACCACACCACTCCACAGAATCAGCCTTAGTCATGGACACCAGGCAGATATGTAGACAGCTGGAGAGTGGGGTAGAGCCGTCCTCATCCTACAGGACCTCTCAGCAGAGTTTGACACTGTTCACCATCTGGTACTATCGCAGAGGCTGAAGTTAGTCGGAAATAAGGGGATGTCTCGAACCCTGCTCACCTCTTTTCTCACCTCCAGGTAACCTTACATCGAAGGCCTTTTCTCTCCCATGTGGAGTTCCACAAGGCTCAGCACTGTCACCAACCCTGTTCAACATCTATGCAAATCACCCAGTTTCTCGTTGGTTTCTTATGCCGACGACACCCAGTTAGTTATATCTATATCTTCGAGGGCAGAAATAGTGGCTGGGATGTTTCACAACTGTCTGAAGCACATCATCGGGTGGATAAATCTGAATTATCTTAAATTGAACACAGATAAAACTGAGGTGATGGAGTTCGGAAAGGGACCATCACTTTGGAACCACCTGTGGTGTCCAGGACAGGCAGGACATTGTCCTGACCCCATTGAAAAGGTCAGAAACTTAGGAGTCATGTTCGACGATCAGCTCAATTTTGCAGGTCAGATTATTCTCCTGACTTCCTCGTGCTTCTTCCTCCTAAAGATCCTGTGCAAAATTCTTCCGTTTATTCCCTAAGAACTCAGATGAACTGTAGTAGTCACCTTAATTCTTTCTAGAATTGACTACTGCAATGCTCTTTTTCTTGGCATTTAATAAACGCCAACTACTAAAACTTCAGTCTTTGCAGAACGCAGCAGCGTGGGTGTTGCTTAAAATCCCGAAATTCCATCCTATTTCCAATAGTATTAAGGACCTTCATTGGCTTCCGGTCCTGCAAAGAATTGAATTCAAGGCTCTGTGCCAGGTGCATTAAAGCACTGTATGGGGCGGGGGGCCTCTGGACCTACAGAAACATTTTTCATGGCACGTCCCATGGCGGGACCTAAAATCAGCCAATAAAGGACTGGTTCAGGTCCCAAAAATTTGAAGGGTTATATGGAAGGAAAGAAGTGTCTCCCATCGGGCAGTCAAGCTCTGGAATTCGCTACCAGTGGTAACTAGGCTACAACCAAACAGACTCCTGTTCAGGAAAATGATCAAGACCTGGCTATTCCCGTCCGAGTAAAATGCAATATTTCCCTCTCTGGAGAAGTTACTCGTTACACAGCACATTTTAGCGCCAAGATGCTTCGTCATTCGCGCGCTCTATAAATGCTTTACTTACTTACTTACAAGATATGGAAGAAGTCACCGGGTGCCGATTGGCAGGACCAGCATTGAGACAAGGAAGTGGGATAGATATTTTGTAGGCGTGTCAGGGTGTAGTACCAAATGCTTTTGTATATCTTGGGGATATCACGCCAGAGCTGCTTCCATTGTTTCTGGAATCTCCCTTCAGTAGAATAGGAGTGCCACTGTGACTTGTAAACATGTGGGTGCACAAGGAACGAGTGCGGAAGTACCTGATAGGTGCGTGAAATCAAGCCTTGTGTTCCATCAAAAGTTCTAACCAATGTTTCAAAGGGGGTGAATTGTCATCTCGCCCCTTGAGTGTTGAGATGATTAAGCGTCCAGTGCCGTAGTTGGCAATATTGCAGTCTGGCCAATTCAGGGAGCTTTGCATTGGTCAAAAGTCTTTTTCGTGCCACCCACAAAAAGGTCCTGAAGTGTGCGGTAATTCCCTTCCCTCCATTTAGGGAAAGAATGAGCCTGTAAAACTGGTGTAATGTCCGGATTGCGGGCCTATGGTGTGTTCAGGGAAGGGAATGTGTTAAGACTCCTTTTAGTTGGTATCCTACCCAGACCTCAAGAACTGTCTTGGTGGGGGGCTATGCAGGCGCAGCATGGTCTGACATTTTTGGGAAGTCAGGCTAGATCCCAAAGGGGCTGGCACCAGCGGAAGGCTAGTACAGAATGTGGGTGGTGGGGGTCTGTGTGGGAGGAGGTGAAAGAAAGAAATGAAAATCCACTTACCTTCTCTACAGGGCCGCCGTCTCTCTGTCTCTCCTCTGGCGTCATCTCTCCTCCAGAAGCAGGAAGCAACCAGCCTCCCCTAAGGCAAGCATGATGCTACTGTCAACAAGATGGCTAGCCAAACCATCATGTGCACTTAAGCGCATGAACCAATCCTCCCCTTGTTGGTTGGATTTAAACAGTCCAGCCCGCTCCGCCTGTAAAACTCCCTTAATAAGGAAAAATATATTGATAATAAGAAGATTTATTTATCCTTTTTTCCACTGCTGAAAATCAGTGGGGCGACCACACGGTCCATATGAAACCAATGCTTTTCACTTTCGCGAACAATCCATTCCGAGATTTAGCACAGATGTGACCCCCAGTAGTATTCAAGCCCCCTCGATCTCTGTGGAGCATTAGTATTGTGTTCAAAATCTTGGACATTTCCCACCCCAGATGAAAGCATGCAGGTCCTCATTGGACGCAAGGAATAGTGTCTTGGTGGATAGGGATGGGCAGTATCTGAAATCGGTAATTGATTTTCAGTAGGATGAGCATTTCAACGGGGTTGAGATGGCCCAACCAGGACACATGGATCGGCTTCAATCTGCGTAAATCCTCTAGGGCTGATCTCCTATAGTCCAACCAATTAGCATGGGTCCAAGATGCTAAAGAGGGAGCTAAGTTTCACCCCGGATAGCAGAATGAGCATGGGACCCAGTGAAAGGGAGTGAGGGACTGCAAAGTGGCTAGGTCCTGTTGAGGGATTGTCAAATTCAGTGCCTGGGACTTGGCCATGTTAATTATGAAGCCAGAGACTCTCTTGAAGGTTGTTAAACTATCAACTAGGGCTGGAAGGGATGATTCGGGTTGGGTAAGGGTGAGCAGGAGGTTGTCTGCAAAAAGAACAATCTTATGGTCGCATGCACTAAAGTGCTGAAGTACCTGATAGGTGGTGAAATCAAGCCTTGTGTCCCATCAAAAGTTCTAACCAATGTTTCAAAGGGGTGAATTGTCATCTCGCCCCTTGAGTGTTGAGAGAATTAAGCGTCCAGTGCCGTAGTTGGCAATATTGCAGTCTGGCCAATTCAGGGAGCTTTGCATTGGTCAAACGTCTTTTTCGTGCCACCCACAAAAAGGTCCTGAAGTGTGCGGTAATTCCCTTCCCTCCATTTAGGGAAAGAATGAGCCTGTAAAGCTGGTGTAATGTCCGGATTGCGGGCCTATGGTGTGTTCAGGGAAGGGAATGTGGTAAGACTCCTTTTAGTTGGTATCCTGCCCCAGACCTCAAGAACTGTCTTGGTGGGGGGCTATGCAGGCGCAGCATGGTCTGACATTTTTGGGAAGTCAGGCTAGATCCCAAAGGGGCTGGCACCAGCGGAAGGCTAGTACAGAATGTGGGTGGTGGGGGTCTGTGTGGGAGGAGGTGAAAGAAAGAAATGAAAATCCACTTACCTTCTCTACAGGGCCGCCGTCTCTCTGTCTCTCCTCTGGCGTCATCTCTCCTCCAGAAGCAGGAAGCAACCAGCCTCCCCTAAGGCAAGCATGGTGCTACTGTCAACAAGATGGCTAGCCAAACCATCATGTGCACTTAAGTGCATGAACCAATCCTCCCCTTGTTGGTTGGCTGTGAGACAGCCCAGCCCGCTCTGCCTGTAAAACTCCCTTAATAAGGAAAAATATATTGATAATAAGAACATTTATTTTTCCTTTTTTCCACTGCTGAAAAGCAGTGGGGCGACCACACGGTCCATATGAAACCAATGCTTTTCACTTTCGCGGACAACCCATTCCTAGATTTAGCATAGGTGTGACCCCCAGTAGTATTCAAGCCCCCTCGATCTCTGTGGTGCATTAGTATTGTGTTAAAAACCTTGGACATTTCCCACCCCAGATGAAAGCATGCAGGTCCTCATTGGAGGCAAGGAATATTGTCTTGGTGGATAGGGGTGGGCAGTATCTGAAATCGGTAATTGATTTTCAGTAGGAAGAGCATTTCAACGGGGTTGAGATGGCCCAACCAGGACACATGGATCGGCTTCAATCTGCGTAAATCGCCTATAGTCCAACCGATTAGCATGGGTCCAAGATGCTAAAGAGGGAGTTAAGTTTTACCCCGGATAGCAGGATGAGCATGGGACCCAGTGAAAGGGAGTGAGGGACTGCAAAGTGGCTAGGTCCTGTTGAGGGATTGTCAAATTCAGTGTCTGGGACTTGGCCATGTTAATTATGAAGCCAGAGACTCTCTTGAAGGTTGTTAAAATATCAACTAGGGCTGGAAGGGATGATTCGGGTTGGGTAAGGGTGAGCAGGAGGTTGTCTGCAAAAAGAACAATCTTATGGTCGCATCCACTAAAGGGGCCGCAATGGTTTCCGCCGGGCGAATAGCCATCGCCGCTTGGGCAAAGAGCAGAGGCGAGAGTGGGCAGCCCTGTCTATTGCCTCTCGCCATGTGAATTGAGTAGGAGGATTGTCTTTTAACACAGATCTGTGCTGTGGGGAGGCATAGGATGCCATTGTCTGGGAGTCCATGTGTAGTCCAAGACCTATCTTCCGATGGACAGCTCTCAAAAAGGACCAACTGACCCTGTTGAAAGCCTTTTTCTGCATCCAAAGAAAGGACGCAAGGGTGACTGTTACGGCAGTGGGCTTTCTCGACTAGATGTGCAATGCAGGGGATGTTGTCTGCTTCCTGTCGATGGCGAATGAAGCTGACCTGATGTGTGTCAATTAGGCCGGGAAGATATTGATCCAGGTGGTTTGCCAGGATTTTTGTGTATATTTTGGAATCTGTTTTTAACATAACATAACACATAACATGTGTATTTGTAAAGCACACGTTCACCACTACGGGTATCTTGGCACTGAATAACAGATGTTTGTTGTTACCCAACTCAATGGTACTCATTTTATTGACCTCAGATGGATGAAAGGCTGAGTGTACCCACCGGGATTTGAACCTGTGACCATGAGGTTGAACACAGGCCCCTGCAGTAGACGCATTAGTCCACTGAGCCATCAGACCCAGCAATGAGTAAGAGAGCAATGGGACGATAAGAGGCATATAGAGAGGGCTCTTTACTAGGCTTGGGGAGAGTACTATTTCCGCAGGAAACATGGTGGGGTTGAAGCCTTTGTCCACTGTGAATGAGCTATAGAGTTTCAACATATGATGTTGATGTTGGGGGAGTAATCTGCTGGGAGACCATCTGGTCCTGGAGTTTTACCCACTGATAGCTCCTTAAGAGCATGATGCAGTTCAGCCAGGGTGATAGGGGCCTCCAGGAGTTGTAAGTGCTGGGAGTCAAGATAGGAGCCTATATTTCCCTGGGGAGTTATCCCCCTCATAAACAGATTTTTAGAAGTTTCTTTGCCTGCTAAGTGGATGCTCAGGTCTCGTCCCCAAGTTTAATTTTAGATATGTGAGTAGGTTCAGTTTGTTGGTGAAGTTTGTGTGAAAGAATAGAGTCAACCTTGTCCCGCTCAACCTTATTTGTTCAAAGTGCTCTCAGCTGTCCTCTCAGCAGAGCAAATTGTATTTTGTTGCATCTAGTTGGGGTTGAACTGTCAAGGCGTTCCAAGGTCTTGATGCCGCTAGGCAGGCCAGACTCATTCAATCTCGCCTCCCATGTGTGGGCCATAAATATATGATGTTACAACGCATGCAATTACAAAGCATGCTTTTACAACACAGTCTTTACATCACAACTACCATTACATTGCATGATTTTACAACGCATGCCATTACAATGCATTTTTTAAAACTACCATTACAACACATTCCATTACAACGCATTCCAGTACAACGCATACCATTACAACGCATAATACTTTTAGGGCAACAATAGGGTAAGTGTTGGATAGCGTAGGGGTAAAAATTACTAAGTATTGGATAGTGTAGGGGTGAAAATTACTATTCCCACTCCAGTGAGTGCAACAGTAGGGAAAGTGTAGGGGTAAAAATGACTATTCCCATGTACCCCACAACCCATACCCACCCTAATACTAAAGAAATCTCCATTACTTACCTTATAATGCGTTATAATGGCATGTGTTGTAAGGATATGCATTGTAATGGCATACGTTGTAGTGACATACGTTGTAATGGCAGACATTGTAATGTCATGCGATGTAAAGGCAGTCGAGTTGTAACAGTTGCGTTGTAAAGGTAGGGCAGTGTAATGACTGCGTTGTAATGGATGTTTTCCGCGGGCAATAGCTATGGAGGACATGGCTCCCCGTATCGTTGCATTAATGGCATTCCAAATGTTGATCCCGAGATTTCAGGAAGAGTGTTAGATTCAAAATAGGCTGATATCTCCTGCCTGAGCTCGACTACATCAACAGGGTCTCTAAGCATGTGGGGGGAGGCACCAGCAGGTGCGGGATTGTGAGGAAGCCCCCTAACAGTGCAAGGTTGCTTCTAAATCAGCGTGATCTGAGAGGGAAATGTCGGAAATCTGAGCAGAGTCTAGGTCCCGGAGGAAAGTGTGAAGAAAGGGTTAGAGTTAATAATAACGGAGAAGTGACCGACGATATTGAGATTTGTAGGGGTGTTAGACAAGATTGTGTGTTGGCCCCTCTTTTATTTATTTTAAACCTCAAGGACCTCTATCTGTTTTTAACAGGTATCCCCAGTGACTTCCTGAAAATTAAGGTTGAACTCTTACCCACACTTTTATATGCAGATGACGCTGTGTTTATGGCCCGCACACCCAAAGCACGGCATTTGTTAATATCACATATAATGGCATGCAGGCCACGATGTATCCAGCTTTCTACCATGTCAATTGGCCAAAAACCGACTGACGAGCGTTAACAGATTCCCATGATTGGGGGTTACTTTTGCTGCTTCTGGTGCATGGTCTCCTGGAATTGCACAGAGACTAACGAATTTGTCTAAGGCAATTGATTCTCTTTTTAGCTTTTTCCAATCTCGGCTTGAGGTTCAACTGATTCCTCTGCTACAGATTTATAAATCCCAGTGTGTTCCCATTGCAACATACGGAGCCGAACCATGGGGGATCACAAATTGTGAGGCCCTACAACTTGAAGTGAATAGGTTTTAAAGATGGCCCATAGCAGTTCCATTTTATCTCTCTCATTTTATTTGCCATAGTGAACTTAATTTGCACAACATAATTGATTATATTAGAGCAAGACAGTTAATATTTGGGTTGTCAATCTGGAAGAATGAGAAGGCGATGCTAACTAGAAACATTATACATGATTGCCTCTCTTGCGATAATGGCCTTCAGAATTGAATATTACTCGTATGCAGAAGACTTTTGCTGAGCCAGACTCATGTCTTAGCCTCAATAGGAAAGAATTAGCATCCACTTTTTATGACTCTGAAAGAGAACATCGCTTGTATAAGATGGAAGCAAAAACACAGGTTATGTTTTTTCCATATATGAGAGCTCTTAGCGACCCACCTACTTACCTTTGGAAACCAGGGGGCGCTGGGAACTCTCTTTGTTATTTCATTTTAGAGCTGATACTGCCTAAATGTTTGCCTTGTTTTCCTCTTGGCTATCAGTCAAACCTGGGTGTTATTCCAAGTCCATGTGGTGGAAGAACAGGAAACTCTATGACGCACTTTATGTTTTTTTGCAAATTTTATGAAATGTATAATAGGCGGTTTTTAATCCAATTATTTAAAAAAGAAGTGCAAGAACATCAGGTAGTCTAGAACTGCTTTTACATTCATTCTGCAATTGAATGACGATGAAGTTAGTTTACATGTAGGTTCTTTTCTGAGACATGCTGTAAGGGTATGAGGCACTATTTTGTTTTAACTTATGCTGCTAACTCTGTATGAACTTTTTACCTGTTTTCGACAAAGTTTTTATGCAAAAGTCATGCATATCATCGCTTGTGTCTGCCTGGCAAGAACTTTAGATTCATGTCAATCACCAACCAGAGGGGATAACATGATAAAGAGTCCCTAGCATTCATGTCTAAGCTAAAGGTTTAATGCCAAAGCCTTGCTTGCTAATCAGTATTATTGAACGATTAGAGAAAGAAGTCCTTTATTTTATTACTACATATGACATGCTGTGCATTCAAGGAGACCTAGAGTCTAGACATACAACCAACTCATGGTTATGAGGATCTCTGCTAGGAAAACCTCCAACAAGGGAAGGCAGGAGAAGGAATAGCAGTTTTTGTTTTCATCAAATGAGTAATTCAGACATCAAAATCCTCATAGAAAAGCTTTGAGGGATAGAATGAAGGGTAGTGTTAATGATCCGCTAAAAACTCTGCATTTGCACAATATTTATCCTTTCATCAGGGGACTTCAGGTTGAACCTCAAACTGGATAGCAACAATGGTAATTTGTTTCAAGATTAAAATGTACATTGGATGATACCAGATTAAAATTTCCCTCATTCTCACAAAGGAAAGATAAACATAGGGGACACTCTGACAAACATGTTACCTGGCATGGGCATCCGAGGTATAATTGGCCAATTCAAAACAGATAACCCGGATAGATACACACTCGATTGAAAACACTGAAAGCCAGTGCCTTCTTACACCTTAGTATGTTTACAAATGTTTGCAAGGATTGAGGATTTCGTGATAATTTCTAGAGTACAGAGAGATCACAGTCCACAATACTTAATAACATCTGATGGACTGAGATTAATCATGGAGGTGAAATGGTTCTGTTCCAACAGCTGAATAGGATCAGATTGGGGTAACATGGAAGGTGTAAACAAACTAGCCTGGGAACTATTAAATTACAATTGCACTTGGGAAGAATATGGGATATAGCCAAAACAGAGATTTCATGATATAACAGCATTCATAGTTTCTGAGCTACCAAGGACAAATGACAATCATATTCTATAAATAAAAAAGCAGTGCACTTAATGGGATATCTGGTTAAATGTGGAATTAACTTGAAAAAGTTACTTGCAAAGATGCAATACAGTGTGAAATAAAAAATAAAATACCAAGCCTGAGCTAGCAACTATAAAAAAATAGTTGATGCCTAAGGGCCCGATTATGAGTTTGGTGGTGTGGCGTCCGGTCTGCCCAGGTGCCGCACAGCGAAACCTGTGGTGATGCCGCTCGCCAGATTAGGAGTTTCCTCCTGTCTGTTTTTTTTTGTGTGTTTCCATGGTGGTGGCTCTAAAAAGGGGCACAGCATTGGCACAGAGGCACAGGGGGCCCTGTAGGAGGAGGAGGAACTGCCATTTAAATCCCGGCAGAGAGGAAATTCCTTAATATGCTTGGTGGAGACATGGCAGTCCCGCCAAGTATATTTATGCCCTACACTGCCGCAACACCGCCTGTTCCCTGGCGGCTGCAGCAGTATGTGGTGGTCCCACCATCCAAGTCATAATAGGGCTGGGAGGAGAAAGTTTAGCGCAATGCAGAGCACCAAGCCATCTTGCTGTGCTGCGTTACAGTGAAAGGGCAGAAATGCGGCACACTCCTGTCTTTTCCCTACGCTGACGCACAATGGAAAGCCCAGGGCCAGAGCAGGCACCTTAGTGTAAGGGTGCCTGCTTTGGATGCATGATTGTTTTTGTGTAGGAATGGGCACCTTCCTGCACAAAAACAATCTTAAGAGGCATATTCCTCTTTCTAAATGTGCTGCAGAATGAAGCATACATAGAAAGAGAAAGCAAGAAGGAGAAATAAAGATATTTCTCCTCGCTATGCCTCGCCTTATAAAGCCTATGTTTTTGGCTCATTCCCGGGTCTACCAGTGATGGGAATGCATCAAAAACAATGGGAGTTGCATGGGAAAACCCATGCAACGCCCCTGAAATGTCTTCCCAGGACATAGTAACGCAATGCAGCAATTTGATGTGGGTTGCATTGCTCATGATTTATCAAGCCTCCCAGTGCAATGCAAAGTGGCCTTGCATGGCTTGATAAATAGCATTTTAGAGTTTGCGTCGCGCATGCACCACGTTGCATAGCTCAAGAGCTATATCAACCCCTGATAAATATGCCCCTGGATCTCTACAGACAATGTGAAATCAACAATAAATAGAAGTTTACCATATGTTCTACCATTAAAGTCATGTATCTCAAGCTCTGCCTGTGGTCTTTTAAGAAGGTGGCAGAATTACTTGGTATGATTGCTTTTCAAATATTTATGAAGAAGTCCCAATTCTATAGCCGGACTCTGTATATGCAAATGTAGTAATCCTCAATCAAAATGGTGAAGCATGATATAGATGAAAATTAACATGTCGAATGAAAAACTTGTGTTAGCAGGCAAGCTGTTGTTGGTGATACAAAATTCGGCATTTGTGAATAAGCAACCAAGGGCCATATGTACAGAAGCATTTTTGCAGTTAAAAATTTATCTGAAATATTTCATTTTATTTATTGAAACACATCCCATTTTCGTTTAAGGAAAATGGGCTGAATTATAATAAAAAGATCACAGACATGGTCGTCTGCTGGACCCAGCGGGCCACCATCCCTGTGATGACTGCAACTCCAAATCTGTCGCAAACTGCGACCTACCTCATTAACAATCATGTGGTAGGTTGATTTGTGACCCCATTAGGAATCACTAAATGAAACTCAATGTGTTTCATGCATTCGGAATTGCAGTTTCCTAATTGCAATTCACAGAATATTGCAATTAGATGATCGGTATTCCTAAAATGTGTGCATATTGTCCCATGAGTCCATTCAGACATGAATCATTTAATGCTCAACGTTGTTACATTGGGGAAAAAGCAATTGGCCTGCATAACTGTTCAAAATGTTCCCCAGGATAATAAGCACTTATGTTATTCATGCAGGACCTGCATTTATGACATCTTTAACAAAAGTAATCAATCCCAATGGTACAGTTCTAAGGAAAGATCTTCTTTATGCACTGTCCTCAGAACTGCTGATAATTTAAGCCATCTGATTCTTATTTTTATCACAGGGTGACTGCTGTGGTATATAGGTACTTAACCTAACCAGACTTAACATCAGTATGCTGTACAAAGTATAAATCACTTACAATCTATGGACATGTAAAGGATGCCATAAATTACTATTTCTTCTGAAATATCCAACAGTGGATTCGCAGAGGAAAAGACTTTGTGAGACATCTCATGGCCATAATGTTTACGGTATTAAAGCAGTACCGTTATCTATTAATATTTGTTTTTTTCATACTGTACATATTGTTTGGATTTTACAACTCAGAATCTTGTTTGTTTGTTTTTTTGACAGCTGGAATTTTGGGTGCACTTTTCATGTGTTTGTGAAGGCTTTTTAAGCTAATAAACTTGAAAATAAACGTGATATTTCTACTGAAATAAATTGTAGTGACTCTGCAAATGGGGTGAACAACTTCACTTAACCCACGTTTTCCTAATGAAGAAATCAAGTTAAACATGCCACCTCACAATTTCACAAAATGTTCACAAATCTCTAAGCGAATATAATGGAACAATATCAGCATCCCTTAATTTCCACTGACTTCCAGATGTGCAGTGTGTTAAGTTTGAAGGATCTTGTTGTGGTACATTATAATTTCACTACCATAGTCCTCCTTTCTTAGTAAACAAATGTTAGCACTTCTTCCCAAACCAAACCTTCAATCTGCCTGTAAGGATGCATGATCTTTTATGCACCATACTGAAGAGATGTTGAATTCCAGAACTCAAAATAATTAAAAACATTTCTCAACACCTTAGTTTTAGGAACACTCTTATACCCTTTCTGCTTATTCCTAAACTAATGAGTGATCTCACTAATCTGGCTCTACTGAGTGCTCAGTTTGTTTTAAAGATATGCTCTTGGTGAAACAATGTTGTCAGAAATTAGTGTTAGGTAATTGGAGATAGAAGCCACCATCTTGATTCGACCTATGACTGGCTTGCACAAGGCCAAAGCAATTTGGCACACAAAGGTAAACTGGTTTCTGTGAGGGATCCCTGATTCACCATTGGCAACATGGCACACTCAGCAAAGTCTTGCTTGGAGATAAAAATGCATGAGGTGTATGATCAACACTAGCAGATCAACAATCAGAAATAAACAACTTAGAAGGTCTAACCCATGTAAACTGAAAGAACAAACTATAATAAGAATATTGTTAGAAAAATGAATACAATGATATTTAGGGATCCTATATTATGAAGAGGTTTGGGCTCCTCTGGATCACTTCAGCCAATTTCATTGATGATTTTTAAAACAAAATCTATATGAAGATGGTCTTAGTCAGCAATACTGAAAGTCGTAAAGTTAGGATTTTGTCTCAGATTACTTTTGTGAATTGTACCCTATGTTACTAACTTGATGTGTTATCTTTTTGGGTTGTGTTTTCACTGTTTTACTGTTTGAAGTGTTGCACAAATACTTTACACATTGTCTCTTAAGTTAAGCCTGCCTGCTCTGTGCCAAGCTACCACAGGGTGAGCACAGGTTAATTTAGGGTGTGTTTCTGATTTGGCCTGACTAGGCTTATGGTTCCTGTTTGGACAGGGTGCATACCTCTGCCAACCAGAAACCCAATTTCTAACTGGCCCGGTCAGTGCTTACCTTCGGACTTAGAAGAAATTCTGAGAAAACGTGTCTGAGAAGGTAAAAGTCAGCGGGGTAAGCTGCAAGAGGTGTCCGGGGAGGGAGTGACGTCTTCCCATAGCTTTGGGTCCAACCCACTGTGAACATTTCTACATTCAGACTCAGTCTTTGAAATGGAAGTCACAAATCTCAAGCAGCTAAAGACAGTTCCATGAAGCCAGATACCCCTTTGGTGAAGGACTGCTGAGAAGGATTTGCTGTGGCGAAGAATGTAGCTAGAGAAGCCGAGAAGCCAATCCAACTGATGTTGCACCTCAGGCAGATTGGCAAGCAGGTTGCTCTTGGTCTCCTACTGGTTCTCAGAGCACTTGTGAGCCAAACCGTGTTTAAGTCCTCAGTTTTGGATTCTGGCTATCTGGGCAACTTTAGCACCATTCCAAGGGTCCAGGACTTCAGAGACAGCACTTGGAGGGCCAGAACTCACTCAAGCTGGGTCCAACTGCGTATTCAAGATGGAGGAAGCCTTTTGTGTCCCTGTGGCTCTGAACAGGAGGCCAGAAAACTAGCCCTTGTGAGTCACTCTGGAGGTCCTGTGACAGATGAATATCTAGACTTTCTACAGAGGAAGAAGGCAGCAGAACAGCAGTGCAACAAGGCAGCAATCCAGCAGGTCAGCAGTCCTTCAGAGCAGTAGTTCAGCAGAGTTGCAGTCCTCCCAGCAGCACAGCTGTCCTTCTTCCTTGCAGAGTATCCACAGGCCCAGAAGTGTACAGAGGAGTTGGTCTCTGAGGTCACCTTTTTATACCCTGGTGCCCTGGTTCTGGAAGGCAGAAGAAGCTTCTAGACAGTAACTTTGAAGTGCATGGAATTTCTTGCCTCCCCTGTCCTGACTTCAAGTTGGCTACAGTGACTATGTGGGGTCGTTAGCCCTTTGTGTGAAGCCAGAGCACAGGCTATTCAGTTGCAAGTAGAGCTGTGCTCAGCTCTTTTCCCATCAGGAAAGTAGATGACCCATTGAGGCATACCTAGTCCCTCTATTGTGTGACGGTCTGGGAGGAATTCACAAAGTCTAACTGTTAGTTACACTTAGTCATGGGACCCAGGCCAGGCTGCAGGCACAAAAGGGGTAAAGGAAGAAAAAATGCATCTTTCTTTAAGTCGAATTTTTAAAATTGTGATAAAAAAACAGACTTTATCATTAAATATGGCTTTTCACCACAATTCTAAAAACACCAAACATGTCATAGCTACCTACTCCTGATTGGAAATTTCAGCTTATTAAATGTAATAAGGAATCTCCAATGGTATCTTAGGGGGAAGGGTAGGCCCCACACTACTTAAAAATGAATTTAGGGTTTTTTCACTATCATGACATGTAAAACTTGAAAGTACATGTCCATCCTCTTAATGAAATAGCATCCTGACCTATGGGCTACCCATGGCCTACCTTAGGGGTGACGTATGTGCAATAAAGGGGAGTTTAAGGCTTGGCAAACTGGTTTTAATGCCAAGTTCACATGGCATTTTAAAACTGCATTCAGGCTGCAGGTCAGGGACACGTTTTAAGGTGCTACTTAAGTGACGCAGGCCCATCAGTGGCATTTAATTTACAGGCCCTGGGTATATGTCATTTAACACTACAAGGGACTTATAAGTAAATTAAATATGCCAATCAGATGTAAGGAAATCAAACTATGTTTAGGGGAGCAAGCACAATCACTTTAGCTTTGGTTAGCAGGGGTAAAGTGCACAGAGTCCTAAGGAAAACACAAATTAATTTAGCCAAAAGTAAATGGGAAAGGCAAAAGGTTTGGGGGTGACCCTCAGAGAAGGTCTGGCCCAACACTAGTTGATTTAATAAATGCATTTGATCATGCTTTCAGGGTTATCCTTAGAGAAAACACTATCCTGCCTAAATGTTGAGGGTCTGCTGCAGGTGATTAAAATGCTTTACTCCCATAACCAGCTTTCCATCCATCTGGGAGTAGAGCTCCATGTTTAATCCTTTGAAGTTATGTGACAACCTTAACAAAGAAGAACAAAAAAAGTATAGAGTTTGCATTTGGCCGAGGTAGTTTACTTTCCATAACCATAGCATCCAGAAGTTCCACCGAACATGGACGGAACTTCAATCTACAAGAAATATTGTGCCTTTCTCTGTTGTTTTAAGTCTCAAGACAGAATTATTGTGAGCAGGGAAAAGAGATGATTTGACTCAGAAGGGAAAGGAGAAAGAATGTGCCACTACCATCTTAAAAGGTATGGAACATATATTTCTGGCAGCATAGCAGTGGAAATAAATTCCTTAAAGCTTTTTTTTCCAGATATTTTTCTTTGTACTAGGACAAAGATTTTTTTATTAAAGTTGCAAAGTTGAAGCTTGTCAGACTTCCCAACTTCGCATGTTGCTATGCATACTCATGCTTAAGAGACATGGTTTGTTCATCTTGCTCACTATATGGTGACTTTAAATGTTCCTTTTATTCAGGGCCAGACAAGGAACACAAACCAGCCCTGGCAATACAACTGGGTCGGCCCAAGGGGGGGGGGGGGAGCGGGGGGAGGAGCTAGTGAGAAGCACTGCAGTGCAGCTTTAGCACTGCTGCCGGTGGCCGCTTTAGCCAGACGTGGCCGGTTCAGGTAAGATCGGTGAGGCAGTGGGGCGGGGCAGGGGGGAGGTCAACAGACGACGGAATAGGGAAAATAAATAAATAAAACCACTTATTTTGCGCTCGCTGCATCGCCGACTCGGCGATGCGGCAAGAACAAGGTAACTGGTTTTATTATTTGTATCTTTTTTTTCTCCCTATTCTGTCGTCAGTCAGTTTCCCCCTCGCCACACTGACCTTGCCTGAACCAGCCGCGCCCGGCTTTAGCACTGCTGCCGCTTTTGTTAAAGGGGGCCTATATTGCATCACTGCTACAAAACTGTCCCCCAGTTACAAAACTGGACCCCATCACTCGAAAACCGTCCCACACCCTTCCGGACCACTGGCAAAACGCCAGGTGCCCGCTATAGCCAGTCCAGCCCTGCTTTTATTTTCCAATAGCTAGACATTTGTTCCCCCATTTCGAGCATAGGTGAATCTCTTCTCAAACACCAGCCTCTAAAAGTAATCTTGCAGTATCGTATTTCTCACCTTAAAATGTGCTGAAATGCAGCAGATTTGGGAGACAGGCTGTGCAGTTAACTGGCTTGTGTTATACAGTTTGCTAGCAAATAAATAATTCAGAAGCCACAAAAAAGAGTGCATGAATCAACATCATATATACTCGTCTAAATTGTGAGGCGAGAGCTTTTTTAAATTGCCTTTTCCTTTAAAGAAAATGTTATGTATTTCATGCTGTCACCTTTCTTAATTTGACCAGCAACTTTGGTCCTATATTTTTCTATTTCAAAGTCTGATCTTTTAACATGAATCCTCTTTCTTCTCCAAGCACCTTAGAATGCAAAACATTTGTAGATCTACTCTTGTCACTCTTTAAGAAACGCACCGCATTGCAGTAAAATGACAAAGCCAGCATTGAGTGTAATTTAAAAACCACACACACAATGACTAGCAGAAAGCCCATCTCACAGTCTCTGACCCGTGCTTCATTGGAGGGGCCAGAGTGTCTGCAAAAAACACAAGTAGCTTTACAAATGTGGTTATTACTTCTCAACAGCACAATACCCAGTGACACAGCTAGCATCACGCTTTTCAGGATATCTTGTGTGATTCAAAATCAATTCCTCTATGCCACTTGCACTCTGTTGAAACACCTGTCTGGGCGCCGCTTCATGTCTGATGAAAATGCACAACGTTTGTTGTGCAGCCAAATGAGGCGAAATCAACCACGACAGTTCCATTTTCAGGGCATGCTTTCGCTTGTATGACAGGCAGCACCGAAGCGATGCATTCTTTTATTCTTTTCACCGACATCAATATTAAATTATCACACGGAAATTGACATTTTTATTTTTGCCGCACTTGGCATCCATACAAGTGCCCGGTCCACGAATGCATGCATTACCTTGAAGTCCAAATTTCAAGAAAAACACATACAATGTAGTCAGTACATTTTTCGCATGTTTAATATCTGATTTTATGCAATTCTATAAGGTTTTTAGTCATTCTCTAATTATCCAATATGATTTTTGTTAGCCTTGTTACACCTATAATACAGTAGCTTTTAATCTTCAAAACAATTAGTTCATTAAGACCATTGCAGATATTTGGACTTTTCACAAAAGTGACTTGCATATTTCCAGTATGCTCATAGAGTAGAACGTTTTTTTATACAGGACCCTGATGGAGCAGGGTTTTTTCTTTAAAACCAAATACCTGTTTCATTTTCGCATGTTACAATTAAAAGTACTACTGAATAATTATTAATCACTGAAGACTTGTCGAGTCTTGTCTAATCAACCTTATTAACAGAAGAATTACACGTGGGAATGCTATTGCATGGCTAAAATAATAAGTGAACTAAGTTGGTGAGCAAATTGACAGAATAGATGTTGCTTATGTGATGTTATTGTGTTTTGTGCTTATAATTAATATGCATTAATGGCTTTTGATGTCGGAAATGGCTAGATAAATACATACACATAAGGGTATTAGCAGGGGAATAACACTGTATAATCATTTCTGTGCAGTAATTTTGTTTTTGTGTTTCATTTTACCTAAGTTGACCAATGTGGCCTACTAAAATATGGCTACCACCCGCAGCCTGCATTCGAGTAGATGGAAAATTTGCAAGGAGGCTTCGCGCTGACTGCGACCTTGCCCTCATGGTGAACTGAAAAGCCATGATCATGACAACAAATCCGGGAGAGATGCCAAATGCCCCTGAACGTGAAGATTGGTGCCAAATCCAAATACCGACTTGATGAACTTATAGTGGTCCCATGAATGGGATACAATTTACCCTAAAGAGACATCCGTAGAAGTAACGAATTAGTTATGGACTCCTTATTTCTATTCATTATTTGAGACGATCAATGTGTGTGAAAAACTATCGATGTATCCCAATGTACCAAGACGTCATGATTTCCGCCATCCGACTGTTTTGTAAGATATGATTGCAACATTTGGTATGTAAAATTGGTATAAATATTAGTAGACTAGAGAGGTCTAGCGCCACTTCTTCCCGAACTGATGATCAGAGGTCCCGATGCTGACGGAGAGGACGGTGACTCTACATGACTGCTAGAAACTTTGATTATTTTGCTGAGGACCGGTTCTGACTTAGAAAACGACTTTTAGCCAGAATAGGTAAATATGAGAGAAATGAACTTGCATTTAATTGGCTTTTCTTACAATTTTAGATAAACAATATTCTGTTTGAATTACTGTGTCGGGTGATTATTTTATTGTCATGTTATTGAATTTATTTGTGTGTCTAAAAGGTTTTTCATCAGATCTATAGCAACTAGTTGATGCCATTGACCTCAGAGTACATGCAGATTGGTTAGGTATCAGAAAGTGTTTCCCCTTATACATGGCACGGATAGAGTGGTAGGATGAATGTTGGTGTAATGGGCCCCACCAGCGTGTGATGTGTGTGTGCGCGTGTGACTGTGAAATCACTCCGTCCGTGGAAGTAGAGGGGATTCGGAAGCTTTTATCTGCACCAGTTTCTTGGTAGCAGAATGATGGTTAACTATTGTCTTGAGCTGGTGAATTTGCGTGTATATAAGCTTATTGATTATTGATTGATATTGATGTTTGTACTAATACTGTATGTTGAAGTCGTATTGAGTTTGTGTAGTGTGTACGGCTTCTGGGACGTAGGAAGTCGGTGACAGTTCCGTAGTAGGGCAGAGGGAGTGCTGCTCTCGGAAAAAGGCGGGATTGTTGGCCCTGTATGTAGACAGGGGAAAACGTGTGACAATTGAAGTTGCGCGTCGCATTGTCTGGGTTCGATGAGTAGCATCGCCGTGTGTTGCCATTAGAAACGTATTTTCTGTGTGAGAGAAGTGTATATGATAGCGAAGGTTATCTGTGAAGTTCTGGTCTTAGGTATCAGGGATCCTTATGGCATTCCGTTAACGCTTATCACTAGGAAGGTAATAGGTATTCTCTGAGCTTGTTAGAAGGACAGAGCAGAGGTAAGCGCTGCTTTGTTAACGTGTGATATAATTCTGTAGTAGGACAGACTGTTCGCTGTTCTCGGGAAAGGCAGAATTCTGTGTGAATGTACTACATTTTCTGGTGTGAAAGTGCTTGAATGAGAAGGCATTCTGGTTAATTGTGAAAACTCTTAGGAGCATTCCGGAGAAAACAGTTAATTGGTGCTTGTTAGAAGGGTAGAGTAGAGGGATGTGCTACTTTATCAACGGAAGTAATGATTCCGTAGTAGGGCAGAGGTAAGCGCTGCTCTCGGGAAAGGCGGAATTCTCGTGGGAAAGGTCTTTTGCTGTTCTGTGGCTAGCGAAGCAGACAATGGAGATGTTTGTATGTTGTAACTAACAGACTCGTAGAAGTTGAAACAAAGTCTACCGGGTAGTTTTATAAAGGAGGGGTAGACGAGAGAGACAGGAGACAGGAGCAGGAGCTGCTGCAGCGACTGCTGACGTCAGAAAGACCGCGCTGTGATTGGACAGTGGGTTAGAACGGTGGAAGCACGGTGATTGGTGTGCTAGTGTACGCCGCGCAAGGATTGGGAGACACACAGGGTGACGTAGACGCTCCAGGATTGTTGCGTTGGTGTGAGTCGCGCTGGGATTCGTGGACTGAGTTAGTGACGTAGACGCTCCAGGATTGGTGCGTTAGTGTGAGTCGCGCTGCAATTGGACAGGAGATCGTACAGTTGTAGAAAGACAAGAGGGTTGCGGAAAATAAGAAAATGTATTACCACGCTGAGGAAAAGAAAAAGAAATCCTTGTTTAGTAAGGTTAAGAACTGGTTTGACAAGGATAAGGATATTGTGACTAGGGAAGGACAGTTGCTGCCCCCGATAAGAACCCCTGCATCCTTCATGGTTGCGAAGTATGGGTATCATACCTGTATTTGGTTAGATAACTGGGTGAAGTATACTAAAGAGGATGGGGTTTTAGCTTTCCCGGAACATGGCTCATTTAATCTGGCCATACTGAGGAATTTACGGGAGCGGATGATGTGTCTAGAGCCTCGGCCTAGGCCAACGCAATTTGAGGCATTGACTGAATGGGAAGATGAAATGCATGAGCAAGAAAAGCAGAGGAGTGGAGGGAATTACCGGTATATGTTTGGGCGAAAGTATGATCGCGAAACCGATCATGACCGGATGAGAAGATGGCGTGATGCCAGTATGACCGAGGGATTATATCCTGTAAGAACAGCAGAGGAGACAGATGGGAGAAAGTATACAGAGAAAGAACATAATGTAGAAACAAGGAGGTATGGGGCGAATGAGTCTGATGACGATGTCCTAGAGGACATGCTCTACAAAAGACCACCCCCGTATAGACGAGAACCAGAGGTAGGAACAGCGGTTACCCCAATGAGAGACACCCTGCGGATTATAAAGACAGAGGTTATGACCCCTGAGTTGAAAGGCAGTAGTTCTCTGGCGGAGCGAGAAAAAGAGAGAGAAAGAGAGCGAGAAAGAGAGAGAGAAAGAGAGATAGAAAGAGAGAGGGAAAGGGAGAATGAAGTTGAGGATAAAAAGACCAGAGAACTAGCAAGAACTACCTTTGAATTGATAGAGAAAATCAGAGAACTGACTAAAAATCTTGAGGCAGTTACGGTGCCTGTGACGATAGGTCCAGTTATGCCAATTTTCGACAAGCAGAGGGTTGATGAAAATGGTTTGACAGTTCCATATGTGGGCAACAGATTGATTGTTCCTCCAGAGCAGACAGAAATGAGAACGGGAGAAAATCAGTGGAGACCAGGAGAAAATCAGTGGAGACATACCATATGTGGAGGAGAGTTGAATGTGCAGACTAACTCAGGTTTGAACTCTGGTTGTATGGAAGGGAACAGAATGATTGGAGGATCGATCTTAGAACCACAGAGAGTGACAGAACCAGGGGGTGTGGAAAAATCCATGGGAATAACTGCTGAAGATTTGAATGATTGGCTGAAGGCTTTGCAGAGGAAAGAAAAAGAATCCCAGGGAATTGATGTAGCTAGACTACGTATGGAAATGGAGGAGCTGATTGTAGGAACAATTCCTACAGAAACGCTGAAAAATTATCAGGAAGGTGAGATTCTATTTCTGTGTAAGAGTATCACATGGAGAGCAAAGAACATACATGACAGGTTGAAACGAAAAGCCAGTGAAATGGGGATCGACATGGACAAGGTAAAAGCTTTACAAAAGCCTTACCGAGTGGATTTTACAGATAAGGACATTGAGAATCTGAACAATGCAGGCCGAACAGGGCAGATTAAGGAGATGATTGCTTTGCTGAGAAAATGGGGAGATGTGGAGAGATGGAAAAATAGATGGTATAGAAAGCGAGAGGATGCAGCAGACAGAACTTACTCAACATTCCCTATGAAAGAAAAAGAGAAAGCAGTGACAGCTTACCCCATGAGGGAGATTCCAGGAGGTGGGTACGTACATGTCCCATGGACCAGACAGGATATTTTGTCATTTACAAATGATTTCCCTCGACTAAGGGAGAAGCCCGTCGAGTGGTATAGACAGGTCGACAGATTTGTGAAGTTGTCAAAAGTGCTGTGGATCGACCTGAATAGTCTGTTTGATATAATTGTACCAGCAGACCTGTGGGCAGAATGTAAGATAGTCATAGATAGGCCCACTAAAGAGTACCCGCGAGATCCAAAGACAGGAGCTCCAGATCCGGAGGTCATGAAAAAGTATGAGCAGGTTATGGCCTTCTTGAAAAATAAGGTACCCCCCAAGGAAACAGACTGGGTTAAAATAGATCGAACACATCAAGAAGTGAAAGAATCAGTCCATGCTTATTATGAAAGACTAATACTGGCTTTCAAACAATTCAGTGGAGATGAACATCTGGGTGACAAGGATCTGAGCCATTTTGTATATAGATTTGTGTATGGCTTGCGACCTGAAATCAGTGAAATGATAAGGCAGCATACCGTAGACTGGCAGAGCAAAAAGATTGATGAGATCCTGAGACATGCAAAATACTTCAGTGATGAGATTGAGGCGAAGCAAAGGAAACTGAAAGAAAAGGCAATGTGGGCACAGGTGAAAGTTGCAGAAAGAGAGGAAGCTCAGTTGGTTGAACAAGCAAATAACCCAGGAAATAAACCCAGGTTTGGTCCAGGAAAAGGGAAAGGCAATATTGAGGAAGCCAAGAAGAAATTTCCATGCCACAACTGTGGAAAATTAGGGCACTGGAAATCCGAGTGTAAGAATCCACCGTCTACTAATGATGACAATCCATCATTGAATTCACAGGTGCAGAGTGAGGGGTGTGGTCAGCATCAACAACAGCAGAAGGCTGTTAACCAGCAGAATCAGGTGCCAAAACCACCCTTGCCACAGAGAAGAGGATCCCAGAAGTACAGTCAAGAGTCGGGGTTCTACGATGAAGAGCAGGTAAACAAGCCAAAACGCGCAAGCGCTGTGTCTCAATATTGGCTGAAAAATGAGGGAAGTGATTCTGAGGGAGACTTCTGACGGTGCCAAAGAGAGGAGGAGGAGTGCGTACTTGGCGCAACTCTAGAAATAGACCAGGCAGGACCCTTTGTAGATGGAAAAATCAATGGTGAAAGTGTTACTTTTCTAGTTGACACAGGAGCTACGAGATCAACTGTCAGGTCAGCTGATATAACGAATCTTCCTCTCTCGGATGAAGCAATCCAAGTAGTTAGTGTGTCCAACACACAGATTAAAACTCATCTTACTGAACCAGTAAGGGTTAGAATAGGGAAATTCTCAGACATGCACCGATTTGTGGTGTGTGACACTAGTCCTGTGAACTTGCTACACAGGGATCTGCTGTGCAAGATGAACTGCACTATTTTCTGTACTCCAGATGGAATAACCTTTGAAACACCAGATGACCATGGATAACAGGGAATGTGAGGCTTTGGGGACATATGCTGTGTTTAATCCAGATGCATTACCCCCAGAATTGAAACAGACAGTGAAAGCAGCAGTTTGGGATTTTACTGGAGAAGTTGTGGGCCTGATGAGAAATGTAGATCCAGTAAAAATTACTGTAAAAGAAGGAGTGGTTTACCCAAACATTCCACAATACAGACTGACACCTGAAATAATTGAAGGAATAACACCCATAATTGAGAAAATGATCCAGCAGGGGGTGTTAAGAGAAATATTGAGCAGCCCATGTAATTCACCAATAATGGGACTGAAGAAACCCAATGGAAAGTTCAGAATAGTACAGGATTTGAGAAAAATTAACAAGATTGTTGTGTCATGCTGTCCCATTGTGCCAAATCCATCAGTGATTTTGTATCAGATTCCCCATGATGCAGAATGGTATACAGTAATTGATTTATGCCATGCTTTCTTTTCAATCCCGTTGCATCATGACAGCCAGCCAATATTTTCATTTAGATTTGGAGAGCGAATTTTGGCATGATGCCGAATTCCACAAGGGTATACAGAGAGCCCTTCGATATTTAATCAATTGCTGAAGAAATATCTGGAGAGTCTAACAATGCCTGAAAATTCAGTTTTGGTCCAATACATTGATGACCTGCTTGTGGCATCAAAAACACGTGAGGCCTGTGAAGTACTTGCTTTACTGAATCACTTGGCAGATGGAGGATTAAAGGTATCTCCAGCCAAATTGCAATTCTGCAAAAAAGAAGTCCAGTATCTGGGACATAATATTGAGAAAGGCCTGAGGAAAGTGACCATTGACTGGTTTAAAATCATCAGAGGGATGAGAGCCCCAATGACACAAAGAGAGGTGAGAATGTTCCTGGGAATGGTGGGTTAATGTCGTCAGTGGATAAGTAACTTTTCCTTGATTGCCAAGCCACTGATTAAATTGACAAAAAGCGAAGTGAAAGACCCATTGGAATTAAACCCAGAAGAAATGGCAGCATTTAAAGAGTTAAAGAACAGGCTATGTGAAGCTCCTGCCCTAGGAATGCCAGATTATGAAAAAGAATTTGAGCTGTACTGTAGTGAGAGAAATGGATGTGCACTTTCAGTGTTAATCCAGAAACATGGACGTCTGAGGAGGCCAATTGCATACTTCTCATCAACACTTGACCCAGTAGCTGTGGGTTTACCAGGTTGCCTGAAAGCAGTAGCTGCTACATGCAGAAGTCTGGAACAAAGTGAGGGAGTCATAATGGGATATCCTGTACGGGTATTCGTACCTCATGATGTGGCAATCCTTTTAACAAGGAGCCGGACACAGTTCATGTCTCATAGTTGACTGACTAAATATGAGAAAGTCATTCTTGGTGCAACAAATGTGAGCCTTGAGAGATGTGTGAATGTGAATCCAGCAACACTGTTGCCTGATGCTGAATGTGTGGGAGTGAGAAATGAAGTTGATCATGACTGTCTGGATGTGCTGGATTACTGTACAAAACCAAGACCAGACATAAGAGATCTGCCACTGCCTGAGAGTGATCATGTGTTGTTTGTGGATGGATCTTGCTTGAGAACGGATGAAGGAACACTGAGTGCGGCATATGCTGTGTGTACAGTTTCAGGAGTTGTGGAAGCATCACCCTTGAAACAAGTTAAATCCGCTCAGGTGGCAGAATTGGTGGCACTAACAAAAGCCTGCAAGATTGGAAGAAATGTGAGAGTGACTGTGATGACTGACAGCCAGTATGGCTTCGGAGTTGTCCATGATTTTGGCCAGCTATGGCTACAAAGAGGTTTCCTGACCTCAAGTGGAACTGCCATAAAGAATGCTGAAGTGGTTGGAAAATTGCTAGAGGCAATACAGCTGCCTAAAGAACTAGCAGTTGTAAAATGTGCCGCTCATGGTCAAGGTGATGATTTTGTCACCGTTGGGAACAAATTTGCCAATGACATAGCACAATACTGTGCAAGGAATAATCATTCCATTAATCGGAGTAAAGAAAGAGAAATGTCTTCTTGTTCCTTAATGTTTACTAATATGGTGGGAACATGGGAGGAAGTGAAGCAGCTGCAGGATGAGGCAGGAGATGAGGAAATTAAAGATTGGGTGAAAGCAGGTTGTGCACCAAGGGAAAAAGACCATGTGTGGGTCTATAGGGATGGAAGACCAGTCATGCCAAATAGCATGCTGTCAACAATGGCAAGGATGTATCATGGCCAAGGACACCTGGGGAGGGATGCTATGATAAGGGCCTTTAAGCAGACCTGGTATAGTCCAAAATTCAGGCTGATAGCAGAGAGTCTTTGTCAGAGATGTCTGATATGTCAGCAATTCAATCCTGGAAAGAAAACAGTGGTGAGCCTAGGAACAATAGGCAGGGAGGGAGGACTCTTCACAAGAATGCAGATAGACTTAATCGAAATGCCCCAAGTCAATAGATTAAGGTATGTCCTGGTGGTGGTCTGTTTGTTCTCCAGGTGGGTGGAGGCCTATCCAAGAAGGAGAAATGATGGTATAATAGTGGCCAAGCTACTGTTAAGAGAGTTCATCCCAAGGTACGGGTTCCCAGTGACCATTGAATCAGACAGAGGAGGACATTTTTATAATGAAATCATGGGTTTGATCTGTGAAGCATTGAGTGTACAGCAGAAGCTACATTGTGCTTACCGACCAGAGGCTTCTGGTGTGGTTGAACAAATGAATGGTACCATCAAAAACAGAATTGGAAAAATGTGCTTGGCCACAGGAATGAAATGGCCTGATGTCTTGCCTCTAGTCCTGATGACAATTAGGTATACTCCAGACAGAACAACAGGTTTGAGTCCACATGAAATTATCATGGGACGTGCTATGAGACATGCATTTGTACCAGTCAACAAGCTAATGACTATAACTGATGACATGATTTTGGATTACTGTAAAGGCCTGGCTGATGCAGTTCATTCTGTGTTTCACCAGGTTGGAGAAGACGCCACCACACTTGAAAAGAAACAAGCCCATGATCTGAGCCCAGGGGACTGGGTAAGGATAAAAGTCCACAGAAGAAGGAATTGCCTGGTTCCAAGGTGGGGAATGCCAAGACAAGTCATTCTGACCACAACGACTGCTGTGAAGTGTGCTGGAGTGAAAAATTTGATACATGCAAGTCACACACTGAGAGTTCCAAATCCAAGGGACGGCACTGGAAAGGAATACTTTGAAGAATCAGATTCCAGTGATGATGCAGACAGTGAGGCAGTAAGAAGGAAAAAGAATCCTGAAAGGGGGGAAAGTGAGTCAAGAGAAATTTTCATCCCACCAGAAGAGGTTCTGAAAAGAACATTGCAAACCGCAGAGGCGAGTTCAGATTCTGAAGAAGTACCTGAGGTTTCAACTAACAGTGACCAACACAAAAAGAAAGAAAGAAAAGAAAAGAACATTCCAACAGAAGAGACATCAGAATCAAATGAGGAAATTGGACAAGTTCCACCTGAGATAATTCATGAAGAAGAAGGGACAGGAAAAGACAGAGAGGGACAGATTGCGAAAAAACCCCGAGGAGGTGTAGGGAAAATCGACAACAAGCTAGGTGAAGGGACAAGTAGACAGCAAGAAGATTGCGTGTCGGAGACCCGAGGAGGGACAGAAGTAGGGAAAACTCAATTGGTGGAAAAAGAGACTGTTGGAGAAAAAGAAGTTGTTGGAAAAGATAAAACTGTTGACGAACAAGAGGCAACTGAGACAGAATCTGATGAAAGTGAACGTGAGATAAATGGAGGACAAGTTCTGAGAAAGAGAATTTGGATTGGAGAAAGAAACAATAAAGACAAAAGAGAAATGCTAAAGGAGATCTTTGGCCCAACAAGCTAAAGAGACTGAGGTATCGACTGACACGAGTTAACTCTTCGAAAGCTGAACAAGTGAACAAAGTGTCAAGTCAAAATCCAACGAAAGAAGAAGAAACAAAGATATCTGAGAGAACTAAAAGAATCAGAAAACCAAACCAGAGGTATAAGTCACCAGAATGGACGCATGTGGCACTGCCTGAACAAAGAGAAGAGGCAGACAGTCAAGGAAGTTCAGAGGAGGCTTTACTGAAAGTGGTTGATGAGGAAGAAGCTGTGGGAATCCTGAGAGTTATCTTGTCCGACATTGGAGAAGAAACGGATGTTCAGGACCTGATACAGTTTGATGATGATGAAGAAACAGTGAAAAGTGATGAGAATCCAAATTGAATAAATCCAAAGAAATCATTGGGAGAAGAAAAGAAAAGAAGTAATATTAAAACTAGTAGATTGTAATAATCTGTTGGGTACTTGCTACCCTAAAGTTCGGTAGTGGAGTAGAAGAGGCTAAGTCATAAGACACGGTCAAATTAACAAGATGGCTAACACTAACAATAATCAAAGTAGATGTACCTTTCTGAAAAGATGGTGCAACATGTGCTGCTGCTGTACAGGATTATTAATGCTGCTTTGGAGCGTGCTTGCTCTACTAATTTCTTTTAGAGTAACTATAGACACTTTAGAAGGACATACTGAGAATAGGACTAATATAGGGAAGAGTTCACAGAAGATAGTTCCAACTAGAACTAGCAATGTACATATACATAAGGATAGGTCAATTAATTATTTTTCTAGCAATGTGTTTTCAAAATTGTTGTATGAATACGTAAAGACATTGGATGTAAGGAATTGCTACGTTTGTATGCAATTACCTGCCTCTGTTTCGGAAGGAGTGACTTATCATCATTTTCCGGCTACGTATGGAATTTCATGTAGTGTGTTGATTAGTATATTTTATCAGTTAGGGAAATTAGATTATAATATGTCAAATGTAGATAATATTCTTGGGCAACTGCCTATGAATAAAGAACTGAATCCTGCGAAAGAAGCTAACACTTTAGGTGAAATTTTTATAGAAACTAGAGAATTAACATATGTTTTTAGAAACAATTTAACTTGTAGTTTGAAAGAAGAAGAGAAAACTTTCCTAGACATGGTTGAGAGAAGAAGGTTGAACATGCACAAGAAAGCAGAAGGGCATAAAATGAGTGAAACAATGTGGGATATTGAGAAAGAAAAAGAATTGAAAAATGGAGCCAGTCCAACTATGGCTATAGATGCACCACAGAGAGGCAAATTATGCATTACCAGGAAGAGATCCCAGTATGATTATTATTTCATAGGGACTAGTGAGTGCAATGATACATACTTTATTGCAACCGGATGGGGATTTAGAGGAGGAGAAGATCCAGTTTTTCCGGGAGTGTATTATATTTGTGGGAACAAGGCTTATTATAGGTTGCCTGACCATTGGTTTGGCACATGTTATGTTGGCCTGGTCTTTCCAAAGATTTTTCACATGGATAGAGTAGACGATGCTGAACATACTAATCCGTTAACACGCTATAGAAGAAAAACATGGACAGAAATTGTAGGAGATATTTTTGGAGCTTTCATTCCAGCAGTGGGAATTTCTTTGAATGCATTTGGCATTCGGAAGCTGTCAACAGTGGTGGATCGCTTGTCAACAAGCACCGCTGGAGGCTTTCTTTTGGTAAATACTGAAATGGTTGCTTTACGCGCTATGGCGATGCAAAATCGACTTGCACTTGACATTCTTTTGGCAAAAGAGGGTGGAGTCTGTGGAATGCTGAAAGTTCAACATTGTTGCACTTACATTCCTGATGAAAGCAAAGATCTAAAAGTCTATATCAAAAATATTACTGATTTGCATGAAGAATTAGTACCACTGGAAGCTGAAAGTATCTGGACTAAAATGGCTAATAAGATGATTGCTATTAAGAATTTTGTAGCTAAAATAGGTAGTACCATTTTTGGTAAGATATTATTTCCATTAACATGTGTAATTGTTGCATTATTGATTCTTAGATTAGGGTGTATGTGTTGTAGGTACAGAAGAAATAAAAAGAAAATAACACAAGAAAATGTTAAAAAGAGACAAAAGAAACCAGAAAGAGATCCACAAGAAATAGAATTAGAAGAGCTAAGGGAAAGCATGTATATAGAAACAAAGAAAGAAGATGAGATGGAAACAAGGGTTTGAAAAATGAACAAGAAGATATTTTGAATTTCTTCAAAAGGGGAAATTAAATTGATTTTTGGGGTTTTTGATTTTGTGGTGATAAGATATCACCAAAGGGGGGATTGATGGAGCAGGGTTTTTTCTTTAAAACCAAATACCTGTTTCATTTTCGCATGTTACAATTAAAAGTACTACTGATTAATTATTAATCACTAAAGACTTGTCGAGTCTTGTCTAATCAACCTTATTAACAGAAGAATTACACGTGGGAATGCTCTTGCATGGCTAAAATATTAAGTGAACTAAGTTGGTGAGCAAATTGACAGAATAGATGTTGCTTATGTGATGTTATTGTGTTTTGAGCTTATAATTAATATGCATTAATGGCTTTTGATGTCGCAAATGGCTAGATAAATACATACACATAAGGGTATTAGCAGGGGAATAAAACTGTATAATCATTTCTGTGCAGTAATTTTGTTTTGTGTTTCATTTTACTTAAGTTGACCAATGTGGCCTACTAAAATATGGCTACCACCCGCAGCCTGCATTCGAGTAGATGGAAAATTTGCAAGGAGGCTTCGCGCTGACTGCGACCTTGCCCTCCTGGTGAACTGAAAAGCCATGATCATGACAACAAATCCGGGAGAGATGCCAAATGCCCCTGAACGTGAAGATTGGTGTCAAATCCAAATACCGACTTGATGAACTTATAGTGGTCCCACGAATGGGATACAATTTACCCTAAAGAGACATCCGTAGAAGTAACGAATTAGTTATGGACTCCTTATTTCTACTAATTATTTGAGAGGATCAATGTGTGTGAAAAACTATCGATGTATCCCACTGTACCAAGACGACATGATTTCCGCCATCCGACTGTTTTGTAAGATATGATTGCAACATTTGGTATGTAAAATTGGTAGAAATATTAGTAGACTAGAGAGGTCTAGCGCCACTTCTTCCCAAACTGATGATCAGAGGTCCCGATGCTGATGGAGAGGACGGTGACTCTACATGACTGCTAGAAACTTTGATTATTTTGCTGAGGACCGGTTCTGACTTAGAAAACGACTTTTAGCCAGAATAGGTAAATATGAGAGAAATGAACTTGCATTTAATTGGCTTTTCTTACAATTTTAGATAAACAATATTCTGTTTGAATTACTGTGTCGGGTGATTATTTTATTGTCATGTTATTGAATTTATTTGCGTGTCTAAAATGTTTTTCACCAGATCTATAGCAACTAGTTGATGCCATTGACCTCAGAGTACATGCAGATTGGTTAGGTATCAGAAAGTGTTTCCCCTTATACATGGCACGGATAGAGTGGTAGGATGAATGTTGGTGTAATGGGCCCCACCAGCGTGTGATGTGTGTGTGCGCGTGTGACTGTGAAATCACTCCGTCCGTGGAAGTAGAGGGGATTCGGAAGCTTTAATCTGCACCAACCCCTCCTGAATATGTTTGAGCCCGGAGAGCAACTGCTTATTTATAGCCGAACTTAACACAAAGAAATGACTTTTTGGCATTTAAACAGTTCAAAATCAGAAGAACAGGGCCTCAGAGTTATCTTCTTACATTGTATCACATTGCATTGCAAAGAGCTTGGCGATCACTATCGGGTTTCTTTGTCCTACAGGCAGTCTACTTGTGAAATAGAAAGATTTTAGGACTTATTCAAAAGTAAAAAAAATAGGATTACTGATGAGAGCACCCAAAAGCTTATTCCTCCTGGGGTCACATTTTGATTGTTGGGACAAAGGCATTGTGCAGAGGCACATAACTAAAAATGTTTTATTCAGAAATTGAAGGAATGTTCTATGAGGTACTTGATGGAAAATACACTGTAACTGAAATGTCTTGCACTGTTTACTGGAAACCAATGAAGACGTTGAAAAGGAAAAGGCTTAGGGGCATATTCTCAAGAACGTGTGTTAACCATCGCAAATGTAGCTTAACTCTACTTTGCATATCGCAGTCTATCGTGAGAAAATAACACCGTCTTAACATCCAATTCCCATCCCGGAGGCACCATGCGATAGTAGCATGGTAACGCGCCAAATGACCGCGTAAAAATCAATGCGACAAACAAAAAATGCGAAACACGAACGCTCAAAAAGTTGCAATGCCCCGAAGCGCGATACCAAAATCAGCAAAAACCCAGCGACAGGCCTGCAATTCCCACGCGTCATGTGGGAAAATTCACTATAAAAGCCTCCACAAAAAACACACCAAAACCAATTCAAAGTGCGTAGGAACATGGATGCACCTGGACCGAGTGCAGAGGACAAGCCGAACCCCACAAGCCCCACGGAGGACGAGCATGGAACCCCGTGCTCGGGGAAGGGCAAGGAGAAGAGGAAGAGGAAGACGGGGTTCAGTCCGCAGGAAGACCGGATCATTGTCACAGAGGTGATAGAACACTATCAACAACTGTTCGTCACCTCCACTGCGGCATTGGCAACCCAAACGGAAATATGGCAGTCCATCGTCACCAACGTCAATGCAGACGGAGTGTCAAGGAGGTCAATGGAGGAGGTGAAGAGGCGCTGGCATGACGTGCTAAGCCAGAACAAACAGAAACTCGCCGCCAACAGGAAGGCAGCAACGGCGACTGGAGGTGGGAGTCCTGCGCCACAGGAGGAGCTAAATGAGCTGGAGGATATGGTGGCCACTGTCATCAGTGTGGAGACGGTGGCAGAAGTTGGGGGCCTGGACACATTTCGAAATGATCTGACCCAACAGCAACAGGGTGAGTAACCACCAAGGACTGGGGGGACGGGGGAGATGGGCACAATGGCACACATGCACAATCATGTGTAGCACACTGCACAATGACTGTGGAACATGCCCCTGATACCCTTGGCACTCTGCAGCACACATACAAACACCAAGTAGGCCCCCATCCACCATGTGCACATATGGCCCCCCTCCAAATCACCAACAACACAACCTATCCATGCACATGTGATACATCTAGACAAGCAGCGGCTGTGTGAGCCACACTGACTATGCAAGTGACACTGCATGACTGATAGCATGGCAGCAGCCAAAATACATGACATGGTGCACGATTCGACATGGAGGTGGCCCAGTGTGGATCACATCTGTAAAGGAGCAGGTCACACTCTGACATATCTATGTGCACCCACAACCCATGCCTTCCAATACATGCAGCAGACAACCAATGCACAAGGCCACAAAATCTGTGCAAGAGCACCAATGACCCAAGTCGCAAACATTTCTGCCCCCGAAAAGCACACAATTCAAAGGCACACCGCCTCAAAGGGATAAAGGTCCATGAAATCTGAGCTGCAGGGGCTACTCCTCCCCAATGCAGCACACACACATAGCAATCACAGAACATCAGCAATGACAGCAATGTGGTACAAAGTGCAACACCTACACCACAGGACAGAGGACCCAACAGGTTCCGCTTGTGCATAGTAACTGGCCACTCACATCTGGCATTGCCTGACACTGTGTGATGATAATGTACGGGTACTACCACACATCTGTCATGTAGTCGAAAATCCCACTGTCTGCCATCAACTAGCCAGCTCCACCAAAACAGTCACAATGTGCATTGTCATGCAGTCTGTATGTAAACATCTGCAAAGCGTCAACATACATTGGAAACTCTGTTAACCTGCATCTCCCCTTAACATTGCAGAGCGACAATCAACACCTCCTGAAGAGCAGACCATGCATCTCTACAGTGATGATGAAGAGAACACCCTGCACATTTGCCCAGTCACCCTCCAGCGGCTCGTGGACAGCCTCCGCACACCATCCCCAGTAGCAGGGCAGCCCAGCAGCATCGCGGTGACCCCACTACCTGCACAGACCACACAGCAGGAAACAAACACCACCATGGCTGTCTCCCAGGACCCCCATGAAATTTCAACGCTGTGTATTGGGTTGCCAGGTGGAGTTGGCCGATCAGCTGCGGGTGGATTTCGAGTTCGTGGCAGCCAAACTCGATGCCATACGTGGGTGTCTGAGTCCCATCAGGGACCACTTACAGTCCATAACGGACACCCACTGTCTGCATCATGCTCCCCAACAATCCTTGACTGACCTCGCTGGGGCCATTACTTGGATACAAGAACTGTCTAGTCAGACAGGCACCATTCATGACAGCACAGAGTTGACACAGATGCGCAGGACAATGGAGACCATGGAGCAGATGCAGGCTGGAAGTATGGCTGCCATGGCTGAACACCAGCGTGATGTAGCTGGGATCCTCCATGCCTTGCAGTTCATCATTTTGCCATTACTGACACTGAGCCAGTCCCAGATAACTGCAGTGGGAACTTCAACACACACATCTCCGACCCCTGATATGTCATGTGTCATTTTAAAAACATTCAAGTGCTATCAAGACCACGTCAGAACACGCGTTTTATTCCAGACTCTGCTTTATGCACCAAATTGGTGATTATTTTTCTAACTAAGATACAAACGATCTACGATGACCTTCGGATTAATAGGCAAACAAAAGACAGTGGTCAAACTACTATAATAGAGGACAAGTTGCAGCATTGTCATTTACATACGTTTAGCACATTGTATCCTATTGAAGGAAATAAACTCCTTCTATCTATTAAGTCAGGATTTCCGAGGGATCCGTGTCCACCTACTGTCATGCATATGGTGTCTGGGGTTATTAGCAGACACTTAGCCCCTATCTTAAATCAAGTAATACAATCTGGGATTTATCCGCCAGTCTGGAAAAAAGCCTGAATCAGACCAATTCACAAAAAACCCCAGCTTGATCCACTGGAGGCTAAGAATTATCGACCTATGTCTTGTCTGCCGATTGCAGCCAAGATTCTTGAGAGGTCAATAAATCAGGAGTTGTCGACCTATCTAGACATCAACAACTTGTTGGATTCAAGTAAGCACGGATTTCGGTCAGGCCATTCGACCGAGACCGCTCTAGTCATGGCAACAGAGGATATTCGGAGACAGGTGGATGGGGGGGTAGGGCGATCCTCATCCTCCTCGACCTATCGGCAGCATTTGACACCATGACTCACACGGTGTTAGTGCAGCGGCAGAAGGCAGTGGGGATTATCGTCTTTTTTAGAGGACAGGGAACAGACTTTGCACTGGGAAAATCTACAGTCTGAAACTTTCCTCTTGCCTTACGGAGTCCCACAGGGATCAGCATTGTCTCCAACTCTATTCAACATCTATGTCACCCCTCTTGCCAGTCTCATCAGACAGCATGGGTTTTCGTTTGTGCCTTATCCAGACGACACACAGATTATCATCTCTGTATCACATCAGGTGGCGTCTGCGAGTTTTTATGCATATCTAACTCACATCATGACCTGGATGAGCAACAACGATCTGAAAATAAACACGGAAAAGACGGAGGTGATGTAGTTTGGTGGCGGCCTGTCCCTGTGGGACCCTACCTGGTGGCCAACGGAGGATGGCATATGTCCAACACCATCCTCTAAAGTTAAGAACTTGGGGATCATAGTCGATGAACAACTGGGCTTTGCGACCCAGATCAATCGTGTAATCTCCACTTGCTTCTATATTCTGTAGCTACTTAGGAAGGTTTTCCCTTTTATTCCGTTGGATTTAAGGAAAACAGTGGTAGTGGCCCTAGTCTTATGACGTCTAGACTACTGCAATGCTCTATTTCTAGGCATTGTCAAGGCACAGAAGACTAAATTACAGTCCATTCAAAATGCTGCGGCGCGGCTACTATTGAATATTCCTAAAGGGCACCCTACGTCGGATGCCATCAAGTCTTTGCATTGGCTTCCAATACAGCAACGTCTAGAATTCAAGGCCTTATGTCTGGCTCATAAGACACTTTATGGCGGAGGGGCTGCGGACCTTCGAAAAATCTTCCACTGGTACGCTCCCACAAGAAGTCTTAGATCAGCTAATTCTGGTCTCATCTGTGCCCCGAAAGTTTGTAGAGCCAGATGGGGTGGTAAGAGTTTATCTCATTTTGTGGCTAGGCTGTGAAACCAACTACCTATCACAGTCAGACTCCAACCAAACAGGACAGTGTTCAGGAAGCTAATAAAAACATGGCTGTTCCCCAGGACTTAAGGTGTCGGTTCTGTTGACACTGGTCCTCCCTCTCTTTCACCCCAGTGCCAAGACGCCTCGGCATTCCTGCGTTCTACAAATGTCAATCCAATCCAATCTAATTGGCACACAGTGATGCAGCCCTATCACCTTCACACCCTGATGTGTCAGTGGCACACAGTGATGCAGCCATTACACTGCCACACACACCGGACACACCGGACACAGAAGAACTATTAATGGAGCAAGATGAGGATGGTAATTACTGTGTGAGGAAGGAGGTAGTAGCATCCATCACCGCCATATGTCCGTTCCCTGCCTGGTTCTGCCCTATGCATCATGCCCTTGGACAACACCTTCCACTGACCCCCGGAACACTCTGCGACATTCACCTGGACCCCGACTTGGACTGCCATATCTTCACTGGTAGACAATTACACAACAATCCTGCTGCGGACTGCATTCTCACTCTACCAAATCACTTTTTAATCCCCAAAGGACTCTGGTTGGCCCACCACTGGGCATCCATCTAATGTGGTCTTGGATGGCCATGTACAGCTCCAGCTCCGTCATTCACCAGAATGTGAATAAAACATTCAAAATCACACAGATGTGTCATGACTATGTTCACTCAAGTATGAAAGTATGGCTGGATGTAGGGACAATGATTGCACAAGAAGGTACACCCTGTTAAATGACATCAATGCGCATGTTTAAACCTGAGACACATGGCCAATTGGATGACTGTGAAGATGAGTACTAGCTGTGTCCCAAATGCACATTGACAACAATCTTGCAACCCCCTAACGTAGGCACATGTCCATGTATTGAATAGGGCTGTGTGTAGGAATGACCACATCGGTAGCAGGCCAGAAGTGGTGTCCTACATCACATGTGACAACAAAACTTCACGTCACATACCTACTCACACACATCTGTGTGGACACATTCTGTTTTATAACATTGCTCCACATGGTCAGAGGTTGGACACCATACTTACATTGCTGAAGACACGTAAGTGCACAGGTCTGCCAGCAACTATCCCAAAAACAATGTCTGGCCCACAGAGGTGGAGCTGTTAAAAGGGACCCACCCCCATTGTACATGCATCTGTCAGTCCCTCCCTGTGTAGGGACGATGCTCATTGTGGCACACGAGTTGTCAATCTAATCAACACCCATCACAGTTAGACACCAGTGAAGTTGCGTATGCTTTATTGGCATGTGCGTGTCAGTACGAACAAGGCAACGGCCACAACATGCAGGCACATGCTTAAGACACTTACACACAGCATGGGAACAAGTCGAGGTGCAAGAAATGGGGAGGCAAAAATGTACATGAAATCATTACGGATGGCAACGGTTTCAGCCCACCTTGCCTTGCTGGACGAGTCATGTGATGTTTGGCGTCTGCCCATTGTCCCGTGTGAGGGGACATGACTCACAGCCCATGGGTTCTGCATAGTGCTCTGCCACCGGACTGCGCCGACTGTCCGCTCTGCTGACAGTGATCAGGTGAAAGGGTCTGATAAGGTCACATGTCGTGCTACATTGCCATGTGTGTACTCTCCCCCCAGCAGTATGTCCGAATTGGTAACATTGCCAAACAACACTGTGCTGCTCTGACCATGGAACTGCATCGCCTTGCACAGGTGTGTGTACACACGCGTAGTTCCACGCACATGCATTCAGCATCCAGACGAATATAGACATGTCCTCTGTTGTGGTGGGATATGTGAGCATTCCCCACGATACAACAAGGTGTTGGGACCTGTGCTGTGGGTGACAATACGATGTGGCTGCAGGAACGTAGTTACTCGTCCATGAATGCTAACACAGCTTCCTGGGCAATGTGTTCCAATAGTACATCGTTGTTGGGTTCAAGGTACACCAGGGTGAGCCAATCCATTAACTGGTCCGGGCAGATGTGCTCAGTCCATGCCGTTCCCCACTCCGCAACACAGCCCAATAGGGGAGTGCCTCGATGTGGTCACTGCACATGAGGAGTTGTGCAATCTCCCATGCACAACTACCAGCACATACGCCAAAGATCCATGCATTCCATGCACGGCTATCCCGGTGACACTCTTGTGCATGGGCCAACAGGGGTGCACTGTCAGGTCATAGACCAATTCAGCTACCGTTGCGTTGGATAGGCAAACCTCCATGGGTCACTCGAATGTGCATGATCGACAGTGGAACCAGGGCTGGACGCAGGTGACGTAGGCAAGACCGAAACTCAGACAGAATCTGATTTGCAACACTGCCATTGGCAGGGATCCAAACAGAGGCAGCATTCGTTCACGGTACAGTTCCACGTGACAGGGGTTGTGCATGTGCCCGGGAATGCCTGCCATTGGGTTTGTTGGTCTCGTGGCACCGGCACTCCTCAGACCGGCGGCAGTTCGGTGGACGATATGCCACAGCTCTGGGTAATGAGTTGTATGTGTGTACAACGTTTGGACGTATGGGTAGTTTTTAACCATATGTCAAGGGAATCCCTTGCTGGTGTAGGTCGTGCAGGGACAAGTGTGTGTGGGATGTGGGGATGTTGGTGTTTCATTAGCGCAGTTCATGGTGTGAGTTGTCGGAGGCTGGTATGGTATCTCACACAGGGTGTGCCAGCCGCATTCAGGACCAAGGTCGGGGGTTCAGTTGGCCTTCAGCCTTGTGTGTTGAGACAAAGGAGCTTTCATTCCTAATTTTAGCCTGACTACTGCTTGCATTTCTTAAATGTGATGTGGACTTCGCGCTGACTTTGATGCCAGGCCTGTGATTTGGGGTGCACAAATTTCAAGACACATGCAGCTGTTGGCATGTTTGCATGAGCCAAGGGCCCGATTGGCCTTGTGCTCCTTGTGCAGTCTCTTTCTTTCTCTCTCTCACTGTCCTTTGATTAGTGCCTGACACACCTTCTTATCTTGGATATTGTCTTGCAGGCTGTGAGTCACAGATTGTCCAGGGATGCCTCGCCATGACTCTTCATAAGAGTTGTTTGGAGACAAATTGGAATGTGACATTTTGTTTGGTCTTTCAATGGTGAATGAATGAATCAGGATTTCAGTACTCACATGTATGTTGGTTGTTGCAATTGTGCGACATCAGGCGAGTGCTTTTGTTCATGTTTTCGTGCCGTTGATGGGCAGTGTCTTGGTCCGGGGAAGGTAGGGGTTCCCGGGGTGGGGCCTGGGGGGGTATGGTCCTGGGGGTGGTGGCGGTGAGTGTTGTGGCCCTCTTGGGTGTCCGGCCCGTATGTTCAGTGGCTCCATGGCATCTGTCGTTCTTCAGGTGTGCTCTAAAGTGGGCTCTCTTTTGTGGTGCAGGCTGTGGTCCGACTTTGCACCAGGTCAGAGCAGGTATTAGTTTCCTGCTGCTAATGTGCCTTATCGCATGTTTTGTGGTCTTTTCGCCGATCTGGCTGGACGTTGAAAATGTTGAGGAGTGGTGTTGTTGCGGCTTTTGGCATGGGAACGCCTTCTCTTCATCTCATTAGCGATAGTTGTGGGGGTAATCTGTGGTGATATTTTTTGCGGCTGCTATCGCAGGTAAACTGGTGCTATGGGATGTTAGCACCAGCTTGTGAATGTGGTGATATATTTATCGCAACTTTGGCTGCGATAAAGTGCCAGTAACTCTGCAATAACTCCTTGAGAATGTGTCCCTTAGGGCCTGATGACAAAGTCTGACCGACACCGTTTTGTTGCTGAAACCTGCCGACCATAGGCCGGCAGTTCCGCACCCCTAATTCCAATCAGACCGCATATAGTGTGGTCAGAAACTCCCATTCCTCAATGGAAGCTTGTGCGGCAGGCAGAAATTGCCCGCAGCATAAGCTCCCATTGAGAAATGAGAGTTTGTGAAAATCCCTGCACTGTGTGAGGTACGTGCCACACGGTGCAGGGATTTTCAGGGGGGCACCATAGGTGCCCCTCAGGCCCAGATGCCCGGATGCCCAGAGGCCCAGAGGCCCAGGCCCTGATGCGGAGGACCATGGGGAAGGGGGCCTTGCTAGGGGCCCCCAATATCACATTCCGACAGCCTTTCCATGAAAGGCCGACATGGAAAGTCTGTCGGAAACCGACATCATTAATCTGACAGCAGAAACGCCGTCCTTAAGGGATTATGAGGAGTTTCCGACTGAGCAATGGGCTCCATTAGCCCGTTTGAAGGAGGCGGTCAGTCCCTCCGACTGCAGCCTCTGATCTCACGCATCCTAATGAGTCAGTCGCACCGCAGGAGTAGATGCGGTTCGGACCGCAACCAAAAATCCGATAGTTGCAGTCTGAACCGCATCTTAATCAGACCGACAGTGTCAAATTTTATAATATCTAAAGTAGTTCTCACCATCACATTTTGGATCAGCAGTAGTTCCAAGAAGACATAGTGGAACTGGAGACTTCATACTTTGAAACTACTGCAATTTTGCCGTCAGACTATAGAACAGAAAGAATAGTGGACAAAATGTGCAGATGGTGAAGGCATCAGGTGAAGTAAGTATTATCCTGTAGGATCAAGGATAGAGGAGATACCATCCTGAAATGTAAGCCTCAGGCTGACTGTACCTGTATTGAACCTGCATTCATTTTTGATTTTCAAAACACCTCTAAGCGGAGGTCAGCCCTGCCACCCACCATCATAACATTCATTTTATTGCACTTTAGTTTCATCCAAAGGATGCCCCTTCAATCATGCATGGCTCTCCCTCATCCTGACGAATTCCCAAACTAGAGAGCAAGACCAAGAGCCTGATGACATTAGACTGATGAAACAACATTTCGGGGTAATTGTCTTCATGTAGAAAAGCAAGTTCCACAAATCTTATCATTGTTGTGGAAACAAAGATACTATTTCCAGATTGGAGTCCCAGATCTGGTATATATAGAAAATATGAACAGGTCTTACAATTCCTAAAAGTTTAGGAATTGTCTGAATAAATATTGTGTCCATAAATGAAAGAAACCAAAGGGGAAATGGGTTGCAGTAGAGTTTTTCCTATTCCTACCATGACCTAGAAGGAACGATCAGAAGAAACCGAGGAAAAATGAAAATACCCACACAAGAAAAAGATGAAAAAAACAAGATAAGTAAACAGAAGAGCAGGGGCGGCAATCCAGTGTTGTGGGGATGTGGACTGAAGGCAAAGAGAGAGTAGGAGCGGGAGTACCAGTGTCAACGCAGTGGTGGGTATTTGAGGTGGTTAGGGTAGGGGCAAAGGAAGAGAATTTAAGGACTAAGAGAAGAGGGACATTAGAGGGGAGAACAAAGAAAGACCCCCACCAATGTAAAATGCAAAAAAAATCATGAAGGGGTAGAGTGTTAGTGGTAAGAATATTTAAGGTGAGCAAGTTAGGGATACAGAGGAAGAATCCCACTGGAAAAATGAGAGGCTGGTTCAGGAAGGGTGGGAGAAACAATTAACTTGGGTAAAAGCTAATTAGCTTTCAAATTTTTCACCGAGAACGATGAGTGTCAGGTTCATTTCATCAACCTTCCATGATTTTCAAGGTGACAAATTCATGTAATTACCGGAAGTACCAGTAAGCGAAAGAGCAGAAACACGAAAAAAAAAACAACACCACCTCCAAGTTGTAACCTAAACCGGTGCGGTGATGGTCAACCTATTTGGTAAGAATTGGCAGACAGAGTGCGTCTAAGGGCAAATCCCTTTTAGGACGTAATCCCTCACTCACCAATGGTGACATGCTTCATCATAGGGACTCTCCTCCCAAAGGAAAATCCTAGTTCCTTTGGGGGCTACAACCCCCTCACTGTGAGGGAGGAGCTCAGGGATGTTTTGTTTAAAGTGTCAGAGGATCGACTAAATCCACATATGATGAGCCAAGATGTATGAGTGAGGACGCAGCGCAAACAATATAGGAAAATTGGTGAATATGTGAAAACAAGTGATAGTTAAAACTGGCTAGGAGGCATCAAAAATATGCTTTAATCAGGAAATGCCCACTGTCAGGATTAAAAAAGCAGTGAATACACCTACGGTATGGATTTAAACCGCTATGGTGTAAATTTAGATGGTCAACATGTTTCAGCCCTAGAAGACCCAAACTGGATCAGGCTTTCGTCAGACCTCCGGCAGCAGGCTCTCTGGGTCCAGTGGTACCGACGGATAGAGCGGTGCTGCCTTCCTGAGCGGTTGCCAGGTTGAGGTGAGGTCCTGTACCCTACTTTGGCGGGTATCAGCAGGTGTTATGAGAGGCCATTGACAGTGTTCTGGCCCCATATCCTTTTCAGTTTCTTTCACTTCACTTCACTTTTTGCAGTAGCTTGTTTTGTAAGGTCCTGACGAAAGCCTGATCCAGTTTGGGTCTTCTAGGGCTGAAACATGTTGACCATCAGAATTTACACCACGGGCAAAAACACTGATGCTTCAAGCTCAAGGCCGAAAATAAGATCCATGCCATATTTCAATGTTTTCCTGACCCAAAAAGAAATGGTTGATTTCAAGCTCATCATCATACTTAAGAGAATAAATCTATATGTGAAGTTAATTAATTTCACTGTGAATACTTGCTTATTATTTCAGTGACAGTCTGGTTATTTAGCAAAAATATATATCTATGTTTGCGATAAAATTATGACCTGACATATGGCATCACTCATGACATGTTCTATGGATGGAACCAAGGTAATAATGATTTATAACATCACTGATGACATCTCAAATTACATCATTGATAACCTCATATGATGCCTTTCTACAGTACCAAGTGTGCATACAAGAGCGTATTCAAAGATCATCTACTCCTTTCTATTGATAACGATCCAGCAAAAGTCATGCGGGATCGTAACTTTTTTCATTAAAATAGGAATTAACCATCTGCTCATCACAGTAATTATCTCTTGCACACTTGCTCTAAAGAACAATAACCATAATAGGCATTCCTACTAAATGAATGCATTCAACACCTTTCGACTATTCGCAATCCCACAAGAGTCCTGCAAGATCATAAAAATTAGTTAAAAACAATATACATTTATTTTCTTCACAGTAGTTATCCCTTAGAGACTTCCTCTTTAAACTATGGTGACAGGATGCCTTTCTTTTGCCACAATATATAGCTGTTTTATTTAATTTCCACAACACCTCAAAATGTTCACAGTAAGCAGTAATGGCAGCCATTTTATTTTTAGCAATCTAATAGCCACACAATCGGAGCACTCACACTTGCGAGACTCGTGGGACCCTCTTGCCTCCACCAGAGCATGAAGGCTCATGGGAATAATGGGCCTCTTGGTCAATCAGAGGACTCCATTTTTTATTTTGCCCTTGTCAGGATCCAAAGAAACCAAGACTATCCAATGTGTGCCATAGAACATCAAATCCTTACTGATGGAATAAGAATCACTCTTGCAGACAAACATGGCACAAGTGGAATTCCATAATGGCTGCTCGAGCCTTCTATCAAGGATGTGGTCTAGTTGCTCACTTCAGAAGCAGAGCTCAGAACACCATGTGAAGGGCGCGCCTTCAAGGAAAAGTGCCCTTCTCTGAAGTAAATTGTCGAGCAGACACTTTAATTTTTGAGGCCGTTGTTTAGTTAGGTAGCTCACGTCACATTAGTTTTCAGAAGGCTTTGTGGAGTTAGTTTCCGTCTGCTACCTGTTGGGTCCTGGAATATCCTTTTCCTGTCAGTGAGCTCTAGTATTCCTGGACAGAGTCCGTGCAGTATTAAGGGGCATATTAACAAGGGCTTTATCTCCGCTTTTTTGGCTTTAAAAGCCAAAGAAGCGGAGATAAAAATATCGCCCTATCAACAACAGGGTGCTAACATGCAAAATCGCATGTTAGCACCCTTTTTCACTACGCTTCCCTTTGCATCTCTAATGAGATGTAAAGTGGGCTTTCCAGAGTAAAATAATAGGAGAAATGTCGCTAAGCGACATTTCTCCTATTATCAAGCTTCACGCTAACCCAGTTAGAGACAAAAAAAGCAGCGCTAACCACGGTTAACGCTGCTTTTTTACGTCTGCTAATTTTCAGATTTAGCCATGTAATCCAATGGGAGGTGGATTACATGGCTAAGTCCACCATGGGCTATCAACAAGGATATCCCTATCCTTCTAGTTTTATCGCTGCATTACCAGCGATAACCTCCCAAAATGCCGCTATCTGGATATTTTATTGCCTAGGTGGTTAGCGTTGTTAATAACGCGATAACCATGCGATATTATCCCGCAATCGCGGGCGTTAAAAAAATTAACGCTAAGCGCCCTTAGCGTTAATTTTCCCTGTTCCTTGTTTTTTTTTTTTACTTTTTTTTATTGGCATTTAAAGGTTACAGTGACAAAGTACATTTGTATACAGAAAAATTGGATTGTACTGCACTCTATTTACCAAATGATACAACTTTAGTCGTACTCTGAGTAGTCCATTGTTCAGGCAACCGTGGGGCGCCAAGATCAGTGATTGCCATTTAAAACCGGGGTACCAAACTGGGAAGGGAGGTGTGGAATTCTGGGTACTGTTGTCGGATAATGGTTTGGAGTGATGCATGTAGATTGAACAGAGCAGTTGTACATTATTCGGGAGCGTGGGGAATAGCTAGACTGAGGCATTCTGACATCTGGCCGACAGGTGCGGTGTGAGGTATAGTACTATGCACTAGTGATTCTGCAGAGACGTCATGTGTGGAGATCTGGAGTGTGTACCGGGAGGCTGGTCTGACGATTGCAGGGTTACGGGTACGTCTGTGCCTTGATCTGAGTCATCGGGGGGCGGGGACTGTTTAAATTGGTGCAATAATAGGGCCAACTCCATGGAGGTAGGAAGTTTGCGTAACCCTTTCACTTCCTCCTCACGCAGTGTTTCCTCCTCTGCTGCCACCCATTTGTGTACCGCTCCCACCCATGCCGCAATTGGGGGGCCTGAGGGGGATCGCTAGTGCATAGCTATGCCGCGTTTGGCTAGTAAAATGGCCAATGAGGCAAACCTAATGGGCACTTTGTATTGCTTTTGTTTTTGGAAAGTACCCAGTGCACAGGATTCCCAGGTGGTCAAATGTGCGAGCCCGGTGAGCTCTCCAAGTGATTTGTGAATATAGTGCCAGTATGCTCGTATAAGAGGGCAGCTCCAGAACATATGATAAAAATCTGCTTCCAGTGAGTGGCATCTGGGGCATGGAAATTGAGTGTGAGGATAGAATCTATGGAGGCGGGCCGGCGTCAGGTATGCCCTGTGTAAGATATAGAATTGTATGTTTTTAAAACGCTTGTTTCTGGATACTTTCTTGGGGAATTCTAGAGCCCTCTCCCATTCTTTTTCATGTAGGGGGCGTCCTATTTCCTCCTCCCAAGTGGTCCGTAGAGGCTCTAGGGGTCTATATGCAAGCTCCCTTATGGCTTTATAGAGCCATGTGGTGAGGTGTCGTCCCGCCCCCATATATAGGATTGTGTGGATGACCGGGTGTGTGGGTGGTTCTCCTGTTGATAAATCATGATATCGACGATAACTCTCAAGTAGTTGGCGATGAAGTAAAAACTGGCCAGGGGGGAGATCATGATCGTCTATGAGGCTTTGGAATGACCTTAGTTATCCATCCTCAAACAGTGACTCTGCTTCGGTAATACCGCAGGCCATCCATGTGTGTAGCATGTTGGGTGTGTAATAGTGTTCGTGCTTGGGCCACCCAACCAGTGGTAGCAACCGTGAGTACGGGGGCTTCCCCAGTGATATGCGGTGTATTCTTTGCATGCACTTGCGGGCCATCGCTACTTGTAGGGGGTAGGTCCGTCTTGGTGAGGTGCCTGGCACCAATAGGCGGCATAGTTCTGGGATGGGTATCCGGTTGGTTACAGTGTACGTCTCGCCTAAGTGTCTACCTGCCGTCCAGTAGGATAACCACTGCAGTTGTGCCACCAGAAAATATGATTCGAAGGATGGGGCACCTAACCCTCCTTGCGTAGTGGGTAGTTTTAGCTTTGCCAGTGCTATCCTGCGCCTACCCTTACCCCATATGAGTGAGCCTAGGAGTATGTCTAGGTCTCTGAAAAAGGTCCTGGGCGGGATCACCGGCAGATTCGTGAAATGGTACAGGAGCCTCGGGACTATTATCATTTTGGCGAGAGCCACCCGGCCGATTGGGGCTAGCGGGAGATTCCGCCAAAATCCAACCGCCATCCTGATTCCAGCCAGCGCCCTACGGTGTTTGCCCTCAAAGATGTTGTCTGGGGAGGGATAGAGTCGGACCCCGAGGTATCGGGGGGCCTCTGCAGACCAGGCCACCTGCCGGTCCCCTATCCAGATGTCCCAGGGGGAAAAATTCGGATGTAATGGGTATACCGTAGATTTATCCCAGTTCACTCGCAGCCCTGAGACGCCCGCAAAATCTGTGAGCCTCACCCAAATGGGTGTGAGGTCTGCAGTGATGTCACGAACGTACAGAAGAAGGTCGTCGGCGTACATAGATACACTGTGTACGGCGTCCGCTATGGGAATGCCCCAGTGTTGTCCCTCCTGGCGCAGCCGTACAGCCAAAGGTTCCACCGCGAGGGCGATGAGCAGAGGCGAAAGTGGGCAGCCCTGCCTCATGCCCCTGTGCACCTCGAAGTCCGGCGAGATGTACCGCCCGATGCGAACGCATGAGGTGAGTTTGGTGTATAGGAGCCGTGTGTACGTCAAAAGGGTAGGACCCAGTCCCACTCGTTGTAGGACCGATAACAGGAACTGCCACTTAAGGGTATCGAAGGCCTTCTCCAGGTCAAGGATGAGGCAGGCCGCACGAGGATATGCGTCACCGACTTGATCCTGAACATGAAATAGCCGACGCATATTTTGGGACGTGTTCCTGCCCGAGACGAAACCGCATTGGTCCGGGTGCACCAGCGAACGTATGTATTTGTGAGTACCTGTCCACCAGTATCTTTCCCAGAATCAGGAGCGTGATGGGACGGTAGGAGGCCATTTGCTGAGGGGCACAGTGTGGTTTCAGGAAAGTCACAACAACAGACTCCCAAAGGGATCTTGGCAATTCTCCCGCCTCCAGTGCAGCCGCATACATTGTCAACAATCGGGGGACCAATAAAGGGGAGAAGGTGGCATAATATTCTAGAGGGAATCCATCGAGTCCCGGGGCCTTGTTACGGGTTATGGCACGTAGGGCTTGAACGATGTCAGTAGAGTGTATCGTCGCATCCGATCAAGTATGCCCTTCTCGGTCGGTCCAGGATTATGATAAACCACCGAATAATATTGGAGAAAGACTGCAAGGATCTCATCCTGGGACCGCACAAGATTTCCAAGGGGGTCCAATATTTCCGTTATGAGCCGCACGTCGGTGTCCTGTTTGGCTATCCATGCCAGCAGTGTACCGGCTTTATCCCGTTCTTTATGCATCCGAGTCGCATACGTTCTAAAATTATAACGCCGGAGGTCAGCGCAGGCTGCTTGGTATTCTGTCTTGGCGTTCGCCACTAACGTCGCCGTTTCAACTGAGGTATCGTTCCATTTAGTGGCAGTAGCGAGCTGTTGTTCAGATTTAATGAGAGCCTGTTCTAACGTCCGTTTCATCCCAGCCCGTTGTTTAATGCATTCTCCCCGGGTCACTACTTTGAAAGCGTCCCACTCCACTAATGTCGAGGACGCCGTCCCTGTCTTATTGGCGAAGTAGTCCCGAATACTTTGCCCCTGTACGTGCTTGAAGGCTTGATCTGTGAGGCAGTCCTGTGGAAGGCGCCAGGTAGGGACTGGGGGTCTCCAGTTGAGTCGCCGGATATGGGCGTCATGGTCTGAGATAATCCTACCTAGGTAATCCTAGTGGCAGATTATGGATAATATCGTCGTCGAACATAGGAATCTATCTAAACGGACCCGCAGATTATGTGGGATAGGGTGGAAGGAATACAGTCGTGCCTGTGGATTTCACCGTCTCCAAGCGTCTGTGAGTGCCAATTGTGTGACCCAAGCCTTAAACCGTTCAGTTTGCCTATATGAGGAGGAATTTGTCATTGGGGGTGGGACCGGTCCAAAATGGGGTCCAATATGCAGTTGTAATCCCCTCCCAGGATCCATGGAATGGGGGAAAAATTGGGCCAGAACCTTTGTAAGGCGGTCCCAGAATTAGTCCTGCTCGATGGTCGGGGCGTATATGGTAACCAGTAATACTGACTGCCCATCCAGGAGTCCCTCCAGCAGGGCATATATACCTTCCTTGTCTACCGCCTGCTGGGTTTCCTGAAATGGGGTGCCGGGACGGACCCAAATTAGTGCCCCGCGAGCGTATGCCGAATATGACGTGGCGCAAATGGTGCCGTGCCATTTAGTCTGTAGTTTGCCTATCTCAGCTGTGGTAAGGTGCGTCTCCTGTAGACAAGCGATCAGTGCATTATGGTGCTTTACATAGGAATATATAGTGTAACGTTTGCTCGGCGTGTGAAGGCCCCTGACGTTGAGCGAGAGGATATTGATGTCAGTGTTCTGCATTGTCATAGCCATGTATGAACGGTATCTCGCACTTACGTGGCAAGTGTCTGCCAGAGCGTAGTGACCAGTGACTCCCGAGTAGCATGAAGCCCCTATGTGATGTATGCTGTGGCCTGTGCATACAGTTTGGATACCCTGTTATGTAGAATTCCGTGGGGGGATGGGGCGCTTCTGAACAGGGGTGATAAACAGTGGGGTCGGGAAACAGTCCCAATCCAGAGGACCCATCGTTGGTGACGATGCGTCCAAACCGGCTCCCTCGAAAGAAAAAAGGGAGGGAGTACAACATTATATAATGCAATGGGGGTGGTCGTGCATACGTGCTGGGCTAGGCGCTGATCGGGCCTTAGTAGGATTATTGTGCGTCGCCTGAGGTGTGTCAGGACATGTCAATGTGGTATGGGCTCGCCGGGCAAGCCTGGGTGTAGCAAGCCTGTGCTGTGTTCTCCGTAGGACCATCTCATGACGAGAGAATGCGCGATTGACCATCCAGTATGGCATCCGCTGTCTGGGGGGTGACTAGAGGAGGCTTGTTTGAGTCCGCTCCTGAGAGTGTTCCATCACTGTCGTCTTCTCCCTCCGATGAGGCCGGTCTATGTCTTCCGTGAGAGGAGAGGCCTGCAGGTCGATCACCGCCTGCAATGCCTCCCGTCGTTTCTTCATTATTTGCTCTAGGTCCGGAGAATCCTGTGTGCCGGCAACTTTGTTTGTCCCGCCACCGTTCTGCTTCGCGGTGTGTCTTCTGGAGCGTGGGACTTTGAAAAAGGATCCTCGTGCTGCCTCTGCTTTGGGCTGCTGCACGCAGTGTTGTTCCGCTCATTCGTGTGCTTCTTCGGCATTTGCGAAAAAAATTGCGGAGCCATTATGGAGAACCCTGAGGCGGGCTGGGAAGAGCAGAGAGTATTGGATGTTGTTCGCTCGTAAGTGCCGCTTTACCCCCAGAAACGAAGACCTTTTTTGCTGCACCGCTCGCTCATAATCAGGGAAAATCATTATCTGTTTATTGTCCACCCGTAGGGGGGCCGCTTGTCTGGCTGCTCGTAGCACCGCATCCCGGTCCCGGAAGTGTAGGAACTTCGCCAGCAACGGCCTGGGAGCGGATCCCGGCGGCGGTTTGCGGGCTGGTATTCTGTGGGCGCGTTCGATGGAAAAGAATGCCTTGTGGTCGGCCACGGGGGTGAAAGATTTCACCCAGGCTTCCAGGTACTCCAGCGGTCGTGCTCCTTCAAGTCCGTCCGGAAGACCTAGCACGCGGATGTTGCAGCGCCTCAAGCGCCCCTCTAAATCGTCCGCGCGTTCCTCCACGGCGGATAGGCGACCCAGGACTTCCTGCAGCGACTTCTGATGCGCCTTAACAGTGGGCTGCATGTCGGCCAGTGTCTTCTCGCCGTCCCTCACTTTGTCTGCCAGTTTGCGGTGGTCGTCTTGGATAAGGCTGATATCTGTAGCAAGGGTGCCAAGTCGTTCCTCCATGGATAGCCGAGAAAGTTCAATGGTGGTTAAGACCTTGTCCAGATTGGCCGAGATCGACATGTCGGGTGGGGGCGACGTAGTTGTGACCCATGCCTGGGTCTTTGGCATGTTCTCCGGGGCAGTCTCAGGGACTGTGGTGTGTTGTGTCGCTCTTGGTTTCCCCATTGTGGTGGCCGAGAAGGTGGTGCCACCTGTGTGTATGTGCCAATGTTGGGTTGAATAGCCCTGCCGGAGAAAGGGTGTCTTCGTGGCAAAAGGAGGAGCTCACTCACTCACTCAGTGGTCTTCCGGAAGTGCTGGGGTGGACCCTCGTTCTGCACCTCGACGGTGAGATTCCCTCTCCGCTGCAGCGGGGGAGAGGTGGGCACCACAGGGACCGGTGTGGCGCAGCCCGCGTGTCGTCGCGGGGAAAAAGGTCCCAACGGTCGCTTCCCAGGGGCTTAAGGTTAGGATGTGTAGGAGTGCAGGGCTGCGTCTTCAGGGCCCGGTGGCCACCAACACGGGTGTGTTATGTTCTAGCTGCCGATAAATGGATGAATCCCCCTGCAGGGCCACCGGTGGCCTAGTTGCCTGGTTGTGTGCCTCAGCAATGCTCCGGCAGAGAGGTCAAGGTCGAAAAAGTCAGGGCCGTGGGGCCGCCATTTTAAGGTCAGGCAACCGCTATCGTGAGTACATGGGGGGTTCTCTGTGCTTGTGTCCCTGAACACGCTCAAGCCGCCTCTCACCTCCGTCCCGATGATGTTGCACGCCTTCAGGATTCTGTGGAGGCGCCGATGTAGCTCCTTCGACTGTTCCCCACCTCGGGCGCCATGTTGAGGTCAGGCGGCGATTACCTAATGGAGGCAATTTCGTGCTTCACCGCCTTGTCTGCCAGCGCCACAACCTCGCTCAATCGGCGAAGTCCCAGGGCTATGTAGCTGCGGAGCAGAGGCTATGGCAGCCCAGGCGGCAGCTGTCCTCGACCGCCGTCGTCGCAGTTCGTCTCTGTGTGGGGTGTCTAGAGGCTCGCGGGAAGTAGCTGCGGCGTCATAGGGTCCCGGCACCGCCACTGTGGCTGCGTTTGTGTGGCTATGCGCCCCCCTTAATGCAGGGCACGGGGTGCTGGTCCGGGCTCATGGGGTCCGCGCTCGCGCTCTGGCGGGCACTATCTTGCCGCCGAAACCCACACCCACCACTTCTCGCCGTTCCGCTGTCGGGAGGGCACCCAGGTGTAACTTCGTCGCACCTCCTAGCGCTGCATGCGCTCCGGCACCGACTGGTGTCTGCGTGGGTCGGGCGACTATAAAAAACGGCTAGTCTGGGGGCCCGATCGCGGAGCCTCAGCAGGTCCTGTCCACCATTGTGGGCTGCTTGGCCACCTTTCCCTGTTCCTTGTTAATATGCCCCTAAGCTTTTCCGTGCATGACCACAAATAAGGAAAATAAACAGAGTTAGAGGTGTATATTTGAAAAAAACAGAACACGGAGAAGTGTTCCCTCTATCCAGGGTGCACAGTATGTGTCATTGTAGCTGAGTCATTACAGAAATGGAAGACAGCCAACAAAACGAAAGGTGTTTTGAAGAATCGAAACAGCCAAGATTTTTAAGTCTCAAGTAGAAGTCTTCACACCTTAGAAATTTCCCAGCTGTCTCTCTACGATTCCCCTGTGTCTCTGAGGGCTTCTTAAAAGAAAAAGACAAGCTAAGTGACTAATTTTAGAGAGTGTTGTTTTTTTAACTCTTACCTAGGTTTAATTTTATATACACTTCAGTAAGACATTCCCCCCTACCAAATTTATACAAAAAAGAACTACTCACCTTCTTCCTGACTTCTCCATATCTGTTGTTAAACAAAGAACGAGATTATATTTGTAACATTCCTTTTTCAAATAAGACATAAAGAGAGAGTTCCTCTAGCTGTTCTCTATGAGAAGTAACATCTACACTTCAGCCATAAGAAGAGAAACTCTGGGTTGCAGGATATGTAGAACAGAATAGAGAAATATAAAATAATTGGGAGCTCAATAAAGAAAAAGAAGGCTATCAGGTTAATAATTGTTTGCGTTTTTTCTTAGTTTCATCAAACTTCCATACCTACTAAATCATTAAGAACAAGTGAAGAGTATATATAGAGAGAACGAGAAATACCTGGATTCCAAAGCAGCCTCTTCTTTCTTATTTATTATTTTGACCCAATCCCCTTTCCCCCTCTGGAGTCTTCTAGATACTCTGTTTATATCAGGTTTCTGGAGGGTTCCGGGAGAGGAATCGGGAGAAAAGCAATGTTCTGTTCCTGTGCAAGTTAAAGGTGAGAGTACCAGATCTGACAGCCCTATCGTGGGACTCCCGCGGGACTCTCGCAAGTCCAACTGCCAAAATATACAATTATTTTTTACCCTTAATATCTAAAAAAACTGCTCAATGCATTTACATCAAATCACAGAAAGCACTATGTGTAGACCAAGATCCCTGATGAATTTGGTGCAATTTCATTCAGCCGTTTTTGCTGTGGACGTGTCTAAAGAAGTCTATTGAAAATGTATGGAGATTTTATGTTTTGGGACCCCTCTTTTTTTCTTTGCCATCACTTCACGGATCACCCCAAAACTTTCCAGGAAGGAGCTGAAGTGGAAAAATCTTTCTTTGTGAAAGTGTCATGAAGATTCATCAAAAGGGTCCAAAGTTATTAGCACACCAAAAAACGAGCTTTGTTTAAGAAAAAGCAATCCTAACTACAACTACCTCTCAAGACAGACAAACTCTCTGGAGTCCTTTATTGAAGGCAAACAGCATTTCACATTGAAAGTATTTTTCTTTGCCTTATGCCTTTCTTTGCCTTTGCATTACGCATTTCAAACCTTGTGGTTCTTGTTCACAGGCATACATGAATGGATAAGGCAGCACTACTTTGGGAGAAAGAATACACTGGAGTAGCCCACCAGAGGGCAATCAATTAATTAGCATGCAGAGGAGAATGAAGTGCTGAGTGCTACCTGGTCCATTCAGGTATGCCTGTGAACACGAACTGCAAGGTTTGAAACGCGTAAGGCAAAGAAAAATAATTTCAATGTGAAATGCAGTTTGCCTTCAATAAAGGACTCTGGAAAGTTTGTCTGCCTTGAGAGTGCATCTTTGACAAAGGGCAACTTTTGGATGATTTTTTACGGCAGTCCTGCCATGAAGATTGCACCGCCACTAGAAAACAAAGTGGAACCGGAGGTTCTGAATTCCTCAAAGCTTCACAACGGTTCGTCAGATTAATGGACATTCAAACTGTAAGTTGCATTGCGAGGCCCACTGGAGGGCTAAAAATATAATTGATTATTGGAATGCTTTTGGTGCACACCCACTGGAGGGCAAAAATTAACATTAAGGCACTACGAGTTCCAGAATGCTTTGGGAGAACGAACACACTGGAGTAGCCCATCAGAGGGCAATCAATTAATTAGCACGCAGAGGAGAATTAAGTGCTGAGTGCTGCCTGATCCATTTATGTATGGCAGTGAACAAGAACCGCAAGGTTTGAAACGCGTAAGGCAAGAAAAATTATTTCAATGTGAAATGCAGTTTGCTTTCAATAAAGGACTCTCGAGAGTTTGTGTGCCTTGAGAGTGCATCTTTGACAAAGGGCACGTTTGGGAAAACATGATAGAAATGGCTTATGCCCAAATGGTCCATTTAATTTACTTGTAAGTGCTTAGTAAAGTAGTACTACATTTGTCTAAGGCCTCTAAATTAAATGCTAGTAGTGGGCATGCAGCACTCATTGTGCCTCCCACTTAAGTAGCCCTTTATACATGTCTCAGGCCTGCTATTGCAGCCTGTGTGTACAATTTGTAAACTGCCATTCCGATTCTGCAACATAAACCTTTTGCCAGGCTCAAACCTTCCTTTTTTATATATATATAACATGATGTGTAAGGTGACATGATGCAGCCTATCAGCAGAGGATTGTGTTCTTTCCTTCACATGTACAATCTTAACAAGTTAGTGCATGTGCTGAAAATAGTGCATCAGGAATCAGAACACAGCCTTTTGGGGGCTTTCAAGGTTCCCCTCAAACAACAGGGTGTAGGAGGGGCATGTAACGACACTTATAGGGCAACTCCTGCAGTACTGTTAGTGTTTTTGCTGGCACCCTTCAGACCTACCTTTTGAGATAAGCCACCTACTACTGGGCACTCTTATGTCAGCAGCCCACTTTAGGGGAGTTTATATCAATCAACCAATCAAACATTTAGGGTTTGAAAAGTGTGGCTCCACACCGTGAGGGTCTCAAGGAACTGTGGCGGGAGGGTGAAGCGGATCAGACTAAGATCTGAGCCTCATATTGAGGTCCTTCCTGAATTGAGTCAGCGAGAGTGATTTCCTACGGTGGATGGGCAGGGTATTCCATGTCATGGAGTTGAGGTAGGAGAAAAATATTCCTCCAGTTCTGTTCTTGCGGATTTGTGGGATAGTTGCTAGGGAAAGATGGATGGAGCGGAGGGGTCTGTTGGGTATGTGGAAAATGAGGAGGTGATTCAGGCATGTGGGTCTGGCATTGTGAAGGGCCTTGTATGTGTGGGTGAGGAGTTTGAAGGTTATTCTTCTATCGACTGGGAGCCAGTGGAGGTTGCAGAGGTGCTGAGTGATGTGGCTGTGACAGGGGATGTTGAGGATAAGTCTTGCTGTGGTTTTCTGGACATTCTGGAGGCTTTGGAGGAATTTCTGGGTGACACCGGCATAGAGGGCATTGCCATAGTCGAGTCTGCTGCTGATGTGGGCATGGGTGACTGTCTTCCTGGATTTGGTGGGGATCCATCTGAAGGTCTTTCGAAGCAGGTGAGGAGACAATGTTTATCTGGTGGTCCATTGTGAGTGAGGAATCCAGTATGATGCTGAGGTTTCATGCGTTGTTCGTGCGGGTAGGGGGACTTCTAAGTGGAGGGGGAGGCTCCCAGGAAAAGGACTTCTGTCTAGTCTGAGTTGAGCTTCAGGTGGCTGTCCTTCATCCAGGTGTCAATGGCTTTAATTCCTTCGTGGAAACTGTTCCTTGTGACAGTGGGTTCTTTGGTGAAGGAGAGGATCAGCTGGGTGTCGTCAGCGTAGGAGATGATGTTGAGCCCGTGGTTCCTGATGATGGCTGCGAGGGGGGCCATGTAGATGTCGAAGAGGGTAGGGCTGAGGGAGGAGCCCTGGGGTACTCCGCCTGCTGATCTCTGTCAGTTTCAAGAGGTTTGGTGGGAGTCTAACCCGTTGTGCTCTGCTGGTGAGAAAGGAGTGGATCCAGTTGAGGGTGTCGGATACCAGCGTCATCGATTCTTGTGGCTAGGGTGCGGTGGGAGATGGTGTCAAAGGTTGCCAAGAGGTCCAGGAGGACGAGGGCTGCGGTTTTGACCTGGTCATGTAGGGAGTGGATGTGATCGTGGCGGCAAGGAGGGTGGTCTCAGTGCTATGATTGCTTCGGAATCCAGATTGGAAGATATCCAGGACGTGGTCGGTTTAGATAAAGTTGGCAAGATGGGCGTTGATGGCTTTTTCGATGACTTTGGCAGGGAAAGGGGGAAGGGAATTAGGACTGAAGTTCTTGAGGTCCGTCGGGTCTGCAGAGGGTTTCTTCAGGAGGGGGTTGATCCCGGCGTGTGTCCAGTCATTGGAGAAGGTGGAGGTGTCAAGGGAACAGTTGATGGTTTAGCATAGCTCAGGTGCGATGGCAGAGGTGGCCCTGTGGAAGATGCGGTGCGGTCAGGGGTCAGAAGGTGCTCCAGAGTGTATGCTTTTCATGGTCTTTATAGTGTCATCCACGATGAGTGGGGACCAACTGTGCAAAGTTGGTCGGGGGGTCGGCATCAGTTGTGGTGGTTGCTGGCATGGTGGGATGGCCCTAGGTGTCGAAGTTGTCATAGATAGTATTGATCTTGTTGAAGAAGAAGATGCTGAGTCTGTTGCAATGTCTTGGGAGGGCGGTCTCGCAGTTGAATTTGGTGCTGCTGAAGAGTTCTTTGCTATTGTATATGTTGTTGGTGATTCTGTCATGGAGGGCTTTCTTCCTTGTGGTTCTGAGGAGGTGGTGGTGTGCGGTGGTGGCCGCTTTAAAGGTGGCGTGGCATCCGGGGTTTTGTTGTTGCTCCATGTCTTCTTGAGACGTCTACAAGTGCGTCTGGACTCTTGAAGCGCAAGGTGAACCAGCTTACTTTCTTGACCTGTTATTTTCCAGTGGCTTTCTTGAAGGGGCAAGGGTGTTGGGGCAAGTTGAGATCCATTGGTGGAGGTTGCTTGCTGTGGTGTTGATGTCTGCGAATGTCGGTGGTAATGTGTCATTAAGGAAGGTGGTGATTTGACCTTCTGTGACTCTGTTCCAGCTTCTGCGGGGTAAATGATGGGCATACCAGTGTGTGGTCGGTTTGTTGAAAGAGAAGTGGATTCAGTGGTCGTGGGTCCAGAGAAGTTCGGTGGTGTGGCTGTAGGAGATGCTGTTTCCTGTGGCGAAGACAGGGTCAAGTGTGTATCCTGCCGTGCATGTGGGAGAGCTAACTAGCTGTTTAAGTCCTACATTGGCGATGTTCTTATGGAGGGAGGAGGTGTCTGGCGCTGAGCTGGAGTTCGTCCAGGTTTCTGTCAGGAAGGCGATGTCTGGCGAGGCAGCATTGAGGAGGTCCCAGATCTCTGTGGCGTGTTTGTGGAGGGATTGTACGTTGAGGAGGATGCACTTGAGAGGCTTGGGTGCGGTGAGGGTCGGTAGGTTAGGAGAGGGAGGTAGTATGGAGGTGGGTGAAAGTGAGGCGGCAGTAATGGCAGGAGAGTGGGTCGTGGGTGTTGGTCGGCATTGAGAACTGGCAGTTCTTGTTGCATACGGATTTGAGGTCGTGGAGAATGCTGGAATCGTAGCAGTGGCAGATCGGAGGACCAGGGTCCCTGGCGCTGGGCGCAGTTGGATCGCGGACAGGAGCTGACGGGCTTGCAGAATTTTCTGCTATACCAAAATTCATCAACAGCAAAGTGCATGGGCACTTGTCTAGGTATAACTTTGTTATTTAACCCCTGGTGTACAGCGGTGGAGGGAATCAAACAGGTGCCGAAAAAATCTCCAGCTTCATTTGCAATTTCCTCATGCTAAGCCTGATAAGTCCCAGTGGAATGCAGTGTGTTGACAGCCAATACGCAGTTTGAGGACAAACTGATATATATCAGTCGGCAACTCATGTATACTGCCTGTTTATCTGGAATCAGGTGTATTGTACTTAAGTAAAGTAAAATATGCTATTTGAATCCATGTTCACTGGGTAAACAGACATAATATTGAATAAAAAATATCGCCAGGACAGAATATCGAGTTTTTAATATAGAATGGACAGAATATCAAATTGCCAAAATATAGTGGTGAAGAATATCAAAAATCAGTTAAGAAATATTGATTTAAATAATATAGAAGTAAGTAATATCGACAGTCATAATATAGGTGCCGATTCCGATCCTGTTAAACCCGGGTACGAACCGTCGGACGAAGCGTTTTCTCCGTCCGACTCGTACCCGGGAAAACACCTTACAAACCCGCAAGTACGATTCGTACAGAAACACCATTTCCGTACGAATCGTAAAAAAACACCGACCGGCTAAAAGATAACCACAAATCGGATCCGGGACACCGTGTACGCGACATTTGCACGGAGTCAGGCAGCGTTTTACGGATCAGCAAGTACGATTCGTACCCACAGCACTTCGCACGGCAAAAATTTAACGGGACCCAAAAGTGCCGGAAAAGCTAAGTACGCCGCGATGCATGACGAAAAGGGGGCCCGGTATGCACCGTACCCCCATCCCTACACGTCCGCACCGTACCCACAGCCCCCCCATGTACGCACCGTACCCCCAGCCCCCCCGTATGGACGGTGCGTACCCCCACCCCTGTAGGTAGGGAGTGTACCCACACCCCCGTAGGTACGGAGCGTACCCCCACCCCTGTAGGTACGGAGCGAACCCCCACCCCCGTAGTTACGGAGCGTACCCACACCCCTGTAGGTATGGTGCGGACCCCCAGCGCTACGCGCTGGGGGTCCGCTCCGTACTTACGGGGTTGTGGGTCCGCACCGTACCTACGGGGGTGGGGTGGGGGTACGGCATGTACATGGGGGGGCTGGGGGTACGGTGCATGCGTGGGGGGGCTGGGGGTACGGCGCATACTTGGGGGGGTGGGCTGGGGGGGGGTGTTCAGCGCGTATGTGGGCACATGTTTGGATGTCTCCATGGTTGCCATGGGAGTTCGCTCAGTACGGTGTTTTTTCCATATGGTTGTGCATTCGGACGGACGGGACGGATCGTACTTGCGCGCTCGGACTTCAGTTTACCGATTCGTACGTAAAACTGTCCGGGGACGTGTCGGACACTTTTTCCAACCCGAGGACGTGTCGGGGAATTTTCCCAATGCGATTTGTTTGGATTTTTTAACATACAAATCGTACTTGCCAGTTTGTACGGGACTTGTACAATTCGTACGTAAAAGAATCCGGATACGATTCGTACAGGGAATATTTTTAACGGATCGGAATCGGCACCATAGTTGTTAAAAATATCTACTTTTTTATAGTGTTTTAAGTGTTAGTATATGTGTTAAAAGTATGTATTAATTTTGGAATGTATGTTTGAATATTTTTAAAGTAATGAATTTTATGTTATTTAATTTTTGTGTAATTTAATTTAATTCCGTAGCGGGTTGTGGGTTTATAGGGGATTAGGGTGGGAAGTAATTTAATTATAGTACATGAAATAATAATTTTTAGGAATTATTAATTATTTTTAATTTAATTTTGCGTTTTACTTCTGTAGCGGGTTGTGGGTTTATAGGGGAATAGGGTGGGAAGTAATTTAATTGTTATTAGGTAATTATTAATTGGTATTGAAAATGAATTGGTTGTTGATTAATTATTAATTGGTAAATAATTTGTATTAATTGGTAATTAATTTGTATTAATTGTGTAATACTTTTTTTTGTATTAATAATGTATTTATTTTTAATAAAATATTAAATTATTATTTTCCATAATATTGCACTCACTGGAGTGGGAATAGTAATTTTTACCCCTACGCTATCCAACGCTTTCCCTACTATTGCACTCACTGGAGTGGGAATAATAATTTTTACCCCTACGGTATCCAACGCTTACCCTACAGTTGCACTCACTGGAGTGGGAATAGTACATTTTACCCTCCCGCTATCCAACGCTTTCCCTACTGTTGCACTCTCTGGAGTGGGAATAATAATTTTTACCCCTACGCTATCCAACGCTTTCCCTACTGTTGCACTCTTTGGAGTGGGAATAGTAATTTTTACCCCTATGCCATCTGACGTTTTCCCTACTGTTGCACTCACTGGAGTGGGAATAGTAAATTTTGCCCTCCCGCTATCCAACGCTTTCCCTACTGTTGCACTCTCTGGAGTGGGAATAGTAATTTTTAGCCCTATTCTATCCAATGCTTTCCCTACTGTTGCACTCTTTGGAGTGGGAATAGTAATTTTTACCCCTACACTATCCAACGCTTTCCCTACTGTTGCACTCACTGGAGTAGGAATAGTAAATTTTACCCTCCCGCTATCCAACGCTTTCCCTACAGTTGCACTCTCTGGAGTGTGAATATTAATTGTTACCCCTACGCTATCCAATGCTTTCTCTAATATTGCACTGTCTGGAGTGGGAATACTAATTTTTACCCTCCCGCTATCCAACGCTTTCCCTACTGTTGCACTCTCTGGAGTGGGAATAGTAATTTTTACCCTCCCGCTATCCAACGCTTTCCCTACTATTGCACTTATTGGAGTGGTAATAGTAAATTTTACCCGCCCGCTATCCTACGCAAAAAGTATTGCATATTTTTCATTAATATTACGTTAATATATGTTTTTTTTTTTTACTTACATGAATTATTTATTAATTTTAAAGATATTTAAGTATTTTTAAGTATGTTTCAGTTAATTATATGTTTTATTTCATTAATTTTTCATTAATTTTAAGACATTTAAAAAATTCGATATTTTGACTAACTATATTTTTTACAACGATATTTTGGATTCTATATTTCTGTACTTACCTGTTTGGAGATAGGGCTTCGATATTTTGGCATTCTATATTTTTACTTCTATATTTTGGCAATTCGATATTCTGCTACTCGATATTTCGTCAGTGATCCGTTCACTGAAAGTAACGTATGAAGCGCATCCAGATCTAAGCCAAGGACGATGAGATGGTGTCTTGCTGGGCCGCATCACAAGACCCCCTGGTGCAATTAGTGGGAATAACCTTTTATGCAGGCCAGTCATAAGGCAATGAGCAATGCAAAACTTGGATCTGCTTAACTTGAGTACTAAGGCAGTCTGGGTGTATGGCAAAAATAAACCAGTGCTGCAGTTGCCTTGCTGCAGATAAGGCTGGAAACGGTGTGCTTTTTTACACTCCACAGAAAAACGTCTGCTTGAATGCACATTCCAGACAGTGCTGTGGGTGGTGTAAGAATAAACATATTTTTGGTCCCTGTTAGATGTAATTATGTGCACTTCACTCCACTATTGAGATGATCTATGCATCGGTTTACTTCTCAGGCCTTGATATTGGTAGTTCTGGGGCAGACCATCCTTGAATCTGCTGTCGCTTATGGTATTGCAGAAGAGCTTGGTGGCTCCAAGTATAGTTGCAATGTACTCGTCGGGTGCAAACTGCACACATAATTACCATTACCTCGCAGTAATATCCCACCGGTACCATACAATTACGAGTTGAACCACTCGGAATGGGAAATAACTGCACAGACACAGTGTTGTATTTCACACTGCATTCCCTATTCCAAGGGAGTTATCTTAATCATTTACCTCCTTTTCTAAGCAGGTGGTAAATGTGTGCAGGTCTTCTGTGTGGTAGAGGAACCAAGCACAGAGGGTAAAGAGAGTGAAGGAGGGAAGAGGCAGAATAGTTCTGGCAGGAGAGAGCATTGCTTGCTCCCACCTTACCAGAGGAAGAAGGTTTGGGTGTGGCCTGGTTCTGAGGCCTGGCTGCTGTTGCAACCAAAGACTCAAGAAAATTTATCAGTAGGAATTATTAGCAGGTAACATAGGATCCAGGGTTCCCATGCCTTGATAAACGAGGTGCAGGAATATCAAACCTAAAACACCTTTGGACTTTTAGGGAAGTGATTGCAAGATAATATGCTTTGACCATGAAGATGATAGAGGCAATAGGCAAAGAAATGCCAATGTCAGTTTTCACAGATATCGCATCCAGGAGATTCTACAGAGGCATCTCAAAATAGGACAGTCACAACACCTGCCAAACTCACACATCTGCCACAACCACCTGCACCACCACCTCAACTCCCAACTCAACCACCACCTATTCACCCACCCACAACACAAGCACAATCATTATCACCACCAGCATGGCATAGGCAAAGTCGTAGGGGCAACCCCGCAAAATAAAAATAGATTTGTCACAAATTGCTATTCTATTCCTAACTCATTCACTGTAACTATTTCTCATTAATATAAATGTGAACACCTGTTGAATAACGAAACGGTCAAACTTTCATCTGTGTAGAATGCTTCATGCAACATTTACTAAAAAAGAAAGTGTTATGGATTTTCAGTTCTTTGATTAACTTCTAAGTGTAATGCATTTAAAAAGTTCATTATTCTATAGAAACCATCTACTAACTAAACATTTCCTTCGGCTGCCACACAGTGTAATGCATTATTTCACAAAAGTTGTATACAACAAGAAAAAAATGAAGGCTTGAGTTTTATATGTTTTTATATTTATATAACCAAAATATGTTTGCAAGAAATATATGCATTTTGGAAAAATGAAAAGCAGTCCTTGGGAAGGGGCCAAAATGAAAGAAAACAGAGTCCTAAATCAGAGGGGAAAAGGTGACTTGGAGGGGGTTGGGCAAATAATAAAAACACAGCAGGAAATGTCAAGGGAGTTAAGTCTATAGTCCTGAATCATAATCAACTAATATCAGAGAGGGAATCGAAATCATGCTCCTGGATTGCAAGCAAAAATCCCTGACCATCTACACCATAACACTGTTTTCAACATCTTCCACACATTGGTTATCTGGGATGAGAGAGTAGTTGTACAAGTTAACAGAGCATTGTGAAGGATCATCTCTTCTTGATTTTTTTACTAAATATTTCACACATTATTATTTATGTTAATTAGGAATGTAATGAGTAAAACATGTGTAGTAGTTAGGAAGTAAAGTAAACCTACACAATGCCAGCATCACATACAATTACTATAACAATATGGAAATTGAATAGATCAATAATGTGTTTGCTCGGATTTAGCACTCATGTTGCAACAAAATAGAGAATTTTAAAATAGCTTCCATGATGTCAACAATATCTGATTAGACATTCCAAAAACAAATACTACTATACATATAGGTTAGCAATGTAAAACGTTCAAACCTTTCAGAACACACACAGAACACATTAAATACATCATGGAGGATTACAACAAAGCTCAAAGTGAACACATAACAGGACACCTCTCTTAAAATCATGTGCACTAAGGTGAATACTCTTAAGCTAGACCTACCATCTCCCTGTCGCTCAAAGACTTCCAGATGAGAGTCGAGAGTCAGAGAGGCAAGTCTTGGGATCCTTCTGTACAGTGGTGTCATGCAGGGGTGCTGGGAATGTGGTTGTATGGACAAAGTCTTAATGTCTTGGTCCATCATTTGTGCCAACCAATGAAGATCCTTCCAGCACTAGCAGCAGTGTGTCCATCACCAGGTGTCAACACCCACCAAACCTGCAGCTTGTGACGATGTCATACAGATTTGGGTCTGCACTGATTACTCAGCTGGGTCTCAGTACCCCCATAATGCCCTCTGTAGTATTTGATGATCCCCTTGCTGGTGTTCTCAAATTTAGTGTGAGTGTATAGGGGAGCCTTCTCATCAAGAACCTCAGCCATGTTGGGGCTAAATTTAGTGCAAGCAGAAGCAAGATGGAGGCGGATGGTTGTTGTAGTGAAGACAGAATGGCTGAGAATGACGACAAAATAGCCTACTTTTCCTTCATGTATGTCATTTATTCTTTCTTGCAGTTGGTGGAGGTTTTCGGCTTGACTATGGAGTCTCTGCCTTGATGTGGGAGGGAACCCTCTGCATGTAGGGGAGATGCCCTTACATGCAGAAGGGAGACCCATACATGTAGAAAGAAAACACTAAACATGGATACAAAATAGCATGAACAGGGATTTTTTGTGCCCGTAATGTATCTCTGTTAAGTAAGGGCTTTGGTATGTTTCCTCTAACACAAGTGAAGTATGTCAGCTTTTGTGATTGTGTGTTGTCAATGATAAGTGTTAAAAGGTTGCGTGGTGGAACACCGCATGCTTCAACAACACATTCCAGATCCACGCAGTCTTAACCAAGACCGTGTATTTACCAAGACCGTGTCTTTACCACACAAGTCTTTACCATGCATGCCTTTACCACGCAATTTCGTGGTAAAGACATGATTGGTAAAGGGACATGTGTGGTACAGATCACACCACTGCCCCGCTTCCCTGAGCCCTAAAACTCAGCTCTCCTGTGGTGTATTCTACCTGCCCCACCCCTATAAACTACCCTGACCCCCTATCTTACGGTTTAAAACCCGACCCCCTACCCCTAAAAAATACTAGGACCTCAGCCCCCCTCCCTGAGCCCTAAAACCAGCCCCCACCCCTTATAACCAACACCCACCTCCCCAGCCCAGTTGCCCCCTAGGACTGAAAACTGCACCTTTCCTGTCCCCTCGGCCCTAAAACTCAGCCCCCTAAAAACTACTCCGACCCCAGCCCCCCTCCTTGAGCCCTAAAACCAGCCCCCAGCCCCTAAAACCTCCCCCCACCTCCCCCACACCTCTGCCCATCTGCCCCCTAGGCCTGTAAACTTCCCCGTTCCTGTCCCCTGCTCTGAGCCCTGAAACACAGCCCCTTGAAAGCTACTCCGACCCTAGCCCCCCTCCCTGAGACCTAAAACCACCCCCACCCCCTAAAACCTAGCTCTACCTCCCCAGGCCCCGGCCCATCTTACCCAGCCATGTCCCGGTCTATCTTTTCTGCTGCATGCCTTCCGGTTTCTCTCCCATTCTCTCACAAAGCTAGAACGCTGATTGCCTTAACCACGCATATGCATGGTTAAGGCAAATGCTTGGTTAAGGCAGGCGTTGTTCAGCTTGCGGGGAAACGGCACGCATGCTTAAAGCCACGTTGCGAAGGCCATTTCCCTTGTTAGAATTTTATAGAAAATAAAGAGTAAATGATCTTTAAACAAGAGTATAGCACGTTAGTTGACTACATTATGTGAAATAAATAAAGTAATCTCAGAATGGTATATAGTGACAGAGTATTATCGTCCACCATTGATCATTCACAAGAGACTGTCCAACCACAATAAATACAGCAATCATACTAGCTCAAAACAGATTAAACCAACTGATCCCACACTTGTAAACCCTTACCTCCATTCTTTTGCCCACCAGGTACCTGGATGTTGGCATAAATCAGTGTCAAAATCTATTTGTAAGCCCCGTCATACGGCAATGTTTGCCTCATGTAATTGGCAACTAAAATCTTGCACACAGCTTCTGGGAAGTGCACCAGCATTCCCCTGAATATTTAGGGCATCCAAATCATGACTTAAGGATCCCAAATGTGTGTTCAATAATGGATCATGTACGAATACGTGTTTTATTGTCCCTCTGTTGAGGTCGAGTGATTGACCACCTATAGGGAGTGAAGACATTGGGAGAGAGTGCAAGTCCAACATCACCTGTGACAAAGACGTGCAAAGTTTAAAAATGGATCCCTATTTCACATGTAATACATAATGCTTACAAATATACAGTGGATATGAGGATAATATGTGGAATTGTGTTGTTATGATGATTATGTTTGTTGCCACAGTGCGAGTTGTTGGTACTTTCAAATGAGCCACCTGTCACCGAAATCACCAGCAGCTAAGTGACCTCTAACAGGTGACCGCTGCAAGACGTAGCTGTTATGTGTGCTACCAGGAAAGGTAGTGTACACATCATTGAAGTGTCCCCAGCATCACAGAGAGCTTGCACGTTGATGGAGTGGTAGCAGTGTCTGTTGTGAAAGGCATGCTGTGTGGTAATGTGGTTGAAACGCCTCATGGGTCAATTGCACCACACACAAGGTATGTGGGAAAAGGCACTTAATTGCTGTGTCTCCCTCTGTCTTTCCACCTGTAATTGTGGCATGATGATAAACTGGTGCACTCTTCTTTTGATGCATCTCTGGAGCTGATGCAAACATCAAGAATGGCTTGCATGTGAGATTTCAATATTGTCAGGGGTGATGCTTTAGAAAAAGCCATTATCCATGGAGTGCAGCCAGTCTTTTGACATAGGCAAGGAAATCTTGAGCGAGAGCTGTAGGTGAATCACTCTACAACCATGTCATGGACAACATCAGGTGAGAAGCAATATGTAGAAAGGACAGCTTCTCTGGTAATTCCAAAGATGTTGAACCCCTGTCCTCAAATAATTATTCCTCAAAATGACTAGCCTGTGCTCATTCTCTGGTAGTTTGGCATAGAGCAATCAGGTTTAACTTAAGAGAGAATGTGCAAAGTATTTGTGATGCACTTCAAGCAGTCAAACAGTGAAAGCACCACACAAAAAGATTCCACACTATGTTAGAAAAATAGAACTTAATTTAATGAACAAAATAAGACCAAAACACCCAGCATCCAATAAGTAGAACTGTAGTTATGATTTTTTAAAGAAGAAACTGTAGAATAGGGCTTGACTGAGCACCAACCGTGGACATCTGGTTGCTCTAGACCAGGTCAAATCCGAATGTTCAGGCTGACTGTGATGGATTACGGGCTGGATACTGTTCCAGATTGGTCCAGCTGAAGGTTAACCATCTCAATCCCCCTCGATCCTTTGTGGCTGCGGCACGTTTCAGAAGCAAACGAGTCCATTCGTAAAGATCCCAAAAGCTTGATTTAAGGAGCCAAAAAATACTTCTATGGGGCCATGAGCTAAGAGGTGCCTCTTGAGGGTCAGGAGCTCAAGGAAGACAGGTCCAGTAGCTGTGGAGAGCCTTTATGTCCCTGAGGCTCAGATAAGGTGGCCAGCAGGCTAGTCAATGGAGTCACACTGGGGTCCTGGGTTTAATATGGGTTCCAGGTCCAGTTCTTCCTCTTCAAGCAAGAGGGCAGCAGGTCAGCACAGAAAGGAAGAAGTTCTTCCAGAGCAGCAGTCCAGCAAAGTGACAGTCCTTCTGCAGCACAGCAGTCCCCCTCCTTAAGAGAGTATCCAAACTCCAGAAGTGTACTGAAGTTACCCCGTTCTTATACCCTGTGATGCCTTTGAAGTGAGGAGACTTCAAAGAAGTGTCTTTGAAGTGCACAGAGATTATTTCTTCCTGGCCCGGCTCCAGACTCACTACAGGGGGTATGCAGTCCTTTTTGTGGGGACAGGGCACAGCCTATTCAGGTGTAAGTGTGAGGCTGGCACAACTCCTCCCTCCCATCCTCACAGGATGGTGTATCAAGTCACACCTAAGCTCCAATTATGTGTGACTGTCTAAGGGAATACACAAAGCCCACCTATCACCCTGCCTAGACATCCAATCAGAGACAGGCTGCAGGCACACAAGGCTAAGAGCAGGAAAATGCCAACTATCTGAAGTGGCATTTTCAAAATTGAAACAATAAGTCTGACTTTGCCATTAAAGAGGATTTATCATTACAATTCCTTAGGTACTAAACATGACAGATCTATATCCTCTCAATTAGGAATTACACTTTATTAAATGTAATAAGGAATCCCCAATTTTATTCTATGAGAGGGACAAGCGTCATAGTAATGAAAAATGAATTTTCACTATTGGGAAATGTAAAACTCAAAAGTATATGTCCTACCTTTTATTTACACTTTTGTTTTTATCCTCATTCTGCCAATTTACTTGTTGGCTATACTCCCTTCCCATCTCTGGTATACCAGGCTGGGTTAGAGTCGTTCCACTCAAGAGTAAAAAGCTGTTTCCACTTCCACCCTTTACTGGTGTGCCCGTAACACAGAAGGGAAATAGGACCGACAGATGTTCATTGGCTTAATCATTGGACCCCAGGTTTTGCATCCAGTCCACCAACTTAATCCATACTTTTCCTCGACTACTAGGGTCATATGCTAGGTCCTGCATACTTATATTTACAGCGCTCTTTTTGCACTCCTGAAAGGGAGGTGGAACACTCGATTTCCATGATTTACAATTTCCCAACTTCCTAGGAGAATTACATAAAAATAAATCTTGCATCCAGCCTGCTAACGCAGGTAGTATTTTCTAGACATATACCAAAAAATATAATGAGGGAGCTTACCTTCACCGTAATGCCTGTAACTTCTGTTAAATATTCACAGACCTCAAGCCAAAATTTAGTGATTTCAGGGCATGTCAAACACATATGAAAATCATCAGCTGAAGGATCTCCACATCTTGGGCATGCATAGTGCGTTCCTGAAAAATGTTCTAATCTCGTTGGGGACCAGTATACCCTATAGACAGTGAAGAGATGATTGCACTTCAGGTAAGTCGGTTTAACTGTCTCTCTTAGCGTCGCAAAGGAACCCAACCATATCGCTCATGTTTATATTCATCTCTTCATCGCCCCAAAGTTTTTGGATGTCTTTATCCAGGTCATCTTCTGCGTTTACCAAGGTGTGATACCATAAAGCAACCTCCTTCTTAACAATACCGGTTTTCATTGCTTTGTCTAACCAAGAATCATCATCCACCTCATTCCAATCTTGGGTTACCCACCACGCAGAGAGCTGGTAATACTTAAATCTAGTTAGTTGGCCCCCTGAAAGCAGACTCAACATCTCCCACCCGACTAGGTCGGTTCCCAACTGGAGATCTCCCCAGGGAGAAATTCCCGCGTTCATCAGTGGGCGGCTAAGTGAATCTTTCACACACTCCGGGGTCCCTGGTGATTCCCATATCGGGGCCCTAGATGAGTAGTAAGATATGCCTATTTTGTTTCTGGAAAAACACCCATACTTTCAAAGCCTCAGATAGAATCTTGAGTCTTACTTTGTTTTTTAACTTCGGGTCCCCAAATTTATATAAAAATTGATCTTGCCCCTCTCTCAGCTCACTAAGCATTGCCCCAAAAAGAATTTCTATTGCTGAACTATCCGCTTTATTTAAAAGCATCCGACAGTTCTTAAAGAGAAAAGCATGCCCATAGATCATCAAATCAGGTAGTGCCAGCCCACCCTTCTCCATCCTCCTCCTTAGTCTTTTCTAGGCTATGCGAGACCCCTTTGAAGCCCAGACAAAGCTACCTATCCTTCCTTGTAGTTTAGCAATCTCCCTCTTATCAAACAATAATGGTATGAAATTAAAAAGAAAAGTGATTTTTGGTAAAATAATCATTTTAATAAGATTTACCCTACCATACAAATTTAGAGGGAGGTTAGCCCACCTAGCCAACAATCGCCCTACCTCCTGACTGATCTTTTTCCAGTTCACAGTAGTTACTTCCGCTAGTTTCTGAGTAATTATGATACCAAGGTAGCGCATACGCTATTTTGCCTGCAGGGTTTGCTTTGGTTGGTTCCATTCCATAATTTCTGTCTTATTTCTATTCACCTTATATCCGGATATCTTTCCAAACGCTTCTACTTTTGCCATCAAGGTAGGAATAGCCCTATTGGGGTCTAACGTGCAGAGTAAAAGGTCATCAGCGTATAAGGCTAATTTTACTTAAACCTTTTACTTACACAGCACCTTGTCCTTTTGACTATGTAGGGCATTTCTTGGGGTGACATTGTAATAAAAGGGGAGTTTTAGGACTAGCAAGGGGTTTTAAATGCCAATTCGACATGGCAGTGCAACATTGCATTCAGACTGCAATGGCGGCTCTGGGACAAGTTATAGAGTGCTACTTATGTGGGTGGCACAATAAGTGTTTCAGACCCACTGGTAGCATTTAATTTACATGCCCTAGGTATATGGTATTCCATTCTATAAGGGATTTTCAAGTAAATGAAATATGCCAAACAGGTGTAAACCAATTATACCACGTTTTCGGGAGAAAGCACAAGCACTTAAACACTGGCTAGCAGTGGTAAAGTGCACAGAGTCCTAAACCCAACAAAAACAATTTTACCAAAAAGGGGAGGAGGGAGTCAAAATGTTTTGGGATGACCCTGCAGAAAAGGCCATTTCCAACAGATAGGAAAGGTGGAGGCAGATACCTCCACATGGAGGTTTGTGAATAGCATTTTGTAGTAGATGATTAGTACTATTGTAGCCCTTACAAATGTGCTACAAAATGCAGCGTGTGAAAACGTTGCTTAATCTCTCGCTGTCTAACATAATACTGTAGGATGCTTTTTGGCATCAAGCTCCCCAAGTCACTTGGGCTAGGTTCATGCTATTTTCAAAAAACCTCTCAAAAATCACCCACGTTCATCACTAATTTTTATTCCCCAATTCCTTAGTATCCTGGCCACCTCTCTGGGGCTACCCGTCCAGTCACCAAAGGATTTTTGGGGGAACAAATAAGAGGAGAATTACCCGACTCAGAACTGGTGTCAAAGATATCTGTATTCTACTGAGATGGGTGATGCAGCTTCTTAAAGGTAAAGGTAGATCTAAAACCTAAGTCCATACTAGCTCTCTCTCACTCTTTTACTCTGTCTGTCTCAGTGTCTCTTTCGCTCTCTCTCTCTCTCTGTATCTTGCTCTCTCTTAAGTTCTTTGAAATCTCTTTGCCTCTATCTTCCTCCCTCCTCTAAAATGTCCTTGGTGTGGAGATACACCAGCCCACTTTCTGCACACTTCTGCATTGTGCTAGAGAGCAAGGTATCTGGCAAGACATAACTTGAACATGATTGAGGAATAAAAATGGCTACACTGATTTATTAATGCGTGATCGTTAAGACAGGCACCTGTAGGAAAACCTGTAGAAAAAAAACACTAATTGGCGTATTCAAAAGTTTTTTTGTGTAACTTTGAACTCTCCAGGAAAAAGTCCTAAGTATGTTGACTTAGCATGGGCTAAATCTACAAAAACGTGTCTGTAACCTCTGTATTTGTGAGAGCCTCCCAAATCTGTACACCTGGGAGTTCCAAGAGGAATATTGGAGGAGTGGGTGAGTAAACTACTTTCAAATAAGGTAATTAGATTCACAGCCCTTTTCTTTTGGGTGTTCACAAATATTTATAATGCATTTTCCAAAGTCATTTGCAAACCTTGAAATGACACTTAATCATCCAGGTGTTAGTTGTACAGGTGCCGCTTCATTAAAAAAATGTTTTTTTTTTATTTTCAAATTTGCACCAGCACTAATCCGGAAAAGCATCCATTTTTTATCAAATGCTAACTCGGAAAGTTTTTTTGCATGGTCATAAATCCACTGAGTGTGAACATATCCAGCTGCACAAGCGCACATGCCAGCCCTTAGAAACCCACGCATGTTGATGCTGCTCCCAGACTAGGACTAGGAGTTTGCAAGCAGATCATTGAACAGACCATAATCCCGTCCCCTTGTGTTAACTGGGAGCCAAAGCAAAACCGATCGGCGAACGCGCACCTGGTGCTTTGTTGTGCATGGTAGAGGGAAGCCCTGTGGGCAGCACCAGATCTTCCTGCACCACCCTCGTCCTCCCTTCAGAACCTGTGGATGTGTAAACTGCAGGTAACCATTTTCTTTGACACATGTATTGACTCAATTTTGTGAGTCAGTCCTAAACAGATGAAGCTGCACCACTATTGACATCTAGACAGACAGCAGAGTCTCAGCCATTCCCCGAATATAATTTCTGCAAAGTTTTTGTGCAAGAAGAATTGCAATCTTATGAAACGACGATTAAAAGACAGTGCTCAGAAGTGTTTATTCTTCTCAGTGTCTAAAAGCGGCAGGTTCTGTTCGCGGATCCGTCCCCATAAGTATGTGGCTTCTGAATTTATGAGAGTGTCTCTGAGACATGTTTTGATAGTCCTAGAGATTCCAGTTGTAAAAGGTCAACTTGTTTGTCTTTCAGTCTTATGTCACAAGTGTCAGATTCTTCACCTCACCTTCTGTCTCTAGTCCCAAATGTCACCCTCATTTCTCATTCCCCATCTTGTTTACATCGTGCTCAGAGTACAGCTCTCGGGCAGGACGGCGCAGCCTGACCACAGTGAATGTCAAAACGGCTGCTTTAATGAAACTTTATTAAGTCCTCTGTACTTCCAAAATGCCCCCGCCATGCGTCTCAGCCTGGGTCACAACAAACAAACTTTCCCTAACATCTTGACGTCCTGTACAAAATAACTTCCCACCTGAAGCACCTGCGCATCAGTGACAACACTCACAGACGTACCCTGTCTCACTAAAATGACCCATCAGCAACAACCGGATAATGAGAATGCCTTACCATCTGCTACGGTATGGAGGGTGGGAGGCAAAAATCTGTCACTGGTCCGGCTGACCGGCGTGTCACACTTGGAGATAAAGGAGGGATCAAGGCTCTCTCCTTTGAAGTGCCTGGCCCCAGCCCGCAGCCCTTTGCACCAATGACATCCCCCTTGGACACTGGACCACATCACCTGCCTGAAAAGCCGGGGTATAGGGCTCAAATTGTCCACCCCCTCAAACCTCATTAGGTGAGACGGCGCATCAAGAAAACCACGAGTCACAGAGTGAAAAAGGCAGCTTTAATTAAACAAGTGTATGCTGCAGGTTAAGGTTACCAACTGGCATGGGGGCAAATTCAGGACGGTGAGTGTAAAAATTCAGGACAAAGGGTCGAAATTCAGAATAGAAATTCAGGACAGAAGGTCAAAATTGAGGAACAAAAATTCGCAACAAAAGGTACGTTTTACAGGCATATAAGAGGGGGTCCCGCAATAGAATATATGAAAGTAAATAGACAACCAACAAAAGTGCTAGTCAAAATAAGTTTACCTTAGTTTGAGACAATCATGCACTTCACGTTTTTGCAGTATGCGCCCAGTTTTGTGCAACTCTGCAGGTCTTTTTTGTGGTATTTCATATGATCATAATATATTTATATGGTTACTGCACTTGGTTGTCCGGTCTAATATTTTGTTTACAGTTCATGGTCCTGAGCAAGCATGTGTGGTGAGAGAAGTGGTCAGAAAGATCTGCTGGGATGGACTTTATTACTAGCATCTCATATCTGAGTGTCACTGTGAGATGTAAAGCAGCCTGCATATGATGTAGCTGAATGGATCCTGCACTGCTGGGCTAGAGTGCAATCCTCCGAGTGGCCAGCTTTGTGTCAGATGAATATAGCATACATATAATTTCAGCAAAATCAAAAGTTCTTGGCTAATGTGAGACCTAATAATTTGTGCCAACGTCCATGGGCAAGTACATTTGAAATATGAAAATTGCACCAAGTCACTGAACTGCTGTTCGCATATACAGCATAAGAGAGCACAAGGATAGTACCACATCTCCCCCGCCCCGTGCGTTCCTATTTCCAGAGCATTGAAAGTATGCTTTGCGTTAAATCCATAATTTGTGCATGAGAAAGTGAAAGCAGACTCTGGGAAAAATAAAACACGCACATTCTGTTCATAAAATGTCTAGCCTAGCAGTTTATTTTCTTTTTTCAGTTGCGCAGGCTTGAGGGATCTGTAAAAGGAATATGGTAGGGTAGGGGAAGCACATGATGAAACTACTACAGCGCACTACACAATCAATTTCACAATAGCAGGAGTGCAGAGAAACAATTTGGGGAGCGCCGTATAAAATGTTGTCATAACAGGAGTAAAAATTTAGAAGGATGACATTAGCATAGAAACAGTAATCATTGTAGCATGTCTACATAGATGTGCAAAAGGTGTATGACATGAAAGCGTGACAAGGTAATTGCCTGATTTATGCTAACCCTGAGATATTGAAATGTCGACAGTATAACAAATCCAGTCCAAAAAGATGCCAGCAAGATATAGACTAGTAAATCTGAGTGTAAGCAAGAAGAGTGGGCGAAAGTAGGGTAAAGGTAGGAGAGCAGTATAGTTATACCAAGAAGCTGAGGATCACAGGTGGGGCAGTATAGCCTAAAGTGTCATGCCCCCTCCCTTGTAGCTTGTTTTATGTGTCAGCAGATTTACTGAGGTGATATCCTGCAAACCCCTAAGGTTTATGTCTCCACTGACTCTAGCTTGCAGGACACAAATGACCTTAAAAGGTGCATGATATATTTCTGCTGACTGCTGTAGTAAAATGATAAAGAAAAGCTACAGGAGAGCCCTATGTACAGTACCTAGTACAGGGCTTTAAGTGGGATGAAAAAACGAATTGGAGGGTCTGTCTATGGGGCTTGGCCGATGTTACTAAGGGTGTGGCTTAAAAACACGTAAATTAAGAAATCTGTGCTCAGCATATTTTGCCGCCCGACTGGTAAATTTGCTGCTTCTGTCAGTGCATCCAGATAAATAACACAATAAGTAACATTCCACCTAGAACGAGCAAGGACTATTGGCTTTGTCATTGGTTGTTAGTTGTTGGAAAGCAGTTCCCGGGAAGGCTGCGGAGTGTGCTCCCGTCCACCCTGGGGCCCACCTTTCCCAGAATTAGGCCGAGCAAGAGCAGAGAGGCCCTGCCTGGCAGGGTCTCGCACCTAGGATCGCACGCGCTGCGCTTACTCTCTCTTCGGATAGAGGGACACCACACAGTAGGTCGTTTAAAAGGTAATAAGTCTTTATCGATAGTTGTCAGGGATCTTTATGATCCGGTAAGCAGGTACCAAAGTAAATGCCACAAGCGGCAGCAATCTTGTGATGAGGGAAAAAGGGGGTAGCGGGACAGTCTTTGAATCAGTGTCTCTGCGAGGTATCCGGCGCACAGCTCTCAATCCTCGAGCTGAGGGGATGTTGCTTCTCTCGGCAATCTCTGCCGGTTCTCTTGGAGGAGCGGGCCGCGAGTCACTCAGCAGGCACCGGAGAGTCTTAGTTCAGGGAGCCGCGACGGCGTCAGCAGGGCTCAGATGGATCAGAGTTCGGGGAGCCGCGACGGCGTCAGCAGGGCTCAGATGGTTTCAGGGTTCGGGGAGCCGCGACGGCGTCAGCAGGGCTCGGATGGTTTCAGAGTTCGGGGAGCCGCGACAGCGTCCGCAGGGCTCAGGTGGTTTCAGAGTTCGGATAGCGATCTTCTGTTCGGTGAGCGATCGAGCCGCGACCAGGTCAGCAGGCTCTCGTCAGTCCAGGTCTTCTCTGCCTCTCATCCCTTCAGCACCCCTTGTTATACTTCCCCTCCTCTTTGAAGTCTGGGGTCCTCGCGGAGAGGGGTCTGGTGCCTGGGGGGCGGTGTGTCGGGGTTTCCTGTCGCTCAGCCCCTTGATCTGTTCAGATGTGTCCGGGAGGGACTCCAGACGCCCAGCAGGAGAGGCGCCCGCTCACCGGGGGCCTGGTGGTCGATCGAAACCTCCCTCGGGGAAGAGACCAGAGGTGTGACAGAGTCGGCGCCTCTCGGTCTGGTTTGGGGGGGTGTCGTTCTCCCTCGGCCGGGCATGCGTGTTGGGGATCTGTTCGGCCCTCGAGATGTTGGTCCACGGAAGCCGAAAGGCCGTGCCCACGAGGTTCGGCGTGTTGGTAGTGTGACTTGCTGGTCGGGAGGGCCCACGCCACGAGGCCGGTCTCACATTAGTTGTATAAGACAAATAAGCAACAACTTTGGCTTCATTGTAAATAACATTGAACATGCTTCAGTTCTAAAATATGAGACTGTGAAAAAACTGTAACCAGTCTCTTTGAAGTTACATAAAAGGCAGTGAAGGGTGGAACTGCTGCAGAGTTAAGATTTTGTTTCCACCCTGAGGATTAGGGCAAAAATGGAGAGCCAGATAGGGAACCGTCTCAACTCTAGCTTTTTAGAACTGCCCCTGGTGACGAGCACCGGCAGGACCCGGCCCACTTAAAGTGAAGCTGGTAAAGCATCCTGATTCATGAGGCACAGCACACATCCCATCTGTGATTTATTTGGATGTTAGTTTCAGGGTGACATCGATATATGTATATTTATTGCAGCTAACATACTACCACTGTCCAGAGCCTGCATTTCCACAGTGAAAAGTGCAAGAAGAAAAAAATCTTGTTTACTGCATGAAGAAAACCAACAGGTCAATCCACCAGGGGCAGCATGTGATAAAGTTTTTTTTAGTTGCAAAGTCTTTGAATCATGCTACCGATAGCAAAACATAATTTTACAATGCACAGAACCGGTTTTAAGAGTGAGGAAAGTGTTTCTGAATTGTAAAAGGGGTTTTGCGACACCTTCCGAATTGTAAACATGAGATAGCATGAAAGAGCTATTCGCATACTCTTTGTGAGATGCAATGTAATGTAACAGTGGTTTGTTACCTCAGTTGTAGTTGCAAAGCACACACTTCACAGCTGAGCTTGGAACACCTTAACAATACCATGGAAAAAAGAAGAAATCTTTCACCTCAGGCAGCTTTAGGTCAATTAACACCTAATTATTTCTCATTCAAGCAGCCTTTACATGCCTAACCAGTCCCCAGAATTAAATTTCTTTGAAGCAGCCCTGCACCCTGCCTGCCCCTCCCTCTGAATCACTGCACAGGAGACCCCCTCCCTTCTGCCTAAGCTGAGCCATCTCAACAGCTGAACATTTGTCCTTTGGCACCAAGGCTAAACTTATGGACAAATGCAGTCGTGGTAACTTCTTTCACGGACAACGGACACAACAGTAAATTCACAGACAGTCCGTGAAATTACGGACGATTGATCACCGTACTGAAGGTAGGCAACCCTTGGCAACGTGTCATACAGGCTAAGTTGAACCCTGGCCTCACAAAACACTGAACAACGTAAACCAGCTACCCTACCCAACAAACCCGTAACATTACCTTGAAGAAACAAACTATCATCACTCCAAACCTACATCAATCTAAACATCACCACAAATAGTCCAACCTGTTAATTTCCTCTTGACTTCCTAATTACCCCCCTTCCCAGTGTATCTCAACCTGGGTCTCAACAAAGAAATTTGTCAAAAATCATTACCACCCAGAAAAACCTTTCAAGCATTTTCCTACCCTTCAAAAATCCTTAAAACACACTCTATAAGGGCCTCTCCAAGAAATTCGCAGAAAGCTCTTCGGGGCATATTATCAAAGGCCATTTTGCCTCTTATTTGGCTTTAAAAGCCAAAAAAGCACTGAAAATTGCATTGCCCTATTTACTAGGCGGCGCTAACATGCATTAGCGCATGTTAGCAGCCGGATTTCTAACGCCTCGCCTCGCTTTTCCAATGAGATGTAAAGTAGGCGTTCCAAGAGGCAAAGTAGGCATTCCTATGAAAATACAACGTAGAAGAGGGAGTCACCACACCAGTGCTGTATTTACAAGGTGGCCCTGGACTTGAGGAGCGATATCAAAACTCCCGCTAACCGCGGATATCGTCGAAAAATGACGTCAGCAAAATACTCAACTTAGCCATATGCATAATGGGAGGTGGATTATAAGGTTACATCCACTTCTCCCTATTTTCAACATTTTCTTCTGCGCAGTTCTAACAACGCTGGTTTTCATGTGATATTGATGGAAATCGCCGTATATCGCCGGATTTCACATCGCCTGTTGGCAAATCGTTGCAAATATGCCGCTAACATGGCGATGTGATCCGGCGATAATGAAAAACGTGCTAGACGCGTTTAGCAATATTTAGCGCTCGTTGTTGATAATATGCCCCTTCTTATTTGTAAAAAGTAAAGGTCCATTGCAATATTTGTCAAAATAACTCTGTCATCTCCAAAGAAGTGCCGCCCCACAAACATATCCTGTGTGCTCCACTACAAAAATGCCTTACTTTTTTTTAAACCTCTGCATCTCTCTGTTGCACATCCCCCATGCATTATCAATAGGCCCAAGTCTCCTGGCATCTCTCTATTTCACCTCCTAGACAAAACCTCCATCGATAACATGGTTGTGCCTGATCAAAACCTTTTAAGTTCCAGAATATCCTCCTTCATACTCTTCAAGAAAGGTAAGCACTTCACTTTCACCAGATCATTCACCCCAGATGAATCAGCAGAACACCCAGACATGGTGAGTCCAGAGACAGCAAGTCCACCTTTGGCAACAAAGCATGCTAGTGCATTCCCCCTTTACTGAAACCACTTCATTTCCACGTTAAGGTTAACCCAATTACTTTTCAAACTCTGGCGTCTCCACTTGTCGAGTTCCCCATTTCAGGAATGATTGCCCACAAATCTGAACTCAGGCCCAGACAGATATATGAAGCTTTTGCATTGTCGCAATACAAGGACATCACAATGGCTTCAGTAATATTTACAAAGCCACGCAAGGGGCAATTTGTGCTGCCTTGCGTGGTTTGTGAAGAAATGTAACGTAAGATAGCTGCTTGCAATGTGTTATGTTTCATTTCAACCTGGGAGATGTTTCATGGGTGCAGCACCGGCATTCCTATGCATCCACCCATTCACATATTTACAAAAGCTGGTAAACCTGGGAATGCATAAAAATACTACACCTTCCCCAGTGAGGGCTAATGAGAAGAAATATCTTTATTTCTCTGCATTGTTTACTCTTTCCACGTGTGCTGCATTCTGCGGCACACATTGAAAGAGTAAAATGCATCTAAGGATTGTTTTTGAACGGGAAAGTGTCCCTTCCTGCATAAAACAACATTGCCTGTAACACAGGCATCCTTGCACTATATTGCAATGTTGCAAGGGTCCCTGCATTGGCGCTAGGCAGCACAGTGTGCCAGTGCAAGGAGAGAGCAGAATTGCTCCATATCTCTGTAAATATGGAGCATTTCTGCTCTATCCCTTTCACGCAACACAGCGCAGCAACATTGCTTGCTGCCCTGTATTGCGTGAAATATTAGTAAATGTGCCCCTCAATGTGCTCTCAATGAGGCCCAGCAAAACAACCTGAAACAAATAAATAAGATCAGCATATTAACTAACATTTAATCCAGGACCCAGCGTGGTTTGACACGGAGTGATTAACAGTCAGATCTCCGGCATCCTCTTTCCTTGATATTATTTCCTGAACTTCTGCTTTGGGGGATCTTCAGCAAACTCAAAATCTTATGCAAAACTCCTAACACCTGTGCTGCCAAGACTCTGGGCCCATCAACATGTCTCAAAGCCATCCTCCCTCACATACCCACCCATATATCTTCTCCACAATATAAATGGTCAAACCCATTCACATCGGGATATGATCATAATCTCACCAATCTCCCTCGGACTCTCTTATCCAATTTTGACTTTGTTAACCCAAACTGGATAAAGTCATCTTTGTCAATTACATCCTCAAGATATAAGTCTTTCTTCATTTTGGACCCTAACAGTTTACCAATCTTAGGCCCAAAAAACAGTCACACCATTATAAAAGAAAACACTCTCTTGAAAATCCCTACAATTGCTTGAAAAACCCTGCGTTAATCTTTTTAAGATGCTCAATTGTTTTTCAAATATCTTTATTTGCATTTTTTGTATAAGTAACAATGTACATATATGAGGAAGGGATCTGCTAATGTCAGCAGGTGCGACAGACATTATCATGCGTATGTTCATACATAATAAGATTTAGCCAACACCGGTTCTGTATATCAGGCAAGTGTACACAGTGTTGTAATTTTAATTCATAGTATTGGTCTTATATTTTATATGAGTCGCTTCCATATGTCCATTGAGGTGACAGTATATTTGCCTTACCCTACCCCGATGTTGTCCTTTATCTGTTTGCCCATCCAGCATTGTCATGGTCTTTCGTACCTCATTGTCCATTTCGTGGATACAGCTTGGCACAAATATAACATAATACATAACCAAACAATCAAAATAAGAAAAGTGAAACCATCATCAATCTGGCACGCCTGGGTCATTGTATGTGAGGAATACAGGATATATCCACATTTTGGCTATGGTATGTTCGCCGACCTTTACCTCACGATATTTGAAGGGGTGAGCAATGTTGCCCCTCCCTTCTTCTTGCTCATTGCCCCTTTCAATGCCTCCCTCACGCATACCAATGTTTGGTTTGTCCTGAACCTGAGGCCTGGTGTGTCTTGAGATCTATGTCTGAGTCCTGCTGTTCTGCAGTCTGTGAGGAGCTGCTCTCGGTCTCTCTATCTATATGTTTTAAATCCACAAGTATTGCATCCCAGTATTGTGCAATGGGATACTTACGCAGGCCGGCTATGTCCTCCCTGTGCAATGATGTGCATTCTGCCTGTGACTACACCATCAGTGAATTTTCCCAGCTGTTAAGGACAGGGGATTTATTATTTTTCCATGCTTTGGTAATTAGTGTCTTGGCAACTATGAGACCTAGGTCAGTAAACCTAGATGTGACTATGTGTTTCTTCGACCTGGGGTAGAAACCTAGTATGCATGCTTTCCATGTCTGTAGTGGTGGCCTTCCGGTACATGTCACAAGTGTTGCAATTATTACCTGCCAGTATTTTTGCTGGGGGGTGCTTGACCACAACATGTGGAGGAGGTCTGCATTTGTCTGTAGGTAGCGAAGGCATGCCGAGGTAGTCATGTGGAAATACTTGTTCAGTTTATCCAGGGATGGGTACGCCCTGTGTGTGATGTACGTTTGTATGAGCTGGAATTTGGAATTTCTCTGTTTCCACATGGGATTGGCCAAAATCATGTCCCATTTGTGGTCTGTCCATGGACTTCCCCTGTCCGCCTCTGACCTCGCACGCAGGGCCACCATAGGTTGTGTCGTGTGGGTTAATAGCGCCTCCACCAGCAAGTGTACTATATGCGAACAGTTTACCCATTACATGTAAGTATTGTATTAGGAGATGCCTCTCCGGCTCTGTGTACATGTCTCCCCAAGCCGCTGAAAGTGATCTTGTGATGGAGTTATGTAGCAGGAATTGGCTGGTTGGCAGGTTGTAGTCCTCCGCCAGTCTCTCAAAGGGTATCAGAGTGCCATCAGCAAATAGATCCCCTAGTGTATATAGCTCGGCAGCTTGTCAGTGTGGAAGCACCCTATAGGAGGTGCCCATCCTGCCTCTAGGCGTCCCCAGAAGTGGCAATAGTGGGGCATAAGGGACTGTATTCCTGGTAATGTATAGGCTTTTTCTGTAACAACGGTGGGCCAGGGTAAGTCAAGCCTGTGGTGGGTCTCGGTATAAAAAGATGCCCAGGTATCGAAAAGTGGATGGCTGCCAGTGGAGGGGAAAGTTATTTATGTGCAGATTCCGGTTGGTAATCCCCCCCCGAAAGTGGTACAGGCATGACTTTGTCCAGTTTACCTAAGGCCCGATACCGTCGCAAAGTTCTGGAGTGTTTCTCCTATGGTGGCAGGTATGTTATGCAGGTCCCCTGAGGTATAGGCCGTCCCCCAGCCAGATGCCCCAGTCTGTGCCTTCGTTACAAAGCTGTGACACCAGCGGTTCCATCGCAAGCAAAAAAAGGAACGGGGACAGGGGGCAGCCCTGCCTAGTGCCTCTAGTTGTTGTGTATGTTCTCTGATATCACACGACCCGTCCGCACCCTGACTGAGGGTTGCATGTAAAGTAGCCTGATCATGTGGAGGAATGTGTCACCCAACCCGTACCTACACAACACATCAAAGAGATATGGCCATTACTGCGAGTCAAAGGCCTTCTCCAGGTCTAAGACCAGGCAGCCTGAGTGGGGCTAGACGTCTGTCACATAGCGTTGCACCCTGAAAAGTCAGTGAATATTAAGCGCTGTACTCCTAGGGGATACAAACCCGTTTTGGTCCGCGTGTACCAGGGTCCGTACCAATGGGGCCAGTCTTGCAGCGATTATGGATGCTAGGACCTTGTAGTACGTGTTGAGTAGCGCCAGTGGTCTGTACGATCCCAGCATTTCTGGATCCCTGCCAGGCTTGGGCAGAGAGATCAGCAGCGCCTCATTCTGCGTGGTCAACCGTAGGGAATCCGTTAGTGAGGCATCATATACCCTTTTGAGTTGTGGTGCCAGTGATTCTATATAGACCTTATAAAATTCCGCCGGCAGGCCGTCTGGGCCAGGGGTTTTGCCGCTTGCTAGTGCACGCATTCCTGCCCTGATTTCATCTAGCAGTATGGGGTCATCCAATTCGAGCCTTTGTTCAGTTGTGATCTGTGGTGGGGTAATGCCTGCCAGGTACCTGCGATATCATCAGCTGTAGTTGAGACTGAGGACTTATATAGAGTGGTGTAGTGAGCCGTATATTCCCGGAGTATGTCCCACTGCGATTATAGTGCGGTGCCCTGCGTGGAGCGGAGTGATGTGACAGGCAAAGCAATACCATCCTGCTGGATGAGCCACGCTAGGAGCCTGCCAGCCTTTTCGCCTGAGTGATGTGTGTGCGCGAAATTCACTGTATAGTAAAGGCAGCGGAGTCTCTCTAGCAATCAGACGTATTATTTTCTCCTGTCATCTAGTCTCCTGCCTGAGCCCCCAACTGCTCGTCTCTCGTGGGATGCAAATCTATTTTCCAGGTTGGTGAGATCTGCCTCCAACGTTTTGCTCATGTCAGCTTGCGCACCTATTCAATGCTCTTGAATGACTGCTTTGAAAGCGTCCCATTGAATCAATGGTGACGAGGTGGAGTCTGTGTTTTCCTCAAAGTATTGCATCACGGCCGCCTCTAGTGATTCCTGAAAGACTGCATCCGCTAGTGTGTCCGGCTGCAGGCGCCATCTTGGAATCGGTGGTGTGCCAGCACACCAGTATAGTTGTAATGTGTGCAGATTATGGTACAAGTGGGTTCTCCCAAGGTATTGGGGTTCTGAGATAACTGGGAGGAGTGCGTATGATACCAGCACGAGATCAAGTCGGACATGTAGCCCATGTGTCCCTGAAAAAAATGAGGAAACCCTATTGAGTAGGTTCCTGTGACTCCATGCGTCTACTAAATGCCATTGGGCAGCCCAATCGTTTAATGCCCTAATGGCAGTGGCCGTGGGCGCTCCTGGAACGGGGGGAAGGAGCTATCCAAGGTCACATCCAATACGCTGTTGTAATCACCCCCCAGAATCATCAGGACCCTGTGCTAGGTAGATAATCTTTTCCACAGGGCGTCTAGGAATGAGGCCTGCTCAGTGTTGGGTGCGTATATCGATGCAATAATAATGGGTTGGCCATCCAGTCTGCCCTGTACAATGACATATCGGCCCTCTGTGTCAGTGAGTGATTCTTCTATGTGAAATGGGGTGCCTGGCCGGACCCAAATTAATTGGCCTCTGGTGTATGCCGAGTAGCTCGTGGCTTGCAGTTGCCCCCTCCATCTCCTCTGTAAATTCTTCACTTCAGACCCTGCCAAGTGCGTCTTTTGAAGGAGAGCTGTCTGAATTTGATGTCTCTTAAGATATGAATAGATTAGGTATCTGTGGGAGGGGCTATGTATTCCTCTCACATTCCATGTGCATATCTTAACTGGTGTCATGGTATCATTACGTGAGTGAGTGTGCAGCCTGTGTAAGGCCCAGAGATCATGCTGATGGGTTGGGCGTGAACCATGTTTGGGAGCTCCTGCTAACTAACTATGAATCCAGATAGCAAAGTGTGTTGACCCAGCGTGTGACAGATGTAAAACTAAACCAAACTAAAACCTTTAATGCCAGAAGGGCGAGAGTGCAACAGGCAATCGTTCAAACAGTAATACCAAACGACATTCTATCAGTGACAAGGGGGGTTCTACACAGGCGAAGCACGTGTACAATGCAATGAACGCAGGTTGAAGCATATAACAGGGCCTCACGTTATTAGACACGTGCTGGACCCATAGGAGAGGCAATGCGCCTGCTTATGCGGGTGAGCAATGTGTAGGGCCTCTTCTCCCCTGTACCCACCACCCCTGACATGTAAAGGGACACATTCACATAATTGAAAACCATTATTTTATGACAGTTTGAACAGAGTCTGTTTATAATTGCGTGGACACCATCGCAGTCCCATCGGCCTGTTCACATAGTTTGACACCGGATGCTAGATTATGCCATATTAAGATGCTCAATCTCGCTGACCTCCTCTCAGTTCCTCTGACTCCACGTTCTTGTGCGCACTCTTCAAAAATACTTTTCCCATTTCCCTTTCATGATGGTTCATAACCACAATAAAGTTTCCGGAAGAAAGCCAGGCCTGCTAGCTTACCTGCTACTGTCACTGCCAACAAACATCTCTTGATAAAAATCATTATAAAGTTTAAGACATCCTCCCGCTGTCCTCTGCACTCTGTCTACTAGCACCTGACTCCAAATACTCCAACCAAGTTTGTCTGTACACTAGACGTGGATTCTGACAATGAGCTTGTGATCAGCTCCATCAGGGTGCCTCTCCTAAGGTCTATAGATGACCAGGCACCACAGTCTTCTGGTCATCTACCCATCCGGTGGCAAAACATGGAATCTGCCACTGCAAATTAGATAAAGTATATGCAATGCCATCATCCACTCCTGGAATATGTCTCGCCCTAAAACTCACATTGTATTGCAGGCATTCCAAGACAAATTTTCACAAGAACTTCAAAACCTGAACATCCCGTACTGACCTATTGACAATGTTAACCATTGACATGTGGTTAACATTGAAAATCACCTTCTCATTGGCAAAATGACAGCAACCAACAATGTGACAAATTCCAAAAATGCAATACTGTGACAGCCCCACTTCCACTCCTTTGGCCATGACTGCACGCCAGTGACCCTGTAAAAGACTTCAAAACCTGATCCACTCACTGAACCTGAAAACAATTTCAGAAACCACACTGCCTCTTCCCCATTCCAGCCAAAGGGACACTATTGAGATCTCTCAAAAAGGTCTGCCACACTCTTATATCCAATAATCAAAAAAGGATAAAATAGTGTGACTAACAGGTGTAACTGGACCTGTATCACAAGGACAGTGAACAAGACTGTCTCATGTCGCCCTCACACATCCCCAAGGGGATGTCATGCTTCATCATAGGGCGTTGGTCCTCGTTGGGCCGGCACTGCAATACCCTACGGGACCCCCGAAGGGTCACTTTGGCGGATTTTTTTTAAGAGATGCTGTATGATGCGTGCAAGTGAGGTGACTGGTGTGGTGGTGTAGTGGAACATGTTTGTGGGTTAAAACTAATAGGGGAGGTCACAAACTATACTTTAATTGGCAGACCACCCTGTCAGAGATAAAAACCTATAACAGGTAAATGCTACCTTAGAGGTCTTGAAGGAACTCCGGTAGTCAGTAAATTATGACTATGTGGGCAAGATACCCTACAGTCATGGGGTGGAGGCCTCACTCGGTCTCTCACTCAGTGATTTGTCGACATGTTTCATGCCTTTAAAATGCTCTGAAGGATCCGTGGCGCTTTGTCAGGACCTCAACATATATAATGAGCTCCCCACACAATAATGGTGCCCCAAAAGTGCAACCTACTGTCTGTGTGAATCTCAGTTGAACCTGTGAAAGAAAAGGATATAAAGGTAGAAACAGGTTACTGTGTCCCTGATAAAACAGGGTTTCTGCCACCAAGAAAAATACCAGGGGGGATGATTATAAGAACTGGCTTATAACACGGTCAGACACTTCACATGAAAATGTTAAAATAGCAGTGAAAAAATATAATAACACAGACAGACACCAATATAAGGACGTGAAACATTCATTACAACTCAGTCATTACATCACACTGCTTTTACAATGCAACTGTTACAACGCAACTGCCTTTACATCGCATGCCATTACAACGCATTCCATTACAACGCATGTCACTACAATGTATGCCATTACAACTCATACCATTACAAAGCATGCCATTACAACGCATTATAAGGTAAGTAATGGACATTTTTTAGTTATAGGGTGGCTATGGGTTTTGGGGTAGATGGAAATATTAATTTTTACCCCTACACTATCCATCACTTGCCCTACTTTTGCACTCACTGGAGTGGGAATAGTAATTTGTAACCCCGCACTATCCAACACTTACCCTACTGTTGCTCTGACTGGAGTGGGAATAGTAATTTTTACCCCTACACTATCCAACACTTACCCTACTGTTGCTCTAAAAGTATTATGTAATGGTATGCGTTGTAATGGTATGCGTTGTAATGGAATGCGTTGTAATGGTAGTTTTAAAAAATGCGTTGTAATGGCATGCCTTGGAAAATCATGCGATGTAATGGTAGTTGCGATGTAAAAGCCGCATTGTAAAAGCATTTGTTGTAATTGTTTACATTTTAATGTCATATTTTCATATAGGACACCAATCCTGTGCTGTGGTGGTGATGTCCGCAATGACCGTTGTCACTGCAACGCTGGTCCTCGTGGCAAGGTAGTGATGTATCTAAAGCTAAATCGCTTTTTTCCACATCAGGTAACACGGAGGTGCCGCGTTCGTACGTGCCCCGGGTTGTGGGGTGCGGACCTTGCGTCTGCACCTACCCTTCCATATCCACATCACTCGAATTGCCCCCTTACATCCACCTTCACTCTTTCAGTTAAATGGGGAAGCGACGATCCTGACAGAGTCAAAACCAACCTCTGATAGAAAGTATAGCCTGGGCTAAATGTTCTACAAGCAAAATTCACACAGGTGTTTTACAATTTGAAATAACAAAGGAGGAGTCAAGACTAATTGCCCTCTTCTTTGATTTGCTTGGCTTCACACCAATAGCATCCCCTGTCAGAATTCAACCACACCACCCGCCCAAAAAGCCCTAGGGGATAGGGCTCAAAATCACCTAACCCTCCCACCAATCCACATTCTCTGCCATTGGTTAAAGCTGCAGTCTCAGTCTCTTGCATTTGCACTCTTCCACAGTTGGCTGTTAGTTTGAATTTTAGAAATAGCTTTAGCTGCAAACACAGCTGTGACTTTTTTATATTCGTCTTGAAAATGAACATGATGTAACTTCCTGGCTATAAGTGAAAAATTAGTGCTATTTGAAATTCATCATTTTGGGGGATATTTTCTTCTACTCCAAGCAAACAAGCACATTGTTGGGTCATTAATTAATGTTGTTTTGGGCAGGCAATTGCATGGTGAAAAGAGAAACCAAGCATTGCCTTGATTTACTTACCTTTAAGAAGGTCTGTGGGCATAGGTGAAAATTGAGCAACAGCACTTGAGTGCCATTAGTAAATTTAGGCCTTGCTATCTAGAGGTCAATACTTTTTAAAGTAGTATAGCACTAAGGGAGTGAATGGAGTGAGCTGAGATGTCAGGGTTTGACAAATACAGTGTGCCATTCGCACGTGGGGACAAAAATGGCCAAGTGCTTCTGCGACATACAGGTGGGTCCCAGGCAAGAGACTCAGATCAGCCTGGGTTTAGGTGTCATGAGGCTAACAGAGACCAAGGAATTGGTGACCAATTCTGAAGTAATTCCTCCATGATGACGGTAGTGGTGAATAACCCATTAGGCAAATTGAGGCAAAGTAAGTCAAAGGAAGCTGCCTAATATTTAATGGCCAAAGTTGCTTTGGCATCATTTAAGCTCAATAGAGCTGGGTATGTTACTTTGTGTGAGCTGAACAGGATTGTCTGCTGTGCATAATCCTACAAACAATACGTTAATAATAAATTGATCAGCAGATTCTTCATGATAATTGAAATATATTTCCTCAGCTGGACAAAATATTCAAGGAACAAACAAAGTGAAGAACTAAAGAGCAGGTTCGAGCCATATTAAGTTTGTACCCCGGGTTTCTCTTCTCGGTAAGTGCTAAAAAACTATACTACGTTGATTTTCTATGAAAAAAATCAATAGCAAAATTCTAGACAGATTACAAGTACTTTGCGATGCTGCAGGCAATTCAATGACAACATGGCCTGCAACAACACCCCAACTTTATTGTGAAAGACCCCTATAGAAGGTTAAATTAAGTGCATGGTTAAGGCTCCCCTCAGTTGTTCATTAGAACCTTAAGTACCAATGTCATCAATAGCTGTATGATAACGCCTAGCAATAAACATTGTCCAGATCTTGTATTGTGCACCAGTGCCCAGTAGTTTTCCACTAGTGCCATGCAATTACTAATCTGCCTGAAACCAATATTTACATTGATCGATTGGTACATAATGTTGTTTCTGCACTGTTCAGATAGGGGAAAGCTTCATCCACTAAATTTAGCCAGCACTACGGTAAAATTGTCCGGATCCTCAAAATAAGTTTCCGTGAATAGTGCAACTTACATGATATGGTCCAAATTCCCTGTTTCAAAAGTCCCCCTAAGGTAAGCCCTAAACAGCCCGTAGGGATAGGTGTATCGCATTTAAAAAGTTGGACATGAGCTTATAAGTTTTACATGTGCTAGCAGTGAAAACCTCTCAACCCACAGGATAACATTGCCTTAATTTATTATATATTATGTTATAAATAATATATTATAAGTGATAACTTTTGTTTGGGAGCAGATAGGAATGCCATTTTTGAGGTGTGAGGAATTGTAATTTGAAACCCTCTTTAATGGTAAAGTCAGATTTTAAGTCGCAATTCTGAAAATGACACTTTTATAAAGTTAGCATTTTCTTGCCTTCACCATTTGGTGTGTGCAGCCTGTTCCTGGGCCACAAGACTAGATGTAGTTGGTACTTCTATATTTCTCCCAGACAGTTCACACAATAGAAGGCCTGGATGGTGGCAGGATGGGCCATTCTGACTTGATGAGCGGGGAGAGCTGTCACCTGTCACACTTTTATTTTAAAGACACTGCCTCAGCACACACACAAAGGACTTCAGACTAGCCTACTGTGCCTGCAGACAGACTGAGACCCGAACAGGGAGGCAGGAAATTCCATACACTTCTGTAAGGAGAATACTCCAGAAGTTTTGTCCACTTCAAAGTGGGCACCATATATAAAAAGGGGACCTGCAGGCCCAATCTTCAGTACACTCCTGCACCTGTGGATAATACAGAAGAAGGACTGCTCTGCTGCCCGAGGAGTATCCTGCTGCTTGATGCCTGCCCTGCTTTCTTAAAAGAAAGACTGGACATGCACCGTTCATGCAAGGCTGAAGTGACTTCAAGGGCCAGCTGACTGACCCCCTGTTTGGAGCTGCAGAGACACAACAAGCTCCAGAGGCCTCCCTTTAACTACCCAGCTGATCTGCTGTACTGCACCTGCCTGAACCTACAACTGGATGTGCCTGAGCTCTGCTGGCCTCTACCGGAGTAGGTTCCTGATCCCTAAGAGGTGCCCCTTGATGCTGGGTCTTTGTTGTGGCATCAATGGCGCTGCTACTAGGAGAAAAGGAGAAATTCTTCTTGAAACATTCATCCAGTTTACTCCGTTTATGGAGAACCTAACCACCAAACTTGACTTTCCCTTCCCAGTCCAGATGGCCCGTGTATCCCGGAGTAAAAATACCTCACTTCCTGTGAAGGACTTCCTGAAATAACCAAACACAGATAGAAATCAGTGGACCAGAGGGAGAGGCAGGTGGGAACTCAGGACTGTGACAAGAAAGGCATGGACTCGGAGTAATGAATATTACAGGTAAGTAACAGGGCATTATCTCCTCGTCCGTCTCCTTTCATTGTCCTCATGTTGGAGAACGTACACAAGCCCACCACTGATTTTGCAACGACCCACAGCACGAATATGCAAAAAAGGTGAAGTTTAATGAAACCAAGGACACAAAAGACACAGAAGTAAACTCAACTTAATTCAAGACAATGGTACTAAAATTGGAAGAAACATCCCCACTCTACAATTAAACTGCAGTGGGATATGAAGTTGCGGGGCCGGGCCCAAAATAGATGCCCCATTAAAAGATGCTTAGGAGGCAGAACCTCCTCCCAGCAGACCTCCCAAGGAAAGATTCTGGGACAGGCTGGCCATTCAAGTAAAAGGAATGTGAAATAGCCAACTTTATCCAGTGGGGCGCGGTAGAGAGGGATGACTCGCAACTCCGTCTGGGCAAACCATGGGAGACAAACTAGGCATCAGAGTTGCGGAACTCTGCAGTGCATCACAAATAAACAGAAGGTGCCTGATGGACATGTAGTGAAAGCAAAGGTACTTCCTCTACAGAGACAGGAGATGGACAAAAGGTGGACAAAACAATATCTAAATCCAAATGATAAGAAGACACCGCCTTAGAGAGCAACGCTGGACTAGGCCGCAGCACCACCTTGTCCAGAAAAAAACAAAGGAAAGTAGGGGTGGACACCAAAACCCCAACCTCCCAAACCAGCCTCCCTGAAGAGATGGCCACCAGAAAGACCAGTTTGGCAGAGAGAAACTCGAAGTCCGAGGACTCCAACAGCACAAAAGGAGCACCCTGCAAATTCTGCAGAACCAAAGGCAAGTCCCAAACCCAGCATCGGGGTATGCATACAGTGGCCGCTGAAGAGTCAAACTCTGCAGCAAACGAGGCACCAGAGTGACAACAGACATCACAGACTCCTCCCGAAATGCCTGAATAGTAGCCCACGGAGGATGGAGACAGCCAAACCCAGCTGAAAACTGCCCTGAAGGGAGAAGAAGACAACCCTGATCCTCACACCAGACAGAAAATACCACCAGTGGCGGTCATAAGCTTTAAGGGTAGATGGCCGCCGAGACTACTGGATGAGCTCAGCAACATCCACAAGCAACCCAGTTCTAAGAGGGACTGCCTTTCAAGATCTCTTTGCCCACGCTGACCGCCAATGTTAAGTTCCGGTGAACCCAGCTCTTCATGCTTAAGTGACAGACAGCGACGACGGGCAATGCAAGATCTGCACTTCGTGCTACAGCATCGACAGTTACACTGACTGCCAACGGAAGCTCCAGCAACAACCTTCCAAGATGCCTAAAAGGATCTTCCCAATACAGCGACCTCCTCCACTGCGAACGGAAATCTTTACTCTTGACTTAGAAGATAAGTTTTTCATTGGGACTAACCTGGTCACTGTATCCCACACTCCATCGCAGACTTGGAGTTCTAACTTTCACCTAGTCTTGCATGACCAGATAAGCATGAGTGGCGCTTTGTGCTTTTAGGTGCTATACACACCTTAAGTCTTCAAAATTGCACATCTCCGGTTCTACTGATTGGAGTTTTGCCATTTTGGTGTCAAATAGGTCATTCGATTTTGCTCTACTTTTCAAAATTGGTGTGGGATTTTTCTTGCGTTGCGTTTTAGCTTCATTAGTGTTTGTTTGCTGTATAAATACATTTTACACATTGCCTGACTGCTTTTGTGCCAAGTTACTAGTGTGTTAAGCACAGGTCTTTTTTAGTGACTTTTGTGATTCACTCAGACACAAATTGTTGCTGTTACTTGAGAAAGACTCACACCCCCTCAACACCCCCTCAACCAACAACCCATTTTCTCACAGTTATGCTATAGCTGATGCTGAACAACATAGCTGTTCTCCCATCAAGAGATAATGAGCTGATTGGTGCTGATGATTATCGAATCCTGATTGGCACTATCTAGTGGCATCATGAATGCAACATATAAGTCACCTGTTGAAGCAATGGATAATAAACAAGCAAATTACATAACTTATCCTTTTCCTGCAGTTAACAAATGACAATGTTATACTTTTGTCATTATGTGTAGTGTATCTATTCAGCCAAGGGATGAAAAGTAGTAAAAAACAATATCAAAACTTGATGTCAATTGATGCCATGTAATCAATAGCCTGCTTCAAGAAGGGGGCGTTAACATCCTCCCCTATTTAACATGCAAAGCAGGAAACTCGAAAATCAGGATCACATATTGATATTTCAGAAGATCACTTTTTAACTGATTGGTTGTTCCCTGCTCTTATGAGGTCACCACAAAGCACCATATGCAACATTGCAGTGTGTCTGTGGCACTCCAGCTCAAAGTGGTTATTAATTTTTAAGGAGCAGTTCTACTGAGTTGATTAACAGTGGCCTCACACTACGTTTCCTTTTTTATGCCGGGTGCTCCTGCCCCTCTGTGGGGTACCCAGTGTGTGTCAAATGTGGTATCCCATTCCAGCGCGGCGCTCCCCACCTGGCTGACAATGCACTTGTGGCAGTGCAGGAGCCAGCATCTCATTCCTTCTGTCCTCATGCTCGCAGGCAGAAAACAGTTAGTTTTTTAGTTAGTTAGGGTGGTGTGTGCCCCACTCACACCAGAAAATGGCGACTCTTATGCATGCCCCAGAAAAAGAAGCGAGGCAGTGCTCACCTTTTGTTTATCTGTCCCAGGGAGATGGGTTTCTGCAGGACAGTGTGTCTTACTTCAGGCAAGACACACTGGGGCCAAAGTTGATCTTGAGGAAGGGGGCCCCATCTATGCCCCCCTAAATAAAATTAAATTAATGAAGATGTGCTGCCCCAGGGGGCTTGATGTTCCCTATGATCAAATCAAGGAATCTTGGCAGAGCGATATGCTCTCGGTTTACCACCCATTCCCCCATAGGACCAAGCTTTAAAGGCTTTTTTTCCAGCCCCATAGGGCCGATTTGCTTGAGGAAGTGTTATTGTTCTGCTAGTTGAGAACGCTAACGATCAGGAGCATTTTTTCAAGCCTCCTGGCAACCAAATTTACTTTTGTTCTGCAACAGGTTCCCCTTCACCGGACATTTCTTTTGCCTGGACTCCCAATGATCTCTCCTTATTGATGGGCATCTTCCACAGCCAACAAGCAGAACACCCTCCCAGTCCATCTCCCAAGTCCCAGGGTCTTGGACCATCTTGTGGGGAACTTGTGTGTCAGCAAACGAGTCAGAAGCCAGCCCATAGAAGTCCCAATGAGCCCTCTAGGGTCCCAAGCAGGTTAATTCTCCCTACTTTTCCTCATGGGACATAAGCGGCCCATCCTAGTACCGAATGCTAGCTGAAGTTTAAGATTCTTAAAGTTCACCCTTGTAGAGGTCCAAGGGTTTTCTTCCTTCTAGCTGGCAATTATTCCAATGTGACTACCCCAGGTCCAGTGTCTTCTCTGGTGACTCTCTTGTGCAGGGATTGTTAAGTGGGAGTGGAAAGCTCTGGAAGTAAGCACCTCTACCCAATCCGAGGGTGCCACATCATAACGTTACCCCTGCCCCAACCCTACTTCACAGCATTCTGGGACATTTCAACATGTCAGCCTAAAGTGGTCTATGAAAAGACATTCTCTATGTGCCTCAGCAGTACCCCAACTGACAACTGATTGATCCATTCCCACCAAAATTTCAAGACAGCCCCTCCTGTGTTTTATTCCATAGGTCTGGCCTTCCTCCTTTGTTTCTTTGAGATTGGACTTGCTCAGTCAAGGACTAGTATGTAGAGATAATTAACACATGTTGATTTCCTCCCCACCCCTTCCTTTTCCAGGACCTAGGCCAAGCACTGTTAATGGCTGTATTCTGTGGGGAGACCTTTGATCCTCCTGCTGGTTGGCACAGTTATTAACCAGGTCCAGTATGGAAGACAAAGAACTGTAATATGATTATAACTGAGCCAGTCAAATATGAAAGTGTAATAATGAGTACAGTTATCACAAAGTGTCAGTGGATCTTCACTTTGTGTACATATTTACTCTAAAATTGACACCTGATGGGTATCCTTAGGCCTAACTATGGCGACATTGTGTGGCACAGCAGATTTTATTCATAAGGTATAATACAGTGAGCACACAGTCTTTAAGCCAGCACTACAGGCCTACACTATAAATGCCCTCTCACATTATAAGGCCTACACCAGTCAGCACCAATCCCTGAAGGGTCCCTTTTGCAACAGAATATCAGTGCATAGATATTGGGTTGAGCTAGATGGTAGTCTCACAGACAGCCCTCACACATGTTCACACTCATGTGCTGACATCCTTACGTCTAAGCAGCCCACAGCCTCTTACCCACCTGCACAGCTGTGGCCTTATATTAAAAGGAAGAGAGTGGCAGTTAGCACTCTCAGTCTATTTCCACAGAAATTACTGTGAGTGAGAGTCGGGTAGTGAGGTTTAGTCAGAGTAAACTTCCCAATCAGGAAGTCAAAAAATACAGTGAAATTATATTGGTGAAACCCATTTTTTACATAGGTTAAATGGACACCTTGGAAACTACCAAAAAAACTTGCCCACAAATGTACCCAAGGCCACAGGTGTATGCCACTAATAAGTGGCTATGGAAATAGGATAACAGGAAAATGATGAGTGGGTGTTAGTACATTCATCCTATCCCCAAGCATCTATCAACAAAGACCATTCAAAGCAATGCACCTTCTTTTTCTGTAAAGGACACACTAAAAATACACACTATGAGCACATACAGACACAAAAGAAGGCACTAGCATATGCATGTGAATCCAGGCAGAGGTAGATGACACCAATAACACGTGAGAGTGGAACCATTCTAACCTTTAAAAAAATAATTCTTGTATTTGTAGGGCTTACAGTTTCCATATCATGAACATCATATAACTTATCACGGTCCCCATTCTTTGGATGTTTGGCTTAAGAAGCAGTGCACAGAGATCTGGACATTGACTGGCTAACTACTGCAGCTAATTAGTTGATATCTAGGGCCCAAACAAATACAATACAACATTCCTCATACACACAACCTTACTCATTCCACATCAACACAGCAACATCCTAGCTCACAAGTTAATGAATTTGTACCTTGTTAAATCCAGGTGGTAATTGAACAATAAACAAATACAAATATACTACACTTCCACACAGGATAGAAATATTACAATCATACATTTACTGTTATTACAATCACTCAGATTGTCAAAAAGGTTTAAATCACAAAACATAAAAGTAGATGGCAAACATTAACTTTAAAGCTTTACACAAGTATGGCTTTGTATCTTGCACTGTTCTGATTTCATCTTAAATGGACATTGATTTAGTAAATTTGCAAACACAGGGAACGTCAGAAAAAGTATATGGCATCTCACGTATGCCACATTCAATAATTACCTGTCAGTGTTAAAGATTCAAGTAAAAGTGTCATACTTGTAACTAGCCACGAGGTGTAACTGCATGTGTCTTACTTCAGCACGTAGACAAAGTGTCTGTTGGCCATTATAATTTTATAAAATGTGCTAGGGCTGAATGAAAGCTATGCTAGAAACCACTAATTTGTTTGTAAATTATTTCCATTGAGGCACACTTCACCCCTTCCCCTTAGACTGATTCAATGTGTTCATAGATAAATTCACCAAGAAATTAAATTTGGATATCTCCTACTTGTCCTTGAATAACGTCTTATGTGTAAAATGTTGAAGAAAACTTTAGAGTCATCTGACGTTTATTAAAAGAATCTGAAATGTTTTCTTTTTGCCTCTGCACATCATCTCTTGGAGAGGTCATCTTTTATTTCCATTTCACACGGTTAAAGCGTTGTCCTGAGCAAGTTAGATTACTGCAATATTCTATTAGTCGGCAATCATTGAAACTCATGAAGTCATCTACACAAACTTTTCAACTTTGTAACATGAATTCTATACAACCTTGCAAGACACATTCATACATACTATTGCCATTATCAAATCGGCTGATTATCAGCATAAAATTGAGCTACATACAAAATGTTTATCTTGGTTTATAAAGCCCTGTACAATTCATCACTGTCTTGCCTTTCATGAATGCTAATAAGGTACACACACTCACACAACCTTGTGTCACAGTCCTTGAGATAGATTTACAAAAACTTTACACCAGGTTTTTATCATAAAAGTGACAGATGTAAAGTGTAAAATTGGGATTTACTTTGCAGTGTGTTAAAAAGTAGTCTTAGAGTAATGCACTAAGCACTACTTTGCATTGAGGAGACATTCCATGAATGGTACAAGGGAATTCCCCTGTAGCTACACAAGTTTTTAACTCAAAGCTTTATCTACTAAAAAGATAGGACTTTGTGCCAAAAATGTACACCTCCTCGAGGCAGGCATAACATTTAAGAAAATACTTATTTTTGCCAAAGGTTACTCGTTATGCATATATGCTGTAACGCACAGCACACATGCAAAGTTAGAAAAGTTTTAAACTATGTCCAAGCATACTATTTGCTACTGAAAGGGTGCATTCCAGTACAAACTCTATGTTGAATATTATTTCATGTTTCAATAAATAAATACGTAAATAAATCAATTGATAAATACATTAAAACTAGAGAGGCCTTTTGGTTTTGTTGTGGACCTATTTCTCATGTTATCAGTCTGAGGGCTAAGGCATTATACATCATGGTTCAATGAGCCTGAAACCCTACAGCTCCCTTGGGAATATGCCTTATTGTTCCACCCAGTCTTTCGGATATCCATGTAAAAAGTGATTGGTTGGAAACTAATTGGATCAGCCCAACGCTGTGATAGAGGACTTGTCTATGCAGAATACAGATTGCAAAAAAACAAGTTAAAACTATAGCCAATGTTTTGGGTCCATTTTATAAATCATCATGGTGACCCATCAGGGGCTGTCTTCCCAAACCTTTAACATCCATTAATAATTTTTCCCCCTGTGCCTTGGTATGAGGCATTAGAATCTGTACCTTTCGACAGTGTCACATTCTAGGCTTGTGCTTGATTATTCCTATCTGCTTCATATAGGCTATCCAAAAAGATTGTACATATTTTAGGTTCTATAGATGCTATCCTAAAGCCTTCATCTTCAACTAAGGTCTTTGCCTCCAATTGCCTGAACTGCTGCACAGAACACTTATAATGTCTAGGGCACATGGGTCCATAGTATCTAAGGTTCTTCCTCTTGACACTCCTTTTTCAATTGGGATGTCCAGCATTTTATTATAGCTAGTTCTGTGGCCCCCTCAGCACTGTGCATAGGCTACTTTCACTCCAGGCAATTCATCCTTCGTCTTAATATAGATAATTTCACAGCATCTCTACATCCTAACTGCCAGCTTTCTAATATGTCTTGTGCAGTATTTCACTCTTTATGCTTGAATACTCAAAGCTTCTTCAAATTCTGGGATACATTATCTAAAACTCCCTTCAAGTGGATTAATAATTACATCCTCCCACCACTTATTCACAGCTTTACTTATGAAATTGCCTTGTTTCTTAATTGTCTCCAAATCATTACCTTACTTACAGAATTTATAGTTCGGGAAGGTGGGGTGATGATTGGTTATCAACTGCAGAAACAGTTAACTATGTTCACTCTCCTTTGATAGAACGATTTCCAAATCCCAATCATATTCCTCCACAAGGTATTCACAAAACACAGATGATCATTGTGGAACCACCTCCAAGTTGGATACCCTGGCACATGTCCTGCTTTCTTTCCATATACCATGGGCAAATTCACCTGAAAGGTAAACATTTATGGCAAGACGGAGGCTCATAGTCTTCTCTTAACTTGCTTTAATTCAATAGCAGCAGTCAAGATTACTAACAAAATGACAAATCCCTTAAGGCTTAGTGACAGTAAGCCAATGGTAAAGCAACAGTAGAACAATAAGTAGCCAAACAGAGAAAGAACCTCTATAATATTTATCTTAACTACAAATAGTATTCTCTTTTTTTGCTGCTCGCACCAGGATAAGTATTATTTATTTTTCCTGTCATTGTAATAATTGTGGTATATACATACTTTATTGGTCTTGCAATTAGAGTTTTTTTTTTCACTCAATAGGTTGGTCAGTTTTCAGTTTATGGTATTTGCGGAGCGCAACCATTATCTCCCTTCACTCGACCGTTTTTGCCTGGGCGAGTGTTTCTTCAACAGATATTCTATGGAAAGTTGAGGACATTGACCTAGATTCCCTTGGAAGCAATGCACAAACCTTGAGGCCCCGTCATCTAGCACCTTGTTAATCCTGAATATCTACATCCATCCCGCACACATGCAGAAGGGGAGAAATATCCAACAACTGGCTGCTGCCCTCAGAGTTTTACAACGCACCTACTCGCATGCCAACATCATGTTGTCCGGGTATTTCAATATGAACATAATGCAAGCCCAAGAAGAAAACCTACCATCATACATGCAAGCTAGACAGGGCAATTCATTTCAATGCTATACATCGGGCAACAGATGTGCTGCATTAATGGGAAAACTTTCACTATTAACCTTAAATGGAAGAAGCCCACAGGACAGCCCGGCAGCTTTTACAAGAGTAACAGTTAAATCAAGATCAACTATTGACTTCACTTTAGTGGATCCCGACTTATTCCCTCTTATATCAAATTTCCAAATAAAGAAAAGAGCAGATAGTGATCATTACCCTCAATCCTTCAGATTAACTAACATGCAAGAAAGAACACAGCCAGCAAGTGCCCTCACACTAGCAACCCAACCATATAATCTAAAACGGCTAATATGGAATAAAAACAATGTAGATGCAATCATGGAGTCATGTTCTGCTCTACTGACACCTCATGATACAAAACCTTTAGGGACGGAAGCCTGGGAGACTTTCGCCAAAAGATTAAACATAACATTTTCCAACAAATCTGAAAGCCAAAAATTGTTTGCGACCACCGGGGCGGTTTGGTACACACACACTTTAAGGATAAAAAATGACAATTAAACAAATTTCATAGACTTTTGAGAACTCAGGGCCCCCAACACACCCGGCAGACCTTAATAACAATTGACCAGATGAAAAGAGACCAAAAAAAAGATATTAGATCGGCAAAGCGATCCTATCTGGAGCAATTCTGGACGAAAATGCTTTATGTCAGCAAGCAACAAAATTCAAAACAGGTTGGGCACTCATTAATCTCCTAATAAATGGGAAGAATAGGCACTTCAATTCAGAAATAACGGAACACACATGTAGAGTGCACATAGAGGCCACATTCAACAGTCAGACCCTCTCAGGGGCCTCCGTCAAAAACAAAACACTGAAGGAGACAAGGATCAATAAGACCACTCTAAACAAAGGGACCCGGACGACCATCACTCCATGACTGAACTTCCAGGCGCTAACATCAAGAAGTAATCAAAGACTAGCGCCTATGATCTATACACCAAAACGGATAACTCACCCCCAGCTTCAAATCAACCAGCTAGAAGGTAATTCTCATCTATGCTCACTTGAAATATCAAGGCCTGACCATCAAGACTTCTGTTGGACCTGGCCTCGTGGCGTGGTCCTTAACCCCCTGGATTGTGGCCGTTCCCCGCCCCGGCCGTCACGGGCCACCCGTCTGGACTGCACCAAGGCCCTTCACCCGGAGCTGCACGTGGTCGCATACTCCTCGTGGCTCCGCCATCTTGTTGGCATCCACGTCACACCGTGCCCCCGCCGGCGCGACCCCGCTCAACCCAGCCTCGACCCCAGCGAAGCCCCGACATCGAGGCACCACGAACTGGCCAGGGGGTGCCGCAGGAACCATTCATCGCCCCGGCGGAGGACAGTATCGATGGGACCCCCAACTGTCCTCCCCTCTCGAGGTGTGATCACCCTGCAAACTCCCATGGGCCTGGCGCCTCTCCTGCTGGGCGTCTGGCCACCTCCACCCGGCCACTCCGCCCCCTCGGGCGCATAGGTCCGGACATCAAAGGGCTCCAGACCTATATCTGGGGCGACCCCACCACAGCTCGGCAGTTGTATCCCGGAGTCGAGAGCCCTGCTGATTGAATCGCGGCTGACCCTACGGAGAAGAACTCTTGTCGGAACCATCACGAGCCCTGCTGACTGCGTCGCGGCTCCTTCTTGTGAACCCTTTCTGAACCACCTGGAACATCGGAGCCCTGCTGACGCTGTCGTGGCCCAACCTCGCTGAAACCTTCCTCGGAGCCCTGCTGACGACGTCGCGGCTCGAGCTGAGCAGAAACCATCTTGAGAGCCCTGCTGATTGAATCGCGGCTCTCCACGAACTGTACGCCAGAGCCCTGCTGACGCCGTCGCGGCTCGACCCCTCCGAGATCGGAGGTCCTCCAGCGTGAGGATAAGAACTGGGCCCCAGGTACCCTCATACCACATTCCTGCCAAAGACTGTCCCGCTACCCCTACCCTTCCAAAGAGACATTGAGACTTTTGGTGGATCCCTCGATCCCTTCGTGTAAATATTGAACTCGTAACCTTTTATTGATGATAAAGAATTGCTTGTCTTGAGACAACCTCCTTGAGTCCGGTGTGGTGGTGTTACTGTGCTAGTACGGGATAGGAGAAGGATCTCTCAGGAGACTTCTCGGCAGCGCTCGGCTACTTCGTGCAGTGAGAGGGCCCCCCCTTGGTGGTCTCACCGACTCCTCGGGGTCCGCCTTCCAACATTTGGTGGCCAGCGACGGGATCCGAGCCGAACGCAGTACGTACCAGCCAGTACCCACTAGCTACCCATCCAAACGAATAGCATCATGAGCAGCCAGGAAAACAACGCGACAATGGAGTTCCAGCCCGAACGGCTGGAAGAATATACGCACAAAGAATTAAAACAGTTCTGCAGAGACAAAGGCATTGCAACCACCAGCCTCGGTACCAAGGAAGAGATGCAGAAAGCTCTGAGGGCATGGTTGGAGGCTGGGGCAGGCCCCTCCCAGGAAGAAGGGCCCCTGCCCCTGACGGAAACCACAGCAACCGCACTGACCCCGGCAACCGGAGGAAGAAAGAGCCTAGAAACCGGCCTCTCCGAGGAAGAAATACGAGAGCGGGAAAAGGTCCGGAGCCACGAACTAGAGCTCGCCCGACTGCGACTGGACGGCGAACTCCAGCTGGCAGAAAAGAAACTGGCCCTCGAGCAGCTACGCCTTCAAGAAGAAATAGAAGAGAAGAGACGACACCGGGAGTTGGAGGAAAAGAAACTAACTCTTGAGCACGAGCGCAGTCTCAAGGAGCTCGAGATCAAGGCCAAGAACGGAGGGACCAACACCCCCAGTACTAGAGACACTCTACCGCCCCCCGAGGCCAAGGTGCATATCCCGAAGGAGGTCGTCAAGGAGTATTACAAGAATGACGATATCCAACAATGGTTCAAGGCCTACGAGGTGGCCATGACCTCCCATCGAGTGCCCCGAAAAGACTGGGGCGCAGGCCTGTGGGGGCGATTCCTGAGTGAAGGGCGGGACACGCTGCTCCAGCTACCGGAGGAGGTGATGACCTCCTACGATCACATGAAGGAGGCCCTGCTCACCCGCTACGGGCTAACAGCGGAGATGTACCGCCAGCGGTTCCGAGACTGCAAGAAAATCCCGGGTACCACATGGGTGGAATATGTGGACTTTTTCAGTCGGGCCCTTGAAGGGTGGATCAAAGGCAGCGAGGTAACCACCTACGGGCAACTGGTCGACCTCATCGTCTGGGAACATCTTTCCAACAATTGCTTCGTGGAACTGAGACAGCACCTCCTCGACAGCAAAATGACCGACCCGCGAAAACTTGCCGTCGAGGCCGATCGATGGGTCAACTCCCGGGTCCCCCGGAGCTCAATGGGGGAGTACCAGAGGAACCCCAACGGACCCCCACGCCAGCGCGGTGGGGGGGGAGGGCCGAACAGGAACCGAGACCCTCCCGCTGGGGCCCCCAGGAGCCCCCCTCGAGGGCCACCGCAGCCACATCTCTCCCCGAGCCTAGCGCGAAGGGTGGGCCCGGCCCGACCCGGACCACGGCCACCAGTGACCTGCTATGGCTGCCAACAAACCGGACACTTTGCCAGCGACCCGGCCTGCCCCCTGAACCGAAGAAACGGGGCCGGCGGGCCCCCGCCCCGGCAGCTGACAGCCGCCGCCTTGGGGGGAGAGGAGGAAGAAGAGGCCCTCGACCGAGAAAACACTGAGTGGGAGCCGGCAGCCATGTCCCTGGTCTGCCTGGGTAGCCGAGAGATGGTACCCTGCACCCCCATCCCAACCAACACCCAGAAGTACCGGCAGCAGGTCACGGTCAACGGACAACGGGCCGAAGCCCTTCGCGACACCGGCGCCAGTATCACCGCTGTCCGCTGCCACCTGGTGACCCCTGAACAGATTCTACCGAATGTGCTGTGCCCTGTGTGGACGGCCGACAACAGTGAAAGCCTATGCCAGATGGCCCTGGTCCCCTTCGAGTGGGGAGGGGTGACGGGCCTGCTGAAGGTGACAGTGCGCGACGACGCCCCGGTCGACTGCCTCCTGGGGAACGACTTGGAGAGTTCCCCCTGGGCTCAAGTAGAACGACGAGAGCACCTCCGAATGTTGGGACTGGCTGATTGGGCCTGCGCCATCACCCGGTCCATGACCGCCCAGGCCCCCCGCTCATCCTCGACCTCCGGGACTGCCCGACCCGAGGGGCTCACACCCCCTCCCGCCAGCAGCGAGGAGGAGGCGGACACCGACCCCGGGCCCAGCGAATTCTCCCCCGAAGAGATGGCTTCTCCGAGCGCCCTACCAGAACTGACGCAATGGCAACATGAAGGGGGCCCCACCCGAGAGCAGTTCCAGCAAGAGCAACAGTCCTGTCCCTCTCTCGAAGGGGTCCGACAGCAGGCGACCGCGCAAGCCAACGGTGACCAGACCGGCACCCACTGGATCTACTGGGCCGAGGGCCTGTTGTACAGTGAACAGAAAGTGGCAGAACTCGGGGCCGGCCGCGTGTTGGTGGTCCCCCTCCGCTTCCGGGAGTTCCTTCTCAACCTGGCCCATGATGTGCCCCTCGCCGGACACTTGGGGCAAGACAAAACGTACAGTCGTCTGGTGACCCACTTCTACTGGCCCCGGATGCGGAGAGATGTGGACAACCACTGCCGGTCCTGCCAGACCTGCCAAGCCAGCGGAAAGACGGGGGGTCGGGTCAAGGCCCCCCTCCAGCCCTTTCCCGCCGTCAGCACCCCGTTTGAACGAGTCGGAATCGACATTGTGGGACCCCTGGACCCCCAAACCGCCCTGGGCCACCGCTTCATCCTGGTCCTCGTGGACCACGCCACCAGGTACCCGGAAGCGGTCCCGCTCAGAACTATAACGGCCCCTGTGGTAGGCCGGGCCTTGATGGGGATCTTCTCCCGAGTGGGATTCCCCAGCGAAGTGGTGAGCGACCGTGGCACGAACTTTATCTCCAGGTACATGCGGTCCCTGTGGCAACAATGCGGGGTCACATACAAGTTCACGACCCCATATCACCCTCAGGGGAACGGACTGGTTGAGCGGTTCAACCGAACATTGAAAGGGATGATCCAGGGCCTGGAAGAACCCCTCAGGCGGAAATGGGATGTCCTGCTGCCCTGCCTCCTGTTTGCCTATCGGGAGGTCCCGCAGAAGTCCCTGGGGTTCAGCCCGTTTGAACTATTGTATGGACACCCGGTCCGCGGACCACTCAGCCTGGTCAAGGAGGGCTGGGAGATGAAGCCCCGAGGCGCCCCTCCTGACATCTACCGATACCTCCTGACCCTCCGAAACCAGACCCGCAAGTTCCGAGCCATGGACGAAGCCAACCTCGAGGCCAGCCAGGAGGACATGAAGCGGTGGTACGATCGCAACACTTCTACGGTAGAATTCGAGCCAGATCAGAAAGTATGGGTCATGGCCCCGGTCGAACCCGGCGCCCTCCAGGACAAGTGGACCGGGCCCTTCAAGGTGGTGGAGAAGAAAAGTCCCGTCACCTACCTGGTCGATCTGGAGTCCCCCCGGAACCCCCTCCGGGTCCTACATGCGAACAGGCTAAAACCCCACTTCGCCCGGACCGAACTGAGCCTGCTGCTGGCGACCGACGAGGGGGGCGAGGACGACTCCGAGCCCTTGCCCGACCTCTTGCAATCCGACAGTCACGATGGATCGATCGAAGGGGTCCAACTCGCCTCGTCCCTGACCCCGGAGCAGCGCAACGACTGCCAGCGATTACTGCGGGACTACGCAGCCCTCTTCTCTCTCACCCCGGGGGTGACCCACTGGTGCGTCCACGACGTCGACACCGGGGAGAACCCCCCATACGACACAGAGCCTACCGGGTGCCTGACCGAGTGCGGGCCTGCATCCAGGCCGAAGTAGCGAAGATGCTGGCCCTGGGGGTCATCGAGCCTTCCGACAGCCCGTGGGCCAGCCCTGTCGTCCTGGTGCCCAAGGCCGCAGCTCCCGGTCACCCCCCGGAGTTGCAATTCTGCGTGGACTACCGAGCCCTGAATGTAGTAACCAAGACGGACGCACACCCGATACCCCGGGCCGACGAACTGATCGACCGCCTAGGGGCCGCTCGCTACTTGAGCACGCTGGACCTCACCGCCGGGTACTGGCAAATCCAGCTCACCCCCGGCGCCCAAGAAAGATCCGCCTTTTCGACTCCGGATGGGCATTACCACTTTCGGGTGATGCCCTTCGGAATGAAGAACGCCCCGGCCACCTTCCAAAGACTGGTGAACAAGGTTTTGGCCGGGCTTGAGGCCTTCAGCGCGGCCTACTTAGATGACATTGCCGTGTACAGCAACCACTGGGCCGAGCACCTCCTCCACCTGGAGGCCGTCCTGGCCGCCCTCCAGCGGGCCGGGCTCACAATCAAGGCCAGCAAATGCCAAATCGGCCACGGATCCGTGACCTACCTGGGCCATCAAGTGGGGAGCGGGCAGGTGGCCCCCCTCCAAGCGAAGATAGATGCCATCCAGACCTGGGAACCCCCCACTACCCAGACCGCTGTCCGGGCCTTCCTGGGCCTCACCGGATACTACCGGCGGTTTATCCGGGACTATGGGAGCATTGTTGGCCCCCTCACAGAGTTAACGTCCAAAAGACAGCCCAAGAAGGTACACTGGACACCCCGCTGCCAAACAGCCTTCGACACCCTCAAAACGGCCATGTGTACTGCTCCGGTGCTGCAAGCCCCGGACTACCAGAAGGAGTTCGTGGTACAGACGGACGCCTCCGAGTATGGGATCGGGGCCGTCCTCTCCCAAACTGACGAAAGGGGGCTCGACAGACCAGTGGCCTTCATCAGCCGGCGACTACTGCCCCGGGAGCAACGCTGGAGCACTATTGAGCGCGAGGCCTTCGCTGTGGTGTGGGCCCTCAAGAAGCTCCGGCCCTACCTCTTTGGCGCCCACTTCCGGGTCCAGACCGACCACCGGCCCTTGCAATGGTTAATGCGAATGCGGGGCGAGAACCCCAAGCTGCTGCGATGGTCCATCTCGCTACAAGGGATGGACTTTGACGTCGAACACCGGCCCGGCAATGACCACGCCAACGCCGACGGCCTGTCCCGCTTCTTCCGCCTTGACGAGGAGAATCCCCAAGGAGATGGGTGACTCTCCATGCCTTCGGCTGGGGGGGACGCCTGTTGGACCTGGCCTCGTGGCGTGGTCCTTAACCCCCTGGATTGTGGCCGTTCCCCGCCCCGGCCGTCACGGGCCACCCGTCTGGACTGCACCAAGGCCCTTCACCCGGAGCTGCACGTGGTCGCATACTCCTCGTGGCTCCGCCATCTTGTTGGCATCCACGTCACACCGTGCCCCCGCCGGCGCGACCCCGCTCAACCCAGCCTTGACCCCAGCGAAGCCCCGACATCGAGGCACCACGAACTGGCCAGGGGGTGCCGCAGGAACCATTCATTGCCCCGGCGGAGGACAGTATCGATGGGACCCCCAACTGTCCTCCCCTCTCGAGGTGTGATCACCCTGCAAACTCCCATGGGCCTGGCGCCTCTCCTGCTGGGCGTCTGGCCACCTCCACCCGGCCACTCCGCCCCCTCGGGCGCATAGGTCCGGACATCAAAGGGCTCCAGACCTATATCTGGGGCGACCCCACCACAGCTCGGCAGTTGTATCCCGGAGTCGAGAGCCCTGCTGATTGAATCGCGGCTGACCCTACGGAGAAGAACTCTTGTCGGAACCATCACGAGCCCTGCTGACTGCGTCGCGGCTCCTTCTTGTGAACCCTTTCTGAACCACCTGGAACATCGGAGCCCTGCTGACGCTGTCGCGGCCCAACCTCGCTGAAACCTTCCTCGGAGCCCTGCTGACGACGTCGCGGCTCGAGCTGAGCAGAAACCATCTTGAGAGCCCTGCTGATTGAATCGCAGCTCTCCACGAACTGTACGCCAGAGCCCTGCTGACGCCGTCGCGGCTCGACCCCTCCGAGATCGGAGGTCCTCCAGCGTGAGGATAAGAACTGGGCCCCAGGTACCCTCGTACCACATTCCTGCCAAAGACTGTCCCGCTACCCCTACCCTTCCAAAGAGACATTGAGACTTTTGGTGGATCCCTCGATCCCTTCGTGTAAATATTGAACTCGTAACCTTTTATTGATGATAAAGAATTGCTTGTCTTGAGACAACCTCCTTGAGTCCGGTGTGGTGGTGTTACTGTGCTAGTACGGGATAGGAGAAGGATCTCTCAGGAGACTTCTCGGCAGCGCTCGGCTACTTCGTGCAGTGAGAGGGCCCCCCCTTGGTGGTCTCACCGACTCCTCGGGGTCCGCCTTCCAACAACTTCCATCTACAGATCACACAAAAACTGGTTTTGTATGCAATAAAAAAACAAAGATCTGATGGGCCCCCGGGACCAAATGGTCTTCCCAACGCTTTATTTAAAAAAGACCCAGCATTCTGGTCTGCGCGCTTAGCCTCGCTGTTTGCATATACACTAGAGACCGGCACCATTCCAGATTCATGGCGAGGAAGTATCCTGCAACCAATACATAAATCAGGGGCTCGTTCTGATCCTTCCAACTACAGATTAATCGCCCTTATTGATGTTGAGGCTAAAATCTATGCAACAAATCTGCTGAAAGATCTAGAGGACTGGGTCAATCACAGCAAACTGATCTCTAACACGCTAACAGGCTTTCGAGCAGGGATGGGCACTCTAACAAATTTATCAGCTGTCCCGCTCCTGGCCAATCAAGCAATAGTTAATTCAAACGTTCTGTACACCTGTTTTGTAGAACTCAAAGCAGCTTTTGATAAGGTCCCTAGATCCATGCTATGGGCTAAAATGAAGTATTGGGGAGCTCACACAAAACTGTTAGACGCAATTATCAATCTATACTCAAAAACATGGGCCCAAATAAAAATGGGGGATGGTCAAAGTTAAAAAAAACCAAAATTACGACCGTAAATGGCTTAAAACAGGGATGTGTTTTGGCCCCCTGTTTATTCAACATCTATACGGCCGACCTAGACAATAACCTTTGCCTAGCAAAAGGGGACCCCTCAAAACTGGGCAACGCTCGAACAACAAGCCTGCAATATGCTGATGACATTGTGCTGTTCTCTCAAATGCCCAGAGAAATACAGCGCTTGATAAGTCAATTAGCACTAAATACAGCTTCAGTCCAACTAATCATACATTTTCGGAAAACAAAGGTTATGTGTTTTTCAAACTCACATAAAAAACAACCGAAATTTCCCTGAATGATAAACAGTGACCCTCTGGACCAGGAGGGAACATACAAATATCTGGGGGTACTTTTAGACCAACGCCTCAGTTTCAAGCAACATCTAGAACTAGGGAATGTCAAAGCAAAACAGCTATTATTCGCTTTTAAAATGTTGCAAAAAAAACTGAGCGACATTTCAACAACACATTTATTAACAGTTGTGGTGGCAACGTTTTTGCCATCAATCAGGTATGGTTCTGAACTTTTAAACACCATGGATGCAACAACTTTAAATACGGCTCAAACCAGCCTCTTTAAGAATCTATTTCTACTTCCGCACCATATTCCACAAGGATTGATCAAACTGGAATTCTGATTACAAAATCAGATTCAAACAAGACAAGGGGCACTTGTCAAATATTTTTGGAGAATGAGGGCAGCAGAGGAAGATTCTTTAGCACACAATTGCTGGCTGGAGGTTGAAAAGCAATCTAGATCAACTAACGGAGTTTGCTTTTCCCTAAAACAATCTATCGCAGCTCTAAAACTAGAGGACGCTTGGAATACAATATTGCCTTACCCTGAATTGAAACTAGTAGTCAACAAAACCATCAAGCTACAATCTCAGGTAATAGACAAAGCCTCCTTGACTTCAAAAACCAACGCCTGGATGGTAATGCCTACATATAAAAAGCTAAATCCCCAACCATACCTGACAGCACATTTCGCAAATCAAAAAAAGAGGAAAATGATTTTACTGAGACTGTGTGTATTCATAAAAAGATCTTACTCCAAAATGGAAACGGGCTTGGCCCACAATGGATTCCCACCTGTGTGGCCAAGGAGAAGAGTCAGTATTCCACCTACCATGTATTTGCATTATTACACATACGGAAAGCCCTTCTACAGCCATTATTGAAAAAAGAACAAATAAGGACTTGCAGAACCGCTATAATTAAATGCCTAGGAGGCTCGACAGTACAACTGGCTTGTAAGGCAATAACGTTTTTGAGTATAGCAGCAAAGGAACTAGAAAAGAGCGACAGCCAGTTAGAACCAGCTGGGGACACAAGGTGATAAAACGCAATTAAGATTTAGAAGTCCATGTTTCTTTTCTCTCGCAGTCTATTAGTTTACAGCACCAAGCACTTGATCCTTGAAAATTACTGGATTCGATCAATGGTGCTAGTCTTCTTTTAGATCACCAACCCACTTCTATCCTTTTTAGCTTGTTTTAATGTAAATTTTAATGAGATTCATGTTAACTAATGCATTGATATAATCACTCGTGTACTTTGTGCATATTGGTGGATGTGCCGCTCTTTTATGATATAAACCAAATCAAATAAAAGTAATTTTTCACTTCATCTGTCTGGCTGTTTGTAAAAGAATTTATGCTCACAGTCTCTTCTTTGGGACAAGGTGCGTTGCTCTATTCAGAGCATGTCCTGTAGTTCCTTCTGCTTCCTCGCCAGCTTTCCCCTCTGATGGGGAGTATTCCAGCGAAGCGGTTGATGCCGCCTCAGGGTGCCTCCTTGTTGGACTCTGCCCTCAGCTTCAGGGTCTATCACGGTTTGTCCTTTCCCTTGTGAGAGTGCTTTTCTTCTCAAGCTCAGCCCATTCAAACATGACATAGTTTAACCCTTTATATTCTGGGTAAATTATGTTTCATCATTATCTGACTGACAGCATAAGTTTTTGTTCTAAGCATAGGGCCTCATCTACAAGAAAATAACTCAGAGCGGCGCCGCAAGCCATTTAGCTGCGCCATGCTGCATAATTTTCAAAGCACAGGGATGCGTTGTATTAACAACAATATGACATATCCCTGTGCTTTCCCCTGTGCTGGTGCACAATTTGCTGCCATGTGCAATGGTAGGCAACCTGGAGTCATTTTGCAAGGGTACCTGCACTGCCGGAATGATTGCTTTTGTGCAGGAAGGGACACCTTCCTGCACAAAAACAATCATTAATGACATTTTTCTATTTCTATGCATGCAGCAGAATGCAGCACGCATAGAAAGAGGAACAAATAAGGAGAAATACAAATATTTCTCCTCATTGCGCCATTCTTATGCCTCCCTTGGGGAGGTGTAGGATTCTGACACATTCCCAGTTTTGCAAAATGTTGTAAACCTGGGAATGCGTCAAGTTCCATGGATGTTGTGTTGGAACTTCCACAGCAGCACCCATGGATCGCCCCTTTCACGCAGACGAATGTGTGAAAGGGGCCCATGAAAAGTCAGGCAGGGTGACTTTATTTAGCCTTTTAAATATAGGTAAGTGATGCACCGGTGGCGGAATGGGCTTGTAAATAAGCCCCATAATTTTTAATTGTTATACTAAGGTGCCAATTGCGATCCGGTAAAAAAAATTCCCGTACGACTCGTATCCGGTCTTTTTACCGTACGAATCGTACAAGTGCCTTACGAACTTGCAATCAATATTCGCATGGTAAAAAGTCCATACGAACCGCATCGGGAATGATTTCCCACACGTCCTCGGGTCGGAAAATGTGTCCGACACGTCCTCGGACGATTTACCGTACAAATGTGAAAGGTGAAGTCCGACCGAGGAATCACGATCCATCCCGTGCGTCCGATGTGACAACCGTATGGAAAAAACACCGTCCGCACTGAACTCCCATAACAACCATGGAGACATGTGCCCGCATACGCGCCCAACACTCCCCCCCGCCCCCGTACGTCCGAGACGTACCCCCCGTGTATGTACACCCCCACCCGTGTATGTACACCCCAGTACGTTCGAGTCGAACCCCCACCCCTGTACGTGTCGTACCACCGTCTATGTACACCCCAGTACGTTCGAGTCGAACCCCCACCCCTGTACGTGTCCGACCCCCATGTATGTACACCCCAGTACGTTTGAGTCGTACCCCCACCCCTGTACGTGTCGTACCAACGTCCATGTACACCCCAGTACGTTCGAGTCGAACCCCCACCCCTGTACGTGTCGTACCAACGTCCATGTACACCCCAGTACGTTCGAGTCGTACCCCCACCCCTGTACGTGTCGTACCACCGTCTATGTACACCCCAGTACGTTCGAGTCGTACCCCCACCCCTGTACGTGTCGTACCAACGTCCATGTACAGCCCAGTACGTTCGAGTCGAACCCCCACCCCTGTACGTGTCCGACCCCCATGTATGTACACCCCAGTACGTTCGAGTCGAACCCCCACCCCTGTACGTGTCGTACCACCGTCTATGTACACCCCAGTACGTTCGAGTCGAACCCCCACCCCTGTACGTGTCCGACCCCCATGTATGTACACCCCAGTATGTTCGAGTCGAACCCCCACCCCTGTACGTGTCGTACCACCATCTATGTACACCCCAGTACGTTCGAGTCGAACCCCCACCCCTGTACCTGTCCGACCCCCATGTATGTACACCCCAGTACGTTCGAGTCGTACCCCCACCCCTGTACGTGTCGTACCAACGTCCATGTACACCCCAGTACGTTCGAGTCGAACCCCCACCCCTGTACGTGTCGTACCAACGTCCATGTACACCCCAGTACGTTCGAGTCGTACCCCCACCCCTGTACGTGTCGTACCACCGTCTATGTACACCCCAGTACGTTCGAATCGTACCCCCACCCCTGTACGTGTCGTACCAACGTCCATGTACACCCCAGTACGTTCGAGTCGAACCCCCACCCCTGTACGTGTCGTACCACCGTCTATGTACACCCCAGTACGTTCGAGTCGAACCCCCACCCCTGTACGTGTCTGACCCCCATGTATGTACACCCCAGTACGTTCGAGTCGAACCCCCACCCCTGTACGTGTTGTACCACCGTCTATGTACACCCCAGTACGTTTGAGTCGAACCCCCACCCCTGTACGTGTCCGACCCCCATGTATGTACACCCCAGTACGTTCGAGTCGAACCCCCACCCCTGTACGTGTCCTACCACCGTCTATGTACACCCCAGTACGTTCGAGTCGAACCCCCACCCCTGTACGTGTCCGACCCCCATGTATGTACACCCCAGTACGTTCGAGTCGAACCCCCACCCCTGTACGTGTCGTACCAACGTCCATGTACACCCCAGTACGTTCGAGTCGAACCCCCACCCCTGTACGTGTCGTACCACCGTCTATGTACACCCCAGTACGTTCGAGTCGAACCCCCACCCCTGTACGTGTCCGACCCCCATGTATGTACACCCCAGTATGTTCGAGTCGAACCCCCACCCCTGTACGTGTCGTACCACCGTCTATGTACACCCCAGTACGTTCGAGTCGAACCCCCACCCCTGTACGTGTCTGACCCCCATGTATGTACACCCCAGTACGTTCGAGTCGAACCCCCACCCCTGTACGTGTCGTACCACCGTCTATGTACACCCCAGTACGTTCGAGTCGAACCCCCACCCCTGTACGTGTCTGACCCCCATGTATGTACACCCCAGTACGTTCGAGTCGAACCCCCACCCCTATACGTGTCCGACCCCCATGTATGTACACCCCAGTACGTTTGAGTCGAACCCCACCCCTGTACGTGTCCGACCCCCATGTATGTACACCCCAGTACATTCGAGTTGAACCCCCACCCCTGTACGTGTCCGACCCCCATGTATGTATACCCCAGTACGTTTGAGTCGAACCACCACCCCTGTACGTGTCGTACCACCGTCAATGTACACCCCAGTACGTTCCCATCGGACCCCCAACACAACCTCCTAAGTACGGAGCGCACCCCAGGCCCCAACATCACAACCGCATGTACGAGTCGTACCAAGCCACACACAAGGACAGCACCGTACAACCATATGGCCCATGTACACACCGTACACACGCTCAAAACGCACGTACACAACCAGGACAAAACCAAACAACACAAGAATACACTATTCGAATGGCACAAAGCCACTAAACATGGCCAACAAACACTAAAAAAACACATCCACTGAGAGGCCCAAAACACCACCACTCCTTATAACACACCCACCCAAACTTCAAACACAGCCACACCCACCCATGGACCAATAAAAAGGGCCCACACACACAAACCATGAGCCTTTGCAACAGACTCACTGCTGCCAGACACCACAGAACCATACTACAAGCCTCACCACACCTTACACTTGCAAACCTCCACACAACCACCTCCACAAACACCCCCTCATCACATTCACACACACACACCTGCACAACCACACCCACACACTCACAACCATCCACACACCCCCCCACCATCCACACCCACACCCCTCACCATGCCCACTAACAAGAATCCAAAGTTCAGTAACCGAGAGTTGGAGGTCCTTGTTGATGAAATCCTCAGAGTCGAGCCACAGCTCTTTGGAACATTGGTCAGACAGACCAGCATTGCAGCAAAAACAGCCATGTGGCAGACCATCGTCGATGCTGTGAATGCTGTTGCGGACACCAGAAGGACCAGGCAGGAATGCCAAGCCAGGTGGTACGATCTGCGGAGGAGGGTCTGAGCCAAGATGCTGGAGGAACACAACCAGGCCAACGCCACCGGAGGAGGGCCCTTCCGCAGACCCGTACACTACCAGCCCTGGGAGGAGAGGGTGATGGCCATACAGCCGGTGGAGGCAGTCGAAGGATTAGGAGGACTCCGAGACCCGGGTGAGTACACGAACAACGCACCTCACATGGGGGGGACCTCATCCACAACCAAAATCACTAACAGGCACGCAACCACCCCAACCTATCGCATGACTCAACCACACTCCATGAACACGCACATGCCACTGCCGCCACCATGCCCCATGCACCCAGCTGGACAATGTCAAGTCACAGGCCACAGAAGACACCAACACATGACACCGTAACCCGGATGGCGGGAGGGTGGGCCCCAAAAATCACATAGTGCAACTCAGAAGCAGACAACAATGCCCTCTGCCCATATGGCCCAGGTCACAGCCAGACAAACAGTGTGTCCCCGCACAGGAAAGACTCACCAGCAAATGGCGGACGCCTTGCATCAACACATGGGGGTGAAGGCACTGTTTTGCACATGACAGCAGCTAATGAACAGCCAACACTGTGAAAGAGTGGCAGCACACACAACCACAGCAGCAGCGCACACACAGACACTACACCCAATGGGTGCCTGGAGATCAGAAACAAACTCACAGCAACAAGCCAAGGGCCATTCAAAGGACTGGAAAAAGTGTGTGTCTAGGAAGCTGGGCTGAGGTGACAGAGGGTGACACACAGAGGGAGGGAGAGGGGGACAGAGAGGGAGGGAGAGGGGGACAGAGAGGGAGGGAGAGGGGAACAGAGAGGGAGGGAGACACAGGGACACGGACAGAGGGAGGAGGCTGACACACGGAGGGAGGGAGAGGGGGACAGAGAGGGAGGGAGACACAGGGAGACGGACAGAGGGAGGAGGCTGACACACGGAGGGAGGGAGAGGGGGACAGAGAGGGAGGGAGACACAGGAAGACGGACAGAGGGAGGAGGCTGACACACAGAGGGAGGGAGAGGGGGACAGAGAGGGAGGGAGAGGGGGACAGAGAGGGAGGGAGACACAGGGACACGGACAGAGGGAGGAGGCTGACACACGGAGGGAGGGAGAGGGGGACAGAGAGGGAGGGAGACACAGGAAGACGGACAGAGGGAGGAGGCTGACACACAGAGGGAGGGAGAGGGGGACAGAGAGGGAGGGAGAGGGGGACAGAGAGGGAGGGAGACACAGGGAGAGCAAATCAGCCGTGTGGTGTGTGGGAATGTCTGCTCGTCAGCAGGTAGACTGCGTGCATGTAGCCAAGGGTGGCCAGTGCCAGAACCCCCCCTCTTCACCATGGCAAAACACAGGGCCATGTCACAACCTGTTCACGAGCACAACGACAGCTACCTGCATTATATAAGTGTGTGGATCCACTCCATGTGCACATGTACAGTGCTACACTGAAGGCGCCAATGCATGGCTCGCCACACCTGCCCACTCCACTGCTGACTGCAGTCACACTTGACGCAGCAAGTAAGACTGTGCCACACATAGTTAAAGGGGCCAAAGTGGTGCCCAAGGGACACACCCATGCACAAGTGCACTGTGAGTGGAATGCAAGACAGATCCTAATTCCAAGAGGAAAAGTGCCAACTTTGAAACTGATGAAACATGGATGTTGCATGGACCAAAATTAACATTGTCTCTCTCACACACAGGTCAACGTCGTGGTTCACCCCCCAACACTGGGGGGGAAGACTCACAGGACCCGGATCTGCGGGAGCCCGATCCCACCGGCAGCGACGACTCTCACCACTCTGTGGACGACCCCGACCGACCTGGCCCCTCTGGTGTCCAACCACCTGCAGCACCTGCGTCCGGTACAACTGTGCCAACCACCACCCCCACTCCTGCCACATCCCAGGAGACACCCAGGATCCCTGCCCCACCACCACAATGCAGCCAGGCCGGCCAGGAGGGACACGGTGTCCCGGGCACCCAGGAGGAGGCAGGCGACAACGCCAATGTCACCCCTCAGGGGTCCCGGAGACCCGATGTACCCACAAGGGCAGGCCAGGTGCAAGTGGGCAGGGGTGGTGGGAGTGGAGGACGGCGGAGGCGCGAGCCTGACCAGTTGGCTGGGGAACCAGTATTTGCCCATGTCCGTAACATCATGGACACATACCGGCAGGACACCACGGGCATGGCCCAGGTTGTGTCCACCCTCAATGAGATCAAGGGGACCCTCGATGAGATAAAGACCCAGCAGGCCCAGCAACATGCCTGTCTACTGCAACACCAACGGAGGATGGAGGCCAGACAGGCTGAGCAAGTGACGGTGTTCCAGGGGATTCACGATACACTCCGTCGGATGGCCGACAACATGGGCAACCCTCCCTGTGCCAGACGGCGTAGAACATCACCACCCACAGGAAGGGATCAGGAGGAGGAGGAGACATCCGACGGAGCATCCCAAACATAGTCACGGCCTGCTGCTGAGGGTCCCCGCAGGAGGCCGGGTCGTCCACGGAAAGGACCGTGAGGGTCGGCGCTACATCACCATCTCCCAGGACACCTGGCCTGGCACCTGGCCCACTAGAGCAACAGCATCACAGCATCAAGAGACATTCTCTGCCACATGGCCCTGCTGGTCACTGTCTGACCAATGTTGACAAAGACTGTGGCATGGACTATGAGGATTTACATTGGCAAGGACACCAACTCCCCTACTGAACTTTGGATTCCAAACTCCCGGAAAGCCCCTCACTTTATCCCCCCCCCCAATAAAAATTCACACCATGAAGAGAAGATGCCTGCTGGTTGCATTATTACCTTACATGTGTGTTGTAAAGTCTAAACATGCCTGAGCTCTCTTTTGACTCCAACCATCCACACCCTGGGGCCTGAGTCTGGCAGAGGACACACGGGTCACAGTGTATTAGGCAAGACAGACATGGCGCACCATACACACCCGTGATGGGCCCAACCAGCTGAGGGGGTGGCCGCACAACCGTGCTGACAGACACATTGAGTACAGCAACAGTCATGCGCAGAGGTCAGGGATCATGTCCAGGGTCCTGGGGGGCACCCAGGTATGTGTAGACAGGTGGCAGAACCATGTCCTGCAAGCTTGAGTCCGGTGGATGCAGAGAATGGGGGCCTGGCCAACGTTGGATGCATGGGGATGGCACATGTCACAATACCCACACAGTCATGGACATCATGCCCAATACACAGTCTCAGACATATGTATACAGGTGTATGATTACTTTCTGTCTCTTCACCCTGCCCACAGCATCGTCGGGGGACACGGAGGGAGACATGGACACAGACGGCGCGGAGGGACCGAGCACCAGTGCCAGCGGTGACATCGAGGCTGGCACTTCGAGTGGGACTGAGGCGGAGGAGAGTGAACCCGGGGACCTGTCGACTGGCACAACAGAGTATGAAGCTGACGGGTCAGAGGATGATCTCTCCGAGTGGGCGGTGGCTGCACCACCATCTGACAGCAGCCCTACATCTGGCACCGCCCCCTCCATTGGCATCAGCCGCCTCCCACGCGCTCGTGTCCCTTCCCAACGTGCCCGGTCACCACATGTCTCCTTCCTGCCAGGCACCGCACCCCCTGCCCCTGTCTCCACTGCTGCCGCCAATGCTGAGTCTGTGGACATCCAGCGGCAGTTGCAGATTGGTCAGACTGCGATCCTTAATGTCCTCCATGGCCACAGCCAGGTCCTCAACAACATGGAGGCATACTTGGAGGGCATTCATTCATCGCAGGCTGACCAACGCAACTTGCTGAGGTCCATAGACTCCACACTGACTGCAGCAGTGGGTCTCCTGCAGCGCTACGTCCCACCCCCAACCCCTGCTCCTTCCACAATTCCCACTCCCATGCCTGTCCCACATACACCCAGACGTAAGCATGCACTCACCACAACAGACACAGGCACCACACCAGCAGGGAAGGTCCGCCGCACACCTCCTGACACGCACACACAGGGTGCAGTAGGCACACCCACTGGGTCGGGGGGCAAACGTGTGACACGCAGCCAGAGTGGGAGTCCGCATTCCACCCAATCCACTCCCTCCAAATCCCCTCCCCTCAGCTCTCCTGGCCACATCTCCCCCAAAGACTCCTTCATGGCCGCTCTGTCCCTGAGCCCCACAGTGACACCACCCCGCAAGCGGTCAAGGAGGTCCCCGGTCAGGGTGCTTGAGTCCCCCCCCCCCTGTCCACACCCTCCCACAGTGGCGCTGCGACCCATCTCTCTGACCCCCCCCTCCTTGGGGCCTGTGGTTCCTTCGGGTGCAGGGGAGTCCCTGGAGGACCTTGCTAAGGTGTGCAGCGAGATCCTGGCCTCCGCCTTTGGCCCTGCCCCACCCCCTGTGGTGGAGTCCTCCATCCCTGCACCGACGACGCCTACCCTTCACCCTCCTGTCCCTGCGGTACCTGTTTCTTCCCCCCCACATGATGCCCTGACCCCTGTGGAAGACAACGGATTGTAACTGTGCAGGCAAGCTAGGGGACACGCATCCCACTGTGTCCCCCATCCAGCTGGGACTCCTGGACTGCCCTATGGCCTTTGTTAATGTTGGACTTACGTCATACTAGTTTTTTGCTCATGCTGAATAAAGCTATTTATTTTTTGCCCTTGGAACACTCCTGCATTGCTGGTTGGTTGTGGGTGTTGGTCATGTGTTGGGTGTGTGGGAAATGTAGTAGTGTGCTGCTCATAGGGGGGACCCTGGGATCTGTGTGCCATCACACGGTGTTAGCTACCTTTCTCCATTCATGTAAACAGTTGCTGCATGTTGCAATTGTCCCAAGGTGTATTCCTTCCTCTGTGTACCCTGACTTCTTCCCTGCAGGGTGTCCCCTGACTTTGGCACAGAGCTGTGTGTCCATTAGCTGGGTTTGTGACGTAGTCCTTCACCTTTGCACATGCATGCTGAGCGATGTCTCCACCTGCATCATTCGTGGCATCCTTGGTAGTCATTGTACTTGTGTGTGTGGCCTATTGACATGACTTCATGTGTACATGTTTTCTTTTCTGCGCTATGCATGCGTATACTCCCAGCCTCGCACACATGTGGTACATGTACTGCAGGGTCTTTGTGCACCTGACTGACATTTGTGGGCATGGCATCTGTGACTACTCCACCCTTTGCGTTCCATGGGCACTGCTGGAAGTGATGGGCCCCCACCCCTCCTGTCTCAGGGCACTGCTGGGAGTGATAGGCCCCCACCCCTCCTGTCTCAGGGCACTGCTGGGAGGACTCTGCACACACCCCTCCTGTGTCTGGGCACTGCTGGGAGTGATAGGCCCCCACCCCTCCTGTCTCAGGGCACTACTGGGAGGACTCTGCACACACCCCTCCTGCGTCTGGGCACTGCTGGGAGGACTCTGCACCCACCCCTCCTGTCTCAGGGCACTGCTGGGAGGACTCTGCACACACCCCTCCTGTCTCTGGGCACTGCTGGGAGTGATAGGCCCCCACCCCTCCTGTCTCAGGGCACTGCTGGGAGGACTCTGCACACACCCCTCCTGTCTCTGGGCACTGCTGGGAGTGATAGGCCCCCACCCCTCCTGTCTCAGGGCACTGCTGGGAGGACTCTGCACACACCCCTCCTGCGTCTGGGCACTGCTGGGAGGACTCTGCACCCACCCCTCCTGTCTCAGGGCACTGCTGGGAGGACTCTGCACACACCCCTCCTGTCTCTGGGCACTGCTGGGAGTGATAGGCCCCCACCCCTCCTGTCTCAGGGCACTGCTGGGAGGACTCTGCACACACCCCTCCTGTCTCTGGGCACTGCTGGGAGTGATAGGCCCCCACCCCTCCTGTCTCAGGGCACTGCTGGGAGGACTCTGCACACACCCCTCCTGCGTCTGGGCACTGCTGGGAGGACTCTGCACCCACCCCTCCTGTCTCAGGGCACTGCTGGGAGGACTCTGCACACACCCCTCCTGTCTCTGGGCACTGCTGGGAGTGATAGCCCCCACCCCTCCTGTCTCAGGGCACTGCTGGGAGGACTCTGCACACACCCCTCCTGTCTCTGGGCACTGCTGGGAGTGATAGGCCCCCACCCCTCCTGTCTCAGGGCACTGCTGGGAGGACTCTGCACACACCCCTCCTGCGTCTGGGCACTGCTGGGAGGACTCTGCACCCACCCCTCCTGTCTCAGGGCACTGCTGGGAGGACTCTGCACACACCCCTCCTGTCTCTGGGCACTGCTGGGAGTGATAGGACCCCACCCCTCCTGTCTCAGGGCACTGCTGGGAGGACTCTGCACACACCCCTCCTTATGGGGCACTGCTGGGAGGACTCTGCACCCACCCCTCCTGTCTCAGGGCACTGCTGGGAGGACTCTGCACACACCCCTCCTGTCTCTGGGCACTGCTGGGAGTGATAGGCCCCCACCCCTCCTGTCTCAGGGCACTGCTGGGAGGACTCTGCACACACCCCTCCTGTCTCTGGGCACTGCTGGGAGTGATAGGCCCCCACCCCTCCTGTCTCAGGGCACTGCTGGGAGGACTCTACACACACCCCTCCTGTCTCCGGGCACTGCTGGGAGTGATAGGCCCCCACCCCTCCTGTCTCAGGGCACTGCTGGGAGGACTCTGCACACACCCCTCCTGCGTCTGGGCACTGCTGGGGGGACTCTGCACCCACCCCTCCTGTCTCAGGGCACTGCTGGGAGGACTCTGCACCCACCTCTCCAATTTCACAATATGTACGCTCATGACATACACGGATGTGGGTACGCTCCATGCATTCGAGGTGGGGGTACGTGTCGTACTTACACTGTTGGGGTGGTGGTACGCTGCATACGTACGCGGGTGTGGGTACGGGTCGTACTTACACTGTTGGGGTGGGGGTACGCTGCATACGTATGCGGGTGGGGGTACGAGTCGTACTTACACTGTTGGGGTGGGGGTACGCTGCATACGTACGTGGGTGTGGGTACGGGTCGTACTTACACTGTTGGGGTGGGGGTACGCTCCATACGTACGCGGGTGTGGGTACGGGTCGTACTTACACTGTTGGAGTGGGGAATGCTGCATACGTACGCGGGTGGGGGTACGGGTCGTACTTACACTGTTGGGGTGGGGGTACGCAGCATACGTACGCGGGTGTGGGTACGGGTCGTACTTACACTGTTGGGGTGGGGGTACGCTCCATACGTACGCGGGTGTGGGTACGGGTCGTACTTACACTGTTGGGGTGGGGGTACGCTGCATACGTACGCGGGTGTGGGTACAGGCCGTACTTACACTGTTGGGGTGGGGGTACGCTGCATACGTACGCGGGTGGGGGTACGGGTCGTACTTACACTGTTGGGGTGGGGGTACGCTCCATGCATACGGGGTGGGGGTAGGGTCCGTATATATCCGTCCCCACGCTATGTGATGCTTGTGCGGGCCGTACCCAGGCCTTTGCCACGTGGGTACGAGCCGTCCCGCCATTGTTGGGGTGACGTGGGTGTGGGTGTGGTACGACTCGTACCCACGCTCTTCAGGCGTGGGTACGGGACGTACCTGTCTGGTTGTGTTGCCGGTTCGCGTCGTGACGGACTTCCGTTGTGGCGGTCGCTGGCTTAGCTGGACACGCCCCCACCCCCTCGTAGTGACCAGGGCATGGGAGTCAGGTATGTCCTGGGCATGTGTGCTGTGCGACTTTGGTGGGGGGTTTGTGGCCTGCCCTGGTCCTGCCACCCCCACCCCACCCCACTTTCCCCCCTCCCTTAGTTGTTCTGACCTTCTGCAGCGTCTGCGTCCGAACCTGTAGAGGAGGTCGACTGCTATGAGGGCCGGGATGACACGTAGGTTCGGGTCCATGTCTGTCCGTCGCGTACGGGTCCTCCTTGTTCGCGTCGTCCTGTCTGTCCGTCGCGTACTGGTCCTCCTTGATCGCGTTGTCCTGTCTGTCCGTCGCGTACTGGTACTCCTTGTTCGCGTCGTCCTGTCGCGTACTGGTCCTCCTTGTTCGCGTCGTCCTGTCTGTCCGTCGCGTACTGGTGGTCCTTGTTCGCGTCGTCCTGATTTTCCGGCAGTTTTTGGCAGCCGGAAAATATTCACCGTGCGGGATGACGTCGGTGCGAATCGTAATTCCTGGTTCGTGAATGGCAGGCTGCGAGCGTCCCAAAGTCAGGTCGGCGCTTTCCCGGATCGCATTTGTAGGTTTATTTTGTTCGGTCGGGGTTTTTTACGATTCGTACGGAAATGGTGTTCCCGTGCGAATCGTAATTCCATGTTTGTAAATTTTGACGACCGGGTACGCGTCGGACGGAGAATACGCTCCGACCGACGGTTCGTACCCGGTTTTTACCGGATCGTAATTGGCACCAATGTTATTTAAATGTTAATATTTACTATAAATATTTTGTGAGGGATTCAGTTAATTTCACAGCATTATATGATGATAAATAGGGTATGGTTTTTTGAAAGAATTTAAATTATTTCATTCAATCCTCAGAAGAACAAGATGTAACCCCCTCTATGACAAAAATAACGATAAATATTGAAAATACTGTAAAAAAATATAATGTCAAAATACTTTGGCCCTTTCTGCAGGGGTATGCACAAAGGTACACAATATATCTGTAAAAATATCTAATTTAAGAAATAATTAATTTATGTCTGTTAGAAAAGGTAGACGGACCGGGAGGGCCGGCCGGGGTCAGGGGGAGAGGTCTCCGGGGAGAGCCGTCTCCAGCGATCGTACAGACAAGTAACTTCCCCCCCCACAGACAGAGATCACACACGGATAAGGTTCAGTGTTCTTTATAGGTACTTAGTTATGATACGGTAGAATGGTACAAGGAGGTCTGGACGCAGGGATCCCCTCGATTAGAGTCTCGTAAGGTAGGGAAGGGGGTAGCGGGTCAGTCTATTTACCAATCAGGTAGTTCAGATGAGATGATGACGAGCTCACAATCCTCGAGCTTGGTGTTTAGGCAGTACGGTCCGCGGCAGCGCCAGCAGGTCCCGGTAAGGATGGTTGATACAACGGGCCGCGGCAGCGCCAGCAGGTCCCCGGAAGATGTATGGTCCGCGGCAGCGCCAGCAGGTCCCGGTGAGGATGGTCGTTACAACGGGCCGCGGCAGCGCCAGCAGGTCCCCGGAAGATGGTCGTTACAACGGGCCGCGGCAGCGCCAGCAGGTCCCAGGAAGATGGTCGTTACAACGGGCCGCGGCAGCGCCAGCAGGTCCCAGGAAGATGAAGGTTGCAGAAGGCCGCGGCAGCGCCAGCAGGCAGGACGATGGTTCACAAGAGCGGGCTACGGCAGCGCCAGTAGACCGTCAGGGTTGAGTTCACTCGGTGTCTCTCGACTCCAGGATACAACTGCCTTCCTGCTCCGGAGCTGCCTTAGTTATAGGGCTGGTGCCCTTTGATGTCCGGACCCTCGCACTTGGAGGTCGGAGGGTCCGGGATGAAGGTGTCCAGACACCCAGCAGGGGGTGGAGCCAGCGCCTGGGGGCTGCTGGAGGCGATCGGCACCTGGCGGGGGAAGAGCTCTTGACGCTTCGTTCTCCCATTGACCTGCCAAGTGGTCCGCTCACCTCCTGGGTGGATGGTGGTGCCGGGATGTCGGGCCGGCCAGGCCCGGGGTTAGGGTTGAGGTGAGGCCACGCGGCCGCGTGGTGCAGGGCCCAAGATGGCGGCTTGACCCGGCCGGGGAAGCCGGTGGGGCTGGGCCCCGTGATGAGTAGGGGTCCGAGGGCAGAGGGTCCGTCGGGAGACGGAGTACAGGTGCTTGTCACGGGGGTATGCCTGGTGGGCCGGAGCTCGGGCCCTGTCGTGCGGGGGGGAAGCAAGCCCTCTGTGTGGCCTGTCCAACATGCGTCCCCCCCAGCTGAAGGCGGGGAGAGTCACCCATCTCCTTGGGGACTCTCTTCGTCGAGGCGGAAAAAGCGGGACAGGCCATCCGCGTTGGCGTGGTCTTGGCCTGGCCGGTGCTCCACAGTGAAGTCCATTCCCTGCAGGGAAATGGACCAGCGCAAGAGTTTTGGGTTCTCCCCCCGCATCTGCATCAGCCATTGCAGGGGTCGATGGTCGGTTTGTACCCGGAAGTGGGTACCGAAGAGATAGGGTCGGAGCTTTTTGAGGGCCCACACTACTGCAAAGGCCTCCCTCTCAATTGTGCTCCAACGCTGTTCTCGGGCCAGGAGACGTCGACTGATGAAGGCCACCGGCTGGTCATGACCTTCGGAGTTCAGCTGAGAGAGGACGGCCCCGATGCCGTGGTCGGAGGCGTCGGTCTGCACCACAAATTCCCGACTGTAATCGGGGGCCTGGAGCACCGGGGCGGTGCACAGGGCGGCCTTCAGCTCCTCGAAGGCCGCTTGACAATCAGGAGTCCAGTGGACCCGCTTCGGTTGATTCTTGGATGTGAGTCCCGTGAGGGGCCCCACGATGCTGCCGTAGTCCTTTACGAACCGCCGGTAGTATCCGGTGAGCCCCAAGAAGGCTCGGACCTCGGTCTGGGTGACGGGGGGCTGCCAGGACTGGATGGCAGCAATCTTAAGTTGTAGTGGGGCCACCAGCCCGCTTCCCACTTGGTGCCCAAGGTAGGTCACCGACCCTTGGCCAATTTGGCACTTGCCGGCTTTAATGGTGAGGCCGGCCCGCTGGAGGGCTTGGAGGACCTCTTGGAGGTGACGGAGGTGGTCGGACCAGTGGCGGCTGTATACAGCGATATCGTCCAGGTAGGCAGCGCTGAATTCTTCGAGCCCTGCCAAGACCTGGTTCACAAGACGTTGGAATGTGGCGGGGGCATTCTTCATGCCAAAGGGCATGACCTTAAATTGATAGTGGCCATCGGGGGTGGAGAAGGCTGACCGCTCCTGAGCCCTGGGTGTGAGGCCGATCTGCCAGTAGCCCGCCGTTAGGTCGAAGATACTAAGGTAGCGGGCGGCCCCCAGCCGGTCGATCAGCTCGTCTGCTTGGGGGATGGGATGAGCGTCGGTCCGGGTGACCGCGTTCAAGCCCCGGTAGTCGACGCAGAATCTCAGTTCAGGGGCGGTGCCGGGGGCAGCGGCCTTGGGAACTAATACAACCGGACTGGCCCAGGGACTGTCCGAGGGCTCGATGACCCCGATCGTGAGCATCTTGGCCACTTCCTCCTGTATGCAGGCCCGTACCCGATCTGGTACGCGGTAGGCCCGGTGCCGGACCGGGGGACTGTCCCCGGTGTCTACGTCGTGCAAACACCAAGGAGTGACTCCGGGGGTGAGGGAGAACAGGGCAGCGAACTGCAGCAGGAGGTCCTGGCAGTCCTGGCGTTGCTCCGAAGTGAGGGCGTCGGAGAGCCGGACCCCATCCACGGAGCCGTCCTTCTCCTGAGTCTTCAAGAGATCCGGGAGGGGCTCGGAGTCTTCTTCTGTACCACTGTCGGTCGCCATCAGGAGGCTTAGTTCGGAGCGCACAAAGTGTGGTTTGAGCCGGTTGGTGTGGAGGACCCGCAGGGGGTTCCGGGTGGTCCCCATGTCGATGAGGTAAGTGACGGGGCTTTTACGCTCGACCACTTTGAAGGGCCCCGTCCACTTGTCTTGCAGGGCACATGGTTCGGTGGGGGACATCACCCATACTTGCTGCCCACGCTCGAATTCAACGGAGGAGGCATTGTGATCATACCACCTCTTCATGTCCTCCTGACTGGCCTCGAGGTTCGCCTTGGCCATCTCCCTGAAGCGCCGGGTCTGGTTTCGTAGGGCCAGGATGTATTTGAAGACGTCGGGAGGGGTCGTTAAGGGGGCCATCTCCCAACCTTCCTTGACTAGGCTGAGGGGCCCTCGCACAGGGTGCCCGTACAGGAGTTCGAAAGGGCTAAAGCCGAGGGACTTCTGGGGGACTTCTCGGTAGGCGAAGAGGAGGCACGGGAGCAGCACATCCCACTGGCGACGGAGAGGCTCTTCCAATCCCCCAATCATCCCCTTGAGAGTGCGGTTAAAACGCTCCACTAGTCCGTTCCCTTGGGGGTGATAGGGGGTCGTGAATCTGTAGGTGACCCCGCATTGTTGCCAGAGGGACTTCATGTATTTAGATATGAAATTCGTACCTCGGTTGCTGACGACTTCTCGGGGGAAGCCTACCCTGGAGAAGATCCCCATCAGGGCCCGGCCAACCACCGGAGCTGTCACTGTCCGTAGGGGCACCGCCTCGGGGTAGCGGGTGGCATGGTCCACTAGTACCAAGATGAACCTGTGTCCTTGTGCCGTGCGGGGGTCCAGAGGCCCCACAATGTCTATCCCCACCCTCTCGAACGGGGTGGTGACCACAGGGAAGGGTTGCAGAGGGGCCTTCAGCTTCCGACCACTCTTCCCGCTGGCTTGGCACGTGGGGCAAGATCGGCAGTGGTTCAGGACGTCATTCCTCATTTTCGGCCAGAAAAAGTGGGTCACCAGGCGACTGTATGTTTTGTCCTGGCCCAGGTGTCCAGCCAGGGGGACATCGTGGGCCAGGTTGAGCAGAAAGTCTCGGAAGCGGAGCGGTACCACCAGAACTCGACCGGCCCCCAGCTCGGCGATTCTTTGCTCGCTGTAGAGCAGGTCGTTGTCCCAGTAGACCCAGTGGGTTCCGGGGGTGTCCCCTGCGTTTTGGGTATCGGCTTGTTGGCGGAGTCCCTCGAGGGAGGGACAGGTCTTTTGTTCCTGGCGGAACTGTTCTTGGGTGGGCCCCCCCTCTTGACGCCACTGAGCCAGATCCGGAAGGTCCTGGTGTTGTGCGTCTACTTCGATAGTCGGGTCCGGGAGATCGGACTCGCCGTTGCCCTCGACGGGGGCAACCGGGGGCGGAGGTGCTGGCCATTCGGTTTCTTCTGATCGGGGGGTGGCCCGGGCGGCCATGGATCGGGTGGTTATGCAGGCCCAGTCCGGGAGGCCCAGCATCCCCAAGTGCTCTCTTCTCTCGACGGTGGCCCACGGGGAACTCTCGAGGTCATTCCCCAGGAGGCAGTCCACGGGGGCATCGTCCCGGACCGTCACCTTCAGTAGGCCGGAGACCCCTCCCCATTCAAACGGGACGCAGGCCATTTTACACATACTCTCAGAGTTATCTGCCGAGCGGACGGGGCAGAGAATGTTCGGCAGGATCTGCTCGGGCTTCACCAGATGACAGCGGACGGCCGTCACGCTGGCGCCGGTGTCCCGCAAGGCCTCGGCTCTCTGTCCATTAATGGTCACCCACTGACCGTATTTTCGGGTGTTGGCGGGTAGGGGAGCCCGCGGAACCATGTCTCTTCCCCCTAGGCATGCCAGGACCATGGCGGCCGGTTCCCACCCTTGCTGGGCCGGCTCGTACTCTTCGGGTCCCTCCGATGATTGCTCTTCCCCTGGCGGGGCTTGGGTGTTTGATTTAGCGGGCAGTTCGGGTCATTGGCGTAGTGGCCTAGTCGCTGGCACCGGTGGCACGTGACGTTGGCTCGGTACCCAGGCCGCAACGGGGGGTTGCCCCGGCCGGCCGGAGGCGGGGTGCTGGCCACGGGTGTTGTTGGTAGGGCGTCTCTCCCTCGCCCCTGGCCCCCTCCTCCTCCCCGAGGACGGTGCTGGCCTTGGTTGCCTCTGTTCTGATCGTGGGGCCCTCTCCGGCCCACTCGGGTGCTTTCCCACCGGTCAGCTTCGGCGGCGAGCTGCCGGGGGTCGGTCAGCTTACTGTCGAGTAGGTGCTGCCGGAGCTCGACGAAACAGTTGTTTGACAGGTGCTCCCACACCATAAGGTTGAAGAGTTGTTCGTAAGTGGCGACCTGACTTCCCTTGATCCACCCTTCGAATGCCCGGCTGAAATAGTTCACGTATTCTACCCAAGTTGTACCTGGGATCCTGGTGCAATCTCTGAACCTCTGGCGGTACATCTCGGGCGTGAGGCCGTAGCGGGTGAGGAGGGCAGCCTTCATGTGGTCGTAGGACGACATCTGGTGATCGGGGAGCTGCAGCAGGGCATCGCGACCCTCGTTGATAAACCTCCCCCAAAGTCCGGCTCCCCAATCACTCCGGTCGATTCGGTGGGAGGTCATTGCGATCTCATAGGCTTTAAACCACTGTTGTATGTCGTCTTCTCGGACATATTCGCGGACAACATCCTTGGGGATGTGAACTTTTTTCTCACTTGGCCCCGGGGTGTGTGGTCGCTCAGGCACCCCCAGTTCCTTATTCTGTTTGCGCAGTTCTATTTCCGCTAGTCGGCGCTCGTGCTCGAGCGTTATTTTTTTCTCTTCCAGCTCTCTTTGTCTCTGCTTTTCTTCTCGTTCCTCTCGAAGCCGCATCTGCTCGAGGTTAAGTTTCTGTTCAGCCAACTTGAGTTCCCCATCCATCTTGAGTCGTGCCATCTCCAACTCGTGTAATCTGACTCTGTCTCTTTCTCGGATCTCCTCTTGCGGGAGGCCCGTTCCCCGCTCCTCGGGAGCCGTGGCGTTCTCTGGTGTGATGCTGGTTTGGTCTGGTGTGACGCTGCTTTGGTCGGAGGGTCCTGTGACCCCCGTTTCTGTCCATGACTCCAGAGCGCGCTTTAGATCATCCTTGGTACTCAGGCCGGTGGTAGCAATGCCAAGTTCCATGCAAAATTGTCTCAGTTCGCGGTGGCTGTATTCTTCTAATTTCTCCATTTGGAATTTCTCGGTGGAGCTGCTCTCTTTGGTCGACATCGTGTTTTTGTCGTGGGGTGAGCTACTCTCTGTACGATTACGCGTTGATTCGGATCCCGCCGCTGCCACCAATGTTAGAAAAGGTAGACGGACCGGGAGGGCCGGCCGGGGTCAGGGGGAGAGGTCTCCGGGGAGAGCCGTCTCCAGCGATCGTACAGACAAGTAACTTCCCCCCCCACAGACAGAGATCACACACGGATAAGGTTCAGTGTTCTTTATAGGTACTTAGTTATGATACGGTAGAATGGTACAAGGAGGTCTGGACGCAGGGGTCCCCTCGATTAGAGTCTCGTAAGGTAGGGAAGGGGGTAGCGGGTCAGTCTATTTACCAATCAGGTAGTTCAGATGAGATGATGACGAGCTCACAATCCTCGAGCTTGGTGTTTAGGCAGTACGGTCCGCGGCAGCGCCAGCAGGTCCCGGTAAGGATGGTTGATACAACGGGCCGCGGCAGCGCCAGCAGGTCCCCGGAAGATGTACGGTCCGCGGCAGCGCCAGCAGGTCCCGGTGAGGATGGTCGTTACAACGGGCCGCGGCAGCGCCAGCAGGTCCCCGGAAGATGGTCGTTACAACGGGCCGCGGCAGCGCCAGCAGGTCCCAGGAAGATGAAGGTTGCAGAAGGCCGCGGCAGCGCCAGCAGGCAGGACGATGGTTCACAAGAGCGGGCTACGGCAGCGCCAGTAGACCGTCAGGGTTGAGTTCACTCGGTGTCTCTCGACTCCAGGATACAACTGCCTTCCTGCTCCGGAGCTGCCTTAGTTATAGGGCTGGTGCCCTTTGATGTCCGGACCCTCGCACTTGGAGGTCGGAGGGTCCGGGATGAAGGTGTCCAGACACCCAGCAGGGGGTGGAGCCAGCGCCTGGGGGCTGCTGGAGGCGATCGGCACCTGGCGGGGGAAGAGCTCTTGACGCTTCGTTCTCCCATTGACCTGCCAAGTGGTCCGCTCACCTCCTGGGTGGATGGTGGTGCCGGGATGTCGGGCCGGCCAGGCCCGGGGTTAGGGTCGAGGTGAGGCCACGCGGCCGCGTGGTGCAGGGCCCAAGATGGCGGCTTGACCCGGCCGGGGAAGCCGGTGGGGCTGGGCCCCGTGATGAGTAGGGGTCCGAGGGCAGAGGGTCCGTCGGGAGACGGAGTACAGGTGCTTGTCACGGGGGTATGCCTGGTGGGCCGGAGCTCGGGCCCTGTCGTGCGGGGGGGAAGCAAGCCCTCTGTGTGGCCTGTCCAACAATGTCAAATACGGATTACCTGCCTCTTAATAAACACGGAGAATGCCCAATTGGTTGGTGAAAGTTCTTCACATCTAAGTTCAACTTGTATGAATAAAAATGTACATAAAATTATAATTCATGTTACTCAGGAAACAGGTGATGATAACCTTTGTCCTGAAACTAAAATGATAATTACAAAGCAGATGATTCAGATTTCTGGATTGTTCCTAAGTAAAAGAATTACAAAACAAATTCCTCTCCTCAAATTGACACTTTTAATTTGCAGGTTTTGCTGCATTCAGAGGGTCCACCAATGTTTCAACCCAAATAGATTCACCATCCCAATTCTATACAATGTTACATTCTGATCACGTGGGAGTAAATTTAACAAGCAGGTTATGTTTAGCTTTGGACAAACAAACCAGAGCTAAACTAAAGTCAGAACGTCCTAAGTATTCTTAATCTTATTAACCTTCTAATATCATTTCAACTCCTTCTATCAACCTGAATATGCTGACATTTGTTTTGAAGTTTTGAAAGGATCCAAGAAAGGGTGTTGATAAAGCTTGGTCTAATTGTCAAGACAAGGCTTTGCAGTTCAGGCTGGACTGTTCCCATGAGGCACAGGGTCAAGACTGATTTGCATAAAGCTGGGTCTGAACTGAGGTGGCGAAGTGAGTTAAAGAACAATGATGGATTCATTCCAGATCTGTGACTGGGGGTTAGTGTCTATAAAGTTTCAGCTCTCTGTCCATATTCTCCTAGTGTTTGCTTTGCTTGCCCTATGTTGGCAGGTATACCCAGACGTAGGTCCCTTGCTCACTTTGCCACTGGATTCAAGCTAGCCTGGCTCATGAGGGGTGTTACCCCAAAATCAGTCCCAGGATGCTTGTTTCCGGTTCAGAGAAGACCTGGCTTGGCAGTTCGGGCTGGACTGTTCCCATGAGGCACAGGGTCAAGTCTGATTTGCATATAGCTGGGTCTGAACTCAGGTGGCGAAGTGAGCTAAAGAACGATGATGGATTCAACACAGATCTGTGACTGGGTGTGACTGTCTGAAAAGTTTCAGCGCTCCATCCATAATCCCCTTGTGTTTGCTTTGTTTGCCCTATGCTGGCATGATATGCCCAAACGCGGGTTCCTTGCTCACTTTGACACTGAATTCAAGCTAGCCTGGCTGATGAGGGCTGTTACCCCAAAATCGGTCCCAGGATGCTTGTTTCCAGTTCTGGCTTGGCAGTTCCGGCTGGACTGCTCCCATGAGGCACAGGGTCAAGACTGAATTGCATATAGCTGATTCTGAACTGAGGTGGCGAAGTGAGCTAAAGAACAATGATGGATTCAACCCAGATCTGTGACTGGGGATGAGTGGCTGAAAAGTTTCAGCGCTCTGTCCATAATCTCCTTCTGTTAGCTTTTTTCGCCCTATGTTGGCATGGTATGCTCAGATGTGGGTCCCTTGCTCACTTTGCCACTGGATTCAAGTTAGCTTGGCTGATGAGGGGTGTTACCCCAAAACCGGTCCCAGGATGCTTGTTTCCGGTTCAGGGAAGACCTGGCTTGGCAGTTCAGGGGTGACTGTTCCAATGAGGTACAGGGTCAAGACTGATTTGCATATAGCTGGGTCTGAACTTAGGTGGCGAAGTGAGCTAAAGAACGATGATGTATTCAACCCAGATCTTTAACTGGGGGTGAGTGTCTGAAAAGTTTCAGCGCTCCATCCATAATCTCCTTGTGTTTGCTTTGTTCGCCCTATGTTGGCAGGGTATGCCCAGACGTGGGTCCCTTGCTCACTTTGCCACTGGATTTGAGCTAGCCTGGCTGATGAGGGCTGTTACCCCGAAACCGGTCCCAGGATGCTTGTTTCCAGTTCAGGGAAGACCTGGCTTGGCAGTTCAGGGGTGACTGTTCCAATGAGGTACAGGGTCAAGACTGATTTGCATATTGCTGGGTCTGAACTGAGGCGGCGAAGTGAGCTAAAGAACGATGAGTGATAAAACCCAGATCTGTGACTAGGGGTGAGTGTCTGAAAAGTTTCAGTGGTCTGTCCATTATCTCCTAGTGTTCGCTTTGTTAGAGAAAATGCTAGACATGGTGAGCCCTATCACTCTTAGCCTGGATCTGGCTGAGTCCGCTAGGTTGAAGAATTCAATAATAGATACTGATGAACTCTCCATGTGGACCCAGAAGGCCATTTGTTTATTATAGAATGTTAACTCTGGTATGATGCACAAAAGGAGAAAAGGACTCCTTCTGAAGCTGTACCCTAAGTTAGCAAATTTAGCCTCTGTAGATGGGGAGTTAAAGCAAATGGTTTACTGTATGAAGATTCCTTTATAAAGGAACTGAGCAAGAATGTTACTGATTTTGCATCTGTGGACAAAGCCCAGAAATCTCTAAATAAGTTCTTAGGGCAAAGGGCTTTTGCCAAGGCTAGCAGAGAAAGGTGCCACTTTGTTGTCCACTTCTACAGAAACCAGATCTCCTGAGGCTCCCCTTACTGTGGTTCTCAAGACTCCAGACCCCAATTTTACCCTCAAAGGGGAAGAGGCTTCTTCAGTCAGGGTTTGAAAGTGCACGGAGGTGCAAACCCAATGGATCAGTGTTGGACCCGGCCTCGTAGCATGGCTCTACTTGTCCCCGCACCACCTAACCTGGTACCTGCAGCCCCGAGCCCCCGGCCTAGCCGATCCTTTCCACCAGAACACACGCACCCGACCCGGACATCCTCGTCCATGGCCTCTCTCCCTTCGGCCACCCCGGGCCCGCGTGCCCACTTCATGCACCAAGATGGCCGCCCGGCCCCAGCGCGACCCGGGCCTAGCGGCGCCACTCCGGCTGGAGGACACCACGCTTGCCAGGGGATGAGAGAGGGAGGGGCAGTTCTATCGCACCTCTGAACTCCCCTGGGACGATGAGTTTCGATCAGCCCTCCGGCCTCCCTGAGAGCTGGCTCCATGCCTGCTGGGTGTCTGGGACTCCTCCCGACCCGGCCCTGAGAGGATCAAAAGACAATGGCAGGAAATCCCGACAAGCGACCCCCAGGTGACAAGACCCCTGCCTGCACAGACTCAGGACATCAAAGAGGGGTCGACCTATAACAAGGGGTGCTCTGAGACTGTCCGGCAGATTCGACGCTGGAACAACGAGAGCCTGCTGACACGGTCGCGGCTCCTGGAACTTAGAACCACCTGAGCTCTGCTGAGTGACTCGCGGCTCCCTGAAGATCGTAAGACCTCCGAACTGTACCTGAGCCCTGCTGAGTGACTCGCGGCTCCCTGAAGATCGTAAGACCTCCGAACTTGTACCTGAGCCCTGCTGAGTGACTCGCGGCTCCCCGAAGATCGTAAGACCTCCGAACTTGTACTTGAGCCCTGCTGAGTGACTCGTGGCTCCCTGAAGATCGTAAGACCTCCGAACTGTACCTGGGCCCGCTGAGTGACTCGCGGCTTCCACCGACTCCACTTGTCCCGCCGGACCACAACAACAACAAGCCTACCCCCCAGCTCGAGGATTGTGAGCTGTGCGCCGGGTACGTCCTCGCCTTGAACCTTTTACCAGAGACTGTCCCGCTACCCCCTATCCCTTCCGAGACTCATTGAGCCCGCGCTCTCCTTGTACATATTTGCAGTGCTAACCTGTTTGATAAAGAGTGATTCCTAAGAACGCACGGTGTGGTGTTTCTGTGTCGTGTGGTGCCAGAAGTACGATCCTCGATACGGGATTCCTCCTCCTGAGGAGTCTCCCGCCAGTGCCCGGCTACGATACTTTGAGGGTGGGTCTCAGGGTAGCCAGGACCCCCTTTCCGGGCTCCTCTGAGGTCGCCGTCTAACATTGGTGGCAAGCGACGGGATTCGGGCCCATCACCTAGAGATCGTACCGTGAACGACGGACGCACTACCGACAAAGATGGCAGAAGGAAACGTCATGATCCCCGCAGAAACCAACGCCAACAGGGTGTTCCAGGTGGAACAACTAGAAGAATACGCGCACAAAGAACTAAAGCAATTCTGCAAAGAACTTAAAATCGCTACCACCGGTCTCAACACCAAAGAAGATTTGCAGAAAGCACTGAAAGCTTGGGTGGATGCCGGGGCCTCCCGCCCGGAAGGCACGGGGGAGCGCCCCGACGAAGCCGAACCCCCCCAAGGCGAAAGCAGCAGCAATCAGGTGCGAGGCATCGTACCAGACGGGGGCCTATCCCCGGAAGAACTCGCGGACAGAGAGAGAAGCCGCAATCACGAACTCGAGTTAGCCAAACTCAAAATCGAAGGCGAATTAAAGTTAGCGGAAAAAAAGCTAGCAGTAGAGCAAATGCGCGTGCAAGGCGAGCTAGAAGAGAAGAAGCTCCAACGGGAACACGAAGGAAGGAAGCTCCAATTAGAGCACGAACGCAGCTTGAAGGAAATCGAGCTCAAGGCCAGAAGCGAGGAAGGGAGGCCCCCGGGAAACCGAGAGGCGGCCTCCCCAGCGAAGCAGAAGGTCCACATCCCCAAGGACGTGGTCAAAGAATATTATAAAAACGATGACATTCAACAATGGTTCAGGGCCTACGAGGTCGCCATGACCTCCCATCGGGTCCCGCAGAAGGACTGGGGGGCGGGGTTGTGGGGACGGTTTCTGAGCGAAGGAAGAGACACCCTGCTCGACCTACCCATCTCTCTGCAGACCTCCTACAGCCACATGAAAGAGGCTCTACTCACAAGGTACGGTCTCACCCCCGAGATGTACCGTCAGCGATTCCGGGACTGCAGGAAAATCCCGGGCACCACCTGGGTGGAATATGTAAACTTTTTCAGTCGGGCCTTCGATGGGTGGATCAAGGGCAGCAAAGTCACCACCCTTGAGGAACTCACCAACCTCATGTTGTGGGAACACCTGGCTGCGAACTGCTTTGTGGAACTACGCCAGCATCTGCTTGACAGCAAACTCACCGATCCCAGGAAGCTGGCGGTGGAAGCAGACTGCTGGACCAACACCCGGGTCCCCCGGGGCATGGTAGGAGAATACCCCCGAGCCAGTCAGGGACCACCCCGCCAGAGAGGAGGAGGGAACCAGGGAGGGCAGCGAGAGTCCCAGCCTAGCCCCCCGAAGACCCAACCTCCACCTTTTCCAGCGCCCCCCCCCCACCAGTAACCGGACCCCCCGGGAGACGGGGACACCGGGTAACCGTCACTTGCTTTCGTTGCCAGAAGCCCGGGCACTATGCCAATGACCCAGAGTGCCCCATGGCCACCCAAATCACCCCGGCAAGACAGATAGCCAACATAGCTCTGGGGGAGGAGGTTGAGGAAACCGGGGAGTGGGAACCCGCAGCTATGGCCCTAGTATCCCTGGGAGATAGAGAGATGGTCCCTGGTAGCCTCCTGCCCTCCAACACGAAGAAATACGGGCAGCTCGTCAAGATCAATGGCCACCAAATAGAGACCCTGCGGGACACCGGGGCCAGCATCACCGGTGTCCTCAGGCACTTAGTCCCCGAGGAGCAGATCCTCCCCAACGTCTTTTGCCCGGTAATTTCCGCAGATAATAGAGAGAGTATGTGTCAGGTAGCCCTGGTGCCGTTTGAGTGGGGTGGAGTGACAGGTAAACTGAGGGTTGCCGTAAGAACCTCCCAGCCGGTCGACTGCCTCTTAGGGAACGACCTGGAGAGTTCTCCCTGGAAGCACGTCGAGCGCAAGGCCCACCTAGGAATGATGGGGCTCCCCGAGTGGGTGTGCGCCACCACCCGATCTATGTCAGCTCGACTTCCCCCCCTGGGAGAAGTCGAAGACGCCCCGACCGAAGAAGTCAGAACAGTAACCCCCGAGGGTCCTCCCGTCCCCCCATCGGAAGGGCCAGTCGCCAGCGACGAACCCTCACCGTCCGACACCGCCCCGGTCCCCGAGTTAGGCGATCTACCCGAATTGGCCCAATGGCGCCACGAGGGCGGGCCCACCCGGGAGGAATTTTGCCGGGAGCAAGCCACTTGTCCTTCCCTGGTCGGACTGCGGCGCCAGGCCGAGGGCCAAGCCGCAGGCGACCAAACTGGAACGCACCGAATTTATTGGGAAAATAACATTTTGTACAGTGAGCAGAAGTCGGTGGAGCTGGGATCCGGACGGGTACTGGTGGTACCCCTCCGCTTCCGAGACTTCCTCCTGGGCTTAGCCCACGACGTCCCCCTCGCCAGCCACCTGGGTCAAGACAAGACCTACAGCCGTCTCGTGACCCATTTTTACTGGCCTAGAATGAGAGCAGCTGTCGAAGCCCACTGCAAGGCCTGTCCCACGTGCCAAGCTAGTGGGAAGAGTGGGGGGAAGCGCAAGGCTCCCCTCCAACCCTTCCCGGTCGTCAGTACCCCCTTCGAACGAGTCGGGATCGACATCGTGGGGCCCCTGGACCCCCCCACCTCCCAAGGTCACCGTTTCATCCTGGTCCTAGTGGATCACGCCACCCGATACCCTGAGGCTATCCCCCTACGCACCGTCACGGCCCCCGTGGTGGGCCGGGCCCTGATGGGGATCTTTTCCCAGGTGGGTTTTCCCCGCGAGGTCGTGAGCGATCGCGGCACTAATTTTATCTCGAAGTACATGACGTCCCTGTGGCAACAATGTGGAGTGTCCTATAAGTTCACCACCCCGTACCATCCCCAAGGGAACGGCCTAGTAGAGAGGTTTAACAGGACTCTGAAAGGGATGATCACCGGCCTAGAAGAGCCCCTCCGGCGTAAGTGGGACGTCCTGCTCCCCTGCCTCTTGTTCGCTTACCGAGAAGTCCCCCAGAAGTCCCTAGGGTTCAGCCCGTTTGAGTTGCTCTATGGACACCCCGTCCGAGGTCCCCTCAGTTTGGTTAAAGAAGGGTGGGAGGCGGCACCCCAGACCACCCCACGAGATGTGTTCCAATATGTTCTGACCCTCCGGAACCAGACCAGGAAGTTCCGAGCACTGGCCGAGGCCAACCTAGAGGCAAGCCAAGAAGAGATGAAGCGCTGGTACGACCAGAATGCCACTCTGGTCGAGTTCCAGCCGGGCCAACAAGTATGGGTCATGGCCCCCGTGAAGCCAGGCGCCCTCCAGGACAGGTGGACCGGGCCCTACAAAGTGATTGAGCGGAAGAGTCAAGTCACATACTTGGTGGACGTCCAGTCGCCTCGGGATCCCCTTCGGGTCCTTCACGTGAACCGCCTCAAGCCTCACTTCGTGCGGACAGAACTGAGCCTCCTGCTGGCCACCGATGACGGGGCCGAAGATGAGTCCGATCCCCTCCCGGACCTCCTGTGTGTCAAGGAGCAGGATGGCTCCGTGGAAGGAGTGAACCTCTCCCCAGCTCTCACTGCCCAGCAACAAGAGGACTGCCGCCAGCTCCTAGGACAATTTGCCGACCTCTTCTCCCTGATCCCCCGAGTCACCTACTGGTGTGTCCATGACGTGGACACCGGGGACAGCCCGCCGGTGCGACACCGAGCATACCGGGTCCCTGACCGGGTCCGGTCCTGCATTCAAGCTGAAGTCTCGAAGATGTTGACCATGGGGGTAATCGAGCCATCTGACAGTCCCTGGGCCAGCCCCGTGGTCCTGGTCCCGAAGGCAGCGGCCCCCGGTGTCGCCCCCGAGCTCCGATTCTGTGTGGACTACCGGGGGCTCAATGACGTCACCCGAGCCGATGCCCACCCCATTCCACGGGCCGACGAGCTCATTGACCGACTTGGGGCAGCACATTCGACCTCACCTGCGGATACTGGCAGATGGCGCTCACCGAGGGAGCCAAGGAGCGGTCCGCCTTCTCCACCCCAGATGGGCATTACCGCTTCCGCGTAATGCCCTTCGGAATGAAAAATGCCCCGGCCACCTTCCAGCGACTGGTGAATAGAGTCCTGGCCGGGCTGGAACAGTTCAGCGCGGCCTATCTAGACGACATCGCCGTTTTCAGTTCCGAATGGAGTGAGCACCTCCAGCACCTCCGGAGGGTGCTAACTGCCCTGCGCCAGGCAGGTCTCACAGTGAAAGCCAGCAAGTGCCAAATTGGGCAAGGATCAGTAGTCTACCTGGGGCACCAGGTCGGGAGTGGCCAGGTCGCCCCTCTACAGCCGAAGATCGACGCCATCTTGGCCTGGGAACCCCCCACCACCCAAACGGAGGTCCGAGCCTTTCTGGGCCTCACTGGCTACTACCGAAGATTCATCCGGGGGTATGGCAGTCTTGTCGGCCCCCTCACAGAACTCACATCCAAAAAACAGCCAAAGAAGGTGCAGTGGACGACTGCCTGCCAGGAGGCGTTCGATGCCCTAAAGGAGGCCATGTGTACTGCCCCCGTCCTCCAGGCTCCCGACTACTCCAAGGAGTTTGTAGTCCAAACCGATGCCTCCGAGCATGGCATTGGGGCCGTCCTGTCCCAGGTGAATGACCAAGGCCTAGACCAGCCCATCGCCTTCCTCAGCCGGCGGCTGTTGCCCAGAGAACAGAGATGGAGCACCATTGAGCGCGAAGCCTTTGCCGTGGTCTGGGCGCTCAAGAAACTACGCCCCTACCTGTTCGGCACCCATTTCAAAGTCCAAACAGACCATCGGCCCTTGCGATGGCTCATGCAGATGCGAGGAGAAAACCCCAAGCTACTGCGGTGGTCAATCTCCCTCCAGGGGATGGATTTCACCGTAGAACATCGCCCTGGTACGGACCACGCCAACGCTGACGGCCTCTCCCGGTTCTTCCGCCTCAGCGAAGAGAACCCCCCAAGATGATGGGCAGTTCTCTCCGGCTTTCAGCTGGGGGGGACGCGTGTTGGACCCGGCCTCGTAGCATGGCTCTACTTGTCCCCGCACCACCTAACCTGGTACCTGCAGCCCCGAGCCCCCAGCCTAGCCGATCCTTTCCACCAGAACACACGCACCCGACCCGGACATCCTCGTCCATGGCCTCTCTCCCTTCGGCCACCCCGGGCCCGCGTGCCCACTTCATGCACCAAGATGGCCGCCCGGCCCCAACGCGACCCGGGCCTAGCGGCGCCACTCCGGCTGGAGGACACCACGCTTGCCAGGGGATGAGAGAGGGAGGGGCAGTTCTATCGCACCTCTGAACTCCCCTGCGACGATGAGTTTTGATCGGCCCTCCGGCCTCCCTGAGAGCTGGCTCCACGCCTGCTGGGTGTCTGGGACTCCTCCCGACCCGGCCCTGAGAGGATCAAAAGACAATGGCAGGAAACCCCGACAAGCGACCCCCAGGTGACAAGACCCCTGCCTGCACAGACTCCGGACATCAAAGAGGGGTCGACCTATAACAAGGGGTGCTCTGAGACTGTCCGGCAGATTCGACGCTGGAACAACGAGAGCCTGCTGACGCGGTCGCGGCTCCTGGAACTTAGAACCACCTGAACCCTGCTGAGTGACTCGCGGCTCCCTGAAGATCGTAAGACCTCCGAACTGTACCTGAGCCCTGCTGAGTGACTCGCGGCTCCCTGAAGATCGTAAGACCTCCGAACTTGTACCTGAGCCCTGCTGAGTGACTCGCGGCTCCCCGAAGATCGTAAGACCTCCGAACTTGTACTTGAGCCCTGCTGAGTGACTCGCGGCTCCCTGAAGATCGTAAGACCTCCGAACTGTACCTGGGCCCGCTGAGTGACTCGCGGCTTCCACCGACTCCACTGGTCCCGCCGGACCCCAACAACAACAAGCCTACCCCCCAGCTCGAGGATTGTGAGCTGTGCGCCGGGTACGTCCTCGCCTTGAACCTTTTACCAGAGACTGTCCCGCTACCCCCTATCCCTTCCGAGACTCATTGAGCCCGCGCTCTCCTTGTACATATTTGCAGTGCTAACCTGTTTGATAAAGAGTGATTCCTAAGAACGCACGGTGTGGTGTTTCTGTGTCGTGTGGTGCCAGAAGTACGATCCTCGATACGGGATTCCTCCTCCTGAGGAGTCTCCCGCCAGTGCCCGGCTACGATACTTTGAGGGTGGGTCTCAGGGTAGCCAGGACCCCCTTTCCGGGCTCCTCTGAGGTCGCCGTCTAACAATCAGTCAAAGTTTTGGGCTTCTTATTGTAAGGGGTCATTTTAAACATTTTCTCAAGAAATAACAGTCCATAACAGCAGGCCATTGGGTACTGGACATAGTTCATGGCTCTTCTGTAGAAATTTTAAACAACTCTTTTTCAGACTTATCTTCCTTTACATTTAAAGTTTTCCAAAACAATCAACTCTCTGCTAACCGAAGAAATCAAAAACCTTCTACAAAAACAGGTGATTCATGAAACTTTTTTAAATCCAACATGGTTTTCTTTTTTCCCTTGACTTTATGCATTTAAAGTCAGCAACAAAACAGTAGCAGAGACAGGCTGACAATCAATATCACTGCAGGAATAAAAGAGTGGCATTTCAAGATAGCACACTTCCAATGTAAGACATGAACAGAAATAGGCCTGTGATATACAACCTGACCATAGTAAACGGTATAAGAACAAGTACGCAATCCTTCTATTCAGGATTAGAGCGTCCCATAGGGTATCAGGCGGTCAGAGGAACTATGTGGAATGATCCTGAACAATCTCTAGTCATGGAGCTCCACTGTAGCTCTTGGCCCACAGTAGAGTCTCCAGCTGCAGGCAGCAATTGCTCAGAGTCACAACCACCACAGCTTGGACATCAGAGAGGTCCAATGTCTCACTAGTGGTCAGGTAAGCAACCAGTGGCAACCATATATCCTGAGGTCCTGATGTGGAAGGCATAAGGTCCGAGTACGCATCTAACTGTTCACAACAGTACATAGCATCCATTAACTAGTGCCGGTCATCACCCCCAGTGCAAAGCAAGCTGCCTCTTAGCAAGGGCAAGGAGCATGGCCATGAGCCATCATATGCCCTTCGGGACCTACTACACATACCCCAACATAGCCACTAACAGGGTTTTATCAAGTTGACAGGCAACATTGGTGTACACAGTGCCTAGCACAGAATCTCAGAAGGTCACCATGCCAGGTGTAGGTGGTCTGCATCTAGCACCCCACAGTGTGATACAGTGTGTGAACAAACCTTTTTATTTTTTTTAATTTGCATTTGTAAAAATACAAACTTCAATAAAATCAAACAACAGTACATTGCTCATCAGACACCCTGTGGGTGGTATAAAGGTATCGACATTATGATCGCATCACACACATATGCAAATCCAACATCAATGCATTGTATTATACAGACGGTCACATTCCTGCGTCGACTAGTGCTCGCTCTTCTCAATAGCTAGTGCAATTATCCTACATCACGGTACAACAGTAGTGCTACCATTTGCCAGTGGTCACATTAGGGGTCATCGGTACTCACTGTGTTTAACCAGTTAACAAACGGGTCCCAGATGTCACGGGGGCGGGACCTTGCTGGCATTAATTCCCAGAAGCTCTCCAATCCAACTGAGTCTTACATTGAGTGACACTGATGATCAAACCCTTCGTTGTCGGCGGGGGAACCGTCCTCCATTGGAGGGCCACCTGGCACTTGGCCATGAGTAGCAGCATAGCCGTTAATTTCCTCTTTTTGGGTGGGACCTCAGTAATGGCGCCCAGCAGCCCCACCAACGGCGTGTAGGGTAGCTCCTGGCCAATTATGTTGTGTATAAGATGTAATGTGTGCAGCCAGAAGTTGGCTACCGGGTGGCACTACCATGCTAGCTGTAAGAATGTTGCCTGTGCAGCTCCACATCCCCAGCAGCAGTCATCAGGCCGCAATCCCATTCGGTGTAGCTGCACCGGGGTTCAGTAGAGATGGTTGGATGTACTTGAAGTGAATTAGTATAAGACGATAGTTAGGGGATGGCCTTTCCAGCTGACCGCAAATGAGCTTCCACTGATCATCTGTGATGTCCACCCCCATGTCTGCCGCCCATGCCGCTCGGGCCCCCAGGGTAGTGATTGGGTAGTCTTGCTGCGTAATATTGTAAAGACGGGTGATTAACTTGCGGCCGTGGTCAATCGCAAGGACGTTCTCGAGTGCTGGTAATGTGGGGGGGGATTCGGAAACATGTCAAATCTGCTTCTGCAAGAGGCGCGCAGTTGGTAGTAGAGCAACATGTCCGCAGCCGAAGTGGCTGCTGGATCGCACATTTGCTGTAACGTTAGAAAGGTGTCTGCTGGAAAGAGGTCCTTGCCCACCCCTAACTGATGCTCCTCCACCTGCTCCTGTGCCCTGCGGTCACTTAGTGGGGGTATCTGTGGATTGCTGGCCAGTTGCATAGAGGGGGCATACAGCACCTTTAGTTTCTCCCGCTTGCGCAGTGCCGTCCATGCCCATCGCCTCAACAGTATCCTCCTCATGCGTGGTCTCTTGTATGGCTGATACACGGCGGTATCAAGCGGTACCGGTGCTGCTCTATCCAGTTCAATGCCACATGCGGCTGAAAGGGTGTAGGGTGTACCCAGTAATGTAGGAACTGCGCCTGCACGCTGTAGGCATAAAGGACAAAATCAGGAGCTGCAAGTTCCCCTTGGGTCTGGGGTAACGTAAGTACCTCCCAGGATATTCTAGGTTGTCGCCCCGCCCACACCAGTTCAATCATGAGGGATCACAGTGTTTTAAAGAAGTGCGAGGTGAGAGGGATGGGGACATTTACAAAGAGGTACACCAGTTTGGGCAGGATAAGTCTGTGAACAAACTTAAAGTGAATCAGGTGCAGTATATAGTTGGGGTACAGGATACTTGTCAGCGCACAAAAATAAATCCACTGCATCTCTGTTCATTTCATCCCCAAATCCCACTACCAGAGAGCCCGAGCCCTCGAGATATAAAGCGGCGCCTTCTTCTGCATCCTGGTAATGAGTTGCCTTGAAGAGATAGCAGCACACCAAAAAAAATCCCAAGGCAGCTTTGGAAACACCTCTCATCCAGTGGTACGGAGTTCTATGTATCAAAAAGACTTCTACCGGGGTGCTACTTGGGTTAGATTGTATGTCTTGAATTGTGAAAAAGTGGCCCCCAGGGAACAGTCACCCCATTGTTGTCATCTGTAGTCATTTAAATCTGTTGCATACCCCAGGATCCAGCGTAAGTGGCAAAGCAGAATTGCGTATAGTGGACATTGAGCTGGCATAAAGGACAGGCAAGGACACTCACCATCTGAGACAATGCCACACCCAGACCATACAGTAGACAGACTTCACCTCAGCCCTGGGCCTCCTCGGTGGGAGACATATTGCAGCTGTCAGTGGACAGGGTGCTGCATTATATAATTCAACAACCATGTGGGGCTGGAAAAATCCAACAGGTTTTCTAAGTGCTATATTTCTAGTTCAAAGTAAAAACAAGAAAATTAGACCTGTGAATTTTACCTGAGGAATTTCAATCAGTTTGTCGTCTACCATCATTTTAAGATGGAGACTCTAATTCTTCTCAGAGGCTCATTGTTGCAAAATGATTGGATGGTCAGTTTAGATTTACATGATGCATATTTAACCTTCCAGATACATTCACTATTCAGCAAGTATCTTCAGGTTCATGGAAGGGAAATATGTATCAATGTTCTGCCCTTCGGTTTGCTTTATCTTCAGCGCCCTTGTATTTTACACGGGTAAAGAAGCCATTGGTTGCTCATCTCAGATCTCCAGGCATCCTCTTGATCATTAATTTGCACAACATTCTTTTGATAGCTCAAAATCTTTACATTCTACACTCTCGGATTCAGTCAACATGTTCTCTTCCACAAGATCTAGGGTTCATTATCAACAAAGAACAAGCATTCTTCTAAGTATTTAGTTATGCAGCACAATATCCTTGGTGCAACCACATCAACTATTCCGTGGCTAAACACTTATAAGGTCCCAAAGGCAAAACTTATTGGCTATGCCAATGCTTGGAGTGGTTGTGTGTGTGGTTGTGTGTGTGTGTGTGGTTGTGTGTGTGTGTGGTTGTATGTGTTTGTGGGTATGTGTGGTTGTGTGTGTGTGGTTGTGTGTGTGTGGTTGAGTGTGTGTGGTTGTGTGTGTGTGGTTGTGTGTTTGTGGTTGTGTGTGTGGTTGTGTGTGTGGGTGTGGTGGGTGTGGGTGCGGTTGTGGGTATGGGTGCAGTTGTGGGTGTGGTTGCAGGTGTGGTTGTGGGTGTGTGTGTGGATGTGTGGCTGGGTGTGGTTGTGTGTGTGGTTGTGTGTGGTTGTGGTTGTGGTTGTGTTTGGTTGTGTGTGTGTGGTTGTGTGTTTGGTTGTGTGTGGTTGTGTTTGTGTGTGTGTTTGTGTGTGTGGTTGTGGCTGTATGTGGGTGTAGTTGTGGGTGCAGGTGTGGGTGTGTGTGTGGATGTGTGGTTGGGTGTGGTTGTGTGTGTGGTTGTGGTTGGGAGTGGTTGTGTGTGTGGTTGTGGTTGTGTGTGTGGTTGTGTGTGTGTTTGTGTGTGTGTGTGTGTGGTTGTGTGTGTGGTTGTGGTTGTGTGTGTGGTTGTATGTGTGTGGTTGTCTGTGTGTGGTTGTGTGTGTGGTGTGTGTGGTTGTGTGTGTGTGTGGTTGTGTGTGTATGTGTTTGGTTGTATGTGTGTGTGGTTGTGTGTTTGGTTGTGTGTGGTTGTGTGTGTGTGTGGTTTTGGCTGTATGTGGGTGTGGTTGTGGGTGCAGGTATGGTTGTGGGGGTGTGTGTGGATGTGTGGTTAGGTGTGGTTGTGTGTGTGGGTGTCTGTGGTTGTGTGTGTGTGTGGTTGTGTGTGTGGTTGTGGTTGTGTATGTGTGTATGTGGTTGTCTGTGTGTGGTTGTGTGTGTGGTGTGTGTGGTTGTGTGTGTGTGTGGTTGTGGTTGTGTTTGGTTGTGTGTGTATGTGTGTGGTTGTGTGTGTGGTTGTGTGTGGGGTTGTGTGTGGTTGTGTGTGTGGTTGTGTGTGTGGTTCTGTGTGTGGTTGTGGTTGTGTGTGGTTGTGTATGTGGTTATGTGTGTGTGTGTGGTTGTGTGTGTGTTTGGTCATGTGTGTGTGGTGTGTGTGGTTGTATGTGTGGTTGTGTGTGTGGTTGTGGTTGTGTGTGGTTGTGCATGTGGCTGTATGTGGTTGTGTGTGTGTGGTTGTGTGTGGTTGTGTGGTTGTGGTTGTGTGTGTGTGGTTGTGTGTATGTGTGTGTGTGTGATTGTGTGTATTGTGTGTGTGGTTGGGTGTGTGTATGGTTGTGTGTATGGTTGTGGTTGTGTGTGGTTGTGTGTGTGTGTGTGGTTGTGTGTGGTTGTATGTGTGCTTGTGTGTGCTTGTGTGTGTGGTTGTGGTTGTGTGTGGGTGCGGTTGTGGGTACGGGTGTGGGTGTGTGTGTGGTTGTGTGGTTGGGTGTGTTTTTATGTGTGGTTGTGTGTGGTTGTGGTTGTGTGTGGTTGTGTGTGTGTGGTTGTGTGTGTGTGTTTGATTGTGTGTGTAGTTGTGTGTGTGTGGTTGTGTGTGTGGCTGTGCTTGTGTGTGTGGTTGTGTGTGTGGTTGTGTGTGTGTGGTTGTATGTGTGGTTGTGTGTGTGGTTGTGTGTGTGGTTGTGTGTGTGGTTGTGTGTGGTTGTATGTGTGTGGTTGTGTGTGTGTGGTTGTGTGCGGTCGTGTGTGTGTGGTTGTGTGTGTGGTTGTGTGTGTGTGTGGTTGTGGTTGTGTGTGTTTTGTGTGTGTGGTTGGGTGTGTGGTTGTGTGTGTGGTTTTGTGAGGTTGTGTGTTGGTGTGTGGTTGTGTGTATGGTTGTAGTTGTGTATGGTTGTGTGTGAGCTTGTGTGTGTGCTTGTGTGTGGTTGTGCGTGTGGTTGTGTGTGTGGTTGTATGTGTGGTTGTGTGTGGTTGTGTGTGTGGTTGTGTGTGTGTGGTTGTGTGTGTGCTTGTGTGTGTGTGGTTGTGTGTGTGTGGTTATGGTTGTGTGTGTGTGTGGTTGTGTGTGTGGTTGTGTGTGGTTGTGTGTGTGTGTGGTTGTGTGTATGGTTGTGGTTGTGTGTGGTTGTGTGTGTGCTTGTGTGTGTGCTTGTGTGTGTGGGTATGGATGTGTGTGGTTTTGTGTGTGTGGTTGTGGGTGTGGTTGTGTAGTTGGGTGTGGTTGTGGTTTTGTGTGTGTGTGGTTGTAGTTGCATGGGTGTGGTTGTGTGTGTGGTTGTATAGTTGTGTGTGGTTGTGTGTGTGGTTGGGTGTGGTTGTCTGTGGTTGTGTGTGTGGTTGTATGTGTGGTTGTGTGTGTGGTTGTGTGTGTGTGGTTGTGTGTGTATGTGGTTGTGTGTGTGTGGTTGTGTGTGTGGTTGTGGTTGTGTGTGGTTGTGTGTGTGGTTGTGTGTGTGGTTGTGTGTGTGTAGTTGTGTGTGTGGTTGTGTGTGTGTGGTTGTGTGTGTGTGGTTATGGTTGTGTGTGTGGTTGTGTGTGTGGTTGTGTGTGCGGTTGTGTGTGTGGTTGTGTGTGGTTGTGTGTGTGTGGTTGTGTGTATGGTTGTGGTTGTGTGTGGTTGTGTGTGTGCTTGTGTGTGTGCTTGTGTGTGTGGGTGTGGATGTGTGTGTGTTGGAAAGCGGTTCCCGGGGAGGCTGCGGAGTGCGCTCCCGTCCACCCTGGGGCCCACCTTTCCCAGAATTAGGCCGAGCAAGAGCAGAGAGGCCCTGCCTGGCAGGGTCTCGCACCTAGGATCGCACGCGCTGCGCTTACTCTCTCTTCGGATAGAGGGACACCACACAGTAGGTCGTTTATAAGGTAATAAGTCTTTATCGATAGTTGTCAGGGATCTTTATGATCCGGTAAGCAGGTACCAAAGTAAATGCCACAAGCGGCAGCGATCTTGTGATGAGGGAAAAAGGGGGTAGCGGGACAGTCTTTGAATCAGTGTCTCTGCGAGGTATCCGGCGCACAGCTCTCAATCCTCGAGCTGAGGGGATGTTGCTTCTCTCGGCAATCTCTGCCGGTTCTCTTGGAGGAGCGGGCCGCGAGTCACTCAGCAGGCACCGGAGGGTCTTAGTTCAGGGAGCCGCGACGGCGTCAGCAGGGCTCAGATGGATCAGAGTTCGGGGAGCCGCGACGGCGTCAGCAGGGCTCAGATGGTTTCAGGGTTCGGGGAGCCACGACGGCGTCAGCAGGGCTCGGATGGTTTCAGAGTTCGGGGAGCCGCGACAGCGTCCGCAGGGCTCAGGTGGTTTCAGAGTTCGGATAGCGATCTTCTGTTCGGTGAGCAATCGAGCCGCGACCAGGTCAGCAGGCTCTCGTCAGTCCAGGTCTTCTCTCCTCTCGTCCCTTCAGCACCCCTTGTTATACTTCCCCTCCTCTTTGAAGTCCGGGGTCCTCGCGGAGAGGGGTCTGGTGCCTGGGGGGCGGTGTGTCGGGGTTTCCTGTCGCTCAGCCCCTTGATCTGTTCAGATGTGTCCGGGAGGGACTCCAGACGCCCAGCAGGAGAGGCGCCCGCTCATCGGGGGCCTGGTGGTCGATTGAAACCTCCCTCGGGGAAGAGACCAGAGGTGTGACAGAGTCGGCGCCTCTCGGTCTGGTTTGGGGGGGTGTCGTTCTCCCTCGGCCGGGCATGCGTGTTGGGGATCTGTTCGGCCCTCGGGATGTTGGTCCACGGAAGCCGAAAGGCCGTGCCCACGAGGTTCGGCGTGTTGGTAGTGTGACTTGCTGGTCGGGAGGGCCCACGCCACGAGGCCGGTCTCACACGTGCCCCCCCAGCTGAAAGGCGGGGAGAACTACCCATCCACTTGGGAGTTCTCCTCGCTGAAGCGGAAGAATCGGGACAGGCCGTCCGCGTTGGCGTGGTCAGTCCCGGGGCGATGTTCCACAGTGAAATCCATCCAATCCATCCCCTGGAGAGAGATGGACCAGCGTAGCAGCTTTGGGTTTTCCCCTCGCATCTGCATCAACCACCGCAGGGGTCGATGATCCGTTTGCACTCGGAAGTGTGTTCCGAACAGGTAGGGCCGTAGCTTTTAGAGGGCCCAGACTACGGCGAACGTCTCTCGTTCAATTGTGCTCCACCGCTGTTCCCGGGGCAGCAACCTTCGGCTGATGAAGGCGATGGGCGAATCTATGCCTTTGTTGTCATATTGCGAGAGGACTGCCCCGATGCCGTGTTCCGAGGCGTCCGTCTGGACCACAAACTCCTGGGTGTAGTCGGGTGCTTTGAGTACCGGAGCCGCGCACATTGCGGCCTTTAGGGTGTCGAACGCCTTCTGGCAGGAGGGAGTCCAGTGTATTTTCTTGGGGTGTTTCTTGGAGGTTTGTTCTGTTAGGGGGCCGGCGATGCTGCCATAGTTTTTAATGAACCTACGGTAGTAGCCGGTGAGGCCCAGGAAGGCTCAGACTTCCGTTTGGGTTGTAGGGGGTTCCCAAGACAAGATGGCGTCGGTCTTCGGCTGGAGGGGGGCGACCTGCCCACTCCCCACCTGGTGCCCCAGATAAGTTACGGAGCCGTGCCCAATCTGACATTTGCTAGCTTTGATGGTGAGGCCGGCCCGGCGCAGAGCCAGCAGGACTTGACGGAGGTGCTGGAGGTGCTCGGTCCATTGGGTGCTGAAGACTGCTATGTCGTCAAGGTATGCCGCGCTGAACCCCTCCAGTCCGGCCAGGACCCTGTTCACCAGCCGCTGGAAGGTGGCCGGGGCATTTTTCATTCCGAACGGCATCACTCTAAAGCGGTAGTGCCCATCTGGAGTGGAGAAGGCAGAGCGCTCCTTGGCTCCCTCGGTGAGGGCAATCTGCCAGTACCCACTGGTCAGGTCGAAGGTGCTGAGGTAGCAGGCGGCCCCAAGGCGGTCAATGAGTTCGTCGGCACGGGGGATAGGATGAGCGTCTGCTCGGGTGACCGCATTGAGGCCTCGGTAGTCCACGCAGAATCTCAGCTCGGGGGCAACACCCGGGGTAGTCGCTTTCGGAACCAGGACTACCGGGCTGGCCCAAGGGCTGTCGGAGGGTTCAATCACCCCGAGGTCTAGCATCTTTGCTACCTCGGTCTGGATGCAGGTCCGGACCCGATCAGGGACCCGGTAGGCCCGATGTCTCACGGGCGGGCTGTCTCCGGTGTCCACGTCGTGGACACACCAGCTGGTGACCCCAGGGGTCAGGGAGAAGAGATCCGCGAACTGCCCTAGTAGCTGGCGGCAGTCGTCGGTCTGTTGGGCTGTGAGGGCGGTCGACAGTCTCACTCCTTCCACGGATCCATCGGTTTCCTTCGCCCCCAGGGGGTCTGGGAGGGGCTCGGTGTCTTCTTCGGCCCCATCGTCAGTGGCTAGGAGTAGACTTAATTCGGTCCGTACAAAGTGGGGCTTGAGGCGGTTCACGTGGAGAACCCGGAGGGGGTTCCGCGGGGACTGCACATCGATGAGATATGTGACTTGGCTCTTCCGCTCGATCACCTTGTAGGGCCCAGTCCATTTATCTTGGAGAGCGCAGGGTCTCACCGGGGCCATGACCCAGACTTGTTGGCCCGGCTGAAACTCGACCAGCGTAGCATTCTGGTCATACCAGCGCTTCATCTCTTCTTGACTGGCCTCAAGGTTTGCTTCTGCGAGTTCCCTGAATTTTCGGGTCTGGTTGCGGAGCGCCAAGATGTAATGGAACACGTCCGGAGGGGTCCCCCGGGGGGTCGCTTCCCACCCCTCTTTGACCAGGCTCAGGGGTCCTCGGACGGGGTGTCCGTATAACAGTTCGAATGGGCTGAATCCCAGGGATTTTTGGGGAACCTCCCGGTAGGCGAACAGGAGACATGGGAGGAGGACGTCCCACCTCCGGCGTAGGGGTTCCTCGAGGCCCATGATCATCCCCTTCAATGTCTTGTTAAAGCGCTTGACTAGGCCGTTTCCTTGGGGGTGGTACGGGGTGGTGAATTTGTACGATACTCCGCACTGCTGCCAGAGGGACTTCATATAGCGGGAGATAAAGTTTGTGCCCCGGTCACTCACGACTTCGCGGGGGAACCCCATGCGGGAGAAGATCCCCATCAAGGCCCGGCCCACCACGGGGGCCATCACGGTGCGGAGAGGGATGGCTTCGGGGTAACGGGTGGCATGGTCCACCAGGACGAGGATGAATCGGTAGCCCTGGGCGGTCTTGGGGTCCAGGGGTCCGACAATGTCGATTCCTACCCGCTCAAAAGGGGTACTGACAACGGGGAAGGGTTGGAGCGGAGCCTTGCGCTTGCCCCCACTCTTTCCGCTGGCCTGGCACGTGGGGCAGGACTTGCAGTGGGCCTCCACATTTGCTCGCATCTTGGGCCAATAGAAGTGGGTGACGAGTCGCTGGTAGGTCTTATCCTGGCCTAAGTGTCCGGCCAGGGGTATATCATGGGCCAGGCCCAGGAGAAGATTTCGGAAGCGTAGGGGTACGACTAGTACCCGGGCCGATCCCAACTCGGCCGACTTCTGTTCGCTGTAAAGCAGTCCGTTCTCCCAGTATACCCAGTGGGTGCCAGTCCGGTCGCCGGCTGCTTGGGCCTCGGCCTGTTGTCGGGGCCCAATGAGGGACGGGCAGGTGGATTGTTCTTGGCAGAACTCTTCACGGGAGGGGCCCCCTTCGCAGGGCCACGGGGCCAGTTCTGTCAAGTCTCTGAGTTCGGTCAGGGCTTCGGGGTCGGAAGGCCCGGATTCTTCGCCGGGAGCGGTCGGTTCGTCCAGAAGGGGGTCGTTGGCCTCTGGTGGTGTATCCTGGCTCTCGGGGATAGTGGCGGTGCTCAGGGGCCTGGCCTCTCCCCCCTTGGAGGAAGGCGCCCGGAGAGTCATCGAGCGCGTGGTGGCGCATACCCACTCGGGTAGGCCCATCATCTCGAGGTGGGCCCTTCGTTCCACTTGTCCCCACGGGGAGTTCTCCAGGTCGTTGCCCAGGAGGCAGTCTACGGGCTGGGAGGTTCGGACCGCTACTTTTAACTTGCCGGTGACTCTCCCCCCAACTCGAAGGGGACTAGGGCCATTCGGCAGAGGCTCTCGGAATCGTCTGATGATATGACGGGGCAGAAGGCGTCAGGCAGGATCTGATCCTCGGAAATCAGGTGGCAATGGACCGCCGTGACACTCGCCCCCGTGTCCCGGAGCCCCTTGATGCGGTGACCGTTGACCGTTACCTGCTGTCGGTACTTCTTTGTGTTGGCGGGCAGGGGCGTTCCGGGGACCATCTCCCGGTCCCCTAGGGAGACCAAGGCCATGGCGGCGGGTTCCCATTCTTCGGAGTCTTCCATCTCTTCCCCCAGGGCTACAGAGGCCATCTGTCGAGCCGGCGGGGTTGTGGTGGCGGTCCGCTGGTACAGGGGACACTGAGGGTCACTGGCATAGTGTCCGGTCTGCTGGCAGCGGAAACAGGTGATCCTCACTCGGGGCCCCGGCCTCCCGGGTGGCCCTGTGCTGGCCGGAGGTGGAGCGGGAAAAGGTGGAGATTGTCCTCTGGGAGGGCTGAGTGGGGATCCCCCCGGGAGCTCCCTTGGCCGGCCTTGGTTCCCCCCGCCCCTCTGGCGGGGGGATCCCTGACTGTGGCGACCGTAGTCTCCCACGGGCCCCCGGGAGGTCCGGGTGTTCACCCACCGGTCAGCCTCGACGGCCAGTTTCTGAGGGTCTGTGAGTTTGCTATCCAGGAGGTGCTGGCGCAGCTCTACGAAGCAATTAGCGGCCAAGTGTTCCCATGCGATTAGGTCGAACAGCTCCTCAAAGGTGGAGACCTTGCTGCCCTTGATCCATCCGTCCAAGGCCCGGCTGTAAAAGTTCACGTACTCCACCCAGGTGGTACCGGGTATCTTTTTGCAGTCTCTAAACCGTTGCCGGTACATTTCAGGGGTGAGCCCATATCTGGCTACCAGGGCCTCTTTCATGTGACTGTAGGAGTTCATTACCGTGGAGGGCAGGTCCAGCAGGGTATCTCTCCCCTCACTCAGGAACCGGCCCCACAGCCCAGCCCCCCAGTCTTTCTGCGGGACTCGGTGGGAGGTCATGGCGACTTCGTAGGCCTTGAACCACTGCTGAATGTCGTCGTTCTTATAATATTCTCTCACCACATCCTTGGGGATGTGGACCTTCGGTTCCACGGTGGAGGAGATGGGTTGGGTTTCCGAGGGTCGGGCCTCCGCCCTCTTGGCCTGGAGCTCGATTTCTTTTAGGCTACGTTCGTGCTCTAGTTGGAGTTTCGTTTCTTCATGTTCTCTCTGTCGTTTCTTTTCCTCTAGTTCTCCTTGTAGGCATAACTGTTCCACCGCCAGTTTTTTCTCGGCCAGTTTTATCTCTCCTTCAATTTTTAGTTTTGCTACTTCCAGTTCGTGGTTGCGACCTCTTTCTCGGTCCGCTAGTTCCTCAGGGGATAGGCCCCCCTCGGGGGCGCCGTTCCTCCCCGGGCTGCTTCGTGGTTCCTTGGGGGTTTCACCTTCTGTTCGTGTCCGGGGAGCTTCTACCTCGACCCAGGTTTTTAATATGCCCCCTGGAAGTCCTCTTTCGTGCTCAGTCCGGTGGTAGCGATTCCAAAGTCTTTGCAAAATTGTTTCAGCTCTCGGTGCGTATAAGATTCTAACTGGTCTTTTTGAAATGCCATGCTTGGGTTGGTGCCTGCGGCACCTAGGGAAGTTTCTCCTTCCATTCTTCTCGGTAGTGCGTCAGCCGTCTACTGCACGATCTCTAGGTGTTGGCTCGGATCCCGTCGTCTGCCACCAAATGTTGGAAAGCGGTTGCCGGGGAGGCTGCGGAGTGCGCTCCCGTCCACCCTGGGGCCCACTTTTCCCAGAATTAGGCCGAGAAAGAGCAGAGAGGCCCTGCCTGGCAGGGTCTCGCACCTAGGATCGCACGCACTGCGCTTACTCTCTCTTCGGATAGAGGGACACCACACAGTATGTCGTTTATAAGGTAATAAGTCTTTATCGATAGTTGTCAGGGATCTTTCTGATCCGGTAAGCAGGTACCAAAGTAAATGCCACAAGCGGCAGCGATCTTGTGATGAGGGAAAAAGGGGGTAGCGGGACAGTCTTTGAATCAGTGTCTCTGCGAGGTATCCGGCGCACAGCTCTCAATCCTCGAGCTGAGGGGATGTTGCTTCTCTCGGCAATCTCTGCCGGTTCTCTTGGAGGAGCGGGCCGCGAGTCACTCAGCAGGCACCGGAGGGTCTTAGTTCAGGGAGCCGCGACGGCGTCAGCAGGGCTCAGATGGATCAGAGTTCGGGGAGCCGTGACGGCGTCAGCAGGGCTCAGATGGTTTCAGGGTTCGGGGAGCTGCGACGGCGTCAGCAGGGCTCGGATAGTTTCAGAGTTCGGGGAGCCGCGACAGCGTCCGCAGGGCTCAGGTGGTTTCAGAGTTCGGATAGCGATCTTCTGTTCGGTGAGCGATCGAGCCGCGACCAGGTCAGCAGGCTCTCGTCAGTCCAGGTCTTCTCTCCTCTCGTCCCTTCAGCACCCCTTGTTATACTTCCCCTCCTCTTTGAAGTCCGGGGTCCTCGCGGAGAGGGGTCTGGTGCCTGGGGGGCGGTGTGTCGGGGTTTCCTGTCGCTCAGCCCCTTGATCTGTTCAGATGTGTCCGGGAGGGACTCCAGACGCCCAGCAGGAGAGGCGCCCGCTCATCGGGGGCCTGGTGGTCAATCGAAACCTCCCTCGGGGAAGAGACCAGAGGTGTGACAGAGTCGGCGCCTCTCGGTCTGGTTTGGGGGGGTGTCGTTCTCCCTCGGCCGGGCATGCGTGTTGGGGATCTGTTCGGCCCTCGGGATGTTGGTCCACGGAAGCCGAAAGGCCGTGCCCACGAGGTTCGGCGTGTTGGTAGTGTGACTTGCTGGTCGGGAGGGCCCACGCCACGAGGCCGGTCTCACAGTGTGGTTGTGTGTGTGTGGTTGTGGGTGTGGTTGTGTGGTTGGGTGTGGTTGTGGTTTTGTGTGTGTGTGGTTGTGGTTGTGGTTGCATGGGTGTGGTTGTGTGTGTGGTTGTGTAGTTGTGTGTGGTTGTGTGTGTGGTTGGGTGTGGTTGTCTGTGGTTGTGTGTGTGGTTGTATGTGTGGTTGTGTGTGTGGTTGTATGTGTGTGGTTGTGTGTGTATGTGGTTGTGTGTGTGTGGTTGTGGTTGTGGTTGTGTGTGTGTGTGGTTGCATGGGTGTGGTTGTGTGTGTGGTTGTGTAGTTGTGTGTGGTTGTGTGTGTGGTTGGGTGTGGTTGTCTGTGGTTGTGTGTGTGGTTGTATGTGTGGTTGTGTGTGTGGTTGTATGTGTGTGGTTGTGTGTGTATGTGGTTGTGTGTGTGTGGTTGTGGTTGTGTGTGTGGTTGTGGTTGTGGGTGGTTGTGTGTGTGTGGTTGTGTGTGTGGTTGTGGTTGTGTGTGGTTATGGGTGTGGTTGTGTGTGTGGTTGTGGATGTGTGGTTGTGTGTGTGGTAGTGTGTGCTGTGTGTGTGGTTGTGGTTGTGGTTGTGTGTGTGGTTGTGTGTGGTTGTGTGTGTGGTTGTGTGTGTGGTTGTGGTTGTGTGTGTGTGTGTTTGGTTGTGGGTGTGGTTGTGGGTGTGTGTGTGTGGTTGTGGGTGTGGTTTGTGTGTGTGTGGTTGTTTGTGTGGTTGTATTTGTGTGGTTGTGGTTGTGTGTGTCGTTCTGTGTGTTTGTGTGTGGTAGGGTGTGTGTGGTTGTGTGTGTGATTGTGGGTGTGGTTGTGGGTGTGGTTGTCAGAATGGTTGTGTGTGTGGCTGTATGTGTGGTTGTGTGTGGGGTTGTATGTGTGTGGTTGTGTGTGTGTGTGTGGTTGTGTGTGTGGTTGTGTGGTTGTGTGTGGTTGTGCATGTGGTTGTGTGTGTGCTTGTGTGTGTGGTTGTGTGTGGTTGTGTGTGTGGTTGTGTGTGTGTGGTTGTGTGTGTGGTTGTGTGTGTGTGTCGTTGTGTGTGTGGTTGTGTGTGTGTGTGTGTGTGGTTGTGTGTGGTTGTATGTGTGGTTGTGTGTGTGGTTGTGGTTGTGTGTGTGTGGTTGTGTGTGTGTGGTTATGGTTGTGTGTGTGTGGTTGTGTGTGTGGTTGTGCGTGGTTGTGTGTGTGTGTGGTTGTGTGTGTGGTTGTGTGTGTGCTTGTGTGTGTGGGTGTGGATGTGTGTGTGTGGTTGTGGGTGTGGTTGTGTGGTTGTGTGTGGTTGTGGTTTTGTGTGTGTGTGGTTGTGGTTGTGTGGGTATGGTTGTGTGTGTGGTTGTGTGTGTGTGGTTGTGTGTGTGGTTGTGTGTGTGGTTGTGTGGTTGTGTGTGGTTGTGTGTGTGGTTGGGTGTGGTTGTCTGTGGTTGTGAGTGTGGTTGTATGTGTGGCTGTGTGTGTGGTTGTGTGTGTGTGGTTGTGTGTGTATGTGGTTGTGTGTGTGTGGTTGTGGTTGTACATGTGGTTGTGTGTGTGGTTGTGGTTGTGGGTGGTTGTGTGTGTGTGGTTGTGTGTGTGGTTGTGGATGTGTGGTTGTGTGTGTGGTTGTGTGTGCTGTGTGTGTGGTTGTGGTTGTGTGTGTGGTTGTGTGTGGTTGTGTGTGTGGTTGTGTGTGTGTGTGTTTGGTTGTGGGTGTGGTTGTGGGTGTGTGTGTGGTTGTAGGTGTGGTTGTGTGTGTGGTTGTTTGTGTGGTTGTGTGGGTGTGGTTGTGGTTGTGTGTGTGGTTCTGTGTGTTTGTGTGTGGTAGGATGTGTGTGGTTGTGTGTGGTTGTGTGTATGGTTGTGTGTGTGTGGTTGTGTGTGTGGTTGTGGGTGTGATTGTGGGTGTGGTTGTGGGTGTGATTGTCGGTATGGTTGTGTGTGTGTGGCTGTATGTGTGGTTGTGTGTGGGGTTGTATGTGTGGTTGTGTGTGTGTGTGTGTGGTTGTGTGTGTGGTCATGTGGTTGTGTGTGGTTGTATGTGTTTGTGTGTGTTTGTGGTTGTGTATGTGGTTGTGTGTGGTTGTGTGTGTGGTTGTGTGTGTGGTTGTGTGTGTGGTTGTGTGTGGTTGTGTGTGTGTGGTGGTGTGTTTGGATGTGTGTGTGTGGTTGTGTGTGTGTGGTTGTGTGTGTGGTTGTGGTTGTGTGTGTTGTTGTGTGTGGTTGTGGTTGTGTGTGTGTGGTTGTGTGTGTGTGTGGTTGTGTGTGTGGTCGTGGTTGCAGGTATGGTTGGGGTGGTTGTGGGTGTGGTTGTGTGTGTGGTTGTGTGTGTGTGGTTGTTTGTGTAGTTGTGTGTGTATGGTTGTGGTTGTGTGTGTGGTTGTGTGTGGTTGTGTATGTGGTTGTGTGTGTGCGGTTGTGTGGTTGTGTGTGGTTGTGTGGTTGTGTGTGGTTTTGTGGGTGGGTGTGGTTTTGTGGTTGTGTGTGGTTGTGTGTGTGGTTGTGTTTGTGTGTGTTGGGGGTTGTGTGTGGGTTGTGTGTGTGGTTGTGTGTTTGGTTGTGTGTATGTGTGTGGTTGTGTGTGTGGTTGTGTGTGGTTGTGTGGTTGTGGTTGTGTGTGTGTGTGTGTGGTTGTGTGGTTGTAGGTGTGGTTGTGGTTGTGTGTGTGGTGGTGGTTGTGTGTGTGACTAATACTAAAAGCATCTCAAAATAAAGGAACACAAAACATCGTGTTTGTGGAAAGAGAAAGCACGTTGTAAGTCAAACGGGCGCAGCAAAGCATTAACACAACAACAAAACAAACAAGATCACTTAGCGAAGACTGAGTGCTGATAATGGATACACACAGCCCATCATCTTAAGAGTTCGATTGCAGCCAATGTGCATTCAAACCTGCTTCCTCCTTGTGAGTTGCACCCCATATTTCATGAGTTGTAACTACTTCACCCACCATAGCGCTTTGAGTTCTAAAGCGCTACATAGGTCTAATCGATTAACCAGTCGCCAACATGATGTGCTTTTAAAGAGAATGTGCCAAAAGTTTCCAGCTTCCTCATCATGTCCTCTTGAAAGCGCTAACGAAAGGACTCCCTGAATGGTGCAACGGACATGAAGCAGCCGCTGCGATCAGAAATAAACACTGTGAACGTTGTCCAGTTACACAGTAACATTTCCTTAATGTTCTTTAAGTCACAAAACAGTAATGCTAAAAGCATCTCAATATAAAGGAACACAAACATCGAGTTTGTGGAAAGAGAAAGCACATTGTAAGTCAAACGGGCGCAGCAAAGCATTAACACAACAACATGTTCTTTGATGTTTGATGTTCTTTGAACGAGAACATCAAAGGGGCGCCGTGAAAGTGATCGCAGGTGAAAGTGAAAGTGATCGCGGGTGCTTAATGAGCATGAGGAGGTTTGCCAGCCTCTGCTCCTGAGCGCGCGCCCGCGCACATGCACTGTAGCTCTAGGCTGGCCATGGTAGCATTTTTTGAGCCCTCACAAAAAGTCTCGCCAGACCAGCGCATGCGCTGGGTCGATCAGGCGAGACCTAAAAATCTATTCTAATTCCTCCCAAACAAATGAATTCTAGGTTTCCTAATAAAGTCAGAGAGTTCCACTTTTCATTTACCTCAGGCCAAGATAAAGGCAACAAAAGTCAAAATATATTCAACTTTATTATTTCTCTGAGAACTCTTGCAAGGATTGAAGGTCTTCTTTCATCTTTGCAGAGGTTTTGCTTATTCGTATGTCAAAGATTTAGATACCAACTCTGAAATGGAACTATTGTGGTGGATAGATTACTTTGATGCCTGGAACGGCAGCACAATTTATGCTTTGGCCTCAGATCTTATCTTATAATCAGATGCAAGACTGACAGGTTGGGGCACCCAGTGTGGGCAGATCTCGACTAGAAGTAGATGGTTGCTACAGGAGATAACAAGGCACATAAATTGTTTAGAGATGCTTCCAGACTCCTTTGCAATCTGGAGAGTTGTGAAAAACAAGGTAAGTTGTTCTATTTTTTCTTTATATGGACAATCTCACAATAGTGAGATATGTAAATCACCTCAGAGGTACAAAATCCAGATCCCTTGTGGAACTCAAAAAAAGTTTGGGAATTTTGTCTTGCTCTTAAGGGAATGAATACTTTCCTGGATCTCTCAATGCTGTCATGGACTGACACTCTCAGTATCTTCCAGATTCGTGCGACTGGAGACTTCACCTTTCCATATTCAAGAAACTCTATCTCAAATGAGGTCCCTTAAGAATAGATGTATTTGCTTCCAGACTTCTTTCTCATCTCCAGACATTTTTCAGCTGAAGCCCCGATCCCTTAACTTTAGCATTGGATGCCTTTCTACTGGATTGGTTTCAAGTAATCAATTATGCCTTTCCTCCTTTCCTCAAGATCACCAGAGGTCTAGCTCAGGTAAGACAACAGAAAGCCTTACCAGTCCTTGTAGTTCCCCCTTGGCAGTCACAGGTATGGTACCCATCTCTCTTAGAACTCACAGTGGATTTTCTGATGAAAATACTATTTTATCCAAGTCTACATTTAGATTTGGAGGGTCACATGCACAACCTAAATTTGAACAACATTCTAACCCTTGTAGCCTGGAAGATAGTGGCACAACCTGGGCTGCTTCAGGCATTTCACCAGAAGCTGCAAACTATATAAGAAAATCCTGGGCTCTGAAAACTACCAAGGCATAGAAATCAGCCTGGAGTGTTTAGTCAAGCTGGTGTTCGGGAAAATCTATCAAACCCCTTTGCAGCACGTATCACCTTAATAGTAATTTTCTGGTGTCACACACTAGTGAAGGAAGAACCTACCTTAAAGTTAGCAGGTATTACTCAGCAATTTCACCGACCATCCCTAAATAATGGAACACTGATTGGAGGCCATCCACTTGTATGCTGACTTTTAAAGGGAGAAAGATTTTCTAATTATTCCAAAATATAGTCAATTGCGGGATGGAATTTTGGTCTTTCAAATGTTCATTAATTGACCAGAAGACCTTTCTCTATCTCTTAAGATGCTTTCTGCAAAGTTAACAATGTTTCTATGTTTAGTTACATCAACCCTCTTTCAGATGTAGGAGCTTTGGATAGTTCTTCACATGACTTCAACCCCACAGGTGTTTTGTTTCACATAAGGAAGTACACAAAAACAAATTTGACTACTGTGTTTTATACCTAGTTTCCAACTCAACTTAAGTTGTTCATAGGTAATTGTTTAAAAGCATGTGAACAAAAGACCAACCATCTCAGAACATTCTCTGACACCTATATCCTTATCTCTTTTAGGAAACTCCACAAATGGGAATCATAATCTCCATTTTTGGAGCTCATTCATCAAAAGGTGCCATGGCATCCAAGGTCTTCTGGGCAGTTTCATGTTTATAGGACATTCTGAGATCTGCTGACTAGTCAAATGGCAATACATTTTGTATTTTTTTATTGTAAACCTGTCAATACAGCCTCTTCTGTGGTAATAAATATCCTTTACACAAGCGGAATATGAGCCTCTGGTCTTGCCATAAAATGTAGATTTTCCTATTATTCGGAAAGTCTTAATTTTATGAAGGACACAGAGGCGAGTGTTATCCCATCACACAATTTTTATTAACTGTGAGGGAGATTTTCAATAAACTAACGCAGCGCGGTGCAGCAAGTCATTTTGCTTTGCCATACTATGTTAGTTTGGAAGCACAGGGATGCGACATATTTACAACAATGTGTCGCATCTCTGTGCTTCCCCCTGCGCTGGTGCACAAACTGCTGCCATGTGCTGACGCAGGCACCCTTGCACCATGTTGCAAGGATGCCTGTGTTACAGGGGTGATTGCTTATGTGCCGGAAGGGTTCCCTTCCTCCACATAAATAATCAGAAATGGCGTTTTCCAAATTATATGTGTGCTGCATTAGCACACATAGAACATGTAAAATGCCATTTATTTAAAGGATTGTTTATGTGAAGGAAGGGACACCTTCCTGTACATAAACAATCATTAAAGGTTATTTCCTTGTTCTATGTGTGCTGCAGAATGCAGCACGCATAGAAAGAGGAAAACAAGGAGGAGAAATTAATACATAGCTCCTCGTTGCACCTCCCTACGCCTCCACTGGAGAGGCGTAGCATTCAGACACATTTCCAGATTTAAGATTTCTTGTAAATCTGGACATGTGTCTGGTTTCATGGGTGCTGCGTGGGAACACCCACAGCAACACCCTTGGAACACCCTTTTCACGCAAAGTGATGTGTGTAAAGGAGACATATTTACAAGGACATTGTCCTTGTAAATATGGGGCAAAAAAATGCGCTGGCAATGCGTCACAAAAAGCGACGCACTGGCAGCTCAAGGGGCTTGTAGATCTGGCCCTGTGTTTTTTCCCTCCATTGTAATACCCACTTCTGCAGCTACTACCTCTGCAAACGATATTTCAAATGTCTTCAATGACACCAAACCTGGTGTGTCTACTCCAGTTTCTGCAAACCTTCTAAATGTTGCAGGGCCTTCTTCACCATTTTCTCCAAGAAACAGATTCACAGACTTTTCCCAAAAACTGTTTTTGCTTTTGCTAGCAGTTGTAATATTTTTTTTTTACTTTACTGCCTATGTTTCATAATTGCTCTTCATGCTCAAGAAAAGAGGACTGCTTGCAGTCAAGATAGGTACTATAGAGGTTCTTTTTCTCTGACTGGTTACTTATTGTTCTACTATTATTATTATCCATTTGTAAAGCGCATAGTTCACCTGGCAGGCATCTTGGCATTAGCAGAGTTCATCTGAAAGGTCAAGGGCTGGGATAGCCCATTTTTGCAAGTGACTGGTACAGACTCTACTCTAAAATTATTTAGGATAGAGCTATGTTTTTAAGTCCTTCCTGCAACTAAGTAGATCTCTATTTGTACTAAGTAGATGGGCAGCTTATTTCAGGCTTGTGCTGCCTTGACTTGAAAATCTCCCCCTCCTACCCTAGTTTTCCTAAACCTGGGTACATCTACAAGGTTAGCTGAGGACAATCTCAGCCTCTTTGCCAGTTTGTAGTAGGTACATTTATCCTGTGGGAGTCTGGGTCCAGATCCATTTAAGGCTTTATGGACTATGCACATTGCTTTAGAAATGCCTCACTCTTTCAGTGGTAGCCAGTGGAGTTCCTGTAATGTATCTTTTGTGGAATCAACCAGGATTTATTGTGGGCTTATTTAGCCACCATTACCCATGTTCTGCATAGTCTTTTGAGCAGATAATCTGGGATTCCCAGTAGGAGGGCATTACAGTAGCCAATCCTGCTTACAATTGTGCACTGCACCACCAGCTTTCTTTCTGGCTGTGGCAGCAAGGGAACAATTTTCCTCATGTTTCTCATAAGACCGTGACAGGTACCACTGTCTTATTACCCTGAGTTGCCGTAGAAAGATTTGCACTCCTAAAGTGTACCATTAGCTTACTGTCCCTAAGCCTTATGGGATTTGTAATTTTTTAGTTATCTTAACTGCTGCTATTTAAATTAAAGGAAGTTTATAGAAGCATAGTATTCACCTTTAGTGTCCTTAATAAAATTAAGACTTTCCTTCATAAATACTAGGAAAAATTCATCAATTACAACACTTACATCCCTCATCATCAACTTTGAATGGCATCGATATTTGACAGACCAGCCTGTCGTAGAAACTATGGGCCAGATGTACTAACATTGGAAATAGTGATTTCCAATTTCCCCCCGAATTGCAATTAGGAAATCATTATTCCTAAAGTATTAAACTTCTATTTCTTAAATACTGAGTACTAGTGGGTCGCAAATAGACCTATCTCATGATTACTAATGAGGTAGGTCACAGTTTGCAGTCTAGTTGGAATTCTAAAAAAGCATTGTTTTTTAAACAAAGCCAGTTTTCTTTGAAGGAAAATGGGAAGCATTTCAATTTAAAAAATGAAACATTTAATTTTTAAAGAGTAGGCAGTGATAAATGGCTTACCACCTCCTTTGAGGAAGTTGCAAAATATGTTTGCTTTGCGAACAGAATTTGATTCCAAACATTAACACCCACCAACGCGATTCGTTAATTGGAAGGGACGCTCTAAACATGCCCCTTCAAAATACTGAATCAGTTTTTGGTCACAAACCCAAATTATGATTTAGTACTGTGTTAGAGAATCACAATTTGATTTGATACATTTGAAAAATGTATTTTGCTGTAGCAAATGGCACAATTCTGCAAATCTGGCCATTTGCGACAACAAAAGTCTTCATACATCTGGCCCTAAACCCATATCTATCATTTTTGTTGTTACTACCAGTAGGAATATATACACTAATTAATATTACATTTAAACTTCTACCAGTAGTGAGTAGACTAGCTAGAATGATTGCTAATGACTGTTCAAATGATAACTGTAAATTAGCACACTCCACACTAAAAGATGCAGGCTACCATACTCCAATATCAAGAACACCTGAGGGATTACAAATATGGAGATATAATGGTTTCTAGCAATGTATTTTACTGCAAACATAAGAACGTGTTCTGCAGAAGTAACAAATAGAATTCATTAAAACATATTTACGAAGGCAGAGTCGCAGAGTGATAAAGTTGAAGAATATTTTTGTAATAAATTGTGGAGGAAGAAATCAACACTAAGGGTTTGATTTAGATCTTGGCGGATTTGTTCCCGCTGTCACTGTTCCGACGGTTTCTCCGCCCGCTCAATTTAGTTGCTGGTGTTGTCTATGGATGATAGTCCGTCTGAGTGCGGCGGTCCCCGCCAGAATTTTTCTCCTGCGTCAATGGCGTCATAAGCAAAAGAGGCTGTTGGAATGAGTCCAGCCAATATTTCCACCAGGCCAATTATGATGTGTTCTGCCTTCGAGGAAACTGTGACGGGTAAACCTCCAGTCCTGAGTTGGTGGTATCAAAGGTATATGAGTTAGAAACATACCTTTTTTTCTGTTTCCCACATCTGTGTCCATCATGAACCCGATTGTCCAAGTCCTTCCTTTGCTGCTGCTACTTGACCACAAAACAAATCAATCCGTTGTCATCAGAATCAAAGGTAAGCTTCTTTTTTTCTTGTTTTCTTATCAATTGTCTGTTTACATTTGCTCTAGACTCGTGCAATTTTAAACTTGCTCTCATGTGCAACTTTCTTTCTTATGTGTTATGCATATGTGTTTATTTTTTCACTTATAAAGTTAGAATAAAAACACCTGTATTAACACTTAAGAAATAAAATTCTCTTATAAATTTAAAAGTATGTAATAATAATTGAGATAATTCTCTCATATACTTTTTTACAGTTAAAAAACAAACTGAAGACAAAAAGGAGTAAGAATAGGAGGGGTGGTAGAGGAGTGACTTTTGGAGGTAGAGGGAGTGGGTGATGTACTTGTGGCAGTTGCATGCAGTAGCGGCCGGTATGGATCAGGGATCTGGTGCGTGGTGAGGGGGGTAAGGGGATTATAAAAAATGTTTAACTTACCTTACCGCTGCATCTCTCCTTGGAACAGGAAGCAGGCAGCCAGGCTCCCCTGACCCATCACAACGCTGCAATGCATCGTTGTGATTGGTCTGAGAGCCATGGTTCGGAGCTCAAACAGGGCCTGGGGGCCTGGGCATGCTCTCTACACAGGCTGTAATGCAGTCTGCATGGAGAACATGCAAAGTGTACAATGACTGTTTGGTCAGCCCGAGAGGGCTGGCTAAACAGTAATTGCGCACTTAGGAGGGTGCTACCACTCCTCCCCTGCGAGCAGAGCAACCCTGCCCGTCATGCAAAGCTGCTGCAGAGGGACTAAATAAAATGATAATAACATTACGTTATTATCATTTTATTTTTCCTTTCTTGCACTGCTTCAATGCAGTGGGGCGACGCCTTCCCGCCTTAGTGGAGGAGCCGTCACAGTTTGCATGTGGGTCTGATGCTTGTTGTGTAGGTTTGGGTGTGTGTGTTTTTGGTTGGTTTTTGATAATCTGGTGAATGTGTGTGTTTGCTTTTGGTTGGTGTTGTTTTGTGTGTAGGTAATTTCGTGTAATTGTGTTGGTTTTGATGATGTGGTGGTTGGCGTGGTTCGGTGGTTGTGCTCGTGGGTATAGTTTCAATAATGTGTGTATGTTTTTTGTGTGTTTCTTAGTGTTTCTTTGCATGTGTCTGTTTATGTGTCTGAGTGATTATGCTGTTTGTGTCTGTTGAAGTGGGTACCTGCAAAGAAGTGAGTGTGTTTGGGATTGGGGTGGGCGTTTTGAATTGGGTTGAGTAAGGGACCTGAATTGGGGCAGAAGGTTGGGCTGGTTGGGAGGCTAGGGCAAGTGAGAAGGCTGATATGCTATATATTTAAAAAAGGGCAAAACTATTTAGCAACAGCAAATGTAAAAGCAAAAACTACATATAAGTTTAGTGACACATTAAACGTATTATGTACCAGTCTCCACTCCACCAGGTATTCCTGTCAGGCCTTCAGGATGTAGGATCTGTAAATCCTTCTCCTCCTGGGGATATAATGGTTAGGGGTCCTGGGAGAACCAACACCAGTCCTCTGTGCCTCCATGTGGCGCTTGGAGGTATGCAGGTGACAACAAATAGTACAAACTCATCAGGTGTGTGATGCTAGCATCCATCCAAAAGCCACAAGAATAGTACAATATTGAACGTGTCCAGAGACGGACTCACTTAATCACAAATGCTCTACTAGGACAACACAAGCATAACTGTAAAATGTAAATAGGCTCAGTCCAATCCTGCGACCCTGACAGTGATGGGAGTCAACCGCATTGAAGGAGGTGAGCTGGTTATGCGAAGGAAAACAGTCTGTTAACGTGAGAGGCAGATCACCCAGCCACATCTAAATATGGCAGTCTTGTAGCCGCCGAAATACACGGAGACGCAAAATACACTGGAGAGGAGACGGACGAATAAGGCCATTAAACACGGAAGAAATCCTACTGCCAGATAAGATGATAAAAACGAAAAAGTCAAATCAAGAATAGAACGATAATATAAGACTGATTGAGATCCGATTCCTCCGTTGAAGAAAGGATAGAAGTTGTAATCTTCTGCCATTTTATATTGGATGCCATATGGATGTCCAGAATATTACTTTTAAAAAAATGTAAATATCAGAGCGGGTTCCTGACGAAGGCCTAGCCGAAACGCGTTGTGTCAACCTACCGCCTATGTGTCCATCTATCGTCTATAGAGTAACAATCTGAATAAGAAACTCTTACACTGCTTTTTGAATATTGTTATTGTTTATGAGATAATTGAAGAGCACAACAAGTGAGAAACAATTGTGGTATAACAAGTATGCACTGCAGATTTATTATTATTGGCTAAACATGGTCATATGTATTATATAGGAAATAATCTGTATATACACAAGCATTTATGATGAGATATTGTTGTCCACAAATGTACATGTTTACATAGAAGAATTAATTCATTGAAAAATCAGAAAACTAAATTAAATAAATATTTATATTTTGTATTAATTAAAGAGACATAATATCAATATATTAGTGTGTTTGTTTCATTATATGTAGTCACATGTTTGTCAGGCATGCATGTTAAGTATTAGTCTACTTTGAGGTAATCTCATCAAACTGGGAGTCAATTTGCAACCTTTTTGTTAATTACACCGTGCCCGGTGTTCATTTTTTCCTTATCAGTCTTGTAGTCACTGCCTTGGAGGGATGATGTGTTGTGTGTTGATTTAGATACCGTATATAGGTTTCCTGATTTACGTCCTTATATAGGCACAATTCGCATTGCCCATATTTAGGCATAGAAATCCTACCCTTATTTAGGCATTATCCATGCTAGCCAAATATAGGCATGGCCACCTACATCCATTCATCTACGTCACAACGAGTTCTTGGAAAACCAGACTCTTAAGCCTTTAGGACCCCTCGCTTGGATATTGTTTTCTCCAAGAACTCATTTATTATGCATGAACATCTATTCCTTAGGGGTTCATTCATGACGTTCTTCTGCCCGACTTTTACGTCAATACTGGCATTCCTAGACACCTTCAAGGTATAAATATACCTTCACTTACCGTGGCAAACCACGGTTCGGCTGCCTACTTGCACGACGCGGCTCGCCACAGCATGTTCGGAAGGAAGTCAAGTCCCCGCCTGATGCACTGACCAGACGCTGTCATCCTCCTCGCAGAGAATCCAGCTGCAGTGTTTCTGACTCCCCTTGCAGGGTGTTAGAGATCGAGACTCGGAAAGAGATTACAACCTCACTCATTCTAAGGTGTGGAGCGGACTAGAACCTAGAGGGACATTTGGCAAATCTTGGCAACTATAGCTAAACTAGACTATAGACAAACAGCACCTACTTCTTACCTCGTAATACACTTAGGTTAGGCACACTGGGGTAGAACTAGTTAGAAGCATCAGATGAGTATTAACATTTTAGCCTGTGTTATTTATGTATGTATTTTTATGAATATCTGTCATAGCTACAAACCATGCTATTGCAGTATTATTTTTTCTTACTGCTAACGCTGTACGTATTATACTTCGCATTCTGTCTTACGATTGTAGCAGTTCATATCTCTTGCACGAGAAATAAGACTGTTCAATAAACCCTTTTTATTGAAACGCCTGTCTATCTATTTCTGTGTAACTCTGTAGAAACGAAGTATGCACGATTGACTAAGTGAAACACCTATCTATTGTTTCCACAATTCTGAGATTGTTCCGATTCTAAGGGAAACAAAGTTGTCATGTTTATGCGGTTGTCAGAAACTAATTCCTTCTTGTTTATTCGAGAAGTTTCTAGTGACCTCTGAGTTAGCTGGCACATACAAGTAATTACGTTTAATGTACTCGACAGAGACATACTGACCTCAGTCCTATGTCAAAACTATAGTGTATATTACTCCAATGCTCAGAGCCTATCAGGGATATAGGAACTATACTACAGATGGGAGTCCTGCCAGTATCTAAATCAGACCCTAAGTGTCTCCAAATTTTGCTTTTGTGCTATTTCAATACAGGTGCAATGTAAGGGACTGATATTTTGCAATAAAATTAGCACTGCAGTGGCCTCTTTAAAATGTCATACCTCTATTGGTACAGAGTCATTTAGAGTAATTCCATTCTTAACCTGCCTTCTTGCCTTACCACTGATGCCCAGTCATCAACTGTATCCTGATTCACAGACCTCCTATCTTCTCACTGCCAAAAATCATATTTTTAATAGAAGAAATGGCAACTCTGGTGGTTACCACGAATAACCTTGTCTTCCTAGTTGGAGACACCCAAGGGTGTCCTACTAAAATTTTTCAACAGGATGCCTGTCTTGAATTAGGAACTACTGAATTATAATCCAGCACACTCAGTAGGACCCAGTTTTCTTCTCAAATGGCTTGATCACATTAAGCAAGTGCATTCCATTAGAATGAACCGAACATTCTGTGTTTCCTTTTTTTAGAACAATTCCTAGCTACTTACACACCCGAGGACTTCCAGGCTTCTACAAAAAGTAAAACTCGAAATATATCATTCCCAGCTTAGTGGCTGTATGGCTCAAAAACCAGGGACACACAACATCTCTTCCTTCACAGATAGCACTCCCAATAATCACGTTGATCATTTCAATTCCACTCTCACCGCAGTATTAGGTGCCAAACTACAGACTCAGAAACAGAAAGTTCCCGGCAAGTTTAGAGAAACAATCACTGAACTTAAAAATCTTAAACTAAAAGCTTGCTTACCTGAGAATTAATAGAGGAGAAACTACTCCAAATAACATGAGGGTGCTTATTCCACACTAGCTGACTCATACAAAAATTACATTAAAGCTGTTAAAACATGTTTCTATTCTGAACAAATCACACAGGTTTGAATGCTAATCCTATTAGATCTATCGGTCACTTTTGACACTATTTACCATAACATCCAGGATAATATTCTGGAAGCAGCAGGTCTCACTGGCACATTTCTGGACTGGATCAAATCCTTTATTTCAGTGTGATCTCAGACAATTGCTCCGACACCATTCTTCTCCAAAGAAAAAGCATTAAGCTGTTCTGTTAATCTCTTCTTCACTTCTCAGGAGACTATGGGTTACTTTCCATATCTACATAAAATCCCGGATAAGTCCTTGAGATCTGAAATTTGGTGCCTAAGAATTGGTATTAACCCTAGATAATAGATGGCAGGTTTGAAGCTGGACATTATGGAGAACTGAGGTCAGTGCCCCTGCTGGCAGGGTTAAAAATATTCAGTGATCCATCTCTTGTTGAACTGTATACTTTTTCTTGAAGAAATTAGGAAGTTTCTCCACCCCATTTTCATAAAATATTGTATTTTATCACAGGATGAAGAGCTTATCCTGGTTTGTGGGCTTAGATTTCAGGATGTAGCGATTGCTACTGGTCAATTCCTGCGAAAGATTATAACCTCCAATGCCAGGCCCAACCTTGTCAGTTGATTTAGACCAAATATGTTACAAGGCTGCACGAAGGGGAAGCCTGAGGTTGTGATAGTTGTCTTACACATTGCACTTTACACTGTTGGTTGGTAAAATTAGATGCTTGCTCCGGGTTATAGCTAATCTCCCCAAATAGCATTTTTAGACATGTGAAGATGGGGTTGGGTTGTATGCTGCACTTTATTTGGCACCAGTTGATGAAAAAAGTTATTGGCCTAGGGTAATACTTTTTCCCCTTCCAAGAAAATAATTATTTGCACACTGCACTTTATAATGTTTTCTTTCTTTAAATAACTTATTTGGGCCTGGAAAACGATGATTTCTTAAATGTTTCATATCGAGTTGATATTGTGATCAAAGAATGAGTATGACCTTGCACCCTGCACTTTATCCTGCCCCTACCCAAATGAATTCTATATCTTAGGTTGCTATGATATCTTAAATGTTTGAATCAGTATGAGTTGATACTGTGATCTGTGATTGAGTTTTTACTAACTGGAAGAAGTTTATAAAAAAAAATGTTTATACTGTATGCCTTTTCATCTCAGGCTGATGACAAGTGTTGATGGTTTAATTAAACTTAGTGCTGTATGATTTTTTGATGCCTTTAATTAAGTATATTAAATTGAGCTTATGAAATATTTCTATAAGATTCTATTTCTTAGAAAATAAGGATTTTTTTTATTGATTTGATTAATTGAAAAAAGCATTAAGCTGTGGTGAATCACAGTTCTCTCCTTGTCTGCTTGGTCTTTACACAGGACCCCTTGCACTATTTTTTCATCATGCAGGGGTTTGCTTCTATAGGTAAATGGATGATACCCAGCTTATATTTGGTTTTCATTAGGCAAGGGTTTATATACCTCCTTATCAAGACATTGTACCCTAGAGGAAACTCTATTTATTATCAAGTGGTAGATGCCCACTACCTTCATGGGGCTGAATCATGCTAAGAGCAAGATCTTGCTTAAATTATTGGGTAAAGCAGAGAATGAAAAGTTGCTATGGCAGGAAACATTGGACCAAAGCAAACACAAGGAGATGAGTGACAGAGCACTGAAACTTTTCAGACACTCACCCCCAGTCACAGATCTGGGTTGAATCCATCATCATTCTTTAGCTCACTTCGCCACCCCAGTTCAGACACAGCTATATGCAAATCAATCTTGACCCTGTGCCTCATGGGAACAGTCCAGTCAGAACTGCCAAGCATGTCTTTCCTGGACCGGAAACAAGCACCCTGGGAATGGTTTCGGGGTAACACCCCTCATCAGCCAGGCTAGCTTGAATCCAGTGAGCAAAGGACCCACGTCTGGGCATACCCTGCCAATGTAGGGTGAAAAAAGCAAACACAAGGAGATGATGGACGGAGCACTGAAACTTTTAAGACACTCACCCCCAGTCCCAGTTCTGGGTTGAATCCATCATCCTTCTGTAGCTCACTTTGCCACCCCAGTTCAGACACAGCTAAATGCAAATCAGTCTTGACCCTGTGCCTCATGGCAGTTATCATCCGAGATGCCAAAGGGACAGCATACCCTTCAGCCAGTTTCTTCATTTGCGGAGAAACTGTTCAGATATTAAAGACTTTTTGACACAGGCTGATGTCCTTAAGGAGAAATTGCCAAACCGGGGCTACCCGTATAAGCTGATTAAAGACTTCTACAAGAGAGCTAGATATTTCAACAGAGATGCCATGTTTGAAACCAAGGAGATTACTCCCTTGGACAGGTTGGTATGTGTTACCAAACATTCCAATATTAATCACAAGGTCAGACAAACCATCAATTCATTGTGGTATCTTTTAAATATTGGCAATAGCGAGAACAACATTCCTAAACCCCTCTTTGCCTTCAGATGAAACAAAAATCTTAAAAACCATCTAGTCAAAGGGAACATTCTGGAGAAAACTGTCCCATATCAAACCCGCCATTTCGGGCCTTGAACCTGTTAAGGGAAACCATCGCTGTGGCACCAGCCAGGCATTCACTAATGTGATAGTTGGTCATACTATCAAGATCAATGAGCGTGCAATCATTTTACAGGAAATGACGAACTGTCGTACTCCCAGTGTGATTTACATTATCACATGTCCTTGTGACCTCATATACATCGGAGAGACAGGAAGTGAATGTAGAACCAGAACAAGTCTAACATTCGTATCAAAAAGGTCTCTGCTCCTTTGGTCAGTCATTGGCTTGATAAAGGCCATACTGAAATGGACCTTAAGTGGTCAATTTTAGAAAAGATCCGTACCACTCCTGGTAGAGACTTGAGCCGGATCAGAAGAAAAAGAGAGTTTTTTTGGATTTTTTGCTTGGATTCTGTCCACCAGGGTCTTAATGAGCTTTGGCCCTGGGAAAACGCGATTATTTGATCTGTTTTGCACATCTGATGCTGACTGGTTTGCCCCCATTTTCCAATCATTACCCCATTCTGTTTTTTTTTCTATACCTTAGGGGTATTCTGTTCTGTGCCTTTCTATCTTGAACCTACCTTTTATGCCCTTGGTGCTTATAGGACGATGTAATAGTATCCCCATACCTAGTCCTGTACTCTCTCATGAGGGTTTCTTTATGACAGTCGTGAGGCTATATACAGCGTTCCAACATGGCCGCCGTATTCAGATGAATACTCCTTACTTTCCTTTTGCTCTCCAGTCCGCTTTCTATCTTTAGGCGAACTATAATCTGTTCTCCTATTGGAGAATATGGAAACCAGTGACTCCTTAAGAAGCCGGGGCTCCGTCTGAGAATCCACCTTGGAGACTTTTTTATCCCGCCGAAACGCCGCTGATCATCCATTCCATGGTGGAATATTTATTTTATCTTAGGTAAGAACGTACCGTATGACGCGATTGCACGTGCCTCTATCATTCCTTACGCTAGTTTCTCTAAATTGCTGCGTAAAAAATTTACTGAGTTTCCATTTTGCCTTTGCACACCGAGGGCGAGCAGTACTACTCCCTGACCTTTTTGGTCTGCCCCCTCCCCTGGAGACTCCGTCTAAGTGCGGCCTTGTGCCTTTGCTACCCGTTTCCTTACTGATCCCCGCGTTAAGGATAGACACTATTATTCATTCCAAATTCAGTGGCCGCACCATCATATAAGACTTTGGGGGCTCCCTTGGATGCGACTTGTATGTGGCTTCATACATATTAGTCTGGCTATGACAGCTCACCGAACACTGCTGGTGTGTGGTGATATTTCTCTATCCTTTTGTTTGGATTTAGAATTACTGATCCCCCTGACTTCCAGAACTGCCATTCTGACACGTGACCTGCGTTGTGGGGCATACCTCACCAGTAACTTGTACCTGGTGGATACCGCGTTGTGCTGATTCTCCCGCCCTGTTGCAAACCTTGGGTATGTTTTATTTGTATGCTGTTTTGATGAATAGTATTTCTCAGAAGTACGCACTTGTGAAGTGTCCCATCTCCCTTGAACTACCTCTTTTTTACTCCACAGAACTTTTTATATCAACTTTTTGCTGCCCTTTAGTGACTTGTCCCACGATTGCATTGTGTATCCGGGTTTTGAACTTCCCGCTTGGCCTTTGGACCTGATTATTTATATCCCTTCTCGTGCAAATCTTTGCCTCCTGGGTATATCCTTGACTATAGATTATGGTCTCTCCACCTCTCCTTTGGGCAAGTTTCACATTGCGTGGATGTTTGAACAGATTCTTCTAGAATGATTTCTTGCAGATCCGTTACGCGTCTGGATGTCGTTTTGGATATATGCATAATTATCCAGTGAAGATTTATACATATTTCCATATCAATCCTGACTCATTTTAAAGTATGTTCTTTGAATTATGACCGTTGAGTTTGTTTTCACTTATTGTTGCCTTGAGCACGGGTGATGTATATATTGGGTTCTATCTATCTCTGAATTTCCATTCACATACATCTTCTCTTTGGTCTAACATGGGCGTGGTTTATCCTTTTGACAAGTATCCCTTCTGAGCTCCTCCTGTTTTGCGCACCTACCCGGCATCTATTTTACCTTTTATTCTCTTAACCTATATCTTATTGCCCACTACTAGAGCTGATCTTCTGAAAGCCTAAACTATAGACGATCTCATATAATTACACTTAAATTTTATTTATGTCATATATGTTTTCTGATTAATCTTAGGTGTGTTCTGTGTCCCCCCCACTATCTACCGGTCCTCGCCCTGAAGAAGGTGGGGCCCTGATTTGGGATTGACACTGAAACGCGCGTAGGCGTTTGAATTTTCTGCGTACCTTCTTCCATGTTACTCCTATTTTCCAGCAGGAAGTGGCGTATGGACAAACCTTCCATTTAACATCATTTGGCAGCCTTACCATCATGACCGATGTGTGATATTGTGGTTGTTGTTGGAATGAATGCATATTTATATGAATGTAGTGATGTGTGGGACACTGAAAAATATTGCGTATGTTCTTTTTTATGTTATCATGTATTGCCCTTGTTTCGCAAAAATGTTTTTGTAAAACTATGTTAATAAAAAGAAATATGTTTTTTTGTCAACTAAGGATGTGATCTCATGGCTTAAATATCAATTGGGCTCAGCTCCAGTTAGTGATTTAATACCGAGGGACCTATGTATTAGGCCCATTACTATATAATTTAGGCAGGTGTTCCCTTGTGCTCCTGTGCCTCATGGAAACAGTTCAGACCGAACTGCCAAGCCATGTCTTCCCTGGACCGGAAACAGGCAGCCTGGTACCAGTTTCAGGGTAATACCCCTCATCAGCCAGGCTAACTTGAATCCAGTGGAAAAGTGAGTAAGGGACCCACATCTGGGCACACCCTGCCAATTTGGGGTGAACAAAGCAAACACACGGTGATGATGGACAGAGCCCTGAAACTTTTCAGACACTCACCCCTGTCACAGATCTGAGTTGAATCCATCATCATTCTTTAGCTCACTTCACCACCACAGTTCAGACACAGCTATATACAAACCAGTCATGAACCTATGCCTCATGGGAACAGTCCAGACCGAACTGCCAAGCCATGTCTTTCCTGGACCGGAAACAAGCATACTGGGACCGGTTTCGGGGTAACACCCCTCATCAGCCAGGCTAGCTTGAATCTTGTGGCAAAGTGAGCAGGGGACCCACTTCTGGGCATACAATGCCAACTTAGGGTGAACAAAGCAAACACAAGGAGATGATGGACGGAGCGCTGAAACTTTTCAGACACTCACCCTAAGTCACAGATCTGGGTTAAGTCCATCATCATTCTTTATCTCACCTCGCCACCCCAGTTCAGACACAGCTATATACAATTCAGTCTTGACCCTGTGCCTCATTGGAACATCCCAGACCGAACTTCCAAGCCATGTCTTCTCTGGACTGGAAACTAGCATCCTGGGACTGGTTTCGGGCTAACACCTCTCATCAGCCAGGCTAGCTTGAATCCAGGAAGCATTTGACCCCCACACCCATGCCCTCCCACATGGTGAATAATTTAGCAGTAGTCTAAGACCACACATTTGTTTAGAAGGCCAAATCCACAAGAGCTGTTCCTACCTTTTTGCCAAAGTGTGCTGTCTTAAAAAGATCTTTCCAGCTATCAGTTCTACATTAAGCATAACAGGAACTAATGTTCTCATTCTATGAGACTTTATTATGGCAATCTTATCTTCTTGCTATTCAGAGAAAAACTCTCCCTTTTACTCTAACATGTACATTATACAGCTGTTCCTGCTGTCTAAATGATGCAGAAGAGCACATAATATTCTCATGCAAGAACTTTACCCTGGCTTCCCACTGGCTCTTATGTAACTTCCAAAGTGTTGTCCATTGTGCGTAAAGCCATTTGTGAAAAGCAATCAATCTTTATGGTCATCATATTTACTTTATGGCATCCTCACTCCCTCGGGACTTCAAACCTCTTTTTACTCTCAATTCTTAGAACAATAATAGATACCTTTAGGAGCTGCCCTTTTCAATAACAGCTGCAAAACTATGAAATTCATTACATCTCAATCTCTGGCTAGGTGCCAAATCCAATGTGAATCACTTTAAGTGCCCAGTAAAACATGGCTTTTAAAGAAGTCATTTCTCCTTTGCTGTTGAAGTGTATATTGTATTCCTTTTTGTGTTTCTTTAGTGATCATATGCTCTGCGAATGAATGCTCTACAAATAAAATGACCTAAAAAACAGACCTTACCAGAATCCTGACTGCCGCTGTTCGTCCTTTTAGGCAAGTTGGAAGGAAGAAAGAAGATAAAGTTGGGGGCATAGGTAGAGAATGACTAGAGACCAGACACGAGTCCTCAGTGCCCTGTGTCAGCCTCTCACCACACCCAACCAAATTCATTCCATGTCATGAATGCTAAACACATACAAGGCAATGGGACATGCTTAAAGTGTCTCAGGATATTTGTCTCCCTGATTGGTATCTATTTTTCGCACCTATGCATATCTTTCAATGCAGGGGAGAGACAGACTTCAAATTCTATCAAGGAGGAATATAGCATGGCACCTCGACCTTGCTGGGCCTTTGTAAGTAATCCCCAAAAAGTCATCATTAATATAAATTGCATATCACATGACAAGAAGAGCTTTGAAAACCTATAATCATGAATAGTATTGTGGGATTTGTAGATCAACATTATTCCAGTCCCATTTTGGTCCCGTTCATGAAAATGCATTGAGGGGCATATTTATGAGAAGCTTGCATCGCATTTGCACCATGCAACGTGGTACATGCATGATGCAAGCCTCTATGTCAGATTTATGAAGCCACGCAAAGCCAGTTTGGGTGGGTTTGAATGGCTTTAAAAATCCGAAGTAAGGCAACACGTCACAAATTGCTGCGTTGCCTTACTCTGAGATAGGGATTCGTTCCATGGGCGTGAGTGTTCTCAAACAACTCCCATGGTTTTTCAAGCATTCCCAGATTTACAAGGACTTGTAAACATGGGAATGCGACACAATCTCATTCCTCTCCAGCTGAGCGTAACGAGGAGAAATATGTTTAGTTCTCTTTGTTTTTATCTCTTTCAATGTGTGCTGAATTTTGCAGCACACATAGAAAGAGAAAAAAATCCTCTCACATTTGTTTTTGTGGAAAAACAATCTTGCATGCAATGGAGGCACCCTTGCACCATGCAAGTTTACTACTTAGGGCCCGATTTTGATGTCAGACGGACCTGTGTCCATCCATTATTTATTCGGTACTGGGACCGACTGACCTCCTGTCGGAGGTCCCAACCCAGCAATTAGGATGCAACCAAACATTGTTCGGTTGCACTCCTATTGTTTACAATACAAGCATCATGCTTTGATGAGGTGATAAGTAGCCCTGGGGTCAAGGAGCCATTCTGGGAGGACAGGGTTCTGCTACATAGAAATACCAGAGCAAGGAGGAGGGGTTGTACACAATAATCTTCTATAGAAGGAGGAAACAGGCAGGAGAAACCAATTTAATTTCCACCCCTACTCTTTGAACACAGCCAGATGGCAGGCTTAAGGAAAGAATGTACAGATGCCAGGGGGAGGGAGAATATGGAGATGAGCCATCCTGGAGGTTGGTTTAGATAGCTCTTGTCTCTCTTCCGGGACTTCCCCATATTGAATTTTGGAGAAATAGTGATTTCTGGGAGACCCTTGTGCTACACCTTGGAGGGAATGGTCATGCTCTGTAGTGTTGTCCTGCACCTCATTGGACAGGAGTGCCCTCCTGTGTGACCCTAGAGAACACTGAATAAGTATCTGAGAGGGGCAGTGCCTCTCAACTCTGCTGCTTGAAACTGAGAGAAGATGAAGGATGGCCAAGGTGGAAACTTGATTTGCACTATCAGGCCCTGCACTCTTAAAAGACTGCACCTGCTGCATTATATGGAACTACAGCACTTTGGATGTACCTTGCTTCAAGAGGAATAAAGAGTGGATGCCAAGCTGGAAACTTGATTTGCACCATCAGGCCCTGCACTCTTAAAAGACTGCACCTGCTGCATTATATGGAACTACAGCACTTTGGATGTACCTTGCTTCAAGAGGAATAAAGAGTGGATGCCAAGCTGGAAACTTGATTTGCACCATCAGGCCCTGCACTCTTAAAAGACTACACCTGCTGCATTATATGGAACTACAGCACTTTGGATGTACCTTGCTTCAAGAGGAATAAAGAGTGGATGCCAAGCTGGAAACTTGATTTGCACCATCAGGCCCTGAATTCTGACTTGCTGCACCTGCTGCATTAACTGGAACTACAGCCCTTTGGATGTACCTTGTTTCAAGAGGAATACCGAGTGGGCTCCTGGCAAGCTACAGGTTAACAGAGCTCACCTGCATCAACTTCACCAAGAGTCCCCTGCCTGGAGTGTATACAGTGGACTTTTAAGGGTTGTGTCCAGGTGCATTGTGGAGATTGTGGTCCAAACCTTTCAAGGACCATCTTGGAGAGTCCAGACCCTTGGATTGTGCTTTAGACACTTTGGACCCTCAAGAGGAACTTCAGAAAAAAGTTTCAGAAGTTTGGAAAAGTATAGTGAAATTTTATGAAAAAGTTCCAGAGGGTGACCGGACTCTCACAGAAAGGCAATCCAGCGAACCCTCAACAAATCCGGCCTGCCGGAGGAGGCTGCACGATGACTGGTGAGAATTCCTCCAGAAACGTTTCCAATTGTGAAGGTAAAATCTTGATGGAGCCTCCCACTTAGTGTATACAACCAGTGCTCCATCATGGTCATCCTCAAACCTTGACTTTGTCCCCGTCACAGGCGACCAAATGTCCAGAAGTGGAGCTATTGGTTTCTAAGCACTATAAAGTGTTTCATCTTTAAAAATGCATATCTCTGGTTCCCTACAGTGGATCTCTTTTGTTTTGGTAACATTTTAAAGATAAAAATATTTCCTATTTGTATAATTTGGTGTTGGATTTTTATTGTGTGTTGTGTTTTAATTGTTTACTGAATTGGTGTTTCTAAATGCTTTATATGCCTGTCTCTGAAGTTTACCAAGGGTTGCTCATAGGAATACTTTTCTGAGACCTATTTTGAGCCCTAGACTGTGTTAGTGGCCTTATTGCCAGCGGCAGATGCATATTTGCCACTACTAATAAACCCCTTTCCAACAATGGGACAGTAACAAAGGTTGAAAAGCATATTATGCACACCTCCTTGTCTTTAATACAATTGTACATTTCCTCAGAGCTAAAGCTAGGAAATTTCCAATTAGCATTTACACCTACAAATTAATACCTGTTGAATGCTAATTTAATTACATGATACCCATATGCAACACAGAGAAATCTTTCTGCATTTAGGACAATGTAATTTTGAAAAGAATCTCTACAAATTAGATAACATACTGCCACAACCAAAGAAATTCAAAGCTGATATGCAATATTGTGCAAGGAGATACATTCCTATCCTGTTATATAGCACTCTAATATTTAGGCAATAGAGCTGATTCATCTGAAGCCCCATTATGTCTGGGGCTGTATTTTTTCAGAACTGCTTTAATCAAGTCAGTGTCCCATTGTTCTGCATGCCACACTTGCACGTGCATTACTGGATTCCTTAACCATTAATTATACTTCGCTACTACTCTACAACTATTTTGAAAGATAATACAAGTTATTATGCATTGTCTTTCTCCATGTATTAGGGGCCTGTGTTGTTCTAAATCAAAACTGGAGTTAATCCTCATTAATTCCTTAAGTATTTATTAGTAAGTAAAATACGTAAAATACATCATACTCACTTTTGCATTTGATCCAGAGTTCAAAGAATAATTTCATTGCAGAATTTGAGTGAAACCTACCCCTTGACCAATCTATGATTGGAAGCAGCTTCCCATTTGATCTGTTGATGTCTCTAACACTGTGATTTAGCGAGTTTATTTAGGCAGGTTTAGTAATTGCATTGGCATTTTGATACAATAGATGAGGTCAATTACTAATTCATTGTCTTGGTGATTGTATTAATGACATAATTATGTTAATTGAAAGCGTTGTTAAAAAATGTAGGAGTGACACAATTGTATGTTAAGAAAAAAAGTGCTGTTAAAAATAAACAGTCATTTTATTCCAGGTTTGAGTAACTGACATCGCTGAGATTGTAAAGAGCGTTTAAGACTTTTTATTCAGTGCCAAAGGAGAGAGATAAACGAGTGCATTTCTATGTGATCTAAGAATAGGACCTCAGAACGCTCTGTTTGTATGCGAAAAGGGCAACATTCTCAACCATAGCCCTATTATTAAATCAGTCAGACATTGACATTATGATGGTGTGGTCACCAGAATGACTTCCACATCCATGTGTCTCAGCCTGGCCCAAGTGTAAAATTAAATCTCATGAGGTGATACCTGCACTGCTTCATAAGGGCTGCCCCAGACACATCTTATAATCCTAACTGACTCAGGGAACATGGTAGAAATTCTATTTTAGTATGCCTGAACTCAGAATGATAAAATACATATTTTAGTAAAGTTGGTTTTAACATTCTGTGTTTGAAAATACCACTTTTAGAAAGTAGGTATGTTCTTGCTTAACTGTCCAAGCCTACCTCTGCTGGGTTGTGTATTGTGTGTTTGGTTCTGTGAGTGACAGGGGCTGGGGATTCCAGGGGAGAGGGTGAGTCAGCACAGGGCTGAATAGGAAGATATGCATGTAGATGGGTGGGAGGAGTTGCACCTGGGACCTGAATAGGGCTGTGCCTTCCCTCCACAATGCTGGCTCCACCTCCTGTGGTGTGTCTGATGTCTCTGCCCTGCACTCTGAAAGGAAAGAAGGAGTCGGGTAAGCAAAGTGCTCCAGGACTGACCAGAACTGGTTTGGACTAGGCAAAGGCCTCTCTGCCTTCAGAGAACAAAAGAAAAGTAGTATAAATATAGGGACCCAAACCCCAAGACTTTAGATCACTTCTGGAACAACAAGAAGAAACCTCTGCCAAGGAGAAGAACCAAAGGAAGCTGTAGGAGTTGGGTTGGCCTGCAGTGGTGTCTTCATTGCCAAGGAGAGGAGAAGGAACTTTTACAGAATTTACATAATCTTGCAGACTATTTCTCCAAGGGCTTGAACTTGTGCTTGCCTCCTGCTGAAGTCTCAGGGACATCAGACTTCACCACCAGCTCCCCCCTGAATATCTTTGCTGGGAATTCTATCTGCAGAAGCCTACGTGTCGCTGGGAGCTGGAAGTGTGACACTCTGAGAAGAAGTGTGCCGCAGCTGTATTCATCGCATCGCCAGCGAAGCATGCTGCAGCCGCATTTCCCAGAAGCGTGCCTTCGTTGCAGCTGTCTGCTTTCGCATCACTGGAGAAGCGCATCGCAACCGTGAGGGTCGACGTCGCATCATTGGAGAAGCTTGTCGCAGGGCCTGTCGCGGCTCCAAAGTACAGAGTCGCCGCAAGGCTACCAGGGCGTGTCGCATCGTCTCAATGTCGTTGCATCGAGGCCACCATCTTATCTCATCGCACCGGATTGTCGCATCGCATCGAGGCGCCATCTTGCCGCATCGCAACCGGGCTGCAGCACGAGAATCTATGCATCACCTCCTCTACGGTAAGGATCAAGACGCATCCCCTACTCTGCGCAAGCATTGAGGTGCGACGCATCATCTCCCCCGAAACAAGGAACCGACGCATCTCCAACGCTGCGAGCCTTTTGTTTATTTTGCGTTACGCATCCAGGTACTTTTGTGAGAACTGTGTCGCATTTACCAACAACTTGAACTAAGCTAATTCTACCATCTTTGAGTCAGCACAGGGCTGAATAGGAAGATCTGCATGTAGATAGGTGGGAGGAGTTGCACCTGGGACCTGAATGAGGCTGTGCCTTCTCTCCACAATGCTAGCTCCACCTCCTGTGGTGTGTCTGATGTCTCTGCCCTGCACTCTGAAAGGAAAGAAGGAGTCGGGTAAACAAAGTGCTCCAGGACTGACCAGAACTGGTTTGGACTAGGCAAAGGCCTCTCTGCCTTCAGAGAACAAAGGGAAAAGTAGTATAAATATGGGGACCCAAACTCTAAGACTTTAGATCACTTCTGGAACAACAACAAGAAACCTCTGCCAAGGAGTAGAACCAAAGGAAGCTGTAGGAGTGAAGTGTAGTTCCTATATCCCTGATAGGCTCTGCGCATTGGAGTAACTTACACTATAGATTTGACATAGGACTAAGGTCAGTATGTCTCTATCGACTATATTAAACTTAATTACTTGTGTGTGCCAGCTAACTCAGAGGTCACAACAAACATCTTGAATATACAAGAAGGGATTAGTCTATGACAACCGCTTAAACATGACAACTTTGTTTCCCTTTAGAATCGGAACAGTCTCAGAATTGTGGAAACAATAAATAACAGTTTCACTCAGTCAATTGTGCATGCTTCGTTTCTACAGAGTTGTACAGAAATAGAGAGACGGGCGTTTCAATAAAAAGGTTTATTGAACAGTCTTATTTCTCATGCAAGACATATGAATCGCTACAATCTTAAACAGACTGCGAAGTACAATATGTATGAGGTTAGCAGTAAGATAAAATAATACTGCAATAGCATGGTTTGTAGCTATGACCTATATTAATCAAAATACATACATAAATACCATAAACTAAAATAAATAGCATGGTTTGTAGCTATGACCTATATTAATCAAAATACATACATAAATAACATAAGCTAAAATGTGATACTCATCTGATGCTTCTAAATTATTCAACCCCAGTGTCCCTAACCTAAGTACAGTACGAGGTTTGAAGTAGGTGCCATTTCTAAAGTATAGCTAGCTATATTTTAGTTTAGCCAAGATTTGCCAAAGGTTTCTCTAAGTTCTAGTCAGCTCCATACCTTAGAATAAGAGAGGTTGGAATCTTTTTTCTGTTCTCGATAGTCTAAACCCCCGCAAGGGAAGTCAGAGAGCACTGGAGCTGGATTCTCTGCGAGGAGGACGGCAGCATCAGGTCAGTGCATCAGGCTGGAACTCGATCTCCTTCCAAACTTGCCGTGGTGAACCGCGTAGTCTGGGTTGGATCGAATCCTCCGGGAGCAGCAATTTGCCAGGGCAAGTGCTGGTATTGTTATACCTTGAAGGTGCCAGTATTGACGTAAAAGTCGGGCAGAGGAACGTCATGAATGAACCCCTAAGGAATAGATGTTCATGCATACTTAATGAGTTTTTGGAGAAATCCATATTCAAGCTGAGGGAAATTCCTAAAGGCTTAAGGGTCTAGTTTTCCAAGAATTAATTGTGACGTGGATGGAAGGATGTAGGTGGCCATGCCTGTATTTGGTTTGTACGGACAATGTCTAAATAAGGGCCGAATTTCTATGTCCATATAAGGGCAATGTGAATTGTACCTATATAAGGGCATAAATCGGGAAACCTATATACGGAATCTAAATCTGCACACAACACCCACTCCAATTTCGTATGAACGACGTTACTGAATCCTAAACGTTCTATGCATATCTTAAAACAGAGTATCGCATGGGTTTGCTAAAATAAGCTAAAACATATCTAAAACACATGTCCTAAAAATACATTACAAAACCATTGCTATGCATAAAGTGTTGTACATATTAAAGGCAATGTTCCATTCTAAGCATAGGATCACATTGGAATGCTAAATGAATGAATCAAAATATATACATGTGATGAAATGGCTCGTAAATACAGAAGAAAAAAGGGGCCGAAACCATTTCATATCAGGTTACAAAAGTCAAATTGTTATTCATGACAAGGTGGCACACTGTCCCTGGAAGTGTTATCAAAGAATTCTGTTCTCTATGAATAGTTCTACTATAAGCAGATTACTGTGCCAAAAAATGAAAAAATAAAATTTTGGGACGGGGAAGAAAGAAAATATAATCATAGGCAAAGTTCCAAAGTCAGTATTACGTTTGAAAAAAGAATGAAGGCCAAATTCAGAGTCTCAACGGAACACTGTGTGCCTTAATCAAAAGTCAGTGTGTGGGGATGGAGAAAACATAAAATGTTCTAATCCTGTAGACAACAAGTCATCTACCGTTGTGGGTGATAGTTGGAATACCGCTTGTAGAGGATCAACAGCACATAGATGCGAACTATCGCCTTCAGCATGGGAAGCATCATCAATGTCCGGATTGGATGTTACCTGCGCGTCTGGTGTTTCCTCTTGTACCTCAGCAGTAGCATGTTGCGTCTGTGAGATCTCAATGAATGCCGCCATCTGGATTGGTAGCCGCTGGGGACAACACATACTATGGGCCGTTATCGGGTCCAGCAGAGTATTGATATCCGTAGGCATGACTGATGGGAGTGTCAGACAAATGTCCAGCATGCATTCTTCACCGCATAGCAGGCAGCGTAGAACAGGTAAGATGCAATCTTGCCAGATTCGTCTGAATGACAGACCCCAAGTGGTGTTTATTTCTCGTAGACGAGGTAAACCCAGAATTTGGACGATGCACTCACGACACTTCATCTCCAATAGAGTTCTTTCCATGGTGAACTGGGTGTTGCTGGTGATTTGGCTTGCCATATCGTAGCAATAGGAGCAAAAATAGTATCCCTACAACGAGTGCTAAAAGGAGCAGCAGTCCGCCAAACACAGAGTGCACAAAGTTTGGAAAAATTCCGAGGACTGCTTGAAAAGGTGCAAACAGTCCTGCACACACGTTCTTAAATACATGTACAATACCGCTTGTATCAGACATGTTTAAGATACGACCTAACATTTCTGAGAAATGCACAGGGCAGTTTGTATACAAAAGAGTATGTATCTTCGCAGAAGTCCTTGCGACTTGGAGATCATAGGTTTCTTTGGCAGAGGTCAAAGGCACAGTTTTTTTTAAAGAATGGCTTTCATTCTGCTTAGAGTATCAATTTGTATAGAAGAGATATTCAGTGAAGGCCATAAAGGCGACTCCCTGACTATGTCTATTTGAGGAAACAAGACTTGCATACATCACGTGACACTGGATGTAACCGTTACTAGATATGGGATACCTGGCAGCATGCCACAGCAGCAGCTGTGATCATTCAACATAACGTAACCCCCATTTGAAAGTTGACCAAAGATTGGATTAATCACTGCTGTCAGTGAACCGTGTAGGTGGCAGGATAAGTTTGTAGTGGAACCGTCACAGGCCCCGTGTAAGTTAGTACCCTGACAAAGGAGAGAACCGCTTAGTGAGTGTTCACAGTTTTCACTGCTAAGAAACACTTCACGTCCCCCCCCTCCAATATCTGTGTGTGTAAGGTAAATCCCAGTATGTCTTGATGTATTCTTTACCCAACCTTTCATATTTGCCTGCTGGTATATTTTTTAGGCAATACTGAAAATGGAAAGTCGTAACAGGCAGAGTAATCTTACCATGTATGATCCACTCAGTAGCTGGTTTTTCTGCCACTGTGAATAGTAATATCTCCAGTTTTTCAATGCTCAGCACCATATAGGCTGCTCCCCTTTGTGCCATTTTGATCTGTCTATCAGTGAGATTGAATTCTACAAACAGTGACGTAGTATTGATTAAACGCCAAGGCACATAGCTAGAACGCAGGTTTTGAAGCGTCCAGCCTAATAGCATGATAGAACATAGCTGTGACTGACCATGTTGCAACATGACCAAGTCTTGTTCCATGATATCTAAGACAGAGGATACAATGCTGTCCAAAGAATATATCCTGGATGACAGAGTCGTTAACCCGTTGTCTACTACAGAGAGAGATTTCTCTAAATTAATACGATCAATTTCTCGTATTCGTTCTGCAGTCTCTGCTTGGGTGACCTTCCATGATTCATTATAAGCAGCGTAGATACCGACATATATAAAACGTTTTTGACGCGGTCCTAGCAAGAATTCCCTAAGGTCTGCACCTTCATGAAGTAAAGTTAAGTGTTGTTTTACATCCTCTAGTGTAGCTTTATGTAGCCAATCAAGGCAAAGATTCCCTACACTGTAAGTTGTTACTACCCCCGGATGCTGTCTTTGGACATAACGTGGGTCTGGCCTATGAAAGGTAAAACCTTGTGTCTTGTTCAGGAATCTATCTTGACAGTTGTTTGTGTCTAAGGGCCAGAGCAACCATTTTTTCCATTCAGGATCTGATCTGTGGTGATGCAAAATATTATGTTCGTCGACCTCGCCCTGTGTAGAGCTTTAACTTGTAGGTGCAGGTATAGACGGAGTGTTCATGTCTTTTATCTTGGCTATTCCAAGGCATGATGTTTGTTGGACAGCGTTGTTCAAAAACATAATTTGCTCAGGGATGATACAGGCTCTAAACAAAGCGTCTATTCCCTGTACTTCCAATCTTTAGTACCCCAGACAGTTTTTGTCTCAATGTTGTCTTTCCAAAAGTCGTAACCCTGTCTAGACAGTTGGGCAATAAAGGATGCAAAATAAATCTGGTTGGTATCTGTTAACATAGATTTAATTCCTGTCTTATTGACATTCTTAAGTAAAATATGGAAATTTCATTGCAAATGTTTTCGAGCTACCCTTTGGTGGCATAGGACAATGTTCCCATTGGTTATACATAAATACATTTCTAGGTGTTGCAGTTTTTTTTTGCAAGAAATGATGACCATAGTGTTATAACAATACAGTTGTTCATAGTCTGATGAACCTTGTAAATATTCATTATTCGTAAATGCAGTTGACATCTCTAGATCAGACATCATATTATTAACAGTCTCGAAGTCCCAATCATCAGAAAAGGTACTGGAGGTAATAAAGTCACTTAATGAAATTTTAAATAAATGTGGAATCTTCAAAAGCTCCGACGGACCAAATGTCATATTCGGTTTTGTCCCAAACTATACCATCTGGTATAGGAATCGCTGTGATGTTCACTCCTGACAAGTCTCTTGCTTCACAATGGGATGATTTGTGTGGCTGGAGAAGTAAGTTCACTCTTTTACTTGCTGTGTCCATTTGAATATATCTTCCATTAATCAGCATACCCAGAGTTATTAACAGAGCTAACCAAAGTAAAAACAAGAATATTCCCAAAACAATCCATAGTTCAATCCATGGTGAAACCAGATAAGTTTTTTTCAGGAGATGAAAAAGTCTGTTGCTTGTTCTTTGAAAGTTCTTTGTACTGGCGTTGTTTCAGGCTCGCTGGGATCCTCAGAAAACGTATCAAAGTTCATGAAATAGCCAGAAGCAGTTCTGTCAATGGTATGAATTGCATCCGTATTTGATGAAATTGCTGGAACCAGTTGATCACTTGTTACTTTGTTGTAAACAGGTGTATCTGGATGAACTGTTATTTAGGTCTTAAGAGGGACAAGGTCCATAGCATTGTTGCTTAGTCCTCTATTTCTTACTGTCAAATCTTCAAAGGTGATGAGTCTCTCAGTTTGAACCTCTTGGATTGTAGCTAGAGGAGTGCGTCTACTACATTGGTGGAGTCCATTTGCCCTACTGTTCAGTATCTGCCACATAGTGTGATTTGATCAGGTCGATGGACACAAATCTTTTCTCCTTTTTACCAGCAAGGGGTGACAAAAGTACTGTTCTTGATCCGTGGATTGCTAGGACAGGTACTGGTTGTCTGTAAGAAGGCCCAAATTCCTTCTTGTCTGTGATCTTTTCTCTGACTAGATCCCCAAGCTTTGGGATCCTGACAGGGCTTGCTGGGACGGATGGATTTTTTTCAGTGGTAGTTGGCTTCAGGACCACGTTGCTTTGTTGTGTTCTAAGTTCATTTAAGTCCTGCAAAACAGCCAAACGATCTTTGATATCAAATTGTTTGTTTTCCACCACTGTGCCTTTCATATCTAAGTCCGGAACCAACAGTCTAGGCCCAAACAGGACCTCATATGGAGTGACACCCCCTAGAGAACTTCTTGGCAAGTTGTTTATTGCGCGCTGGACCCCATATAAATGTTTACCCACCCATCACCCGAACCTAATACCCTACCTGTTATAGACTGCATTATGTCCCGTTTTTTTTCTTTCCACAACAGAATTTTCCTCAGGATGGAATGGAGAAAAATACCGCAATGCTACGCCCAGACTGGCCATGGCTTCTTTGTAAGCCCTAGAGCTAAACGCAGGACCCTGGTCAGAATGTAGTGTGCCTATTGCGTATGTGCCGATAAAGACTCACAAATCTTTTATAACAGTTTGAGCGTCAGCCAAGCGCTGAGGCCACATCCTTAGGAACCTAGATTAGTATTTCTGGGATTGCATTTGTCCAAGAAGACGCCTGCATGTAGATAGTCTAATGCTGTTTAATAATAGTGTCTGAACTGGGCTGGCTATGTTGTAGTCAGGTATCTGGTGGCATTCTGTACTGCGGTCTCTATTGCAGTCTAAGCAGTTATTAATGAAAAAGTGAATGAAAGTATTCATCCCTTGCCACCAGTACATCTCTTTTAGTTCTAAATTTGTCTTTGAGATCCTCTGATGTATCAGACCCTCTCCCAGATGCGCTTCATAAATCAAAGCTGCTCTACGTTCCCTGTTTGGAATCACTCTATCCCCCACTTTGAGCAAACGGAACGCTATTTGCATCAATTATATAGGAGTATTTGAGTGGAAACTTATTAGGTAATGCCGCACCGCTGCCTTTGCTTGATGCATTGACAGCCAGCATTATTTTGCTGCCTATTTTCGTTTTTGAATTAGTGATTGCATCTACGGAAGCCGTATGCACAGCCCCTTTCGCGGCTTCATCAGTCAATGAATTCCCTTCAATGTGAACGCCATCAAGTTGGTGACTCAGCGTGTGTATCACGTAAGTGTTTTGTAGTCCGCTTTGCAACTGAACTACTTGTTCCCAAAGCAATTTGTGCTTAATTGTGCCACCTTTTGCATCTTTGAAACCATTTTGAATCCATCTCGGTAAATATTCATTGTGGGATTGAACACAGTAAAAAGAATTGCACACTATGGGTGTGGGGAATTCGCGATCCGTGTTTTCAAGTGCCATCTTAAATGCTTGTAGTTCAGCTCGCTGAGCTGTACAATCTCCTAGAGATTGGGTTTTTCTGACCATTGGTCTGAATTTGCCATCTCGCATGCGACCTTTAACGATAGCACACGCTGCACTGTAAGCTTGTTTACTCCCCATGGCGGGTTGTGCAGATCCGTCAGTATAAATTATAAATTTGTACTGGTCAAGAGGGAGAATTTCAGTAGGTAGAGGACATTTGTGTACATATTGCAGGAATGCTTGTGTTTTTAAATATGGATCAAAAACGTATTCAACATCAGTTTCAGCAAGAGAATTAACCCATTGTATCCATCTCGGATGTAAAGCTTTTGCATTTGGAATGCTAGCCTTTGTAACTGCCTCTAGGGCTAGTACAGTAGTCGCAACCATAATGCGTTTCCCCTGTGCTAGGGCTCTTTCTTTTGCTATAGCGGGTTGAACTGCTGTCAGAATTTTTTATTTGTGCTTGTGTATACAAGTGGGATTTGTATGCAATTGGTACTTTTTCACCTTCGTTAAAAGTTAAGTAGGTGAATCCGTATTGACCCGAATTATTCGGATCACTAAGTTGCGTACGTTTACGCGTGTTTGCAAGTGTTTCCTTGCTAACATGTCTGTTTGTAGTGAGCGTAAAATTTCTGTGTGTTTTTGTGTCCAATGTGTGATTTTAAAATCAGATTTGATTAATTCGTAGAGAGGTTTAACCCTTTCTGCATAATTTAAAATGTAAGTTCTTCCAAAATTCAGGAAACCTAGAATCAACTGTAAATTTTTCTGCATTTTTGGAGGTTGGAGCAGTGCATACTTTTCTAAAAAGTTGGCTGCCAGGCTTTTGCCTTCACTTGATAGTTCATATCCAAGAAACAGGACGTTGAGGTGGGCAATTCATGACTTTTAAAAGTTGAATTTGTAACCCTCTGAGGCGAAGCACAATATTATGGTGTTCACCCTGTTCAAGTGCCTATCCAGGTCATCGTCTGTCAGATATTTATCATCGACATATGACAATGCTTCGTCATCATAAGTTTGTAGTAACTCTGTTACACTTGCTGAGAATAACCCCTGGCTGTTTTTGAATCCCTGGGGCAGTCGACAAAATTGTCCCCATTATTGAGAAAGCGGTCAAATATCTGCTTTCTGGTACAATATTTGGACAAAAGAAACCATTTGAAATGTCTAATGTGGTTTTATATTTTTTACGCACAATGTTATTCATTAATGCTGTACCATGTGCATTTTGCACTGCAAATGTTTTGCAACAGGAATTTAAGTGTCTGTAATCCCAAACTAGACAATATGTGTTGTCTGGTTTGAAGATAGGAAACAAAGGATTGTTCATTGATGAGGTGCATGTTTCAATCACCCCCTGATATTCAAGTTGATCTAAAATCTCCCTGACCTGTTTTTTAGCTTCTTGCATAACTGGGTACTGCCTTTGTGCAGTCGGCTGATTTTTTAACTGGATTTTATGGTGAGGTGAGTCCTCATCCCATCCAGATGATTTTTATACAGTGCTGGGGCTTGGGCTACTGCCCATTTCCTGGCTAATGTATATTTTAAATGAACTGGAACATGGTTAGAGAAGGCAGGCATAATGATGGCCTCGCCATGTGGGCATTCCCTGACAAAATCAGGTGGCCAGTCCTGTTCTGCTAGAAGTATATCATAACCCTTTGAAAGATGCTCCCAAAAGAGTGCTTTCACTTTTCTTGGTATGTCTCCCTCCATCTGGAGTGTTATTTCATATCACCTATGTGAAGAACTAACCCTAGTGTCTACAGTCTCAACTTGTATGTCTTCATTCAAGTCCATTGTCTCTAGAAGTCCCTTCAGGTTCTGGCGAGCTATTGTAACTTCTGCTGCACTGTCCAGCATGGTCTGGGCCCATACTCCGTTCCTGAGTTGGGTTCTCAGTATTCTCGGCATGTTTGATCTTCAGACCTGCTACCTTTTTCTTGGAGAATTGAGGTTTTGCTTTATTTTTCTGAACGTGTTGATCGTCTTTGGACTTCACGCGTTCTTCCTTGTTTTCGGACTGTCCTCTTCTTTCGGATGTCTGTGACGATATCTGAAAGGTACGAGAGGAACGTGTATCATTATCTTGATATCTGTCAGGTTTTCTCAAATTATCCCTATTCCTGAGGTTGTACCTCCTTTTAGAGGGCTCCTTCTGTGGAGGAGACCTGCCTCGGGAATAAGAACGCTTCTCTTTGGAATTCTGTTTGTTATTTTCCCACTTCTTTTTAGAAGGTGTAGGAGTGTTTTTAGGAAAGACCTTATCAGGACTTTCAGACAGTTGTGGTTTTACTGGTTTCCCTCCCAGACTGTCTCTGCCTAATTCCTCATAGGATTTTTCAATTATTCTGGCTAGTTCTTGAGGTTGTTCTGTTACATCAAATTCCCTTCGTTTTTGGCAGATTGCCACTGATTATCTCCTTTAATATTAGATAATATTATTGTTGAGACCTGGTCGAAATTTTTAAGTAACTTCATACCTAAATTCAGAGCAGGCTCTGCCCCGTATTCGTTTTGAATACGGGGCATCAGGTATTACCTCCATGGACGGAACACCATGGGGCTGATTTGGATAGCGGGTGGATAGCCACCGCCTGTATGGCGGTGGCAATCTGCCCGCTAAATACCACTGCCCGCTTCCAAATTCCCCTGCCACATTACGATGGCGGGGGGTACCCCGGCGGACGGAAAGACACCGCCATCCATATTACTATGCAGGCGGGGACCTGCCGTTGCCGCCACGGAAAGGCAGGCGGTTTTTGCCATTGGGGGCCATAGCGGGCCCCCAGAGATTCTGGGGGGGTGGTACCACCCTGCAGTTCCATGCACAACATGGCAGGTACTGCGTGGTGCCCGCCACTTTGTGCATGGAAGTGCACAACATGCCTTCTTGGCACTGTGGCAGGCGATGCTGGGAGCACCGCCCGCCGCAATGTCACGAATGCAGGATGCGCCCGCCAGTGTGGCGGGCGCATCCTAATGTCTGCAATGGGACCCCCGCACCGATGGCGGGCGGTCCCATTCTCCCTGCCCGCCATGCTAATGACCCTCCATGTGTTCTTGTGTAGATTGCAGCAAAGACTGTGCCCCAGGTGGTGCAGTCTTCCAGATGTGGTGTGATCCCCATTGGTAAATAGATTGTTAGAATTCTGTGTTTCTCATAAGGGCTGGAATACCGCTTTGATTTGAGTAATTTTTTGAGCTATCCAGAATGGAATTTGTTCACGTTTTGTGGGCATTTTACCCATGACTGCGTGTAAAGTCTGTGGGGTGATTTTTAGTGTATTCCCCTGATGAGGGGTTGGATTTTGTATGGTTAATGGTGGTTGGACTGTGAAAGTCCGCATGACATATTGAACCAATTGTCTATAAATTTTGATTAGCTCCTTGAGTTGAGCTAGTAGATCCACATCTGGCATTTCTTCAATGTCAGGATGAGGTGTGTAGCCTGATAAAATCGGCCATGTTGCTCCTGGTCTACCTAGTGGACCGAGCCTGGTAATGTGATTGTAATGTTTTAGGGCGCCTTTAAACCAGATCTCATGCTCCTGGTATGTGAGTGGAATTTCAATATCCTCGAAAGGAATATATTCCTCTGGTGGTTCATGTTCTTTGTAGAAGTGAAACAAGTGTGTCACTGGATTTGATTCTGGGAATACTATCCATGAATAGAATACCTCTGTCTGGTGAGATTCATGTGCCTCTATCACGAAAACTGCTCTACCACCTCTTGGTGTTAGGCCATTTTTTATATCAGTTTTAGAGTGATGGCTCTCCTTAAATTTGGATAGATTATTATAGCATCCTCGTCGGTTTCTTGAAAACCTGTACGATTAAAAGCTGCTGCGACTTGGTCAGCCGCAGCTCCACCAGTATCGGTGTTTGTGCCATTTTCGGATATGTTGAACTGAAAAATGCAGAGCAAGTTTCAAGGGAACAAAGATAAGGTGCACAATATTTTGGAACACTGTATCCTTCAACGTTGAACAAAATCAAACAGCTAATACATAGGACTTTTGTCCTACTCAGTTATGGCAGATATTATCCCGACCCACTCCAGATGTCTTATGGAGTTTTATGAGTAGAGGGTCTCTGAGAAAAGCACGACTGAGTTACCTCAGTATCTAGCATTAAATTAGTGCCTTACCAAACCGTTGGGTGCCATGTAGTGTAGTTCCTATATCCCTGATAGGCTCTGCACATTAGAATAACATACACTATAGATTTGACATGGGACTAAGGTCAGTATGTCTCTATCGAGTATATTAAACTTAATTACTTGTATGTGCCAGCTAACTCAGAGGTCACTAGAAACTTCTTGAATATACAAGAAGGGATTAGTCTATGACAACCGCATAAACATGACAACTTTTTTTCCCTTTAGAATCGGAACAGTCTCGGAATCGTGGAAACAATAGATAACAGTTTCACTCAGTCAATCGTGCAAGCTTTGTTTCTATAGAGTTGCACAGAAATAGAGAGATGGGCGTTACAATAAAAGGGTTTATGAACAGTCTTATTTCTCATGCAAAAGATATGAATTGCTACAATCGTAAGACAGACTGCGAAGCACAATATGTATGAGGTTAGCAGTAAGATAAAATAATACTGCAATAGCATGGTTTGTAGCTATGACCTATCTTCATCAAAATACATACATAAATAACATAAGCTAAAATGTCATACTCATCTGATGCTTCTAAATTGTTCTACCCCAGTGTACCTAACCTAAGTATAGCTAGCTATATTTTAGTTTAGCCAAGATTTGCCAAAAGTTTCTCTAAGTTCTAGTCAGCTCCATACCTTAGAATGAGAGAGGTTGGAATCTCTTTTCTGGACTTGATAGTCTAACCCCCCGCGAGGAGGATGGCAGCATCAGGTCAGTGCATCAGGCTGGAACTTGATCTCCTTCCAAACTTGCTGTGGCGAACCGCGTAGTCTGGGTTGGATCGAATCCTCCGGGAACCGCAATTTGCCAGGGCAAGTGCTGGTATATTTATACCTTAAAGGTGTCTAGGAATGCCAGTATTGACGTAAAAGTCGGGCAGAGGAACGTCATGAATGAACCCCTAAGGAATAGATGTTCATGCGTACTTTATGAGTTTTTGGAGAAATCGATATTCAAGCTGAGGGAAATTCCTAAAGGCTTAAGGGTCTGGTTTTCCAAGAATTAGTTGTGACGTGGATGGAAGGATGTAGGTGGCCATGCCTGTATTTGGTTTGTACGGACACTGTCTAAATAAGGGCCGAATTTCTATGTCCAAATAAGGGCAATGTGAATTGTACCTATATAAGGGCATAAATTGGGAAACCTATATATGGAATCTAAATCTGCACATAACAGGAGTTGGACTGCCCCCCTGCCAGTGGGTTGTGTTGTTGGCTTGGCCTGCAGTGGCGTCTTCATTGTCAAGGAGAGGAGAAGGAACTTTTACAGAACTTTCATCATCTTGCAGAATATTTCTCCAAGGGCTTGAATTTGTGCTTGCCTCCTGCTGAAGTCTCAGGGACAACAGACTTCACCACCAGCTCCCCTCTGAATTTCCTTGCTGGGAATTCTATCTGTAGAAGCCTTTGTGTCGCTGGGAGCTGGAAGCGCGACACACTGAGAAGAAGCGTGTCGCCGCCGCAGCTGTAATCATCGCATCGCCGGAGAAGCGTGCTGCTGCCGCATTTCCCAGAAGCATGCCTTCGTCGCAGCTGTCTGCTGTCGCATCACCGGAGAAGCGTGTCGCAACCGTGAGGGTCGCCGTCGCATCATCGGAGAAGTGTGTTGCAGGGCCTGTCGTGGCTCCAAAGTACAGAGTCGCCGCAAGGCTGCCAGGGCGTGTCGCATCGTCTGAACGTCGTCGCATCAAGGGCGCCATCTTATTGCAACGCACCGGATTGTCGCATCACATCGAGGCGCGATCTTGCCGCATCGCAACCGGGCTGCAGCACGAGAATCTACGCATCACCTCCTCTCCGGTAAGGATCAAGACTCATCCCGTACTCTGGCCAAGCATTGAGGCGTGACGCATCGTCTCCCCCGAAGCAAGGAGCCGACGCATCTCCAACGCTGCGAGCCTTTTGTTTATTTTGAATTATGCATCCAGGCACTTTTGTGAGAACTGTGTCGCATTTACCATCAACTTGAACTAAGCTAATTCTACCATCTTTAAGTCAATTTTGAGTACAGTATTGTGGATTTTTGTCGTTTGTGGTCTTGTGTTAAGTCTATATAAAGAATACCTATTTTTATAAAACCTGTGTGGTGTCCATCTGTAGTGTTCACTGTATTACTGTATGTGTTCACAAATGCTTAACACACAGCCTCTGAGATAAGCCTGTCTGCTCGTGCCAAGCTACCAAGGGGGTGAGCAGGGGTTATCCCTGACTTAGAAGCAAGGGACCCTATTTGGTCAAAGGTACCTACCTCTGCCAACTAGAGACCCCCAGTTCTAACAGTCCTGAACTGAACTGTTGTGTTGACCCACCTAGGGTATCTCTTTCCTCTTCCGTGTGAGAGGTGTTTGTATTAAAGGTCTGTGTGACAGCACATGGCTGCTGTGTATATGACACCTCCCTCACAGAGGCTGCATGCCTGTTGCCTCATTTTCTCCCACTGTTGTCTGTGAATGGAGCACCTTGCTCTTCTGAGTCTCCTTTGGAGGATGGATCTACTGGTGGTACAGTACACGTCACTTGCAACAACAAGCAAGAAAAGGCCATTAACATGTGTGCTGGCACAGGATGTAAACTTTTATGAAATTTGAAACACATTTCTGCAAAATGACTTGTGACCGTTATTTCAGATGCGATACCTTGAACACTCGCTCAACTGTTTTTTTGTCAAACATACGCCTACAGGCACCTTGCACATTCTCCCCTTCCATTCTCAAGTCTCAGGGGATCTCCTATGGGCCTAGCGCTTGTGCACCCTATATAAGGTACTCCTACAGATTACTAAACTGCCTTTGTATGTGGGGTTATAGGAGCCATCTCTCATTTCCTCAGGCTCAGGGAATCCCCAGGATTTCTGTTCTCCTGGGAGTTGGAAGCTAGGGCTACTACCCATTCCGAGGTTGTGCCGCACACTAATGTCCCAACAGCATCCTTCTACCTCTCCAGTCCATCTAAACACTGGGTGGCAGATGCCCAATTATCCCGGCCTCTACAGTCACACTTGCAGCTAGGTGGCAGACTCTTGGAAGAGTGAGGCTGCGCCTTACGTCATTATTTTGACCTGACCTCCTTATCCTAAACTTTGCCACCACCACACCATTTCCTCTACCACGAACGTCGGCAGCAATTGCATTTGATTGCAGGGCAGGCAAGATGGGCGTGAGGAGAGGCCAGGGTAATTACAGAATTCAGCAACACTATTTGGATTTCCCTGTTACACCTGTCAATGGCCCCAGTGGAAAGAGCCTGGGCCAGAGACCCCCTGGCCCTACAGAATTCCCAGTGTGGGCCAGGTCCGTGGGGGTGGCTCAGAGTCCAGGGGTCCCAAGGCATACGTGTAGTCCTTGTGATTCATTTCCCTGGCACGGCCTCGTGGTGGTTGGGGTGGAGTTGGACTAATTGGCCCTATCCTGGCCCCTGCCACTGCCAAGTAACGGAGGCCTTGGCCGGAGAAAGCTACTGTCTTTATCCACAAACGTTTTATTTGATGTCTCTGCAAGGGGTCACAACCGGGTTTTAGACAGGTTTCAGGAATAAGAGTACACTTTTGTTGTCAGGATCCTACATATTATCATATATGAGGCACACTTCAATTTACAATCAGAAGAAAACGAAAAACACGACTGAGAAACAGACACACATTTGAATGAAAAGGTATAGTTTAGAACTTCTTATTTCAAGTGGTTTTAGAGTTTTCTTTTGAATTCTGTGAACATGTTCAACTCGTGTAAAAAACTGAAGGGTTAGGAAACACATTACCATCACCTTTAGGTTTGCAGATTGTGAAGAAAACCAACGCTTGTAAGTGGAGTAATGTCAGATATTCATGTTTCTGTCACAGAGCCATCAGCCCAAGTGATTATTCCGGGTAGAGGCGGCATCGCCATTGTCATCAAAACACGAGCAGGGTCATCTTTTCTGGGAAAATACGCATCTGTGAGACATAATTGAGGGAATCTAATTCCATTCTTTGAAACACTCTTCAGAGGATCAAAGGCTTATGTGGGCGCCTTCTCGTCACGCGCACATCGTGGGACATACATACACTATGCACTTCAGTTCCAGGCGATGTATTTCCCCAGTGCTAAAGAAACGGAATATAAGGCTAAATGGATATTTCCTAATCAAACCATCAAGTTTTGCTGTGGTTTGATATAGAGTGCTGCATACATGACAGATACAGGTAACATGCCAGTGCTTAATTTCTACACAAATAAGTGCCAGGGCGCTCGTCAGGCGGATGCTGCAGCTTGCACCACACATTGCCCCCGCTATCCTGCCAATGATAGTAATAACCAATCAATCAATCAGGGATTTGTGAAGCGTGCTGCTTACCCGTGAGGGTCTCAAGGCCCAGGGGTGGGGGTGGGGAGGGGATATCGTGCAGCTCCTTCTCATTCAAAGAGCCAGGTCTTGAGGCTCTTCCAGAATGCTTGCAGAGTAGAGGCTCATCTGATGCTGAGCAGAAGTTCGTTCCAGGTCTTTGCCGCAATGTAGGCGTAGGCTCTTCCTCCCATTCTGGCTCAGCGAATGCGAGGAATTTCGGTCAGGGCAAGGTCGGCGGAGCGGAGGCTTCTCTTGGGTGCGTACAAGTGCACCCTTTTGTTGAGGTATTGGGGTCCGGTGTTGTGGAGGGATTTGTAGGCGTGAGTTAGCAGCTTGAAGGTCATTCTCTTCTGGATAGGGAGCCAATGGAGGTCTCGTAGGTGCTGAGTGATGTGGTCTTGTCGTGGGATGTGGGAGAGTCTGAATCGAACCAGAAGACGCCAGATGCTACTCCTGCTGTTCAGAGCCCCGAGTGTTCTCTCCCTTGAGCGTTCTCTCCCGGGAGCCGCAGAAGCCGCGTGTGCCTCTCATCACCGCAGGGCGTTGCTGAGCGTGGAGGTGAGCCACGGACTGTCCTCCTGTGCGGCGGGAGTTGCGGCCGAGTGATCTCTCCCACGAGCTACGGGTGCCGCAGGAACCGCGAGTGCCTCCCAACGCGGCAGGAGCCACAGGGAGTTGTTGAGCGCGGCGGAGAGCCGCGAGTTGTCCTCCTGTGCGGCGGGAGCCGCAAGCTGCTCTCTTGTGCGACGGGAGCCACGAGTTGCCTCCCTGTGCCTCCCTGTGAGCCGCAGACTGCTTACTTGGCGCAGCAGAGGCCGTGTGGGCTGTGTGGCAGGGGGCCACAATAACTTTAACGAAAGCAGTGAGTTGCCTACCTGCACGGCAGGAGCCAAAATTTATTTGTATGACGTGGCAGGAGCCGCAAAATCATTGTTGAACACGGCAGAAAGTCGCGAGTTGCTTCCTAACGTGGCCGGAGCTGAACATTCAATTGTCATAAGCAGTAGATGCTTGTGCGTCATTTCCTACGCGGCAGGAGTTGTTTTCCTGATTGTCGACTGCGGATAAGAAAGACTGGTTGGAGCCCCGGAGCCCCGGAGGTGATGGAGGGTGCTGGTTGTGCTGGCTGTTGAAAGGCATTTAATGAGAAAAGCGAGAAGCAAGAAGCGAGAAGTGGGAGCCACCCGGAGATATCCGCTCGCGGCCTGTGTGCTCTGAACTCTGAGCCCGCTGAAAGCGTTTGAGCAGCGTTTGAGCGGCGGGCGAGAAGCGGGAGCCACCTGGAGTCTATCGCGACTCGTGTCCTGAACTCTGTGCCCACGCCCCTGTGCCAGTGCTTGTGCCCGTGTGATCCGCAAGAAAGGGACGGCGGAAGGTCTAAGGACTATGGTAGGTCTCATCAAGAAAGAACTGTGTCCCGGGGGGGGGCGCGTAAAAAAAACTCGAAAAGAGCGTAGAAGAGCAGGGAAAGGTGGGCTGGTGGAGAAAGCACTATACAGCATTGCCGCATTGAAAGACTGAAAGACTGAAACCTAAGGGCTGAAGGGCTGAAGGGTTGAAGGGTAAAGCCAGGTGGCCTGGCGTTGTGGTAAAAAGTGGCCAGTTAAGCCAGTTAACCCTGACCGAGGCCGGTAGAGCAGAGGTGAGAGCTGCCTTTTTGTGAACTGTATGAGTTATTACACTGTGGTTTGATGTTTATGCACTATTATGTAGCACTGTCAAATTCCTTTGAGATATGACTCTAGCATTTGCTTTAGTCGATTCGTATAAAGCTTTGTTTCTACTGCCTTGGTGAACTGTATGAGTTGCAACACCGTGGTCTAATGCTTATATTCTGTAGAACTGTCAAATTCCCTTGAGATATGACTCTAGCAAGATACCCCATTTTATTGTTGGTTATTTGTGCAATTCGATTGTAAACTGTTTAAAATAACGAAAGGTGTATTAGAGACCCGTTTTTGAAACGCCATCGAATGCACCGTCTGTCAAAATATTTCAAAATATTTTATAATTGCATGGCTCGGTTACCTTGCGCTAAAACAAAGAGCACAAGTCATTTGGCACTGTGTTCCGATATTTTATGCGCACGAACAATTAGCAGGTATGGAGGGATCAGGTGACGCGGCCCACGTCAGTCCTGTTTCTATGTCCTTTGACAGCAACAATATAGCTGCTGCACGCACGCTTCCCGGGCTGGTTGTTTTTAGTGGACTAAGCAGGATTAAGAGAAATAACCCAAAAACATCAGGTAGGAGACGCATTAATTGTTTATTTTACAACTGTGCAGTTGGTTGAATTTCTCGAGTAGGTCTTGAGCCTTTCTATCGATAAATTGACGGCTAATTGAGGAATTTGTTCGTAGTATTTTCTCATGGGTGTATTGTATTGTATGGTGATCCTTGGCAGCGAATACATCGATTTGAAACCATGACACATCATTGGGGTAGTACATTTCTTTCCTGGATAGTATGGGTGTTGATTTGCTAGCTAAATGAATTTAACCACGGTTTGCCATTTGGATTTTATGACCTAATGTCGAGGTCAGTGTACTTTTAACAGACTTGACCTAAGTTGCGGAATTAAATTTGACTTGCCTTATGCATTTCCAGTTGAATTTGTGTCCTGATGGTTGTGTCTACTTCTGCAGCGGTACATGTAAAGTTTCTACCTTGAAGTCAGGTGAGCCATCAAGTGGGTAAGTACTAACCTTTAATGCTGTCAACTGTTTGTCATATCAATAGAATAGTATTCTAATTATTCCCAATTGGGTTTACATTCATAGCATTTGACAACAGATCTCGCCAATCAAAGCGTTAAAAAACAGAATAAAGGACCTACTAAGTAGACCAAGACGTATCTGCCTTCTAGTCAAGTTCTTCCATGACCCTGGTAATTAATTTTCTATGGGCGCAATGCCATAAATGATTAAATTATTTCTTGCATTCACTATATGCGTATTCATGTGCATGTATGTCACCAGGTAGTCCCTTCTGATTGATATCGAGTGGCAATTGCGATAATAGAGTGAACACCAGTCTCATCACCTACAATCTAGGTGAGTGTTTGGGGAAACTCTTGTTCTCCATTTCTCAAAATCTTTAACACAGCTTAGTTATTCATTTATATATATTTATTTTTAGGCTGTTATACACCCTTTGTGTCCTGAAGAAGACCCGATATGACTATTTACAACGATTGGTTGATATAGGGTCGAAACGTTGACGGTTCTACAGTCCCCTACCAATTGGAATTCCTTGTGTATAACATGAAAAGCTAGGACATGTGCCTTACAAGGTTTATTCTTTGTCCATAACGAAATTTGGGACTATTTACAACAAAAAGTTCTTTGTAAATATTGTATTTTGTGTATATTCTGATTTTATTGGTAATCACGTACATATACTGTAAATATTTACACTTTCACTATCACACTTAGTCACTTTATTCACTTTGTCACTGCGTCGTTTTTCAAAAAATACTGTATATACAGCCTTTCATTTCTTGTTCATATTCAAATGAGTTGATATCCAATTGAAAATATAAAGAATAAATTGTTTGTTTTTCGAATTATAAGTCATTGTGAAATATTGATTGTTTGGTTGATTTATTAATGCTGTGTTTCTTGATTCTTTTTGATTTGTGCTGTTTGATCTATTCTATTGAAAATAACTGTTTCCCTTTGGAACCACTGTTTATATTATGGTGTCCCGGGGGGGGGGGGCGCGTAAAAAAAACTCGGAAAAGAGCGTAGAAGAGCAGGGAAAGGTGGGCTGGTGGAGAAAGCACTATACAGCATTGCCGCATTGAAAGACTGAAAGACTGAAACCTAAGGGCTGAAGGGCTGAAGGGTTGAAGGGTAAAGCCAGGTGGCCTGGCGTTGTGGTAAAAAGTGGCCAGTTAAGCCAGTTAACCCTGACCGAGGCCGGTAGAGCAGAGGTGAGAGCTAAGGTCAGAGCCGAGGCAGGAAGCCCTAAAGATTTGGAGTGTGGCCTGGGAATATTTTAGCTGCATACTGCCCAGGAAGCCTCATAAACCAAGAGTAACCCTAAAGCTTTAGAACATACAAAACACAACTCAATAAATAAATAAAAAACAAAAAAATTGCAGATCGATAGAACCACAGAACCACTGAGAACTACAGAGAGGAGACAACTGTGTCGAGAGAAATGAGATCAGGCAGAGTCAGACAGACTCCAACTCAGGAGGCCAAAAGCGAAAAGCAAAGCAGAAAAGAAAGCTTCCAAAACAAACAACCAAATCAGAAGGCCTGGGTTTTAAGCAAACAAGCCCATTAATATCTCCAATACTAACAATGTTTAGAAATATAGAGGAAGATAACAAACGGAAGTCAACTTTGAGTGCTAGATTCTCATTCCTCAAAGACCCCGGAACACTCATTTATTCAACACCAGCGGAGGTACCAGGCCTCCTGACACCATTAGCTCCTCAGAAGGGAGTCTCATTTATTACCAAACCAATAAATATACAAAACAATACCACACAAGACATAATTCACTCAAACAACCCATGGAGTCCGCAAAAACTGAATCAGGATATGGACAAGTCAGGTATAAATGCAGCAGACCTAGAAGAGGTGTATAAGGAAGTCAGCATAAACAAGAAAAACAATGAGAATAACAATGAGAAAATGCTCCTAAGCAAGGAACAGTTCTTAGATGAAAGAACAAAAATCTCAGATAACACAAAAGACAGCAAGGAAGAAAGAACAGACTATATGATCAAATCAGTGGGCCCACAAAAAGAGTTCGGACGTGAAAAAAAAACAGACTCACCGACAACAAACTTCCAAATAATTCAAGGAAATCTGACGTCCTCCACCCCTAAGTTCATAATAAACAATGAGACAATATCAAGGCTAAAAATAGCAGTACAGGTCCATCAGGAGGACCAAGATGACACCGAAGGTCTAATTGACCCATGGCAGACCGCTCCTAGGCCTGCATCTAACAAAGACTCTTTACAAATGTCCGTCATCGAACCAAGTGCCCCGATAGGAGAAAGGCAGAATGATAATACACAAGACAATATGGACATACAAGGCATAAAAATCACTCAAACAAACAATAACTCCTTTTGGTTGACTCATGATACTAGTTATTCATTTAATCAAAATCAAATTCCCAACCAAGAATCAAAACCACAGCTTCAACTAGGGGAGACACTGATTGGCCAAAGCAGCCTTTTAGAGTTCTTCAAATCTTTACTACAAACGTTACAGATAACAACAAAGGCATTCAATATACAAACAGACAAAATGGATATTCAAATAGACTTAATGAATATCATAGCATCACAAATTGCAGGAAGAAACATAAAACTGGACAACATGAATAACCTTATTTCAAGAGTTCAATCCAAATACTCAGTCCTGTGTGCTTGCAGCCCAATTATTGACAAACTGAGCCTCTTACCGACGTTATTAGAACAGATAATATCGTTTAATAAATCAAGCATGGGAGTGACAGATAACAATGCTGAAGCTCATGAAAAGTATACTGTTAATACCTTGCAACTCTGTAAGCCTCTACCAAAAGAGGAATTCAAACAAACTAAATCAGCACCTAAACCAGAAGACATGCTGGTCCAACTGAGCCCGGATCACCTTAAAGTCACAAATCAAGTTTTGATATTGGAAAGCGTTGGAGTAACAAACCTGGACAAAAAAAATAAAGTATTAAAGCTGTCACGAAAACAACAAAAAACGTAATAGGAAAGCACAAAACAAAATGGTATTATAAACAAAACAGCAGACCACCAAGGTATATCCAAGTTTCTGCTCCACCAGGATGAATAAGGCAGTTATGGACCAGGCAAGTCTCACAGCAAGTACAGACGAAGACTCGATTAGCAATAACAAGGTAGAAAAGGCGGACAATGATAAAATAGCTGAAGTTAATCAGATCCTAGGAAGAGGAGTAGATGCAAACCCAGTATCGGGTGTAGACCGTGTGAGAACACAGGAGACTACAAACAGAAAAGGAGATAGAACATATGGTTCTGAGAAAAAACACACAGTAGCCAGGTATAAAACAGGAAACAAGCAACTGACTCAGACAAATGAAGTAAGCAAGTCACAGCCGCAGAAGAAAAGCAGGCCAATTGACGCCAATGATGAAGACTGAAAGAACTACGAACAGTTAGAGAAAACAGAGAGGAGACCACCGGACTCCAATGCCCTCGCTCGAACACAACAAGGTCTCAAACATCCAAAGAGGCCCGAAAAATGAATATGGATCCATAGAAACCCATGAGGCTGGACAGCGAGAGCTTAAAATGGAAAAAGAAATAAAAGAGAACTTAAAGCCTGAGGCTCGTAATTATAGAAACAGCATCTCGGTAGCACCGACAACAGAAAATCCAACAGCCCAAGATCTCGGTGAAGGAGAAGTAAGCCTAAATAAGAACACGCAACTAAAACCTCTATTGGTACATAGACGTGGGAGCAGTCAAGGAAATTCAGGGCGGGAAACAGCAATTAACAACAAAAAAGAGACCAATCAGGAGAACATGGCATTGCTAGAAATCCCAGCTCAAAACACCAGAAAGGGAAGCACGATCCAATACGTAAACCTAAGAGTCCAAATAAAAGATGAAAAGAAGCAAATAACAGCTGACACCAAGAATGAGGACCCAATGTTACTGATAGAGCAAATACTGTTAACACCGGAATACGAATCAAAAGGGCCACAAGATACTCTGAACAGAGGGAATATACTGAAATTAACAGCAAATATCCCAGCCTTAAAATATTTGAACTCGTCGAACTTATTGGCAGTAGAATTTATAGCAAAAGGAAATCATACAAATATCGAAAAAACGCTGACTACATGGCAGTCAGAAGATGATGCCCAGCTCATCGTGAACTCTAATCTGCAATTCGAAGCTTGGGGAATTAAACTGTGAAGACCAACTATACCACGCTATCCTGACCCTTTGACTGTAAACTCTAACTACAACAAGAATCACGGACCAAGTCAAGGAGAAAAGAACCAGGACATATATACAGTTCTAAAAGGAGCAAAAGGCAGCCGCCTAACAACCTCGCTGAGGAGAGAATTGCATAATGATCAGACAGTAGTAAATGACCCAGGCCAGGATAGATGGAGCTGGCTGCTATGAGCGTTAAGTTCAGACAAGGGCTACTGACCATCGGAAAAGATCACCGTTAGGCAAGACTTAGGAAACATACATCTGCTCACATGGAACATTGCTGGGGCAAAACAATTGCTAGAAAATGGCTGTCACCCTAATAACAGGGTAACATGCGATATAATAGCGCTTCAGGAGACATGGGCATTGGATGATTTACCCCTGGCAGGTTACATACACTATACAGTACCTGCATAAAAAAACCAAATTTATGGACGGCCCAAAGGGGGACTGGCAGTCTATATATCCACTGCATTAAACATCGAAACAGAACAGATTGTCTCCTCGGGACCAAATATACAATTAATAAAACTCACCTCTGGGATCATCGGCAGAACAAAAACTGTCATGTTGATCAATACGTATGCACATCTGTTAGTAAGGAAAAAAACAGCCCATAGCGCCCAGTTAATTGCCACGATTACAGATATAAGGAGTACATACCCCTCATGGGACATGATACTGACAGAGGACTTTAACTCTAACTTAATACACACCCCGGACGAAGATGAGAAGTTAGTAGCTGACAATATACATTGGAATGTTCCACAACAATAACAGCCAAAGAGATCATCTCCGGACCCCGTAGGTCAACGTCTAGTAAATGCTCTAGAGTTTCTTGGACTGAGAGTAATAAACGGCAGAACAACGGACGATTTCCCACCAAAAAATACATTCCACGGAGGAAAGACACAATCAAGACTGAATTATACAGCCATCTCAGTAGCACTGATACCATTTCTCTCTCATTTTTCTATAGAGCACACAACCAGGAGTGACCATTCCTACCAGCATATACATTTCAGCCTAAAAATAGCCACACATCAAGCAAACCTGACAATAGAAGGAAGCATCCACACAATTGACCTAAAACGCCTAAAATGGTCAAATGAAACGATAGAAACAATCCAGACTAAATTAGCGAATTTGAGGCCCCAAACAAAATCCAAGCTTGGGTAAAATTCATTTCGGATCTTACAACATTAATGCTGAGTAAACAGCATCAGATTCAAAAACAAAAAATCTAAAATGAAATTAAACAAAAATCAACGGCTGGGCTAAGAGCCTTTAAATGCGAACTCAAAAAAGCTATTAGGAGGCTAAAAACAACATCCCTCGACCAAATAGCCTGGGACAATGCACGTCAACTGAGGAAAACCTATAAAAAAAAGTTATGGGAACAAAAAGAGAACCATCAATGACAAATTTTGGGCTGAATTACTTTGTTGTGCCAAGAAAACCAACTCTAACACATTTTGGGAAATAAATAAACTGCAAAGGCCGCCAAACAAGCTATCATCAAACATACAAGAACACGAGTGGGCTAAATTTCTAACTACAAAGTTCACAGAAATCGTAATTCCTGATATGCCAGTATTGAACACCCAGGAACTAGCTGAGGAAAAAAACATATCGGAAATCATCACACAAGGGGTCAGTGACACAAGAGACTCAGGAGAGGTCAGTACGTGTCATATAATAGTAAAAAAAGTCTCCAGCGCTAAGCCAATGGAGGTAAAAATCAATTGCGAAGTAAAAATGGCACCAGTTCCCCAAATGCAAAGACAAACCAGTCCTCCATGTCAGCTGATGGAGTAATACGCATAATTAAGAAAGGTAGAGGAGACGGTGCTCCAGGACCTAATGGCATCGCACAAGCCGTTTTTAAGAATGACCTATCCTTTTGGAGCAAGCATTTACTCAAGCTATTTAAAGAAATAGAGCTCCTAAACTGCATCCCACCTAATTAGCAAGGCTCGATACTGACACCTATTTTTAAAGGAGGAAATAGAACAAATCCACCAAACTACAGGCTAATCACCCTTTTGGATGTCGAAGCCAAATATCATGCCTCACTTATTTTGGAAGACCTGAAGGAATGGTCAGACAATCTCAGTCTTATTCTAGTTAGTCAAACAGGCTTCAGGCAAGGTATAGGAATGATATCGAACATCTTAGCTCTATCACTAATAGCAAACAAATGCAAGTGGAGGAAACAACAACTTCACCTCTGCTTTATAGACCTACAGGCAGCATTCGATAGTGTAGACCGTCTCCTCCTTTGGAAAAAACTGCGAGCCTAGAAGATCCCCGAAAGGTTACTACAAGGTATACTGCAATTCTACTCTAATACATGGATTAGAATCAAGATAGGAGATGGCACCAGACTATCAAGAAAGCTGATTACGACTAAAGGCCTCAAATAAGGATGCATATTGGCCCCACACCTTTTCAATTTGTTCATATCTGATCTTGCACAGAGGCTAGATTGCAATAATTCCCACCTGCCGAAAATTGGTGAGCTAGTACTCACACATCTCTCGTACGCCGACGACGTGGTGTTAATGAGTCTAACTAGGATCGGTCTTCAAAGAGTTTTAAATGAAATGTCAGACTATATCTCATCTAACAAATTAGAAATAAACATATCAAAAACCAAAACAATGTTGATCGGCAATCACCGGAGAAGCAAGCTGAACATCTGGCTCAATGGCAACTACTTAGAGGAAGTAAAAAGCTATACATACTTGGGATTTTATATACAAAATCATTTAGAGCAAAAAATGTACATGACACAGAGAACCAGTGCTCTCACATTTGCATTCAGTCAACTGGCAAAAAAGCTGAATGGTCCATCATATAAACCACTGCTAGCGGTGATGGCGACGAAAATCATTCTAACGATAACATACGCCAGTACCACGTTTTATGGCAAAGACTCAGAGCTTTTAAACCAACTAATAGTCTCTACTTATAAAAAAGTTTTTCAGTTACAACGGTCAGCTTCTCCGGCACAGGTTTGTCTTGAATTCGGTCTCACAAACGAAACTATAGGGAGAATGTACACCAGAGTAAAGCTTTGGTATCGGCTGAAACTGAATGCGGCCACCTCACCAATTAACAAAGCCCATTGGATCGAAGTAGACAAGGACAGAAAATCACCTTATAATCAATATCTTTATAAATCCTTTTCAATAACCTGTACAACCGACCAATGGAACAAAAACCTGCCATACCAGTCCTTCAAACAAGGAATAAATAAAGCAGCTAAATTCATTCATTACAGTTTGATAAAAATATCTTCAGGTTAAGGTCGCACGCTTGGATGGTGATTAATAATTATAAGTTACTTGCACCAGCCCCTTACTTGAATACAACATTCTCAATTTATCTGAAAAAGCAATTAATGGCAAGACGTTTCGGAAAGTTACCGTCAACAGCGGATCAGCCTACCTGGGTGCACACAGGGCCAAAAGCATGTCGACTCTGCAGTTACCACAAAGAGGACTTTATCCATATAGTCTGTATATGCAACAAACTTTACAATGCACAAACTACCTTACTCAGACACATTTTTAACACTAGAGGCATCAGGTCCTGTAGAGCTGCAATAATCTCATGTCTAAATCCATCGGACCCACAACTGAACTGTAAATTGATTAAATTCCTTAAAGTCTTTGACCAGGCCCTTAAAACTGATTTAAAAAAAGCGACACCGAAGGTGGTAACGTTTCAAAAAAAAAAGGAAAAAAAAATAATTCAAGTTTGTTAACAGGGTTGGAATGCTGGCAGTGCAAATGGACAAGAATTAGACTAATAATTTTTAACCATGAATGATATTTTATGAACTTCTTATTGATGTAAAGTGAATCTTTTTAATTGTCTTTTTAAATGTCTTTCATATTGTTAAGGTTTTAATTGACCAAACAATAAAAAAAAATTACTTACTTAATTACTTACTTGTCGTGGGATGTGGAGGATGAGTCTGGCCATGGTGTTCTGGATGGTCGGGAGTTTGCGGAGTAGGGATTTGTTGATTCCAGCATAGAGGGCGTTTCCGTAGTCCAATCTGCTGGTTATGAGTGTGTGGGTGACGGCCTTTCTGGATTCGGGGGGAGATCCACTTGAAGGTCTTGTGGAGGATGCGGAGGGTATTGAAGCATGTGGAGGAAACAGCATTGATCTGTCGGGTCATGGTGATGGAGGAGTTGAGTATGATGCCGAGGTTGGGGGCGTGGTCCATGGGAGTGGGGGGTTGTCGAGGGTGGTGGGCTACCAGGTGTTGTCCCATGAGGAGGGGGTAGATCCGAGGATGAGGACTTCTGTTTTCTCCAAGTTGAGCTTCAGGGAGGTGCTGCTCATCCAGGATGGAACGTCTTTCATTCCTTTCTGGAAGCTGATTCTGGTGGTGTCGGGGTCCTTGGTGAGGGAGAGGATGAGTAACACAACTACTAATCATTACACTGTTACAAGTATGACAATTCGGACTATTTCAGGCCACCAAAGCTACAAGAATGGCTTGGCCGACAGGTATTAGTAATTTTTTTATGTGTTCTGCATTAATATTTAACTGGTTTTGCGGTCATCTCTAAATTAGCCATACAGTGCCACCTTATGGCAGAATGACACACACACCAGCGTTGACATTTAAGTGCCAGTGCCGAGCAGTGGAAACCACTGGCTTAGATTAAACACTTCCTCGCACTGTCAGGGAGTACAATGTACATACAGTAGCTTTACTTCTTACCTCCGCAATAAATATTGATTTTTAGCATGTAACTATATTAACTTGTAACATTTGCAAAAATCTTTACATTTTTGAAAGCGTGCACAATTGAAAAATGCGAGAGACACATTTAGAGATATTGCATTGCTCCTCGTGGGGGTGGCGCTGCAGTCCCCCACGGGCTCCGCAGGAGGGCTCTTTATCGGAGATCTTTTTGTGTGAACGCCGCAGTTGTGCATGTGGGTGTGAGGGCCTAGGGAAAGGGAGGGGTGATGGTAGTGTGTGTGGTAGTGTCTTAAAATTACCCTCCAGAACCGTAAGGATAACTTTATTCGTAGGTCCGGGGGTAGGATTAAAAATAACAAACCGGGGCCATAAGGAGTCCTCTATTAAAGGATGGTCCTAGAGGACGGGGTATTACTCCGCTGATCCTAGTGCCCGTGTGCGAAACAAAGTGCACTGGTCAACATATTTTGCGCCGTCGTCGGGTCCCTAATGGATCCCCTCGCGCTTCGTCAGGACCAAAGAAAGTGAGAAATTGTAAATAGTGTAAGGAAGAGAGTGAGACACTCTTAGTTCCAAAAGTCTCTCTTAGTCAGGTTTGGTAATGCGAATTTCGCAATGGGGGACATAAGATAATATGTCCCAGCCTAGTACCTGTGGGGAAGAAAGGGAGAAAAAAGGGGAGGGGAACACACAAATAGAGATTTTAAAAATTATTGTGGTTCATGCCGTACCTAAATTAAAGAAGAAGGCCCTGGAATGCATATTGGTAGGTGGCGGTACCAATCATCAATGTTTAGATAGCGGCGTGTGTTGCTGTATGGTAAGCTCATAGTCATGTAACAGCAAGCTGCAGTAGTGAACTTAAATCATTTCAACACACGTGGATACACAATCATATATGGTGCAGGTGGAGCTGAGAGCTCTAGTGCTCAAACGTAATGGCCACCCAGGTGACGTGCCTGAACGGCACGAGATGGTGTTCGCAGTCGCCTGTAAGGTGAGCTCTGTTGCAGCGTTTGAAGACCCATTATGTAGATTAGTTAGTTTATGGTGCGTTTGTTAACAACGATCAATGAGGTATAACAGGTGTGCTTAAGTCGCGGAGGTGTAAACACAACAGTCAAACACACTAAACATAAACAAAAACTGTATACCCCTAACGAGAAGGAAAAGTGCCCCCTCGCGAGTCCAGCCGTCGGTGGGGGTAGTCACTGTGGAATAAAAACAATGGTGGTTCGAGAGTTAGGTTGCTGACATACCTTTTGTAGAAGCGATCTCTTAGGGTAGAAGCAGAGACTCTTTCTTTCTATCTCAGCGACCTAGTCGGTCTCTGATCCTCCCCTTTTCCTTAAGGAACAGTTACCACAGTGTGACATAATCATAAAATACCCATCATTACCAAGTGCCAACTTTATCATTTAATCTTGGTACCTACGTTGTTTTCTACATATTTTTTATTTCTCTCTTTTATGTTCATTTCTTTAATTTTACCATATAAATTTTCTCTCATTTCCTCTAACTCTATTTCCTCCGTTTTCTTTTTCTTCCCATCCTTTTATTCTTTATTTCAATCATTGACCCTGTTCTCATTTTTCCCTTGCAATATTTATAGGTCAGTACTATTAGTAATATCACTAATGCTACTGAAATCACAGGGATTACATTTTTCCCTAATAAACTACTTCCAAAAGAGGAAAACCAGTTGCCTTTTTTGGAAAGACTTTTACTGAATTTTTCCCACACACGTCAACCTCCAGTTGGGTCAATTCTTTATGAATCTTTGTAATATTCTTGATATATCCCTCAATACCTTTCTTTTATCCGGGATATATGTACAGCAGTGTTGAACTTTCAACATGCCATAGACTCCACCTTCTTTTGCCGATATAATATCAAGGGCAAGTCTATTTTGTAGAACCATAGATCTGATCGCAACCACTTCAGTGTTGATCATTAAGAAAATCCTCCAGCAGTATCTGTTGATAAACTATCAACTACAGTGGACAATTGACGTATCTTATGTGAATTTAATGTGACTCCAACTGACGGTATCAGTGCACCAAATGTATCACCTACTATTTCTGAAAAACTTGCTCTTTTATTTCTTGTTAGTCCTTTACTTATGTCATTCATTTCATTGTTCTTAATGATGTGGTATACCTTCGGAAATACAACTGCCATACCATTGTGCAGATAACCCATAATAGATGTTTTTCCCGCACACATAATAAAGTCCCGGGAATACAGGATCAGTTCCCCCTTTTAGACCCCATCCCCCATTATTAGGAAGGTATGTTCATATTCGCTAGTACCAATAAAAATACTATTATAGTCGGTTTTTAATCTATGTAGACAGAGTTTCCCCAATTTTGACAAGTCCAGGGACATTGCAGCATGAGTCTCGCCTTTCTTATAATCTCCTTCTAAAGCAGCCCATGGAGGTACATCAGACTTTTGCTCAACAGCTTTCTTTTGGAAATCCTGCCTCTTTCTTCTACTAAATTCAAATAATCTTTTTCTTCATCACGCAAAAGACATGTTAAAATATTTCTATGAGCATGTGTTATATCTATGGGGTTTGTTGTTAGAAAAAATTCTCCCATGAACTCTGCATTTTTACCACTAAGAACTGGATTCATATTTCTTCTAATAGGGATTTCTGAAAATACTAACACCATGTTACTATAATAGTATTACAGCCTACCAGTAACAGAAAACAATCTGGACATAACACTACACGTCACATCATACGTTAATGAAAGATGGTGATAGGTTACACCTTCCGAGACAGACGTAGGTAGTTTCATGCAAACATAATAGTCACTCACATCCATTGTATCCACGTAATGATAAAGGAGTTTAGTGAATACATTTAATGACCGATCACTACTTGATTTATCATGATAATACATCCTTTTATCCATTTGTTCTAAATCTGTAGTAGTAGTTCTCTTAGTAACCACACTCACTCTTTCACTAGTATTTGTGTTATTCTGATTGTTAGTTACCATTAGTACAGGTATCACAACTGTTAATAATAACCACATCAATATTAGTATTGTAATACTACATAGGCAACATTTAACACATCGTCATTTTAAGTTAGATTTTGGATGTTCAGTCACTTTTACTTCAGCCATTTTAGTATCTAAAATTTATTTCTAAAATTTTCTTTTCTAAAAAAAAAATTGTAAAATTTTAAAAAGTCAAAACTTAGGGGCCCTTTAGGATGGCGGTCAGAAAATCGCCCAGACCGCCATAGTAGCGGGAAAAGACCACCCGCAAGGACCACAGCATATTTGCCGGTCCAATTAGGATGCTCCGCAGTCGAAATCAGACCGCGGCGGTTGGATTCTGGCGACTAACATTGCGGCGGTCGCTGCTGCCAGCAGCACCGCTGCGATGTCAAAAAGAGCGTGGCAGGCACTGCACAGTGCCTGCCACCTTGTACAGGGACATGGAGGGGAGTACCATGGGTACCCTCAATGCACCCACACCCCCCCAACACATTGGGGGCCCGCAATGGGCCACTGGAACATGTCTCCGCATGCCTTTCCATGGCGGTTCCACCGCAGCGGAAAGGCTGGCTACTGCCAGCATCATAATTGTGCCAGCAGTGCTTGGTCCTGATCCACAACAATTGTAGCGGTCCAGCTCCGCCCGCCCGGCAAGTGTTTGGACTGCAACCGGCGGAAAAGTGGCGGGTTGAAAATCACACCACGGCGGTCACGACCGCGATGCTTATCGGACCGGCGGTTTTCTGGAATTCGATGGCGGGCGGATGGCCGCCATCCTAATAGACCCCTTAGTGTGATCCCGCACTTCAAAGACTTTCAGCTTTTGGTCAGTCCTTCTTCCTTTTCGATCTTTTCTTCTTTTGATAATTCCTCAACGAATTCACCCTTTGTACAAAAGTCTTTTCTATGAGATGGTCTCAAATCCCTTTCATCAGATCCTTCAACAATGTTATTTTCTGGTTCTCCGTTTAGATCAAGATTTTCAAAATCTTATAATATAATATAAATCCACTCCGGAGCCTTATATTTTCTATCTGGTACCCTCGCCGTTTTAGACAATCTTAATGATCTTCTTCTTGTTTGTTCTTTCTCAACCTGACTTGATACCTTGTTTACTTGCTCTAGTTCTTTCTAACCCTGGGCGTAGTTCGCGAAGTAGCACTTTGCAAAGCTACGCAAAGTGCAGTTCGCACTACGCGAGCTACGCATAGCACTTCGCGAAATGCGTAGTACCTTGTTTGCACTGTGCCAGATGTCGTTTTCAATGATTGCACAGTGCGAACAAGCAACCGGCACTGTGCAATCATTGAAAATGGCATTGTGCACAGTGCGAGCTGTAGTTTTCTGCTGCTCGAGTAGATTTTTACTCGAGCGGCAGCTTTCTCAACGCGAACTGGTAGTTTCTCATCGCGAGTGGTCGCGAGCATACGCGACCACTCGCAATGAGAAACCTGACCTCCTCGCGTTGGGAATCTCGCCGGGAGGTTTATTTTCCATGCTCGCGATCGCCAACTTGATGTTGCTGATCGCGAACAAGGAAAAAGTCTCGCCGGGATGTCATTTTGCTTGCTCGCGGTCGCCAACTTGACGTTGAGGACCGCGAGCAAGCAAAAAATGACCGCAGCACTATGCAACATTACGCTACGCGTGTTCGCACTGTGCTATGTGCAGTTTGCGTAGTGCGAAGTAGCGCGAACTTCGCAAACTACTTGAGCGTAGCGTAGTGCTTTGCCCAGGCTTAGTTCTTTCCCTGTTTTTCTTCTTAGAAAGTAACTCAGTCTGTTCACTCCACTCTGCCAGTGATCTCCCTTTTTAACTCTTTTTGTCTGTACTGCCTTTTCACCTTCTTCACCTATTTCAAGTGTACTTTTATTTTCTCTTTCTTTTGGTTGTTCATGTTATGATTTTTCTGCTTCCTTTCTTTCTTCTGACTGAGCTTGATCTGGATTTTCCTTAGAAGATTCTTCTATTCTTTGTTCACTTTGTTCTGGTCTTTCAAGCTCTAACTCTTTCTCAGTCTCTACAGCTGTCTCTTCAGTCCCAGTAACTGGTGCCCACTCTACTTGACTTGTACTTGGTTGTTCTTGGTCAATGCGTTCTTCAGAGTCTGTCTCTCTTATTTCTTTGACTTCACAACTCTCAGCTTCTGGTTCTTTTCTTTGTTCTACCAGTTGCTACTCTTGTCGTTCAGGTGGACTTGGGACTCTTTGGGTATGACTGCCATGGATCCAATTTGGTAAGCCAGCACACTTCACTGCTGTTGTCGTAACCAATATGATTTGATGAGGTCCTTTCCACCTGGGTTCCAAGAGCGATTTCCTCGTATGTTTCTTTATCACGGCCCAGTGTCCAGGACACAAATCATGAGCTTGATTCAGTTGTACTGTGTTTGCATCTTCTACAACCTAGTGAGACACAGAACGTACCAGATCAGCTAGTCCTTTACAATAGTCCAACACTAAATCATCATTTATATTCATCAATTTGTTTCCAGGTACAAATGCTTGTCTCATTGCTCTTCCCATGAGGATTTTATGCAGACTTAATCCTGTTCTTCGGTCAGGAATGCTTCTAAGGCTCATCAATACAATGGGTAAAGCATCAGGCCATTTCAGTGAAGTGGATGCACACACCTTTCCTTACCTGGATTTTATTGTACCATTGAGCTGCTCAACCACTCCAGAGGCTTCTGGTCGATAGGCACAATGTAATTTCTGTTCAATTTTTAAAGCCTCACAAATGAGTTTAATTATTTCATTATTAAAAGGATGTCCTCTATCTGATTCCAAAGTGACTGGAAATCCAAATCTAGGTATGACCTCTTGTAATAGTAGTTTGGCAACTGTAAGATTGTCGTTCCTTCTCGTGGGATAGGCTTCTACCCATCGAGAGAAAATAGACAAACAATGAGAAGGACATACTTCAAACCGTTGCACGGTGGCAACTCAATTAAATCTAGTTGCAATCTTGTGAATGGTCCTTCTGCCTTGCCAATTTTTCCTCAACTGACCACTGTCTTCCTTCCTGGATTTTGCAGTTGGCAGGTCAGCCATCTTTGGCAGAGACTCTCTGCAACAACCCTAAACTTGGGATTAAACCATGTCTGTCTGAAATGTCTAACCATGGCATACCTCCCAACGTGTGTAGTTCCATGATATACCCTAGCCATTTGTGAAAACAAGCTATATGGCATTATTGGTGTACCATCTGTACACACCCATACTTCATCGTCAGCCCTTCTTGTGCAACCTGTTTTAATCCAGTGTTCCTTTTCTTTCATGTCTGCCTCATCCTGTAATTGTTTCAAAAGCTGAGAAAAACATGTGTTGGCAATTGGTAACTTCTTTTTCCATCCCTCTGTTCAAAGACATTGTATTTCTTGCACAAAATTGTGTCACTTGGTCTGCATACCGATTACCCAGTGTCACATAATCATTTCCTGACTTATGTGCGGCACATTTGACCACAGCAATTTCTTTCGGCAACTGCAATGCCTCCAATAGTTCTTTAACATCTTTGCCATTTTCTTATGGGAGATCCTGAAGGAGTCAGGAATCCTCTTTGTAGCCACAATTGGCCAAAGTCATACATAACCCCGAAACTATATTGACTGTCCATAATTATGGTTACTCTCAATTGCTTTCCAATTTTACAAGCCTTCGTCAAAGCGAATAATTCGGCTATTTGTGTAGACTTGTCTCCTCTTAGACAGGAAGCTTCTATGATACCTGACACTGTGCATACAGCATATCCAGACATTAATTCTCCATTTTCTCTTCTCAAACATGACCCATCAACAAACAGTACAAAGTCTGATTCTTCTACTGGAACGTCAAGGAGATTAGGTCTTGGCTTTGTACACATTTCTGTCACATCCAAACAATCATGATCAACTTCCTATTTCAATTCTTCACAATAGGAATTGGGTAACAATGTTGCTGGATTCATCATGGTGCATCTTGTCACACTTACATTTTCAGTGCCCAAAATTACTCTTTCATACTTAGTCAGCTGACTAGGGGTCAAATGTTGAGTACGAGTTCTTGTTAAAAGAATCTCAACTGGATTTGGTACATACACCTTTTTGGATGTCCCATCACAATTGATTCACTTTGTTCCAGACTCACACAAGTAGCAGCTACTGCTTTTAAGCAGCCAGGTAATGCTGCAGCAACTGGATCAAGAGTAGCAGGAAAGTATGCTAATGGACGTTGAGACAATCTATGTCTCTGGGTTAACACTGAAAGTGCACACCCTTCCCTTTTCCAACAGAACAAAGCAAACTCTTTTGTATAATCTGGTATTCCCAATGCTGGTGCTTGACACAAACAACTTTTCAATTTGATGAATGCTTCTTCACTTTCATCATTCCACTCAATCGGATCCATCACATCTTTTCATGTTAACCTTATTAAAGGTTTTGCATGTAGTGAAAATCCACTTATCCATTGACGACAGTATCCAACCACTCCCAAATACATTCACACTTCCTTTTTAGTTTTAGGCAGGCTCATTTGTCGAATCACTTTTCTTCTTTCCGCTTTTACCTTTCTGACTCCTCTCCCTATCTTATTTCCAACATATTGAACTTCTTGTTTACAAAACTGTAATTTCCCTGGGGACACCTTGTGTCCTCCTTCTGCCAAATGGTTGAGTAAAGCTATTGTGTCAGTGACACAAGCTTCTAGTGTCTTTGATGCCAACAATAGGTCATCAATGTACTGAACTAAGACTGAATTTCCTGGCATAACCAAGGTCTCTAAACTTTTTTTCAGAATCTGATAAAAAAATCGAGGGACTCTCTGTGTACCCTTGAGGAACTCGGCACCATGCCAAAACACGGTCTCCAACAAGGAAGCAAAAAGATATTGGCTATCCGGATGCAGTGGAATCTAAAAGAATGCTTTGCACATACCATTCACACTATACCAGTGGGCATCCCACGGTATCTGATAAAGAATCACTGCAGGGTTTGGAACTACAGGACAACAGGGTATTACTATTTTATTAAGTTTCCTCAAATTTTGCACTATTCTATATTTTTCACTAGGCTTTTTAAGTCCCATGATTGGCAAATTACAAGGACTGCTCAATATTTCTTTTAAAATACCCTGTTCAATCATTTGGTCAATTACTGGGGCAACTCCTGGTTTTACTTCAGTGCTCATTCTGTATTGTGGTGTATTTGGATATATTGCACCTTCCTTTACCACAATTTTGTTGGATCTACCTTTGCCATTAGTCCAATTTATTTTCCTGTAAAATCCCACACATCTGACCTCACTGTAGTTCTCAATTCGTTGGGTAAATCATTTTCAATAAGAAGTGAAAACATCTCATCCACTTCTGTTCTCTGTTTAGCTAGCATCAATTTGAAAGCAGCATCTTTATCTGGTGTTTGGAAAGCCACACCCTCAGGCGTACAAAAGATGGTGCCGTTCATTTTGCACAATAAGTCCGTACCTAATAGGTTTACTGGACTCGAGTCGCATAACACAAATCAATGCATGTCTCTGAAATTTCCAATATTCACTTCTATTGGTTTTGTGACTGGGGTCCTAATCTGCCTATTTAGACTCCTACCACTTGGATAGTGTCTCCCGAGAGGGGTAGGTTTGGAATTTCTGCTGTTCTTACAGTAGAACGGGTAGCGCCAGTATCCACTAGGAAAGTGATGTTGTTCCCTTCAATCTTTCCATCAACAAATGGACCTGACTGCTCTACCGCCAAGGATGAGTCAAGCACACCCGCCTCCTCTTCCCTCAGGCACTGTTGTTGTGACATTCCCAATTCACTCGCAACACTTTGCATCCAATATTGTTGAACAGTCTGAGTATTCTTACCACTTTCTCCACGGAATCCGGCGTTCACACTGTACCTCTGCACCTGAGCGTTCACATTGTTGGGCAAAGGGGCTTGTGGCACCTGTAACTGAGGAGTAACTATCTGTTGCTGTTAAAATTTGATTTACTCTATTATTCTGTTGAATATTACTACACTCGGTCTTCCAATGTCCAAGCTTTCCACACCCATGACAAGGATATTTCTTTTTCTCTTCTTCTCTATTCATTCATCCCTTTCCCTTGCTTTCATTCGACACTTGACTATTCTGATTCTGTTCATTCATGCTTCTTGGTGTTCTTCTATCGTCACTTGTGCCCACATCATTTTCTCTTTTAACTTTTTATGTTTTACATCAATGTCGTCACTGCAGTGCTTTGCATACTTCAGAATATCATCGATCAGTTCACTTTGCCAGCAAAGCATATGCTGCTGAATCATCTGGCTAATATCTGATCTTAGCCCATAAACAAACCTATATACAAAATGGCCCATATCTTTATCACCAATGTTCTCGAATCCACTATACTGCTTAAACACCTGTAGCAGCCTTTCATAGTACGCATGCACTGACTCCTTAGGTTCTTGAGTGGTTCTGTGTATGTGAACCCAATCTGTTTCTTTAGAGGGAATTTCCCCTTTTAGAAAAGTAATTACTTGATTATATTTCTTCATTACATCTTTTGAAGGCGCACCTGTCTTTGCGTCTCTAGGATACTCTTCAGTTGGCCAATCAACGGTAATTTTAAATTCTGTCCACAAATCTGTTGGTACCATTATGTCAAACAGACCATCCAAATCCTTCAACAAAACCTTTGAAAACCTGTTAAATATCTATACCTGCTTGTACCATTCAATTGTTTTTTCTCTCAGTCTAGGGAAGTCATTTGTAAAGGACAAAATATCCTGTCTACTCCATGGAACATGAACATAACTACCACCTGGAACTTCTCTCATCGGACACATCCTTTCAACCTTTTCTACTTCTTTCAACCGAAATGTAGATACCTCGTTTGTAGCTGATTCATCTCTTTTATTTGTCCTCCTACTTTTCCATTGATCTACATCTCTCCATTTCTTCAAAAGGTGTATCAATTCCCTTATTTGTAATCTCCTTCCTGACGCATTCAAGCTTTCTAAGTACTTTTCAGTAAATTCTGATCCATAGGGTTTTCGTAGTACTTTTGACTTTTCTATATCTATTCCAAATTCTAAAGCTGCTTCCGCTATTTTCTCATGAAAATTCTTTGTCCTCCAAGTTATACTTTTGCACAGAAACAACAACTCTTCATCTCCATATGAACCTAGTCTGTCAAGACTTATTGTACCAATGATCATTTCTTCTAAATCCACCCTTAACTTGCTTACATCTATATTTTTTGGTGGCATTTTCTGTTTTCCTAATCCTCTTCCCCATTCCTCCAGATCTTCAGGAGAAAATCCAGCAGAACTTCCTGCTACTAGAGTGACAGTTGATACTTTCGTCCTTGCATCTATAGGTGAAATTCTCTTTGGGGTTTCAGTCACAGTCTCAATATTTGGGAGATCCAATAATGAAACATTCGAATCACTCTCACTAGTTTGATCTTCTAGCATGGCTATCTCGTTTCTAGCACTCTTCTGTGAGACTACCACATTTTGCGATTTTGGTGTACTTCGTTTATCACCATACAATGGAATAACAGGACCAATTGTTACTGATACTGTCAGTGCTTCCTCATTTAACCTAACTGATTTATTATCTGAATTATCTCTTCTTTGGTTTTGTTCAATACATCCCTTTCTTTTTCTTGTGATGCTTGAATGACTGTTGGATCATATAGAACTTGTGGAACCAATGGAGTTTCCATCATGGGGGCACTTGGAGTTGTATCTCTAGCACTTTCCTGATAAGGCGGATTTCTTTTTATTAAAGTATCTTCCAACAACTCACCATCAGATTCATCACACCCTATTCATGCCACACCTAGGTATTTCGTTTTTTCTTTGCATTTGCTCCCTTCTTGAGCTTCGACCATTAATGCTGGATACAAACCCTCTGTTAATACAGCCCTTCTCCATCTTTTCATTTGATCTCCTTGAGTGTCAAATGGGTATCTGGGTAAAAATCCTCTATTAATTCTCCAGCCTCTTCTGTATTTCTCTCGCTCAAATACCTCAACTTCCCATTCTTCCAAAGCCTCATACTGTGTTAATCTAGGATTTGGTTCTAACAAATTCATCCTATTTCTCAAATTCTGAAGAATTCTTACATTAAAAGTACCATGTTCAGGGAAAGCTAAAACACCATCATCTTTTGTATACTCCACCCAATTCTCCAACCATACACACGTATGATATCCACTTTCCATCATCATAAAGAAAGGAGGCGTATTTGGAGGTGGCATAGGAATACCCTCCCTAGTTACTATGCGCTTGTCTCTCCTAAAGAAATTCTTCATCTTATTAATCAACTTCATTTTCTCGTTCCTTTATCTAATTCACTAGATAAATTCCAAAAACTCTCCCTTGTTCTCACGAAGTCTGTTAGACCAAAACACTTGTTCAATGCCTGCGAGACTCACACCAACAATCCAATCAGGCTCACTACGTATTCCCTTCTTCACCCAATACCAGCACGCTACCTGTCTACTGACCAATCAGAGCTTACAATGCACCCACTTTCCTTACCAATGCCAGCGCGGCTCTTGTGACATCAGTATTACTCCTTCTACTGACCCTCCCTTTACAATCTGCAGTTTTCTCACGCCGGCTGCTTCAACCAATATCAGCGCGGCTCTCTGTGACGTCAGTATGGCTCGTGCTACTTACCCTCCCTTCAGAAGGTAATACAACAATGTCTTTCTAGTTTTTTTTTGTAGAAAATATTATCTTAATAATGACATAAAAAAACAGCGCTACTCTATCTGCTCCGCTAAACCAAAGATAGTTTCTTCACTCGCTTCAAAGAAAAATTCCTTCCTGTCACTACGAGTAAAAATCACTGTTTACCCTTCAATTAAACTGCTACTCCTTTAGGGATACTCCTCCTTTGGGTAAGGCCAACGTTTCATAGGCGGGCCCTCTGCTGTCATTCACACTCTACGCTTATACGGTATAGTCCCTAATTTAATACTGCCAGCCCTGCGTAGCTTCTCAGTATTATGACAACAGACGAGTAACCTTCTGCAGTGTGATTTCCTTACCACACTCTTCTAAATTCCATTCCCAGGATTCCCGGGTATCTCTGTACCTGTGCTTCCAGACAACATAAGCGTTACAACAAACAAATGATGGACGGAATGCTGACAATGCAGACATTCTCCCCCAGTCAAGAGATCTTGGTTAAATCCATCGTTCTTTTGCCCACTATGCCACCCCAGTACAGACATGGCCATATGCAAATCAGTCTTGACCCTGTGCCTCATGGGAACAGTCCAGCCCAAACTGCCAAGCCATGTCTTCCCTGGACCGGAATCAAGCTTCCTAGGACCGGTTTCTGGCTTTCAGCCGTTATCAATTTGGAAAACAAAGGGGTCCCCTACAAAAAGGATAGGCCTTGGCAGGGAAATACAATATATTGGAAAAAGAAAAAGCACCAGGCTCAGTGCAAAGATAAAATAACACAAAGCGCGGTAACTTCAGAGACAAGACAAAAATCAATGCAAGTATAGCTAGAATTATTACAAATCACTATTTTTATTTTTATGTAATGTTCTTTTTTGTATTCGTTATCTACTTCATATGCATGATAAATATTTTTATAAACATAATCAATAATGTTCAATAATATTCAATCCAGTAAATTTTGCTTCAAAAAACATAATTATACATACTTTAGTTCTATTCGATTTACATGAAAGTATGAAAACAACACATGAATAGTTATAAAACACTGAACAAGTATACAAAAATGTGATAGCTTAACTCCAGTGGCGTAGTGAGCACGGGACCCACGTCTGGGCATACCCATCCCACTTAGGGCGAAAAGCGTTACAACAAACAAATGATGGACGGAATGCTGACAATGCAGACATTCTCCCCCAGTCAAGAGATCTGGGTTAAATCCATCGTTCTTTTGCCTACTACGCCACCCCAGTTCAGACATGGCCATATGCAAATCAGTCTTGACCCTGTGCCTCATGGGAACAGTCCAGCCCAAACTGCCAAGCCATGTCTTCCCTGGACCGGAATCAAGCATCCTAGGACCGGTTTCTGGCTATCAGCCGTCATCAGCCAGGATGGCTTAACTCCAGTGGCGTAGTGAGCACGGGACCTACGTCTGGGCACACCCATCCCACTTAGGGCGAAAAGCGTTACAACAAACAAATGATGGACGGAATGCTGACAATGCAGACATTCTCCCCCAGTCAAGAGATCTGGGTTAAATCCATCGTCAACATAAAACGCAACACTAACTCTTAGTTTTAAACATATAGTCAATTAGTTAAAACAATAATTAATAAACAATGATCAATAATCACCAAACTAATTGATAATAATCATCACTCTCCTATCAGAAAAACTGATCCAGCGAAAAGCCAGGATGAACATTTCACAATCAACAAATTTCTCAAAATGGGCCCACATACACATTCAAGTTTTCCTGACTGTTTTACTGGGGGTCAAGTTTTATTTTCACCTTGATCTGGATCAGTCAATGCCTAACTAACCTTCACAGATCAACTCTCTTCCTTTGGTCAATGGACCATTAGTCGAGTGGTTGATGGTGATATTAACATATTAACTAATTTATCTTACAACTCTCAATAATAAATCACAGACTCCAGGTAAGATTCAATTAATTTTATCTAATAACTCAGTCAAAATGAACGCTCATTTGTACAGATTCACAGTGCAAACTCCATCAACTTTCATGGGAGATAAACATTTGTTTATCAAATACATTCAATTCTTAGACTCAGTCAACAAATTAATGCATTAGGAGTGGATAGATGAACAGACAAAAGACATAATAAATCATACATTTGCAAAAGATATGCAAATTTAAGACAGAATAATATTTACCCAATGGTGAAACGGGAAACCCAACCCTCTTGCCTAAGGACTGGTGGAGGTCACCTGATTAAGAGTCAGGAGACAAAAACTATAGGACAAGATCAGGACAGGGAAATAATTACTACACTTCTCTAGAACACCGATGCACGGGAATGCATCCCTCTCTTACACTGTCTCCCTCCCCGATATTCTTCTGCAAATCTTCAATCTAATCAGGCTGTCTTTCAGAAATGAATCTTTCCAGTCTGTTATCTTCTTTCCAGCAGCAGCTCTCGCCTCTCTCTCTCTCATCAGCATTGATTGATCACTCTCTTGAACTAATCTCACTCTAGTTATACTTTTTAATTCTGCATGTCGCACCCTCAAAAGTTGCAAATATCAGTAGATCATGGACAGTGATTGAGCACGGGCAGGGGAGTTGTCATCACCTCATGCTGTCGTATTTAATTTCTTAATGAACCCTTTTGTTTAACAAACCCTTCCCATTTAACTTATTTATTTCTCTATTCGTATCCTTTCACACACATCCAAAGTAACAGATTAAGTACAAATGTATATGTAATTCCACAGTTAAAAAGAGTTCTCATAGCTTCTGTCCTTGGCTCTTGGCAGCCTGTCAACGGTCTGGTCATCGGGTCACAGCATAACTCTAGTGCGCAGACTCAACTTGTTTACGCTTTCTGCCGCCATCTTTTTCATTGGCTTAGCACATTAGGCCCAAACATACACTATTAATAAGGGAAACATAAACAGATGTTAATTTCTTAACTATGTGATTGTCACTGTTCACCACCCACTTCTACTCTCTCCCATGTTAAATTCTCTTTCTTTAAGCAAAAGTATTAGCAGCAACGTCTTCTTTTGAAGTTCAGACAAGCATATGCCAGGCACGCGGTGCCTTAAGACCTAAGGTTAGCAATCTTTGCGCATGCGTGAGAGTTTTCCCTCGCAAACTATTTAGTCACATGGTTATTTACGCGGTTCTAGTTTGCACATTCACAAAGCGTTTTGCGGTTTCAAGCGGGATTTTGGTTGCTTAGCAAATATTTGTTGTTATTCAAGTGTGCATAAAGCTCTATTCCCCTTATGTAAATGTCGTGTGGATGTTAATTTTCTCTTATTTACTATTTCTAGTTATTAGTACCTGTTAATGAGAGATTGATCCAAGCAAGTTTCTTTTCCTCGAATCCTTGGACATCTTTAGAATGCAAGGGTGTGTTTTGTGCCCCCTACCCCCTTCCGTTAGGAACAACTAGAAACCACTTGGAATGTCTTGCCTATTTTCAGCTATGTCAAGCTCTCCTAATGAAAATATATTAAATTAAGGGTAAACTTTCAAAAGCTGAGGCAATTGTCCACTTCCACCAGCCAAATTGTACCAAAAGAACGCCTGAAGAAGTGTTGAAACTGCCATATCATTGTGTGCTCGAACTGCATGTTTTTGTTTTGCAGCAGCAATATTTTATATAGAATTCACTGTCTAAACAACCTATCCCTTAATTTGTAGGGAAGCGTGAGTAAGGGTGACTCGGTAGGTGTTTAGTGGACTAGTGTTAAATACTAAAATAAGGCATAAGCACATAGCGCTGGAAATTGTACCGTTAGTTGCTGGATATTCATAATAATTAAATTCCCCTTTACAGAACTACACTAGGTAAAATCTGATAATTGTTTCCTTCATTTTCTTCTCCTGCCTTGTCCCTCTGCACCAATTTCTATGTGTTCCACTATCAGGCTAGATAATAATCTATGGCCATGTTGAGTGAGAGTAATGGGAGCGGGCTGGAGATAAGAGAAAGCCGGAGAGGGAATGAGAATGGCATAGCGAGAGAAGATAAGTAAAAGAAGAAGGAATGTAGAAATAGATGTGGGATAGAGGGATAGTTGATTTGGTGGGGATTATACAGTAAGGAGATAAATATAAGGTGGATAGAAAGCTACCGAGAGGTAGAATGAGGACTAGGTTGTTACAGAAAAAGAGATACAGAATTAGCGAGATTTTAGGCTAAAATAGTGCAGGAAAGAGAGGTTGAGATAGGTAAAAGGAAAGGTTAGAAAGTGATAGCGATGGAGTGCATTTAGGAGAGAGAGCTAGAGAGAGTGGAGGTAGAAAGATAGGTGAGTTAAGAGTGGCAGAGAGTTAGAGAGAGGTAGGCATGCTGGGTAGTGAGGTAGTGAACGAACTACAGAGAAACGTTAGCTAGAGAGACAGTGCCGAAATGAAAAGAGGTATAGAAAGCAGGTCAGATAAAGAGAAGCAGGGGTAGCTCCTCCACTAGGACGGAGGAGCGTCGCCCCACTGCTTTCGCAATGCGAGAAGCAGAAATCTAAAATGGTAATAGCATTCCGTTATTACCATTTTATGTTTGGTTGCGGGCGGGTGGGTGGGCAAGGCTGCTCTGAGAGCAGGGGAAGGGAGTAGTAGTGTGCCAAAAGACTGTTTGGTCGGCCCTCTGTGGCATCCCAAACCAGTCATGCGCACTCTGCCTTTTCTCCATGTAGGCTGCATGCAGCCTACATGGAGAAGATGGCCTCCTCATTAGCCCCTGACTTGTTGGCTTAAGCAGCGTTGTGATTGGCTTAGGGGAGGGAGTGGGCCTGGCTGCCTGCTTCTGCTTCCTGTTCGCGGAGAGCAGGAGAGCAGAGAAGACACGGGACCTGGGACTTGACCGTCCGAAAGATAAGTTTAATTATCTATATTTTTTAAATTAAAGTAACTCCCCCTCCCCGCATGACCCTGCACCCCCACACCCACGAGCCGTGCCAGCCATGACTGAAGAGAAGTGAGATGAGATAAAAGTAGAGATGGTTAAGAGTTGAAAGAGAGATAACAGGTCAAGAAAAAAAGGGGTACAGTAAAGAGAAAAAGATGAGTTAGAGATGTAGAATTGCAGTTGAAACCAGAGTAGACAGTGATAGAGGGTGAGGTTCACTGGCGACTGACACAGATCAGGGTTGGCAGGGTGGAGTGGAGAGGAGGTAAAGAAAAAGTAATATAAACATACCTCCTCGCTGTGTCTCACCATGTCTTTCCACTGTGGTCTCTCCCAGAACAAGAACAGAGCACTCAGGAAGCACCCAGGCTCCCCAAAGCCAAACATAATGCTGCAGTGCAGCATTGTGAATGGTTGAAGTGCTGTGGTTCGGTGCTCAGGCTGGGACTGGGAGCCTGGGAGCCTGGGCATGTTCTCCCAGCAGGCTTACATAGTGCCACCACTCCTCCCCCTGCTCTGAGAGCAAAGCAGCCCCACCCTGCCTGCCAATCTTCCGCAGCAGCAGCCTCTACTGATGAGGTTTAATAAAAGTGAGATAGAGAGGTAGAGACCGAGAGAGATGAGGCAGAGATGTATGAAGAGAGAGGTAAAGACAGAGATGAGGTAGAGAGGGTGAATTCAAATATGAAAGGAGACACAGACAGAGATAAATAATGGAGTGGAAACAAGAGGAGATAATGGCAGATAGAGAAGAAGAGGTAGAGAAAAAGATGTAGCAAGAACTGGAGTGGGGTAGTGAGAGGTGAGGTGGAAGGAACAGAGGTAGAGAGATGGGTTGAGGTGAGGTAGCAAATGAATGGTGAGGTAAACTGAGATGTTAGGGGGTGTGAAACAGTGAGCTAGGTAGGGTAGAGTGATGAGGTATGAATGAATGATTAACTTTTAAATGGCGCACAGCTACTCAGTGAGTATCATAGCGCTTGGCGTAACAGGTCAGCGAGTGGAGGAACAGTCGAGTTCGACCCATCAATTGAAACTTAAATAAATAGGGTTTTCGAAGATTTCTTTAAAGTTTGAGAAAGATATGAGGTAAAGAGTGAAACGGAGTAGAGAGGCAGATGGGGTAAAAAGAGTTGGAAAGAGCGATAGAGATGAGAGATGAAAAGAGGGCTGAGGTTGAGAGAGACATGAAATACATGGAGAAGAGGCACATGATGGGGAGATGGAACTAGAACAGAGAGGTATGAGGTGGAGACAGAGAAGGGAGAGAGAGAGTGCATATATGTAGATATGTATACGTAGCCACAGAGAGCAGTAGAGAAATAAGTGAGGTTGTGACAGTGGTAGAAAGAGGGGTATATAGAGAAATATGAATCAAGAATGAGGTGAGGTAGACATAGGTGAGGTTGAGACAGTGGAGGTAGAAAGTGGGGTGTGAACATAAATATGTAGAGAGAGATGGAGAGAGAAATGTAAAGAGAGAACGACGAGGTGGAGTATGTAGGATGAAGTAAGGCTGGGGACAAGAGCCAGATTAATTTTTAATGTAATATCCAAGTGCATGAGGGCCTGAAGGTTAAGGTTGGGAGGCAGGGCACTAAGATCCTGTAAAGTCCAGCTGCCATGCACACCATTATTACCGGGACGTCTGACTCTCCCAAAGATTTTAAGGGGGGTCCCTTGGATGGCAGAGTCTCTGGGCAATTACCCACTTTGTCCATTACTTACAATGATTCTGGATTCTTCCTAAAAGTAAAAAGCTGTCTTATATTTCTAAGATCTTCTTGTAGAGGGTTCCACAATTCAAGTTTCAAAAGCTTTATTCGACAGCATGTCATAAAAGCAAGTACATCCTAGCGATTCCATAAATACTAAGCTAAAATATCTTAAAAATACATTAAATCATTATGCTGGCGGATAACAACAGATAAAAACATCATCAATGGATAAAAGATCTTAGAAGATCAAACATTAAATAAAATTAATAGACATTTCTTGGTGGCAAATCATTCATTGATCAGCTTCAGTGGATTTCAAGGCACGAAGGCGTAATATCCAAGCCCACCCCAGAAATTTAGCAACAGCGATTACCAAACAGGGGGTGCAATCAGATTCTAAAATTCTTAGAGCTTCCTTATAGCTACGTGTTCCCAAATTTAGGCATACTGGCTTTATCCATCTGTGGCGGGGGGCAGTGTATAGCGGACACACAAACAACAAATGACCAGCATCCTCAATCAAGTCTAAACAGTGGTGACATTTATCATCCATGGAGATTGACCATTTGTGGGTAAAAGCTTTTACAGGGAGAGACCCGATTCTGAACTGGAAATACAGTTTCCTGTCCATGGGCCTCTCTATAATATCCCAATATGCCTCACAAGATGGTAAAAATTTAATATCAAAGAAACGGCCAGTCAAGTTAGAGCCTTGGCCAGCACGAGAGGCAGATGTCAGGGTCATATCCCAATACAATTTCTTGAGGATTGACTTTGATGGAATACTTGAACCGTTTATATCATTCCATAAATACCCTAGCTCCAGTTTTATAAGCAAGTTCTTAATTTCTTTAAGCCAAGTAATGGAATGAAAACAATCAGCCCTAATAATGTCCTTCAGGGCACTAGCATAATGTTCAAGTTCCGGCGTTGTCATGATCCGCCGCCAATACAGAAGTGGACGTAATTGTGCCAGATCCTCAATTTTTTTCCTCCCTAGATCGTATTTTAATGGGATCATTGGGGTACTTTGAGGAACACCTGTTAGGCTGCGTAGGAACTTATTTTCAGCCAGCCGTAAGCCACTTAAATTTGCAAACCCCCATAGCTCCGAACCATACAGCGATGCACTAATAACTTTCATATTATAGATTTCCAAGGCAGGCCTAATTGGCTTAGTCAATGAAGATCTGTGCTTGGAAATAATTGCACCTGCGAGCTGGTGGAACTTTAAGACAGTCATGTCAATGTGATTTGACCATTTCATATTGTGCTGAAGCGATATTCCTAAATATGTAAAAGCCTCAACCTGCTCCAATGGAATACCATTATATTTTATTACTCCTCTAAAATTTTGTCGTTGGTTTAGACACATAAATTTAGTTTTAGAGGTATTTATCTCGAGACCCCGATCATGACAAAAATTAGCGAATATGTTTAACGCTTTCTGCAATCCGCTTGGGGTTCGTGAAACCAACAACGTGTCGTCCGCGAACATGAGAACAGGCACTCTGGATCCTGCCAGAATAGGGGCATCAGTAGGGGAACTGCCAAGGTAGTCGACTATCCCATTTATGTATAAAGAAAACAATGTAGGTGCCAGGACGCATCCCTGCCGAACACCACGTTCAACGGGAAATGGGTCCGTCACCTCCCCCTGGCTTCCCCATCTAATTTGTGCATAATTGTTCTGATGTAGGCGGACGAGTAAGGTTAGTAATTCCGGGGCCATACCTGCTTGGGCGAGAACCCTCCAAAGTTTAGAGCGAGGCACCAGGTCGAAGGCTGATCGCAGGTCAATAAAGACTGCATAGAGGGTCCCTTTGGACAACTTCACGTTCCTCCAGTAAAGAGCTAGAAAGTAAAAAACTTGGTCAATAGAGCTGGTGCAAGGTCTAAACCCGGCTTGATATGGTGACAAGATGTTATTATCCTCAACCCAAGATTGGAGTTTATTTTGTACCAACCGACCTATTAGTTTTTGTGCTGAGTCTATAAGACTAATAGGTCTATAATTACTTGGGAGTGATTTGTCACCCTTTTTATAAACCGGGATTATTTCTGCCCCTTTCCATGAAGAAGGAATGGGTGCACCCATGGCCACTGAGTTGGCTAGCCATTGAAAGTATTGGCACCAAGATAATCTATCAGTTAAAAACACATCCGCAGGTATCCCATCCATTCCAGGTGCACGGCCCGCTGTTATACTATCCAAAGCTAGGTTAACCTCTTTAATTGAAAACACCTGTGTTTGGAAATAAACAGTGGGGGGAAGTGGTTGCTCTTCTGCGGATGGAACAGAAGCATACTGTGGTTTAAAAAAATCAACCCATTGGTTTTTTGCCACATGGTTTTGTGGGGAGGGTGCAGAGCCGCCTCTACCCCACTTTAATGTGGGCCAAAATCGTTTTTGGTCTTTAGCCAAGCATGCGTGTTTCAGATCCTGCCACTGGTTCTCATCCCAGTCCTTCTTAGCTGCTACCTGAACTTGCCTATAAATTTTCCTGGCTGATCTCACATCTTCCGCTACTCCTGATCTCAGAGCAACACTCAAGTTCTTACGGGCTATTTTACAGGATTTGTTAAACCATCCCTCTTCAGGTGGGCAACCCTTGATGATTTTTCCACTACTAGGGGGTTTCATGAAAAACCCTTGGAGTTTAGTGAAAAAGATGCTATGGGCCTCGACCATAATTAGATGGAAGTCGGAGTTAGTTGATTTAGGGCCTAAATTGGCCACCTCACAAATGATGGTTTTCTTGAGGTCATCCAAGATTTCCACCTTCTCGATGAATCTATCCCATTTGACATGTCGCATATTGTTTGATGCGACAATATCCAGAGTTACTTTCCCCCCCCTCAGTTTTGGATTCTCTAGGGGTATTTGATAAATGTAACTCTAGACACAAGGGATTATGATCACTTTCATCTCGTGTGATTACGGACATGTCATTTAGACTGCTCCAAACTCTAATATCCACCAGGAAGTAATCGATTCGACTAGCAGACCTTCCGTTATCAAATGTGCTTGCACCCTGCCGATCTGATTTAGTGCGCCCATTAGCAGCTCTAAGCCCTCTTTCTAAACAAAGGGCTTTGAGTTGGATGGCTGCAGCGGACCATCTCTTGACTGGGGGAAGGTCCAACTGGGGAATACCCCACCTATTGTCCTCTTCAATAGCAAGAAATTGGTCCTCCGGACCAAGAGGGTCAAAGGTTGTATTAAAGTCTCCTCCAACAATTTTTATCATTACAGGGGGGAGCACTGCAAGCTGGTGGTCCAAGACATTTATCACATCTGGCGAAGTACCCCCAACCATCCCTCGAGCATAAATATTAAAAATAGCCATACTCTTGTTGTTAGGCCAATTTAGGATTAAAGACAAGATATCTAACGATGGGAGATTAAGTTGGGTGATTTTACAGCATAGTGACTGACGTACCCATATTATCAAACCGCCCAGTGGTCGGCCTTTAGCTTTTTTAGTGGCAGGTATACAAAAGTTAAGAAATCCAGGGCGAAAAACTGGGGCCACAGACCAAGATTCTTGGAGTAAAATAATATCAAATTGGTCCACAAAACTACTCCATACACCGGAATGCAGCTTGTTATTTATACCTGCAATATTCCAGGATAAAATAGTCAAACCTGGATCAGTTGCAGGAGGGTAAAAAGGGTGTTTGATCAATGGTCCTTTGGTCTCACCAGTTTCCCTGTCCTGGCAATCACTAGTAGAACTTAAGATAACTGATGCGACATTTACCAATGAATCAAATTCTAGGGGATCAAGTAAATTATTGGTCAGTGGACCCTGTATCTCACCCGTTGTCTTACCCAGACACTCAATAGTAGCACTTAGATTAGCTGGTAAAACACTTTCCAATGGATCGAATGCTAAACACATCCCTCCAAGATTATTTAAGGATTTAGACCCCAATGGGTCAATGACATAAGTCTGAATTTCTTGATAATTCCCTAATGTCTCAGTAACTCTAGAGCTAGCGAAAAATGTGGGGTCTGCCACAGTTACGGCCAACCCTATATCCGTATTCACCACATTAGTTCCATCTTTGAGTCAATCGCAATCATTTAAGCCCGACAACACCTCAAACCTATTCTCTAGGCTAATGTTCCAATTTCTGGTGGAGACGCTCCTACCCCCTTTACTTGGAGACGGTGTCCACCCTGATCTTGGTAATCCTTTGTGAATGCCTCGATTTCTCTTATAATAGAAATATTTGAGAGTTAACGGGATGATGACACCTTGTCTTCGTTGCGGGGGGTTTATATTGGCCAAGATATCTGGGAGGACATCAGGATTGGAAAAATTTTAAACCACACAATCACCTTTAAATTTTTTCGGGTGATGCCCTAGCCATTGGACCCTTCTTGCCATAATAATTTCCCTGGCTAGTTTCTGCTTACCCCAAGGAGACATCTTCATGTTATTCACCAGCCAATACAAAGATTTACTGATCAGAGAAGATGTAGTTTCCGATTTGTCAGTAGTCAAAGCAGGAACATTGGCAAGAACCAATGTAAGAGGTTCTGCCTGGGAAATACATTGAAATTGGTTACTTGCCACTGTTAGTGCCTTAGGGGTATCTGTGCTTGCCTTCGGGAGATTTTTATTAGTTCCAGGTGGCTGGATTGGGATGTTCGCTTTCTCATTTCCTATAATTCTTTTCCCTCCGTTCGGAGGTACCCCATTTAAGATACGTACATTTGGGGATATAGGTATGGTTCTAGTGACATCATCCACAGGTCTGTTTATTATGGCGTTCAACCTAGCTATCTCTGCCATAAGATGATCAATTTTGGCTACCAATGGGGTTATAATACCTCCTATTTTTATATCGATCATATCTATGATCTTTTCAGAGAGCTCAGTCTCAGGATTTATGTTAGAGGCTGACCCTGATGCATCTTCTTTGCTAGTACTTTTGTTCACAATAGTAGCCCTTTTCCTCCCTGTACGAGACCCATTACTTTTAAACTGGGACTTTCTGCATGCTCTAACTAGCCTACTTCTCAAGGGAAGAGCGGGCGACTGCGAGTCAGCTCCTATATCAGCCTCATCTATATCTAATACAGTTTCTAATGGCGACTTAGGAGCTAAAGGTGCGCAAGAATCAGGTATGTCACTATCTACAATCATTAAATCTGAGGACATGCTACTTGTCGCCTGTGATGGAGAAACCAACGGTAAACCGGACAAAGGAATCAGTGGTGGAGAGCTAGGAGAACATGTTAGCCCCAATGAAGTCCTCCTATCGTTGTTAATTTTACTGACAATCTGGACCAAATAATTGTCCATGGTGTTAGTCATTGTAGAGTTCCTTGCTTTGGGCATTATATTCATAAGTGGTGGCTAGCTGCAAATAAATCTGGAGATGGTAACCCTAAACAATAGATATGTTCACCAGTAACAGTACCTGTTTTGTGGCAGTCCCAAAAGAGATAGCTCAGTGTCACGGACGGCAATAGTGTGGCCCGTCCCGTCCTCGCTCGACCTCGGACGGCCTCAGACGGTCCCGCCCTTGTCCCGGGCTTCTCTCGGCGCCGCCCGCGCGCGTCCCGCGATGCGGGAGGAGCGACCGGCTTTTATGCCTCCTGGCGCGTGTATCGCGTCAGAGCCCGTAAAGGACTCTGGGGGCTGTAGTCTCCCCCCGCTCTCGGCCGCGGAAGGAAATAGCGGTGGCGGGGGAGACACGCAGCAGGAAGGCACCCAGGGGCAGTAAGAACGGCACTGGCAGCAGGATGGCGAGATGAGGTCTCCCAGCAGGTAGGTGCAGTTCGTGGCGTCTGGTTTCCCGCTCTCAGGAAGGAGCGACCGGCTTTTATGCCTCCTGGCGCGTGTATCGCGTCAGAGCCCGCAAAGGACTCTGGGGGCTGTAGTCTCCCCCCGCTCTCGGCCGCGGAAGGAAATAGCGGCGGCGGGGGAGACACGCAGCAGGAAGGCACCCAGGGGCAGTAAGAACGGCACTGGCAGCAGGATGGCGAGATGAGGTCTCCCAGCAGGTAGGTGCAGTTCGTGGCGTCTGGTTTCCCGCTCTCAGGAAGGAGCGACCGGCTTTTATGCCTCCTGGCGCGTGTATTGCGTCAGAGCCCGCAAAGGACTCTGGGGGCTGTAGTCTCCCCCCGCTCTCGGCCGCGGAAGGAAATAGCGGCGGCGGGGGAGACACGCAGCAGGAAGGCACCCAGGGGCAGTAAGAACGGCACTGGCAGCAGGATGGCGAGATGAGGTCTCCCAGCAGGTAGGTGCAGTTCGTGGCGTCTGGTTTCCCGCTCTCAGGAAGGAGCGACCGGCTTTTATGCCTCCTGGCGCGTGTATCGCGTCAGAGCCCGCAAAGGACTCTGGGGGCTGTAGTCTCCCCCCGCTCTCGGCCGCGGAAGGAAATAGCGGCGGCGGGGGAGACACGCAGCAGGAAGGCACCCAGGGGCAGTAAGAACGGCACTGGCAGCAGGATGGCGAGATGAGGTCTCCCAGCAGGTAGGTGCAGTTCGTGGCGTCTGGTTTCCCGCTCTCAGGAAGGAGCGACCGGCTTTTATGCCTCCTGGCGCGTGTATCGCGTCAGAGCCCGCAAAGGACTCTGGGGGCTGTAGTCTCCCCCCGCTCTCGGCCGCAGAAGGAAATAGCGGCGGCGGGGGAGACACGCAGCAGGAAGGCACCCAGGGGCAGTAAGAACGGCACTGGCAGCAGGATGGCGAGATGAGGTCTCCCAGCAGGTAGGTGCAGTTCGTGGCGTCTGGTTTCCCCAATTAACTATTAAGCAAAGACTTTCCTCATGTCTTTTTCCATGCACTTTTGTGAAGTGCTAAAAGATGTTTATCAGCAGATCTTAATATTCCTTTAAGGTAATGAGGTCTAAGGCATTGATTCATTAGTCCGGAGTTATATCGAAGAAAATGTTGTTGATCAACCTTAAATTGTAGGAGAGCAGCAACCAGAAGCCAGTGCACCATGGAAATGTATGCAATTTTAGGTAGAATACAGACTGCTTTACTGCATAATTCTGCAATACCCGGAGCTTGCTGAATTCATTGTGAAGGTTTCCCCCACGAGGTCATTATCATAGTCAGTTTTGGAGCCTCTATCAGCTTTGGCAATGATTTTCCGGTCTTCTAGCGATAGCAAATGACAAGCGTGTTGCAACAGTCTGAGATGGTAATTCTAGAAATGGATGATCTAACTAACTTGTCTATCTGTCCTTAAATAGTCACATAGCAAGAAAACTCCTCAGAATATTGCCTCTTGAGTTAGTCGGAACATCAACTATTCCGCTATGAATAACCTACTACTGGTAGGATCGTTTTTTTTTATATAGTGCTATGCACCAATTAAAAGGAATTCCATTTTAGATGCAGTGAGGCTAAATCGGGTGCCTTTAATCCACCCCTAGATGCAATTAAATTCCTTTGCCTCTTTCCTACCTGTCAGCATTAGAGCCAATAATTAGCTGCAACACGACTCGAGTGCCGTCTGCATAATTTTGGAAACTGGCACCCATGTTATCTAGGAGATGTTATAGATGCGGTATGTTAAAAAGAAGGACAAACAGGCATGAGCACTGAAGGACCCAACATTTAACGTTTGCTAGATCTGCTTGCTCAGAGCTCTGCACACTCTATCCAGCATTTCAGGATGACAAGCGAGCCTAATGAGGCTGAAAGATCTAGCAGCATCAGTGGTGCTGAATCTCCAAAATCCACAATTTCAAGATGGCTGACTGAACGTCAATCAAGCCAGTCTCCATTCCTCTCTGGAGCAAAAGCCTGACTGTCAGTAACGGAAAATATCATTGTACTGCACATGTGTTTGAAGCTAGGGCTGCCTTTTCCTAAATCTTGAAGAGCTGGGGATATTAGAGATTAGGCCATAATTTACAGTATCCTCTGCATCCAAACCAGATTTTTGCAAGAGTGCCTTTACTCAAGATTCCTTAAATTGCTTTGGAATCACACACTACTCAAAATGACCTATTAATAATAGCCTGCTCTTTATAATGTTCTTTAACCATACTCGAGGGAGAAGAATCCATTGGGCATGCAGCGAGCTGTAATACTTCCATAAAGGAAATATGCTGGAACGATAAGGATGACAAGCATGGGACAGTGCCCATAAATTATGAGATGTGGTCATTGCTAGCTTCCACAGCAGACATTCTTGCTTATTTATTTGGTTCTTCTCCTGGGCATGTTTCAGTATAGTGCTACATCAACTACTTGGCAGCACCACAGGTGTTGCTAACACCTTAGGACGTGCCATCTATCCAAAGTACTTGTATTAGAACCTGGATGGAACTTGAGGCTTCTCTCATTTTCTCAGGGCAGCACTCCTTCTTGGAAACTGAGATAGCTTTCTCACAGACCTTTCTGATTTCTTTTAGCTCCTCTCTCTCGGCTTCTCTTGGGATTTCTGATTCTTCCAGTTTCCTTGTGCTTATTATGCTCATTAAACTAAATCTGATAATTGGTAGACCTATTCCACTATGAAGCTCTAGAGTGAGCATATTCATCTATAAATACTAAGAGTGTGTCATAGTATCAGCCTCCATTGTTGCACATTGAAATGGAATTCTTCTTTCCTCATCGATAATTGAAGCCAATTTGTCTGACGAGAGACATTTGAAGTTATGAAATGTTGAAATGTGTGCTTTATCAGTCAGTCAGTCAAAAGCTTTTATTTCGGTAAAATACCATAAAAAGACATAAATAGTTATTTACAATAAAATTGATTAAAGTATACAATGCATAGAGTATAATTCATCAAAGACATTATTATTCTTTAGTAATAAGGTTACAAGACACAGTTAAAAAACATTATTCGAAAAGCAGAATAAAACAATAACCCTGTCCCAAAATAATCTCACATCTCCACATGCTTACTATAGCGCTGATATCAACTCTAAAGGCAGAAAACTTATCTGACAATTTGTATTTTTTTGGACCTAGAAAACCACATGGAAAGGAGAAATCTGGCCGTCGCAAACACTATCATTGGAGTAGTGTCATACTTCAGGATTCTAAACACCTCCTGGTAGTCCCTAAGACCCCTGGATTTACAGAGTTGGATGATCCACTTCTTCCTTGCCTTAATGTAAAGCGGGCAAAAAAGGACAACGTGCAACTCTGACTCGCAGGTATCAATACATTCAGGACACGAGCTCGTGGAGTAAGACACATTAGACCACCTATGTGTAAGGGCCCTCAGTGGTAACGAGCCGTGTCTGAACTGAATGTATAATTTCTTTGCCAATGGGTGTTGGATAACATCCAGGAAAGCTTCAAAATGGGGACTGGTCTTAATATCCAGAAAGGTGTTAGTAAGCCTGCCCAAGGTAGAATGCAATAAAATTTCCTTCCGGTACAGTTGTAAAGCCTCAATCAATGATTTCTTGGTTAGCGAACAGCTTGTCTCTTCCGGTGCGGACCACAGGTCCCCCATCCCTATGAGGTAGCAAAGGTTCTTTACATATGTTAGCCATGGTATTTTTCCCAAATTCCCCCTTGACAGGAGATCACCGAGATCATGCCTATAACTTGCAAGCTCGGGAGTTGACCAGAGTCGTCTCCAATACAGGAGAGGGCGGTTCAGGGCGATCTCTTCAATAGGAACTAAACCTAAATCCCATCTCAGGGGAATTAAGGGGGTACTCATAGGTAATTTCAGGAGTCGTCTAATAAAAGAATTCTCAGTTGAAGTTAAAGGGGCAATATTACAATATCCCCAGAGCTCAGCGCCGTAAAGCGCGCCCCCTCTTGCTTGAGATTTGTAAATTTCCATGGGGGGGCCCAGAGGTTTAGAAGAAGTATTATTAAAAACCTTCAGGATACCCCCCACGGATTGTGTTAACTTCAGATTGGCCTTCGCCATATGTGACCCCCATTTCATTTTATCATTGAGAGTTACCCCCAAATAATCGAAGGTAGAAACCCTATCCAGCTCTTCGCCTCCCATCCGAGGATGAGGACAGTTGGCTGAATTAGAGCTGAAAACCATGAATTTCGTTTTAGATAAATTCAATTCCAGATCCCTTTTTTTACAGAAGGAGCAAAAAGCCGCTAAAGAACGCTGGATGCCCATATATGATTTAGACAACAGGAGCGTATCATCCGCGAACATTAGGGCAGGTATCTTACGCCCCGCTAGCATTGGGGAATCCAGATTAGTGGCACACAAAAAGTGCTCAATCAGCCCATTAATAAAAAGGGAAAAAAGTGTAGGGGCCAAAACACATCCCTGCCTCACACCCTTTTCAACCGGGAATGGGCCTGAGATTTCCCCACATCTCCCATATCTCACCCTTGCATATGTGCCTTCATGCATACGTTTAAATAGGTGGCAGAGATAAGAGGGAGCACCCATCTCCATTAGTAAAACCCATAGTTTCTCCCTTTGGACCATGTCAAATGCGGACCGAAGGTCCACGAAAATCAAATAGAGATTACCAGCACCCATACAAACTGTCTTCCAATAAATTAGCTGTAACCTAAACAGTTGATCGATGGTGGAAACTTTTGCTCGAAAGCCCGCTTGGAGAGAGGTTAAAATTTGATGGTCCTCCAACCAAGTCTGTAATCTTGTTAAAAGGACTCGGGCAAACAGTTTCTGTAGAACATCGATCAAACTTATGGGGCGATAATTGGCCGGGTCCAAAGGGGAAGATTTTTTATGGATGGGTATAATTTTGGCTCCTAACCAAGTATCAGGGATCTCAAGGCCCTGCAAAATGGCATTAAAGTAAACCCGAATGTAAGGGGCCCAAATTTTTATTTCGCTTCGATACAAATCACCAGGGATCCTATCGAGCCCCGGGGCTTTCCCCACAGATAGGGTACTAAGGGCCAACTCAATTTCCGAGAGGGTGCAAGATCGACTCTCCAAATCCTCATAGTCAGTTTGAGCCACTTCAATGTCATTTGGCTGGATTGCTAGGTCTAGTCTACCACTAATATTGCTGAGCGAATAAAGGGGTTTAAAATACTCAAGCCAAACCTCCTCACTAAGGTTAGGGGTAATGGCAGGCCGACTTTCTGCCGTACCTGTTCGTACAAAATTCCAAAAGGCCCTCAAATCATGGTCTTCTAGTGCTTGCTTCATACTTTGCCACCTTAAATCCTCCCACTCGCATTTTGCCTCTTTGATCCAATTTTTATAGTAGGCCCTCGCAACTCTAATGCTTGACTGAGTACCCTCTTTTACTTCCCTAATCAAGGCAGTCTTAGCCAACCTACAGGTTCCGTTATACCAGTGGTCAATCTTTGGGGTCCTTGGCCTTAATGTAGTAGGGCTATAGAAAAAGCCAACCAGGCCACCAAGAAGATCATTGTGAATATCCTGCAGGACTGGGAAGTGGTTCTGCAAAATATCACCATTAGGGCTCAAAAGGTGGGAAACCTCCTCTAGGGAGCGAACAACACTGCGATATAATGCCGCAAGCTTTGCCTCATCGGTCACGACCCTTGCCCACCTAATGCGTCTACCACCTGCAGCTAACACCAAGTTCTCACTACTTGGTAATGCTGGGCCCTGAGGAACTAAACGACCACCAATATTAGTTGCCAGTTCTAATGACAGTAAATTGTGGTCGCTATCGACCCTAGGTATAACGGAAAAGGCTGCTAAATGACCCCAAAATTCGACATTCACCAAAATATAGTCAATTGTCGAACAATTCCCGGGTCTATTAAAGGTATAAGAACCCGGGACATCGGGAAGGAGTGTGCTTTATCATACTTGTATGTTATCTTCTCTGCTTACAGATAGACAGTAAGTGGTGATCTAATCTGACCAATGTCTAATACTCAATTTGAACATCCAATCTAAAATATTACTCTTTTGTGGGTCACTTGCAGCACACTCTTTTTGAATCCCACTTCCTCAAATGTCAACTTTACATTAACGATGGTTTTATGAAGTGCGTTTTTTTACCACAAGGTCACCAAAGATCAGTAATTTGGACTTCAGTCTAGTCAGGAGTAGGCGCACATCTAATAAATAAACTAATTTCAAAATGTGTAGTAATGGCACATTTAATCATACTCATACCTTTTTGTGTTTGGCTGTGTAATGTATGGGAATGGAGTAATGCAAGCAGTGAGGGTACGGAATCCATAAAACTCGTGTCACTACAGAACTTGATGGGTTTCTAAAAGCATGGCACAAGGAATTAAAACGCCTAGGCTGCTATGAACACCTTGTCCATACTGGCAGCACACTTCAGAGGTTGTATTTATGTCAGTAAATCATTTAAATACACAAGAAGAATTTCAAGATGTTGAGATGGAAAGGTTTGCTCAATGTACCAGACGTGCACCTGTGCCCTGAGTGCACCATCTGCATGGATATCTGGACCCCTGGTACTGATTTGTGGTCATGAGCGAGCATGGATTATGAGTGTGCTCCATTACCTACTCTTGTCTCATGGTTATGCAATCTTGTTAGATGGGGAGGGGCACCACACGTGCTATGCTCATAGTGGCAAAGGGCTACAGTCCATGCTAGGAGTTAAGTACAGTGATTGCAGAACACCCCTTTTTGTGTTTCATAGTAATCAGTAGTGTGTACAGGCCTTATTACCTGTGTCATGTGAGTGGTGCCTACCATCCCTCTCATGTAAAGTTCTGCTGCTGTGTACTTAAATCACCCTTAGCCTACATGATATCTATATATAGCACTGTACAACACGTTCTGCTTGTGTGTGCTGGTATATATGTGTGCCTGTGGTTGGTACAGGGGATGAAGCCCTTTGCTTTGTATTTGTGAGCCAGGGGCCTGGAAAGGCTAGTTGGAGGTGAGGACTGCAGGCCCCCAGACAGGAGATTTGGATTTCTGACATTCCGGAAGACTGGGATGGGAGCACAAACAATAGAGAAAGGGTAGCATCATTTCCTCTGTGCACAGCAAATGTCTCTTTAATTCAAATAAGGATTACTGCTCAATGGGGCCTGGGCTCATTGTCAGGTGAGACAGGAGTCTGGCAAGGTTGGCACTGCATGACCAGGGAATCATAGTAGAATGGAGGTGTTATGCCTTTGAACCTTTGTGAGGCATATTTCAGTGGAAACTGATAGCCAGGTGTGATCCCAGTTGCTCCCTTCAGGGTCAGACTGGGCTCTAGGGCAATCAGGCAGGGCCCGATGGGCTGGTTGGACTGATCAGTATGTAGGCCAGTGTTTTTAAGGTTGATTTTCCTGATATCACCACAAACATTGCCTGCTGAAAACACAAATGGAGGTAGTCTTCCAAACCTTGTAAAATACCCACAGACAGTGTCTTTACAAGTTTAAAATTGGCCTATTTGGCAAATGTGGGCCACATGTTTTTTAGCAATCTGGTTAGTTAATGGAGGCCAATTTTATTTGGTGCCCGGGGCTATTTTCTGTCCCAGTCCAAACCCTGACTCCCTTGGCCTATGTGGTGGGTCAATCGGAACTGCAGGCCCTCTTGCTGTGGCAGACTGTCCTTTGACAAAGGACAGGGCAGAGGAGAATGCATGTCAAAGAAGCCAATACCTGAAGTATGAATTTCAATGGATCAGTAATTAAATCACCTCCATGTCTAGATATGGACTATAAAAGTGGAAGTGTTAGTCCCACGGGTTGTGCAACAGGCTGTGCGCAAGCATGGTAAGAAGATCACCAAGACTTCTAGCTGCTGTAACCAGGACTAGAGGCCCAGGTCTGCTAGTCTCCCTTTTGGGTGATGGGCCATAAGACAGGTAGTCAAGGCCACTTGCCCTGAGCTTGGATCCACAGCCTTCTGCCTGCAAGGCCAGCTAACCCTGTGAGGATGATCGCACCTGGAGGGAACAAAGCCCAGTGGGGATCTTGTTGAGTAGATCTTGGTGAGCAAAGTAGGGACCAATGCAAGAGTGTGGGCTTTCCTTTCTGTTCCGCCTTGTGGAAGTCAGTGACACCCGTATGCTAGCTGGGGGCCACTGTGAAGTTAGGGCTATCGCCCTTACTGTGTAAAGTCAATGACACCTTTATGCCCGGAGGGAGCCACTGTCAATTCAGAGCTGATGCCCTGAAATGACGTGTCAAAGGATTCGAGCTGGGGCATCAGCTATGAGGGACCTGTCCTACAAGACAACTACCATGATAACTCTTACTGACAGCCGAGACAGCCGCAGAGAAGACATCCAACACTACAACTCTGGCGGCCACAACATGTAATTGGGAAAATACTATGAGTGGTTGTGGTTTTCTAGCATTAAGGGACCAAAGCATGCAAAGACGTGTCCAGGTCTTCCTGCTCTCGCTGGCTACTATGGAGTCGGGTTAGATTTTTCCATGCCACCAGGCTTCTTGGGGCCTTGCACACCCTAAGCTCATAACAGTGCTGACCATAAGAGATTGTGGATATTATTTAGTGTGTGTTTTTTATGCTTTGTGTGTTTGTATTAATTGCTACTTTTATCACAAAAATAGTTTTTGACTGGACAATCAGTTATTGTAGTTACTGTAAGCATTTTGATTCTTGTGCTTATGTACGCCTTACACTTACCTCTCCTGAGAGCATTGGACTTGTCTACCTGTACTGCAACTAAGATTTGAGCACTGACAGGGTAATACTTGGCCCATTTGGTTGGGATCCATAGTATTTTAGGCCCTGGGTCATCAGCAGTAAAAGACCACACCTGTCACTGTTGGGTCCAGTAAGCCCTGCTTGCCCTGTTGTCTTCTGAGAGGGGTTCTGGCACAAAGTACTTAAACCTATTTATATTTTATTTGAAAGATACAGCATAGTCTAGTGTTTGGTTCCTTGGTAAAAAAATGTGTTAGTAGTCTTGCTACAAGTATGGAATCCTTGAAACCAACTCAACTGTTAGGTCAATATTACATTACATGGTAAGATCTATCCTGAGGTGAGACTGTTCCAATTAGCCTTAATTATTGATTTATACATTGATGTTGACCATGTTCTGCTTTTGGAAAAGGGTGGATTCATACAAGATGATGGAAAACCATAAATGACAGCCAACATGTGTTTCGTTCGTCCAGGAACTTTTTCAAGACTTCATAAGTACTAGGGGAATTAGTAATCAAACCAGATGAGGTCTTGTATTGTCAGTATTGAACTGATGTAATTAGGTGGAGATTGTACTATCTAATCACTATGGCTGAATATTATATAAATAGGTCAAGTGTTTACATTAGTATGAAGGTATATGTCAGTCTTGAGAATGCTTGGTCGGAAATAACCGGAGTGGCGAACAGGGTGCATGTAGGTAGATGCCTAGCCTCTTCAAAACTTCAAGTTTCAAGCATCTTTCGTCCATTGTCCCCCTGACAAACCGACAATTTAACATTGGAAATGTTTCTGTGGGTAAAATCTTGCCAGTTACAGCTTCAAGCAACAAAAACAGAGCTTTTATTGATAAAAGCCCCTTCTATTTTAAGCCACACCGTCTGCCAGGGCTCTAACCTCTAGACTATGTTGAGCTCTGCGAGGTGCAGAGTAGTGACTCTGCACTTATTGTATGTGTGCCTGGGTAGGGTACAGTGCAGGGATAGAGCAGAATTGTGTAGTACATGTGAGATTAGTGCATGTGCTGTGTGGATATATGCATGTGAGAAATACATGAAATGAAAGATAAAATGCTGTATAGCATTTCCACAATAAGAACATGTCCTGGGTGAATGTGCACTTGCGTGAAGAAATAATACTTGAATGATGAAGTGTTGTGCAGCGTGCACATGGTGACTGCATGTGCTGACAGTGTGTGTGTGTATGTAAACAACATACTCGGGTTATACATAGAAAGGCTTCAGTGCTGACCAGTGCACACAGATTGGGTGCATGTACTTAGTACACGTCTACAAGTACAATGGATAGAGGTATCAGTGCTCGACCAAAAGTGTGCCTGTAGTAGTACATTACATAAAGGACCCTGGGTTCTATTTTGAGAACCCCATGCCTGCCTGTTGAAGACATGTGGAGGAGAGTAATCCCATCAGACAGATTTGTGTATTGTTGCATTTCTGTGAGCTGGGTAGGACACACACTGGAGGGAAAAATGAAGAGACTCCCTTTACACTTCAAAAGACCACTCTTTGATTCAGTGATAGATCACAAGTAAGGGACCTGAACAAATCTCATGAAGGGAGATGCTGCTGATAAGGGATTCATAAAGAGTAAGACTGTGGTCTGATAATAACCTTTTGATGCACATATCACTGTGGCAGACATCGAGGTGAGAGCTTTTGTCGCTTCCATGAGTGGTGTTGTGGGACAATCGGCTTCGGAGTCATGCCTGCTGTGATAAGTATCTTTCATGAAGAAAGAAGAAAGCAAGAAGTGTCCACTTTAAAAGAAGCAGAACCACACCATAAAACCTCAAATACTCAGACCCTAAATCATAGTTGGTGTCTGAAAAAGGACTATATGAAGGAGAGGTTGAGTCTGCAAAATGTAGTATCTGCCATGCAGCCAGACAGGTTGTGCAAGAAGGAGAAGCTCTGCAAGACGTCTGCCTGTGACCAGGACTGGGAGCCAAGGTCTGCTAGTTGCCCTGCTGGGTGAGGGGACATCACCCAGGGAAACCAAGACCACCTGCCACGGAGTCAGGAGCACCAGTGCCTGCTTGCTTGCCAAGACTAGTGTGCCCCGTGAGGAAAAGGAGAGCTTTGGAGGAAGCAAGGTCCAGCTGTGAGCCCTACCACGAGGACTCCCTATGCATGGGTGAGGTTTCAGGCTGTAACCTGTGTGCAGGACTGTAGGAAAGTACCCCTTTTTGCATGGTTACCCCCTAACCATTTGCCAGATACCGGATGCCAACTTGAATGAGTGTGTGCTGGGACCCTGCTAACCAGGCCCCAGTTCATGTGTTCTTCCCCAAAGCTGAACCTTTGTTTCCACAATTGGCACATCTCTGGGCCACATGAAAGTCCCTTGTAAAAGGTACCCCTTGTGTCAAGGGCCTTGTGACCACAGAGGGACTCTGAGGGTTGCAGCATGTATTATGCCATCCTCAGAGTCCCCTCATCTTATCACCCACACACTGCCATTACATGCTGCGTGTTTTGGTGCCAACCAGACTGAAGAGTCAACATGGCACACATCCCTGTGTGCCATGCCCACCAACACTGCCTGTGGCATGGGTACATCACCTCTCTAGCAGGTCTTACAGCCCTAAGGCAGGGTGCACTATACCACAGGTGAGGGCATAGTGACATGGCCAATATGCCCCTACAGCGTCTGTGCCATTCACAGACATTGTAAGTGCAGTGAAGCCATTTTGAGTACATGGGCTGGGAGTTGGTCTACACAAACTCCACAGCTCCATGATTCCATGATTGCTTTACTGAAAACTGACAAGTTTGGTACCAAACGTCTCAGCATAATAAACCCACATTGATGCCAGTGTTGGATTTATTATAAAATGCACTTGAAGGGAATATTAGAGCTGCCCCCAGAAAAACAACCACCTTCTAGGGTATTGGCTGACTGGTCCCTCCAAGCCATCCACCTCCAGACAGGTTTCTGACCTCATGGGGCGAGAGCCTTTGTGCTCTCGGAGGTCAGAAACAAAACCTGCTCTGGTTGAAGGTGCTTCACACCTCCCCGTTGCAAGAACAGCAACACTTGATGGTGAGCCTCAAAGGTTCTCCCCTTGTGATGTGCTGATTTGGGTAGCTCCAACTAGTGGAGATGCCCACCCCACCGTTCAGACCCCACTTTTGGTGGCAGGACAGGCTGGAAAATTAGTAAGCAGAGTATAAGTGTCCACCCTTGCCTGGCACAATCCTAGGGTCACCAGGAGCTGAGGTGAATCCCTCTATTATACATTCTCCATCTTTAATTGGAGAATTAGGCCTAATAGGAGCAGGGATGTGCCCCTCTGCCCAGAGGGAGGGGGCACCCAAAGGGTGGAGCCACCCTAGGGGACCGTAGCCATTTGCTACTGCCCCCGACCTCAGTAAAGCCCTTAAATTTAGCAGTTAAGGGCTTGCCTTAACCAAGTTCCCCAGATTCGATGACCTAAGAAGAAGAAGGACCAAAGAGCCGTGCAACAGTTGAAAAGAAGACGATGACTGACTTGGCCCCAGCCCTACTGGCGTGTCACCTCCTCCAACAACCCTGCTCCAGGAAACCGGCGTGGCCTGCAGCCAGACAGCTCAAGAACCCCAGAAGACCTAGACTGTATTCAACAAAGACTCTGGTCTCCTGTGGACACCGGATTTGTCCAGCAAAGAAACCAACTCCAAACCTCCAGATACAGGCAGATCTGCAACACTTGCACCACTCTGCACCCAACGTCCACGGCCATAGTCCATATGGCCCAATGATCCAGTGACATCTCCCTCGGTGATCCTGACCCAGCATTGGGCGACCTCTCCTGACCTCTATCTTGATGCCTGCAACCTCAACCTGAAGGGTCCCCAAACTGCAACGGGATCTGTTGAGAAAACCAGATTCCAATAGACACCCCTGCACCTCGACCTCCCAGCCTGGTGTGCCCAACCGACGGTGTCCCAGCATCCCCCCACTATCCAACTTACCTCTCCAGTCATGGGACTCCTTCAGCCAACCTTTGGAATCAAGCCTGCAGCCCTATTGCTCAACCAAGGATTTCCATTGGTTTGAACAGGGTTCTCGATGCCTCCTCTGCACTGTGCATCCTGCCGCCCTAATGCCATTGATGGTGCAGTCTCAGTCCTCTTTGGTGGCCCCTCCAGTGCTGATCTTCAACCCCAGGGCTTGTGTCCCTGACCGGCCAGTACTTATCTGTAACCGGTGCCTCTTCGAGGTGCTCCTAGCTTCAATAGGATAACACTGGGCCCAGCGACCTCTGCACCTGACCACTCCAGTGCCGTTGATGGAGCAGTACCTACCTTGGTCAGACCCTAGTCCAGTGTTGACCCAAACCTCCGGAGACTGAACTCGAAAATCGCTTACTTACCTGTTTTTTCCCATAAGATTGCATTGGTCTCTCACTGTACTGCACTAAGTGTGATCCTGAATACAAAGTATTTCTTTCTGTACTGAAAAGCATTCCATGCACATACAAAGTATTGATTGGTGCTATACAAACCTACTACCAGTAATTTGAAAGTATGGCATAAAGTCTACTTACCTGTAACCTAGTTCAACTTGGTTCCTAGAAATAAAAGTGACTAAAGTGATATTTTCTAAAACATTGGCCTGGAGTCAGTCATTGAGTGTGTGTTCTTGCCTTGTATTAGTATGTAAACAAAATGTAAGGTATCATCTACTTTAACCTCTGCCATACCTTTGGGGACTCACTGGACTCTGTGGACACTTTACTTCTTTTTGGTATAGTATATTCAGAGCCAGCTTCCTACTAGGACTATTTTAGGTGACCCTGAATGGCCTTAGAGGGCTGCCGTAGACTAGGTCAAATATCGAGTGCTTTGTGCAGGGCATCAAACCCACACAGCTTCTTTGAGGTGACTCTGTATGCCATAGGTGACCACCATTGAAGTATTTGTCTGACCAGCATGCCAGGACTCATGAATGCCTGAGGAGTAACCCTGTATGCCATGAGGGGCCGCCACTGTATGGGAGATTGCATGTGAGGAGTCTACATTGCATCTGGAAGATTCCACTGCAACCCCGTGTGCCAGGAGGGGCTGCCAGGACCAAATTCTCAAAGACTTTGGGTCGTCACCCACAGCTGGAGTGAGGCTGGGGGTATAGCCGCACTGACCAATCTGCCCTGACTGATCTCAGAGATCCTGGAGGATGCTGCGAAGGAAGTCACACTCTTGCATGACTCCAGGTGGGAGCCAAAGGATTGACTCCCCCCACTGGAGAGAACTTCACTTAATTCATCTCTGAAAAGTTGGAAACTGCTCTGATTGCTGGTGAGAGCCATCTGTGCCACTCCAGAGATTGAGCGTGTGCCTGACTTATTCTGTCACATGTGCACGAGCAGCTCACCTTCTCCTAGTAGGATCTGATGTTGTGAGTGCCCGTGCAGAGGACACCCACAATAACTCTGAATGCTTCCATTCTGCAGAAATGAGTGAGAATTGAACTGGGTCCGTGGGCTGCGGAAGATTCACTGCTGAAGGTGCAGTAGCACCATTGATACGTTTTGACTAAAATCCTGAAGAATCAAAGGGAATCCAGGAGTACAACCTAAAAGTGTGCATTCCTTGCCACCAGTGAATGAGAAAAAAACCCAAACATGTTACATGAAAAAGGGTGGGACAGAGATTTGCCTTACAACTACTAAATCCCCAACCTCAAAGGGGATTGTGTTGTTGCATTTGAATGTCCCCTTTCCTTGCATATGTAGAATTCGAAATAAAATACTACTTTTTCCTATCAAAGCAAGTTATTGGCTCGACACTGATTTATTGTTCATAGTGATTGCACTTTGAGCTATGAGCTGTGTTCATTGACCTGTATCTATATCCGCCCCCAAGGGAGCCTTGACTGCTTGAGCAGAGCTACCACTGAGAGTCAAGTGCAGACGGGATACTTGGCCAAGTTGAGTGGGATCCACAGTAGGTCAGCACTGGGACATCAGGAGTAAAATGCCTCAACCACCCCTGTGTGCCCTGTGGTCACCTGAAACGGGTTGTGATAACATTGCAATCTCATTTGCCTTTACTTAGGTTCCACATACCCTCTGGTACCTGTTAGAAGGGAGCAGTTTCTGCGGTGTTGCAATAATTGCTGCTTTAGTCTCATTGTGTACTGTTCAAAAGAACTTAAGTGCAGGCCCCTGTCTTAGACAACCATCACTAGGACCTCCAGTGTGGACAAACTTTTATTACATTTCAAAGTAGTTTTGCACACTGATTAGGAAACCTGCAACAGTCTTCTCTAGAGGGTAACTGTAGTGCAGAACTATCTATTCACTCTGATATTTTCTACTGTTTGATGATTGCTTCAAGTGCAGCTCGTGTGAATATCCCTTTACACACGTGTTGCATACTTTTTGTACTCGTCAGAAAGGAAAAGTCTCTGTGGAGGTGTAAGACTTGCATCCTTTTTCCTAGTGTCAAATAATCGACATTTCTCAGGTGCAGACCACTGGCTCAGCAAAGGTCACCAGTCTTCCAGTTGGGATGATTTTGTATCAAATCACTATTAAAGGGCCGCACACTGGTTAGCAGACCTACTCTGTGCTGCCCAAATGCCTCATGAAAAATGTACTGTAGAACATTCTGTTTCCTGACACTTTTCCTATTGGCCTGTTCAAGTACCCGGAGCTAAATATTCCTTTGCACACAGATGTTTAGTACTGTTTGATCTGGACAGAAGAGAGCCGTCTCTGAAAGGGCGCATGGCTTGCTGTTTTAGTTCCTGTGGTCAAATTTGCATCAGTACTCTGGTTCAAACCTCTGGATGAGATCGCCATCCCCAGCTCCTCCAGCGGAGAGGGCATGCATCAAATTTCCACAGGAGGGTCTCACAGTGATTGACAAGCCAGCAACAGCACTTGCCATGCATGTGATGGTAGATGTAGTGCAGAGCAGTCTGTTTACTCTGAGATTTCATAGGATTCACGGATCAGTATAAGTACCGCCCATTCTGGATATCCCTCTACATCCCTATGTTTCATACTTTTGGTACTTGTCAGAAGGGAGCAATATATAAGGCTGTGCACAACTTGTGGTTTATTTCCTGTGGTTAAATACCCCAAAGCACTCGGGTGCAGATCATTGGGTCAGACAGTATCACCAGCTCCCCAAGAAGAGACGAGATTATATCACATTTCAACAGGAGGGTCACTCTTTGCCTGATAAACCATGAACCTGCAGCACTTCTTCCCAAGTGTCTGACTGTATTTGTTGAGTAGACCGGTCCGCATAATCACATTTTCCATAGAATGTTGTGATCAGTCCAAGGGCAGCCAGTGCTAAAATTGTCTTCATGCACATGTGTCTTATACTTGTAGGAGCAACACGTTTAATAATTGGCAGATTAAGCAGCACAGACCTTATTGAATGAATGTACAATGTTGTAATAAAATAATAATGCTCACAGAATTCCGTGCACACAACCTTATCCTCAAATTAGATTCGATTTGACTTTTCCCTAGGCGAATGAGCTCCATTCTAATGTATACACACCCTCAAAGATACATTGTGAGGACAGACTTTCAAGTAAACACACCATTAGCCCCTGACCCCTGCTTTTTTTTTTTAATTCGTCAAGATCAGTCCTACAAGACATTGTAGTAACATTCATTCTCCATGTTCCAGAAGATGAGTTGGTCTTTACTATACATTGGCGATTAACTGCCTAACAAGTACACATTATTTCTGCGACATAAAAACTAACTGACATTCAGCTAGCATTTTAAGAGACTAATTCCATAGAACCATTTGTCGTCAATGTATTGTTTACATTAAAAATATTCCTGTTTTGAACCTCCTCTGACATCTGCAAGTCTTGCCACGGCCCGTGAGATCACTGATAGGCTCTGTAGGAAGCCCAGATATCCCTCTAGGAGAAAGAAATTGGATCTGAGTATTTCCAGCCTCGCTGGCACTTCCCGCCTTATTTATATTAACAAGGGCTCCTACCGCCAGCTTCTTCAGATGTCAAAGTCTTTCATGTTGTGGGGTCAGCATGCAGTCTTTGTTTTCTTTCACAAAGGGGACACTCTCGAGGTTATGCTGTAATTTATTATAATCATGTAGTAGCTACCTACAATTTAGAGTCTCACATTGTGGGCTGTGCGGCTACTTTGTCTTGCACCAGCTGCGCCGAGGAGCAGCTGGGAATCCTAATAGCAAGTGGATATTCCTATACATTTTCTGAGCTGCAGTCACGTTTAGGTGGAAATCAAATCGCTGTCCATATGGTGCTTCACACAGATAGCAATTAAAATCTAAACTATTATTCTTTGCTGCAAAATGTGAAGTGTTAAGCGTCTGCAGTCCGATAGTATGAACTAAATGCCAACGGGAATGGAACACAACTGTACCATGGTTTAATTAATGCTTTAAAAAGAAGCAATTATATATGTCTTCATCTTCTGTGTGTCGCAGAGTGTTTTAGCGAACTGATTAATATACAATTCACCCTTGTGCAGTATTGCACTACAAGTCCAGCATTCCAGCATACGACTTATCATTTATCCATTCTTCTATTTGCATGACATTGAAAACGTCTCGTAGACATATATGACTGGCAGATCTCGCCCAGGTCACTGTTAGATGTAATCACATCATATACCGAAGCCCGAGCGCCATAGAACGTAAGTTTCTATTAGAGTTGATGGATAGAACTTGCCATAGTAAATCTGTTATGTGATTTACATTTTTCCACATGCATACATTTGACAGATAGGCCTATTGGGCATTCAGAATTCTTTCCAAATGTACTCATTCTAAGTGTGCATCAGAAGAATGTCAGTTTAGCAGCTCCACACAAGTTCTGCTGTTTATCAATCCTGCAAGTCGTCAACTTTCTTAGCTGGCAGGCATGTTTATTGCTAGTATACTGACATCATATTTGGCGCTGCAGGTGAAGTCGTCCTAGCACCATTCTTAACCCGTTCATACTCCTGTAGTATGCTCCTAGGGTTGACTTGCTGCCAGCCATATCCTCAGCTTGACTACGGTTTGAGGTGAGAAAAAGAATGTACAAAATAACAAAAGGTGATGCAGGATGAGTTTTCCCCTCAGTTGGCGTAATTTATTTGTACCTTTTCTCTTGAAAAAATTTAAAACGTGATCTAAGCAAGGAGCTCCAATTCGTAGACATCCTGGGCCTCCTTTATAAAAAGTGACGCATCGCTGCGTTAAAACAACGATGCGCCACTTTTCACTGCGCCCTGCTTGAGACATGCTGGATGCGTCATATTTACAGTATGACACATCATGTCGCAAGGAGTTGCAGATACGTCAGTATTTCTGACATATCAGTAGGTGCAAAAATAACGCATTTTGGAGTGTGTCCCAAAAGTGACGCAACTCCGGCAATGGGTGATTTTGCATGGGCAAGTCCAATTTTAAATGTGCCTGCGTCAGTCGTATGCCTGCTGTGGAGCAGGCATAAGATATTGATGCATTGGCATCCTAGAAGTGGTGCAGTGAAATCTCATAGATTTCACTGCATCACTTCTACAAGGCTTACTTGCATCAGAACGCCCACCCTGCATACATTATACCTGGTGCAAGTATAATGTGGCGCAGGGGTTTACAAAGTGATGCATCTACCTAGATGCGTCACTTAGTAAATATGATGCAACATGGCGCATTTTTTCCACAGACAACAGCACCTGCTCCCAGGAAGAAACTGGACCAAAATCACCGACGACCAGATAACCTCCTCACTCTGCAACTCCACCCCAACAACCGCGGAAGACGACGACCCAACTCCGCAGCCCGAACTCTGCACAAATGGATCTCCGACAGCGCCAACACAATAGCCACCCTCAAGAAGAACAACAACACACATGCCAACAAGCCAGATGGTTTACCACCGAACTTCGAGAGTCCAGACGCACATGCCGCCGCCTCAAAAAGGCTTGCAGGAACTCCAAATCCTCAGAAGCCCACAACAACTTCTGAGCAGCCATCAACGCCCACTACCAACTCATCAGAAATACGAAAAACACAGCGATCAAAGACAAAATCTCCACACACGCGCACAACTGCAAAGAGCTCTTCAGCATTATCAAGGAGTTCGCCTGACCTACCAGCGAGTCTACTGACATCCCTCCCTCACAAGACCTCTGCAACAAATTCAGCACCTTCTTCCACCAAAAAATCAAGAACATTTACGACAACAAGACAACCAACACACTGAACCCTCACCAGCCACCCCCGAAACCCTGAAGCCAACGATTGACAGCTGGACAGCCTTCACCACCGAAGACACACTGAAGATGATGAAGTCAATCCACTCCGGGTCCCCCACAGACCCATACCTCCACCACATCTTCGACAGAGCAGCCAACACCATCGCACCCATACTTCACCACACCATCAACTGCTGTCTGGCGAACGCCTCCTTCCCTGATGACTGGAAACACACCGAGATCAACCCCCTCCCGAAGAAGCACACGGCGGACCCCACTGACCTCAAAAACTACAGACCCATCACCTTGCTCCCTTTACCAGTGAAAGTTATTGAGAAATCAATCAATCAATCAATCATAGGCATTTGTATAGCGCACTGCTCACCCGGAGGGTCTCAAGGCGCTGGGGGGGGGGGGGGGGGGGAACGCTACTGCTCGAACAGCCAGGTCTTGAGTTGCTTCCTGAAGGCGAGATGGTCTTGCGTTGTCCGGAGGTGGATGGGGAGGAAGTTCCATGTCTTGGCTGCCAGGTAGGAGAAGGATCTTCCTCCGGCGGTGGCTCTGCGGATGCGGGGGACGGTGGTGAGAGCGAGGGTGGCGGAGCGGAGCTGGCGGGTGGGCTTGTGGAAGGTCAGGCGGCTGTTGAGGAACTTGGGGCCCAGGTCGTGGAGGGCCTTGTGTGCGTGGGTGAGGAGTCGGAACGTGATTCTTTTGTTGACGGGGAGCCAGTGCAGGTCTCTCAGGTGTACGGAGATGTGGCTGTGTCGGGGGATGTCCAGGATGAGTCGTACTGAGGCGTTCTGGATCCACTGGAGTTTCTTCTGGAGTTTGGCGGCAGTGCCGGCGTAGAGGGCGTTCCCGTAGTCCAGCCGACTGGTGACGAGGGCCTGGGTGACCGTCTTCCTGGTCTCGGTGGGGATCCACCGGAACATCTTTCGAAGCATGCGCAGGGTGTTGAAGCATGAAGACGAGACGGCGTTGACTTGTCTGGTCATCGAGAGGGAGGAGTCCAGGATGAAGCCTAGGTTGCGTGCGTGGTCCGTTGGCTTGGGGGTGGCTCCCAGGGCGGGGGGCCACCAGGAGTCATCCCAGGCGGAGGGGGATGATCCCAGGATGAGGACCTACGTCTTGTCTGAGTTCAGTTTCAGGCGGCTGTTCTTCATCCATTCGGCGACGTCTTTCATCCCTTTGTGTAGGCTGGCTCTGGCGGCGTCCGGGTCGCTGGTGAGGGAGAGGATCAGCTGGGTGTCGTCGGCGTAGGTGATGATCTTGAGGTTGTGTTGACGTGCGATGGATGCGAGGGGGCTCATGTATACGTTGAAGAGGGTGGGGCTGAGCGATGACCCTTGTGGAACGCCGCAGATGACTTCGGTGGCCGCTGACCGGAACGGGGGGAGGCGGACTCTCTGGGTTCTTCCGGCGAGGAATGAGGTGATCCACTCCAGGGCCTTCTCCTGGATGCCGGTGTTGTTCAGGCGCTGTACCAGGGTGCGGTGGCAGACAGTGTCGAACGCTGCGGAGAGGTCCAGGAGGATGAGGGCCGCAGTTTCCCCGTTGTCCATTAGGGATCTGATGTCGTCTGTGGCTGCGATGAGGGCGGTCTCTGTGCTGTGGTTGGCTCGGAAGCCGGATTGCGAGTGGTCGAGGGATCCGTTGGTCTCGAGGAAGGCGGCTAGCTGTCTGTTGACGGTCTTCTCGATGACTTTGGCAGGAAACGGGAGGAGCGAGATGGGGCGGTAGTTCTTGAGGTCGGAGGGGTCTGCAGTTGGTTTCTTCAGCAGGGCACTGATCTCGGCGTGTTTCCAGCACTCCGGGAAGGTGGCGGTGTTGAAGGAGGCGTTGATGATGTCGCGGAGGTGGGGTGCGATGATGTGGTCGGCCGTGTTGGAGATGTGGTGTGGGCAGGGGTCCGTAGGGGATCCAGAGTGGATTGTGTTCATTGTGCGTGTTGTGTCTTCGGTGCTGACTGGGGTCCAGGTGCGGAGGGTGGCGGTGGGGGGCATCGGTTCGGTGGTGGGGTTCGTGGTTGGTGGGCCGAAGCTGTTGTGAATGTTGGCGATCTTGTAGTGGAAGAAGGCTGCGAGGGAGTCGCAGAGGTCTTGTGAGGGAGTGATGTCATTGTTTCCGGCGTCGGGGTTGGAGAGCTCTTTGACGATGCTGAAGAGTTCCTTGGTGTTGTGGGTGTTGTTGTCCAGTCGTTCCTTGAAGGCTGTCTTCTTTGTGGCGCGGATCAGTTGGTGGTGTTTGCGGGTGGCGTGTTTGAGGGCCGTCATGTTGTCTGTGGTCTGGTTGGTGCGCCAGGTGTTCTCCAGGTAGCGGCAGTTCTTCTTGGAGGTGATGAGCTCGTCGGTGAACCAGGAGGCTTTCTTGCTGCCGCGTCTGCTGGGGGGGTTCTTCTTCAGTGGTGCGAGGGCGTCTGCGCAGTTGGTGATCCACTATGTGAGGTTGTTGGCGGCTTCGTTGGGGTCCGTTGAGCTGGTGGGGGGGTTCTGGCTGAGGAAGGTGGTGAGCTGGTCGCCGGTGATCTTGTTCCAGCTCCTGCGGGGGGCTTGTTGAGGGTGGTGGTGGGTCGTCGTTTTACTGAAGCTGAAGTGGACGCAGCTGTGGTCAGTCCACTGGAGATTGGTGGAGTGGCTGAAGGTGACGTATTTGCTGGATGAGAAGACTGGGTCAAGCGTGTGGCCGGCGTAGTGGGTGGGGGTGGTTACCAGTTGCTTGAGTCCGAGGTTGTCCAGGTTGTCCAGCAGAGCAGTGGTGTTGCGGTCCTTGTTGTCCTCCAGGTGGAAGTTGAGGTCCCCCAGGAGGATGCAGTCGGTGGAATTGATGGCGTGCGGGCTGACGAAGTCTGTGATGTCTTCGCTGAACTGTGTGCGTGGTCCCGGTGGTCTGTAGACGAGGGTGCCTCTGAGCGTGGTCTTGGGGTCGGTGTGTATCTGGAAGTGGAGGTGTTCGGCGGAGGTGAAGGTGTCATCGGAGTTGGTCGTGATGCGGATGGTGTTCTTGTGGATGATGGCGATGCCTCCTCCTGTCTGGTTGACGCGGTCCTTCCTGGTGATTTTGTAGCCTTCTGGGACGGCGATGGCGACGTCGAGCGCTGAGGAGGCGTTCATCCATGTTTCCGTCAGGAAGGCGATGTCTGGTGCTGTCGAGTCGAGGAGGTTCCAGAGTTCGACGGCATGCCTGTGAACGGAGCGGGTGTTGAGCAGGATGCACATCAGGTGTTTATCTGGGGCTCGGTTTGGCAGGTGCGGTGTTGGGTCGGAGGCCGGTGAAGCGGCAGGTCAGGCAGGTGAAGGGTCCGTGGGTGCGTCTCGGGGTGGCTCGGTAGCAGGCGGTGTTTCGGCCGGCGTTGAGTGCATGGAGGGTTTTGGCATCGTAGATGTGCAGGGTGTGCTGGCGAGGACCAGGGGGTCTGGCGCTGGGCGCGGTCCAGGCGCGGACGGGCGCAGACGGGCTTACCTTTGGCACACCTTCGGCACTCAATCGGCGCTCCCGCTGCGTGCGTCCGCTGCGCGGTCGCTCTGGGGGCGTCATAAGTAAGGAGCCGGGAGGGAGGAGCAGCTGGGTGGCGGGAGCGGGGCGGCGAATGGAATCACAGGGGGGCGGGGCCTCAGGGAGGCAGCGGCGGGAAATTCCTAGAAGTAGCGGGCAGCGGGAAATTCCCAGGAGCAGCAGGAAATTCCCAGGAGCAGCGGGCAGCGAGCGAAGGAATCTGCAGGCAGGAGGCGGCAAAGTCAGGCAGGAGCGGCAACAGTGAGTGGGGCGACCAAGCCCTGTGGAGGGCTGAGCGGTCACACTCTGTGGTCCCCTACGGTCCCCTTAAGTAAGGAGCCGGGAGAGAGGAGCAGCTGGGTGGCGGGAGTGGGGCGGCGAATGGAATCACAGGGGGGCAGGGCCGCAGGGAGGCAGCGGTGGGAAATTCCAAGAAGCAGCGGGCAGCGGGAAATTCCCAGGAGCAGCGGGAAATTCCCAGGAGCAGCGGGCAGCGAGCGAAGGAATCTGCAGGCAGGAGGCGGCAAAGGCAGGCAGGAGTGGCAGCAGTGAGTGGGGCGACCAAGCCCTCTGGAGGGCTGAGCGGTCACAGGGCCATCAACAGCCAACTCGCCACCTTCATCGAAGAGCACAGCATCCTCGACTCCTCCCAATCCCGCTTCAGAAAAAACCACAGCACAGAAACCGCCCTCCTAGCCACAACAGACGACATCAGCTCCCTCCTGGACAGAGGAGAAACAGTAGCCCTCATCCTCCTCGACCTCTCAGCGGCCTTCGGCACAGTCTCTCACCGCACCCTAACATTTAGACTCAACAATGCAGGGATCCGGGACAAGGCCCTCAACTGGATCCCCTCTTTCATCTCTGGCAGAACGCAGTGGATCAGACTCCCTCCTTTCCTCTCGGACCCTACACCTTCCAGCTGTGGAGTCCCCCGGGAATCCTCCCTCAGCCCCACGTTCTTCAACATCTACATGGCTCATGACGACACCCAGCTCATTCTGTCACTATCCAACTAACCCAAAGCAGCCAAACACAACTTTCAAGAAGGCATGGAAGCTGTCTCCAAATGGATGAAAAGCAGCTGCCTACAACTCAACACTGACAAAACAGATGTACTCATCATGGGCCCACACCCCAACGCCTGGAACGACACCTGGTGGCGCCCTGCCCTCGGAAGACCACCCACCCTTATGGACCACACACGCAACCTTGGAATCATCCTGGACTCCAAGCTCAAAATGGACTGCCAGATCAACTCCGTCACATCCTCCTGCTTCCACACCCTACGTAAGACTTTCAAATGGATCCCCCTCGAGCACAGAAAGGCTGTCACTCACGCCCTCGTCACCAGCAGACTTGACTACTGCAACGCACTCTACGCCAGAATAAACAAAAATCTCACCCGCAAGCTACAAAACATCCAGAACTCCGCCGCAAGACTGGTCCTCAACCTGCTAAGACACTGCCATATCTCCCAGCACCTGTGAACACTCCAGTGGCTCCCCATTGAGGCCAAAATTACCTTCAAGATTCTCACCCACGCACACAAAGCCCTCCGCAACACCGACCAGCAAACCTGAACAGCCGACTCGAATTTTACGCACCCCAAAGGACCCTATGATCAGCCCAGCTCTCCTACGCTGTAGTCCCCCGCACCAGAAAGACCAGATCGGGAGTCCGCTCCTTCACCTTCCCCACGGCCAGAGCCTGGAACGCCCTACCGCTCCACCTCAGACATGCAACATCACTCCCCATCTTCACGAGAAACCTCAAAACCTGCTCTTCGATGGACCTCCTCCTTGATGGACTGGGACCTGAACCTCCCCTCCACCCCAGCTCTTTGAGACCCCTACGGTGAGTAGTCACGCTTAACTAACATATGTTTGATTGATTGATTTGTTACGCCGCTGGTACGTCACAAAAAGTGACGCAAGGGCTCATAAATAAGCCCCCCTGTCCACAGCTAAAGATGGCCTCTGCCTCTTGATATTACTGGACTTCTCAGCTGCCTTCAACACAGTTGACTATCCCACCCTTGTCAATACCCTGGAGCCTTGATTGGGATTCACTGGCATTATACTTAACTAGATCTCTTCTTGCCTTTCAAGCCAGCATCAATGTATTCTCATGAGCACATCCAGTTCCAAAAATATATCCATCACCTGCAGAGTCAAGCAAACTTTCATGTCTCCTATCATATTCATCATCTGCATAGAGCTCTACTGGGGTTCCACTCACAAATAAAAGCATCTAAATTCACCAGTAAGCCAATGATACATGTTAGACGAGGGCCACCCTCAAACATTAAGCCTTTGCCCTCCACTTTTTGTTGAATTCTTGGCCTTAGGACTCTGTGACATTTATCACTGCTAACCTGTGGTAAAGTGCTTCCGCCTTCTACTTTAAACATGATAGAACTAGTTTACACCCAAATGGCATATTTGATTTACTTGTCAGTCCCTAGTAAAGTGGTACTACATGTTCCCAGGGCCTGAAAGTTAAATGCTGTTAGTGGGCCTGTGTTACGCTTACAAATGATGGACAGAATGCTTTATAAATCAAGCATTCACCCCCAGTCAAGAGATCTGGGTTAAATCCATAATTCTTTTGCTCACCATGCCACCCCAGTTTAGACCCAGTCATATGCAAATCAGTCTTGAACCAGTGCCTCATGGGAACAGTCCAGACCGAACTGCCAAGCCAGGTCCTCCCTGGACCGGAAACAAGCATCCTGGGACCGGTTTCTGGGTATTACCCTTCCTGAGCCAGGCTAGCTTGAATCCAGTGGCACAGTGAGCAAGGGACCCACGTCAGGGTATACCCATCCCACTTAGGGTGAAAAGTGCTACGCAAACAAATGATGGATTGAATGCTGAATAAATCAAGCATTCACCCACAGTCAAGAGATCTGGGTTAAATCTATCATTCTTTTGCCCTACCATGCCACCCCTGTTAGTGGGCCTGCAGCACTGATTGGGCCACCCACTGAAGTAGCTCTTTAGCCATGTCTCAGGCCTGCCATTGCAGCCTGTGCAGTTTTAAACTGCGATTTCAACCTGCAAAATAATCTTTCTGCCAGGCTCAAACCTGCCCTTTTAATGCATGTATGTCACTCCAGGGTAGGCCCTTAGCAGCCAGAAGGGCAGGGTGCAGTGAATTTAAAAAGTAGCACATGTACTTTTAAGTTTGGTTTGTCCTGGTAGAGAAAAACTCTTACATTGATTTTTCACTGGGAATAAGTAATCACTTAATGTTTGGTGTCTTTAAATTGTAATGAAAGAACTGATCTAATGGTGAAGACACATTTTAAATTACAATTTTGAAAACGATACCTTTAGAAAGTTGCACAAACAACAATTGATGGACAGAATGAAGAACAATGTCATACAGTCGCCCCAGTACAGAGATCTGGGCCTACGTCCATCGTTTTTTTGCTCTGCATGCCATTCCAGTTTGAACCCAGCCATATGCAAATCAGTCTTGACCCTGGGCCCAATAGGAACAGTACAGCCCGAACTGCCAGGCCAGGCTCACCCTGGACTGGAAAATAGCATCCTAGGATAGCTTTAGAGGTTTCACCGCTCATCAGCCAGGATAGCTTGACTCCAGTGGCATTGAGAGCATGGGACCCACGTCTGGGCATACCCATCCCACTCGGGGTGGCAAATGCAAAAACAACAATTGATGGACAGAATGCAGAACAATGTCATACATTCACCCCAGTACAGAGATCTGGGCCTAAATCCATTGTTTTTTTGTTGCCCATTCCATTCCAGTTTTAACCCAGCCATACGCAAATCATCTCCTTGTGTTTACCTTTAGAAAGTTGGCATTTGTCTTCCTTTGCCATTTAGTGCCTTTAGCCTGCCTCTGGGCCACATGACTGAATGTAGCTGACAATTGAGCTTTGTGTACCTCTCCTAGACATCCACACACAATAGAGGGCGTAGATGTGCCTGGGTAGGCTATCACTGGCAAGATGAAAGGGAAGAGCTTGGTACAGCCCTACCTACATGTGAATAAGCTGTGTCGTGCCTCCACACAAAGGGCTGCATACCCCTGTAGTTAGTCTGGACCAAGGGCAGGTGAGGCAGGAAACCTGTGCACTTCAAAGGGAAACCTCTAGAAGCTTCTCACACTTCAAAGGAGGCACCTGGTATAAATATTGGACCTTAGACACTAACTCCTCAGTATGCTTCTGAACCTGTGGAAGGTCTGCAAGGAAGAGAGAAGAAAAACAGGCTCCCTTGAATCAAATTGTGCGATGCATCTCCAACCCGGACCTCACATCACCTTGACTGCACAAAGCTTCCTTGACACAGGATCACGTAACTCTCTGCAACCAGGATTTAAGGTACAATTGTTCAGCAAGCTCAGGGGGGTCCACGTAGCCAGCCTGAGCTCCATCGAGGTCAGCCTAAACTTGTGATTTTGTCACAGTCTAGCATGGCCAGACATCCACAGTTGGCACTTTGTGCTTTTTTGCACTATTTTCACTTAAATATTTAAACCTGCATATCTCCTGATTTACTGATCGGATATTTGTTGTTTTGGTCTCATTGTATTGATTTAAATATACTCTATATGTCTAACCTGGTGTGAGATCCTTTTGTGGTGTGTTGTTATTTTATTACTGAGTGTAGTGTTGCAGAAATACTTTACACATTGCCTCTGAGTTAGACCTATCTGCTCTGTGCTAAGCTACCAGAGGGTACATTTAAGGTTTCCTTGTGACTTCACCCTGACAGAGAATTGTGATTGTTCCTTGAATAGGGTTTCAACCCCCCTCTCAAGCAGTAAACCAAGTTATTATATTACACAGCTCTTCTTGAAAGTCTCCACCACTCCAGATATCCAATTCCTCATACAATGGGCCCCATTATGAAGGCGGGCCACCCTAGCGGTGCTGGGACCGGCCGTCAGGGGTGTGGTGGTCCCGCACCGCCAATTAGGCATCCCGTATCTTTGACATTGCAGCGGGCGGGCTGTGAACAGCACCTGCCGCAATGCCAAAGAGGCATGTTGTGCATTGCCATGCACAACGTGACAGGCACCGCACGGTGCCTGCCCTTGTGCATGGCAATGAAGGGGGGTACCATAGTTACCCCCCAAGTGCAGCACCCCACCTCCCCCGGGGACCCGCAACGTGCCCCCATAGCAATTCCCACCTGCCTTTCCATAGCGACATCACCGCCATGGAAAGGCATGTACCGCCAGGGATCATAATATGGATGGCGGTGCCTTCCAGGCCCTGCCACCATATTGTTATCGAGTTCCATCCGGTCGGCAATGGTGACGATTGCCGACCGGTGGAAAAGCGGCGGACGGACTTTCCGTCTGCTGCGGTACCCCCAGCCATGGTAATATGGCAGGGGGTAAATGTGGTAGTGACGGCGGGCGGATCGCCACCGCCCGATCCGCCTGCCATGATAATGGGCCCAATGTCTGCACCTTATCCATGCCTGGATGTCCAGTGCCTATTTGTAGCTCTAGGTGACTTTCAGTTATTAAAATCGTTTTTGTTTTATTATAGAGAAGATTTTGACCCTATTCTACAGCTTTACTGGTACAATGTAAGTGAATCTTCTCTTATTTAATTCAACAGATGATCAGTATTTTTCCAAAAGGGAATTTAAGTACTAACATGCAAAATAGAGACAAATCTCTCTCCAGCACTGTTACCTTTGTCCCTCTAAGGCTGTCTGTTTTGTCTTAAATATGAAGAGTCTCGGGTTCATGTAAATACATTAACTGCATCACTTCACTCAAACCACTCTGGCTCGCCAGGCTCGTATCCTCCTGGTATGATAGTTAAAAGCATTCCTCATATTTTGCTAGATTCGGGTCAAAAAAGCCCCTCCCAATAGACTGCTGAGACTGTCAGTGTGTCTTACTGGTTTTCATTGCTCATAAATCACGTGGTCCAAGAGTACGTGGAGTAAGGACAGACAAGCTCCACGGCATCCAGATCGGCTAGCAAAACTAAAATGCTTCACCTCATTCTAAACAAAGATGTCCACATTCATAAATTTTTACACTGCAAAATACGTTTTCTTCTTTATCTGGTCCTGTAAAAACAATACTGGTACGCTTTTACACCTATTATTTTAATGTGAAAATGTTCTATCTTTCTGCAAGTCGGTTTTGATCAAAATACCTATATTGTGTGTTTTATTTTGGTAGCCTTATGAAAAATTGATCCTGTCTCGTAGTGAGATTTTACACAGTAAATAGTTTTCTTGCTATAGTTGTACAACAGATTGCTTGAAATTCGACATATAATGCTAACATTTCATATAATGTCTGATAGACCCACACATATATTAATGAAAAATAGACTATAAATATTAAAGCTTAAAGATACATTTTACATTCTCATTTTGCCCACATCCATCACTGCGATTGCGTCAGGAGCAAGGGGATGCCTTTTGTCGATATGGTAATAGGTTTGACGGTCAGATGAACTGGACCAATAATATTGCACTCCTTCCACTAACACAAAAAGTCTAGTGTCTACTTTCATCCTCTAGTCTCATTTAAATATCATGGGGCAGATTTACAAGGCCCTTGCGCCATTTCTGCGTCACTTTTCCAATGTTAAAAATGACGCAAAAGTGGCGCAAGGGCCTTGTAAATCTTCCCCCATGTGTCTAAAGTTTCCTGGTGATGCTTTTTCAATCTAAAAGTCCTAAAGATAATTCTTAAAGTTTCCTGGCCCTGCTTTTACAATCTAAAGGTACTAAAAGAAATTCTTCCTCTTCCTGATCCTGCTCATTTAGGGGCAGATTTACAATCCCCTTGGGCCACTTTTGCGTCACTTTTCCCATGTTAAAAGTGATGCAAAAGTAGCGTAAGGGGCTTGTAAATCTGCCCCTTAATGTTTTCCAGGGCACTGTCGGCTCTCGCTTGGACTGCGCCAATGCCCCCTACTTAGGTATCGCTTCCTCCAAATTGTAATCACTTCAGTTAGTACAGAATGGCTCAGCTTGACTACTGCTAAAACATCCCAGAATGATACGTATTACTGCTCACTGGAAGAGACTGCATTGGCTTCCTGTGCACAGATGGATTATGTTGAAAAGTCATTGGATTTGCTTAGAAGCACTCCATAATAGCAGACTGAGGCTACCCCTCTTTTATCAACAACCCCTTAAATGGTGCAATCTATCACGTTCTCTGTTTTCTGCCCATGATGTTCTTTCGCGAGTTCCCAGAATAATGAAGTCCCACCAATGGGGTAGATCCTTTTCTTTTCAGATTAGCTGCCTTCGGAACTTCATGACCACTAACATCCGCTCCATCTCTATTCCTATGCTCTTTAGTAAAGCTTTATGAATGCGCTTTTCCTGCAGTAATTAGTTGACTCTGCTTGTAGTTTTTGCTTTCAGACTAAGTGCTAGGATGCCCCTGGAAATTAGCATGTTTTTTAAATTCCCAAAATGAATACATATGTTAGATTCATGAGTGAGTCCCTTAAAAATGGGCATTGATGTTTCTCCTACGCCTAGCCCAGTTAGTGGTCGCCTCGTTGGTGTCCTTGGATGTTTGGTGTTGTTGCCTTTTAAAGGGTGGAAGGCGCTGTGCCCTGGATCGTGTTTCTGGTCCATGTCATGGTTCTCCAAGTATAGCTCCCTATTTGTATGTGTAAACACTTGCTTTTGTTCAATCAAACATAGTTCAAGAATGAATATTGTGAGGGGTGCTTCCATGATGGTTACTAGAATCAAGCACATGAGCAATTTGAATGGTGCTCCGAATAATAAGGCGTCCCTTGCATGTTGATCTGTGGTTAAGGTTCTCTGTCAGCCCTTCTTTGGGTTTGCTATTGCAGGGGTCAGTATGATTGCATGCACACTTCTTCAAAGGCCTGCTGTAGTTTTACTATACATATTTCAGGCGTAGATTAGAGTTGAAGCAGATGGGGCACTGCTGCACGCATCTGCTCATAGACTCCAGCTGGCAGGCTCCTTATGTTCCTTTCAGCCAGAGGCAAAGACACATGTCCTATTGGTCCTGAACTGACTCAGGAGATCCTCATCATGATGCACTCCAGGTGCATGCTTGTGCTTTCCAAGTGAGAAGCTTTAATTGACATGTACTGTGAAGAACTATGGGCCCGATTCACAGAACTAACTTAAGATAAAATCCTAAACTTACTACCATTTTAGTATTCACAGAAGGCACTTACTCATTTTGGTATTCACAGAAGGGACTTACTCATTTCGGTATTCACAGAAGTTAGGAGTCCTAACTTTAGGACCCCTAAATGCCTTCTGTGAATACCGAAAGTCCTAAAGTTAGGATTTGGCTCAGTTTAGGAGTAGTAAAGTTAGGAGTCCTAACTTCAGGACTCCTAAATGTCTACTGTGAATACCGAAAGTCTTAAAGTTAGGATTTTTCTCAGTTTAGGAGTCGTAAAGTTAGGACTCCTAACTTTGCTACTCCTAAACTGAGAAAAATCCTAACTTTAATACTTTCGGTATTCACAGAAGGCATTTAGGAGATCCCACACTCATATTGTGGGCATTACTACCATGAGATTGTGATACTTTTTAATTACAGTGTAATGTGTATCTTGTGCTTACTGAATGAGAACTTGATGTTCACTGGCCGAAAGGTACTTAGGCTCCAAACTGCAGGTGTGCTGTTGGAATACAAATAGCATCTGCACTCATTGGACCATCGGTGGCCCGTGAGTACTGGCTTGTAGTAGAAAAGTAATTCTGTATGTTGTGGTACTGTCAGACTGGTTTATTGTTCTAGTGCCATTTTCTTTACGTTTTGCCTTTTTTTCAACAAACTAGTGCTTGTTTTTCAGCACTTGCTCTTTATGTTTTTACCATCATTGTTTAGAGAGTGTTGGAGCAGTGAGTATATTAGTTCTTCTAATGTTGGTTCTCTCAAGTACATAGGTTGGTTGGTGCTCAGTGATTCCTATTTAGTTGGCTCGGGTGAAATTTCAGTTATCCGGCCCTTATCTCACATAATTTCAATAATTTCACGATATGCTTAAGAAAAATGCCTGATATTATGTCGCATTGTGTAATTAGGCACTGTTCTCTGCTAAAATTTGGCTTGAGCGCAGAGGAACAAAATTAACAACCAGAACACAAGCACTTACTGTTTTGCAATGCTTGTGTTTTTTTGTCTATATTTTTGTGCACATTAGCCCTTGCTTCCACAATAGATAGAAGGACTAAGGGGCATATCAGCAATAGACGGCGATAAATATCGCAAAGCGCGCTTAGCGCTTTTATATTTATTGCTATCTATCGCTGGAATGTATCGCCTGGTTAGCGCGTTATCAACAACGCGTTACTCCAGGGCGATAATATTCCAGCGATATCCAGGGGAATAGGCCACTCAAAACAGAGATTGCCTTAGTGATACGACCCTGTGGTCGTATCACCATACTCCACCTCCCATGTTAGGTATGCCTTAGTCAGGAATTTAACAGATGTTAAATTCCTGCATTAAGGCATAGTTAACGCGATGATTATTTCTCATGTTGTTTTCCCAGCCACACCTAATTTGCATCTCATTAGCGATGTTTATCGCTGAGATGCCAGGCGTTGGGAATTCGGCAGCTAATATGCGCTAATGCATGTTAGCGCCGCCTTGTGTATCTCCACTTTAGCGGCAAAAAGTGCCGCTAAAGCGGCGATAATGCCCTTGATGATATGCCCCTAATTTCCCACTAAAAAATAGCACCAAGTGCTATTTTTTCATTTGCCTTATTTGCATATTGGGTGAGAGTCTCAAATACTTTGCGCTGCGTTAGTGTCACAAAAGTGAATCTAAGCAACACAAAGCGCTGGAAAATACCCAAAAGTAATGCACAGCCCTGATTTGCGTCACTTAGAGCCAAGGGGGTGTCACATGGATGGCACATGTCGATCGTATGCAACTACCCATGCTTTTTTATGCTAAACCCCACCTACTAACATTAGTAGACAGGGTTTAGTGCTGAGGTGTGTGCCTGGCGCACAGCAGCTGAAATCACTGAAATCAGTGCCAGCGCTATGGAGAAGGGAGGAGAGTTCCATATCTCTGTGAATATAGAGCTCTCCTGCTCAATACCTGTCAGCATTTTTTGCTGCTGCATTGAGTTCTGTGATTCTTTGAGAATCTGGGCCGTCATTTTGCAAACTTTTGCATAATTGCGCATCTGCAAATTCAAGCAAATTTTGCACATTCCTAATTTTCAGGTGTGGCATAGGCAAGATCTTTTACTACTAATAAAGAGGGAGGGAGTGGGTTTTTAGTCAGCTCTGTCGAACTAGTTTTTGATTGACGTGTCCTTCAAGTTGTGCATCAGCCCACGGCATTTTATGATATGTTCATTTTGCTGCATTGATTGACAAAGCACCTCATTATTTTGCCATTTTTATCAATACCATGGCTTGACATTGTTTTGTCATGACCAATAACAGATATTACAAATTCATCAAATATTAAGTATAGACCCCAGGAAGATAGGACAGATGGAATATCTACATATACCCCAACAAAGTCATGTGTGAGTTTGTATGGCTTGGTAAATAGGATACATCAGCGAGGGAAAAGAAGTGAAAGATGGGAAGAGAGAAAGAAAGAGAGAAAGAAGAAAGGATACCAGAAGGAAGCAAGAAGGATGAGATGGTGGGAGGGGACATCTGCAACACCTATAAAAAATAAATTAAGAAACGGATTCAAAAGGATATTGAGCTACCAACCCCTGAGAAGACAAAACCATATAACTATCCAAAGAACGCCATACACTACTAGCAATTGAAGGCGAACAATCTTTCTTTTCAACAAGAGTATGAGCTCCACGAAGATTTAAAAACCCACGCCCACCAGGTATGGTAAGAAAGGAGATGAAAAGATTTCCATTCTGTGAGTACAATTTTGACTGCAGTGGATAAGAGCAAGTCTGAAAGCTCCAAATCCGTACTGTCAAGAGGTAAAGAGCTATCTACTGCCCATGGACCCAGCAAAATCATAGGTAAGGAGAGAGCTATAGGTGTATTAAAGATTAATGATAATTGTTTTTCAATCGGGCCCCAGAAAGAGTCTAATAGCATAAATTCAAAGAACATATGTTGATGGGTGCCTGGTACGGAGTTACAATTCCAACAATGATCACTCTCTCTTGATTTCGCCGTTTGCAAACGAGCGGGAGTCCAGAGTAGAAGATTCATAGTGAAGAATTTACATTGAATCAGTGAAGGAGCAATTTATTATGTAAAGATAATTTCTCTATCGGTTGCCAGGTATCCTGTGAAATATGTTTAAAAAAGTCATCCTCAAAATGATGAGACCATTTAGAGGACGTAACAGTGGATTGTGCATTCTGAAGGTAGAGGAGCAGATAAAAATGTATATATTTTAGAAGCGGTATGGCCTGAATGTTCCCACATAGAAAGAAGTGAGATAATAACCAAATCTGCCAAAATGTCAACATGCCACAAATAGCTACTCTGGGGGCTCTGTGAAGCTGCTTGGCAGAAGAGTGCATGTTGCCAGAGGGGCCTTGGGTCACATTTGCTTGTAGCAGACGTTTTACTTGTCTACCCTCTCACCTGCCACTTAGCCAGGTGAGGCTGAGATGAGCATAGCGCCAGCACGGCATCTAAGGGCAGACTTGGGAACATGATAACCCATGCCACTCCCAGACACTGGACTGGCAGGTGTCTTCAGTGTGACACTCCTGTCCGTTGCTGCTCTTGGTAAGGCTTCTGTGCTACGGGTTCTCCCAAAGCCAAGTGGAAGTGGTGGCGGTTGCTGCCTGTTCCCTGTCACTCTCCATCCAAACTGTTTGTGTTGTCTCTGTATCCCAGCCCACTGCTCGGGCTGAGAACAGTAGTGATTCAATGAACCTGGATATGTGGGAGGAGCAGGAATCCACTACACTTAATTACAGTTTGCTATAAACACCCTGTTGTATACTGGGATAACTGCACTATTAAGTTGGACACCGGTGCTGAATAATCCTTCACATCCTCTCGTGGTTTGTGGTAATATTAGAATAGGATAACCAGGGATTTTAACTTTCTGTTCTCTTTTTATGGCTATGGTTCAACTTCTTAGGATTCTTAGCTGTCTGTAGCTCCTCAATGTCCCTTTGTCACCCAATGCAGTTACACTCTCACTGCACATCTGAACTCTGCAGCCGCTTTGCTCAACTGAAATCACAGTGTCTGATCTATTGACTTTTGACATATTCTGGTGTTTGAGAGTGTCTTGTTCTTAAGTTTTATGATGTCTTTGTTCCTGTATGCTACATGTGCCTGATCTATATAGGCAGGTTATTAGTCCTTGATTGATACCTTGTGGAATGGGTGATTAAGTTGGTTCTGCACACAAAATAAAGCTACCTACATTCCCCCTCGACATGTCTATTCAGGGAAATATCTTGTTTGGGGCCTTCATGATACTTCTCATAATTTGCTGCCCAAACGTCCTTGAGATATTATGAAGTTTTCTTAACCATATCTTTAGCATAAATAATCTACTTCTACTCATTAATCTTTTTCTAAAATATACAAAACAGAAGCCTTTGTGTGAAAAATATTGTTTAAAGAGATTTGAGAACATTGCATTTTGATTAAAATGGCTATAAAACCCATTCCTTTTAACTGAATGAATAAATTGTGCACACATCTGGGTGACAAAAGAATAATGGCAAATATAGATAGATGATTACTACCATAGAAATGGCTTTTTATGATTAAATTTAATAAAGACTTGGGATAATATGCATAGTTCTCATTGGATACGAACTTGATGACATTTTGAACATTGTCTGTCACAAAGAATACCATTATCCACGTGTTGATCCAAAACTTCATCAGATTATTAATATTACTTTGCAATATAATTGCCATTTTTCAACAAGAAGAATGTAAGAGTGAACAGCAGGTTATACATTTACTAAAACGAACTATAGGCCATTCTAATTGCAGAGCCCACAAAGGGACATATGTGACTGTATCACACAACATGAGCATTGAAAGTTCTGATTTTAAGTTTCTTGCACATTTTGTGTCTTTCTGTTGTATTTAAAACAGAAGTGTAGAAGCAACTGTATGTTATTGCCTTAGACAGTGGTACGTGTTTTGTTTGTACAACTTTATAGGAATGTGCTGCTTTTGTGTGGAAATGTAGCAGTTTTTGTTGACATGACAAAAGTAAACAACGTAATATGTCACAATAACCCAAACCAACATTACAATACAACTGAAACACTACAGGGCAGAAGAAAACAATCACGACAAAGCTCAACATCAACAACAACAGCAACAACTACAATAACAAAACAAAAGCAACAATGCAATAACACAGCACAAAGTCACAACAGCACAAAACACAACCTAATACAGTCATAGAAGAATAAATTTCAACTTAACAAATATTCACAATTCCGGTTACACATTGCCACCTACAGAAATCTGCTTTCATAATACAGTGAGAAAAATGTATTTACAACAAGCACTGACATATATTGTCTCCAGTCAAAGGACCTGATTCACAAAGGTAACCTTACACTTTTGTTTAAGACTACATTTGTTTCGGAATGCACAAACTCTGATTTAATAGTAAGTTTACCTGTCACTAACGGACAGTTTATCTTACCTCGCATTGCAGCTTCCTGGTTGCTTTTCTGGATTCACGCTAGCGCCGCTAGCGCCCGCAGCCTTCAGCGTCTCCCTGCCGCCGCCGCACTTCCAGCCCTCGCGGCCGCAGTGTGCACGGAGACTACAGCCCCCAAGAACCCTTGCGGGGGAATCCCGCCAACGTCATCGCTATCGCGCACAGAGGCGCATAAATCAACTGCTAGCCTCGGCAGAGCGGGTGTTCCCTGTCACTAACGGACAGTTTATCTTACCTCGCATTGCAGCTTCCTGGTTGCTCTTCTGGATTCACGCTAGCGCCGCTAGCGCCCGCAGCCTTCAGCGTCTCCCTGCCGCCGCCGCACTTCCAGCCCTCGCGGCCGCAGTGTGCACGGAGACTACAGCCCCCAAGAACCCTTGCGGGGGAATCCCGCCAACGTCATCGCTATCGTGCAGAGAGGCGCATAAATCAACTGCTAGCCTCGGCAGAGCGGGTGTTCCCTGTCACTAACGGACAGTTTATCTTACCTCGCATTGCAGCTTCCTGGTTGCTCTTCTGGATTCACGCTAGCGCCGCTACCGCCCGCAGCCTTCAGCGTCTCCCTGCCGCCGCCGCACTTCCAGCCCTTGCGGCCGCAGTGTGCACGGAGACTACAGCCCCCAAGAACCCTTGCGGGGGAATCCCGCCAACGTCATCGCTATCGCGCACAGAGGCGCATAAATCAACTGCTAGCCTCGGCAGAGCGGGTGTTCCCTGTCACTAACGGACAGTTTATCTTACCTCGCATTGCAGCTTCCTGGTTGCTCTTCTGGATTCACGCTAGCGCCGCTAGCGCCCGCAGCCTTCAGCGTCTCCCTGCCGCCGCCGCACTTCCAGCCCTCGCGGCCGCAGTGTGCACGGAGACTACAGCCCCCAAGAACCCTTGCGGGGGAATCCCGCCAACGTCATCGCTATCGCGCACAGAGGCGCATAAATCTACTGCTAGTCCCCGCGTCGCGGGATCGCGCGCGGGTCGGCGCCGGGCGAAGCCCGGGCAAAGGGCGGGCCCTCTGTGGCCCTCAGTGGCCGAGGTCGGCCGGGCAGGGCTTTGTTATTTTCATATTTATGTTTTATCGCATGTACATTTCGGACAGCTATCGAAGGCGATAAAACGGTGAGAGTGATACAACTATTGACTGGTCGCATATATATTTTACTCTGATTGTTGAATCTCAATATATTGTTGGTTTATTTATTCGTTTATTGGTAGTCCTTGTTATATTCTTTTATAAAATGACAGCAAAAAAACTACGCTCTGGAAGAGTCTTAGGGGGGAGGTCATGTATTAAAACTAGATCCAACCCCATGAGGAATAAATTTGAACATAGCTTACAATTGAAGGGACAGATGCAACTGTTTAAATTATGGGAAAAAACAGAGTACAAACATATGGAGGCTCCAGCCATTACTGACAATGAAATAATAACTATGACGGAACCACCGCTAGAGGTAGCCTCCGATATTAACTTTATGTTAACTACAGAAAAAGTCTCTTCCACCCCATTCTTGACTAAAGATGTAGACATTCCTACATGTTTCTCTAAAGGAGACAATTCTGTCCCTATGAAAGCAGATTCGATTAGTTCTCAGATTAACACTTTTAAGGATATAGAAGATGAGGTGGAGGATACAAAAGAAATCTCTATCCCGTCTAGTATTGATCTAGAGTTGTGTGGTTGCTATATGAGTGAGAGGATTTTGAAACAGCCAGATCCTAGTATTTCCCTAAAAGGAGCAACGCCTTCAGGATTACGGTTATATAGTAGTACTCCTTCTATTACATCTAATGATATTCTCTCATTGGAGAGTGATTTGAAATCTCCGCAATTTAATCTATCTGGTATTTGCTCTCTCACTGCACCTGAATATATAAAAAATGAAAAACCAATCTCTGACTCCCTGATAGCTCTTGAACATTTACTGACCTCTATATTAGGTCTATTGGGTAAATTTGTTGGGAGCACTGACTGTATTCTGGACTCAGTTACTGAAATATTAAAAGTACTAATTGTTAAAAATGCTGTGAACGGGTCTATTTCCCCTATCGAACCCGTTGTCCAGAATGTTCTTGATAGTAACATTCCATTAAGAAAAAATGTTCCAGTGGGGATGTCAGTAAAAGTAGACATTCATGAGCCCTCAACAACTTCTCCACCACTCTCTTCAAATCTGAGTAAAGAGTTGGAACCGACTCTGAAGGAAGAAAAATTGGCAGCGGTTAATCTAACCGCCGGAAACAAACTTTTTCCTATTTTTATTCAGGATAAAAAAGAACCTGAAGGCACCGCAGTGATTACGGGGAAAGTAAAAGAAAAAAGCAGAAAGAATAAAGGGAAAAATAGGAAACCAGTTCGCAAATATAAGAAGAAAAGACAGAGGCAAATTATTTTTCAAAAGCATGAAAATACAGAAGTACTTGATGATATAGAAACTCCAGAAAGTTTATTATTGGAGACTCCCTCTATAGAGGTTGCTGGTGTTCTCACCAACCCTATACTTGATGGTCCCCTTGATGTTAGCACTATGGATGGGGGAGTCCTATGTTCCGAGGGTGGTGGGATAGAGCCTTCGGTACTAAGGGATGAAGTTATAAGTAATATACCAACGGTAATAAGGGTACTTAATCCATCAGCATCCACTTTTTGCCCTTCAGTGAATGTGCCCACAAATTTAACTACTGTATCACTAAAAACTTCTAACCCATATGTGGATACCTTGTCACTGGATTTTCTCCCCTTATTTGACTCAGACCTTAATATGAACAGATCATGGTTGCTGAATTCCTTTAAGGACATTGAAAGCTTAAAACTTATTTTGTCAAGCGATATTGATTTGGTTTCTATAATAAGGTTTGAAAATGGTCCGCGCATAAGGGTAAAATTTTGTTCAAAAATAATTGCGAATCTTGTCCTTCAACAAGCGGAAACATTCCAATGTAGAGGGATTGATGTGTTACCCTTTCTTACCAACGGAAGGCATACGTTTTTTAGAAAAGGAGTTTTAGAGCCGGGTTGTCGGCAAGAAGACCCGACCACCCATATTAAAGATCTAAAGATACGGGTCTCTAGAGGAAAGCGTACGGTCTCCCAGATACTTCCTCCCCCTGAAAGTTTGGTTCCTTCCTTAACAGAAGATAATCAACACTGGAATTGGCTCCCAGGAATTTTATCTAGTAATACAGCGAATAATTTAAGACCGCTTTTACATCTTTAACAGACAATTAAAAATCATATCATGGAATGCAGCAGGATTACATAATTCTCCTCAGAAGCTTGAATATCTATTCTCTTTGAATGCAGATGTTATATGCATTCAGGAAACATGGTGCAAAGATTCCCTTTATGGGGGGAAAGATTATTTTGTATTTGAGGCCGCCGCCTTACCTTCAAAAAAAGGGCATGCGAAGGGAGGAATAGCCTGTTTTTTATCAAATTCTTTACAATGGCATTTCTCCCATTATAAGGATACTAGTAATCTTTTTCAATCAATAACTATTAATAATCTTGCGTCCACAGGTAGACGGACTTCTCTCATGATTCTAAATGCATATATTCCACCTGAAGATATCTTTAATACTGTTCTGAAGCGAATGTTTTCTTATGTAAAACAATTACTAGAGCTTGATCACCCCCCATATATCTTACTTATGGGTGACCTAAATAGTAAAGTGTCCACCTCTAGTATAGATATGTTCAGAACTAAATTTAAGGAAGAAGCATATAATATACCCCAAGCAATCTTTCCTAGTAAAATAAAAACTAATAAAAGAGGAAAGATATTACTTGAAGAACTCAGTCATTTAGAGGGGCTAATTGTAAATGGTAGGATGCCTTCTGACACCCCACCTAAGTTTACACACAGTTCTTATAGGGGTGAATCCATTTTGAATTATGTAATTACAGATTATGATTCATTTTCTTATGTTCAGGACATGATGATTTCTCAATCCTGCTTGAGCGACCATAATGTGATTAATTTAATAATCTCATTACAACCCCCAGACACTGAATCCTGGTCTATAATTAATAAAGGTCTTTCTATTCACTGCAAGTCTGGAAGGTGTTTCTGGGACCCTTCCTCTATGAAAGATGTACAAAAAATTCTTGCCCAAACCTTATTTGAATTAGATGAGTGGCAGGGTAGGAAATTTCTATATTTTGAAATTTTTAAGGAAAAGCTTACTACGAGAGTTAATAAAGTAAGAATATCTAAGAAGTCACACCTCCCTCCTAGTTTATTACTTCCCCTAAATAGGGAAATAAATAAACTTGTACGACAACAGTACCTTAATAGAACTAAGGAAAAAGAGCACAAGATAGCCCTATTAAGAAGAAGGAGAGTTAGACTTAGAATAAAATTAAAAAGAGAAAAAGAAGACTCTCTCTGGATTAGGTTAAGAGAGGCATCGGCCTTTAATAATTCTAGAGAATTTTGGTCCTTAATAGGGAAAGGATGTGGGGTAAGAACTTCCCCTATCCCTATCTCTATTGCTGAAGATGTTTGGACATCATTTATACTTAGTTTGTATGCCCCTAACAGCGTAGAGGGTGACAGCCGGGTCCCAGCCCTGAATAGTCAGCCTAATATAGAGCTTCCGACTGAGAAAACCATTGCTTCAGTGATAAAGAGTATGAGTGCTTCTGGAGCTATGGGTCCGGATGAGCTGCCCATGTCTATAATAAAGCAAGACGTTACTTCCTGGAGTAGGATTCTCCTTCCAGTATTTCATGCCTGCTTTTTATCGAGAACAGTCCCTAATTCTTGGAGGGGAAGTATATTAATCCCGATATTTAAAAAGGGAGAGAGGGATAATCCGGGGAATTATCGTCTAATAGCTCTATTGGACTCCATAGGGAAAATTTTAGCTAAATGTCTTTTGATTTTAATTTCTGAATGGATGGAACTAAATGATATTTTACCCTTGGAACAAACTGGTTTCCGTAAAGAGCATGGTACACTTGATAATCTAACAGCATTACAGGTGATTGTAGATAAATACGTACGTGTTCGTGGTGGTGGAATATATGCGGCATTCATTGATTTCTCCACAGCGTTCGATAAGGTGGACCGTCCAACGCTGTGGAGAAAGCTCGCTACTTTAGGCATGCCGTCACAGTTACTTGAACTTGTAAAATCCCTTCACTCGAACACGTGGTGTAAGGTACTACAAGGCGGAGAAAGAGGTTTGTCTCAACCTATTCCTTCCCCTAATGGGCTGAAACAAGGGTGCATACTGGCCCCTATATTGTTTTCTCTTTATACGGCAGACCTTCCTTCTTCCATCTCAGTGTGCGACGGGATAGCCCCGATAATTGGAGGATCATCAGTATCAATACTAATGTACGCAGATGATATCCTCATATTAGACTTAACCCCGAAGGGCCTATCTAACCGCTTACATGCATTAAATCAATTCGCAGTGGCAAACTACATGAAGATTAATGCTTCGAAAAGTAAAATCATGTGCATTTTTGGAAAGAAAAAATATAGGTCTGAAAATTATAGATGGGCCATAGGTGGCCATAGTTTAGAGGTGGTTAAAACCTATACCTTCTTAGGTAAAATAATCTCTGCAAACCTCAGTGAGAAACCCCATACAGACCATAATGCGCGTAAAGCATTGGCTCATGGTATGGGGCTTTGCTCCTTGTATAAGGCTACAGGGAAGAGACATTTTACATTATTTTTGGATGTATTTAGGGCAAAGATCCCCGCAACCCTACTGTATGGGTTAGAATTAGTGGAGTTAAAACATTGGGGATTTTTACATAGAACGGAAGGGAAGATATTAAGAAGAATTACTTCTATTAACACAGCTTGTTCTATATCCTCATGTAGACTGGAATTCGGACTCCGAAGTTGTTGGGTACAGGGGTTGATTGCCCTTATAAGGTGGGTAGCTTGCTTAGCTAGAGGTAAAAAGAATTCCTTACGGGAAGCCATTAAAAATGAGCTTCTGGGCAATTTTAACGAGTTTTCCCTGTTAGTAAAAAACTTTAGAAAAGCAGCTACTCTGTTAGAGCTGGATGTAAGCACTTTGTTTTTACTTACTCCCTCTGAACTAAAGTCTAAATTAAAAAGTGTATCTTGGGAACTCAGTTATAAATTGGATATGATTGCCCAACAAGGAAAAACGGAAAGGCAACTTCTTTCAAATTCATACTTACCAAAGTTGGCACAACAATACCTTACATGGAATATCCCCCACAGAGTCCGTAGGTTATGGTACCTTTTAAGACATGATTTGCTCCCACTAAATACCCTCTTAGCTAAATGGTACGGTGTATCATCGATGTGTAATCTTTGTCATAATGCGGTACAGGATTGCAATCACGTATTGTTTATTTGTTCCGCTTTACGCTCATTGCGTTACAGATGGTTGAAAACTATCTGTTTACAATTAGGAATTTTAAATGTAAATACCTTCTTCCATGCACTTTATTGTCCGCCAAATGAAATGTTCTGTTTTAAAGTTTTTAACTTTTTTAAAGGCTTTTTAGATATTTATTGAATGATATATAGAGAAATATTAGACAATTGTCGGACCAGTGAATATGATGTATTACTTTCTCATCCTCTTGTGATTTTATTGTAAGTATTGTTGTACAATTGTGTGTTTATTTTATGTGGCCCTCTTAAGAGAGCCAAAACATAATAAACTTAAAACTTGAAAACTTGAAACTAGTAAGTTTACGACTGCGGATATTCCGCAGTTAGGATGGAGAACTCCACATATAAAAAGTTACAACATGCCTAACTTTGTATGTGTGAAGTTCTCCGTTCTGACAGCGGAAACTCTGCAGTCATAAACTTACTATTAAATTGGAGTTTGTGAATTCCATACCAAACGTAATCTTACACAAAAGTGTATGTTTACCCTTGTGAATCAGGCCCAATACGTTTCGGGATCCTGAAAAGAAATCAACTAGTTTCTGTCATTTTTTAGCTAGTTTCATTCTGCAGCTGCATCACTGATCTACTGGATCGATTCACTTAGTTCTGGGCATACACACTGCTTATTTTCTTTTTTGGTTAACATATAAACAATGAAAGGCATTGTTGTCACCAGCAATCTCTCTACGTCAAGGGAGATATGCTGAATTACATAAGAGTCTGAAATACAAAACATTGAACAGTCTATGTTGCAGTAGTCTAAAATCAGCACAGTGCACATTAAATGACACAATGTTCACAGTCAATCAAGCTTGCTAGAAGCCATGCTGGATGTCGCCCCTGGACTTTCATCCATTGACCCTAGTCCATAGTATGTTCCCCACCATTCCCAGATTTTGTCAAACGTAAGGGAACAGCCTCTGCTGCTGTATGTCACTTTTTCCACTGTTATGTACAGGTCCATTCATCGTCTCCATTTCTCCATGGAAGATACTTCTGGCGCTCCCCAATATCTGGCCAAATCGCTTTTGGCCACCACGAGGCCCAGCATACAAAAAACAAGTTTGGAGAGGCAAAGATCAATATCATTGGGGATCCCCAGTGTCACAAATCGTGGGAAAGGCTGCATCGACAGCTCCAATATGGCAGAGAACACTAATGATCTAATTCCAGTAGGCCTGAACTCTAGGACATTCTTGTAGTTTAAGCATAAAGGACCCCATGGCATCTGTGAGGTGCAAGAAAGCAGGGGAGGGCACTCTTCCCATACTGTGTAATCTACAGCAGTCAAAATGCACCCTGTGGAGTATTTTAAATTGTATGAGGCACAGACGTGCCTTCATGGATACCTCCCATGGATGCATTAGTGACGCCTCCCAATCTCTGTCTTTTCAGTCACCCACATCTCTCTGCCATCTCCTTCTCAGCAGGCCCAGGGTGTCCAACATATTATTGTTTATAGTCCTATATGTTGCAGATGCGGCCCCAAGTCAGTTTGGTAAACAAAATACAGCCCTCCAGGGGAGCATATTCCTGTATGTCAGTCCCCCTAATCCCTCTGCCCTCCAAGTCTGCCGAAGTTGGACATAGAGCAAAAACTGGGATGTGTGTAGCTGACATCCCTCTTGCATCAAAGAGGAGGACATCGTGTCCACGTTATAAGACATTTTGCCTACCCTAGAGATACATATAGAGTCCCATGCGCCAAAGCCCGACATCTTTGCTGTCTCTCTCAACCATGTCCCCATCCAGAGGGGTGTTTATAGGGTTTTTATGTGGGCCCATCCAAGTGTCTTCATTGCCCTGGCGCAGGCTCTCAATGCCGCCCGTATTGCAGGAGTCAGCCTCTGGATTCCTCCTTCCATACATGCAGTGCATATATGTTCTGTGTGCTAGCATGACTCTCTCAAGTCTAAATGTCAGGTGGTCATAGGGGGCGTAGATCCAATTAATAATGTTGATCAGATGTGCTGCTCAGTAATACCCTTCCTTGTCAGGCAGTGCAAGACCACCATTATACCAATTCCATTGTAGGGTTTTAAGTGAGATTCATGGCGGCCCCCTGTCCCACAAAAGTGTTCTCAGCTCCCTGTTTATCTTAGTAAATATTGCTAGCAGGACCAGATAGTATGTGTTTTGAAGAAGGGGGGAGGAGTTGGACAAATGGCTAGGTAGGTCGAAATCGAATCTGGGGAACTAGGTTTGAGTCTCAGCAATGATGCTGAACATCCTGTGTACCTGGGAAAATCCCTTAATCTCCCCGTGCCTAACAAAAATGAATGTGTCCTTGTTAGAAATGGGATTTCTGGCCAGGCAGAAACCACCACTCTAGTCAGGGCTGGGGAGGTACACGCCCAAGATAACCCCTGCTCACCCCCTTGGTAGCTTGGCACGAGCAGTCCGGCTTATCCCGGAGGCGATGTGTAAAGCGTTTGCGCGCGCACCCAGCAACAACACCCAAGGCCCACCACAAAAGAAACTCCACACAAGGTATTATATAAAAATAGCCTTTGTATTACCAAAACACATTAGATAAGAACACACACTTTACAATGTGCCAACAGGCACGGGCAGAGTTTACAAGGGATTATATGTACAGGGGACAGGGCCACATGGACCACTGTCAGGAATTAGCACTTTGGGGAAATAGCACTTAGAACGTAGGAATAAAATTACTGTAGCACAAAAATAGAACATGTAGCACACAACCAGTAACTACTGGTATCTGGTAAGTACCACCTACGCAACCCTAACCACCTTAGGAGAATATCACGCAGGGAATCAGGACCTCACTAGCACCACCTGTACTAGGAGAAAACAACCACCTAAGTATCACAATACCTGTAGGGGTAAACGCACATTACACATGATGCATCACATTCAGAGGTGTAGGGAAGGAAAACACATGATGCATGAAATACATTCAGAGGTGCTGGAAAACACTATAGCGCAAAACTCACAGTCGCCACCACCTGTGGCAGTCCCTAGGCCAACTGGCCTTGAAGGGGCAAGACGCCCTATGTCCCAATAAGGCTGCGCCAGCTGCGCAAGCCACAAGCGTAAAGATCCCAACCTAAACATTGCAGCTGCCCACTAAGTGCTAGGCAGCTGTGGGGACTGATCTTAGGCACCACTGCGCCTTTTAAATCACGTGGGAGCCTCTCTGGGCTCTTACAGAACAATGCCCCCAGAACAGCGTTGGAGCCTCGGGGCTTTAGGACTCAAATCTGCCCCAGTCACGTTGGAGCGGCCCGCTGCCTTCCGGGGCCGCTCTAACCACCAAAGAAATGCCCCCGTATGTTGGAGTCCCCTCTGGGACTCAGCAAGGACTTGCCCCCACACGTTGCAGCTGCCCGCTTCGGCGGCGCAGCTGGGAAGACGTCGCCAGCAACGGAGAGGTGCCCCGAGTGGCACCAACACTGCGGGGTATTCAGCCTCTTCTCACTCCCTGGGGGCGCACCGGCAGCTTTCCCTGGGGCCCCGTGGGTGGGGCAGGCACAGGCAACGTGCTTTGGCTCTCTCCCACCCCCGGGCCCCTCCTCACCTGGTCGGCGGCTTCTTTCCGGGTCTGAGGTCCCAGGAGCGCGGGGTGGGCTCCCGGCAGCTCCCTGCTTCGGTTCCGCGTGGGGCACTTCTTCACCGACGGAGCGCGGGGTAGGCTCCCGCCCTTCGTCCGGACTCCGGCTTCCTCCTTCCAGTATAGGAGCGCGGGGTAGGCTCCCGTCGCTTCCTGCTCGTTGTCCCGCCCACGTCCCGCAAGGGCTGCCTGACTTCCTGCTGAAGCCCGGCTGCGGCGGTGATTTTCTATTACTGTGGTGCGGGGTGGGCACCCGCTAGGGGGACGAAACAAAAAGCAGCAAGGTCCCCGGCGGGGTGGGCACCCGCTGGGGATATTAAGTTTCCAATAAAGCGGGGTAGGCTCCCTCTCGAGCGCCACAATGCGGGGTGGGCACCCGCCAGCAAAAGCAAAGCGCTCCTAGCGCTATAAAGCCAAAAAGCGCTCCCAGGCGCTTAGGGAGTACAACAAGGTCCAGAACCAAAGTCTTGAGGAAGGTAGGCAGGGGGCAAGGCTGGGCCAGGGGCCAGCTCACTGGGCCCTCCAGGGCAGGGAGGCAATCCCAAGTGGCGGTTCCTCCTGGCCTCCAGCAGCAGCAGCCCCCTCCTGTCAGGATCCCAAAAGCAGAACAGATTCTGTGGGGACACAGCCCCATTTTTATACATAGCTTTCCTTTGTTCTGGGTTCAGGGTGAGGGGGAAAACCAGTCGCAGCTGGTTGGGGAGCACCCTTGATCTGCTCAGCCCCTCACTCTATTCACTGGCAGGGCTAGGGTCGTCAGTCGCACCACAGGGGGCGGAGCCAGCATTGTGTGGGGAAAGCCCTGCCCTATTCAGGTCCAAGGTGCACTCCTCCCCAGCCATCAGCATGCTAATCTCCCTATTCACCACCGGGTGACTCCTCCTGACTCTGGGGAATCCCTAGCCCGTCACATGACCTCAGCCAGCCAATCACGCGACAAGGCACACATTTTACACTGCACACCGAAGTGCCCACTTCTAGAAGTGGCACTTCCATACTAGCTACACGCACGCCGCACGCATCATTGCGCAGCATTTAACCACACAAATCTGTACATACCAGACTCGACCATGCACACCCCACGCATCAGGAACTACCAGGGACGCATACATTCCCCATGCATTCCTATGGGAGGGCAGGCCTATCTCACCACATGCACTCAGAGTGCGCACGCACTTTACCCTGGGACACAGGGAAAGTGCGCAGAAACCAAAAACCACTATCACCAAGTCACCAATAAAAGCAAAAAAGTTCAGGGGTGAACCTGCCAGAAGGGCCAAGTCCAACACGACCCCCTTCCAGCCAAAACGCAGGGCAGACCAATCACCACCGTGATGGACTTCCCTGCTTGGGGCGATAGAACACGGACGCGGGCCCGCAACTGCAGGGACACCCTCCGGTTCTACGCCACGGTGAACCCATGGAATTCTTTCTAACACCACTGTCTGGACCAACTGGGCTACCCCACTGGCACTCCCAAGCTGTCCGCGACCAAGACCAGGCCCTAGGCCACCCAGGTGCCACCGGTCCTTGCCTAATCACAGAGTGGGGGTAGTAACCCCTGGCACATAGCGGCCATTCTCCACTCTTCCTGTCTGCAAGACAGGACTAGACTGCCACTGGTTCTCCAGCCTAGGGTCTAGAACCTCAGGAGGACCAGGAGTCTCAGGGAAGGCTCTCCTCCCCCTACCTCTTCTCCTAGGGTTCCTCCTCCTCTGGCGAGGGGTACACCTAGAACGCCATTCCAACCCAGGGTTTAACCCCTCAGGTTGTACCGGGGCCAGAGGTGGGCTCTCCCACCCTCTGCACCCCCTTCCAGAGCCCTGCTCCCTACCAACTGGGGCGGTACCTCTGGAAGAAGAACCGGTCGGGACGCTGGTTACAGACGTCCCACCCTTCAGGTCAGGCTGACCCTGAACCTGGCCTTCCAACCTCCGGCCTAGAACCTTTGGTGGAGTAATCGCCTGGCACTCCAGGACGTTTGGGGATTTACACTCCATCCCCCTGAGGCTAACAAACGACACATACGTCGAGTGACTGTCTGTCTGGCGCTGATCTCCCGTCCCCTGTCCAACTGACAGTGCGCAGAGATCCCCCAGAACAGAAGTGGTGTCACCATGGTCACTACACGGGATCCTAGCCCAACTGGGTAGTCCCTGACCCACTAGCTCTTCCACTGGGGAACTCATCCCCCAATCACTCCTCACACTGGACTCCTGTACCCTCCCTACCGGAGCTGTACTGCCAGCCTCTAGAACCACAGGAGCCCTGGTTACAGGTGCTCCAGGTCCTCTATTCACTAAGAGATCTTCCTCAAATGGGCTAACAGGACAGCCTAGGTCCCCAACTTGCTGTTCCCTCATGAAACCATCCAAGTCCTGAGGCAGGGTTTCGTACGGTTGGGGACCCTCGGTCACCCACTTACTCCCGCTCCACTGAGCCAGGCCGTAAGCCCCTACACCCTCCTCGCTATCCTGGGACCTAGCTGGGCTACACTGAGCCTCTTCCACCACGCTGGGCTGGAAGATACCTGACCCACTACTTTTGGAGTCACTCCCTAATGACTCTAGAGAACCTCTAGCACTTTCCCAGCGCTCTGCTTCATCTCCAAGCTCTAATGGCTCAGACAATCCACACCCCAACAGGTGTTGGCGCAACCCAGGCACACAACAACTGAGCAGGTGTTCTTTGAGAACTAGATTACACAGTTCATCAAAATCGGAAACTCCTATCCAAGCAAACAGTGCATTCTCACATCCATCCACAAACTCCTCCCAAGACTGGTGAGACAGTTTCCTACTGCCCCTGAATTTCAACCTTAACTCCTCCTCCTGGGAAACAGATACCAGACTGGGGGAACTGGGATTGGGATTTCCTACACTGGAATCTATATGGCTGCCACCACTGGACTCAACCCTTCCTGGGGAGCCCAGAAAATTAAAACTGCGCGCAGGGGATAGTCTACCCTCCAGAGCTACTTTGCCTCTGGTAGAGGCCCTCTCAGCCTCCTCTATCCTCTCCTGCGCCAAGACCCTCTCAGTCTCTAGCTGTTGCTTCTTGACCTCCAGCTGCGCCATAGCCTGTGCATGCTCTAACCTGAGCTTCTCTAGCGTCAGCTGGTGCTCCCTTTCTTTCCTCCTATCTTCCCACTCCTCTGGGGACAGGGAAAGGAATGAGGCGCTGCCTCCTACGCTGGACCCAGCAAGGGACTCCCTACCTATGGGGTCCTCACTCTCTACTGGCGTCCAGGTACTGTCATCTTCTTCCTCTTCTTCTGAATCTTCAGGGCTCCCCCCAGACCCACCACCCTCCAGGTGTGAGGCCCGGGCTCCTTCCCTACTGCGCTCAAGATCCCTTTGATTCGTAACCCACTGGATCAGGTGGTACCTAAGGTCGTCCGGAGTGTCTGACTCTCTCACCCCTATGTCTCTCTCTCTACAGAACCTTTCCAACTCCTGCATATTGTACCAAACTAGATCACAGAGATCAAAAGCAGGCTCCATTCTGTCGGACGTTCTGGTGAAAAGATTACACAGGGAACCTAGGGGTCTGAGCTTAACAGGAGCACACAATTCACAAAAAGATTCAGCCAGCTCTCTAACCCAGAGAACTCACACTCACTTGCCTAGTGCCACACACCATCCATCCACACACAACCCTCCCCTCGGACTGGTAAGGCAGTTTCTACCACCCCTGATTCCTCAACCTGACCACAAGTGACACAGGTACCAAACTCTGGGCGCAGGGCGGGGGACAAATGTACTGGACACTATTACGCTGCCACCACTGGATCCCACCCTCTGGTGAATCCAGAAAACACAATGCACTTAGGGGGATGATCTACCCTCCCGAGCTAGGGACACCTACCAATTAGGTCCCCACTGTAGGCCAACCCAAGAAATAGCAAACAGCACAGGGGCAGTTACCTCCTCCAGCTTCTACTGCAGGCCAACCCCAGAAATAACAAACAGCACAGGGGCAGTTACCTCCTCCAGCTTCTACTGTAGGCCAACCCAAGAAATCGCTGTTTGCACAAGGGCAGTTACCTCCTACAGTTTCTGGTTTCTGTCCTTGGCAGGACACTCAACTCAAAGTGCACAAGCAACACATTTCCACAGAAATGACAAAAACAAACTTAGGAGATCCAAGAAATGGTCGGGTCGTGCACAGACCAGGAAGGTAACGAAGGTTTGGTAAATTGTCGGGTGCCACTGAGGTATCACTCTCAAACCCTAAGAGTGTGAAAAGACAAGCAAAATCCATGCGTTGGCTGAACTCAGGCAACGTCCCTCTGGGCACACCTCATAAAGCAAAAGCTTAAAGCACGTTAATTCGTCTGTTTAAGTGAAGATGCCGTGCATATTTGAAATCATAATATTTATTGGTGTCTTGACTTTTCGACAATGCTTTGTAGGCTTGAAAATGCAATAAACGATGATATTATACATGCTCCATATCATCTAGTTGCCAATGCCATCCCAATGCATTTCGGGCCCATTTGGCCCTTCATCAGGGGAGTCTAAACAAAAACATACATAACAAAGAATTACTATTCGCAATGAGAGATACGCCATGCAACAAAAGACAGTGAGGGACCCTGCCAGCATATAGATACACTCTGCAAGAAAACATGGTAGCCACCTTGTTATGTGCTGCAATGCATAAATGAACGTAAAGGGAACCAAAGGGGTGTGAACTAACATTGCATTGAGCAAGGAATACTTAAAGTAAATTGCCAGTGGTAACGAAAACGGTGAGCCAAAGTGCCGCGTTTCATGCTCGGTAAAAGTAACAAAGTGAAGAGAAAACAAAAGTGAATGCTGCTGTTGTGCATCTCAAAAAAACGACAGCGTGAAACGAGTGCCTATAAAAGCTCCGTGCAAAGTGAGATAACGTGCACATTACTAAACGCGCAAAGTGTTTCGGTTCGTACGAGTATTTACCTTGTACTGAAAATTTCAAGCTGTAAACAAACAGCGGTGCCGGTACTCGGTCACAAAATGTGGGTAAGTCCGCTCGGCGAACGGCGCGCGTTTTAAATGAAAAGAAGCCGGTGTCGACCGGAAGTGACATGCAAGTAGTACGTCCGCTTGGTCGTGTGGAACTAGCGGATATCATCGGCGCCATGTTGCAAGTGCCAGTGAATGAACTAAACAGTGACTGAAATATAAACAAAAGACTGGTTAAGTGTGAAAAATACACACAAATAAACGTGTGTGAAAATAATGTGAGTTGAAACATTGTGAGCATGCACATGCAGCTATACAGAATTTATAGGTAGCAAGCGAATTCCAAGCGGTCATTGAGACCCTTCGGTTTCAGAGAGTCCAGTTTATAAATCCAGAAGTTTTCACGTTGTAGCAAAAAGGTGTCATTGTCTCTGCCCTCCATCCTTGATACGGTTTCCAAAACCAGGAATTTCAATTGTGAAATATTGTGTTGTTTCTCTAGGAAATGAGCGGCCACTGCTGATTTTAAATTGCTGGTGCGTATATTGCTTTTGTGCTCCAAAATGCGCGTCTTGATCTTCCTTAATGTTTTCCCAACATAAACCAAGCCGCAGGGGCATTTGAGTAGATAGATGACATTGTTGGTGTCACAAGTGGCATTGACATGCAATTTAATGGGAGTGCCCCTCATCGGATGTGTCACATAGTTGCCCCTGATAATGCAATTACAATTGCTACAGTTTAAACAGGGAACTGTCCCATGGAATGGTGTGGCTGGTGCAATGATCCTGGGACGGATAAGTTCTTGAATGTTTCTACTCCTGGTATATGCAAACATCGGTGGATTGCTGAAGATGCCATGAAAATCAGTTTCGAACGTCAGCATTGGCCAATGTTTTCTGATTGATTGTTTGAACCTCTGGCTCATGGTGGAAAACCTAGAAACCATGACCATGCGATTCTTTTCTCCACGTATAGTGGGTTGTAACAATCTCTCACGTGGCATGTTTCCCACTTTTGTTATGGCGTTAGTGATGACCTCCTGAGGGTAACCACGGGTGGTAAAACGATGTGCCATGGCTTGAATTTGATCTTGTGATTCTGAGTGAGCAGACACAATCCTTTTCACTCGCAGTAACTGTGAAAATGGTAGATGATTCTTCAGAGCCGGTTGATGAAAACTGGTGTAATGCAGCAAGTTGTTGCGATCGGTGTTTTTTCTAAACAGGGTGGTGGTGAGTTGATTGTCACGTATTGTCACTTGAACATCCAAAAATGTTACGGTTGCCTCATGAAAACTGAAGGTGAATTGAATGCGGTCGTTGATCTGATTGAGCTTTGTCAAAGCTACCTTAAGAGCATCCAATGAACCGAACCATAGGACAAAAATATCGTTAATGTACCGCAAAAATAATCGTGCATGTTCCTTCCATGTATTCAAACTCAGAATGAATTTATTTTCAAATGCATGCATGAATAAATTCGCGTAGGTAGGTGCGGCACAATTGCCCATCGATGTACCGGTGAGCTGTAGATAAAAATCGTTGTTCCATCTGAAATAGCTTTGATACAGTGTGAAGGTGAGGAGTTCCATCAGGAACACTTGTAAATCAAGATCCAGGTCAGACTGCAGTAGTACTTCTTCAATCGCTTCAATTCCTAAGTCATGAGGAATGGTGGTATAAAGTGACTTGACGTCGATGGTGCACAACCACACTTCTTTGTCATCAGGCAATGTCACCTGATTGATCTTGATTAAAAAATCAGTGGTGTCCTTAACGTATGTGTTCATACGCGTAATAAAAGGTTGTAAGTGAACGTCCAAAAACTTGCCAATGGGTTCATGTATGCTGCCCCTCGTGGACACTATTGGCCGTAGTGGGGGATTCATAAGGTCCTTGTGAATTTTGGGTAGCATATGTAAAGTGGGTGTTCTGGGATGTTTGGTCATTAAAAATCTCTTGGTTTTTTCATCAATGGTTCCGTTTTCCACGGCCTTGTCAATGATGATTTGTAGAAGATTGGCAAAACTGACTGTTGGATCCTGAGGTAAGATCATATACGTGTTGTCGTCATTCACATGTAAGTCCACCTGAGTTTGATAGAAAGTAGAGTCCATTATAACAAGGGCGCCGCCCTTATCCGCTTTTTGACAGATAATATTCCGATTGTTGGCCAGATTATCCAAGATTGCTCGCTCCTTGTTGGTGAGATTCTGAAGTTTGGAACGTTTCCTAAAGTTGAAAGAAAGAATGTCATTTTTCACCAAGTTCTCAAAAAGGTCCAACGTCTTGTGGGAAATTGGTGCTTGAAAAGTACTCTTCGGGCGTAGATGTTTTAGTAATTGAGATTCAGGCTTGTGCTCAGATTGAATGACATTTTCAAAAAAATGTCGCAAACGAAGGTTACGCATGAATTTGAACAAACAGATATCTAATTCCAATTTGTTGGTGTGATATGTTGGTACAAAAGACGTGCCTTTTTGCAGAGTTTTGATTTCGATTTCTGTGAGTTGATGTTCAGAGATGTTGATAACTAACTGTTCGGGATTCATGATTTCTTCCCTTTGTTCCTTCGACCTGACGCTGGTTGAGACTTCGGGCTGGGCATGGTTGATGGGACGTCTTTTGCCCCTCCTGGGTCTAGTTGATCTTTTTGGCCTACCTCTAAAAAAGGAACATTGGTGTCAGGTTGAATCGGAGTACTATCCACTGTGCGTGTGGATGTTGAAGGTTGACTCATCGGGCGTCTTTCACTGTCCGAAGATGATGTGTCTGTCTCAGTGTTGGGGTTGGAAGGTTTGTTCTGTCGTCTTCTTGCGTAAACCTCTGCCCAAGAGTAGACCTCTCCCAATTTATAATCCAGGGTGTCACGTTTATATTTGCGAAAAACAAACTTAGCACAATAATCCCTATACCATGTGACTATCTAAATGCAGAGTTTTGTGGTGCAGCCAGCTGCTACTGCGGTACAGCGCAAACGCAAGTCCAAATCCCACCGCTGATCACCAATGTTAGAAATGGGATTTCTGGTTGGCTAGGGCTTGCGCCAAAGCCAGGCAGAAACCACCACTCTAGTCAGGGCTGGGGAGGTACACGCCCAAGATAACCCCTGCTCACCCCCTTGGTAGCTTGGCACGAGCAGTCAGGCTTATCCCGGAGGCGATGTGTAAAGCGTTTGCATGCGCACCCAGCAACAACACCCAAGGCCCACCACAAAAGAAACTCCACACAAGGTATTATATAAAAATAGCCTTTGTATTACCAAAACACATTAGATAAGAACACACACTTTACAATGTGCCAACAGGCACGTGCAGAGTTTACAAGGGATTATATGTACAGGGGACAGGGCCACATGGACCACTGTCAGGAATTAACACTTTGGGGAAATAGCACTTAGAACGTAGGAATAAAATTACTGTAGCACAAAAATAGAACATGTAGCACACAACCAGTAACTACTGGTATCTGGTAAGTACCACCTACGCAACCCTAACCACCTTAGGAGAATATCGCGCAGGGAACCAGGACCTCACTAGCACCACCTGTACTAGGAGAAAACAACCACCTAAGTATCACAATACCTGTAGGGGTAAACGCACATTACACATGATGCATCACATTCAGAGGTGTAGGGAAGGAAAACACATGATGCATAAAATACATTCAGAGGTGCCGGAAAACACTATAGCGCAAAACTCACAGTCGCCACCACCTGTGGCAGTCCCTAGGCCAACTGGCCTTGAAGGGGCAAGACGCCCTATGTCCCAATAAGGCTGCGCCAGCTGCGCAAGCCACAAGCGTAAAGATCCCAACCTAAACGTTGCAGCTGCCCACTAAGTGCTGGGCAGCTGTGGGGACTGAGCGTAGGCACCACTGCGCCTTTTAAATCACGTGGGAGCCTCTCTGGGCTCTTACAGAACAATGCCCCCAGAACAGCGTTGGAGCCTCGGGGGCTTTAGGACTCAAATCTGCCCCAGTCACGTTGGAGAGGCCCGCTCTAACCACCAAAGAAACGCCCCCGTATGTTGGAGTCCCCTTTGGGACTCAGCAAGGACTTGCCCCCACACGTTGCAGCTGCCCGCTTCGGCGGCGCAGCTGGGAAGACGTCGCCAGCAACGGAGAGGTGCCCCGAGTGGCACCAACACTGCGGGGTATTCAGCCTCTTCTCACTCCCTGGGGGCGCACCGGCAGCTTTCCCTGGGGCCCCGTGGGTGGGGGCAGGCACAGGCAACGTGCTTTGGCTCTCTCCCACCCCCGGGCCCCTCCTCACCTGGTCGGCGGCTTCTTTCCGGGTCTGAGGTCCCAGGAGCGCGGGGTGGGCTCCCGGCAGCTCCCTGCTTCGGTTCCGCGTGGGGCACTTCTTCACCGACGGAGCGCGGGTAGGCTCCCGCCCTTCGTCCGGACTCCGGCTTCCTCCTTCCAGTATAGGAGCGCGTGGTAGGCTCCCGTCGCTTCCTGCTCGTTGTCCCGCCCACGTCCCGCAAGGGCTGCCTGACTTCCTGCTGAAGCCCGGCTGCGGCGGTGATTTTCTATTACTGTGATGCGGGGTGGGCACCCGCTAGGGGGACGAAACAGAAAGCAGCAAGGTCCCCGGCGGGGTGGGCACCCGCTGGGGATATTAAGTTTCCAATAAAGCGGGGTAGGCTCCCGCTCGAGCGCCACAATGCGGGGTGGGCACCCGCCAGCAAAAGCAAAGCGCTCCTAGCGCTATAAAGCCAAAAAGCGCTCCCAGGCGCTTAGGGAGTACAACAAGGTCCAGAACCAAAGTCTTGAGGAAGGTAGGCAGGGGGCAAGGCTGGGCCAGGGGCCAGCTCACTGGGCCCTCCAGGGCAGGGAGGCAATCCCAAGTGGCGGTTCCTCCTGGCCTCCAGCAGCCCCCTCCTGTCAGGATCCCAAAAGCAGAACAGATTCTGTGGGGACACAGCCCCATTTTTATACATAGCTTTCCTTTGTTCTGGGTTCAGGGTGAGGGGGAAAACCAGTCGCAGCTGGTTGGGGAGCACCCTTGATGTGCTCAGCCCCTCACTCTATTCACTGGCAGGGCTAGGGTCGTCAGTCGCACCACAGGGGGCGAAACCAGCATTGTGTGGGGAAAGCCCTGCCCTATTCAGGTCCAAGGTGCACTCCTCCCCAGCCATCAGCATGCTAATCTCCCTATTCACCACCGGGTGACTCCTCCTGACTCTGGGGAATCCCTAGCCCGTCACATGACCTCAGCCAGCCAATCACGCGACAAGGCACACATTTTACACTGCACACCGAAGTGCCCACTTCTAGAAGTGGCCCTTCCATACTAGCTACACGCACGCCGCACGCATCATTGCGCAGCATTTAACCACACAAATCTGTACATACCAGACTCGACCATGCACACCCCACGCTTCAGGAACTACCAGGGACGCATACATTCCCCATGCATTCCTATGGGAGGGCAGGCCTATCTCACCACATGCACTCAGAGTGCGCACGCACTTTACCCTGGGACACAGGGAAAGTGCGCAGAAACCAAAAACCACTATCACCAAGTCACCAATAAAAGCAAAAAAGTTCAGGGGTGAACCTGCCAGAAGGGCCAAGTCCAACAGTCCTCATGTAATGCAACTGGTGCTATGTAAAGCACTCTGATAACCGATCCGGGTCAAGTTTGCGCTATATAAAACTCTGTAAAAAATAAAAAAAAGAATATACAGCAGTTTGGGCAGTGTAATCTTTTTGAATATTCTTGCTCGCCCTATCAAAGAGAGAGGCAAGCCTCTCTAGCAGCATCAGCCTGAAAATCAAGCAACACCCTTCCGACATTCTGGCAGAAACATAGTTTTTTTGCAACATAATGAATATCCCTAGGTGCTTAAACCCTTTCTCCAATTCTCAAACTTTGAAGGGCAATGGCAGATGTTCTCTTACTTTTTCGGGGAGTACAGCACTGACTTATCCCAGTTTATCCTATAGCCCGAGTGGGCGCCATAATCCCCTAAAAGTTGGAAGAGCATCAGGATAGTGTCTGTTGGGTCAGTTATGTATAAGAGGATATGGTCACTGTATAACGATATTTTCTCTGCCAACTCCACCTCCACTGCCACCCGGAACCCCCAACCTCTGGATGTTGTTGTATCTGGTATGCCAGTAATTTCACCGTCAGAGTGAATAGAACCGTGGACAAGGGGCAGCCCTGCCTGGTTCCCCTACTAATTGGAAATTGAGGGGGCATCTCCCGTTGACTCTCACTGCATCCGCCAGGTTCTGATACAGGACTGATACCCACTTCCAGACCTTAGGCCCAAAATGTTTCTAGTGACTGTTCTAGTAAAGACCAGTGCACCCCATCAATCAATCAATCACGGCATTTATAAAGCGCGCTACTCACCCGAGAGGGTCTCATGGCGCCGGGGGGGGGGGAAATGTTACTGCTCGAACAGCCAGGTCTTGAGCTGTTTCCTGAAGGAGAGGTGGTCTTGGGTTCGCCGAATGTGGGTGGGGAGGGAGTTCCAGGTCTTGGCTGCCAGGTAGGAGAACGATCTTCCTCCGGCTGTTGCTCTGCGGATGCGTGGTACGGTGGCGAGGGCGTGGCTAGTAGATCGTAGCTGGCGGGTGGGCGTGTATAAGGTCAAGCGGTCATTGAGGTATTTGGGGCCCAGGTTGTGGAGAGCCTTGTGTGCGTGGGTCAGGAGTCTGAACGTGATTCTCTTGCTGACAGGGAGCCAGTGCAGGTCTCTCAGGTGTCTGGTGATGGGGCTGTGCCGGGGGATGTCCAGGATGAGTCGTGGGGAGGCGTTCTGGATTCGCTGGAGTCTTTTTTGAAGTTTGGCTGTGGTTCCGGCGTAGAGGGTGTTCCCGTAGTCCAGTCGGCTGGTGACGAGTGCCTGGGTGACGGTCTTCCTGGTTTCGGTGGGGATCCATCTGAAGGTCTTGCGGAGCATGCGCAGGGTGTTGAAGCACGAAGACGAGATGGCGTTGACTTGTCTGGTCATCGACAGAGAGGAGTCCAGGATGAAGCCCAGGTTGCGTGCGTGGTCCGTTGGCTTGGGAGCGGTGCCCAGGGCCGGAGGCCACCAGGAGTCGTCCCAGGCGGAGGGTGATGATCCCAGGATGAGGACTTCCGTCTTGTCTGAGTTCAGTTTAAGGCGGCTGCTCCTCATCCAGTCGGCTACGTTTTTCATCCCTTCGTGTAGGTTGGCTCTGGCGGTGGTGGGGTCGTTGGAGAGGGAGAGGATCAGCTGGGTTTCGTCAGCGTAGGAGAGGATGTTGAGGTTGTGTTGGCGTGCGATGGCTGCGAGGGGGCCCATGTAGACGTTGAAGAGGGTTGGACTGAGTGAGGATCCTTGTGGTACGCCGCAGATGACTTCGGTGGCCTCGGATCTGAACGGGGGGAGGCGGACTCTCTGGGTTCTTCCGGCGAGGAACGAGATGATCCACTCCAGTGCTTTCTCTCGGATTCCGATGTTGCTGAGGCGCTTCACTAGGGTGCGGTGGCAGACTGTGTTGAATGCCGCGGAGAGGTCCAACAGGATGAGGGCCGCTGTTTCCCCGTTGTCGATCAGGGTTCTGATGTCGTCGGTGGCGGCGATTAGGGCGGTCTCGGTGCTGTGGTTGGCCTGAAACCCGGACTGCGAGGGGTCGAGGGATCCGTTTGTCTCGAGGAAGGTGGCCAGTTGTCTGTTGACGGTCTTCTCGATGACTTTGGCCGGAAAGGGGAGTAGTGAGATGGAACGGTAGTTCTTGAGGTCGGTGGGGTCCGCCGTTGGTTTCTTCAGGAGGGCGGTAAGCTCGGCGTGCTTCCAGCTCTCCGGGATGGTGGCGGTGTGGAAGGATGAGTTGATGATGTCCCGGAGATGGGGTGCGATGATGGCGTCGGCTTTGTTGAAGACGTGGTGTGGGCAGGGGTCGTTTGGTGATCCGGAGTGGATGGAGTTCATCGTGCGGGTGGTGTCTTCGGTGGTGACCGGGGTCCAGTTGCAGAGGGTGGTGGTGGCGGGCGTTGCTTCGGCGGTGGGGTGCGTGGTCTGTGCGTTGAAGCTGTTGTGTATGTCCGCGATCTTGCTGTGGAAGAACGAGGCGAGTGAGTCGCAGAGGACTTGCGAGGGGGTGATGTCGTTGTTTCCGGTGCTGGGGTTGGAGAACTCTTTGCCGATGCTGAAGAGTTCCTTGCTGTCGTGGGCGTTGTTGTCCAGTCGTTCTTTGAGTGCTGACTTTTTGGTGGCGCGGATCAGTTGGTGGTGTTTGCGTGTGGCGTGCTTGAGGGCGGTCCTGTTGTCTGTGGTCTGGACGAGCCGCCAGGCTTTCTCGAGGGTGCGGCAGTTCTTCTTGGATTCCTTGAGTTCGTTGGTGAACCAGTGGGTTTTCTTGCTGCCGGTTCTGCTTGGAGGGATCTTTAGCGGTGCGAGGTCGTCGGCGCAGGCGGTCAACCACTTGGCGAGGTTGCTGGCTGCTTCGTTTGGGTCTGCTGTGTTGGTGGGTGTGTTCTGGCCGAGGGAGGCGGTGAGTTGCTCGGCGGTGATCTTGCTCCAGCTCCGGCGGGAAAACCTGTTGCGGGTGGTGGTGGGTCGTGGTTCTTCTGAAGCTGAAGTGGACACAGCTGTGGTCGGTCCAGTGGAGTCCGGTGGCGTGGCTGAAGGAGATGTGCTTGCTGGATGAGAAGACGGGGTCAAGCGTGTGGCTGGCGTAGTGTGTGGGAGTGTTCACTAGTTGCTTGAGTCCGAGGTTGTCCAGCAGGGCGGTGGTGTTTCTGTCGTTGTTGTTTTCTAGGTGGAAGTTGAGGTCTCCTAGGAGGATGTAGTCGGCGGAGGGGAGGGTGTGCGGGCTGATGAAGTCTGCGATGTCTTCGCTGAATTGTGTGCGTGGTCCCGGTGGTCTGTAGATGAGGGTGCCTCGGAGGGTGGTCTTGGGGTCAGCCTGTATCTGGAAGTGTAGGTGTTCGGCGGTGGTGAAGGTTTCGTCGGCGTTAGTCGAGATGCGGATGGTGTTCTTGTGTATGATGGCGATGCCTCCTCCCGTCTGGTTGGCGAGGTCCTTCCGGGTGATCTTGTATCCGTCCGGGATGGCTATGGCAATGTCGGGCGCTGAGGAGGCGTTCATCCAGGTTTCGGTGAGGAAGGCGACGTCCGGCGCTGTCGTGTCGAGCAGGTCCCAGAGTTCCATGGCGTGCCTGTGGACGGAACGGGTGTTCAGCAGGATGCACTCGAGGTGGTTGCTGCTGGTGCTCAGCTTGGCTGGGGTGGTGCCGGCCCGGTGGCAGGTGAAGCGGCAGGCTTGGCAGGCGAAGGGGCCGTGGGTGCGTCTCGGGGTGGCTCGGTGGCAGGCAGGGTTACGGCCGGCGTTGAGTGCGTTGAGGGTGGCGGCGTCGTAGGTCAGTCGGGTAGGCTTGCATCGGCGGGGACCAGGGGTCCTGGCGCTGGGCGCGGCCCAGGCGCGGACGGGCGCAGACGGGCTTGCCTTTGGCGTGCCTTCGGCGCACAATCGGCACGCCCGCTGCGCGTCCACGCGGTCGCCATTTAAGGCTAAGTGGGAGGGAGGAGCAGCTGGGAGGCGGGAGCGGGGAGGTCACAGAACGAAAAAGGGGGCGTGACCGCGTGGATGGCGGCGGGAAGCGGGGAGCGGGGTGGGCAAAGCACAGGGGGAAAAAACAACAGGGTTAATGCAAGGAGGCTAGCAAAAACAACAATAACAGTGGAAAAAACGGCACAGGGGGAAAAAACAACAAGGTTAATGCAGAGAGGCTAACAGAACGACAATAACAGTGAAAAAAACGGCACAGGGGGAAAAAACAACAAGGTTAATGCAGAGAGGCTAACAAAACGACAATAACAGTGAAAAAAAACGGCACAGGGGGAAAAAACAACAAGGTTAATGCAGAGAGGCTAACAAAAGGACAATAACAGTGAAAATACGGCGGAACTGCTGGGGCAAGTGAGAGTGAGGCAGGTAGCTAGGGCAGGCAGACAGCGAGGCTGCGAGCAGCAGCGAGGGGTGCACACATAGCTGGTGGCCGTGCGGCGTGGGGGTGTCCTGGGAGCAGGTCACACTCACCTGCGCCGCGCGGTCGCCATATAAGGACAAGTGGGAGGGAGGAGCAGCTGGGAGGCGGGAGCGGGGAGGTCACAGAACGAAAAAGGGGGCGTGCCCGCGTGGACGGCGGCGGGGAGCGGGGCGGGCAAAGCACGGGGGAAAAAACAACAGGGTTAATGCAAGGAGGCTAGCAAAAGCGACAATAACAGTGAAAAAAATGGCACAGGGGGAAAAAACAACAAGGTTAATGCAGAGAGGCTAACAGAACGACAATAACAGTGAAAAAAAACGGCACAGGGGGAAAAAACAACAAGGTTAATGCAGAGAGGCTAACAAAACGACAATAACAGTGAAAATACGGCGGAACTGCTGGGGCAAGTGAGAGTGAGGCAGGCAGCTAGGGCAGGCAGACAGCGAGGCTGCGAGCAGCAGCGAGGGGTGCACACACAGCTGGTGGCCGTGCTGCACGGGGGTGTCCTGGGAGCAGGTCACCATCAAACGCTTTTTCAGCATCGAGGGCTAAAAAGACATGAGGTGCCGGTCGAGTCGGTACAGAACAAAGCCAGTTATGAGTGCACCGCTGGTTGAGTCGTGTGTACCCTACAGGCATATAACCCGACTGGTCCCGATGTATCAATGGGGCAATGACCTCTAGTAATCGGGTGGTGAGGACTGTGGCCAACAGTTTCATTTCTACATTAAGCAGGGAACTTGAGTGGTAAGAGTTGCATCTGTTTCTAGGTTTCCCTCCTTGGTAAGGTCAACAATGATGGCCTTCCTGAAATCTGGGGGGGTTCCCCATACTCCCAGTCCCTGTAACATGCTCAGTGGATATGGCCCAAGGTGCTTTTCATACTACTTATAAAATTCCGCCGGGAATTCACTGGGTCCCTGTGCTTTCCCAGACACATTTCATGACCGCTGTCTGTGTCTCTGTTAACGTTAATTCCCCATCAAGGAGGCCCCTGGCCTCCATTTCCAGTACCGGAATAGGGATATCCACCAGTTACTGTCTTATGGTGTACAATGCACGGGGCGGCCTAGTCTGGACATTCACACTGTTAATTTAAATGTACAAAATGTGTTGAGTTACAATTTTAACTTTTCTCCATCAAGTAGGTGAACAGCAAAAACTGTGCTGCACAAAGTGTTTGCATGTTGGGGAATATGACGCTCGGAACCTGGAGCTCTATTTTTTTTTTTTATATCTTTATTGCATTTTTCCAGAGTCACAATTGAGTACATATTTGAACACAGCAAAGGGTATCATTCCACACAATACAAGTTATTAACTACCAATATACTTTTTTGTTTTTGTTCTTTTCCCATCACATGTATCTATCACGTGTTTTAACTTTTTGTTGCAGATGTGAACATAAGTATATATGTCACGTATATTCTGTGCAATTACTTCCCATATCGTTATCTACAAAGTTAAATCTGCCAAGTCTGCCCTAGAGGACCCAAAAGTTGTATCGTCCACTTTGGTATCTTTCTGTATCGTCGTGTCTTTGGTAGAGTGTTCGTGAGGATCTGTCTCCGTGTTTGTCAATAAAATGACAGGAGAGTGCAAGACAAGATAGTGTGTTAAAATAAACTTATTAACAATGCCATCAGCTACTTTACGCTCCTGGGTCAGGACATGTGTATTATAGATGCCTCATTCCTCGTTCCTGTCCTGTAGAGTCATCCCGTCCTCCATGCTGTGATGAGCGACACCCCAAAAGGTGTCCAGCACTTCCCATACCGGCAAATGTGTCTTGTGACCCATTATTAATCATTTATCACAACCTATATATATTGTCTTGTTCATCTAGGTCACCACTTCATCACCTCCTGTACCATCATCTTGCGATGAAGCATCTCTATCTTTCCTGTCCGCACTTGTGAACTCCGTAAGTATAGTGTCCAAGTATTGGACTATTGGGTATTTTCGCTCTCAGGCTATTTCCTCTCTCTGTAGTGATGTACTTTCTGCCTGGGCCCACACCAAAAGCGTTCTTCTCCAGCTTACAATCACAGGGGGGTCGGCTTGTTTCCATCTCTTAGTTATCAGACGTTTTGTCACTATCAGCCCTAAATCTACGAATCTAGAGGTGAACTTGTTTTTCTTAGATCTGGGATAGAGGCCCAGTATACAAGTCTCCCACGTGTGTGCTATCTGTTGCTCGGTGCAGGTCATAAGTGTCTCTGTTACCACTTGCCAGTACGTGTTTAAGACATCACAAAACCACAGCATATGTAAGAGGTCTGCATCTACTTGTAAGTAGCGTGGACATGCTGAGGTAGTGTTGTGGAAGTATCTGTTAATCTTATCCTGGGAAAGATACACCCTCTGTTTTATGTAGGTTTGTATAAGGTTAAACTTTGAGCTTCTGGGTATATAAGTGGATCTGGCCAACAGCGTGTTCCATTCCCGCTCCGTCCATTGCCGGCCCCTGTCTGTTTCCCACCGTGTCCGTAGGGCAGTCATGGTTTTCATTGTGTGTGTAAGTAATGCCTCCACCACCCAGTGAACGATGTGTGAGCCTCTGCCCATTACATGTAGGTATTATAGCAATAGATTTGTTTCTGGTTCAGCGGTTATGTCCCCCCATGTCACTGCTAGTGATCTTGTGATTGATGTGTGCAGTATGAACTGTCCTGCGGGTAGGCCGTAGTCCATCGTCAGCACTTCAAACGATAACAGGATGCCGTGTACATAGAGGTCGCCTAATGTGTCCATCCTAGCTGCGCGCCAGCTCGCAAGTTCCTCATTGGTGGTGCTCATTCTACCTCTGGGCGTCCCCGCCAGTGGCATTGTTAACCTCTTCAATGCCCATGACGAGCTGGTCTCGTCATGGGCCGCGGTTGCGCTGTGCCCATGACGAGACCAGCTCGTCATAAACCCCGCCCGCTAATGCAACGGCCGGCACAGGGCGGGGAAAGGGGCGGGCACTGAAGGGGTTAAAAACAATCTCCTTTTGTAACACTGGTACGCCAGGGCGACACAAAACTATGTTGGGCTTGGCGGCCGAGCAATAGGGTGGAACAGTTGAATTATTTGAGATTATGACCACGGGGGTCGTTCGGTGGCTGTATCCTCCAGTCCCATGCCTGCCAACCATCTTGTTACCCACTGTAACTGTGCAGCCAAGTAGTACAATACCATGTTAAGGACTGCTAGGCCTCCTTAACTGACAGGGGCATAGAATTTCCACAGTGCAATACGAGGTCGGCCTTTGTTCTAAATAAGGTCCCGGAGTAGCTGTTCAAGGTCACAAAATGTTTTAGCAGGGACATATACCAGGAGATTCGAGAAATAACACAATAGTTTGGGTAGTATTATCATCTTTGTCAATGTAATTCTGCCAATCACGTTCAATGGAAGTGTTTTCCAGAATTAGGTCTGGTCTCTGACAGCAGTAGCCCTCCAGCACATGCATGGGGTTGCGATCTATGAAAATGCCTAGATACCGGAACATTTCTGGATACACGGAGGGTGTAGTTGTTCATGCTCACATTCATTTCCCTCGTTAGATCACTAAATGGGTTAGGCCCAGTTTGGTCCAGGTAACTCGGAGACCCAACATCTTTTCAAAATCTTGAAGTATGGAGGATTGATTTCGTATAGGTCTTGCATGAATAATAGCAGGTCATCGGCATATAGTGAGACAGCATGTAATCTGTCTCCCAAACGGATACCCCATGTTTCTCCCCTCATGGAGACGCGTCACTAACGGCTCCATGGTTAGAGAAAAGAGTAGTGGGGACAGTGGGCATCCCTGTCTGGTGCCTCACTTGACTGGTATACTGTCCGATATAAGCTGGCCAGATCGGACCCGGACAGAAGGTCGCTTATATAGGTAATGGACCATCCATATATAATCATCTCCCAACTCATATTTCCGCAACACCTCAACAAGATATGGCCACTCCAGTGAGTCGAAGGCCTTCTCCAGGCCCAAGACCAGGCATCCTGAATGCGGCCAGCTATCCATCGCATATTGTTGCACTCCAAAAAGTCTAGGTATATTGAGCGACATGTTCCCTGTGGAAATAAACCCATTTTGGTCCACATGCACCAAGTTTCGTGCTAGTGGAGCTAGGCGCGCTGCCAAAATTGATGCTGGGACCTTGTAGTCTGTGTTGAGTAGTGCTAACGGCCTATATGAGCCCAGATATTCTGGGTCTCTTCCAGGCTTAGGGAGAGAAATCAGTAATGCTTCATTTTGCGTGTCTGAAAGGGTGGAATCCGTTACTGCGGCGTCATAAACTTTCTTGAGTTGAGGCGCCAATTAAGCCATATAGGCTTTATGAAACCCCGCTGGTGGGCCATCCGGGCACGGCGTTTTACCATTAGCTAGCAAACCTATGCTTGCTCTAATCTCCTCTAGGAGAATGGGGTCATTCAACTCAAGTTGTTGCTCGTGTGTAATTTGCGGCAGGGCAATGTCTTCCACATAATTGCAAATGTCCTGTGAGGTGGCCAATATTTGGGATTCATATAGTGAACCGTAGTGTTTTGTATACTCCCTGTGGATATCCTGTTGTGAATATATCAAAGCTCCCTATGTAGAACGTATGGATGTGATGGGGGATGTTGTGTCATCTTGACGTGTAAGCCAAGCCAGCAACCTACCAGCTTTATCCCCTGTGTGGTGTGTACACACAGAGTGCGCCGCAAAGTTAAGGCAGTGGAGACCTTCCAGCAGGTGGGTATGTTTTTCCCTATTTTGAGCCAATCTCCTACCAGAGCCGTCCAGCGCCTCTCTTTCATTAGATGCAAGTTTTCTCTCTATGGCAGTGAGATCTGTTTCTATTTGCCTACACATGCCGGTTTGCATGCCTTAACAATTCCCCTTAGTGACCCCCTTAAAGGTGTCCCATTCTAGTAATGAGGACGAGGCCGTGCCCACATTCTCTTCAAAATAGTGCGTCACAGCTGTAGCCAGACACTCCCAAAATGTTGCATCGAGGAGTGTGTCAGGCTGTAACCGCCACTTAGTTACAGGCGGTGTGGCGTTTACGCACTCTATACACATCGTGTATGGGTTGTGGTCCGAATGTGTCTATCCTAGGTACTGTGGATCAGAAATCACTGTCAAGAGGTCGTCTGTTACCATTATGCGTTCAAGTCGAATATAGAGTTCATGTGCCCCTAAGTAATACGAATATATTCTGTCATGTGGGTTTCTGTATCTCCATATATCTGTGAGATGCCATTGTGTGGCCCAGTTGATCAGTGCCTTCATAGCAGCGTATGTTGGCGCCCCCGGGACGGGGGGAAGGAACGATCTAGTGAGACATCGAGTATGCAATTGTAGTCTCCCCCCACTCTCATTGGGATATTGTGCCATATGGCTAACCTACTCATTAAGGCCTCCAGGAAAATAGCTTGATCTATGTTTGGTGTGTAAATCAATGCAGTCAGTATAGGACGGATGTCTAGCTTACCCTTTAATATTACATAACGGCCTTTCGCATCGATAAGTCAGTCTTTAATGCAGAACGGGATCCCCGGCCTAACCCAAACCAGGGCTCCCCTGGAATATGCTGAGTTTCCCGTGGCATACAGCTGGCCCCTCCACTTCCTCTGTAAATGTGTAACCTCAGATCGTATCAGGTGTGTCTCCTGAAGGAGAGTAATTTGTACACGGGGGCTGTTAAAATATGAATAAATAAGGTATCTGCGAGTTGGGCTATAGATGCCTCTCACATTTCATTTGTTAAGTTTAATCGGTGCCATAGTGTTAAATTAGTTAGTGGAATGATCGCTGTTAGTATTTTGACAATTGGTTTAATTAGGAAAATATCTGCCAGGAATGTGAACATGTGCCTCGTGGTTGTGCATCTAGCATACAGTGTAGTTCTGCCCAGTGCTTGTGTGACGGCATATCTACAACTAACTAAAACCAAAAACATTAGTATTGGGTATTATGGTTCATGGGAAGTTAATTGGTTCCTGGTCCAGCTCGTCTTACCTGCCATTTTATATTCTACCCATATATCCTGGGAAATTGTCCCATATGGCGGTGTTGGGTAAATATAAAATAATGACATGTAATGTGCGAGGAATGGGGTCTGTCCACAAACCACACAGGATTCTTGCCCAACTAAATAGGCGGAAAGTCCAAATAGCTCTCATTCAGGAGACACACTTAATGGATTCGGAAGTCAGTAAACTGCGCAAAAAATGGAAGGGACAGATTTTTAATACTTCTTACTCAGCCTTTGCAGGGGGCTCGCTTATTTGTTTTCGGAGACTTTAATTCTGTCTTAGATGTCAGCTTAGATTGCTCCCACCCCTCACTCTGAGGTGCTACAACCACCAAAAACTCAGACTTCCTACAAGCTTGGGAGGTGGGATGGACAATACAAGACGCATGGCGTACACTGCATCCCAATAGCAGGGAATACTCATTTTACTCCCCCCCCACACCAATTACACACCAGGATAGACAGAGTCTTTTGTTCTGTGCCCCTGCTGTCCCAGATTGTTGAGTCTACCTACCTTGGGAAGACCCTGTCCGATCATAACCCACTTGAAATTCTTCTGGGATGGCGGAGGGTTGCCACCCCAGTTCCAACTTGGCGTCTCTGGCCGCAATCTCTCGAGGACAGGGTTTTTAGAGACACATTAGGCATGGCCATTACTAATTATTTTTCAGTAAAAAGCAATTCTTCATCCTCCCGCTTGTTTGAATGGGATGCATTTAAATCAGTGATCAGAGACACTGCAATAGGGGCTACCGTGGGGGCGCGGCATGAAACACACAAGAGCTTATCCGCAGTGGAGAATTCTCTTCACAACTTGGAGACCGCAGCTATTACTAATCCCTCTCAGCAAGTGCAGCTCCAAGAAGCCAGAATTAAACATGCAGAACTTCTTGAGCGACATCACCTAATTGACTATAGCGCATATACGCAGCGTAGTCATAAAGATGCAGATAAATCAGGGACGCTGTTAGCTCGTCTTATATGGGACGGTTCCTCCCCGGTCCCGATAACTGCAATCTCCCTTCCGGATGGCACCGTTGTCCCCACTCAAGCAGACATCAACATGGCATTCTGTACATACTACAGTAACCTGTACAGCGCCCCAGCGGCTGCTTCCCCAATCACCTGGCGGTCTTCTTTGAGGACCTCATATTCCCTACAATAACTACAGATGATCAATCGGATTTGGAAGCCCCTATTAGTCAACTTGATATTAAGGCAGCCATCAAAGACCTCCCCAAAAACAAAACTCCCAGTCTGGATGGGTTACCTGCAGAGTTCTACGTGACATATATGGCACAACTCGCCCGTGCCTTGAGAGCCTATACAAAACGGCGCTTGAAAAACACACTCTTCCCTTGACGACCATGCAAGCGCTGGTTACCTCGCTACCCAAGCCACACAGAGACCCACGTGATATATCAGGGTATCGCCCCCTCTCATTGCTCTCCACGGAGTATAAAATACTCAGAAAAATCCTGGCCGGGCGCCTCCTTCCCTACCTCCCAAAGCTTATCCACACTGACCAATGTGGTTTTATACCGGGTCGGAATACGTCCTTAAATATCAGACGACTCCACTATACAATGGAAGCTGCGGTAAACATTTCTCATACATTCGGGTGCATTTCTCTTGATATGCGCCAAGCATTTGACACCCTGGATTGGACCTATATGTTGTCTGCCATGGCAAAGTTTGGTATCCCCGAGGGTTACTTGAAATGAGTTGAACTTTTGTATTCTGCTCCTACAGCACGGCCCAGGACTGGCTCTCATATCTCTTCAGCATATCCTATAACTAGGGGTACACGTCAAGGATGTCCCTTGTCGCCGTTGCTATTTGTGTTAGCATTAGAACCCCTTCTGATTAAACTTCGCAGTGAGGCCATGGACCGGGGGATTGTACTCCATAACACCACACACTTAGTGTCCGCATATGCGGATGACATTATTTTATATCTAAATGATCTTAATACCAACCTGGAACCTGTCCCAGCTATATTTCAACACTTTGAACAAATATCAGGACTGGCTAGTAATAAAACGAAATCCTATGCTTTCTACATGCAATATCGGGCTACCCCGGAGGCTGTGCGTTTTGGTAACTTATTATCGACTACCGCCCCAGACACCTTTACGTATCTAGGTATACAAATATATAGATCCTCCCAGGACCTTATAGATGGCATTTTGCTGAAGGATATTACATCCCTCCGAATCCAGGTCTCCTTTTGGACCTCGCTAGCCATGTCTGTGATGAGTAGAATTTCCATTTCTAAAATGATGATGCTTCCTCGTCGCCTCTATTTCTTCACTAACCTGCCAATCACTATCCCGACACATATTTTTCATACACTAGACACGCTTCTGTTAGAACTCATATGGGGTAAAGGGCGTAAGAGGGTCAGCCTTGCCAATTTACAGCTACGACCTGAGGAGGTAGGACTTGGAGCCCCGGATTATACAGAGGTATTCGAGATCACTCAGGGATTCCGTTACTGCCACTCCATGTTAAATGGTCACTAGAGCTGGAACACGAATTGTTGGACAAGGACTGGTCCACTGTTTTAGAATTCCCTAAGAGAATGTGTCACGCAATGATAAATTTAAATATATACAGTACATGATCGTACACAGGGCATACCTCACAACACTTCGCCTTAATTGTATGTTTCCTAACGCACAACTCTCCTGTCCTAGATTTCAGGAAGAAGATGCAGATCCACGTTTACACATATTCTGGCAAACTGTTGGATACAGGGTGCAGGAGGTCACTGGAATGACTGCTTGGTCTTTGGCGGAAAGCTGTCTACTGGGTCTGCATAAACGACCCAAGGAGCGGAAGGTCCAATATAGATTTGCTGACTTGGCTGTGCTTATAGCAAAGCGTGCCATCACAATGAGGTGGAAATCTGCTTCCCCCCTACACCTCTCCTATGGCAGACAGAAATGGTCCACTGGGTCACTGCGGAGAATATGATGATTAGACAGGAGGAATTTAGAGGACTACGTAAGGTCCCTATCTCTCTAGATTGGGAGAATATGCTTGAAACAGTCAAAGCCATTGATATGCTGACCCCTCCAACATCACAGAGTGGTCCTGGCCCAACCCCACATTCCACATCCCCAAGAGCTGAACTGCTTGCTTCCTGATAGTACCATTCCCCCTTATCTCTCGGAAGACCTAGAGATCTATACATATGTATGCTGTGAAACGATCTGTTATTTAATGTATAGATACAAGCTTCATTCATCTTACGCTGTAAGATAGTGGACCAGGAACTGGGGAGGGGCTGCAGGGTAGTCTTTCATTTTTGTATTAAGTCTAGAAAGTTTAGCTTGGTAGATATTTATGGGCCTGCTAGGACTCTGATACCTCGCTATTTTATTGGCATTTATGTCCCGATTTTTCTGCTCCTTAGATAATGTATCAATGTCTTGATATGTGTTCTTGGATCCAGCTGTCCACATTATCATTCACAGTTTGGGTATACTATGTGCACTCATGTTTGATATCTTTTCATTCTTAGCGTCCGATTGCTTTGGGAATGTACCGCAATTATTATGCTATTTGAAAACTCGATAAAATTGTGTTTAAAAAAAAAAATACTAAAACCAAAAATACCAAAAGGGCGAAAATGCAATAAGCAATTGTCTAAGCAAATAGAAAATACGACATTGAGGCAATGACAAGGGGGTTCTAACTCAAGCAAAGTGTGTCTGTGAAATAAAGGAAATGGTATTACGATAACTCCCCCCTCCCCGACTTAAGTTGCATACGTTAGGGTCCTAAAGGGATAATCTCAAGACCCGTGGTGCCGAGAAGAACTTCCCACCTCCTCGCAGCTTGAGTTCGCACAGGTGGTCAAAACCCATCACCAAATGTTTTCTATGTACTGTAATAGGTGTCAACTCACAACTACAGTATCACATAATAGAATTGTGAGACAACAAAACCAACATCATATTATACTTGCCTATACATCAATACATGTTCATTGTTGTCATCATGCAGTTTATATTTCGTTACCGGTACTATTTTTTTATGCGGCAAAATCTAGTAAGAATAACTCAGTAAATATAAGAGGCAGAATCAGTGGTATTAGAGGTTCTAAAGGCTTTATTCCTTGACAAAGGAAATACAATTCGAATTGCAGGCTTCAAATTCCATCACCACGAAAGTTCAGGAAGGAAGGGCATACATTATTGACAGGTAATCGTATTTATATGGAAAGCATTACATTGAGATAGATGCAAGAGGCGTAACAGCTGATAATACAGATAAAATAGGCATACGTAACTAAAAAAGGCGGACATATAGGCGTAACTTTATAAAACGTCATTATACATGATGTCACAAGTGGGTGGATCCATAAGAGAATCCTGCAATGTCAGCAGAAATATTTGGCAGAGATGCGCGCGCAGCCGCATGACGTGTGATTGACGTGCAACTAGAGGGTGAAGGGGACTTGACATTTAACTCTACATGTGGAGACAGAAGTCTGGGGGTTATGTCAACCTAATCCCAAATCATATCTAATATCCTATGTTTAAAGAACTGTGTTATCCACAAGGAAAGGTCTCTAGGATAGAATCTATTCTATACTGACTGTTAGTGCGTGTACAAGCGTCTAAGTGTCTGTATGAGATGCGAGGGGGCAGGAATCTTCCATGGTAACAGGGGCTATGAATTACTTGCATGAGGACAGCGAGGCCTGGCCCTTTGCATGGTAGCTGGAAGAATGTTTACCTAAACTACTAGACAGGAATGCATCGGATGAGGAGCGAAACAGATAATCTTGAAGGTGAAATACAGTTTTTGGCAGGCAACAGGCTGGATCAGGCACCGTTAGCCGCGCAGGGAGTAGGACAAAGTTCATGGGTACAGATGCGGGCTTGGACTGGAGCTTTCAGAGGCAGAAAGCAGGAAAGGTTGGATGACAGAATTCAGGACCTACTCGCCTGAATCTGTAAAATGTGGAAAGTGAACCACATAAAGTCGGTGGCCTTTCATACTTAGGAATGGAATATCTGACCCATTCATGGCGGATCTGAGAGAGGACATGTTGACGGTGGACGCACATGTATTTGCGTCTTCAGAGCTAGAACTGGAGGGAACATACATGTACTTATAGCATGCACATGGAGCCGTTGGGGTCTACGATAGGGGACATAACTGATCACAAAATTCATATTTCCTCATTCCCTCCTTGTCCCCTACGGACCCTCAGGTGATATCGATCTTCATCAATCCATCGATCTGTTCATATAGCATCATTTGTTCTTCTTTCTTCTTCCGGGGCTGTGAACGAAAACTTGAAGGTGGGATACACGACGTGGCACACAGGCCGCAAATCGCTGGCCCACATTGTAGACATAAGCAGCAACTGAATAGTATGAGGAAGCCAATACCTAGGAAGGATAGGATCCTCCATCCCCAGGCTGACAACACGCCCCAGAACCAACCGGACCAAGTCCAGGTGCCTGGACTCTGGTGTATCTGGCTTATAATCTTATGAAGGCGGGTTATGGCTTTATATACTGACGGCGAATTTTCTGGTATGAAAATGCAGCAACTTGATCCGATGACCCTACAAGCTCCGCCCCTATCGGCCAGGATGACGTCAAGGACAAGACGATTTTGAAGCACAACAATCCGCATAGCAGACTGCTCTTCTGTTAAATTGCCTAAGGCGGAAGTAGTCTCGTTCACTACTGCTTCAAGGGTTCTAGTTAATCTACGTATCAGCTTACTATTAGTGACTGTACCTATATAGGGAAAGAAACCTTTATTGAAATCTGTGTATTGTTCCCATGCTGTTTCAGTGTAATCGACAATTGGGAGATCTCTCTGCTGTCTATTGTGTACTAAATGGGTATTTCTGTGATAATCAGGAGGGGCTAGGAAAACCGGTGGCAGAAGGAATGCTATGTAACAGGTACCATCCCAATCTAGAGGTAGATGTATATATGCAGTCTGGCCACATATGTAGTAGGAATGACGGGAAGCTCTAAATGTAGACTTGCCTTGATCACTGAATTTTATTACAGTGGTGCATTTACTATGGCCCATGTGTATGGAACCATTCTTTCTTACACATAATTCCCCTCTTACTGGGAATACTGACATGGCGGGCAAGATTGGTGTAGCTTCGGATTCAACGTTCAGGATCATGAGGTTAAGTGTAAAATTACCTAATCCATATACTTCATTTTCTAGATCAGTTCCTGTTCTTTTGGGAAGTCCCTCCTTGTTAGGATAGCAGACTTTAAGCAAAACTAGGTTCAGGTTTCCCCATACCCAGTTGTCTTGATAAACTGCGGAATTTGAATCTAGGGAATTAATCAAACTAAACCATGCTCCACAGGAGCCATTGTGTGTGAACAGATATGGAAAGAGGGGCAAAACTCCCTTGTAGTTCTGATAGGGAGGGAGTCGGCCACATATCCAACAATTTGTGGCATTGCTGGTCTGGTGGGAATGATGTAACATACTAATGAATGTGTTGTTGCGCAGCGCAAATCTATAGGACAACTCATGCGGAGGTAATTCACTAAAAGAGTGTTCTGCAGTTACATTGTGAGCACGCTTAAAAATAGGGTAAAACATATGCAGTAATATACTAAAAACGATGATCAGAAGACTTAGAAAAAACAAAATTAATAATGTTATTGTACAGTGACTACGAAGTGATTTAAAATACGCATGCTTTTTAAGCTGCATCTGTTGATTTCTTTCTCTATTCCGGTCTAGAGGATACATGTCAGAGACAAATTCAACCGATTCACCTTGGAGAGGACTTAAACAATCAAATTGTCTGACTTACTAGACCTTAATTTTAGTTTATAAAGTTCAGGTTTCATGGGTTCAACCAAGGGGAGCTTTGAATCAGTCTGTGAGGAAATGTAGGGCTTAATGTCCACACTGGACGGTAGTCCATAAAATTTCTTGATATGACTCGAGTGCAACCACCCTTTACGTCCCTCGATCTTCACGGCTGTCCTTGTTGCCAGTAGAACAAGCTTAGGCGATTTCCACCTAGGCTCCAGTTGGGTCTTCCGGTCGAAATTCCGCACTAGGACCATATCACCTGGAACCACGTCATGGGGCTTTACTTCAGTGTTATCGGGAAAAGCTGCAGCTACCTGTGAACGACAAGATTGTAGTGCAGACATCAAGGAAGCCAGGTAATCTGTCAGCATATTACAGTCAACATCAGTGATTTTGCGAGGTATAGGCGTCCCCCACATATTTGGCGGTCTACCGAAGATCACCTCATACGGGGATAGCCCTGTTCGAGAATGTGCTACCATTCTCATGTAAAAGAGCGCAACTGGTAAGGCTACTATCCAATCGACACCTTTTTCTCTACATATTTTGGACAATCTAATTTTCAGAGTTTGATTATGGCGTTCCACGAGACCTGCTGCCTCGGGATGTCGGACACAGTGGAATTTCCATTGATAGCCTAACAAAAGGGAAACATGTTTCATAAGTTCGGATGAGAATGGTTGGCCGTTATCTGAGTAGACAACACGTGGCAAACCATACCGTGGGAAGAATTCTCGAACTAACTGTTTGGCAGTAGTTGGGGCAGTGTAATCTGAAACCGGGTAGGCTTCTGTCCAACGGGAAAGAGCACAGACAACTACGAGAACATATTTGAATCCTCGACATCGTTCCATCTGGATATAATCCATCTGGAGGACTTCAAAGGCATGATCGGGAGGATGAAATCCACCCTGTTCTACGGGGATGCTTTTACCTGGATTAAACTGACAACATATCATACAGGTACGAACTTTTTGTTTAGCTGCGGCTCGTAGATGTTTGTTGAACCACATGTGTTGAATGCTGTCTAGCATAGCTTTTTCTCCTAGGTGCGCTGGACTATGTATTGTGTTAATGATGACTTGAACCATGGAGTCGGGAAGAAACCATATAGATTTTTCCTTCGTCATCCATCCTTGATCCGTTTGGATCCCTCCTAATTCAGTCCATTTCTTTATTTCTTCTGGTGTAGCATGTGTCTGTATGTCAATTACATCAAGGGCGGGATCCTTAACTGTCATGCAATGTGTTGGTGTCGGAACTATTGTCTTTGTCGTGTCAGTTGTGTGAGTCTGATTCTGAGCAGTCTGTTTAGCTGTTCTGTCAGCTAGGTCATTACCCTGAGAAATGATATCGGTAACTTTTGTGTGAGCTTTGCATTTCATAATCGATATTGCAGTAGGTAAATGAATCGCGTCCAATAGGGCTTGAATGAGGGGTCCGTGTTGGATGTGGGCACCGTGAGAAGTTAAATAACCTCTCTCTCGCCACAGTACGCCGAAGTCATGGACGACACCGAATGCATAACGTGAATCTGTGTATATGTTGACTTTCTTATCTTTGGCTTGAATACAGGCTTGTGTCAGAGCGATGAGCTCTGCTGCTTGAGCTGACAAAGTGTTAATACAATTTGTTTCAATGACTTCAGTGTCTGTTGTAACTGCGTAAGCGGCCACTAACTCTCCTGTACTTGTTCTCATACATGACCCATCTACATACAATGTCAAGTCTGGATCTGACAAAGGGATATCTGTCAAGTCTTGTCTGGGTTTCGTCGTGATAGTAATGACTTCAACACAATCATGTGCCAATGGATCTGTTCCGCCCACTGGTAACAGTGTGGCAGGATTCAACGTATTACAACGTCTGATTTCTATGTGTGGCTGAAACAATGTTAATTCGTAACCAGTGAGTCTCGCTATAGTCAAGTGTTGTGTTTGTGTGCGGTTCAAGAGAACCTCTACTGCGTGTGGTACTTGTACTGTCAGTTGGTGTCTTAACACTATGGCATCGCTTTGTCTGATTGCTAAAGCTGTTGCTGCCACCGATTTCAGGCATGCAGGAAGAGCCTGAGCTACTAGATCTAATGTATTAGAGAAATAAGCACATGGTTTGTGTGATCCTGCTTGTTCCTGAGTGAGTACTGACAAGGCAGTACCTTCGCGTTCTGTAACAAAGAGTGTAAACTGTTTACTGTAACATGGTGTTGCTAAAACAGGTGCTTGGCATAAAGCTTTCTTTAAGCTTTCAAAGGCATATGTGTGTTCTTGAGTCCCAGGGAGGACAGTCGAAGTGGCTGCCTCCTGTGTTGTCAACTGGATGAGTGGTTTAGCTAGAAATGCATATTGAGGGATCCACTGCCTACAGTACGAGGTGAGGCCTATAAAAGCCCGCACCTCCTTTTGTGTCTTGGGTGGTGGCATGCTAGCGATTAACTGGATGCGGTCGGGTGTAAGCTGCCTTCCCTCCTTGGACAGCGAGTGCCCAAGGTAGACAACTCGCGGGACACAGAATTGCAGCTTAGAAGGGGACACCTTGTGCCCCTTGTCAGCCAAAAATTTTAAAACCGTCAGTGACGCTGTTTCACATTCAGGTTCGCTTCGGGCGGTGATCAACAGATCATCGACATATTGAAGCAAGGCAGTGTTAACTGGCATGGGGATACTGTCAAGTTCTCGTTTCAGTGCTTGGCTATAGATGCTGGGGCTTTCTGTAAATCCTTGAGGTGCGCGTGTGAATTTAAAACTTCGTCCATTTAAACTGAATCCGAACAGATATTGACTTTCCGGATCTATTGGGACGCTAAAGAAAGCATTCTTAAGATCAATTACATTGAAGAACGTTGCTTCTGAATCAATAGCAGTTAGTAATGAAGAGATATCTGGGACTACAGGATATTGTGGTACAATACATTTATTTAGTTCGCGCAGATCAATAACCAATCGATATACTGGTGGTGCTTTTGGATCCGTTCTTTTAAGAATCGGAATTATTGGGGAATTGCATATATTGGAGTCGGTTTCGACAACCACTCCTTGTGCAATGAGCTCTTCAATGATTTGCAGCAAAGCCACAACAGCATCTGGTGGTAACTTGTATTGTCGCATTCGTGGTAGTACTACTCCTGTTTTTAGTGTAACTCGATATGGTGTAATGTTCATGCAACCAACATCAGTGGGGCCTTGTGCCCATAAATGCGTAGGTAAACTCTGCAGCCGGTGATCCATGTCTCTGGACACGTAGTGACCTTTAAAATCACGTAAAAATAGTCGTACTCCTTCCGGAGAACAACATATTATAGCTCCTAGAGCTTTCAATGTTTTTATACCTAACAAGTTTTCTGGACATGATTTAGTAAGCAATAAATCTGTAGTACGTGTCAATGGACCAACCGTGAGTGGAAGAGGTTGTGTTACGTCATTAATTATAGGTTTTCCTGAGAATCCAAGGGAAATATTCTGTGAGCCTGAGAGGGGTGCCCCTGGAACTTCACTGCGTCTTATAGTTGTTCTGCTTGCCCCTGTATCAAGTAAAAACTTTCTGTCTTCCCCTAATAGTTCACTATGTACATAAGGTCCCTCCTGGTCTACAGGAACCTCAATAAGGGGTAAGCCAACTTCTCTCTCTAGGCTATTTCATGTGTATCGCTGATAATCGGGATAATCTGCTTGTGCATACTGATACATCTGTTGCGTTGTTGCTTGAGTGGCAGCAATAGGCTGCGCTTGTGGTGGTGCTACGGTCTGTTGTGGAGCTGCCTGTTGCGGAGCTAGTTGTTGCGGAGCTGACCTAGGTTGTACATGCTGAGGGATTTGTTGTTGATTCTGATCCTGTCTAGGTGGACGTGGTCTTTCCTGGGTTCTACCTGTGGCAATGTTATGTTTCAGGACTGGACAATCGTGTATATAATGACCTTGTTGTTTACAATAGTTGCATGTCCCTTTCGTTGGACCTGCGGAATCACCCTTTTGGTGACCATCAGCTGGAACTGACTGAGCAACAAGCATTTTCATTTTTGTATCTTTCATACATCTTTGTTCATGTTCTTGTTCTTCTCTAATTCTATTGTGGTGATATTGTAACATCTGTAACATCTGTGACGGGGTATTACCTTGCCAGGTACTCTCAAATTTCAATACTCTATTCTTAACTTGCGGCAGAGAATTTTCAACTAATTTTGTCACAAACAGATGTGGATATGACTCGCTACTTGCTTTTATGCCACTATTGATACCAAAACATTTTTCAAATCGGGAATAAAAATCACTAGTGTCTTCATCTTGCTTTTGTTTACAGGCTGAGATTGCACCCCAGTCCTCCTTTTTCGTAGTTAATAAACGTGGCAGTACCTGCACTAGTAATCCTGGTAGTGCTGTAGTCTTTTCCCCAAGCCCTGCTCCTGCAGCTCGGGCCTTCTCTTCGTTTTCTAATGCTGTCCAATCTATCTTTTGGTCTCCCACCCCCCATTCTTTTTCTTTGAGTTTCTCGTAAACACCGGCAGGCATTAATACTTTCAATATTTTCATAATGTCGGGGTAAGTATACTCTCCCATGAGTAACATGTCTTTTATCTCACGATGGAAACCTGCTGGATCCTTGTCATGGCTGGGTACTACTTTCTTCATTTCTAATAATTCAATTTTAGTTATAGGCGTGTACACAAACACGCGTGTAAAGTTATTACCTTCACCCCTGATTGGGTGTACTTCGCGTAACGGATTCTGTCTATCTATGTGATACATTTTTCTTCCCATAATGGGAACTGGAACGTGTTCTGGGCACACGAAAGTTATATACTGGTTTCGAAATTCTAGAATTTCTTTAATCAAATCAGTACCTGAACCTCTCCATGTATTCGTGAGTAGTTCTGTCAATATGTCAGGTAAGGGTCCTGGATCGGAGTGTTGGCTTTTATATAATATAAGGAGGTGTTGAATCATGTATATACTAGCTAAACGTTGTTCGTATGGGGTAAGATTCAGAAACGTGTGTGCTAGTGCATCATCATTGTATTCGCTGGGACTGTCAGCCCATTGTACTGCTGACCTGGCTAATTCTTGTTCGTCCATGGAATCAAGCATATGGTACCCCCTTCGATCTCGGAGTAGTTTATCAGCGGCTTGGAATAGGTGTTCAGGGGATCTTGTATTTAACATAGGGTTTGTAAAATGTCTATTACATCCCGGACGCATCGGACGTATCGGATCATTAAAGCCTCTAGTATTATTATGGGGTCTTCCTCTACCTACGTAAGCTATTGTTTCTAATTGCTCTGATTCTTGCTCCTCCTCTTCCTCTGATTCAATTCTGTCTGCGTCTCGTCTTTCTTTATGTATTCGTTCTATTTCCTTGCGGATCTTTCGACACATAACTACTATGCATGACTGTTTATCATGTTTCTCTTCTGATATGTTCTGACCCCATTTGGCAAGTTTTTGCATGGTATCATGATCTGCCCCAGGCCTGTCTTGGTTCCTAATTACGCAATTTATGAAAAAGCGTAGTAGTTGTCTTTGTACATCCACTTTCTGGTATTCCATAGCTTCGTTAATACTTTCTGGACCTCGCCCTGTTTGGACGAAGCGATATATATTGTCTAGGTGTTCAACCATTCCTGGTATCGTCATTAAATACAATGTAGCTCGTCGTATACGTAGTGATGATATGAGCAATTTGTCCTGTCTACCTGGTACTGGGTCGTATCTACAATCCACAAGCTGTTCTTTAAACATGTCGGATGTCGCTAGTTGGGGTGTACGCTGGAGTGCTAAATCTCTAAGGGTCTGTTTATTTCGCGGCGGTGTGGCAAGCATGTCTGTCGTACCTCCTGTAGCACCATCTGAAGTGCTGGGCAAGAAAGGATTCGTTGGACGTAAGATAGAAATCGTAGATGCGGGAAAAACTGTAGAAACGGACGGACCTGTGGGAACTTGTGTAGGAGTTTGTAGTTGCGGGGATACAGACGGATGCTCTTGGTGTTGAACACCATCGGCAAGCGGTGTGTGTGGTATGGCATTAGCATACTCGGGAGCTACGTCATCTAAATAGGAGGAAAGGAAAACGTCCTTTGCTGTTTTGGGATGTGTTTTGGGATGTACTTTTATCGGGAGCAATGGAGGAGTTAAGTCTTTTGGTATTTCCGGGGTAGCCTTAGGTAACCTTTCGGCCAGAAGAGGATACATACCATTCATAAGAGTGTTTCTTTGTCTATCTACTTGTTCTGATTTTACTCGGGTACCTTCCTCAATTAATAGATTTTCTCGGGTTTTATTTGAATTCTCTCTACCTTTCTCTTCCTGTCTGAGCGCTTTTTCTGTACGTCTATATGATTCTTTACGCCATAATTCAATGGCATCTTTCTGTGACTGTCTGGCTTTCTTTTTCCATAATTCTTCTTCTACCCTCATGATGCAATCTGCATCCCAGGTCCCCGTTGCGGGCCACCTCTGACTTTCTGGCAAATCCTTGGTGTAGTCCACCCATAAATCAAGAAATAATACGGCATCTAGGCCATGCTTATGATACATAAAGTACCCTGGAGTGTCCCTAGGTGGAATGGGAACAGCTTCTTCGAGTACCCCTTTTCTGGTTTTGATCTGTCTTAATTTCGAAAAGAGCGGCATTTTTAGACGGTTACTAGAACACACTTTATACAATAAACACAATAATGAACAGTCATTCACACTACAATATATATAAAACGTATTAAAACATTTGACACTTAATAGTTTTACGAATGATGATAACTAATAGAAAACTAGTTACTGACATAATACTGACACTAGATAATACCTTTTTATATGCAAGACATACTATATATACTGCTAAACAGTACAGATACACTGCTGAAACAGTGCAGACCGGATTTGTGTACCCAAACCCGTCTTGACCGGCACAGACTATGTGCACGTTAAATGCCTCCCCGGTAATGGTACTCACCGGGTAGCTCGGAACGGAAGGCCTCGGAACGGAACTGAAACTGGACCGGACTGGACTCGACTCGACTGGACTCGGAGCTTCGGAACCTGGTGGGCCTCTGTATACCTCGGATCTTGCTCTCTCAGCTAGGCTCTGGTCGGGATACTTCGCACTTCTCACCGCCTCGTCTGGGTGTTGATCGCAGCCTCAGTCGCCCCCGCTTGGCCGGAGGGAGATACAGGAAATCCTGCGGGTACGCGTTTTTGTCCGTTCAGCTGTAGCAGGAGACCGGGCCTGCAACGCACCGCCGGCGCGTGAGATGAGAAAGTGTCCCTATTCGGGCGCCAATTTATGTGGTAAATATTTTGTTACCCTTACTATTTTTTTATGCGGCAAAATCTAGTAAGAATAACTCAGTAAATATAAGAGGCAGAATCCGTGGTATTAGAGGTTCTAAAGGCTTTATTCCTTGACAAAGGAAATACAATTCGAATTGCAGGCTTCAAATTCCATCACCACGAAAGTTCAGGAAGGAAGGGCATACATTATTGACAGGTAATCGTATTTATATGGAAAGCATTACATTGAGATAGATGCAAGAGGCGTAACAGCTGATAATACAGATAAAATAGGCATACGTAACTAAAAAAGGCGGACATATAGGCGTAACTTTATAAAACGTCATTATACATGATGTCACAAGTGGGTGGATCCATAAGAGAATCCTGCAATGTCAGCAGAAATATTTGGCAGAGATGCGCGCGCAGCCGCATGACGTGTGATTGACGTGCAACTAGAGGGTGAAGGGGACTTGACATTTAACTCTACATGTGGAGACAGAAGTCTGGGGGTTATGTCAACCTAATCCCAAATCATATCTAATATCCTATGTTTAAAGAACTGTGTTATCCACAAGGAAAGGTCTCTAGGATAGAATCTATTCTATACTGGCTGTTAGTGCGTGTACAAGCGTCTAAGTGTCTGTATGAGATGCGAGGGGGCAGGAATCTTCCATGGTAACAGGGGCTATGAATTACTTGCATGAGGACAGCGAGGCCTGGCCCTTTGCATGGTAGCTGGAAGAATGTTTACCTAAACTACTAGACAGGAATGCATCGGATGAGGAGCGAAACAGATAATCTTGAAGGTGAAATACAGTTTTTGGCAGGCAACAGGCTGGATCAGGCACCGTTAGCCGCGCAGGGAGTAGGACAAAGTTCATGGGTACAGATGCGGGCTTGGACTGGAGCTTTCAGAGGCAGAAAGCAGGAAAGGTTGGATGACAGAATTCAGGACCTACTCGCCTGAATCTGTAAAATGTGGAAAGTGAACCACATAAAGTCGGTGGCCTTTCATACTTAGGAATGGAATATCTGACCCATTCATGGCGGATCTGAGAGAGGACATGTTGACGGTGGACGCACATGTATTTGCGTCTTCAGAGCTAGAACTGGAGGGAACATACATGTACTTATAGCATGCACATGGAGCCGTTGGGGTCTACGATAGGGGACATAACTGATCACAACATTCATATTTCCTCAGCAGCTGTTAAGCAATCTCGTCTGCCGTCTGCGGGGTGACCTCTGGTAGTTCACATGACTCCTGCGAGTTTAAGGCTTCGTCCGACAGTCCTTCTTCACTATCTTGTTCCTGTAGGCTGGACAGAGAAGCCGCCTCTCCATGTGTACCACCTATGTCCACTGCCGCTTGGAGGGCCCTGCACTGATCCTGCAGCATCTGCTCCGGTTAGGTCTGAGATGTTGCGAAGCCTGGAGTTTCGTCTGATTCCTCCCCCTCCACCTGCGTCTGTGGGGGCTGCCAGTGTTAGCGTTCGATGTTCCTACCTGCATGGTGGTCCCATCTGTCCTTCCATAATATCCAACCAATCCCCTGCCACCTCCGGGGTGTCAAAAAAGTGAATCTTGCCTCCTGCTACCACTCGCAATCGGGCTGGAAACAGCAGTAAATATTTCAAGTCTTGTTGTCGGAGTCTTCTCTTCACTGACATATATGAGTAGCGCTGCTTCTGTACTTGCATCGTATAGTCCTGGGAGAACATGATTTTATGATTGTCTATTTGTACATCTTGCAGCTGCCTAGTTTCCTGAAGTTTAGTGTCTCTGTCTCTGTAGTTTAGCAGTCTTATCTGGAGAGGTCTACGGTTGGACCCCGGAAGCGGAGGTCTGTCCGGCACTCTGTGTGCTCGCTCCACTACGAAGTGTGGGGAGAGCGACTCCTCCGGTAACAAAGCTCATAGCCAGGATTCGGTATAGGGTACAGGGTCTCTGCCTTCCTTGCCTTCCAGAATACCCACTACGCGTACATTGTTATGCCTCGACCACCCTTTGGCATTATCAGCTTTATTTTCCAGATATTCCACTCTGTTTATAAGGTTTCTGATGTGTTTCTCCACCGTTGTGATTTGTGGATTGATTTTTGCGATGGTATTTTCCACCTCAGACATCCTGTCTGTGAGTTTACGGTGGCCCACATGTAAAAGGTTCAGGTCGATTGCCACCTTGTCTATCTTCCCCTCCAAAGAAGTGCGGGTCTGGCTCATGGTTTTGCCCAATTTCTCCACCACTGACAATACCGCATCCAATTTACTGGAAATCGGATCAGGAGTCTCCTCTTCAGACATTCTATTGAATTGGGTGTGGGTTAAGGGGGGTTTGGTAGTGATTCCCCAGCGCCGGGTTTCGTTCGGCCACCACGTGACATAGAGTCAGCGTAGGATGAATGACAATGCTCTCCACAATACGTCTTTACAAGCCCAGTCAGCGGTCCAAGCAAGTGGCTAGCCCCCACAAGAATCCAACTCACCCCAGTGCGCCTGACAGTCGGGGCGAGTCGTCGAATGTGTGCCCAAGTGGTGGTAGTGGGCACCAAAGTATACGACCTCTACCTCACGTTCTGCGATCAATGCACTTCCCTGCGCGCAGCTTTACTGCTGCAGGAGACACCCTGATCTCATCCGGGAGTACCTATTTGGGCGTGGGTGTCTGTTGTGTTGTCAGCCAAAGACTCAATTGCAGGCGAGGTGCAGGTGCACACGAATTGACCTCGCAAGGCCCAGAACCTGTGGCCAGTGTCTTGTGCACGAGCCGTCCTTTAACTCTCCAACAGCAGCTAGTCCTGCAGCTATATCTGGCAGTGATTTCCTGAGTCCGGGTGCTCTACAGATCAGAGGCCTCTTCCAGTAATTTAGCCGGCTCTATCATGTGGTTGTTTTTAGCCCCCAAGGGAGTATCACCTCCCAAATTGACCTGTGCCTGCCTCATGCATCTTCACCAGTGGGTGGCCTCTCCCTGAGTGTGTCGGGTGCCTCCTGCTGCTGTCAGCCATTCATTGGGACTCCAGGATCAAGTCCCTGTACTCCCTGTGGCACGTCGCAGGTTGATTAGCAGCGTCATCTTGTAGCCAAACAGACGGGCGCCCACTTGGTCTCCTGCTCCATGCTCTGGATAGATCGCCCTCTCACCGCAGGTAACAGAGTCCCTCAGCAGCTATGGCAGTCCTCAGATGCAGGAGTTAGCCCCAGTGTCCACGTAGCATGTGCGCTGTCTCTCCCACCCGGTCTGGGCCAGAGCGTCTTGTGGCGCAGCCGAGCCATGCACCACAGTATTAGCTGGTCCCACAATAGTGCCTTTGAACATGGAAAGCACTCACTTGGGTCGTGGGTGCAAGATACCACCTGGGGCAGCAATCGGCAGCCACTTCAGGTCGTGGTTCCCGGGCAGCAGGGGCATCGCTTTAAGTTTTCATCTGTCACCATATTTCGTGGCCTAGTGGGTGGGGCTCATTCCCGGGCTCGCACAGAGACAGTGCCCGATTGGCCGGCCCGCCTGCGTGGGGTGTAGATTTCGGCAGAGTCCCAGAGACAAGCTCTGGTACCCAGTGTGGCCACACTCTGTCCCGCACTGGTCAGGCAGGGCCCCACCTCCGCTGGGCCAGTCTCCGACCCAGCTTCACTGCATTTACCGGATATTTGCGGTGGGGAAGGGGAGTCAGCGGCAGAGCTCTATGCGAGCGCATCCGATTCCATTGCCCATGTAGCCACGCCCCCTCGGAACCTAGAGCTCTATTATTGAGATATATTGTCCAAACGACTTAAGTTTTGGAACTTCTCAAAACACTTTTTCATCTATAGGCTTTTTCAAAACTTTTCTGTGAAATGTTTTGCATATTTGGTATTTTGGGTTTGAGGCACTTCTCTAGTTTTATACTGATTTTTCAAATCTGATCCATGGTATACAGTGTAATGCCACTATAACAATGGCAGTTCGGGCTGGACTGTTCCCATGAGGCACAGGGTCAGACTGATTTGCATATGGCCATGTCTGAACTGGGGTGGCAGAGTGGCTAAAGAACGGTGATGGATTAAACCCAGATCAGTTGACTGGGGGTGAGTGCTTGCAATGTTCAACACTCCGTCCATCATTTCCGTTGGTTTTTGCTTTGTTCGCCATAAGTTGGCAGGGTATGCTCAGACATGAGTCCCTTGCTCACTTTGCCACTGGATTCAAGCAAGCCTGGCTGAAGACGGCTGAAATGCCAGAAACCGGTCCTAGGTAGCTTGTTTCCGGTCCAGGGAAGACATGGCTTGGCAGTTCGGGCTGGACTGTTCCCATGAGGCACAGGGTCAGACTGATTTGCATATGGCCGTGTCTGAACTGGGGTGGCAGAGTGGGCTAAAGAACGGTGATGGATTAAACCCAGATCAGTTGACTGGGGGTGAGTGCTTGCAATGTTCAACACTCCGTCCATCATTTCCTTTGGTTTTTGCTTTGTTCGCCATAAGTTGGCAGGGTATGCTCAGACGTGAGTCCCTTGCTCACTTTGCCACTGGATTCAAGCAAGCCTGGCTGAAGACGGCTGAAATGCCAGAAACCGGTCCTAGGAAGCTTGTTTCCTGTCCAGGGAAGACATGGCCTGGCAGTTCGGGCTGGACTGTTCCCATGAGGCACAGGGTCAGACTGATTTGCATATGGCCATGTCTGAACTTGGGTGGCAGAGTGGGCTAAAGTACGGTGATGGATTAAAACCAGATCAGTTGACTGGGGGTGAGTGCTTGCAATGTTCAACACTCCGTCCATCATTTCCTTTGGTTTTTACTATAACAATGGAAACAGCAATAAATAAATACATAAATAAATAAATGTTTTGTTTAGGACAGATTCCATTGAAACAGATTTTTGCTTTGATTATAGACTTGGCACTGTTCAACAGATCTGAACATTAACAGGATTAACGTAACCTTCGTTCGACATAGCAAATTTCGTGCAGATACATCTGGAGGGGGTGGATTAAAAGTAGGGTCAAAAAACAGTGTTTCACATTTTAAATCAGATAGGAATCTTTTCTCTCTTCTACAGGAAAAAAGCTGAAAATATTTACACTAAACTTGGCTTGAAACTAGAACTATACTCAAGAAAGTGCCTTAGCTTGGTTTGGTGTTAAATCGGTTCATTAGGAATACAAAAAATGTGTCAGGTGGACTTTGAAGGGTTAAAATTCAAAGGTGTCTAGACCATTAGTCTATGAACCAGCTGCAAATCCCAGCTCGATGACAGTTCACAGACAATAAATGAAAAAAACTAATTCTTGTGGTAGTAAACATGAAGGCTTGAATTGTGTGAACTTTTTCTCTTCCATTCAATGCTATTGGATACGTGGAATGATTTCAATGTCCTGAAAAAGTCAAAATGCCACATAAAGGTGAAGTTTACGCATACCATGACTTAGTGCATCTGTATTCCGAAGATCGACAAGCCATTACAGAGTCCGCAACCTATCAATCGTTTTCCCTGCTGTAAATCAAGCACTCTGTACTGAGATTTGCAAACTATAATACTTGTGGACTCACGCTGCATCTCTCCCCATAGTTTGCTGGCTATGTGCAAGCTTTGTGATCATGAACCTTGTAGGCACATTTTGGGTCCCATTTTATAGTATGCAGACTGTGTACTGTGTTTGAGAATCACCCATGCCATTTGTGTATCTCACATCTACTTGATTTTCAGAAAACAATCTGAAAAAAGGGTGTTTTGGGCAATAAATATACAGCATCTGGTGCTCACACAATTTGCCCATAAGCTTCTGATGATTAAACTACATAAAAGCAAAACTTTGGAAGCACAAATCTTGTATAATAAGTTCCACAGTGAGCTTATAATCTGATGTCCATCTGTTTTAGAATTCTATAAAGAGCTCAGTACCTGAAAAATCCAACAAATGTATGACAAACAATGCCAACATTAACCTAGAAGAAAATGATCATATTCTCAAGTCAATAGAGACAAATTACAAAGGGCATAAATAAATATTTCAACAGGAGGAAATATCTTATAAACAAAAATATTTACAAATATAAAAATAAAACATCACATGTACAATGATCAATTTACAATGAAATTCCATATATTCGAATATGCATATTAAAAATAGCACATGGGTCAATGTTATAAAATAATATAGTAGTATCCCCTAGACCTGTCAAAATATTTTAGACAGCTTGACTTAATTAGTTTGGGTAGGTTATCATTTGTAGAGACACATCACATTTTGTTTATCTCACATTAAGGCACATACCCATAAAAAACAGATCAGCTTTTCTTTGATATAATTAATTTTATACATCAAAAATAGCCACAATTTGTCAAAGCTAGGCATTCTATACAAATTATTATAAATCATATGTTTTTTAATGTTGCTAAATTGATAATAAACACAATGATGTGCAATTCTGTAAGATATTCATAGTGGAATAAAATACCACCACAATCTCAATATCTCATACAGGATGTAGAATGTACCATTCTCCTCCATACTCAGGTACCCTAACGGCACAGAAGCTGACATTTCGTAAATCCTTTTTGTTAATGAACCTGCCATTATTAAGACACCCAATTAATTTTGTACCTGTTCAAAGCAGTATATTATGCACCAAAAATCTAAAAGCATCTAAAACAAATAAAAAGAAAACCTTTTTTAAACTGGATTTCAAACACAAATATGACATGCCCAAACAATATTATAAAGTTTAAATCAGCATAAAAGCCAGATCTTATTTTTGAATATAGCTTATTATGTTCATGCATTGAGATCCAGTGAATTTGAAAAAAATGCTTCTGTTGATGAAAAACGTGGCTTAAATACACAAAAAATATCAATTACCTCATAATACAATGGTCAATAAGGGTGGAGGTCTCATGTTGATCAGGAAATGTGACTCTTTGCAATCAAACAAAGCCTTTCGTACGTCAAAAAAGCACTATACTATACTACAGAAAAATCCCACCATAGATTTTAGAAAGTTGACACTGAAGTAACAGAAACTGGACTATATAACAAATACATTTAAGAAAAATAATTTATCTTACTGAATTATTTGTCCCCTTCAATTCCACAAATATATGGATTAACAAAAATTCATAATTATTAATTCATCATAATTTCTGATCTCATCAATCATTCCAGCGTGTTAGAACCTCTATCACATGATGTTATTTTCTTTCAAAAGTAAGGTGCAAATTCCCAATGGGACTAGTTTATATGGCATAAACCGTATATATCAGAACAAACAAACCTTATTTCATAAAAACCCACATACTTCAGCTCATGTAGCCAAATTGACATTAATACAAAATCTAAAAATATATTGCAATTTTTTTTCTTTATTGAAATAAAAATCATTACATTTATATACAATAACACCAGGGGTTTGTGCTCCCCCTGTGTTAGCACAATTAAAAACACATATTTCTTCCTAAAACAAATATACACCAATTCATATAAACATCAAATCATGTAAAAAACACAAACAAGAGAGAATATAGTTCTAGACTACTATCGTTAGTCTTTGAGTGTACACATCAGCTATAGCGATAAGTTATGAGTCAGTTTTCAACTTATATTCGTGTAATAACAGGACCAACTTCCAATAGAGATTGTGTGTTCCAAGTTGCGTCGACGCGTTTCGATGGATTTATCCAATCATTTCCATCTTTTTCAAGACAAACAATGAATTTCTCTCTATCTATTACTTCCTGGTTTCTAATAGTCCTGCATAGAAACAAATGAATGTGTAAATCAACAATCTATCTTGAGTATGTCTGTATCACAATGTATGTCTCATTCCCATATTACATTACCACCCCTTCATTTTCCAATCATGTTCCCATTTACGCGATTTTATTCTAGACACATATATAATCTAATCATGCCTTTTTTAGTTGGTTATCCTTAAACCCTTGTAAGCCTGTCATATCATTCTAATATCCATCAGCTTCACATTGTCTAGATGTCTTAATTGTCATACCAAAAATCATAATTAATCCCCTTTAGGCCTAGATCACCATGTCCTACATCCTCATGCTTCTTTTTGTTAAATATTTCTTAATCTTTACCTTTTATTCAATTTCAGTTGTATCTCTTTATCCAGAGCCGTATGAAGATATATATTTTTAATAAAACAGAACGATTTTGTAAAATACGGAGTTATCACCTGTTATGAATCACAAACAAAGAAAGGAGAGGGACAGAACATTATATGAGCTTCTGACCGCTTCTAGATAAGATGCATGTTATAACAGTTTGTATCTGTATTTCTACCCTTTGATTGACGGTATCTCCACTTGTATCCCGTCTCGGTACTTGTTTTAATAGAGGCTCTTAATTTTCTTTCAAAAGCCAATAGTTGTGGAGACTTACACTTATTTATAAGACATGAGTGCTGTAGAAGGCGGTGGAAGGTGTTTCAATTGTTCCAGAGGCTGAAATGGTAGTGAATATGGATGCAAAATCTGTATTTACATATTCTGCAGATGGTCATTTCCCAAGTTGCCAAACAAAATCGAAACAGAGTGGAACATCAGCCCAGTCTGAGCGACTTTATTCTCTCTCTAGTTGAATTGGATTGGCAAACCATTTTTCAATTACATTGCATTTGTTATCTACAGAAATACAGAACTGGCATGACAGCCATTTTTGCACCAAGTAAGCAGTCCCAAATGTTGATGACATTGAAAGGAAGCATAATGAAGCAATGTCATATTTCCCTTGGGTGAGAATGTACATTGCTACATTGATGGCATTTTCTTTATTTGGCAGGGGATTAAATAACAACGGATGGAGAATGTTCTATGGATACTGTTTGAACTACTTGACACGAACCAGATGATCTCATTTTTTGACGGCGTGTTAAAAGGGGAACTCAAATTATAAACTATTCTGTTTGCCAACCCTTTCCAAAAGAAACTCACTGCTGTATTTTGACAGTGCCCATCCAATCGTTTTGATTGACAACCAGCCCTTTTGGCAATTTTCATGCCTCAAGCGGAATTGGTCATTTTTGAGTTATTGTGACACGTGTGGCTAATCTACAGTATAAACTGCTCTTTTGCAATAATACTTCTAGATCTATAGTTGGTTATAATAGATGGTTTCCTGTAACAAAAATAAATATGAAACACTCTCTATTTTACCCTTTTATACCCCCAGCACTTTTAGAAGCCTCAAATAATTTCTTCTGTCATGATTTTCTATTCACTCTATATTTTCTAATATGCAACTTGAATCTCTTTCTGGTTTGTTACAGATATCATATGCGCTGTGTATTTTCATCACTCACATATACCTCTGTGCTCTGGCTAGGCTGCATTTTATTGCCATAATACCTGCCATGGAAAAGTGCCTCTGCCGTTTGCAAAAATCTATTTTTATATGTAAATAAGTCACCTCTAAAGTGTGTCTTGTAAGAACACAAGGAAGAGTGCCTAATATAAAAACCATGGCAATCACCATATTTGAAATAGGTGACTAGCTCTTCTCACTGTGTAGCTTTGGCTGAATATTCTATTGACAAGAATATATGTGATTAAGATACTTAGTTGTTAATAAAATGCTGAATAATTAATTCAGTGTGATTATCTAATTAGTTTTCATAATGTTAATGTTAATGTTAATGTTATTTGACATTTGTTAAGCGCTCGTACGCCCGGGGGCTTCATGGCGCTGTAGGGAGGAACAGGCGTGGCCATTGGTTGGTGGAGATAAGGCAGCTTAGTGATGCGCCTGAGAGAAGAGCCAGGTCTTCAAAGAGTGTCTGAAGCTGAGGATGTTATCACTAAGTTTCAGATGAAGAGGGAGAGAGTTCCAGAAGGCAGCTGCAAGATGGTCAAAGCAGCTGCCTCCGAGACGCTTCTTCTTGTACGGAGGGATAGTCAGAAGGGCTTTATGAGCAGAGCGGAGGTTGCGGGAGGGGCTGTATCTTTTAAATAGGTCTCTAATGAAAATAGGCCCAATGTCATGTAAGGACTTGAAAAGGATACACCCAGCTTTGAAGGCCACGCGTTGCTCAACCGGAAGCCAATGCAGCTGTTTCAAGCCAGGTCTGACTGATTGCCTCCTAGGGATGTTCAAGAGAAGTCTGGCTGCCTGGTTTTGAACCAGCTGGAGGCGTTTTAGCTCTCCAGCTTGGAGCCCAAGGTATAGACTGTTGGAAAAGTCCAATCTGGACAAAACCAGGGAGATGACGATCTGAGTGAGGGCCGCTAAGGAGAAGAAGCGGGCGATTTTTTTTATTTTCTTCAGCTGAAAAAAACTGGAGGAAACAACAGCTCCAACTTGTTTTTTCAGGGAGAGATCCTCGCTAATGAAAATGCCAAGGCTCTTAACCGAGGATGATTTGGATGGGGGGGCGGCCATGCAGGAGGGCCAGAAACTGGGGTTCCAACTGAGGGTGCTCTGTCCAGGCAAGACCAGTTCGGTCTTGCCTGGGTTAAGTTTCAGGTGATTGCAGCTCATCCAGCTCAAAATGTGGGACATGGTGTTTTGGAATTCTACCACAGAGTCCTTGGTGTTCAAAGAAAAGATGAGCTGCAAATCATCGGCGTAATTGAAAATGGTGACCTTAGCGTGCCTGAGGGAATACAAAAGAGGGCGTAGATACAAATTAAAAAGCAGGGGAGACAACGAGGAGCCTTGAGGTACTCCACAGATGGTAGATATGGTGGGAGCCGTGAAGGAGCCCAGTCTGACCGATTGAGTTCGGTCAGTTATAAATGAGCGGATCCAGCTCAGCGCAGGGTCCCTGAGGCCTGCCTGTTCGACACGGTCGACCAAGATGGTATAGTCGACCGTGTAGAAAGCAGCAGAGAGGTCCAAAAGCACCAGAGCCTGATGGATCCCTTCATCCGCATTCCGCCTCAGGGTATTCTGCACCGAGAGAATGACCGCCTCAGTAGAATGGCAAGGGCGGAAACCGGCCTGATTAGGTGCAAGATACTCTGATTTTTCCAGGAATGTGGAGATGCTGTCACAGACATGAGACTCCAAAAGTTTGGCGCAGTATGGCAACAAAGATATAGGCCTGTAATTGAGTGGGTCTAATGGGTTGGCTCCTGCCTTTTTTATGAGGGGAATAAGGAGGGCTTTTTTGAAGTTGTTTGGAACTTTACCCTGAGCAAGTGAACCATTCAGCATGGGAAGTAGGCTCCCAGGAATGCTGGTACCCACTTCTTTCAGGATGTAAGGGGGGCAGATGTCATCAGGGGAGCCGGATTTGATCTTAGAAAGGAGTTTAAATAGGTTAGCGTTTTCAATGGGGGGGTAGGAGTCCAGGGTAACAGGGTTATAAAAGGTGTCTGCAAATAAAAGGGGAGGCTGAGTGGTAGGAATGTTTTGTTTAATGGTGCAGATTTTGTCAAAGAAAAAGGAGTTTAATGAGTTACAAAGTTCCTGAGTGGGAACTGTCGGGAGGGAGGTTCTGTCGCTGGTGCTAAGATCTTCCACAATGTTGAACAGTTCTTTGGATTTATTATGAGCCTTAAGAATTTTTTCCGAAAAATAGTCGGTTTTGTATTTTAAAATAAGCTTTTGGTAATTTTTACGAGCCTTGCAATAGTTAGCCCTATCTTGTTCTAAATAGGCTATTCGCCACTTTCGCTCCAATTGACGGACTTCAAGTTTATGGGTTTTCAGAAGGGGTGTAAACCACCTGTGGGCGTCATTGGTGCGGGAACGTGGAAAGTAGGTACAGGGGGCGTGAGCGTCCGCTGCCTGGAGTAGCCATCCTGAGAAAGCTTCTTCCATCTTTTCGATGTCCTGATCAAGCGGGGGAAGGGAGGAAGTTAATGAACCAATAAAAGCGGGGACATCAACATTCTTCCATCTTCTAGTTTTTCCTCCTAGCTTGGGCAGGGGATTTCTACTTTTCCCGGTGGTCATAGTAAAGTTGATCAGATAATGATCCGACCAAATACAGGGCGTGATAGACTTAATAGCCAAGGAAATGTTTTGGGACCAGATTTGATCTAGGCTATGCCCTTTGTCATGAGTTGGAAGGTGAATATGTTGAATAAGGTTCATATCGAGGAGGGTTTCTTTCAGCGTAGCTGCCTGAGAGTCAGACTCGGCAGAGTCCAGCCAAAGGTTGAAGTCACCCAGCAACACGATTTTATTATGGGAGATTATCAGAGGGGCAAGTTGTTCAGCTAGGGATGCCGCAAAAGAGGGCATATTTTGAGGGGGGCGATATATAAGGATGAGAAGTAATGATCCAGTATTAGTATCCATTTTAAAGATCAGGTTGTCTGTTCCTAATATGTCGAAGGATGGTAAAGAGGAGACTTTGTGGGTGCTGCGAATAATCGCAGCAACCCCCCCACCTCTTTTACCGGCTGGTCTGTCGACATGTAGAATATAGTAGTTTGAGGGAACTGCCGCTAAAATGTCGGGTAGGGAACCCTCGGTGAGCCAAGTCTCAGAGAGAAACAAAAAATCAGGTTGTTCAGCCTGGAGCAAGAGAAAGATATCCAAATGGTGTTTAACCATGGATCTGGTGTTTAGATATAGGCATTTGAGAATGGCCTCAGAGTCATTGGGTGAAAAATGAGGTACATAGGACCTAGGCTTAGGAGCCTTGCCGAGAGAGAATTCGGGCTTCAAAATGCCGTGAGTGGCGGCACGCTTTAGAACAAAAGCGGGTGGGGCGAGTCCGGCGCTATCAGTGGGCCTAAGTGACAGCAATGAGGAAGTGGAATATGTGTAATTATGACCAGGGGTTATGGCCCCGGTCTGCCGCGGACGGGCGCAGACGGGCTTGCCTTAGGCGCGCCTTCGGCGCGCAAACGGCGCTCCCGCTGCGCTGGTCCGCTGCGCTGGGGAGGTCCGATTAAAGGTAAAATAACATTTTGGAAAAATAACGTTGCTAAAGTATGTTCTGCTCTGCCTGAGCCAAAACTGGCTTAGAAACTGTATGACCACCCATCTCACCTCAATAGGCTGAAATCACAGTCTTGACACAATCTTGGCTGAAATTAACAACATTGCTCCCAGGAAGGCAAGTATGTTAGCAACTTGCCACTTAGCAATGACTGGCCATCTGGGAACGGACAGGGGCATTCGACAGAACAAAAGACATCCCTTTTGACCTGGGGATATTAAACGTGACTGTTCCTATTTATTCACAGAGCCTACTAGACCTTTTGCCTCTAGGCTCAGGAGATGTGAGAAAAAGTTCTGACCATGAAAAGGTGAAGTGTTCATTTATATAGAGGAGTGACTAGTGGCCTTCCTGAAGCTGTTCCAGATGGAAGCAGGATTTAGCCATCTTGCACTTTAGGCTTCTGGGATTTTTTACAGTAAAGCAAAGAGTCAATAGGATTGGGTCATATCACTTGATAATACATAGGATATAATTTGTCACTTACAACTTCCTCTTTAGAACATTCGTTAGAAGGCCCTGCTGTATGAAACTAGACTCCTGACTTCTGCCTGGCACCCAAGAACTATAACTGCTCTCCAAGGTTCATGTGGCTGACTTCCTGTTTGCCTGCACCAGGGGCACAAAATGTAAATGGACTCCTGACTCCAACAAGGTAGAGGTGACCACAAAGGACAGGGCCCTACAGGAGGCCTGGCTAGATCGAAATCAATTGCTTAAAAGCCTGCCCTGAGGACTTGGGGATCCAGGAGTGTAAAATAGCAATATATCCTTTGGTTGGAAAATACTGAGAGAACTCTTACTCATTCACTCACCTAAATCATACACATTCAATCATGGGGGATATAGTACCAATGGAAAAAGCTGTTTGCCTACACCCAAAAACGTTTTTGGGAAATTTTATGTAGCAATTTATTAAAAGCATATAAAACAAATGTAGCAAATTAAAATAAGCTGTTATACATAGTATATTTATGTTCAAACTTAAAAAAGCACACTATTAATAAACAAATGAACAAACTCAATATAACAAACACAATTAGACAGGAGTATTAAAAAGACACTACACTTTGTCATAAAGAGACCATATCCGTATGAGGTAACATTGGGGCTGGACCCTGATGTGCAAAAGACAATCAATATCTAGTGTTGCAGCCCACTGTGCGAATTATGGTCCTATTGCATCATCGTGTTTCAATGGTATTATCTTGATACAAACCATCTTTATCAAGACTAAAGATATTACTCTCTGATGATATCTACAATTAAAAACATACAATTATTACACATAGACCATAACCAAAACGGGCAATGCAAACAGAACATTTCAATCACATGACTAATCTGTTAAATTGTTAAAATATACATCTAAAACTACAACAAGTCGATCACAAAGTTCGTGACATCAAAGCTTATCATGAACAGAATCTGAAAGATTTTGAATGATGGTCAGGATATCCAGTCACAAAAAACCCTCCATGCATTTAGACAAAACAAAAATATACGGAATTCCCTGGTTAACATGTATAGGGATCTGACAGGCAGTGCCCAGAGCACGATTGAGAACACTAAAGCCATAGGGAACTACAAATGTAGTAATTGCTCCATTTGTGACCATTGCATCATCACCAAAACCTTTGAGTTTAATGGTACTGTAATAAGAACTAATTCTCTTAACAACTGTCATAGTAAGAATGTTGTATATCTCCTCATATGCCTATGCGGACTTGGGTATGTGGGTGAAACTGGTCAGGAGCTTCGATTAAGACTTCTCAAGAATAAATCTGCATTGAGAACAAAGAAAGAGAATGCTCCGCTTACAACCACTACGCCCGAGCTTTTAACAAATTGATACATAACATTTCCCCAGAAAATGTTTGTGTACTGGCACACTGATTTTTCTATTGGTATGATTGAATGTGGGTGATTTAGGTGAGTGAATGAGTAAGAGTTCTCTCAGTATTTGCCAGCCAAATGTTACTATTATTCTTGATTGAACCCTAATCCTTTGGTGCAAAAACGGCACCGATCATTTTCTCAAGGGATCCAGGAGTAACCAGAAGGAACTTTCCCAGCAGTTAGAGAACAAAGGGACTGAAACATATTTCAGCCTCTGAAGAACTGGGACAAAGTTCTGAGCTTGGCCAAGAAGGTTGCACACAATGTGAGAATCAAAACCAGGTTTGTCTTGCACAGAACTTTCTTCCACATAGAAAACGTGTTCAGCAAGACCTTGTTTAAAAGGTGCCTGTCCAGCTACAGCCTCCAGTCTTGCCCAATGGAAGCTCATTCACTGTTCCACTCTGAGATTTTGGTGCCAGGCCAATGGCTCCAGCTGGGGATTGCTGATGTATCTGACTTTCATTGACCCTCACCAACCACAGCCTTCAACCTTGTGTAGGATTGAACTGACCTTGTGCGAAAAATCCAAGGGTAGCAATGCTCCTTTCCATTTCTCACCTCCTCGAGCATTGAACAGAGACCATATGAGGGCCAGTGGCAAAAGCAGGAAAAAAGGAAATGGGATAAGAGAGAAAACAGAGATACTGGACTAATCCACTCTTCCTCATCACTTTGGCTAATGAATGCAGCCTTCTTGATATAGTGGATCTCTACGATATAGAGATATTAAAAATATGTTGTTTTTAAAATGGTAAGCATAACTGTAAATGGATATAACTTAGCACTATCACTGAAAAATAAACACATGCAAAAGAAGTACCTCAAATATACACTTGCACGCTATCTTGCAATAATCCACAATAAGAATCCTTTCTGTTTGATCTCAGGTTAACCTTAGTAAACTATACAATCCCAGACTTAAATGTTCAAAATAATAGTTCATAGTTTGTTTTCATCAATAACGCAACTTTCTGGCTACTTCTCTGTATTCCCAATGCCCATCAAAACAAAACCATATGAAGCAATATGTGCAGGAAGGAAAATCTTAGATTCATGTAGAGAGGTCTATCTGTGGTAACATTGTATCATGATTGCCTAGCAAAAGACACCATGAACTGTGAGGAAAGTTAATCCAATAATCCAAGATGACCGTCAACATTCTATGCCTGCTTGCAAGCGCTATTTCCTACTATCATGCAGTCATGCAGCGTATCCCACCTGCAAGCAAAATGTCTGTGCATACTGCTCCTGACACTACCCTGCTAAAGAATTTCGACTTTCATTTCAAGTAAAAACATAAAAACTTTTGATAGAGATATTCCACTTTATATATATGACCATCTTTTCCTGAAACCGCACCTCGGGACTGTCAACCATTGACTGTTGTTTTTCAATGGTGGTTTACTTTTTAATTGCACCTTTTTTCCTTGAAACATTAAACAAAATCATATCTGCAGTACTCCTTCAATTTTAATGATTTTAGTGGATTTTTGCTTGATACAGGTTCACTATTTTTCTTAAGTGGTTTGGGAATTTTATTCAATTGTGTTCTTTATTTTAAAATGTCTTGGTACTGTTTGAACATTTACACACACCTCTCTGAGATCTCCTGCTGTTTTTACCATACCTACCATGGGTTGAACAGAGATTCTGTTGCATTTATTAACTTGGTGGGAGGCAACCACTCTCAAATTAATACCCCAATTTCTGGAAAATACTCTCAAAGGTTAATTTATAGTCCAATGTGATTACATAACAAAACAACATTAATAGGCTAGGCAGTGCATCAGATCATGTGGCGTTGAGTGTATTTAATGTATGGTTATTTACACTTTGGCGTCAAGACCCAGATCTTTGCATTGGTATCATAGGTAAGCACCGTAATTGCTCCACACTAAAATCTGACCATGACTTAAATCTTTTCACCTGTCCTCACTGTAAGCGATCCTTCAGAAAGCTCCCAATCAGGTACTATAAGAACAGGATACCTAAGAGTCAAGATAATATACAGGAAAACAAGCTCTATAGATGTTCACTAATAAATGCAAGGTCCCTAGTTAAGAACAGACATGAAATTGCATTCCATGTCGATACCTATAACACAGATATAATATTTATCACTTAAACATGGGCAAACGAAGCATCAGGCCCATATTTGATTGAATCTATACCTCTAGGTTATAAAATTGTGCTTGTGGACAGGGAATGAAAGAGAGGAGGGGGGCTAGCCATTATTATTAGAAATTCTATCAATATAAAGAACACTCCAGGCATGAATATCACAAGCTGTGAAAATATCTTTTCTCAAATTAAATTAATGAAAAACTACTCATTAAATGGAATATTATTATACCTCCCCCCGGGGCCAATAGAAACCTTTCTTGCAAATATGAGATCCCCAATAAAGCAAAGTGTCACTACCTCTGATTACCTAGTACTAGGCAACTTCAACTTTCAACTAGAAAACAATAACAACCAGGACACTATACATTTGTTAGAACTCATCGAGACTCTAGGCCTTGACCAAAGAATTAAAGCTTCAACCCACACAGCAGGTGATAAACTGAATGGAATTTTCTCAAATGGTTCATATCTAGCAGTCACAGACATTCTTCCCCTAATATGGTCTGATCATAAGGCTGTATTTTTCTGCCCACCCCATCTACAAAAAGTAGCCAGAACATCATCCTCAGAGACTCTTAATTTCAGATCATTCAGCAAGATAAACCCACATTAACTGGAAAGAACCCTGGTTGATACACTTCCTACAATAAGCATAACGGATGACAATGTGGAGATAGCTGCCATCTGGGTAAAAGAGGCCATGGATCTTCTAGCACCCTTAAAATTGTAGAAACACTGGTGCAGCACCCTATCTGAACCTTGGTTCTCTGGGAGCCGAAGGTCACAAAAACATACATGTGGGAGACTAGAACAAAACTGGTGATCCAAATATGATACTCTAGATAGAGTGACCTACAAAAAAGACATTGCCGAATTTAAAACTCTGATACGTAGGGAGAAAACTAAATACTTTACTGAATAAAATTATTTTGGCTAACAACTCAGCCAAAGAGCTCTTCAGCACGATAACTAAATTATCAAAAATGAGAACAAAAAAGGATAGTACAACAAATAAAACCTTTTGTGACACACTTGCCAGTTTCTTTCAAGGCAAAGTCACTGAGGTTTTTGATTCCTTCGTACTAAACCACAAGGAATAATCCATAAATCATGTTCCAGCAATTCTTGTTAAGTTCCCTCCCCTTGACAGAGAGCAGGTTATGAAACTCAAAACTACCTGCAAATCAGGGTCCCCATTAGACCCATGTCCTCCTAAAATTATACATTTAGCTCCAAGGATTTTTGAAAACTCACACAAATCCTTAACAAAGTAGTAAGCACAAGACTTATTCACACAGAATGGAAGGTGGCATCTATCCTTCCCACACTGAAAAAAAGTAACCTGGACCCCCGTGAACCTAGTAATTATAGGCTCATCTCCATACTTCCCTTCCCAGCCAAATTACTTAAAAAAGCAACAAACAATGAATTGATGGTCTGTATTGACATTAATAATCTGCTGGATCCATCCCAATACTGCTTCAGGAAGGCACATAACATGGAAACTGTCTTGCTTGCCGCCTCCGAAGAGATCAGATGGACCAAGGATAAAGGTGGTCAAGCCGTTCTTATATCACTCGATCTCTCGGCGGCTTTTGACATGGTTAACCACAACATCATGATTAACTGACTAAGGGAGCTGCGAATAAGAGGTGTGGCCTTGACTTTACTGAAAGACTTCCTAACAAATAGAAGTAACCATGTTGCTGAGAAAATAAAGATTATGACAAGGCCTATGTGTCCCCTATGTGTTCCCCAACGTTTCGTGTACATGCATGTACGCCATGCATTTTCCCTCCATGGCCTGTCAACCATGATGCCTATGCTATAACGTGGCCTGCCATCAAGTCTCCCATGAGAGAAACGACAAATCTGCACTGAGGCCTACACGTTTTGCATCATGTTTTCCTGCACTCGTGCCATTTTCATGAAAGCCCATTTTGTGGCTCAGCCGGAGCCCGAAAAGAGGTTTCAGGCCTCAGACGCTCTGAGAGCTGCAGCTGCGTATCCTTGGCCTTGCACACTTGGGCCTCAGCAAAAGGGGCCCAGTCCGGGGTGCCGAGATAGTATTGAGCACGGTTATCTGCTTACTCCTACTGAATCACATTCCTGCCTGGAAAAGGAGGAATAAACAAAACCCGCCTGCAAAGGATAGAGCCTAGCCTTTCTGTCTCCCTTTCAGTGATTGCAAAGCTCACGTCAGTGAAAAACCCATAGCCCCCATGTAAGGCCCACGCAGTGAATAAAGAAATAGAAGCCACATCGGCTCTTGGTGATGGGCAACCTATGTCACAAATCAGTTCCTGCTCCGGACTTTAGATATCAGATAATACAAGATGTGCTGGTCGTCCTGACACTGAAGGCCTCTCTTCCAGACTCCCCGACTGCACAGCAACCTTCCCCCAGTTACACGTCAGTTACACGTCATGCTCGAGTTGAGCACAAGTAAGGCAAAGTTCCAGTAAAGTTCCAGCTGATCACGCAACCCCCTCCAGGTACCCACCCACCTATGACACTCACCTATGACTCATCAAGTGGACGCCCACATGGACACCCACCTTCACGCCTACTTACACGCCCACATGCTCTTATCTCATTCTCTCTTGCTCTGCCTGAAGCGCTCCTGCTTACGTATAAAATTGAATGTATATATACTGTACTCTGTGAATAAAGTTTCAGAAGACCCTTCCTGATCCCTCGTGGTGATGGAACCATTCTCCCTATAACTCGAGTTATTGGAATAAAGCCCTTTTGAACCTGATACCACGGACTCAGCCTCTTGCTTTATCCTATTGATACCTATAGAAATTATGAGTGCGTAATACTTTATTTACGACATTATTATGGCGCCCGAATAGGTACGAATCCCCTTCCCCACGTGCCGGAGATGAAGGTCCAGTTTTGCCCCCTTCTACAGCCGTGACGGACTTCAAGTGTACACGTCGCGGGTTTTCCCGCCAACTCCCTCAGGCCAACGGAGGAGACGGACTGCGGCCAGGCATCCATACGAGGCGGTGAGGATAGCGGATTGTCCCGACCCAGAGCCCACCCTGCGAGAGAGCTGTGTCCGAGGTTTCTAGAGATCCGCCAAAGATACGCCATTCCCGCGCATGCGCAGCGTCGAGTGTCCGAGGCCTTCAAGTTCTGCTTCCCGGTGAGTTTCATGGGGGTTGCATAAAGACGGGTTCATTTAATGAACACGGTAAAGACGTGTCTCACTCGTGAGACCGGTATGGTTGTGCTGTATTCCAGTGCACAGAGTTTTCAAGTATTCAAGTATACAAGTGCATGCATAGAGTCATTCAAGTATTCAAGTATTCAGGTGCACCGATTCAACTGTATGAATGTTATTGTCTTAGTCAGGTTCAGTTAGGTTTGAATGTGTCAGGTTTGTATGTAAGATTATTTCATTGTGATTTTGTTTTAGGTTACATTTCAACATGCCGTTGTTTTCGAAACTGCGTAAAATAGGTACTAGGAAAGGTGTATTAGAGGAATCAGTTAACATTCCGCCTAGAGACACACCTGGACATTTCATGTACTGTAAACATGGTTTAGAGGCAGTGTTGTTTTTAGAGCTATGGGTGGATTACACGAAGGATTTAGCGACACAGTATAGATGGCCTATCACGGGAACGTGGGATGCGGAATGCATTATGAAGGTAGAGGAAGAGCTATGGAAGAGAAAATGTAGACCTGCTCAGAAGGATGCCATTGAGTTTTGGCGCAAGGAGTCACATAGAAGAACAGAGAAAGAGTTCCACAAAGCAGAGAGAAGTAGACAGGAGTCTGAAAAAGCCAAAGAAAAGAAGTTACAGGAGGAAGGGGAGCGGGTAAAAAGAGAACAGACTGAAAGAGAAAGAAATACTGTCGTTGCTGGTATTTATCCCGTCCTTTCAGAGGAACTAGCAAGAGTGGCCCCAGTAGAAAGACCCGTTAGAGTGCCACCACAAGTACCCCGAAAAATAAGACCAACAGCATCCGAAGCGTTTGTTACCGCCTACCTAGAGGAATCCCCACCAGCATACCTAGACGGATCTTTCCCTGCACCCCCAACACAGGCCCAGCTCCAGGAGCTCGACGACGGCGGGGAGGGATCCGGGACAGCATCAGGAGGGGGGCCGACTGTAAAAGTAGACATCTCCGAATGTATATACGATCCAGATCCAGGAAAGGGCAATATGCTCGTGATTTCACTAAGACTTAGACAAGCAGTCGCATATTTGGAAAAATTACCAGATATGGATAAAAACCTAAAGAAAATGTACAATTTCATAAGAACAGGGGAAGGTCCTGAGTGCATAGCAGAGGCCACACAAAACAGAAAAGTAATTATTAAGAACTATATCCTTCGTTTCCTAATTAACTGTCTGATCAGGGAAAAAGACGAAGGTGACTGGGACGTACACCCTTGTTATATAGGTTGGAGTGATCACATAGATGCCGGTCAGCATGATAAATCAGGACAGACAGACAGCATGTTGACCAAAATCCGAAAGGCAATAATAGCCTCACACGAAGCAGGACCGGACGGAAAGGCTGAGTCATCCTCTGATGACGAAGCCGGGGACAAAGACAAAGTACTATACGTGGGCCATGCCCGACGGTTCGAGAGGCCCAAGGGCCTCAATTACCGTAAACAGGGAACGGCTATAAAAGAAAGATATTCCCTTGAAAGTTTATTCCAAACTACCGAAAAGGCCCTGAATAGATGGATAGGTAACGACCAGCCCCTCACCCCGACCGAAAAAGAACTAGCACGGTCAGCCACCCTGTGGGTGTCCCAATATGATACATATAATAATGATAAAGTAGCCCAAACGTTCTTGAGCCTCCCACCAAACGAACAGCGCATAGCTGGTGTTTACATGGTCCAACATTTGATTACATTGTATGAGAGTCAATATTCTGATCCCGGTCTATTGTATAAGTTGCTGGACGACATAGTACTAGACAGGTGGACGAACATGGGTACTGAATTGATTAATGTCATTCTAGATCAGCGACACAAATATATAGAATTCGTGACTAGGTCCCTGCTTCCCGCTCCACCCCATGATAGGCGACAGTTATACGACAAACTGAACCCCCTACGAGAGGTTCATCCTGTAAAAGATACAAACAATGTTTTACAACGGGTGTATGTGTACACCCCCTTGTCGAAATTAGAGATACTGGAAATGAAAAAGATGTTGCCCTCCCATGATAAAGACCCGGGGGGTTTTCACCGAGAACTAAAAGACATTCTCCGCTTAGGACAGTATACATATGCTGACATTCTAAAATTATTAAAAGTACTATTGCCTGCTGGTATTTACGAGAAGCTTAAAGAAAAGGACTGGGAGGTGGGAGAGAAAAAGATTAGCTGGGATGTGTTGGAAAGAGAGGATGCAGCCAGAGCCCCGGGGGTTGGTCTGGGTCCCCGAGCTAAAGAATTACCTGAACTCCTTGTACAAGTTTTGCCTAGATTATTAGTTACTAAAAAGGAAGACTGGGATGCTATTTCAGCCTGTAAGCAGAAACCAGACGAGGACACAAGCGATTTTTACTCTAGGTTTGAGAAATGTTTTACTATCAATAGTGGGCTTAAGCCCGGTAGCGAATCATATCCCCATCTTTTCGTGAGCAAACTAGTAGAAAATTCCCTACCCGAGATTAAGTATAGGGTACTGAAGGTTGAGAGTACTTGGCAAGCAAACAGCCCTTCACAAATGTTACAAATGTTACAATATCACCAGAACAGAATTAGAGAAGAACACGAGCAGGAAAAGAGACGCATGAAAGACACAAAGATGAAGATGCTGGTGGCCCAATCGGCACCGGCAAACACAAACACGAACAAAAGTAGCGCGACACCAGTTAAAGGGAACTGTAATTATTGCAAGAAGCCAGGCCACTACGTAAATGAATGTGCAGTCCTGAAACACAATATAGCTACAGGTAAAACAAAGCCACGTCCATATCCTCCCAAGGAAAATAACACGCATCAGACATCAGATACGTTTCCACCGCCGCCACCGCCAGTACATGCACCTGCACCCACCCACGCTACAGCACAAATGTATCAGCACGCTCAACCTAACTATCCAGAATACCAAGCATATTCATGAAGCAGCCTAGAGAGGGAATTCGACTTGCCCCTTATTCCAGTTCCTGTGGACCAAGAGGGTCCCTATGTACATGCACGTTTACTGGGACAGGATAAAAAGTTTTTGATTGACACTGGGGTGAGTAGAACTACCATCAGTCATTCCGAGGTTCCAGGGGCACCCCTCTCGGGCTCAAAGAGCATATCCCTGGGTTTTTCAGGAAAACCAATTATTAATGAGGTTTCGGAACCAGTCTCTTTAGGAGTTGGTCCACTGATACATACAACAGACTTACTGCTTACTAAATCATGTCCAGAAAACTTACTTGGTATAAAGACATTAAAGGAACTGGGAGCAATTATCTGTTGCTCGCCAGAAGGAGTGCGACTGTATTTACGTGATTTCAAGGGACATTTTGTAATAAAAGATTTTGACATCAGGCTCCAAAATGTACCACAGCACCTATGGGCACAAGGTCCGACTGACGTAGGTTTCATGAACATTACACCACACCAGGTCACCCTCAAAGCAGGAGTAGTGCTGCCACGGATACGACAATACAAGATCCCACCTGAGGCTGAAGTAGGGTTACTGAAATTAATCGACGAACTCATTGCACAAGGGGTGGTGGTGGAGACTGATTCAAACGTATGCAACTCACCTGTTCTTCCTATTCTTAAGCGAACTGATCCCAAAGCACCACCTGTCTATAGATTAGTTGTGGACCTGCGAGAATTGAACAAATGTGTAGTTCCACAGTACCCGGTGGTCCCGGACATTTCTTCATTATTGACTGCTATTGACGCAGAGGCTACGTTCTTTACAGTTATCGATCTGAAGAACGCATTTTTCAGTATCCCAATACATCCAGACAGCCAATATCTTTTTGGCTTCAGTTTAAAAGGCCGCAGCTTCAGATTCACAAGAGCACCACAGGGCTACACAGAGAGTCCTAGCATCTACAGTCAGGCACTCAAACGACAACTAGACAGTATTCATATGCCTACCACTACAGCGCTGATACAGTACGTAGATGACATTCTCATCACAGCAAGATCAGAAACTGACTGCGAAGATGCATCACTCACGGTTTTACACTTTCTGGCTGAGGAGGGGCACAAAGTGTCCCCTTCGAAGTTACAATTCTGTGAACAGCAAGTGGCGTACCTTGGGCACTTGCTGTCCAAGGACGGTAGGCGACTGACACCGGAACGTATTCAATTGATTTCTGGCCTTTCACAGCCCAAGACACAAAAGGAGGTACGTGCATTCATTGGCCTCACTTCATATTGCAGGCAGTGGATTCCCCAGTATGCTTACATAGCCAAGCCCCTAATACAGTTGACGACACAGGAGGCAGCTTCTACTAATGTCCTCCCTTGGACACAAGAACACACTGTGGCATTTGAAGAATTAAAAAGAGCTTTATGTCAAGCACCAGTTTTAGCGACCCCTGATTACAACAAATCTTTTATGCTTTTTGTGACAGAGCAGGATGGAACAGCACTATCTGTCCTCACACAAGATCATGCAGGAAAACACAAGTCCTGTGCTTATTTTTCTAGTACATTGGACCCAGTAGCCCAGGCTTTGCCTGCGTGCCTAAAATCTGTTGCAGCAACGGCCTTAGCCATAAGACAAAGTGACTCGATAGTGCTGGGCCACCCCCTGACAGTACAAGTACCGCACGCGGTTGAGGTTCTCTTGAACCGGACACAAACCCAACACCTGACTGTAGCGAGACTGACAGGTTATGAGCTGACGTTATTTCAACCACACATAGAGATCAGACGATGCAACATACTGAATCCTGCTACTTTTTTGCCCTCTAGTACAGAAAACGTTCCACCACATGACTGTGTTGAAGTGATACATACCGTGACTAAACCAAGACAAGACTTGACGGATGTTGCACTCCCAGACCCTGACCTAACACTCTATGTTGATGGCTCATGCATGAGGACGGGGGCGGGAGAATTAGTGGCAGCGTATGCAGTGACCACTGCTACTGAAATCATAGAGACTAAAAGAATAGACATACTGTCAGCACAAGCAGCAGAGCTCATCGCTCTGACACAAGCATGCATGCATAAGAGCTAAGCACTTGAGAGTAAACATTTACACCGATTCACAATATGCATTCGGGGTAGTTCACGATTTTGGAGTACTATGGAGAGAAAGAGGTTTCTTGACCTCTCACGGGGCCAAGATACAGCATGGCCCATTATACAAGCCCTTCTGGAAGCGATACATTTACCGACAGCCATAGCTATCCTGAAATGCAAAGCACATACTAAAGCCACAGATACCATTTCTCAAGGCAATGATCTGGCAGACCGAACTGCTAAACAGACAGCTCAGACCCCACTAGACATGACGAACTCACAGATACCATCATGACAGTCAGGGATCCTTCCAGGGATGTACAAGATATACAGACACATGCTACTCTAGACGAATTAAAGAAATGGTCGGAACAAGGAGGGGTACTGACTGATCAGGGTTGGATGACTAAGGGCAAGGCAACATGGTTTCTTCCTGATTCGATGGTACAAGTGATCATAAATACCGCACATAGTCCTGCACACTTAGGAGAGAAAGCAATGCTAGACAGCTTACAGAATATCTGGTTCAACAAGCACCTGCGTGCAGCAGCGAAACAAAAAGTTAGAACATGTATGATCTGTTGCCAATTCAATCCAGGTAAAGGCATTCCGGTGGAACAAGGTGGATTCTCTCCACCTGACCATCCTTTTGAAGTCCTCCAAATGGATTATATCCAAATGAATAGATGTAGAGGTTACAAATATGTCCTGGTAGTTGTATGTGCACTCACAAGATGGACAGAAGCCTATCCAGTCCCTGATTATACTGCTGTAACTACCGCCAGACAATTGGTGCGAGAGTTTTTCCCACGTTATGGATTACCGCGTGTCGTATATTCCGACAACGGTCAGCCTTTCTCCTCTGAACTCATGAAGCAGGTGTCCCTTCTGTTAGGGTATACCTGGAAGTTTCATTGTGTGCGACATCCTGAAGCAGCAGGCCTTGTAGAAAGGCACAATCAGACCTTAAAGACAAAACTAGCAAAGATTTGTGCAGAAAAAGGTGTAGATTGGATGGTAGCCCTGCCGGTTGCCCTCTTTTACATGCGAATGGTAGCCCATTCTAGAACTGGCTTATCTCCTTACGAAGTGGTCTTTGGTAGGCCACCGAATATGTGGGGCACTCCGATGCCTAAAAGGATTACTGATGTTGATAGTAACATGCTGACAGATTACCTGGCTTCCTTGATGTCTGCACTACTCTCTTGTCGTTCGCAGGTTGCCGCCGCCTTCCCTGACAACACCCCGGTCAAGGAACACTCCATCGCTCCTGGGGATTATATATTTTTTTTTTTATGTTTGAAAGCTTTATTAAAGAGTTGATAACAAAAGGAAGATATCAGCATACATTGCAATAATACAGAATCCAGTGAAAAAACTTAACACAGCTAATATCAATGTTAGAAACCCACAAAGCATTTTAAGAGAATTTTAACATTGAGGGAGACAATAGAAGGGATAGGATAAGGGAGGAAAAGAGGGGGAAGGGGAGGGGAAGATATAAAGATAATAATATAGACCATACATTATCTAATAATTATGGCATATATTCAAACTATATAAATCAGCGATGCAAAATTACCATCATAAACAAGCAATAGTATTAAATAAACCTATACGGGATAACAAAAGGAGAGAGTTCCAGACGTTCAAGGGGGTCTAAAATTTTCTGCATTGAGACGTATAGGTTTCTTTAGGGCCAAGCAGTCCAAATACGTGGTGAGAGGCAACCAGAAAAGATCAACATTACGAACAGGTTTACAAGTGGAGGCAAAGGAGACGTCCAGTCTGTGAAAGTGGCATAAAGAATTCCACCAGCCTTGTAAGGAAATAGAAGCTAGAGATTTCCAGTTGGAAGAAATGTGTTGGAAGGCAAGAGCAAGCGTCAGGTCAAAGAGACCGTGTAGATGAACAGGTAGGTTCAAAGGTTCAGAAAGGCTACCCAAAAAGAGAAAAGAGTTTGTGAAAGAGGAAGGGAGAGGGAAGATACGAGAGAGGCATGACCACACTTTCCCCCAAAAGGTAGAAACAACTGGGCACAGAAAAAACATGTGAAAAAGGTCAGCATCAGAAGAGCCACAAGACCAGCATTTAGAGTCAGAGGAGGGGGAAAAATGGGATAAAGAAAGGGGAGAGAGGTAGAGTCTGTGATACAGATAAAATAAGGATTGAGTAAGAGAAGCAGAGCGGGAAATTTTTAAAGATCTGGACCACAGCTTATCCCAAAGAGCAATTGGCCAAGTACAACAAAAATCTGTTTCCCAAGAAAGCTCCACTTTAGTTTTGACACGATTAGGATTAGGAGATACAAAAGATTTATAGATGAGAGATGCTTTAGGGAGTGTAGCAAGAATGCTAAGAAGAGGAGGGGGAGGTGACGATGATGATGTGGAGGGGAGAGAATAATAACGATCAAGGATAATTGCCATGAGGGTTGTGAATTTCCGCAGAAAGGAACGAGGGCATCGAAATAAAAGTTGAAATTGGGGAAAAGAGCAAGGGGATATGCCGTCAAAAAGTTGGTTGACCCACATTACGCCCTTTACCCTCCACGATCTCCAAAAAATGGGTCTATTTTTTAGAAGAATAAGAGAGTTATACCAGATAGGAGAATTCAAGAAGGATGTACGTGTGACCTCGGAGGGAAGAACCAAAGGATTTAAAAGAGAAGAGGTATGTTTGAATAGGGGACAGAGAGAATAGGGATTCCTGGCAGAGAATCGCACCACCTCGGCAAAGGAGAAGGGTAATAGTAAAGAGTGTTCAATGAGAAGCCAAAGGGGCGTGAAAGGAGAAAGAGTTGATGAGATCCATCTCGAAGCCTGACGTAAAGAAAAGGATCTATGATAAAGACGGAAATCAGGGAAGTTAACCCCACCATTAGATTTGGGCTTACGGAGGGTGGCAAGAGAAATTCTGGATTTCTTACCTTTCCAAAGAAATCGAGAAAGAAGAGAATCGATTTTTTTAAAGTAAAATGTAGGGATATGAACCGGCAACATAGAGAAGGTATAAATTAAAATAGGAGCAATCATCATTTTAATTGAATCCAATCGACCCCACCAGGAAAGAAAGAGGGGATTCCAGGCTGAGAGCGACTGATCAATCCTGGAAATAACTGCCGACATATTTAATTTAACCGAGGATGAGATGGAGTTGGAAAACAGAATGCCAAGGTACTTAATCTTGGAGCTACTCCAGGCAAAACTAGTAGCAGAGAAAAGATGGGGGAGACAGGATGAGGTGAGAGGGAGAATTTCGGTTTTGTCCGAGTTGATCTTATAACCTGAAACCAAAGAAAAGGAGTTAAACTCGGATAACAAGGGGGGTATGGAGGATTCAGGATCAGAAATAAACAATAAGATATCATCCGCATAGGCAGAAAGTTTCAATTGATTAGAACCATATGGGAAACCAGAAATGGAAGTGTTATTGCGAATGGAGGATAAAAAGGGTTCAAGAGATAAGACAAAAAGAAGTGGGAGAGAGGACAACCTTGGTGAACACCCCTCTGAAGATTAAAAGATGGAGAAAGTTGTCCATTCACAAGTACCGAGGCCTTGGGAGCAGAATATAGGAGAGAGATAAGGGATATAAATTTGGGACCAAAGCCATGCCACCGCAATGAAGCAAACAAAAAAGACCAGTCAACCCTGTCAAAGGCCTTCTCTGCGTCAACAGAGATAGCAGCAAGAGGGGTTGAGAGTGAGGGGGCTTTATTTAGGACGTTAAGAAAAAGGCGAGAGTTGTCCGAAGTAAGTCTGCCCTTAACGAAGCCACATTGCTCTTTGCCAATGAGGTGAGGCATAAGGGGGTCTAGGCGCATTGCAAGTAATTTGGCAAAAATTTTGTAGTCTACATTGACTAACGAAATCGGCCGATAATTTTTACAAAATTGATGATCGCGACCTTCTTTGGGGATCCAGACAAATGGTAGCATCTTGAAAAGTGCCTTCTGCCTTGCCAGATCAGGAAAATGATTGAAAGAGGGTTAAAAGTTTAGGCAGTAAAATGTCTGAAAAGTGCAAATAAAATTCCACAGGAAAGCCGTCAGGGCCAGGGGTTTTGCCTTTAGTAAGGGATGTCAAGGCTGCAGAGAGTTCATGTAGTGAGAGATCGAGGTCAAGATCCGGAAAATTAAGGTGAGAATTAGACGGTTTAGGGAGATTCTCAAAATAACTCTGAATAAGAGAAGGAGTGGGAGGGCATTCTGGGGTGTAAAGATTCTGGTAAAACAATTGAAACTGCTCAAGGATTTCTTTGTCTTTGTGGAGAAGACTGCCAGCAGAAGAATATATAGAGTCTATAAGAGTGCGCTCCTTACGGGATTTAAGATAGTTGGCCAAGAGCTTACCAGATTTATTGCGACCTCCGTAATACCGTGCACTACTGCGAAGAAGAACCGAAGAAGCATTGTCAGTAGTTAATTTGTTGAATTCCAGCTTAGCTCGCAGGAGATCCGGTGACATGAATTTATCAGAAGAAGTGTAGAACTGGTGCTCCAAAAATTTTATATGGGCCAGGGAAGATTTCCGCTTTTGAGTAAACTGTTTCTTCTTCCGAGAGACAAAGTCAATGATGAATCCCCTCGCAGAGGCTTTAAAGGAATCCCACAGAGTGTGGGAAGAAATACTAGGATCTGAATTAAGAGAAAAAAATTCTTCAACAAAAGAGCGAAAAGAAGAAGAAAAGTTGGGATCAGTAAGAAGTGCACTATTAAAGCGCCACCGGGAGGGTTTAGGATGTGGTGGGAGTAGGTCAAAATCTGTCACGATGGGAGCGTGGTCCGAGATGACAATAGGTTCAATGGAAGAAGACAGAACATTCTGAGATAAAGATTTAGAGAGGAAAATATAGTCAAGGCGAGAAAAAGATGAGTGAGGAGGAGAGAAAAAGGAATAATCCAATGTGTCAGGGTGTGCAAGACGCCAAGAGTCAATAAGGTGTGATTGTGAAATAGTATTAAGAAATTGTTTGTGGGGTTTGTGCGGTGTGAAACGGACTGTGGATTTACGGTCAAGGAACGGGTCAACAATCTGGTTGCAATCACCACCAAAAACAAATGATACATCCTTATATTGAATACATTTCTTTGTAATTAAAGGCCAAAAAGAAGAATCTGCTTGTACAGGCCCATAGACATTAAAAACAGTCAAAGGAATAGAGTTCAGCAGTAATTTGGCTAGTATCCAACGACCTTCAGAGTCCGTCTCCTGGGACAGAACCGTACATTTAAGCCTTTTGTGACAGAGGATAGCGACTCCATTCTTTTTGTTGTCAGAGGGTGAAAATAAAACTGTACCCACCCAACTTCTTTTTAACTTCAGAGATTCAACATCATTAAGGTGGGTTTCTTGCAAGAGAGCTATATCTGGATTGTAGGAGGCCAAATGGGACAGAACTCTCTGCCGCTTAATAGGGTTAATGAAACCTTTTACATTCCAGGTAACAACTTTGAATTAACAAATAACATAGAATCAAATAGGACAGAAAAAGTGAAGAAGAGGAGGCATACGCAAAAGACAAGTCGAAAAAGAGAAAACTTTGAGAAGTATGGATAAAGTAGGTTGAAAAAAGAAGGAGAGGGGTAAAGAGAAATAAAGGAGAATCGGAATTGATCAACCAGTACAGGGGAGAGAAAAGGAAAAAGGAAGCGGGAAAGGAAAGCGAATACAAGGAGAGACAGCACATATCCCAAAGGGATGACTGAAGAAAACATACCTGCGGGGAGTACGAAATAGGACAACGGGGAAATGGCGACACTCAACGAGACAGATCCCCCAGGACGGGAGACCAGGCCGGGTTGCACCGGAACAAAGAACATAACCGAAGAGCCAGGTGGAGAGAAGGTCGGTCCATCTAGATAAATGAATAAAGAATGGGTAACATTTGAGAATAGGAAAAGACACTATGACGATCAAAGGGTAAAAATCCAAGAGCAACACATAGAGGAAAGAACTGAGGAAGCAAGGAGCAGAGAAGTCAAAAAGGATTGTTGAAGGACAAAAACAAGATACAATTATTAAACAAAGGATAGAGGGAGATGAAAGTTGGATACAGGGGAGTAAGAAAGTATATTTACAATCTAATACGGAAAAACTAATAAACGGAAACAGAGACAGGGACAAAAATGGATGACCTGTAAGGGAAGCAAAAGTTAGACATTTCAAGTAATCTGAAAGTGTAAAACAATTAAACAATCAGCTACAAGAAGAGGAAGAGGTCTCCATAGCAGAATTAGAACGGATATGAATGAAATTTTTGAGTTCAGCAGGATCCTGGAAGGTCCAAGTCTGATTCTGGTGCGTAACTTTGAAAGTGCATGGATGAAATAAACCAAATCTAGCACCAAGGGACCTCAAAGGAGCTCGTAGAGACAAAAAGTCCTTCCGACGAGAGGCAGTAGCATTTGAAACATCTTGGGAAAGATACACTCTCTGACCCAACCAGGAGATCTGACGCTTGGCTCTGGACTCTGAAAGAACAGAGAGAAGATCTGTGAACTTCAAAAAAAGAATAATGACTCCCCTTGGCCTGGTTGATGTAGACGAGCGAGGACCAAGTCTATGTGCTCTCTGAATATTGAGGGAAGTGGTGGACGGCATATCCAAAAGCTTCAGGAGAAAGGAGGAGAAAAAGAGCACAGGATCGTCCCCTTCTAAAGATTCCGGTAAACCATAAATACGAAGGTTGTTCCTCCTGTTTCTGTTTTCCAATTCCTCCGTATGCTGTTGAAGCGCCAAAACAGATTTTTCCAAGGAGGAGACCCTCTGGGAAGTAGATTGAAGGTCCGAAACCTGTTGCTCCACAGCTGTAACTCTGTTGTCCATGGATGACCATTTCTCCTCAAGAAACTGCATCTTACTATTGGTCTCCTCAACAAATGGCCGAAGGGCACGAATTTCCTCAAAAAGCATCTCCATGGAAATAGGGGATGGTGACTTCTCTGATGAAGAGGCATCTTGTTTGAGACGCTTAGAAGATGTTGCTGACGGAGGTGAGGATTTGTTTAAAGGCGGCTGTGTTGAGGAGGAGCGAGGGAGGGCTACTACCGCCATTGGCGCTACCTTGGGAGGAGAGTCCGCCGTTGAGTGAGGTGAAGAAGTTACCACAGGAGAGTTCCCCGAAGGGGTAAAGACAAATTTTGGGTTACGTAACTTGCCCATAGAAGCCAATCAGAAATGACAAGCAGCAAGCAAGAGGACGACTATGAGGTAAGACCAAAAAGTGAAGGCATTCAGTCACATAAAGGTGAAGCAGTAACCATAGGAGAGCTTGTGGAGTGATAAAGAAATGTTCCCGAAGACAGTCCAGAATAAACAGATAGGGACAAGCCAGTGTCGGACTATGCAAAAATGAAGAGTGCAGGGTCAGTGACCAACCAGGTCATGGACGCTCCCGTCAGAGGCAATGATGAATGTAATCAAAAAGGAGGCAGGAACATAGCATGGAAGTCATTATCAGAGGTTACCTCATTCCAGTAGCGTGAGGCAGCACAAGCAATAAGGTAGTCATATGGCAAGGCAGTGTCCAAAAAGAGGATGAAACAGCATTCAGGAGGCGTAGGACCCTAAAAAAGGGCAATGTGGAGCAAATGCAGGCAAGCCAGCAGTAAGAACGAGCATCGCGCCTCAAACAAAATGGCGGCCGCTCTCTGAGGAGAGAACGAACGCGGTGAAAAAAGAGGCAGCCCGGCCCTAAAAATGTGTCAGAAAGCGCTCACCAGAAGCGCACTGCATTCCCACATCGAAAACCGATGTCCGTGATGTTGAAATCCTCTCCGGAGGAGAACCGGCATAAAAGAGAAGCTCCGGTGTGTCGGAGGTCCCGCGTCAGGCGGCCATCTTGCTCGGCGTCATGGCCACGCCCCCTGGGGATTATATTTTAATAAGGAACTTTGACAGGACGAGCCCTCTTGAGCCGAGGTGGAAGGCGCCGAAGTTAGTGCTATTGACCACAAGGACAGCCGTTAAAGTCGAAGGACGGAAAGGATGGCTGCATATACAGCACTGCAAGCGCTACTTCGGGAATAACGACTCTTTTAAAAAGGAAACAAACTTTTCAGACTTTGAGCCCCCTTTACTAGAGGAGACTCCTCAGCAGGAGTACAAAGCTAAACTTAGATCTAGAAAGCCAGACCCCGTTTGATCAATTAAGTCCACTAGGTGGTGAATCGGTTGAACATGTATTCTGACTTGCATAAGATCTCGGACAATGATAATCATAAAAAGAGCAAGATGAAAAGCAAATACTGTAAAATATTACGTGGTAGATGTATAGTGACTTTGATTTTTCTATCTCTTCTGTGCATCACGATAATATGTATCAGCTTAATACTACATGCTATTTTTCCTCCTATTGCCTCACTCTTACACTCCTCCACTAATGATACCATAAAGCATACATTTAGTGATCTGCCATCCTATGAGCTATCCTATCGACTTGCCCTGCGCAACAATACCTTTATTCAGATGCTGCACCACTCACATCAGACTAGCAATGCTACAGACTGCTGGGTCTGTGGCCGACTTCCCCCGTATCAGAAGGTGAAGGGAGTGTTGCCTCTTTTCCCTTTTCCGTTCTCCCATAATGGTTCTTGCGGAGCATGGTTTGCCTTAATGACATCCATCAACGGTGATGCCAAAGAATGTCAAGACAAGGAGTGTAGGGGTGACTGGGTATGGGGTATCTTGAATAAAGTCATGAATGAAGCATGTTTCCCAGACGAAGAAGGTCTTCCCCAAAGAAAAGGTACAGATCTAGAAAATGAAGAGAATCAGCAAGGAAATGCGACCATCGACTTCATAATGTTGAATGTCAAGCCCATACACAATGTAGGTCCATCCTCAATTACAATCCTGCCAGTAAAAGGGGACTTGTGTGTCAGAAAAGAAGGCTCAGTACATTTGGGGCACAGCGAGTGTAATACTATAATAGAGTTTAAAGACAAAGGAAAGTCCTATTTCAGAGCATCACGACACACCTACTTTATTTGTGGCCAGACAGCCTATGTACAGCTGCCCTTAGACTGGGGTGGGACGTGCTACATATCATTTCTTTTACCACCCGTTTTCTTGGCCCCATCGAACTATCATCAAGATCCCCAACTAGCACTTATCAGACACAGACGAGGTTCTCGATGCCTCCGGCATTGACCAGACCGAGACAGCTTGGGAGCAATATACAGATTTCAACAAAGGATTCTTTTTTTTTTAATAGGTCCCGTCCAGAATAGTAAACTTATCCGCAGGCTAACAAGGATTCTAGAAACAGTTGTAAATGAGACTGCATCAGCCCTGGGGAACTTGACCCAGGAACAGTCTGCTATGAGAATGGTCGTTCTTCAGAACCGCCTTGTTCTTGACGTCATCCTGGCGGATAGGGGCGGGGCTTGTAGAATCATCGGCTCCAGCTGTTGCATTTTTATTCCTAATAACGCACCATCTGTATACAAAGCAATAACAAGGCTCCACAAGATTGCCCAAAGCATACATCAAGACCCAGGCACGTGGACTTGGTCCAGTTGGCTCTGGGGAGTAATATCGGCATGGGGATGGAAAGTGTTGACCGTCTGTGGGTTAATACTACTAATGATATTCAGTTGTTGTCTATGTCTGCAGTGTGGCCCGGCCATTTGCGGCCTGTGTGCTACTACATGTGTTCCACGTCCCCATATACAAAGCATTGAAAATGGAAAAATAATGCTGCAAGAACAGATCGACTGTCTCATGAGAATAGATGTGACATGAAGGGTCCACTAGGGGACAAGGAGGGAATGAGAAAATAAAGATTATGACAAGGCCTATGTGTCCCCTATGTGTTCCCCAACGTTTCGTGTACATGCATGTACGCCATGCATTTTCCCTCCATGGCCTGTCAACCATGATGCCTATGCTATAACGTGGCCTGCCATCAAGTCTCCCATGAGAGAAACGACAAATCTGCACTGAGGCCTACACGTTTTGCATCATGTTTTCCTGCACTCGTGCCAATTTCATGAAAGCCCATTTTGTGGCTCAGCCGGAGCCCGAAAAGAGGTTTCAGGCCTCAGACGCTCTGAGAGCTGCAGCTGCGTATCCTTGGCCTCGCACACTTGGGCCTCAGCCAAAGGGGCCCAGTCCGGGGTGCCGAGATAGTATTGAGCACGGTTATCTGCTTACTCCTACTGAATCACATTCCTGCCTGGAAAAGGAGGAATAAACAAAACCCGCCTGCAAAGGATAGAGCCTAGCCTTTCTGTCTCCCTTTCAGTGATTGCAAAGCTCACGTCAGTGAAAAACCCATAGCCCCCATGTAAGGCCCACGCAGTGAATAAAGAAATAGAAGCCACATCGGCTCTTGGTGATGGGCAACCTATGTCACAAATCAGTTCCTGCTCCGGACTTTAGATATCAGATAATACAAGATGTGCTGGTCGTCCTGACACTGAAGGCCTCTCTTCCAGACTCCCCGACTGCACAGCAACCTTCCCCCAGTTACACGTCAGTTACACGTCATGCTCGAGTTGAGCACAAGTAAGGCAAAGTTCCAGTAAAGTTCCAGCTGATCACGCAACCCCCTCCAGGTACCCACCCACCTATGACACTCACCTATGACTCATCAAGTGGACGCCCACATGGACACCCACCTTCACGCCTACTTACACGCCCACATGCTCTTATCTCATTCTCTCTTGCTCTGCCTGAAGCGCTCCTGCTTACGTATAATATTGAATGTATATATACTGTACTCTGTGAATAAAGTTTCAGAAGACCCTTCCTGATCCCTCGTGGTGATGGAACCATTCGCCCTATAACTCGAGTTATTGGAATAAAGCCCTTTTGAACCTGATACCACGGACTCAGCCTTTTGCTTTATGCATGATCCTATTGATACCTATAGAAATTATGAGTGCGTAATACTTTATTTACGACATTGCCTTGGGCAACTTCACATCACAACAATTCAGTCTGCTGTGTGGAGTGCCGCAGGGCTCTTCACTAAGCCCTTCCCTTTTCAATCTGTACGTCACCCCCCTGGTCCCTGGGATTCTCAGTTGTGTCCTACGCCGATGACACACAAATTGTGGTGTCAATCCTCAAAGATCAGGAACAGGTGGGTCATAGATTGAGTTCTTGTATGACTTGAATTGATCATTGAATTAAAACAAATTGCCTTAAATTAAACTCTGGCAAAACAGAGATGCCATTTTTCGGTAACAACAGATCTATTTTGTCACCAATCTGGTGGCCCCAGAACATGGGTCCCCTACCGACACCTGCTCAAAAAGGAAGGAACCTGGGAGTTATCTCTGATGATAAGCTCAACTTTGATCATCAAGTTAAAGCACTGTCTACTTCTGTATTTAATACATTTAAACTGATAAAGAAAATTAGGCCTTTCATCCCGAATGAACTTAAAAAAACTGTTGTTACATCCCTTATTTACTCCAAGTTAGACTACGGAAATGCTCTCTTTATCGGCAAAAATCATTACAAAAACTACAAACATTACATAACGCTGCAGCCAGACCTCTGGCTGGAACTCCTAGACATAAGTCAGCATTCCAAACTTTGGTTAATCTGCACTGGTTACCTGTAGCAAAACGTCTAGAGTTTATGACACTATGCATAACCTTTAAAGTATTACATAACTCTGGACCAAGCTATTTTCGCGGAAAGCTGGCCTGGTACTCCCCAGGCTAAAATCTCAGGTCCTCTGATGCAATGCTACTTTCCAACCCCAGAGATAAGTTAATGACTTGGGGTGGCAGGAGTTTCTCACTGAAGGCAGCCAAGCTCTGGAACGCCTTACCCTTGCCTATCAAGAACTGTTCTGACCTCTTGAGCTTTCGGAAGCAAGTCAAAACCTGGTTGTTCACACGCCGTTAATTAGTATCAGCTAACCGTCCATGCAACGCCACACCTGTCTGCACCAGTGCCAAGAAGCCTCCAGGCATTCGAGTGCTGTACAAATCCAAAATCAAATCAAATCAAACATGGACACATCCAAAGGTTAGTGTGGTGTGCCACATAATTGCATAACAAAAGGATATTGGTAGGTAAGAGAGCAAATGATAGTAACATCAGAGTGATCAATTAGTAAAAAGGGGTTTGTACTTTAGTAACTATGTGGGCTAATGTTCTGTGGCAAGTGAAGTGTATGAAGGAGAGTCTATATTTTGATTTTGGAACAGTAAATGTTTTAACATATTACCTGTGTAGTACCATACTCTACAAGAAAGTCATCACACACATTCACATTTTCATATAGTTACCACATATGCTATTGTGCTGAAAGAAACATCAGAAAAACATGATTGATAATTGTGTGACATTTGTTGTAGTAATAATATGAAGTCATAGCTATTGGGGGCATGGACTTGAAATCATTCTTCACAGAAACTATACATCTCAATTAAATACCATTCAAATTCATAGATCTAGAGACATGCAGAGCATACCAGTCCAATTGATACATGACCGGAGACAGTTTAATTATGCTTATTTTGTGGAGGAATAATACCACTTCTGTTGTTATATTTACAGAATGTATGAATATTATGGAATGTGGGAAGTTTAGCATAATAAAAGAATATTTAAGCTAGTCCAACCAAGAGTGCATTTCTGGGTCCAGATTGAGATTGTGCCTCAATGTGTCAGACCCATTCACTTTGCTTATGCCTTAAAGTCAGTTAACAGGTGCCTTCTCTTCATTTTTTATAAATGATGTCCATCAGGGAAACATAAGATAATCTCTATCATTGGTTCTTTTTCAGATTCATTTTTAGGTTCTTCTTCAGGTCTTTAGGAGGGATGGCTATGATCTCTTGAATCATTTTGTCCATTTGTGTCTGATCATAGCCGTAGTGACATGCGCCCCAGAGGTTCATCCATTTTTTTCTCAAATTATTTCGAGTTTGGCGGTCCGACCTGTGTCGGACTGCATCCGCCCCAGACAGCAGACCGTGGTGCTGATGGTTCAAAAACCACCATATGAGTTACCATGGGGCCAGGCTTGTGGTGGCAGGGATCTAGCAGTGGTAGTAAGTATTTTTCACGAATATATAGATGCCTGTGTGTACATTTCGACTGCAGGTTTGTCAGATGCACACATATGCATGAGGTATGTGGAAAAATACCATATACCCATTACCGGGATTCAGCCCATAGGTGGGCAGTCCTGGTAATGGATATATGGTTCAAAAGGACTTACCTGTAGATCGCTGCAAACATGGATATATTTTTGCTTCTCCAAAAGCGAATTGGTCTCCAAAAAAGAGCAGCTCTCTTTTGGAGACTAATTCTCTTTTGGAGGAGGAAAATTAAAGCTGAAAATTGCAAATTAATTGATGCTTGGGAAAAACACCAGTTGAAAGTTGGTCTTGGTGACTCTCTTTTTGGGGGATTGTGTATTTCTAAGTATGAATAATAGAACCACCCATTTCTAGTAGTTATGAAAGATGTGGTCGGAGAGGCCAAGATTGTCTCATTTGTGTTTGATGTCAAAATTATGTTTGTGCTTATATTTGTGATGTTTAAATGTCATGGGACGTAATTGTTTGTACTTGCGATTGCACCAGATACAGATTCTAAAACGAACTGTTTTAAACAATTTTAGTTAAATACACAGCTCCTACGATTGGGCTACTGAAAATATATGGTTTCATTATATCTTTTTTCTAATGATGATTGTTGTAATTTAGTTATTTAGCCTCCCAAACAAATGTATCATGTTTTGTTGATCTTGTAGACAAGTAATATTTCCTGCACTCATCAATTTTCTTGTGGATATGTTGTTAGCCAAAGATCAGCAGTGAATTTTGGGCATCTCCCTATTTTGTAAATATTGTCATGTAGGACAGTACGACTCTTTCAATATTGGATGCAGGACCAGGCAGTAGGAGATGTGACCTAGCATTCAGAGCTGCCGACTTTGGAACTGGGGAAGCTCCACATCCTGTTCTTCTGGACAAATCACTTATTCTCCCAGTGCCCCAAATATGTGTACTGTAATCTGGTGCTCATGTCAAGCACTCTAATGCTCTCGAGTCAAGTTTGCACTATATAAAAAACTGCCAAAAACACAAAACATTGTAAAGGGGGAGTTAATGCTGGAACAAAAGCTATAATTTAATTTTCTGAAAACAAGATGTATGTATGAGGTGGGGTTGGGTGAAACGAGAGTAGGACAGCAGTTTTCACCAGTTCATGAACCAGAAGGAATAGCATATGGTTGTATTACTGTGAGCATGGATATGAAGAGCTGTTTATAAAACATCATATATTAATGGGAAAATATTATGGAAATCAACATAATTTGTAATGTATGTGGGGTAATTCTGATTCAATCATTCTTTTAGAAGATAGGCTGCCAGAATAGAATGTGTGATTATTATGTAAAAAATTAAAGTATCTGCAGTGTCATGGCTAGTATGTGTTTCAAGTAGCAAAATGCATTGACCAAAGGTAGAGGAAACATGAACAGCAGCAGTACTTTGAATAAACTATGAAGTACACCCGATATGGTCTTAATGAACACAGAATGTACATTTATAAAAATATAAAGGGATTGTGTGAGGAAATTCAGTTTTTGTAGGCTCTCCCACACACATGTTGCTGTACTGTTGCTCTTTTATTTTAGCAGACAGACTGGCATCTAAGCAGAGAGAGAGATGCTGTCTTGCTGTTGAGTTGGCAAGGGAGCTCCACACACCAAAAAAAGGGTTCTGCCATGTTGAGAGTGGGTAGAACAGTGTAACCTGGGATAAAGAGTGCTAGACCTGACAACCTTAGGGTGGTCTTTCACCAAACGCTTTGCCTGCTTGTCTCCAATTTTGCTGGATTTTTGCTTCTGTTGTCCTTAGGACTCGGTGCATTTTACCACTGCTAATCAATACTAAAGTGCTTGTGTTCACTCCCCTAAAACTGGTTTGAATAACATACCCCTTATCAGCATATTTAATTTATCTATAAGTCCCAAGTTGAGTGCACTAAATGTACCCAGAGCCCATAAATAAATCCTACTAGTGGGCCTGAGAACCAAATGTGCCACCCCACTTCACTAGCCCTTTAAACATATCTCAGGCTTGCCATTGCAGAACCTGTGCGTGCAGTTTTAAACTGCCATATCGACTTGACAAGATATGTGTTCTGACATAGTTGTACCATCATGATCTGCATTATATGTTACTAAGGTACATTTATTGTGTGTTTTATATGTCAGTCTGTACCAATGGAATGTTCCCTATTCACCCCTAGTAATTGTTTAATGGCTCGTTCCAAATGAAGCCTGCTTTAGAATGTTCATGTTGCAGACAGTTGGTAAAGCACAGCTGAGAAGAGTGGATGGCTGAATACCTGTGCCTTCTGTCAATTTCATGATTACAATACTGGCGATGGTTTACTGTGCAGGGGGCAGTTTCTGTCATTTCTCCTTTCATTGTCTCATCATTACAGAGAAATTAATTTGCATGGCTACAAAAGCTCATACTCCTTTGAGCTTAGCGTTGTACCTGTTATTTTGGGAGCGTCTAGCCTGCCTTAGATTCCTGCCATTGAGCTCATTGGGCGTTGGACATATGCCTGCGCCATCCCTGTTATGATCGTGTCATTCCAAGATCGCATTTTTAGTTTAGAAGGATGAGCAGAATAAATAATAGTGGACCAGCGACAGCGAAGCCGGTATTGTAGTTTGGCTATGAAGATATAGCGGAATTGACAGTTCAGCGCCACCCAGTGTAGTCTCCGAAGACGGGAGCCACCTCCCTTTGATCAGCATCATCTCTTCAAGCATCCAGCACTGTCCCGCGAAGCACTTGGAAGTCAAGTGCCTCCTTCCGCGTACATGGCAGCTTTCTCTGCATGCCGTAAGGTGAAGAAAATCTCAAAGGAGAATTTGTGGGTTGAAAGACACCCATTTCCCTACATAAAGGAAATGTTAAGCACCAAGGGGGAGGCAAAATATTTTAGTGTTATCTATCTGTCGATGGCTTATCATCAGGTAGATCTCCACCCAGAATCCAGACCATTAACAGAATTCATAACTCCTATGGGAGCCTATATGTTTTCAAGGATGCCATTTTGGCTTGCCTCAGTGGCTGCTGTTTCAAAAATATTACGTGACAAATATTGAAAGGTTTAAGTAATAAACTGTGCTTCCAATATGACATAATGGTATGTGGCACATCCATTGCAGAACATGACAGAAGTCTAGCTGAGGAATTCAAAAGACTCAGGGATGTAGGTGTCACTGTAAGGAAAATAAATGCCAAATAAGGGTTGGATTGGTAGACTACCTAGAACATACAATCTCAAAAGAGGGTTTCAGACCAAAAACCAGTCTAATTCAGGCAGTAAAAGAAGAACCTTACCCTAAATGTAAGGATGAATTAAGATTATTTATAGGTCTTATTGAATACATGTCAAAATATGTAACAAAAGCTCTCTGATATGTGAGATAATCTATGTGTTCTTCTGAAAACAAAATGAAAAATGCACTCCCACTCTTTTGCACGTTAATAGGAGTTTTCTGCTGGAGTGAGACTGAAGCACTTGGTTTTGAGATTGACTCAACTGGATTTGTATCGCAATGACCTCCCATGATTGAGTGGCCTCTAGCGGATGCTGGGTTTGTTGTGTTATTAGCATCTGAGTCTGGGCTGCCTCCAACGCCTGCTGATGTTTATTGTACCGGAGACTGAGACTGAGCTGCATACAGCCACTGGTGAGTTTATTGTACCGGAGACTGAGCTGCCTCCAGAGTTTGCCGGATTTGCTGTGTTAATCGCATCTGAGACTGAGTTTCCTCCCGCTGCTGCACCCTTTGCTGTGGTTCTGTTGGAGGCCACAGATGCTGTGGTAGACTTGAGTCAACACAATGTTGTCCTTGGAAGCCAGCTAAAAAAAACATTAATATGGTGATGCCTTACTAAAGGACCGTGCTGGATAAAAAAAAAGCAGTTAAGAGCATGTCCTGCCTGCAATGGGGGGCAGGAGAACGTCATTAAAGAAAATAGTGCTCAGAGGCTGTAGTGTAAGCCTACCAAGTAACAACGAGTGTAGGAGGGCCTATTCTTATGGGAGGTTACAAGATAAGACAAGGCAGTACTAAGGAGGGACTACTAAGCCTATTGACGAATGAAGAGCTACAGTTTACAAAGAACATTGACAGGAGCCAATTAAATAGAAGGGCGGAAAAGTGGGCAGGGCTTCAAGTCCATACCTGAATACAGCATGCTTCACAGAGTAGCTCATCCGCTGCCCAGGCTCGACCTAAAAAGGGGACGTGGTGTTAAAATAATTGCTTCTTAATGCTTTACATTTGTTCCTTTGATAAAGCCTGACTGCTCTGAGCCACAACTACCCATGCCTGAACTAACGTTTCCCAAACAAACCTGATTGAGCCTGATATGGATTTGTGTATGTACTACACAGTGAGGTTATACAACCATACCATATAATAAACTACTCTACTTACATATTGCAAGAACGAAGTTCACTCCACTGAGAAAAGGAATGCAGCACTGCAAATCACGTTTCCATATAGTATTTCATGGAGGCGATAGCCTACTACATTGTGATGAAACTTTACGCAACCTACCATCCATAATAATGCAACGCTCAATTAGAACCAGATGAAAACTGCATGCCTTTGATATTCTCTGAAACCAACTTCTGTGTTTCTTCCAATGACAATAGATCTGACATGAATAGTGTCAAAGCGTCCTTAAAGCTAAAAGTGAGTTGAATTCTTTAAAAAAATGCAACCACTGTTCTGATACCAGATAATCCAAATTCTGTGGCCCTACTTACAAATATAAATGTGTAGAGGATGAGGCGGGGATCTGCGACTGGAGGATTGTAAAATGCATTTTAGAGAATCTAATTAATACTACGTTTCACACCCCAAAATATCTTTTGTGATTAGGGCCCTCAATATAACTGCTGTCTTTTGCTGCATTGCTAGAAATTTCTTTACTGTAATGTGCTTTTTTTAAATCTTCTTGTTCTAAGCTGTGAAGCAGAGGGATGTCTGGCATTGTTAAACATTTTATGCAAAACTAAATTAAAGTGCAACTTTTCATTGAATGTGAGCTATTTAAAATTCTGGTTTTGAGACGATAAGAGAAGCTCATGGATATTTTTCTTTTTAGGCTGTTTTACTCTAATGCTGCTACAGAATAGCAATGTATTCTATATTAGCAGACTTATAACTGCCTGGTAATATATACACCACTAAGACATAATTTATTCCATTTGGTTTCAAAATGAAAGTTTTGAAACCCATATAAGTAACTAAGAAAATTGAGTGACTAAGGCGTGCAGGAGAGAGGTGAGGTTTCATCAAAAAGCTAAGAACTTGGAAATTGTGCAAAAAGACACAACTGAAGCAAGAACAATATGTAAACCATTATAAGATCTAGAAGAAACAATAGTGATTGGCCTTGCAGTGAAGAAGAGCCCTTAAAATTCTATGTAAGTATCTGAAGAAAGCTTAATTGAATGAACAGACATTCAAGAGCAGTTCTAGTTAAACCATAGAAGTAAACATGTTAGAAAGAACAAATGAAATCCTCTTGCGCTCTGTTTTTTTACATACATATGTCTTTGTTTCATGTTTTCCTCCACTCTGTAACCCGTCTTCCCATTATTCTTTAACAGAGCAGGTGCAAGACTACAGCCTATAAACCGCTCAGGATTCCATTATTCATCCTCCCTGACTCCTTCAAATCTTTAACTATCCATCCAGGCGCAGGTCCAGTGCAGGACAGGTGAAAGGGATGAACCCCTAAACCCGAGGCAGCTCTTAACAATGCCAGTGTAGTTCCTGTAAGGATTACCCAATGCAAAGCTCATGATAGGATTCAGTCAGAAATAGGAATGGGGCATCTAGGGAATGGGGCAAAGCCGCGGCCTATGACACGGATCTATTCTGGAAAACAAACATTCATGTCAATTTTATGGATTGATTCTAAAGGCTCTCCTGGCTGTAAAGGAATCTTAGATGGCAGGAAAATCTCTCTCATTGTCAGAGTGCAGACTTGGCTGTCTTACCCAGCCAGCATAAGAAGCAAGACAGAATGCATAGGTTCCTGGGATTTACATATATGTTGCAGAAAGCCTATAGAAATGTCATGAAACAAATGAAAGCATTGGCATAGAATCTTGTTTTTATGGCTCAGATTTTTAACACATTTTGCTTCACGATACTACCGCTTAAAAGTGAATTGTGGGCATCTTCTACTGGTGATACAGAATTTGAACTTTTATATTTTTTATCTACTATGTCTTAATCTGAAATATCTCTGTAGATGGATGCCATGTCCTTTGAAGCATACGTCTGTGGGTGTTTCTGCTCAGCAAGTAAAATATCAATTCAAACTACCTGTTAGAGAATGACCAGATGTTTGATCTTGGTTAATAGACTTGTGGTTGGCTCACTTTCTATAGGATGATAGTACCGGCTGGTAGAAAGTTGACGCAGACATTGATCATCATAAACGGTGGGGGCTAAGAGGACAAGAGCTCCCCCTATGTCCGCAGGTTTTATGATTATCGCTGGGTCTTCTCTTAGGTTCAGTATAATCTCCCATTCTTTTTTGGATAAGTTGTTAAACGAGGGTGGGTGCTTCATCTGTTCAACATCTTTGAGTACTGCCTTTTTTAGAGTGCTCACCTCGCTCAGTATCATATCTGTGGTGTGAACCTTGATGGATTTCGCACACCTAAATCTCCTTGATCCGTGGTTTGTTTGAAAAAGCACTCTGAGACGGACCATCCGTCACTATTCAAACAAACATAGGGGCAGATTTACAAGCCCCTTGCGTCACGTTTGCACCGTCGTTGCGTCACTTTTGTGACGCAGCAGCAGCGTAAAAGTTGCGGCTCATTTACAACATGACGCATCTAGGGAGATGCGTCACGTTGTGAAGCCCTGCGCCACAAAACCTGCGTCAGGTTTAATGTATGCAGGGTGGGCGGTCTGTCGCAGGAAGCCCCGTAAAAGTGACGCAGTGAAATCTACAAGATTTCACGGAGTCACTTTTACGTCCATGCTGCGTCAAAACCCTGCGCCTGCTTGAAGCAGGCGTAAGGAGTGACGCAGCATGTTAGGCATAGGGCGCCCCTGAGCATTGCTGGAGTTGCGTCGTGCTTGCGACACGACTCCAGCAATGCGTGACTTTTCCGTCAACAGATGCGTCAGAATTTCTGACGCATCTGTCAATCCTTGTGCCATGGTGCGCCGTATTGTAAATACGGCGCATCCATGGTGACGCAAGGGTTTTGCATGTTGGCGCAGGGAAAGTGACGCATCTCTACAGATGCGTCACTGTCTTGTAAATCTGCCCCAGAGATTTCACAGGGGGTGGTGAAAGGCCCACTTTTTGCTCCTAGACGGCTTCCTCATCTTCAGTCAAACTCCGTGGTGACAGGTTGACTACTAGTTTTTTGTCGCTGTGTGGCTCCTGAGTCACATCTGTAGTTCGGGTTGTTGCCACTGTACCCTTTTGTTGCCTCCTCTAATTTTGCCATTGCCCCATCCTCTGTTGAAAAAAAGATGGCTGAGAAAAAGGATGTTGGAACATGGGTAACTGAGGTTGAGGGGCCATCTGATACATTGGATGCCACAAAGGGGGATGCCCTCGGTATGGATACATTTGTTGCTTGCCAGAAAAAGGCGCCATTGAATAATTTAATAGGGGAATGGATGGATTGCCCCGTATTGTGACTACCCCAGCTCTCAGTGCTGGTTGTGCTACTGAAAGTGCTGTTCTTCCTATGAGATGTGGTTGAGACTTCATCAAAGGAGGTCTCTTCAGTTGGTGCTTGGAAGTCTTCCTTTATGTAAGGATATACTATCTTCCACTGCCAAGGAAAAATACACTTTTTGTTGGCCCCTGCAGTCCTGGGACTACGGCACCCATAACTTTTCTTTTCTTCTTTTCATTCTATTTGTTTTTGGTCTATTTATTTTTAAATTGGCCTGCTGACACAGACTCTGAACTGGTGCCCCTGCTCCTCTTATGCTCCTCCTATGGGGCACCCAAGTTTTTCAGAACCCACATGTCATACCTGGCATATGTTTTTTAAATGAAGTGAAATCTGTTCTGGTGCATGCAACAATGCGCAAATTGTAAATCTGAGAAAAAAGTGACAGCACTATACCTCTTCTAATGAACTGTACTACCTAGGCAGCAGTAGGGGCTGTGTTGTTCCACCTCCAAGAATCATAATCCAGCAATACAGTAATAAGCATCTGCAATTTTTCACGACCTTGGTGTACTTGTATAAAATTAAAGACAGAGTAAATGGCGTATCACACTGGGCTGCATGAAACAGCATACATAGTCAATAGAAAGTAAATCAATTATGAATTCCATAAGTGGAAGGACACTATTGATTCCACCTCAGTTAAACCTCACTCTGATGTACACTACAATATATTTGACCAGAAGTAGCAATTGTGATTTTGCTGGAATTGGTTTGAATGCACGTGTACAAGTTGAAAAGTGGTTCAACTCAAATGGTGGAAAATATCAGCAGGTAGCACAGATGCAATACTCTGGTTTGAGCAGAATCAGGTTCAGATTGCGATGCATTATTCAGGCCATTAAGTCCAAATCTTTTGAAGCAGAAAGTTTCACACAGCATTGAGAGTTGTCAGAATAATAGCAATATCAGAAGTTTGATTTATTTGGAATGGAGGCAAGCAGCTCATTATACAGTTTGAAGAGAATATGGGAGAGTATTGAGTCTAGCAGAGTCTGTTTTAAAGCACAGCACGGTTGGAAAGAGAGTTGGCTATTCAAATGCATTCACTACTGTTTTCTACCTATTCCTAGGACTTGCTGGGGGCGTTCAAGTTGAATGTCTTAATTTTATTTTAGGATTAGGCTTGTAGGAAGTTTGTTCTCTGTATAGTGTACTAAAAAGAAGTACACTGTGCAGAGAGTCCAGAAAATCACCAAATGGTACACAGAGATAAATGCAGATAATTCTAATGCTCTTTCTGTGGTAGTATGAGCGAGCAGTTAGGCTTATCAGAGGGTAGTGCTGAGCATTTGTTGTACTCACAGAGGCAGTAAATGAGACACACATTCAAGAATAAATCAGAGACCAATTTGTACAAATAATGTCGATTTTTATGTATTTTTAGAGATGTATGACTAAATACTTTCTGTGTTAAGATTTTTAAAGAGTTTGGAAAATAGATCACATTTGTGCTCATTTATGCACTATAGAAAACAATGGGAAGAAAATAAAAAAATTCATAGAAAATCAAGCAATGCTTTCACAAAATTTGACGATCTCGTAGATCAATGTCGTGACCAGGTCCAAAGTTCCAGCAGGAGAAGTTCAGAAGCATCCCAGATCGGGTGGGAGTAGAGTGCTGAGGGTCTTGGAAACTGGTGAGCAAAGAAGAAGGGAGGCACTTGAAAATGCACTGCACAGGTCTGGTGGGTTTCCTTGGAGATAGGAGGTAGCAGGGGCCTGGGGACCACAGGAGCAGAGCTGCTTGGTTGGCTCTGGGGCCAGTGGGACCAGCTACAGAGTGAAAAGGTCAGCCGAGTGTTTTGTGTATCAGGGTCCTTGCGGTGAGGAGCAGGCAGGTTGGAGAGGTGATCTTGAGACAGCTGGGTCACTAAGGAAGTCGGTCTCAGGTGTCTTTATGTCCCTCAATAGGTGCTTGCTTCTGGTGCTTCTTCTTGGATTTTGCCATTGGGGGTCTAGTACCCCAGGTATTGGTAAGCCGCTGCTCCGGTAGGTTCTGGTGCCTCCAAACTTGGTGGGGAGGCAGATATGACCGTCTGGAGCTGTTGTACCTCTTCTTGTTTTGGTGTTGCGTTGAGATCATCAGGGAGCAGTAAGTCGACAATCCATACTTCACGGGATCGGTGCCTTCGGTGTGCAGGGAAGTGATGCCTTAACTCCAAGAGAGCTTTCCTGTGATATCTCCAAGGCTGGAGGTGCTCCGAGGTTCCTAAGGTCCTTGCAGGCTTCAGGATGACACAGCAGCAGAGATTGTCTAGTCCTTCTTGCAGCTGGTGGGTTTGGCACTTTTCTTTCTGCAGCAGGGCTTCTGTTCTTGTGTACCAGGTCATATTCTGTCCTGGTCTTCTTTGGTCCAATTAATCTGAGGTTTAGGTCTTGGGGAGCCACCTAAATACTGGTTGTAGGGGTGTTACAATGGGAAACAGGTAATAGCCAATGGGCTTTCTACCTTTAGAGTGCCTACAACCTGTAGTGGCCACTTCCTGTGGCAAGAAACTCTATCATATCCCTGATAGGAGGTTTTCTCACCATCTCAAGATGGTGGAAATTCAGGAGAGGGGTTTATCTCGCCTGTCCCGCCCTAGGGGTGGTGCAGGCTGAGGGGGGACCCTCCTCCTCATCTAACTCATTTTCCCACTATTCCTCCCACCAAACGTAGAGCAGGAAAGGGTGATTGGCATCCCCCACTATCTGGGGGTTCCTGGGCTAGGTTTCAAAGGTGGCATTACCTTTGAAGCTCCCCCGCTTGGAAGGCCATTCTGTCCTGGAGGAGGTGTGAAAAATCAACCACCCAGAGCAGGTATTGTTTCTGTCCTCTGAGAGTGATGGCTCTCATCCCATGAGGTCACAAACATGTCTGGTGGGGGCAGGCTGGTGAAACCAGCCAGAGACCCCACTAGTGTTTGGTTGGGTTTCAGAGGAACCTCTAAAAGGGTCTACTGTGTGAATCTATTTATAAATCCAGCACTAGCATCAGTGAGGATGTACTAAGACAAGATCTTTGGTACCAAACCTTTTAGAAATCAGTGAAGCCATCATGGAGCTAGGAAATTCGTGTTGACAAGTATCCAGCCCATATACTCTGTGTGGCTTCCCTGTTCACTTACAACATCACAGAATGGACTGGACATTATAGGGGCATATCTGCTTATGCTGATATGCCTAAACATAGGGGGGCAGATTTATGTTAGACTTGCGCCACTTTTACACCGCCGTTGCGTCACTTTTGTGACGCAGCGGCGGCGAAAAACCCTGCGCCACGTTGCGCCCTATTTACATCGTGACGCATCTATGGAGATGTGTCACGGTGTAAAGCCCTGCTCCACATTAAACCTGCGTCAGGTTTAATGTATGCAGGGTGGGCGTTCCAGCGGAAAAAGCCTCGGAAAAATGACGGTAGTGAAATCTACAAGATTTCACTCTGTCACTTTTCCGACGCTGCTGCGTCAAAACCTTGCGCCTGCTTGAAGCAGGCGTAAGGCATGACGCAGCATGTAAGGTATGGGCAGCCCCTAAACATTGCTGGAGTTGCGTCGTGCTTGCGACACGACTCCAGCAATGCGCCGCCCTTACGCCATCAGATGTGTCACGCATCTGTTTATCCTTGCGCCACGATGCGCTGCATTGTAAATGCGGCGCATCTGTGGTGGCGCAAGGGTAAACTTGCGTGACGCATCTTTCCTGGCGCATCCCTGCTGACTTGCAGGGATGCGCCAGGAAACATAAATCTGCCCCAGGATATAGTGCAGCCTGCCTTAGGGCTGAAAGCCTGCAGTAGGGGTGACTTACTAATATCTTATGCAGTGTAAGGTTGGCATGGGGCACAGGTCTTATGCCATGTTGGCTCTTTGAATTTTCCTGCACTGTGCAGCCTGCAATGGCAAAGTGTCTAGCCTTGGTGAGGGGGCCCTAGGGTGGCGCAACCAGTGCTGCAGCCCCAGAGGACCCTCTTCAGTACCCACGCCCTAGGTTCCAGGGGTACAACTTACTAGGGTACTACAGGTGTAGCTGAAGTTGTGCCAATCATGGTACAGTGTTGTGGGAAAGTGATCTGGCACTGGAAACCTGGTTAGCAGGGACCCAGTGCACTTACAGTGTAAAATGACATCAGACATCAGGAAAAAGTGGCGTCTAACCATGCAAAAAGAGGCACTTTCTTCCATAACCCCCCCCCCAAATGAAAGAGGATGAGAATAATGTGAATAATATTTCCCCAGAGAGTCTTCATCTTTAAAGTGGAAGAACCTGGAAAGGCCATCTGCATTGGCATGGGCAGTCCCAGGTCTGTGATCCACTATAAAATCCATTGCCTGTAGAGATATGTACCACCTTAGCAATTTGGGGTTTTCTCCTTTCATCTGCATGAGCCATCTGAGAGGTCTATGGTCAGTATGGACAAGGAAGGGGGAACCAAACAGGTTTGGTCTCAGCTTCTTCATGGACAAAACCACAGCAAAGGCTTCCCTCTCTATGGCACTTCAACTCTGCGCTCTGAGGAGAAGCCTCTGCTTATGAAAGCAACAGGTTGGTCATGGCCATCATCATTAGTCTGGGATAGATCCAGTCCTATATCATGTTCAGAGGCATCTGTCTGCACCATGAAGTGGTTGGAGTAAGCTGGAGCCTTTAGAATGGATGGTGACCACATTGCTTCTTTTAAAGTGTCAAAAACTTTTTGACAGCTTACTCTCCAGTTTACCATTTTGGGCATTTTCTTGGAGGTTAGTTCTGTGAGGAGGGCCACAATGGATCCATATCCCTGCATAAAGCTCCTGTAGTACCCAGTCAAGCCAAGGAATGTCCTGACTTGGGTCTGGGTGGTTGGAACTTCCCAATCCAGAATCATCTGGATTTTGAGCTGCAGGGGCCGACCTTGCCCTCCACCAAAAAGGTGACCCAAGTATACCACCATTCCCTGTTCTATCTGGCACTTGCTTGCCTTGATAGTGAGGCCTACTTTCTGAAGAGCCTCCAGGACCTTTTGGAGGTAGATCAGGTAATCCTGCCAGGTGGAGCTAAAGACAGCAATCTCTTCAAGAAAGGCTGCATTATAGCCTCCCAATCCAGCGAGGACTTTGTTCACCAACCTCTGAAAAGTGGTAGGGGCACTCTTCAAACCAAAGGGCATCACAGTGAACTTGAAGTGCCCATATGGAGTGGAAAATGCTGCATTTTCTTCTGCTCTAGGGGTCAGACCTATTTGCCAATAACCTGATGTGAGATCAAAGGTACTCAGATATGTGACAGTCCCTAACCTGTCAGTCAGCTCATCAGCTACTGGAATTGGATGGGCATCTGTCTTGGTAAGCATTCTGGGTCCTGTGGTCCACACCAAATTGCATTTATTTTTTGCACCCTGGGAATGTGGCTTGGGGACTAACACAACTAGGCTGGCTCAATGGCTCCCTCAGGGTTCAATGACACTCAACTCTAGCATCTTGCTTACCTCAGCTTTGATGATTTCTTTGACATGATCAGACTGCCTGTACATTTTGTTTTTTGACGGATAGGCTGTCACTAGTGCCCACATCATGTGTACACCAGTTAGTCTGACTAGAGGTTAAAAAAAGAGCTCAGCAAACTAAGTCAGGACTTGCCTGCAATCAGGCTGCTGTTGAACAGTGATGGTGTCTGAAAAGACTACCCCATCAACTGACCCATCTTAGGTCTGTGAGAGAAGAGATCAGGGAGTTGCTTACTTTCTATAGCCTTTTCCTCATCTGTAACCATAAACATGGTCGCATCAGCCCTGTCATTGCAGGGTTTAAGGCGATTGATATGTATCACCCTCATGGGGTTTCTACACATGCCAAGGTCCACTAAGTAAGTGACCTTCCCTTTTTTTCTCAAGGATAGAGTAGGGCCACGTCAATTTGTCCTGGAGGGCCCTAGGTGCCACAGGTCCAAAAATCCACACCTTCTGCCCTAGTTGGAACTCCACCATGGCAGCATTTTGATCATACCAGAGCTTTCTAGAGTTCTTGACTGGCTTCAAGGTTTTTGTTTGCTTTTTTCATGTATTCAGCCATACTTGAACAAAGTCCAAGTACATAATCCACAATGTCTTGTCTTGGTTCGTGGAGGGGTCTCTCCCATCCTTCCTTGACAAGACAGAGAGGTCCTCTTACAGGGTGTCCAAACAAAAGTTCAAAGGAGGAACACCCTACTCCCTTGTCTGGCACCTCTCTGTAAGCAAAAAACAGGCAAGGTAGTAAAACATCCCATCTCTTTCTGAGTTTTTTAGGGAGTCCACCAACAAGCCCATTTGGCTGTGATTGGTATGGTGTAGTGAACCTACAGGTCACCCCACACAGTGTTTCAAGTAAGCAGACATAACAATTGTACCTCTGTCTGATACTACTTCCTTAGCAAAGCCAAACCTAGCAAAAATACCAAGAAGGGCCTTGGCCACTGCATGTGCAGTGGTGGTCCTTAGGGGAATAGTCTCAGGGTACCTGGTGGCATGATCCCCTACCACCAGAATACATGTATTCCCTGATGCTATTGGAGGGTCAATGGGACCAACAATGGTAATCCCTACCCTTTCAAAGGTTACCCTAACCACTTGAAGTGGAATTTAAGGGGCTTTTACGTGGCTACCTGTCTTGCCACTGGTCTGACAAGTGGCACAGGAGTTGCAAACCTCCTTCACCTTCTGGGACATTCCTGGCCAGTAGGATTGGTTGACTAACCGACTCCAGATTTTTGTCTGGCAAAGATGCCCAGCTAGCGGAATGTCATAGGCCAATGTTAGGAGAAACTCTCTTAACTGCTGAGGCACTACTACTCTGTCGGTGGCACCAGGTTTGGGGTCCCTGGCCTCAGTGTATAGGAGTCTCTCCATAGGTCCTGTGGGAACCACTGACACTTCCCTTTTCTTGATCAGCACCTTGCTGTCTAAGGCTTTCAAGACTGGGACAGGTTCTCTGCCCCTGGCACAGACCTTTCCTAGAAGGTTGCCCTGTCCCTAGGAGCTCTGCCATGTAAGGCCCACGCTCCTGAGGCTCAGTTCCCGCTTGGGCAGACAAGTCTTCTACCTGACTAGAAGGGACTTAGTCCGGTTTCTATTTTGAAGCTGGCTCCCCAGTCTTCCTGCCTTTCCTTTTGGAAGGTTGGTCCATCATTTCAGGCTCTAACACTTCTTTTTCATCTTGGGATTTTCTTTGTTCCCTTGTTTTTAGACACACACATTCAGGTAGTCCCAGCATTGTTGTATGGGTTTTCTTTTTTATATCCGTCCATGATGAGTACTCAAAATCATTTCCAAGCAGACACTGTACAGGGATAGCAGAAGACACCACTGTCATTTGAGGTCACTAACCCCTCCCCAATCTAAGGTCACCAAGGCCATTGGATGTTACTTAGCCTGATTGTCAGCTTTGAGAACTGTATAGTCTGAGAAAAGGTGGTAGGTTATAGGGAAACGGCGCTCAAAAGAAATCCACAAAATACTATTTATATTGGTATAAGTAAATGCAGTGCTTAAGAGGAATGGAGAACCACTCTACTCCAAAATATGCGGTCTAAGACAACATAACAATAGACACGCAGACTTCCAGTCCACGCTAATATATGATGTCATTAACAACAATCAAAAGTCAGCAGTTGTCTGTTTCTTTTTATTTCTTTTTGATCTTTTGTTCAGTTGTGAAAATATTTATCCTCAAAAAGCCAACACGTGTTTTGTCACTCAAAAGGGAAATGTCCTGCGACTTCCTCAGGGCTAAAAGAAGTACAGAAATAAAATCCAATGCTGTACATTGTATTCATGTATCACTATTCATCCTAGCATTGTGACTTCTGTGTTCAGGTTTAGTCAATCTTAATGGCATTCAGGAGGTGGAAACCCATGCACCACTATGCCTTCTTTTGATCCCAGTTCTTACCCTGCTACCCACCCTTGCACTGTGATGAGTTTGTTGGTCCACCCTCTTGAGCAGGTTTTTGGGGGCCTGAAGAAGGCTCATTTTTATTTTAGTCTTTTTGGTCACAATCTTTCCCTTTTGGGGGGTCTTTTTGGCCTCTTTCATTTGGTAACCCCCACCCAGTGGTAGTTTTGGTCACCCTGGTTTTTACCCAGCGGTCTGCCTTTTCCCCAATTCTAAAGGAGAAAGTAGACCTTGGTCTACCAGATGCTGATAAAACTTTTCATTGTAGCAATTACTCAAAAGATGCTCCTTCATAATTAAATTGTAAAGCCCTTCAAAGTCATTCACATTGTTATCTGTTAACCAACCACCTGGTGTTTTCATTGAAAAGTCAACAAATTCCACCTAGGACTAAATGTGTGTGTTCTTTTATCTCCTTGAATCTTCTTTTTTTCTCTTCAGTGGTGAGTCCAAAGCCCTCAATCAGGGTACCCTTCAAGAGGTCATGAGTCTCAGCATCTTTTTTAGGCAATTTCAGGAGTCTATCCCCGCATTTTGCCTGAGAATAGTTCCCACAAAAGAGAAGTCAAAATTTTTCTGGCTACTTTTCTTCCTATACAGCCCCTCTTAAATGCAGTGAACCATTTGGCAATGTCATCACCATCTGAATATTTAGGGAATATCTCTTTATGGAGTTTAGAGTATTAAAAACCTTTATCCTTCTATTTATTTGTATGCTGCCACCAGATATAGGTCCTATGTCCATCTCTCTCCTTTGTCTTTATATTTCCAGGAACTGAGCTTCTTAGTTCAGTCTCCTAGTCAATCTTTCTAGCATGAAGTCCTCCTCTGAGGGAGCCTCAGCTGTATCTGAGGGGACTGACTCAAGACCTTCCTCAACACCATCTTCATTGGTATTATCTTCATCCTCAGACTGGTTTACACGTTCTGGGTGATCTCTCTCAAACTGAGCTATCAGTTCTCTGAGATATTTCTTTTTAGGACTTTTGCCTGGTTTTATTCCATAGCTCTTACAAAGGCCTCTCAAATGGACATGGGTCAGGTCCATGTAAGGGGTCAAGTCAAGCTCCAGAACCTTGTTATCAGAATCAGGCTTTATTTTTACAAAGTTGGGATCTTTTTAGGAAGTTACAAAAATAACTATCACTTAATACTTTGTCCTAACTAAAGCACAGACTTTTTAAATTTCTATGCAGTTTGTTTCAGAGACTTAACCAAAGCCCTAGCAGTTAATTTTAGAAAGCTGGAGAAAATAGACCATACAAGAATTTGACTAGCTAAAGATAATTTTTGGATTTACTCATGTGGTCAAATATTGACAAAGTGTTTCAAGCAAATGCAAAGACTTCTATTCCACCACTGAACCACCCAATGTAGGAAATTAGCTCTCTATATAGTGTGCTAAAAATAAATGCACTGTGCAGAGAGTCCAGAGAACCCCAAATTTTACACAGAGGTAAAAGCAGATAATTCTAAAGCTTTCTTTGAGGTAGTGTGGGTGAGCAGTTAGGCTTATCAGAGGGAGTTGCTAAGCCTTTGTTGGATTCAATAAAATAAAAGAGACACATACTCAAGAATAAACCTGCTCTTAAAAATGAAAAGAAAACTTTTCATTTTTGTTTTTGTAAAGTATTTTGTTTACCTTTAAAGAAAACGGGCTGCTTTAAAAAAAAAAGATTGTTTTATTTAAAAGCAATCACCATACCTGTGATTTTTGCGATTCCAAGGGGGTCGCAAATTGCCACCTACCTCATTAATATTCATGAGGTAGGTCATTTGGGACCCCTCCTAGGAATCGCAAAATGTGTACTACACACCTTCATACATTCCATTTTGTGATTTCCTCGTTGTGAATCCTTGTGATTCGCAATTAGGAAATCGCAAAATAGTGTCTTCATACTTCTGGCCCTATGAACACAGTTCTGAGGTAAGGACTTTTTGTGTTACGATTTTTAAAGAGTTCTGAAAATATATCACATTTGTGCACAATTCAGCAATATAGGATTAATAGGAAGAAAACAGAAAAATGCATAGAAAAGCAGGCAATGCTTTCACGAAGCTCGCCTTCTCGTTTTTGGTCAATGTTGGGACTAGGTCCAAAGTCTCCAGCAGGAGAAGTTCAGGAGCATCTTGGATCAGTTGGGAGCTGAGGGTCTTGGAAACTGGTGCGCAAACAAGAAGGGGGCACTTGTAACTGCACTGCACAGGTGGACTTACAGGTAAGTCTGGTGGGTCTTCTTGGAGGTAGGTGGTTGCAAGGGCCTGGGGACCACAGGAGCTGAGCTGGCTGATCGGTGTTGGGGCCGGTGGGGCTGGGTGCAGAGCGAACATGTCAGCCGGGTGTCATGCCTTTTCAGGGTCCTCGTGGTCAGGAGCAGGCAACCTGGAGAGGCGATCTTGGGACAGCTGGGTCACTCAGGAAGTGGGTCTCAGGTGTCTCAACGTCCCACAATGGGGTCTTGCTTCTGGTGCTTTGGAAATACCGGTGTGGACTCTTTTTTTCGGTTTTTGGCACTGGGTGTCAGAACCCCGGGTATTGGTATGCCGGGCTCTGGTAGGTCCTGATGCCTCCAATCTTGGTGGGGAGGCAGACCTGGCCCTCTGAAGCTGTTGTACCTCTCTTGCTATGATGTTACATCGAGGCCGTCGGGGAGCAGCAAGTCGACAAACCAGACTTCATGGGATTGGTGCCTTCGGTATGCAGGGGAGGGATACCTTCACTTCAAGGGAGTTTCTCCGTGATTTCTAGAAGGCTGGAGGTGCTCCGGGGTTCTTGAAGTCCTTGCAGGTATCAGGACAGCACAGCAGCAGCAATTGTTGTATCCTCCTTGCAGTTAGCAGGGTTTGGGGGCCTTTCCTTTCTGCAGCAGGGCTTCTGTTCTAGTGTAGCATGTCTTCTTTGGTCCTGGTCTTCTTTTGTCCTATGAATCTGAGGTTCAGGTCTTGGGAAACCACCTAGATATTGAATGTATGGGTCTTACAAGGGGAGACAGGCAATAGCCAATTTCTATCTACCACTAGGGTGTCTCCATCCTCTAGTCACTACCCTATCCCTGACTGGAGGATTTTACACCATCTCAAGATGGTGGAATTTCAGGAGAGGGGATTACCTTGCCTGCCCCACTATATGGTTGGTGCAGGTTGAGGGGGGACACCCCTCCTCATCTAACTCATTTTCCTGCCTTTCCTCCCACCACAAGTTGAGCAGGAAAGGGGGCTTGGCGTTCTCCATTATCTCGGTGTTTCTGGGTTGGGTTTCAAAGGTGGCATTCCCTTTGAAGCTTCCTTCCCTGGAAGGCCATCTTGTCCTGGAGGAGGCGTGAAACACCTCATCCCATAGCAGGTATTGTTCCTGTCCTCTGAGAGTGCTGGCTCTCACCCAATGAGGTCAGAAACATATCTTGTGGTGGCAGGCTTTTGAAAACCGATCAGAGTCCCCACTAGTGTTTGGTTAAGTGCCAGGGGACCCTCTAAAAAAGGTCTTCTGTGCGAATGAATTAATAAATCCAGCACTGGCATCAGTGAGGAATAATTAAGACAAGATGTTTCGTACCAAACATCTTAGAACTCAGTAAATCCATCATGGAGCTAGGAAACTCGTGTTGACAAGTATCCAGCCCCTGTACTCCTTATGGCTTCCCTGTTCACTTGCAACATCACAGAGTGTACTGGACATTGTAGGTGCATATCTGTTAATGATGATATGCCTATACATAGGACTTAGTGTACCCTGCCTTAGGACTACAGGCCTGTAGTAGGGGTGACTTACCTATATCTTATGCAGTGTAGGGTCGGAATGCCACACAGGGCTGTGTGTCATCTCTGCTCTTCAAATTCTCCTGCACCAAGACACTCAGCCTGAAATGGAAGAGTTCATTGCCTTGGTGAGGGGGACCTGGGGTGGCACAACCAGTGCTACAGCCCCATGGAACCCTCTTCAATAACCATGCCCTAGGTCCCAGGGGTACCACTTAATAGGGACTTACAGGGTAGCTGACGCTGTGCCAATCATGGTACAGTGTTTTGGGAAAGAGATCTGGCACTGGGAGCCTAGTTAGCAGGGACCCAGAGCACTTTCCGTGTGAAATTACATCAGGCATCAGGCAAAAAGTGGGGTCTAACCATGCAAAAAGAAGCATTTCCAACAGGCATTAATAGTTCCCCTATCCATCTTCAATGCTCATATGCATAGCCCCATCACCCTAGATTATTGAGCATAGGTAAAGTACCATTTTATGATATAAACAACTTTAACTTTTATCCAAGTGTTCAGCCGAACATCTTTCAAATGGCAGAATGTATGAAGGTTTTGTCGAGTTTCCCACAATTGAAGTAGCAACTGTTCTAGAATAGCAATCTGTGCAGGAGCATCGATCAGAAACCAATAAACGGAAATAACCTCAAGATATATAAAAGGAAACAGATCTCCGTGAAGAAGAGTCTCGGGCATAGAAGAAATCCAGCAGCCAGACCACCAGAAGGGTAAAGAGAATGTGTCTGCTAACTTACTATGAATACTTACTCGTTATTATAACTTTCTTACTAATTTTTCAATCTTTGAAGACGTCTTCATTCGATGTACAATCAGAATAGCTCGTAAAGGTGGTGTTTTTGGTCATACAACGCATCCTCTTCTGATTCCCACAGTCTGCACTCTCGTCATCTGGATTGATACGGTTTCCATGTATTTTGTTACACAACTGAATATTCCCATGAGAACCTTCTTACCTAAGTTAAGACACACTATATGTTTTAGCTCAGAAACAAAGGCTAGTCAGCAAATGTGAAACACATATCAAGTTAACTTTAAGTAAAATGTATAAGTCTACATCACCATTTATTCTTTACCATTTCAATAAGCATAATATTCTTAGTGGAAATGATCTAACATGGGATGAAAGGAACTAAATGAACAGGATATTAAAGGCAGTACATTTTTAAATCATATCAATGTTAGGCTGTTGCACAGAAATACTTTACTATGAGCAAAGGTGGAAAAAGGTACGCCTCAGGCCTAGTCCCTGCACAGGCTAAAGTATAATTACTTGGGGCAAATTTTGAAAAAGACAGAATTATGAATGAAGCATTTCTAGCAACATTTTTCACTTCTATATTTGTCATAATGCAAACAATTTTCAGTTTTATTTATTTGTTCTCCTGTGGTAAATTCACACATTTTCTATGTCACTTCTAAAAGGGGCATGTGATATGCATTTACACATGTTCTAAATTGCATTTTTAATAAGATGAAATATGTCGATTTCTAAATATGTGGTACTTTCTCCCAAACTCCAAGGGATTATTCTTAGAAAGTTTATTTTTCTGGAAGTGTGCTCATTGTTTCAGTTCTTAAAAAAAAAAAACTATCAATTGCCGCTCAGAGAATATGTATCGCTCATTGTCATTACTTCTTTAATTGCTAGAAAAACACCCTTACTAGAATAATGATTATGAGTCTCAAAAAATGTGCCTCTTTTTTTATACATTGTTTTCTTACACGAAAGTTCACAAATCTACGAAACCCATGATACTGAAAAGTGAAACTTGCACTCAAGCTTAAAACATGCTTACGTGCTATGGCTCTCAAAATAAGTTATTAATCAAATTAGTTGATTTTCTTGATGCCCGTTGGGAGTCATAGTAGTTTCTTTGGCAAAACATGTACAATATATTTAACTTAATTCATAAAACGAACATCTTCAGATGACAGGTTTATATAATTTCCCAGACTTTAGGTTGATTCATACTTTTTGACAGGGTGGATATTGAGTGAGAGCTGAGGAGGAAATGAGACAGAAGAAAGAGATAGCGAGTGTTCCTAAATTAGTTTTCAAGTGTTTTCATGTCCTTTATGTGCTCCAAGAGTAGACTAGTCTTTTTACATATGCACCAATATCCACTTCACACTATACACTGAAGGGCTTTTTGTCTGCTGTTCAAAAGTATTTGCATAAAATAATCCCAGGATTTCAGTGAAAAATCAGTGAGTGGAAGGAAGTGGTGCACATTTCCGTGAGGTTGTCCCTTGGTCAGATGGATGCTCGAGGGTCCACCTGCCTTTATCACCAGAAAATAGGTTCCACAAAAGACAATGGGGCATATTCTCAAGGAGGGGGCCTCGCCATCGCCCATAAGAGCACCCTCTGCCTCACCACCTCCAGCGAAACCTTCCCCTCCGCCGAACCCCTGCACCATCAACAAACCCAAGGCACCCAAACCAGCCCCACGCCCACCACGAAGGAACTGGAGCAAGGTTACCGATGAGCAACTTAACTCTACCCTCACCTGAGACAACCACACCTGGGCACCAGAGGCAAACCAAGCAGTCAGAGAACTCCACACTGGGTAGACGAGCTTGCCCCGCTACGCAACCCCGACAGACAATGCTCCGGGAAAGCCGTTTGGCTCACCACTGCTCTCCAAGAAGCCAGATGCACCTGCAGACGCCTGGAGAAGAACTGGAGAAACACCAAGACAACCGAAAACCGCACCACCTACAAGGACTCCATGACGGACTACCACAACCAGATCAGAGCCACCAAGAGGAACTTCATCCACAACAAAATCCTGGCCAACTCCCCCAACTCCAAGGAACTTTTCAGTGTCATTCAAGAATTCATCAACCCACGCAGCGAAGCCACAGACATCACCCCATCCCAAGACCTATGCAACAAGCTTGGAACCTATTTCCACCTCAAGATCAAAAACCTCTACGACAATTTCATCAACCATCCACCAGGTGCCACAGATGGTCCCCCGCCTCCCAGAAACACAGCTAGCCCACCATCTCCAACTGGACACCGATCACAGCCGAAGACACCGCCTCGAACATGAAAGGCATCCACTTGGGGGCCCCCACCGACCCCTGCCCCCCTCACATCTACCACAGAGCAGCAGCCGCCATTGCACCCGAACTACAAAGCACCATCAACACCACCTTCAAAACAGGCACCTTCTCAGATGACTGGAAGCACGCAGAAGACATACCCCTGCTCAAGAAGCCCACAGCTGACCCCACCGACCTCAAGAAATATCGGCCTATCTTGCTCCTCCCCTTCGTAGCCAAAGTTGCAGAGAAACCAGTCATCAGGAAACTGACACAATTCATTGAAGAGAATGCCGTCCTCGACCTGTCGCAATCCGGATTCCGAAGCAACCACAGCACAGAGACTGCCCTACTCGCCGTCACAGATGACATACGCACCCTCCTGGACCAAGGACACTCCGCAGCCCTCATCCTACTCGACCTATCAGTGGCCTTCAACACTGTCTCCCACCGCACACTAGTCGCCAGACTACACGACGCAGGCATACAAAGAACAGCCCTGGACTGGATCCGATCATTCCTCGCCGGAAGAAGCCAAAGGATCAGACTCCCACTCTTCCTCTCCGACCCATGAAAATCACCTGCGGAGTCCCACAGGGTTCATCCTTGAGCCCCACCCTCATCAACATCTACATGGCCCCCCTCACAGCCATCGTTCGAAAACACGGCCGCAACATCATATCCTATGATGACGACACCCAGCTCATCCTCTCCCTCACCAAAGATCCCACCACTGCCAAACTCAACTTCCAGAAAGGAATGCAAGACGTTGCAGTCTGGATGACGAACAAATGCCTGAAGCTCAACGCCGAGAAGACAGAAGTTCTTGTCCTCTGTACCACCCCTTTTGCATGGGACAGCACCTGGTGGCCGACCGCCCTCAGAAGCCCACCTACCCCCTGAGACCATGCAAAGAACCTTGGCATTGTACTCGACTCATCATTCACCATGAACTGACAGGTCAACGCTGTCACCTCCAGCTGCTTCAACATCCTCTGCATCTTCCGCAAGACCTTCAAGTGAGTCAAGGAAGACAGTCACCCACGCACTCTTCACCAGCAGACTGTACTGTGGAAACGCACTCTACACCAGCATCAACAAGTCCCTACTCCGCAAATCCAGACAATACAGAACACCACCGCCAGACTCATCCTCGGCATTCCCCAACATGAACACATCAGCCATCACCTACGAAGTCTCCACTGGCTCCTCATGGAGAAAAGAGTCACTTTCAAAATACTCACTCACACCTACAAATGCCTACACAACAACGGACCCAAATACCTAAACAACAAAATCAACTTCCACGTACCCAAAAGAAACCTCTGATCTTCCAACCTCGCACTGGCCGAAACCCAGCGCATCCACAGAGCCAGAGCAGGCGGAAGATCCTTCTCTCATTTTGCAGCCAAGACCTGGAACGAGCTACCAGCAGTCATTAGATGCGACACCTCCCTGAACACCTTCAGGAAGACACTCAAGACCTGGCTCTTTGGCTAAACAGATATGTGGAACCCCCTCAGCACCTTGAGACCCTCACGGGTGAGTAGCGCGCTTACAATTCCCAGATTGATTGATTGATTGGCGTATCGCAGAGTTATCGGCACATTATCACAGCCAAGTTGGCGATAAATTTATCGCCCCAATCACAAGCCGGTGCTAACAGCCCATATCACCAGTTTACCTGCGAAAGCAGCCGCAAAAAATCATCGCCACAGATGACACCGGCAACTAACGCTAATGATATGCAGAGTAGGCGTACCCGTGCAAAAATCAGCTAACACACTACTTCGCAACATTCTCAACGACCATCCAGATCGGCGATAAGATTCCAAAACATGCGATAAGGCGCGTTAGCTGCAGGAATTTAACACCTGCTCCTACCTGGTGCAAAGTGGACGACAACCGGCACCAGACAAGGGAGCACAGCCCAGAGCCACACCTGAAGATAAAAAGATGCTATGGAGCCACTGATCATGCAGCCCGGAGCCCCAACAGGGCCACAACACCCACCACCACCACACCCAGGACTGCCACCCCTCCTGTATCCCCCCACCCCGCCGGCCCACCACAGAGGCAGCGCAGACCAAGACAGCGGACCTTCAGAAAAGGCATCAACCTCACAGACCCAACATCAGAGAATGTCATTGCCCACTACAGGCTCAAAAGGACAACCATCCTATGCATCCTGACCACCATTGCCCACAGGCTGACAGTACCAACACAGCAGACAACCAACATCCCTCTGCAGACAAAGCTGCTGGCTGTGCTGCACCTGTTAGCCTCTGATACCTTCCAACCAACAACCGCCAGAGTCGGAGCAGTCTCACAGACAGCCCTATCAAAGTTCCACACAACTGTCTTGGATGCCATCATCAGCCTGGTACCCCAGTACCTATACTCCCCTCACACTGCGCAGGAACAGCTGGAGACCAAGCAAGGCATCTACGCCACAGCTGGCTTCCCGCACGTGTAAGGGGGCAATTGACTGCACACATGTCCTACTTGTGCCCCCTGGTGACACTGCACAAAATTACCTCAACAGAAAGTACACGCATTCCATCAATGTGCAGGCAACAGTGTACCACCTGGGAATCGCCACCAACGTTGTCGCCAACTACCCAGGCAGTGTGCATCATTCCTACTTCTACCGACAGTCCATCATCAACCAGCGCTAACAGGATGGCACCCATGGAAATGCACTGCTCGTTGGCAAGTACCAAATGAACACACCACACCTCCCAACTCCACAATCATGCAACTCACAACTCTGGGAATGCACATATCACAGACTCACATTCAACATGCCAAACAACATGCCCACCCACCAGACATGACAGCATAACTTACTGTGGCAACCTGGGCTAGCCATGTACATAAGCCATCAACGGCATGGCACCTCAGCCACACAACAGCAGAATGTGGGAAGAGGTGGGAACCAGGCATGTGCGAAGGAGGCAAGTGACCCATGAATGAGAGGGTACACAATGCCAAGTGTGGCAGAGATATGCTGGACAGACTGCAGTGTGCAGACCACAGACATATTCATGTCCACATGCACTGCTGGTGTATGGAGTGTAGTGGACAGTGGACGCAACCATGTCACCCCAGCCAGTGGGGAAGATTCCAGAAATGTAGCTTGTGACTTCCTCCCCTGTAAGCGTGTGCGGAGTGGGCCGGCCCGGCATACACCAGGCCAGCGTAGGGGTGTGAATAAAAATCACATAGCTTAGGGCATGGTTCTCTTCTGAAATGCCCAACATCTCTGCCAGGGCGGCACCTCCCAGCCAGCCATGAGTATGACGCCGTCGCCATGAGCGGTGTTGCCTGCGATTCTGTGTGCCTGCTGCACCCCAGCCCGCTTATCCCTGAACCCGTCTTGCCCGCACCTGCACACCCAGACCTTACTGCTCACCTGCCGACACTGGCGTGTGTCAAGGAGGGCCCACCACGTGCCGGCGCACGTCCCAAGCCCGAGGCCTGCGAGCTTAGCAGCCTCCTCAGACCATCAATAGCCTCTGCGACACAGGCCCGCAGTACTCCTTTGTCGTTGACATACTCCACCGGCCTACACAGATGCCAAGTAGGTCACACATGTGGAACTGAGTCTTGATCATGCAATGGCAGAGTACACACTTTATGGTAGATTTTATGTCACTGTACTCCCTTCGATGTGGTGCCATCAACTCCGTGCCTAGCATCCGTACGACACCTGTCTGTGTGGAAATGTGCCTTTTTGGGGGCACACCGGTACAGGGGTCACCCTTATCTTTGTCCACGGGTCCTTAAACCAACAAAACAGGGATTGACACTTAAGCTGAAATTCAAAATAACAAGTTTATTCACTCATGAATGAGGCCACATCCATACAACACCTTCAAGTGTTCCAGGAGGTAGTGGCTTGAATACACAGACCATGGTGCGTTTATACAGAGTTTTTTGCACTGGTTAGCATGTAGTTACAAATAGAAGGTACAGGCTTATACAGGAATAACTACCGACAAACATGTGCCAATGGGAAATCCCTTAGTCAGCAAAGTGGGAGGGGGAGCAGGAGTACTTATGGCAGCACTAAGAGATTGACAGTTGAGTCTGAGACCAGGTGTTCTGGCAGCTACAAACTCTTTAGCATGCATATTGCTTTTAGCTGAGTCAGGAAGTTAACTAAAATAGACAGCACAGGCAGGGAAAAAGATGAGCAGCAGAGGACAGGAGGACAGGAGAATTTCATAGCTGACAAAATAGATACCACAAACAAGATGGTTTCAGCTTATGCTAACAGAGATTATTTTCGATTTCCACATCTGTGGTCCCTTGCTGACCTCTGCCTTCGGCCTACACTGCGGTCGAGTAAGTCACACAGTTGGAACTGATTCTTGATTTGTGTATGGCGTACTTCATATCATTGAACGCATGGAGAGAAGTAAGAGGAAGACGTGGTGCAGTCCGGAGGAAAAAAGGATCCTCATTATGGAGGTGATCGAACACTGCCATCAACTGCTCTGGTGTCACTAACTCTGTGCATCGCCAGCCAACAACACGTGGCTGTGGGCCCCTGCTGACCGCTGCCTTGTGAACTCAGTCTTGATTTATTTATGGCAGCCTTTATGTCATTGTACTGGCCTCATCGCAGACTGTGTTCTCCTTCAGCTCCGGTGCCACTAAGTCTGTTCCCCAAGAGCCATGGACACTTTCTGGTTGAACTTTGGTGGCGACTGAGTCTATGGACAGGGGGTTGTCTTCATCATCAAGTGAGTGATAATGATTCTTGGGTGAAAATGAGGCTGTAGCATTCCACTCCTCAATTTTCCGCTTCCAGATGGCTGCTGCCCTCTGCATCATGCCCTGGAGGACACCTTCCACTGTCCCCTGCAACCCTCCGTCACATTCACCTTGGACATCGATGAGGACCCGCTCAGCTCGCATGGCCCTATCTCATTGCACCGCAAGTCACTGTCCCGTGGCGGTGTGCCTGTGCCAGCCGCAGTGCATCCAGGGCACTAACTCTGTGCAGCTCAAGTCAGGGACCCTGTCCGGTGAGATATTGGATGGCCTCTGAGACGTTGGCCTTGGTGTCATCAAAGACATGTGTCTGTGGCCCTGCACTGTCCGATGCATCCAGTCTCAACTGCGGTACACCAGGGCTCACACATCAAATCGAGTTCTGACCGGCCCGGACGTTGCATCACTGCATGAGGCACACACCACCACTGCCAGAACCACCTCCAAACGCCAACTGCCAGAGTCGAAACAGCCATACTGGCAAACTAACGGAGTTGCTCACACCTGTCGTGGATGCCATCATCTGCCTGATACCCTGCTCAGCACTCCAGGTGCCACTGACTCAGTGCACCATGACCCATGGACCATTTCTGAATGAGTTGTGTGCTGTGGAGAGCTCAGGCAGCAATGTCACCTTAGGCAGTGTGGAAGACCTGGGACGATGATGATGAGGATGATGCAGGTGTAACACACCCCACTGCAGCTGCATCAGGAATATCCCAAAGGGACACAATCCTAGAAATTTTCTTCACATGAGCACGCTCAGCTTGAGTGCCCCAAACTCAGTGCACTGCAACTCACGGACACTTCTGCTTGCATATTGGGTGATCTCTGTACTTGCTCCAGCTACCATCATGATGCTCTGCAGTTGTCTCTGTAATGCTGGTGGTTTCTGTTTCAGTTTTAATAGTGTTCACTGATCAAGTTGTTGCCAGCACCGACCACTCCGTGCGGGCTGGCTTACACTCACCCCACACACATCCAGCACAGGCATCACTGTACATGTGACACTGCCAATAAAGGGCCCGGGCGCACGTGCCCGTAGTCAGTTCATCAGACTATCTGCGTATGTCACGTGTGCTCATGATGTATCCATGAGGGCCACGGGGCCTACAACATTACATTGTGCTGTGTACAGCGGATGCAACCATGTCACCGCTGGCAACGGGTAAGACCCTGGACATGTAGCTTTGTCGTCACCCACTCAATACATGAGAGGACTGGACTTGGCCATCGTACGGAGGTCCAGCGTGGGGGTGTGAATGATAATTCTGGGGCTTTGGGCATGGTTCATTGCAGGAAATGTGTATATGCATGTGTCTCTGTCGAGGTATGGGTATCCTTTGTGAGGTGTAGGTGGTCCCTGATGGGACTTGAACACCCACGTATGTGATCTGGTTCGGCTTCCATGAGCTCTGACCCCACCGCACCTGTTCAGCCACCTCCTTTTGGCATTCTGACACCTGGCATTGGAATGCGATGTGTGCCGTTGTGAAGTGTTGGGAGCCACCAGTGGTGGAGGGTGCTTCCTGCTGTGTGGTCTGTGCAGGGGCTGGGGTCTCCTCTATGTAGCTTGGCTGCCCTGCTCCAGGGGGTGGGTTGCCTAAGATGTCCATGGGCTATTGTAGGGTGTCGATGGTGTGGTGGTCCTCTCCTGCATCACTGATGAGTAGTCTGGTCTGCTCAGCTGGAGGTGTTGTTTGTCCCTCTGCAATGTGAAGGGGAGATGCATGTTGACAGTGTGTTGACATGTATGTTGGCGCATTGTTCTCGTTTACATGCAGACTGTATGGCAATGTACATTGTGACTGTTTGGGAGGTGCTGAATATTTGATGTGGGACTGTGGACATTTGGACTACATGATGGATGTGAGGTTTTACACGTACATTTCCATCTCACAGTTTCCTGCTATGTTAGAAGTGATTGGCCTGTTTCTGCGCATGAGCGGATCCAGTTGTGTCCTCTGTTCTGCATTGTCGGTGTTGCACTTTGTACCATATTGTCGTCGGATGTGCTGTTATTGCTATGTGTGTGTACTGCAGTGTGCCACGGGGATCAGGGACATGATCCAGGGTCATTGTGGGTGTGCAGTGTGTTACACTTCGTCGTGCATGTGTGCCATTTTGCCCATCTCCCACCTTTCCCCCAGTCCCTGGTCATTACTCACCTTGATGATTTTGTGTCAGGTCATATTGAGCTGTGTCCGGACTCCCAACGCCTTGCGCCGTCTCCACCCTGATGACTGTGGCCTCCATTTCCTCCAGCTCCTCCTCTGGCGCAAGACTGCCACCTACTGTCACCGTTGCAGCCTTTCCTGTTGGCAGCAGGTTTGTGCCTGGTTTAAGTTGTCACATCATGCCAGTGCCTCTTGGCCTCTTCAATTGGCCTCCTTGGCACTTCAACTGCATTCCAGGTGGTCGACTTGTTGGTCAGTTGCTGGTAGTGTTCTGTCACCTACGTGACGCTGATCTGGTTTTGCTGCGGACTGCACCCCGTCTTCCTCTCCCTCTTCTCCTCGGCCTTCCCCGTCCCTGTTGTTCCTTGCTGGTGGTCTGTGGGGGTTGTGGGGTTCGCGTTGGCCTCTGCACTCGGTTCGGGAGCATCCATGGTGCTATGCAGTTTCTTTTTTTCTCCCTTTTTTTTGTTGCTTTTATAGTGCATTTTCCCGCATGACGCGTGGGAATTGCAGGCCTGTTGCTGGTTTTCACTGATTTTTGTATCGCGATTGGCCTCATCGCAGCTTTTTTTGCGTTCATGTTTTGCATTTTTGCGGTGTTGCGTTGACTTTATCACGGACATTTGACACGTTATCGTGAGCCTATCGCATGGTACCGCCGGCTTGAGAATACCGCGTTAACACAGTGTTATTTTCCCACGATAGACTGAGATGTGCAAAGTTGCGTTAAGCTAATTTTACGATGATTATCACACATTCTTGAGAATATCCCCCAAGATTTACTGCAAAAGGAGATCTTTTAATTCAAATTGTTACTTCTAATTAGGTCTTCTGACTTCAGTCCTCTTGGAAGTAGATGAAGGTAGCACATGCATTTCATGGGAATTGTGCGTGAAACAGGATCAGAAGACTCCTATTGCAAAAACTCTTTCAGGTTTCTAGAACTTCAGAATCAGGAAGAATGCTCCCCAGCAAACAAGCAAGTATCCAAGCACACCACTGCCTAAATGATATGGTGGGCCTGATCAAGGAACTTACTTGACGGAGATTCTAGCCAGAGTTTAATCCAGATCTTTTGGCTTTCCATGCATGTTCGCTTTCATTTCTTCTCAGTTTCACAAAGTTTCTATATCTCTAATGCAGTCTTCTCCATCAGGTCGTTTTTGCTATCTGCCAGTCGTTCGGAGACTGTCTCTATGTAGCTTGATGTCTGTCAAGTACCTGCAGATTCACTGACTTCCCACGCTGCTTCTTAAAGCAATGTTGGTTCTGTGAGGCCACGAATATGACAGCACAGGAGCAGCAGGCAGCGCACCAATTTGTGAAAAAGTCTGCTTCTGCCTGGTAAGAAGCCTGAAAAAAAGATGGTAAATGACTCAGCTCAGAGCACGTTGTTTTCAAACTTTCAACAGGAAAGATATTGCCTGCATGAAGTGAATAAACTTCTGACTTCGAATAGAATATTTTGTCAGTTGGGCTACATTTAAATGTCTTTCTTTCTTTTTTCTTTCTCACCTTCATTTCTTCTTCCACTCTTTCATGTAATTCTCCCTCTTCTACTTTCATTTCATTCATTTCTTCCTTCCGTTTTTCGTTTCTCTCTCCTTTCTTTTTAATTCTCTATTTTCTCTCCTTGATTCTCACTTTTAATTTTTATTCTCTCTTTTCTTTTTATCTTTTCATGATCACAGCTCCTTTTCTTTCTCACCTTTCATAATCTCATCTGCTTTACTTCTTTTCTTTCTTTCTCTCATTTTCTTTTATTTCTCTTCTTTTTTTCCTTCTTTCTTGCTTTCTATTTTCTCCATCTTTCCTACTTTATACGTTTCTTTATTATTTCTTATCTCTCATTAGCTACATTTTTTTTATCTTTTTCCTTCTTTCTCACTTTCTATGTTTCTACCCTAATCCTTTCTACCTTTTATGATTCTTTTTTTCTTTCTTCCTTAATGTTTTTATTTCGTACTCGCTTGCTTTGTTTATTTTTCTTTCTCCTGTGTGGGTATTTTGGGCCAAGAAAGCAAACACGCTAGGGCAGCCCTTGTGATAATCTTAAAACCATTCCTGCCACCACTTTAGGGCCATCACTTACAGACATAATTAAAATAATGAAAGTCTTCTCGATGCTAGCGCTCAAAACAAGCGTAATTTAATCCCTTGTATTGTTTGACAAAAAAACAACAATCCCGAATAAGACACTCGCCTATTTGAGTTGATCCAGAAACAAAAACTAAATGGACAGTACAGGTCCTTGGGGGATGCACACAGAAACCTTTCCCACTACAAGCCTTGTGTCATTAATGCTATTTGCTTATAGTAGCAGGAAAAGGGAACTCCAGAGGCAACCCTTAAACTGCTTGATCTTATGTACCCTCATGTCATTTCTGTTTAGGCAGTGTCTCTGGATGAATCTCAGTAATCCGAAGTAGCTCTCACAATAGAAATGATTGAAGAACTATGGGGCATATTGTCAAGGGCAATATCGCCACTTTAGCAGCACTTTTTGCCGCTAAAGGGTGATATTTTTATCGCCCTATCAGTAAGCTGTCGCTAACAGCTGTTAGCGACAGTTTACTGGCAATAGCGCCCGTTTTTTTGCCGCTTTGCATGTCAGCGATATTCATCGCTAATGACATGCAAAGTAGGCATTCCTCACTAATAGGGAATGGAAACAGTCGCAAAGACAAGTACTCCCTATTATCAATGCTCGCGTTGCGATAAAGAAATTCGCGCTAACCGTGCTTATCACCGTAAGCTAACGCCTGCAAAAATCCAGACTTAGCTATACATATAATGGGAGGTGGATTCTATGGCTGAATCAACATCTCCCTATCATCAAACTTTTCCCTATCGCTGCAGGAATATCACTGGATTTTCAGCGATATTCCTGCATTTCGCCTCTATCGCTGGATTTTTTAGCGCCCTGGAGATAAGCGTTGATAATAACGCACTATCTCAGCGATGTAATCCAGCGATAGCCGGCGTTAAATAAACTCACGCTAACGGCACTTAGCAATAATTGTCGCTGGCCGTTGATAATATGCCTCAATGATCTTATGTGCTTCTCAGGAGCTCTTCAAGAGTAAATAAACCTTGACATTTGTAGGCGCATCAAAACGAGTATATTTTTCCACATGTCCCACTCTCGCTGATTACTAAATGGGATTACCTGGGTGTGCGGAACATCCTGCCAGGAAAAGAGTTAGTGGTGGAAAGAAGGAACGGCATTGCACTTAAGTGGGATGAAATAGACTCAGGGAAATGTATGAGTGATTTACTCAAGAACAAACTGGTACAGGGGGGTATTTGTCTTGATGAAACTGCCAAGGGAGGTACCATTGTTTCAGCCTTTTTGAAACTTGGTAACTAGGTAAACAAGCTTTATTGCCGCATTCAAGGAGTGCTCCAGGGATAGTTTTTGGGTGGATTGACTCATATTGCACAAATGCTCACAAGAAGTTAAAGACGGCATTGATGGCCAACCCAAGAGAGAGACTTTGTAAAGCTGCATTGAATAAGTGTAGTGCTGTTATAAAGGAGGAGGCATGAGAGACACTCCAGAAGGTGAATAAGGAATCCTTTGGAGCATAGTTAATATCTTTTTTCAGAACGCTAGAATCTCCATCAGTGGAAACAGTTATCCTTCCTAAGTAATGGGTTAAGCATTTTGCAACCATATATGGTGTAAAGAATGAGGCAGAGCGCACTTATGTAATTTGGCCAGCAACTCACATGCGTGGCCCGCTTGGAATTGAGTTTAGATGAGGTGAAAAGTGCTATCAAAGAAGGAAGGAAATGGAAAGCTCCAGGGTTTGATTGTCTACCCTTGGGCATGTTTTCTGAAAATATTGAGTTCTGGGCACCGCTGGTCACAAATGTTTTAAATACTGTGGCTAAACATGGCCCACCTTCCACATGGTGTCAGTGGGTGATAATTCCTATCTTTAAAAAGAGTATAAGGGGGAGCCAAGCTGTTATAGGCCAATCCCCCTGATAGATTCCACTTTAAAGTTGATGGGTAGGATTTTACTGACAGAGTTGGAGGCTTGGGTTGAAGAGAAGCTTATTATATGTGATATCCAGTATGGTTTCCGAAAGGAATTGGGTATACTTCATCAATGCTTGCATTTGCACCTATTTTTATACAGTAACACTACTTCTGCTGAAAAAGGAATCCCTATACATGGCATTTATGGACATGTCATGTGCTTTTAGAAGTGTCAATCTCAGTAAATTGTGAGACCTTTTCATGAATAGGGGTGTCAAGATGATTGTTTCTTTGATAACTGTTTATGGAAACTACAGCATGTGTAAGATATGGAAGAAAGGGGGAGTGTACTGAGTTAGTTAATGCCGAAAAATGGGTGCAACAGGGCTGCATTTTAGCTCCATTCGTATCTCGACCTTTGCCGATCTTGTTGCATGCGGATGACATAGTCTAGATGGCTCACACAGGCACTGCACCTCAGTCACTGCTTTATTATTTTGTATTGTTTATGGAGGACTTGGGGATGAGTGAGAATCAAGGAAAGTCCATTAGAATGATCTCCTGGATTGCCAAGAAGTAGCCAGGCTTGCACTTTCTTAAAGAGGAAAAGATGGTATCTACTGATGCCTTCTCCTATTTGATCCTTCAAATGGTGGACAACAAGAGTACAAGAGAGCAAACAATGCTATTTTCTTTGAGTGCAGATGATGGACAGCCTGATGGGAGAGAGACAATATCTCCCCAGAGGAAGACAACTGCGTATAGGGCCATCACAGTCACTGCCTGCCACAAATAACCCCAGCTAATGACCCCCTGCTGCACACCCGGAGTGTACCTCTAGTGAACACTCCAGACAAAGTGAGACCAACGGGGAGAGGGGCCGGCAACAGCAGCCTGGAAGTGCGGGTAGCGCAACAAGCACAAATGCCATGACAATGCAGATAGAAGAGAGTGGAGAAAGCAGAGAGGGAGCTCAGGGGCCAAGGTCTGCTCTAAGGACTGCTCCATCAACCTCTAGCACCCACCTGCTGCATGATCCGCAGTCCAGAGTTTACTGTGGGATGTAGAAGCCCCACAAGCCCCCCTGCAGGGTAAACGGTGTTTACTTAGCATGCGTTACTTCGCATGCCATTACTATGCGGACGTTAGTACGCACGCGTTGTTACTTAGAAAACCTTTACTACGCAAGTCGGAACAGCGACTTGCGTTAGGGGGGGAAGGTGTTGGATTTAAAATCCAACACTTTCCCTAGTGTCCGCATAGACTGGAGTTGGAATAGTAAATTATACTATTCCAACATCCAGCACCCCCTACTGCAATTCGTTGTTCCGAATTGCGTAGGAAAGGAATGCGAACGTACTAACGACCGCGTAGTAATGGCATGCGTACTAAACGCATGTGAAGTAACGTCGTATATTCCCACTGCAGTGTCAATGTTTATCCATTGATGTCCTCAGCATACAGGCACCAACCTCACAAACTCCTGGCATCTGCAATGAGCAGCATATAGCGTGAAAAGCATGTGGGCGGGCAAGAGTGCGGCTACCGGGGGATGAGTCTGCCACTGATTATATAAAGCAGGAGAAAAAAAAGGCCAAGACACACCCTTGTCTAATGCCTCACTGTGTTCGAACTTGGGGGGGTTGGATTCCCCATAATGTATTTATTGCTACTGTCCACCAAGCTGTCTATCATTTTTCGATATATAAGCAGTTCTGGAGCTGGAATCAGTTTCAATGAAAATCTTGGTTTCCCAATACCAGGACTAATTTCCGCTGTCCCTGAGGCAATGGATCTTTGCCGTTGTTTTAGGGAAATTCAAAAGCTGTGCATCACAAAAAATTATAATCACAATCACTAATCTATTCTCAGACAATAGTTAGAGTTTGTTACATTTCGTTTATTCAAAGTCACAAGTTAATTCATATTAATTTCAATCATGTATATGGACAGAAATTGATAATTAATATTATTCAATCAAATAATCATTTTAAATGCATTAAGCAGATTACATAAAGGAAAGAATCCCTATTCTAGGACTGGGGAGAAACGGTGTGAGTCCGCACCTATAAAGAGTTCTAGCATCAAAAGTCAGCTAAATAAATCAATAATCAATCAATGTAGAGCTTCTCATAAAGAGAGGTCTACAAGAACTCTGTAGAGTCTCAGAGTAACATAAAGGGAAAGTGGCATAAAGATTTATGTCTAGCTGAGTGAAAAGTGATGGTAACCTACTCTAGGAACACGCACTCTTATAGACACCAAATTTTATCACAGTTGCAGTTTGTGGGTTATTCTTTCTTCAGCCAGCCAATCATCTTTCGATTCTCTCATGAGAACAGGGCCACTCCTAGTCTTCTCACAGGAATACATTAACTCTACAAAGCAGACTTCAGCATTGCAACTATTTCTTATCATCTAGAGGTTTCATCTGATCTACTTGTAATTCATTTTCTTGTTCAAAACTACTTTCCCATGAGGGAATATTCATAACTATGTTTCTATATAACAAACTTATAAATGTATTAGCAGTTAACATTGTGTAATTAGAAACATTTACAGAATTAGATAAAAACATGTATGCAACTATTATTCATTAAAAAAATAAAACATGTCCATGAAAACGTCAGGAAATAAACGTTTGATATTGCTTTTCTAGTCATGTCAGTTTGTCAGGCAATATTGCTTCAGCCATTTGATGTCTAGTACAAGTAAATATCGTTGCCTTCTACAATATTTGCATTTAAACACATTGTTATTTTTCATCAAAGCCTACACAATAATTTTGAGCATTTATTGTAAACAACATTATTTTCTCAGTTTTATTAAAAGCTTCCCCAATTCCCCCCTCTGATGGTTATTTAACCATCACATTATCTTCGCAAATTAATTTTCACTTTCATCATCAGTTGAGTCTTTTCTCTTTCTTTTTAAATTTCAAATTACTTTGACCTCTTGTATTCTTGATTGATATGATCATTTAGTGCCACATGTATCAAAGTATTTACCATTCACAAATCGTGCGAATCGCTAAATATGCCCGTTTGCGAATTCAAAATGGCCTTTCTGAATGTATAAAAGGCTTTGGCATTCACAATTTAGGTAATCACAATTTTTAGCAATTACCTAAATTGTGAATGCAAATAAGGAATCGTCATTTGCAAATCCTTAATGCACATGTAGGAAGCCTTTCCGAAATGCGAACTGTGCATTTAGGAAACTCTATTACCATCAACTTCAAGTTGATAGTAACCATGTGGAAACTTTGTAAATGCACAAAACAGCACTCTTCAAAGTGCCATTAAGTGCACACATGCCCTTAGGACATGTTTGTAACTTTCCTGTGCACCTTGTTTTCTAGGGGTGCTTTAGAAGGGACTTAGGCCCCCGGGCACCCTTGCCTTTGCAGTACCTAATTTGTGATTACCAATTAGGTAATCACAATTTAGGTAATGCAAGACCATTCTGACCTATGGGCCGTGTCGCCAATAGGAAATAATGGAGTCGCTATTGCAGATTGTGATTCCCTAATTGCGTTTACGTTTTTTTTAAAATTGCAGTTTTGGCTTTACTATTTTCTGTATGTTTTGTTTCATCACATTTTGGATTACCAAAAAGCAATTTCTTAAAAATCACTATTTGGTAATTGCAAAATGCTTTTTTCATACATGTGGCCCAAATTCTAATTACCTCCTTCTATGTCTGGTTTTTTCTCCTATTAAAATAACATCTAAAACGTTTTATAAAAAGCAAACAAAGTTAATTAGCCAAGCCCTACTATTAATACTAGCACAAATATAGCACTAAGAATTCCTCCTCCAGCAGTTACAAACCAATTGCAAATAACAGAATCTCCTTTGCTTAGATTTTCTAAAACCCCAGGATTTTTTAATAATTTTAATACAGATTTTAGGTCAGAAATGTTCTTTGTGAATTCTAGAATTGTTCCGCTCATCCGATATGTATGAGCAGCAATGCTGAGCTTTTAGCATCTTACAGACTCCTCTTTATTCTGCAAGTAAAATGCCTAATGCCAGGTGATTTTGTAAAACCATTGATCTAATAGCCACAAATTCTGTATTAACAACTAATAAAGCTCCTGAAGTACTGGTTTGCAAATTGTCCACAGCAGTTGAAAGTAATCTAATCTTCACATCATTTAAGACAACTCCCACTAGTGGTATGATTGCTCCAAAATATCTCAAATTAGTTCTGTTTCCATCACCTATGCTTCGTCTGTGTGATGATGTCATTGTTAGAGCATGTATACTATAGACATGATCTATTTTAGAAAATAGCAAAGTTAGATAATAAAAAACCATCCCTATCAACTAGCAATTGAAAATAAGCATCCCGCTCACAAATAAAATAAACTCTTGGAATGGTTGTTTTTTCGCCTTGTAAAATTTGTCTTGAGCCCCCCATAATTTCAAATATGTGTTCACAACTACTAATCCCTATGGGTCTTTTCCTAAATCGGTTTCTTCTTCTCTAAACACATATATTTTCCCTTTGTCTACTGTCTAAAATCATTTTCTTTTTAAATACATTTTCTTTCTTCCAAAGATTTTTCAAAATGTCTTTGTCTCTGTTTTTACTATGTAAAAATGTTTGTTCTCCTTCCCTCTAACGTCATAAATAATACTTTCTCTAAGGGTCTTATTATGCAACTTAAATTGTTTTCATATGCCTTAATAGAGTTTATGAGCATGAATGGTCTAAAATAATACCAAGCTGTGTCCATTTCTTTTGCCTGCGAGTGTAGATTCATGCTCTTCTGTAATGGAACTCTTGGAAGGATCATGTAGTAATTTAAATAATAATACAAAAAGGGGCACATACATCAACCAAAATACCGGTTGCAACCGGAATTTTGGCATTAGGGATGCATCAACCCAAATAAAAATTTCCAAAAAAGGTAATCGCAAGATTTGTGATTACCTAAATTACAAATGCACTTAGGGAATCGCAAATTGTGATTCCTTATTTAGAATGCAACAAGCCTTTCCTAAATGCGACTTCACATTTAGGAAACGCTAATTACCATTATCTGTAAGTTGATGGTAATTTGCAAAAACTTTGAAAAATGCACAAAAGTAAATTTTTCAAAGTGCCATGTGGCACACCCACATGCCCTTAGGGCATGTGTTTGTGCCACATGTGCACACATGCCGATTCCAGGGGTCCATCAGGGTGGCTTTTTGGCCCCCTTGCACCCTTGAAATTGCATGCGCAATACTCACAAATTGTGCATGCAATTCCTATTCATTCCTATGGGCCTCTAGGAATGAATTGGAAGTTATTCCTTAATTGTGAATCACAATTTGCTATTCGCAATTAAGGAATATGTAAGAATCGCTAATATTTTTGCGAAACCTACATGCATAGGCAATTGCGATTGCATAATTGCGTTTCCTTAATAATCGCAATTATGGAATCGCAGTTGCCTACCTTGATGCATGTGCCCCAAAGTGTTTTTGCCTATAAACTAAGCTAATCAAAATACTACATAAGATTACGTATGACAAAGGTATGTGATGATATCTCTTCTTCTGGAGCTGATGAAGACAAGGGTGCACAGACGTAGCAATTCTTTGCATCTAGTGCCCAAGTGTGCTACTGAACTAATCTAGAATAAACATATTTTGAGTAGTTATCTTTCGTGTAATTCACGAATGATGCCTTCAATTTCGTCTCATCTATTGTGTGCACTGATGTTGCTGTTTCAGGTGTAGACACAGGCTTTTCTATCTCTGATGTCAAATAGAACCTTATTCATATTGTTATGATCACTAACACTGTTACTAATAATGATCTTGCATTCAGCACTCTGTAGGAAACATGTTTGCTGATAGTCAAATTGTTAAGCAAAAATATAGCAGCGATAAGTTAACAGTTCAGTTCAGATTTGCTCAAAGCAGCTTCATGAATTTTTCTTTTGCAGTTAGTTCTTCCAGCTTTATTTACTGTAATATTTGAAGTCATCTCTAACCCTACTCCGTCTTCTTTTAAGTGTGTTATCTCTACTCCTCGCCTGTGGCTTTGGGCCTAGGGAATCTTCTTAATTCTTTAAAAACAAATTTTGTTTTTATTTCTGCCTTTCTCACTTTCTTATTTAATAATGTCTCTCAAAACGTTGTTTCTTTTCTAAAATCTTTTTCAAGTAGCTTTGTCCTTATTTGTTTCTAATGGGATGTCAACGGGGCTCAAAAAGTTCTGATCTCAGATGAAGCTAGTCTTCCACTGGCACCTTTATCACCTTATTCGTGTGGTATGCCCATTGAGGTTCAGGTGCAGAATACCTTCTATAAGTCACTCTTGCTCTTTTTGACCTTCTTTGTGTCTGCTGATCTTTTTCTGTTTCACTTACACCACTTGACTCTGTCTCTTCAGCAATAGCCAGTGGTATGTGCTCAATTGATACACTTGATCTCAGTTTCTTCTGAGCATATTTTCATGGCCATTCAGCATTGTGGGTGACTCTTCTTGACCCAGTACCTGTCCCTTCACCTGGATCATCTATTTTTCCTGGTGTTTCAACTGTTTTCAGAGGTCTTGTCTCTTTTTCTTCTTCTTCATAGACTTCAATGCCACTTTGTAAAATCACAGGAATCTGCATTGGTGCAACTGTTTGTAGTTCTTCACTCCTTTCTCCTTCTTTCTGTTGTGGCTCTTGTTGTATTGCCCTTTGTAATTGTCCAGTTTGTGGTGGTTCTGTCACCAGTGCTCTTGGTTTGGCTCCAAAGAACATTATCTCCATCTATGTACTTCTTACTCCCTGAGTGTGCGATGCGTGCACTCAGTTTGGTACTCCGGCACATTTAGCAGCAGTGTTTGTGATAAGAATCTCCATCTCAGTTCCAAGCAAGACTTTCGCACATGCTTCTTGATCAATACCCAGTCACCAGGACTGAGGTTGTAGAACTGTTCCTTATGTGGATTTGAGAAAGCAGCTTCAAACTGGCGAGAGACAGAACACACCATATCACCCAATCTTTTGAAATAATTGAGTATCATGTCATCTGTGATGTTCAAGAGTGCATTCGTAAGTACAGCAGGCAGTCTGATTGCACACCCCATTAATATTGTGTGTGGTGATAACCCTATCATCCTATCCGGTGTACTTCATAGGCTCATCAACACCAAAGGCAAAGCATCTGGCCATTTCAGTGACATGGAGGTACAAACCTTTGCCGACCAGAACTTTACGGTTCCAGTGAGCTGTTCAACAATTCCAGAGGCTTCTGTTTGATAACTACAGTGTAATCTCTGCTCAACATGGAATGCTGCACAAAGCGTTCTTAGGACCTCATTGTTGAAATGAGTTCCACGATCTGACTCCAGAGAAACTAGTAATCCGTCCCTGGGTATCAACTCCTGCAACTCTAGCCAACATGTGTTTTGTCTTATACGGTAATACACCACAGACTTCATCAGGGCTAACACTGATACTGTCCTTGCGGAGTTAGATGGTGAGCTGCTTATGTTTTGGAGTCTTCAAATGGAACTTGACATACAAACAGAATTGAACTTGGTGTCTTGAGTTTATGATGACGATGTGATGTTAGCCCTAAGGAAGTCTGTTGCGTATTAACTGTATGAGACAAAACACTTGTTGGCTAGTTTGTGGAGAAAATGTAAAAAGACTACAGATTACTGTATACAAATAAAGGACATTAGATGGTTGAGCACAAAGGAATTTTGTATTAATTATTTGGTAGTGTTTGAGATCCCCTTCAATTGTCTCAAATATTGGACTCCTTTTTGACAGTATTGCAGTTTACCTGGAGGCACCTTATGTCCAGTCTCAGCCAGGTGATTTAACAAAACAGTTGTATCCTATCGACAAGCTTCTCAAGTGTCTTGGGCAACAAGCAGGCCATCAATATATTGCACAAGTACTGATCTATAAGGTATGAGCAGACACTCAAGATTCTTTTTCAAGATCTGATTAAATATTGATGGGCTCTCTGTATTCCCTTGTGGAACTTTGCACCATGCCAAGACCTTCTCACTGAACAAAAAAGAGACGAAGAACTAACTGTTCTAATGCAATGGAATAGAGAAAAAGGCCTCAGACAAGTGCACAACAGTACACCATTCGGCAGCGCACAGAATTTGGAAAAGGGTGGTGGCTAGATTTGTTGCCACGGGACAACATGGACAGCAATGCTGTTAACCTTTCAAATGTTTTGCACAATCTACCATTAGGCTTCTGTAATCCCATGATCGGAGAATTGCAAGGACTTTCAAAAATTTGTTTAAGAGTCCTTTTCCTCAACATGTCTTCAATATAGGTGTTATTCCTACAACTGTTTCTGGGGTCAAATTATATAGTGGTGTCCTCAAATACATAGCATTAGGTTTCACTGTGTTTCGGATCAGTTCTACATTTTTAATTGGTCTGATATATTTCTCTGTAAAGTCCCAAACGCCTGGGTTCACTGTTTCTTTTAGATCAGGAGGTAAGTCATCTACTATTCCTACTGGCTGCAGTCCTACAGCGGTTTCTTCATCATGAGTTCGAAACTCAGCGCCATCCGGTGTACAGTAAATAGTGCAATTAATCTTGCACAATAAATCTCTTCTAACAGGTTTATAGGACTAGAATCACAGACAATGAATTGGGGGTTTTCCTCAAATGAACCTATTTTTCCATGGACCTTTTCTGAAATTGGGTTTGTTATCTGGTTATTTGTAACTCATACAACTTGGAACTTCGTTCCTGATTGGGGTAGGTCTTGCACTTCTGTTGTTCTAACAGTGGAACGGGTAGCTCTGGTGTCGATCAAAAATGACAATTGGTGCCCATTAACTTTTCCTTCTACAAATGGTCCACTCTGGTCCACCTCTATGACGTCACCAAGTATGCAATCTTCCTCCGTCCCTTAGGCACTGTCATTGGGAATTATCAAAGTCGAAACTGCCATTTTCTAACATAGGGTATTGTTTAAATGGATTCAGATTCCAGTTGTGAAATGGGTTTGGATTTACCTTGGGTATCTGATTCACATTAAATCTAGGATATCCCATATTCTGTGGAACCATCTGGGCTTGTGAAACCTGCATCATTAGAACCTGTCTCTGCATTGGCAGATGCATTTGCTGAATGTATCTGACCTGCACTTGATTTCTTCCTCGCATTTGATCATTTCCACTCATTCTATCTGGATTCAGCCTAAACTTCCTCTTCCAAATCCCAATTTTATTACATGAATGACAAAAGGTAGTTTTCTTAAGCTTTGCAACATCTATAGCAGAATTTGGATCAATTGGAATATCCTTATCTTTACCCTTTGATACAACAATTCCTCCTTGAACACCTTGAGTCTACAAACAAACACCTTGCATACCACTCTGGTTTCCTGCAAATGACTGATTCTAAAAACCTTTCTGAGCAAACCTCCTCAGGGCAAGCATGCATTTCTTCTTGAGCTTTTTCTGTTTCATCTCTTGTTCATCACAGCTATATTTCTCATATTTCAGAATCTCACCTAACGGTTTTGTCTGCCAACAAATAACATTCTGTTGTACGTGCATACTGATCCTAACCCAAGAACAAACGGCAACACATAAAAACATATCACGTTGGTTGGATGTTCTTGACCACTGCGCTATTTAAACACTTGAAGCATCCACTCATAGTAATCATGCAAAGATTTTTTTTGGGCTCTTGTGAGGTTCTTTTTATCTTTACTCAATCATTATCTTTTGAGTGAACTTTGTCTTCCAGAAATGTAATCACCTTATCATATTTATCCATTGCCACAGAAGGTGGTGGATTAGTATAGGCATCTCTCATTGGTACTGCATAGGGACATTGTACAGCAATTTTACACTCTGCCCACAATTCGCTTTGTCACTGCAATATCAAAGAACGTTTTTCAAATCAGTTCCAGAACTTTCAAAATGTTAACAAATTTGTCAACTTGTCTATACCACTGTACACGATTTTCTATTAATTTTGGCAAATTATTTGTAAATGCTTCAAGATCACCTCTGCTCTAAGGTACATAAACATAAACGCCACCTGGTATTTCTTGCAACGGAAAAGAAGAGGCTTCTCCTTCATCTAGGGTAGCTTATTATTAGCTTCAGCTGCCTCTAATTGTTTCTATTTCTTCTCATGCTTCTTTGCCCATTTGCTCTCTAATTTTTTAAGTTATGTATAATGCCATTCCTGAAGAACGCATTGTCTCAATAGCCTCATCATCCCACTAGTACCCTGTAGGAAAGTAGGATCCGCTTCTACGGTTATCCCCACTTTTTGCTTGATGTAAGGCTGTTTCAGACTAGTCCGGCTAATCAGGACCCCAGTCTCTCTGCTTTCTCCCCTACACTGTTATAGTGAGTACTTAGGTACATCCCAGATTGGATACTGGGATACCCTCATCAGTCCCTAGTATATGGTACTAAGGTACCCAGGGTATACGTACCCCTGAGGTCCCCCATAGGCTGAAGGATGTATTATGCCACCTATGGGAAACTATTCAAACTATCTCTACAGGCCAGCCATTGCAGACTGTGCAAGCTGGTGCTAGCACCACTTACGAAAGATATAGTTTTCCCTATCTCTAAGTCACTGCACTTAAAACCTATAAGTCACCTCTTAATCAGGCCTTTTCAATAATGAAGGCAGGGTGCTTGGCTCAAAGTGTGAGGGTGCCCCTGCATGAGCAGGACACCCCTACAGCCTACGGAGTCCATTCTCCCAGATTGTAAGTGAGACAGCCATATAGCGTATAGAGGGGCGCCGCGTCATTACTTGATGACCATCTCAGAACTGGCTTAAACAAACCCTGTCATGTTTGGTATCAAACATGTTAGAATCATACACCCACACTGTAAATGGTGTGTGAGGTATGATTCCAAGCACTGTAAAGGCCCTCCATTAGGTCCTCAGTGCTCCCGGTACTAGTCTTCCAGACCCAGACAGCACAACATGGCTGCTGCCGACCAGAGACACGATTCTGCCCTCCTGCTGCTGAGCCAATCTCAAGCAGGGTAAGGCAGAACAATAGGTATCCTGTCACAGGGAGGTGTGACCACCTCCCAGACAGGGTTTAGTGTATTGGGGCAGGGTGGGAGCACTTGCCAGCGCCACATAGTCTGCGTGCACGGCACATTTGGTGCTCTCGATGCATAGTCCAGTTCAAAGCAGTTCAGGAACCGTTGGCGAAACTGGACAAAGGACAGGGGAATATCCTTCTACTTGTCCAGCCCCTCCTTGGCAAAGGACCCCGATATCGTCTGAACCCTTTCCTTAGGGTACTTAAGGGCTTACCTGTGGGTGGCTCCCTAGATTTGTCATGGGACACAATACAATTTAGAGTTCACTTCAACTTAAACCATCTCGGCTTTCTGGACTTCGCTCTCTGTATCCAGGCTGCAACCGGGAAGACTCCTGCTGCTCCTGATCTCTTCACCCTGCTTGTCTGCTGCAATGTCCATGCCTGTGCTTTATACAGGAACCCATCCAGGGCCTGTGAACATCCAAAACACCTGAAGGACTCTCCCTTGAAGTGAAGGAGTCACTTCCCTGCAACTGCAGGCACTGCAACTAAGCTGACTGGTCTGCTGATCCTGGGCTACTATGGACTCCGAAAGGCTCAGTAACACAGGTGGTTGTTCTTCACATCTATAAAAGCTTGCCCTGTCCTTTCACCAAGTTTGAGGCCAGTATCCCTTGTCGGAGCTGCAGGAACCAAACCCCTGTGCACAGTGTCGACTTGCTGCTGCAAAGGCTTGTTGGATTCCTCCCACCAAGATCTTTGCGATCCAAGTAGCTCTAACCTCAAGCATCTCCTGTGACCAAGATCGTTGCCCTCACCACATCACTTGCACCGTGGGACTGCATCTTTTGTGAGCTGCTCGAGGTCCTCTGCGACTCCAGTGCCTCTGGCCTGTAGGTCCTCTTGAGGGTCACTTTTGGATTTTTTTGGGTTCCCCTGATGGCTCATCACTGCCCTAACTCCCCTGCTTGTGGTGAGTCTCCTGGACCTTGCTGGTCCCGACATTGCACCTTCTTCTACTTCCACATTGTTTGTAGTTGCCAAGGCTTGTTGGTGCTCTCCCTGTACACCGACCCCTCAACTCTCGACATCCGACGTGGGACAGCTCTTGTACCACTCCTGGTCTTCCCCAACATTGCCTGGTCCACACAGCTGCAGTCTCAATGTCACCGTCAACTCTTCTACAGCCACCAACATCGGTGGGCATTTGTCTCCTGTGCCTCCTGGTCACATCCAAGTGGCATAGACTCTGTCCCCTCTACTTTCAGGTACTTCTTGACTTGAATCCACCTTTGGGTTCCACTGGACACTTTCACCTTCTCCAGCAGTAGCATCTTCCTAAAGACCTCCATTGGGTTCAACAGCGGTTTCCGACGCCACTTCACATCTATGCACCCGGCTCCCCTGGGACAGGTATCCTGGTTCCTAAGGTATCCACAGGTGGGGTGGCTCTCCAACCTTCTGTCTTCCACAGGGTTTCTTCAGGTTCTACTGAGAATGGTACTTTTTTTTTTAATTGCAACCGCGACTTTTACGTTGATTTGTATGGAGAATGCGGTTGTGTTCCTACACTGCGCACGACCTCCGTGGGGCTCCTAGATACGCATCTTGGGTGGTTTTTGGGTCCCAAGCACTTCGACATCCTCTGAGTATTGTCTTCATTCGAGTCGTGGTTCTATTTTAGTTTGTGGTTTGGCCCCACCTGGTGACCACTGTGTATTCTGTGCTACTTACCTGTTTCTACTGTCAAGTATTGTATGTATTGTGTATATCTATGGCTAGGAGATATCTAAATGTGTTATCAAGTGTCTTATGATAAATAAATATTTTTATTAATACACTGTGTGGCTCTTTTTCATTTAACCTATACCTATAAGTTTATATACTGGTAAAACAAGCTGCTTTACACTCCTTCTTGACTAAGCCTGAAGGCTGCTCACCACAGCTACCACTTAGAGAGCTTTCTAAGGTTGTCTAGGACCACTAAAATCACCATAAGGGTTGTCTGGATCAGTGCAAGGTGCCCAGTTACATAACTGCACATCATATACTGAGCCAGCCTCTCACATACCCTGAAACTTTTCTGAAATGGGACAATTTTTGTAAGATCAACTTAATGTTTTCGGGCTAATTCAGTTAGTTTATCATGAGTAGTCACTGCACATTAAGTAATTTCTTTGCTCAAATATTTCAGCTTTTTCTTGGTACTGATTTACATGCTCAAGATATAAATATCTTCTGATTAATTATTCTTGCTCTATTTTTAATCTTGGGACATTTAACAGTCTCTCCTTCTCTGTCTCTTGTGCAGTGGGAAACTACTTCTTTGCTTTTCCTGCCTTTTTATTCTCTACAGCTTCTTCAAACCAAGGGGTAAAAATCCCATCTTCAAATAGGTTAGTCTCTCCCTGCTTTATTGGCTTCATAAAGACAATACTTCTCCCTTCTCTTAATCATTGAACTGTTTATTGTGTTGTTCAAGCAACTATCTGTGAATTCTGTGATGCCAGGATAAACCCTGTCACAGATGTTCATCCAATGGCTCTTTGAACTACTGCATGTGAAACAATATTAATGGGAGTAGTCATTGGCTGAACCTCGAATGGCTGTGCTGTGATAACCCTTACGACAGGTGCTGGTTCAGTTATGATAGAAGCAGCAACACGTGGAGGGATCACTTTAGGAACTTTCTCAACCCGGGAAGGCACACCATTGGATATAACAGTTTGTACAATAGGCTGTGTCATTTGTAATGGTCTTACCATCTGAATTTCATTTGTGTGAATAGGGGCTCTGTTGCATTAGATGTCAAAGCACCCTCAGTGTTTGTTACTGGGGCCTCATAAGGTGGTGGATGCGGGGCTAACAATGCATCCAAAATTATATTCTCAGAATCACTATTGGAATCTGATTACTTTCCATCTTTTTAATCTTCATATCCTGTGTTTTATTCTTTTTCAACTTCTAAAACCAAAACATAAATAAAAGGCATTGTCATTTACAATGCCAATAGCTCAAACTCGCATAAATGTCACAGCCCTTCCCCAGTAGGAATTCAGCTAGAAGGTGCTCCCTGACCACAACAGCTATTAAATCACTGCCGAAAACAAAACAAAAGCACAACACATGGTGGAAGTTGCTTGCTCAGCCTACTTCAATCAACCAGCACACCCAAAGTCCACTGGGTTGCACCTTGCAAGGGCTCTGGCAGTAACAACGTTGGGGAAAAATACATCGAGTCCACAGACACCAATTCCAAGCTTTCGAAGCACAGCTCTAGTATGCAGTGAAACTGTAAGGGAACACCGACCGAGTGCTAACTAGGGGTGGGCGGAATTTGCGTAATCGCGTTACGCATATCTCCGCGAAACGGTAAAAAATCTCAGCGAACATGCAGAAATTCCGCGAACACGCGGAATTGCTTGTTCGCGATGCTTTTTTCCTGTTCACAGTTGCTGTTTGCGTGCTCGGGGAGAAATATCTCGCGAACACGCATTTTGAGAACGCGAACAATAAAAATGTTTGCGAAGTCGCGGAAAGCAGAATTTTGGGCAATTTCGTATTCTCCGCGGAACGCGAAATTACCGAAATTCCGCAAATTCCGCGAGCGGAACGGAATTTACCGCCCAGGCCTAGTGCTAACCCAAGAACAAATGGCAACACATAAAAACATATCACGCTGGTTGGATGTTCTTGACCACTGCGCTATTTAAACACTTGAAGCAACCACTCATAGTAATCATGCAAAGATTTTTTTTTGGCCCTTGTGAGTTTTTTTTTATCTTTACTCAATCATTATCTTTTGAGTGAACTTTGTCTTCCAGAAATGTAATCACCTTATCATATTTATCCATTGCCACAGAAGGTGGTGGATTAGTATAGGCATCTCTCATTGGTACTGCATAGGGACATTGTACAGCAATTTTACACTCTGCCCACAATTCGCTTTGTCACTGCAATATCAAAGAACGTTTTTCAAATCAGTTCCAGAACTTTCAAAATGTTAACAAATTTGTCAACTTGTCTATACCACTGTACACGTTTTTCTATTAGTTTTGGCAAATTATTTGTAAATGCTTCAAGATCACCTCTGCTCTAAGGTACATAAACATAAACTCCACCTGGTATTTCTTGCAACGGAAAAGCAGAGGCTTCTCCTTCATCTAGGGTAGCTTATTTTTAGCTTCAGCTGCCTCTAATTGTTTCTATTTCTTCTCATGCTTCTTTGCCCATTTGCTCTCTAATTTTTTAAGTAATGTATAATGCCATTCCTGAAGAACGCATTGTCTCAATAGCCTCATCATCCCACTAGTACCCTGTAGGAAAGTAGGATCCGCTTCTATGGTTATCCCCACTTTTTGCTTGATGTAAGGCTGTTTCAGACTAGTCCGGCTAATCAGGACCCCAGTCTCTCTGCTTTCTCCCCTACACTGTTATAGTGAGTACTTAGGTACATCCCAGATTGGATACTGGGATACCCTCATCAGTCCCTAGTATATGGTACTAAGGTACCCAGGGTATACGTACCCCTGAGGTCCCCCATAGGCTGAAGGATGTATTATGCCACCTATGGGAAACTATTCAAACTATCTCTACAGGCCTGCCATTGCAGACTGTGCAAGCTGGTGCTAGCACCACTTACGAAAGATATAGTTTTCCCTATCTCTAAGTCACTGCACTTAAAACCTATGTCACCTCTTAATCACGCCTTTTCAATAATGGAGGCAGGGTGCTTGGCTCAAAGTGTGCGGGTGCCCCTGCATGAGCAGGACACCCCTACAGCCTACGGAGTCCATTCTCCCAGATTGTAAGTGAGACAGCCATATAGCGTATAGAGGGGCGCCGCGTCATTACTTGATGACCATCTCAGAACTGGCTTAAACAAACCCTGTCATGTTTGGTAACAAACATGTTAGAATCATACACCGACACTGTAAATGGTGTGTGAGGTATGATTCCAAGCACTGTAAAGGCCCTCCGTTAGGTCCTCAGTGCTCCCGGTACTAGTCTTCCAGACCCGGACAGCACAACATGGCTGCTGCCGACCAGAGACACGATTCTGCCCTCCTGCTGCTGAGCCAATCTCAAGCAGGGTAAGGCAGAACAATAGGTATCCTGTCACAGGGAGGTGTGACCACCTCCCAGACAGGGTTTAGTGTATTGGGGCAGGGTGGGAGCACTTGCCAGCGCCTCATAGTCTGCGTGCACGGCACATTTGGTGCTCTCGGTGCATAGTCCAGTTCAAACCAGTTCAGGAACCATTGGCGAAACTGGACAAAGGACAGGGGAATATCCTTCTCCTTGTCCAGCCCCTCCTTGGCAAAGGACCCCGATATCGTCTGAACCCTTTCCTTAGGGTACTTAAGGGCTTACCTGTGGGTGGCTCCCTAGATTTGTCATGGGACGCAATACAATTTAGAGTTCACTTCAACTTAAACCATCTCGGCTTTCTGGACTTCGCTCTGTGTATCCAGGCTGCAACCTGGAAGACTCCTGCTGCTCCTGATCTCTTCACCCTGCTTGTCTGCTGCAACGTCAATGCCTGTACTTTATACAGGAACCCATCCAGGGCCTGTGAACATCCAAAACACCTGAAGGACTCTCCCTTGAAGTGAAGGAGTCACTTCCCTGCAACTGCAGGCACTGCAACTAAGCTGACTGGTCTGCTGATCCTGGGCTACTATGGACTCCGAAAGGCTCAGTAACACAGGTGGTTGTTCTTCCCATCTTTCAAAGATTGCCCTGTCCTTTCACCAAGATTGAGGCCAGTATCCCTTGTCGGAGCTGCAGGAACCAAACCCCTGTGCACAGTGTCGACTTGCTGCTGCAAAGGCTTGTTGGATTCCTCCCACCAAGATATTTGGGATCCAAGTAGCTCTAACCTCAAGCATCTCCTGTGACCAAGATCGTTGCTCTCACCACATCACTTGCACCGTGGGACTGCATCTTTTGTGAGCTGCTCGAGGTCCCCTGCGACTCCAGTGCCTCTGGCCTGTGGTTCTTCTTGAGGGTCACTTTTGGATTTTTTTGGGTTCCCCTGATGGCTCATCACTGCCCTAACTCCCCTGCTTGTGGTGAATCTCCTGGACCTTGCTGGTCCCGACATTGCACCTTCTTCTACTTCCACATTGTTTGTAGTTGCCAAGGCTTGTTGGTGCTCTCCCTGTACACCGACCCCTCAACTCTCGACATCCGACGTGGGACAGCTCTTGTACCACTCCTGGTCTTCCTCAACATTTCCTGGTCCACACAGCTGCAGTTTCAATGTCACCGTCAACTCTTCTACAGCCACCAACATCGGAGGGCATTTGTCTCCTGTGCCTCCTGGTCACTTCCAAGTGGCATAGACTCTGTCCCCTCTACTTTCAGGTACTTCTTGACTTGAATCCACCTTTGGGTTCCACTGGACGCTTTCACCTTCTCCAGCAGTGGCATCTTCCTAAAGACCTCCATTGGGTTCAACAGCGGTTTCCGACGCCACTTCACATCTATGCACCCGGCTCCCCTGGGACAGGTATCCTGGTTCCTAAGGTATCCACAGGTGGGGTGGCTCTCCAAACTTCTGTCTTCCACAGGGTTTCTTCAGGTTCTACTAAGAATGGTACTTTTTTTTTTTTAATTGCAACCGCGACTTTTACGTTGATTTGTCTGGAGAATGCGGTTGTGTTCCCACACTGCGCACGACCTCCGTGGGGCTCCTAGATACGCATCTTGGGTGGTTTTTGGGTCCCAAGCACTTCGACATCCTCTGAGTATTATCTTGATTCGAGTCGTGGTTCTATTTTAGTTTGTGGTTTGGCCCCCACCTGGTGACCACTGTGTATTCTGTGCTACTTACCTGTTTCTACTGCCAAGTATTGTATGTATTGTGTATATCTATGGCTTGGAGATATCTAAATGTGTTATCAAGTGTCTTATGATAAATAAATATTTTTATTAATACACTGTGTGGCTCTTTTTCATTTAACCTATACCTATAAGTTTATATACTGGTAAAACAAGCTGCTTTACACTCCTTCTTGACTAAGCCTGAAGGCTGCTCACCACAGCTACCACTTAGAGAGCTTTCTAAGGTTGTCTAGGACCACTAAAATCACCATAAGGGTTGTCTGGATCAGTGCAAGGTGCCCAGTTACATAACTGCACATCATATACTGAGCCAGCCTCTCACATACCCTGAAACTTTTCTGAAATGGGACAATTTTTGTAAGATCAACTTAATGTTTTCGGGCTAATTCAGTTAGTTTATCATGAGTAGTCACTGCACATTAAGTAATTTCTTTGCTCAAATATTTCAGCTTTTTCTTGGTACTGATTTACATGCTCAAGATATAAATATCTTCTGATTAATTATTCTTGCTCTATTTTTAATCTTGGGACATTTAACAGTCTCTCCTTCTCTGTCTCTTGTGCAGTGGGAACCTACTTCTTTGCTTTTCCTGCCTTTTTATTCTCTACAGCTTCTTCAAACCAAGGGGTAAAAATCCCATCTTCAAATAGGTTAGTCTCTCCCTGCTTTATTGGCTTCATAAAGACAATACTTCTCCCTTCTCTTAATCATTGAACTGTTTATTGTGTTGTCCAAGCAACTATCTGTGAATTCTGTGATGCCAGGATAAACCCTGTCACAAATGTTCATCCAATGGCTCTTTGAACTACTGCATGTGAAACAATATTAATGGGAGTAGTCATTGGCTGAACCTCGAATGACTGTGCTGTAATAACCCTTACGACAGGTGCTGGTTCAGTTATGATAGAAGCAGCAACACGTGGAGGGATCACTGTAGGAACTTCTCAACCCGGGAAGGCACACCATTGGATGTAACAGTTTGTACAATAGGCTGTGTCATTTGTAATGGTCTTACCATCTGAATTTCATTTGGGTGAATAGGGGCTCTGTTGCATTAGATGTCAAAGCACCCTCAGTGTTTGTTACAGAGGCCTCATAAGGTGGTGGATGCGGGGCTAACAATGCATCCAAAATTATATTCTCAGAATCACTATTGGAATCTGATTTCTTTCCATCTTTTTTATCTTCATATCCTGTGTTTTATTCTTTTTCAACTTCTAAAACCAAAACATAAATAAAAGGCATTGTCATTTACAATGCCAATAGCTCAAACTCACATAAATGTCACAGCCCTTCCCCAGTAGGAATTCAGCTAGAAGGTGCTCCCTGACCACAACAGCTATTAAATCACTGCCGAAAACAAAACAAAAGCACAACACATGGTGGAAGTTGCTTGCTCAGCCTACTTCAATCAACCAGCACACCCAAAGTCCACTGGGTTGCACCTTGCAAGGGCTCTGGCAGTAACAACGTTAGGGAAAAATACATCGAGTCCACAGAGACCAATTCCAAGCTTTCAAAGCACAGCTCTAGTATGCAGTGAAACTGTAAGGGAACACCCACCGAGTGCTAACCCAAGAACAAACGGCAACACATAAAAACATATCACGCTGGTTGGATGTTCTCGACCACTGCGCTATTTAAACACTTGAAGCAACCACTCATAGTAATCATGCAAAGATTTTTTTTGGGCTCTTGTGAGGTTCTTTTTATCTTTACTCAATCATTATCTTTTGAGTGAACTTTGTCTTCCAGAAATGTAATCACCTTATCATATTTATCCATTGCCACAGAAGGTGGTGGATTAGTATAGGCATCTCTCATCTGTACTGCATAGGGACATTGTACAGCAATTTTACACTCTGCCCACAATTCGCTTTGTCACTGCAATATCAAAGAACGTTTTTCAAATCAGTTCCAGAACTTTCAAAATGTTAACAAATGTGTCAACTTGTCTATACCACTGTACATGTTTTTCTATTAATTTTGGCAAATTATTTGTAAATGCTTCAAGATCACCTCTGCTCTAAGGTACATAAACATAAACTCCACCTGGTATTTCTTGCAACGGAAAAGCAGAGGCTTCTCCTTCATCTAGGGTAGCTTATTATTAGCTTCAGCTGCCTCTAATTGTTTCTATTTCTTCTCATGCTTCTTTGCCCATTTGCTCTCTAATTTTTTAAGTAATGTATAATGCCATTCCTGAAGAACGCATTGTCTCAATAGCCTCATCATCCCACTAGTACCCTGTAGGAAAGTAGGATCCGCTTCTACGGTTATCCCCACTTTTTGCTTGATGTAAGGCTGTTTCAGACTAGTCCGGCTAATCAGGACCCCAGTCTCTCTGCTTTCTCCCCTACACTGTTATAGTGAGTACTTAGGTACATCCCAGATTGGATACTGGGATACCCTCATCAGTCCCTAGTATATGGTACTAAGGTACCCAGGGTATAGGTACCCCTGAGGTCCTCCATAGGCTGAAGGATGTATTATGCCACCTATGGGAAACTATTCAAACTATCTCTACAGGCCAGCCATTGCAGACTGTGCAAGCTGGTGCTAGCACCACTTACGAAAGATATGGTTTTCCCTATATCTAAGTCACTGCACTTAAAACCTATAAGTCACCTCTAAATCAGGCCTTTTCAATAATGAAGGCAGGGTGCTTGGCTCAAAGTGTGAGGGTGCCCCTGCATGAGCAGGACACCCCTACAGCCTACGGAGTCCATTCTCCCAGATTGTAAGTGAGACAGCCATATAGCGTATAGAGGGGCGCCGCGTCATTACTTGATGACCATCTCAGAACTGGCTTAAACAAACCCTGTCATGTTTGGTATCAAACATGTTAGAATCATACACCCACACTGTAAATGGTGTGTGAGGTATGATTCCAAGCACTGTAAAGGCCCTCCGTTAGGTCCTCAGTGCTCCCGGTACTAGTGTTCCAGACCCGGACAGCACAACATGGCTGCTGCCGACCAGAGACACGATTCTGCCCTCCTGCTGCTGAGCCAATCTCAAGCAGGGTAAGGCAGAACAATAGGTATCCTGTCACAGGGAGGTGTGACCACCTCCCAGACAGGGTTTAGTGTATTGGGGCAGGGTGGGAGCACTTGCCAGCGCCACATAGTCTGCGTGCACGGCACATTTGGTGCTTTCGATGCATAGTCCAGTTCAAAGCAGTTCAGGAACCGTTGGCGAAACTGGACAAAGGTCAGGGGAATATCCTTCTCCTTGTCCAGCCCCTCCTTGGCAAAGGACCCCGATATCGTCTGAACCCTTTCCTTAGGGTACTTAAGGGCTTACCTGTGGGTGGCTCCCTAGATTTGTCATGGGACACAATACAATTTAGAGTTCACTTCAACTTAAACCATCTCGGCTTTCTGGACTTCGCTCTGTGTATCCAGGCTGCAACCTGGAAGACTCCTGCTGCTCCTGATCTCTTCACCCTGCTTGTCTGCTGCAACGTCAATGCCTGTACTTTATACAGGAACCCATCCAGGGCCTGTGAACATCCAAAACACCTGAAGGACTCTCCCTTGAAGTGAAGGAGTCACTTCCCTGCAACTGCAGGCACTGCAACTAAGCTGACTGGTCTGCTGATCCTGGGCTACTATGGACTCCGAAAGGCTCAGTAACACAGGTGGTTGTTCTTCCCATCTTTCAAAGATTGCCCTGTCCTTTCACCAAGATTGAGGCCAGTATCCCTTGTCGGAGCTGCAGGAACCAAACCCCTGTGCACAGTGTCGACTTGCTGCTGCAAAGGCTTGTTGGATTCCTCCCACCAAGATCTTTGGGATCCAAGTAGCTCTAACCTCAAGCATCTCCTGTGACCAAGATCGTTGCCCTCACCACATCACTTGCACCGTGGGACTGCATCTTTTGTGAGCTGCTCGAGGTCCTCTGCGACTCCAGTGCCTCTGGCCTGTGGGTCCTCTTGAGGGTCACTTTTGGATTTTTTTGGGTTCCCCTGATGGCTCATCACTGCCCTAACTCCCCTGCTTGTGGTGAGTCTCCTGGACCTTGCTGGTCCCGACATTGCACCTTCTTCTACTTCCACATTGTTTGTAGTTGCCAAGGCTTGTTGGTGCTCTCCCTGTACACCGACCCCTCAACTCTCGACATCCGACGTGGGACAGCTCTTGTATCACTCCTGGTCTTCCTCAACATTTCCTGGTCCACACAGCTGCAGTTTCAATGTCACCGTCAACTCTTCTACAGCCACCAACATCGGTGGGCATTTGTCTCCTGTGCCTCCTGGTCACTTCCAAGTGGCATAGACTCTGTCCCCTCTACTTTCAGGTACTTCTTGACTTGAATCCACCTTTGGGTTCCACTGGACGCTTTCACCTTCTCCAGCAGTGGCATCTTCCTAAAGACCTCCATTGGGTTCAACAGCGGTTTCCGACGCCACTTCACATCTATGCACCCGGCTCCCCTGGGACAGGTATCCTGGTTCCTAAGGTATCCACAGGTGGGGTGGCTCTCCAAACTTCTGTCTTCCACAGGGTTTCTTCAGGTTCTACTAAGAATGGTACTTTTTTTTTTTTAATTGCAACCGCGACTTTTACGTTGATTTGTCTGGAGAATGCGGTTGTGTTCCCACACTGCGCACGACCTCCGTGGGGCTCCTAGATACGCATCTTGGGTGGTTTTTGGGTCCCAAGCACTTCGACATCCTCTGAGTATTATCTTGATTCGAGTCGTGGTTCTATTTTAGTTTGTGGTTTGGCCCCCACCTGGTGACCACTGTGTATTCTGTGCTACTTACCTGTTTCTACTGCCAAGTATTGTATGTATTGTGTATATCTATGGCTTGGAGATATCTAAATGTGTTATCAAGTGTCTTATGATAAATAAATATTTTTATTAATACACTGTGTGGCTCTTTTTCATTTAACCTATACCTATAAGTTTATATACTGGTAAAACAAGCTGCTTTACACTCCTTCTTGACTAAGCCTGAAGGCTGCTCACCACAGCTACCACTTAGAGAGCTTTCTAAGGTTGTCTAGGACCACTAAAATCACCATAAGGGTTGTCTGGATCAGTGCAAGGTGCCCAGTTACATAACTGCACATCATATACTGAGCCAGCCTCTCACATACCCTGAAACTTTTCTGAAATGGGACAATTTTTGTAAGATCAACTTAATGTTTTCGGGCTAATTCAGTTAGTTTATCATGAGTAGTCACTGCACATTAAGTAATTTCTTTGCTCAAATATTTCAGCTCTTTCTTGGTACTGATTTACATGCTCAAGATATAAATATCTTCTGATTAATTATTCTTGCTCTATTTTTAATCTTGGGACATTTAACAGTCTCTCCTTCTCTGTCTCTTGTGCAGTGGGAACCTACTTCTTTGCTTTTCCTGCCTTTTTATTCTCTACAGCTTCTTCAAACCAAGGGGTAAAAATCCCATCTTCAAATAGGTTAGTCTCTCCCTGCTTTATTGGCTTCATAAAGACAATACTTCTCCCTTCTCTTAATCATTGAACTGTTTATTGTGTTGTCCAAGCAACTATCTGTGAATTCTGTGATGCCAGGATAAACCCTGTCACAAATGTTCATCCAATGGCTCTTTGAACTACTGCATGTGAAACAATATTAATGGGAGTAGTCATTGGCTGAACCTCGAATGACTGTGCTGTAATAACCCTTACGACAGGTGCTGGTTCAGTTATGATAGAAGCAGCAACACGTGGAGGGATCACTGTAGGAACTTCTCAACCCGGGAAGGCACACCATTGGATATAACAGTTTGTACAATAGGCTGTGTCATTTGTAATGGTCTTACCATCTGAATTTCATTTGGGTGAATAGGGGCTCTGTTGCATTAGATGTCAAAGCACCCTCAGTGTTTGTTACAGAGGCCTCATAAGGTGGTGGATGCGGGGCTAACAATGCATCCAAAATTATATTCTCAGAATCACTATTGGAATCTGATTTCTTTCCATCTTTTTTATCTTCATATCCTGTGTTTTATTATTTTTCAACTTCTAAAACCAAAACATAAATAAAAGGCATTGTCATTTACAATGCCAATAGCTCAAACTCACATAAATGTCACAGCCCTTCCCCAGTAGGAATTCAGCTAGAAGGTGCTCCCTGACCACAACAGCTATTAAATCACTGCCGAAAACAAAACAAAAGCACAACACATGGTGGAAGTTGCTTGCTCAGCCTACTTCAATCAACCAGCACACCCAAAGTCCACTGGGTTGCACCTTGCAAGGGCTCTGGCAGTAACAACGTTAGGGAAAAATACATCGAGTCCACAGAGACCAATTCCAAGCTTTCAAAGCACAGCTCTAGTATGCAGTGAAACTGTAAGGGAACACCCACCGAGTGCTAACCCAAGAACAAACGGCAACACATGAAAACATATCACGCTGGTTGGATGTTCTCGACCACTGCGCTATTTAAACACTTGAAGCAACCACTCATAGTAATCATGCAAAGATTTTTTTTGGGCTCTTGTGAGGTTCTTTTTATCTTTACTCAATCATTATCTTTTGAGTGAACTTTGTCTTCCAGAAATGTAATCACCTTATCATATTTATCCATTGCCACAGAAGGTGGTGGATTAGTATAGGCATCTCTCATCTGTACTGCATAGGGACATTGTACAGCAATTTTACACTCTGCCCACAATTCGCTTTGTCACTGCAATATCAAAGAACGTTTTTCAAATCAGTTCCAGAACTTTCAAAATGTTAACAAATGTGTCAACTTGTCTATACCACTGTACATGTTTTTCTATTAATTTTGGCAAATTATTTGTAAATGCTTCAAGATCACCTCTGCTCTAAGGTACATAAACATAAACTCCAACTGGTATTTCTTGCAACGGAAAAGCAGAGGCTTCTCCTTCATCTAGGGTAGCTTATTATTAGCTTCAGCTGCCTCTAATTGTTTCTATTTCTTCTCATGCTTCTTTGCCCATTTGCTCTCTAATTTTTTAAGTAATGTATAATGCCATTCCTGAAGAACGCATTGTCTCAATAGCCTCATCATCCCACTAGTACCCTGTAGGAAAGTAGGATCCGCTTCTACGGTTATCCCCACTTTTTGCTTGATGTAAGGCTGTTTCAGACTAGTCCGGCTAATCAGGACCCCAGTCTCTCTGCTTTCTCCCCTACACTGTTATAGTGAGTACTTAGGTACATCCCAGATTGGATACTGGGATACCCTCATCAGTCCCTAGTATATGGTACTAAGGTACCCAGGGTATAGGTACCCCTGAGGTCCTCCATAGGCTGAAGGATGTATTATGCCACCTATGGGAAACTATTCAAACTATCTCTACAGGCCTGCCATTGCAGACTGTGCAAGCTGGTGCTAGCACCACTTACGAAAGATATGGTTTTCCCTATATCTAAGTCACTGCACTTAAAACCTATAAGTCACCTCTAAATCAGGCCTTTTCAATAATGAAGGCAGGGTGCTTGGCTCAAAGTGTGAGGGTGCCCCTGCATGAGCAGGACACCCCTACAGCCTACGGAGTCCATTCTCCCAGATTGTAAGTGAGACAGCCATATAGCGTATAGAGGGGCGCCGCGTCATTACTTGATGACCATCTCAGAACTGGCTTAAACAAACCCTGTCATGTTTGGTATCAAACATGTTAGAATCATACACCCACACTGTAAATGGTGTGTGAGGTATGATTCCAAGCACTGTAAAGGCCCTCCGTTAGGTCCTCAGTGCTCCCGGTACTAGTCTTCCAGACCCGGACAGCACAACATGGCTGCTGCCGACCAGAGACACGATTCTGCCCTCCTGCTGCTGAGCCAATCTCAAGCAGGGTAAGGCAGAACAATAGGTATCCTGTCACAGGGAGGTGTGACCACCTCCCAGACAGGGTTTAGTGTATTGGGGCAGGGTGGGAGCACTTGCCAGCGCCACATAGTCTGCGTGCACGGCACATTTGGTGCTTTCGATGCATAGTCCAGTTCAAAGCAGTTCAGGAACCGTTGGCGAAACTGGACAAAGGACAGGGGAATATCCTTCTCCTTGTCCAGCCCCTCCTTGGCAAAGGACCCCGATATCGTCTGAACCCTTTCCTTAGGGTACTTAAGGGCTTACCTGTGGGTGGCTCCCTAGATTTGTCATGGGACACAATACAATTTAGAGTTCACTTCAACTTAAACCATCTCGGCTTTCTGGACTTCGCTCTGTGTATCCAGGCTGCAACCTGGAAGACTCCTGCTGCTCCTGATCTCTTCACCCTGCTTGTCTGCTGCAACGTCAATGCCTGTACTTTATACAGGAACCCATCCAGGGCCTGTGAACATCCAAAACACCTGAAGGACTCTCCCTTGAAGTGAAGGAGTCACTTCCCTGCAACTGCAGGCACTGCAACTAAGCTGACTGGTCTGCTGATCCTGGGCTACTATGGACTCCGAAAGGCTCAGTAACACAGGTGGTTGTTCTTCCCATCTTTCAAAGATTGCCCTGTCCTTTCACCAAGATTGAGGCCAGTATCCCTTGTCGGAGCTGCAGGAACCAAACCCCTGTGCACAGTGTCGACTTGCTGCTGCAAAGGCTTGTTGGATTCCTCCCACCAAGATCTTTGGGATCCAAGTAGCTCTAACCTCAAGCATCTCCTGTGACCAAGATCGTTGCCCTCACCACATCACTTGCACCGTGGGACTGCATCTTTTGTGAGCTGCTCGAGGTCCTCTGCGACTCCAGTGCCTCTGGCCTGTGGGTCCTCTTGAGGGTCACTTTTGGATTTTTTTGGGTTCCCCTGATGGCTCATCACTGCCCTAACTCCCCTGCTTGTGGTGAATCTCCTGGACCTTGCTGGTCCCGACATTGCACCTTCTTCTACTTCCACATTGTTTGTAGTTGCCAAGGCTTGTTGGTGCTCTCCCTGTACACCGACCCCTCAACTCTCGACATCCGACGTGGGACAGCTCTTGTATCACTCCTGGTCTTCCTCAACATTTCCTGGTCCACACAGCTGCAGTTTCAATGTCACCGTCAACTCTTCTACAGCCACCAACATCGGTGGGCATTTGTCTCCTGTGCCTCCTGGTCACTTCCAAGTGGCATAGACTCTGTCCCCTCTACTTTCAGGTACTTCTTGACTTGAATCCACCTTTGGGTTCCACTGGACACTTTCACCTTCTCCAGCAGTGGCATCTTCCTAAAGACCTCCATTGGGTTCAACAGCGGTTTCCGACGCCACTTCACATCTATGCACCCGGCTCCCCTGGGACAGGTATCCTGGTTCCTAAGGTATCCACAGGTGGGGTGGCTCTCCAACCTTCTGTCTTCCACAGGGTTTCTTCAGGTTCTACTGAGAATGGTACTTTTTTTTTTTATTGCAACCGCGACTTTTACGTTGATTTGTATGGAGAATGCGGTTGTGTTCCTACACTGCGCACGACCTCCGTGGGGCTCCTAGATACGTATCTTGGGTGGTTTTTGGGTCCCAAGCACTTCGACATCCTCTGAGTATTGTCTTGATTCGAGTCGTGGTTCTATTTTAGTTTGTGGTTTGGCCCCCACCTGGTGACCACTGTGTATTCTGTGCTACTTACCTGTTTCTACTGCCAAGTATTGTATGTATTGTGTATATCTATGGTTAGGAGATATCTAAATGTGTTATCAAGTGTCTTATGATAAATAAATATTTTTATTAATACACTGTGTGGCTCTTTTTCATTTAACCTATACCTATAAGTTTATATACTGGTAAAACAAGCTGCTTTACACTCCTTCTTGACTAAGCCTGAAGGCTGCTCACCACAGCTACCACTTAGAGAGCTTTCTAAGGTTGTCTAGGACCACTAAAATCACCATAAGGGTTGTCTGGATCAGTGCAAGGTGCCCAGTTACATAACTGCACATCATATACTGAGCCAGCCTCTCACATACCCTGAAACTTTTCTGAAATGGGACAATTTTTGTAAGATCAACTTAATGTTTTCAGGCTAATTCAGTTAGTTTATCATGAGTAGTCACTGCACATTAAGTAATTTCTTTGCTCAAATATTTCAGCTTTTTCTTGGTACTGATTTACATGCTCAAGATATAAATATCTTCTGATTAATTATTCTTGCTCTATTTTTAATCTTGGGACATTTAACAGTCTCTCCTTCTCTGTCTCTTGTGCAGTGGGAACCTACTTCTTTGCTTTTCCTGCCTTTTTATTCTCTACAGCTTCATCAAACCAAGGGGTAAAAATCCCATCTTCAAATAGGTTAGTCTCTCCCTGCTTTATTGGCTTCATAAAGACAATACTTCTCCCTTCTCTTAATCATTGAACTGTTTATTGTGTTGTCCAAGCAACTATCTGTGAATTCTGTGATGCCAGGATAAACCCTGTCACAGATGTTCATCCAATGGCTCTTTGAACTACTGCATGTGAAACAATATTAATGGGAGTAGTCATTGGCTGAACCTCGAATGGCTGTGCTGTAATAACCCTTACGACAGGTGCTGGTTCAGTTATGATAGAAGCAGCAACACGTGGAGGGATCACTTTAGGAACTTTCTCAACCCGGGAAGGCACACCATTGGATATAACAGTTTGTACAATAGGCTGTGTCATTTGTAATGGTCTTACCATCTGAATTTCATTTGGGTGAATAGGGGCTCTGTTGCATTAGATGTCAAAGCACCCTCAGTGTTTGTTACAGAGGCCTCATAAGGTGGTGGATGCGGGGCTAACAATGCATCCAAAATTATATTCTCAGAATCACTATTGGAATCTGATTACTTTCCATCTTTTTTATCTTCATATCCTGTGTTTTATTCTTTTTCAACTTCTAAAACCAAAACATAAATAAAAGGCATTGTCATTTACAATGCCAATAGCTCAAACTCGCATAAATGTCACAGCCCTTCCCCAGTAGGAATTCAGCTAGAAGGTGCTCCCTGACCACAACAGCTATTAAATCACTGCCGAAAACAAAACAAAAGCACAACACATGGTGGAAGTTGCTTGCTCAGCCTACTTCAATCAACCAGCACACCCAAAGTCCACTGGGTTGCACCTTGCAAGGGCTCTGGCAGTAACAACGTTAGGGAAAAATACATCGAGTCCACAGAGACCAATTCCAAGCTTTCGAAGCACAGCTCTAGTATGCAGTGAAACTGTAAGGGAACACACACCGAGTGCTAACACGGAGATATACTGCAGTTTCTGTACTTACTGCGAGCATGGCACCCAACACCCCTTACTACTCTCTGGGTGGCCCAGATAGTCCTCCCTGCCAGTGCTGAAGGGGAGCTCTGATGGCGCTTCATCTCCACCACCTTCTTCTATGAAGTTCACAGGGCTAGTCGAAGGCTCTGAAACTGCTTAGTATGTGGTAGCATCTTCTCTTATCTCTGAGTTCCCCCGGCCCTCTAAGGAACGCAACCAGTAGCAGGCACAGTCGGCTGGGGCACTCATGACTCGGCCAGCAACTTTCGCCAAACTCATCAGGTCCGGCAAACCGATCCTGCAACACCAGCCGGCCCACACATTATCAGCCCCCCGAAAGTGACGGAGCAGCGGCACCGAAGAAAAGAAAGGCTCGAGTTTTTGAAGAACGTGCATTAAAGAGATAGGGTATAAAAACAATAACTTTGGCGAGCTTCAGAAAGTAAGAGAAACGCGCGTGACTCCCATTTGCAAAGCTCGGAGGGAGGAGGTCAGATAGGGCAGCGAATGCTGCGAGGAGTGTAAACTAAACTCCAGTAGTTTACGGAAAGATGACATATGGGCGCACTTTTAGATCAACAACACTGGCGCACAATGGGGGCTGCAGCCCCCTCTCGCCACGCTTTAATTGAAGTAACAAAAATGGGCTGTGCACCCGTGTAGTCAATCTAAAAGGGCGATTTTGCGGAGGTGTGCAGGTAATTAAAATAAGCACACTAGAAAACCAGCTGAAGCAGCGTATGTTGTGCCTGCACTTAGAGAAACTCATTAAAAAAAGAGTGCTCACAAACTTAAGAACCCTCGCATGAGTATATATGGCGAGCATTCTTATTTTAGGCATTGCATCGAGCAGCCAAAGGACAAAAGTGATGCTTACTGACAAAAATCCTTTATTCAATAATTGGCGGAAAGCTGAGCATCACTCTGATTTATCTCCCTGTGGCTCCGTCGACCTCGTGCATAGAGACTCCATGCAAATAAACCTGCAGCTAATTTTAAGGAGCGCTCTTGGCGATATTGTGGCAGAGCTGAGGAGGCAACATGGGAGTTCTCTCACTATAAGCGGCGTGGAATATCGGGTCCCGTGGCACGCGCTGGAAAGGTCAGCACGTTCCTGCGAGCTTTAGTGAACGTCCAGCTGTGTGTCATGCCACCGAAAACAATACCAGTGCTTGGAATAAAAATACGAGGGAAAAAACTGCCAATTTTGACATTAATGCGGATTCGTAACATCACACTGTTATGAATTTCAACCAGAATTACTGTCATATCTTTTTCTTTATTCAGTATTATGCAGTGCTTTAAATGGGAAAAAATAAGTGCAGGTACTCATCAAATTGAGCTAGGGGGCGGGGCAAGGGGTGGAGCTGAGGGCGGAGCATGATTATATAAAGACACTACTGCCATCTATCAAGTAATCATTTTGCCCTTGAATTACACTTATCAATAGTCTCAAATTGCCTGCATGTGCAAATTACCTCTGCACATGTGGGCATGGCATATGTAGACAATTAATAACCTGTCTCCTACTCTGCCCCTTTCAACTGTGTAAGCCGCCAATTGCATTTAGAAGGACATGTTAGATGCAGCAGTTTCAGCACACACCAAAACACATGATGAATATATGAACATAAAGTGGTTAACTCCTCACAAAAAATTAAACGAAGGCCAAAAATGTGTAATGCTTTAGTTTCTGCGTCTTTTTTTTTTAATTTGCAGATTCAGTTCTTATTTGTTTTATTAGGTACAGCATTCATACATTCTCTTGCCCATGAGCACGCGCTCACATGCATGCACAAGAACAAGCAGACATGCACACACAAAACACTCCTCACATTTTCTTTAAAGTACCTTTACATACTGTCCCGATGCTCTCTCTGATCGCTTCCGCACTCACACACAAAAGCAGACATTCACTGGCACAAAAGGCTCACAACAGAATTAAAGACGTTGTTTGCAATTCCTACCTCCCACGGCTTTCTTCTTTCAGACTCTCAGCCAGTTGTCTGGACTTTCAGTGCCTGCACAATTTCACACCTGTGATTTACAGTGCAGGGTCTGATCGGACCCTGTCACTCACAGCGTGATACTGAGCTTGCTCCCCTGCCACACTAACAAAATGTAATGAGCCGCTGCTGAATGATTTAGCAGGGGCTCGGCACAGGGCAACGGAGGCGCTTTGGCTGAGAGGGGCGTTCAGACAGCCTCATCCTCAGCAGCACATGTACCACTGAGCCTACCAGTCATGAGTACCGGTACGCTCCGTGGCAATGAAAAAGTGCCGGTACTCAGGAGGTTAAAAATTAAAAGTGCCGGTACTCAGTACCGGTGAGTACCGGCCCATTTAAAGCACTGGTATTATGTTGTGACTGAAGCAGGGCACCGAGCCGCATTTCATTTTAGCTGCTGTTCCAGAGACTTAATCCGCAATAAAACAAGTGACGGGCTGCTTCGAAAATGAAAGCGCCATTGCGCACTCAATTACGCAGGAAGGCAAGTTGTGCCTGCAGTAGTAAAAAAATATTAAAGACAGTTGTGCTTACAGACTTAAAAAGACGTACGCGTAACAAGCGAAGTAAAGCGGCCAGTAACCATGGGAGGTTACACATGAAGACAAGGCTGTACTAAGGAGGGACTAACAAGCCAATTACTGAATCAAAAGCCAGCAGGACAAAGACACAAGCCTATGAAAAATATGGGTGTAGAGTGGGCGGGGCTGATCTTCCATACTTTACTACAGCAGATCGCCAGAGCAGCGCATGCGTGCTGGCTCAGGATTGACCTAAAAACTATAGCAACTGGGACGCATAATCGTATTAATAATCACACCTTCAATACAGCAACCGCCTTCAAAACTGCACCTTGTAAGTCCTCAAATTCTGGGCATTGGGCTATTGGACTTGGCCATTACTCTAACTTGGGGTAAATATTTACGGCTCCTCTTCTCATAACGTATACTGCTACCAAACCTGCTGGAGTGGGACTCAGTTTCAATTAAAATCTTGGTTTACCAACATGAGAGCCAATTTCCGCTGTCCCTGAGGCAATGGATCGTTGCCATTGCTTTAGAGAAGATCAAGAGCTGTACATCCCATTTGTATTAATCTCAATCATCAAATACGGACAGAAATCAATAGTCAATATTACTCAATCAAATATTCTTTTCAAATACAATAAGCGCAATCCATAAAGGAAAGACTCCCTATTCTAGGAATGAGGAAAAAAGGTGTCAGTCAGAACCCATTAAGAGTTCTAGTTGGAGAGGGTGAGAAAGAGTACAAGTATAAAGCTTTAGCATCAAAAGCCAGCTAAATCAATAAGGAATCAAAGCAGATCTTCTTATAAAGAGAGGTCTAAGATAACTCTGTAGAGTCTCGGAGTAATGTAAAGGGAAAATTGCATAAAGGTCAGTGTCTGGATGAATAAAAAGTGGTGGTAACCTACTCTAGGATCACGCACTAATATGGAGAACACATGTTATCAAAGTTGCAGTTTGTGGTTTCTTCTTTCTTCAGCCAGCCAATCATCTTTCAATGGTCTAATGGGAACAGGATCACTCCTCGTCTTCTTACAGGAATTCAATGACTTCATAGCAGCTTTCAGTAATCATCTAGCGGTTTCATCTGATCTACTTGTAATTCATTTTCATGTTCAAAACCTACATTCCCATGAGGAAATCTTCATATCTATTTTTCACAAAGCTGACTTATTAATTTATTAGCAGCGAACAATGTGTAAATAGAAACATTTAAAGAATTAGATGGAAACATTATAAAAAAAACATGTCCATGAAAAAGTCAAGAAATTAGCATTTTATACGACTTGAGCTGTTTCTAGTCATGTCAGCTTGTCAGGCAATATTGCTTCAGCCATTTGAGGCATAGTACGAGTAAATATGGTTGCCTACTACAATTCTGGCATTCAAACACATTTTTATTTTTCATCAAAGCCTGCACATTAATTATGTACATTTATTATAAATGGTATCATTTATACATGCTTCCCTCGCAGCTGTTAATAAAGTTAGATAACAAGGACCTCTGAAAAGGAGTGTGCTAAGATTTTCGGTGCCCAGACAAAGTGACATTGTGATGCCCCCTTCCCTGGCATGGGGGCCATATTTGATACCTTTAGTGATAATTAGTCCTTTCTAGTTGATGGTGCCATAGGTTGCCTAAAGGTATGCTGTTGCACAGACCCCAAAACCAACAAAAACTGATGGGTGGAATGCTTGCAAAAAGCTAACCCTCACCAAAATGGAAGATCTTCACTTAGTGGGATTCCAGTGTTTACACGGTATTCATTTACTATTAAAATATAGTATTTATTTCGTATGCATGAAGACTATGTAGTATGTCCACAAGCCGAAATATGAAAATTAGGGAATACTAGTTCTACTCAACTACCCTTCAAATACATGATGAACGCTTCAATTGATTGCTAAAAGAAGACTAGTAGTATTCTAGAAGAATAGTATTTGAAGCTTAGTAGTATTCTGTTAGGGTTTATTTGTAGCTCTTGTGCTATTTCAAGAGCAAAATGAAGGCTAGTCTCATTGATTGTGACCACTGTTTGAAGACTAGTGGTATTCTTTGTGAGCAATATTTGAATACTAACGGCAATGATTGTGAAGACTCAAGTAAGACTAGCAGAATTTAAAGTGAATGTTAATTGAACACTATTGTGCTATTTCAAGAGCAAAATTAAGACCAGTCTTATTTATTGTGACCTCTAATTGAAGATTAGTGGTATCTTTGTGAGCAATATCTGAAGACTAATGGCAATGACTTTCAAGAGTTAAGTAAGACTATAGCAGAATTCAAATTGAATGTTAATTGAACACAAGTCGCATTAATTCTGATTAATTTATAGCAATTTGATTCATTTGGTTGCTTGCACAAGGCTTCTTTTAATGATGGCTTTTGGACAAACTTTTATGTGCTACATATCTTGGGAATCAATGATTCTAATACGCCTGTTACAAACTCATTAGTCATGCATTTAGTAAGTATTTTATAATTGTTGTTTGGGAGAAGACTGGAGCAAGAGATCGTAGGAGAAGCACAAAGCAAAGGAGCCAACCCAGACATACACAGGATTGTACCAGGAGACCCCTCCTCCTGCAAGTAGAGAGCCAGTTGAATTGTCGAGAACCTGACTGAATTCCCACTTGGTCCATGACAAGACAGGATCATCACCGTTTGTTTTCAGGTTACCCAAAATGAGCAATTGTGCAAAATTCAATTAGTTGTCAGATAAAAAAAGTAATTGTTCTAATTCCTCCTGTGCTGACTGTCCACCAGACTCCATTAATGTTAGAACTTATAAAAACAATTCACTAAACATGTTAGTACAATGCGTTTATGGCATTGACTTGTAATTTTTTTTAAAGGAAAGGCAGTTAGACACCAAAGTGTGTGATATGACATTTCAATAATATTTGCCTATGGAAGAGCTATTGGCTTTGCCAATGTGTTTTAGCCATGTTGTGCACTAGCTAGTGGTGTGGAGTGTTGCAGTGTGGAATTGCGAAGAGTGTTGTAGAATGGAGTGGCAGATACTGTCCTATATTGGAGTGACAGAGTGGAGTCGCGTAGAGTGGCGTACAGTGAAGTGGCATAGAGCAGAGTTACTAATCTGTTGCTGCAAAGTGGAAGTCCTTTTGTGAAGGCTGATGGGTCACCTTTCTGTAGCCTATTGCAGTATTTGAGTTTTAAAGTAGTACTAATGGAGTAAAATCTTCGCTAAGCCAAACTGGAACGGCATGATGAGCAAAAAACGATGGATTTAGGCCCAGATCTCTCTACTGGGGTGAATGTATGACATTATTCTGCATTCTGTCCATCAACTGTTGTTTTTGCATTTGTCACCCCGAGTGGGAAGGGTATGCCCAGACGTGGGTCCCGTGCTCTCCATGCCACTGGAATCAAGCTATCCTGGCTAAAGAGGGGTGAGACCCCGAAACCGGTCCTAGGATGCTTGTTTCCAGTCCAGGGAGGACCTGGCTTGGCAGTTCGGGCTGGACTGTACCCGTGAGGCACAGGGTCAAGACTGATTTGCATATGGCTGGGTTCAAACTGGAACGGCATGGTGAGCAAAAAAGAAATGGATTTAGGCCCAGATCTCTGTACTGGGGTGAATGTATGGCATTGTTCTGCATTCTGTCCATCAACTGTTGTTTTTGCACAAGCCAGTGTCAACAACAATAAAAAATGCCAAAATAATAAATGCAAAAACATGTCACAAAATGTGCTGCATTTGTCTACAACATTTGCCTTTTCTTACCACATAATTTAATCAAATATGCCCCATAATTTAGTCCTCTTCAGCAGGATAATTCCAGTGGCCCCTATATAGATTGACAATTTCTTGAGATAATGGAAATACAGTTGCCTGTTGATTGTCAAATATTTTCCAGCAGCAGCGAATAAGAAGAAAAATGTTTAGTGGTGAGTAGTGTTACTAGGATGTGTTGTAGTGGGTGATGGTATAGTGAGCAAGAAGCCCAGTGGTTTTGAGTAGGGTCTGGCAAAACTGAGAGGTATATTGAATGGTTTTGTTAATGACTGCGGATTAGTACTTCAACTGGCCTACAATGCAGTAGGCGTTTCTTCTTTGGTAAACAGAAACTTATTTCTGAGATATGCAGGTGAGACTGAGAAGTACAAGGGGAAAGTGGCAGAGAATTAGGTGTTTTGGGTTATGTGGTCAAAGTGGCTGCTACTCACTTGGTTTTAAAATATGAGTTTCACTTACCTTTTTAGCAACCATTCTTACCTTAAAATGTTCTTATTTTTCAGACCAGTAGCAGGGCAATCTGACGAATAGCTGTAATAATTGACAACGAGATATAAGTGATTTACTAATGTAAAAAAGTATTTTGTAAATAGGCACATAACATTGTGAATTCAACTTCTTAAGCATAAACTGAGACAGAATGGGGCATATCAACAAGGGCTTTATCTCTGCTTTTTTGGCTTTAAAAGCCAAAAAAGCAGAGATAAAACTAGCACCCTATCAACAACAGGGTGCTAACATGCAAATTTGCATGTTAGCACCCTTTTACTCTACGCTTCCCCTTGCACCTCTAATGAGATGCAAAGGGGGCGTTCCAGAGTAAAATAATAGGAGAAATGTCGCTAAGCCACATTTCTCCTATTATCAAGAATGTCGCTAACCCTGTTAGAGACAAAAAAAGCAGCGCTAACCGCGGTTAACGCTGCTTTTTTACGTCTGGTATTTTTCTGACTTAGCCATGATATCCTATGGAAGGAGGATATTTTGGCTAAGTTTGTCTGTCCCTATCAACAAGCTAACCTGAGATTATCGCTGGGTTTCCAGTGATAATCTCACGTTAGCCTCTTAGCGTGAGGTTTTTTATCGCTATTGAGATAAGCGTTGCTAATAGCACGCTATCTCAGCGATAAAAATCAACGCTAGCCGGCGATAATTATCCTAGCGCTAAGTGCGCTTAGCGATAATTATCGCCGGTTGTTGTTGATATGCCCCAATGTGTGGTTGAGTTTCACTAACCATACACCATATTATGGCATATTGAGTGGTGAATATCATAAATCTATTCCACAGTCACCACAGTTTAGTTCGCCAGAGTTTCCATCAGAAAGGCATTTTCTCCTCTCTTTAATAGCCTTGGTACCGTTTCATTAAAAACATTTAAAAAAAACAATCACTTTGGCTTCATAATGATAAGTTATGCAGAAATTATACCAAAATTGATCAGCAAAATGTTAGAACTTTATAGAGAAAACCTGCTTTTGGTTATTTGGTGTAAATCTGTTCAGCCATTTTTGAGAAATTAGCATCAAAATGGAGATCATGATGAGCTGGTCTCTTGTCGTTGTGGACTAATGCATCCACTGTAGGAGTCTATACATGACCTCACTGCAACGGGTTAAAATCCCAATCCACTCTGCCTTTTATCCTGAGGTTGATAAAATGAGTACTATTGAGTTGGGTAACAATAAACATCTATTAATCAGCAACAAGATACCTTTTCACTGAACGTGTGCATTACAAATGTACATGTTATGTTAGGGTAAACACCAGTTAAAACTTAAAAATAACTGAACCATTAGTGCCAGATAATCTGCGATTGGCCCATTTAAACTGGAAGGGTGTACCCTGATTGGCTGGCCACAAAAATGAGAATGGGGTCAGCCATCTCAATCCTCTAGTCCTGAAGGGGACAAAAACATGAAAGGACACATAGGGGTCAGGATAGACATGCCTTTGCCTTTGGGGCACCCCACTTTAATTCAAAACAGGTAAAAACAGAAAATAAGAAGATTGGGTTGCAGGTACCCCGGTATCAGTGCCTGGTACTAGGGTACCCAGCGCAGTAGCCACTGTAGTACCAATAAAACATTAAAAAATAAAATACAAAACCCTATGGCCAATCAACACTTTGCACATGCAAAAGACAGGCACCATCATATCATGGAAGCCGACAACAGGACAGGAATTCCTACCATTATACCCAACCCAGCATTTTACCAGAGGTAGCCAACATATCATGCATGCTCACATATGGCCAAGAATTACCCTTTCTGTGGCGGGGCCAAAGTTTTCCAAAGGTTGGGTATCATGCAATGGTTGCCTAGTTGCCAACAAAAACCATTATGTGAGGGTCAGCATATCACCAGTGTTGGCAATGGGAGCAACACTACTCCCTCAGGCACTCACAGAGCCTTAAATGTTTTTCTAGATTACCTTTTACTGCTGTCACAACGCCAAATGGTGCTCCAGGCTGCCTTGCTTTTCCCCTCACGTAGACATCAGCAGTTTCCCGATTAGTACTCCTGGGCCAAGTGGACGCGAGTCCTTTGGGTAGACTGCAGGAGACAACTGAGAGAGAATGACACGGCCTGTGAGAGGGTTTGAAACAGGAGAGCATGAGAGCAGCAAGCAGGAGCGGGAGTGCATGGATAACTGGACACTGCAGTGGTGAGAGACCTTGTTATGTGGAAAATGTAGGTATGAATGAAAGCATGATTGACTCCACACTCGTGTAAATATTTACAATCTTTCTGATAGGACCATCAGGAAGAATGAAGTAAATGAGAATGCTAGCTGCTGAGGGACAGTATGAGTTAGCATACACAAATCTTTTATTGGTTCATCTATTTAAACTCAATAATATTTGGTGTTTGCATTCAGACATATATTACAACATGTAACATTGCACCTACAATATACCAGGACTATTTGCTTTGTCAGTGGTTATTAGTTCCATTAGGTAAATAAGCACCAACTATGGCTGCGTTGTATATAATAATGAAAATGCTTCTGTTTGGAAATGAGATTGTGAAAGTACTATAAGGAGTCTCTTTGAAGTTACCTCAAAGGCAATGAAGGGGGGTAAAAAATACAGCGTTAAGATTTATTTTTCATCCTGATGGTGAGGGCAAAAATGAAGAGCCGGATGGGGACCAGTCTCAGCATGTGCTTTTATGAACTGCCAGTGCGAAGCACCAGCAGGACCCGGCCCACTTAAATCCCTGGTGAAGACCTCTGTTGGTGGCCAGTAAAATTGGGATTTAACTGGGTGTGCCTGGCTTTACTTCTGTATTGGACATTCTGTTGTCTGAGCTGGAGAAGCATGGCAAACGCACGACATGGGAAGGGGATAAGAATTGAAGTGATAACTGACGAATCATTGGCTTTGCGGTGCTGTGAAGCTACCTCAGTTTGTGGGTATGGATGAGCTCCTACGGGGACCAAACACCTCATCTGCTGACTTACTGGAATACATCCACAATGACTGGCGAACTCCCAGGTGTAAGAACCCCCTTTAAAACAAAGATTGGCTTCGCATTGGAGTGGCCATTGGCCGCGTATCACTGATTTACACTGAATAAGCCCTTCCCTTCTTTCTCTCCCGCATCCTTGGGTCTCTGCCTGGTAATGCCTCAGTACATCAGGACTCCTTGTTGGGGTGTGTCAGTGTGAGCAGGACGCCCTCCTCGGTGCATTGTGATTCACGAGGGCCTTTGTAGCAGGTCCTTTGATCTCCCACTCCTGGGGCTCAAGGGTGGGTGTACCCAAACATTCTAATGGGAAACTTACACTGCCTTTAGGTTTTTCAAACAAGCGATCTATTGAACTGTGGGACCCACCTAGGTGTGTGTGTGTGGCGGGCGGGAGGGGGATGCTCTGCATTTCCCTTTAGTGCTAAATATGATGAAATGTTCCTCAGCTGACCCTGTGAAGGGGATGCTGTAGAAACAACCAGACAGAGTGTATCCATCCTCTTTAGTGTAAACCTTTACAGTCCTGTTTCCCATTGGAATTTTCAAACGCAGACAGCTACACGACAGGGCTCTGTTGTCCTTTGGGGTGTTCGTCGTGTCATGTGGTAAGGTGAAAGTGTAATATCTGGATGAGACCCATTTGTTTTATTTTTTACCTGCATTTTTCAGCTATCTAGTCTGTGGAACCTACTTTCGGTATGTTTTGAAGCTTTAGTCGGGTTGGCAGTCAAATCGATTTCTGTCAGTGGACGTGTTTATTGACAACCCGTCGACTGTGGCAGAGGTATTAAACACCTCTGTTCATAACCCCTTGCGTAGAAACCCCAGTGTGTGTCACAAGTACATGCATAGCTTGTTTGTATTTACAGAACTATTTCCTTACAGCCATTTAATGTGCCGGGCAAATATGCCAACATGCTGGGCTTTACATTCCTGCAAGGGTTTAATATCAGTGGTGTGGCGCTACACTCCGTGCTGCTGGCTGGGTAAAGAGACTGATAGGAGATTTTCCCTCGTCACTTGCGTTATGTGTTGTATATACACACAGCGGTAGACAGTCACCTGGTCTTACGACGGACAAAACTTGAGTGCGCTCGAAAGTATTTTAGAAGTTCCAGTAGTGACTGGCGTTCACAAGCAATGGGCAATGGGGTGAGCTCGAGCCAGGGCCCGGAGTCTGCTTCCTACATTGTCATTGGAGCATGCGGTCTCTTCCCCTTCTGCTCACCTCCGTACGCCATGCCGTGGAGTTATGATATGAATATTTATTTACTCGCACTAACCTCAGTAGCAGTACGAGTCTACAGGCGGTGAGGCGGAGCCTGAGACCCACGGCCGAGAAGAGGACTCTTGTCTGGTCTGGTCGCATGGCATAATGTGTGGGAGGCACAGGCGGAGGTGCGCGAAGCGGCCGGGCAGACAGCAAGTAAACTTACAAACTTCCGCCCACTCGCCCCTCCCACTTAGCTGACTCAGGCGGCAAATGGACAACGTTGCAAGTGCGCCGCAGAGCTACAGTCCGCGAAAGCAAAACTGACCCAGCCTGGTCGGCGCGATCGTAACCACCTCCTGGCTAGAAGATGAGATGGATTGTAAACACGTAATAAACACCAGAGCAGAGCAGCAACTGCACATCGGGCAATAATAATGACCCAAGCCAATAAGTGGGGTAAAAGGCCTCTTTATTGGACAGGTGGAAAATAAATCACAATATCACAAAATACCATTCCGACCTATCACCCCCCACCCCTACAAAATGTCCCCAACAACCAACTTCCCCTAACGTTGTTCGGCCTAAACCTCCTACCCAAACCCCTATCTACCTCTCGTGCCTACCCCTTGCCTCCAACCTCGCTCCCTTGCTTCCCTCTGTCCGAAACTATTCCTGATGCCCCCAACCCTTCCTGCCTGTCTTGCTCTCCTCTAACTCTGCCACCTGGCCAAGCGACAACCACCCAAAAGGGTTTTATTTTTATTTTTTTATTTTTATATATCTATCAACATATTCAGAACAATATAACAACTCATATGTACACAGGGAGGGTGGGTGGGTCAAAACGCGACCGCCACCTCCGTAACCCCTCAGGAGCTGTGTGTGACGGTTATGACGTCACCACAGCGCTCGCGCCGCCCCTGCTCCCTACCTAACGTGCGCGCCACCTGTCAGGGCATACCATTGCCCGAAGCAACACGGGGGTGGACAATCTGCGATTGCCACCCCCAGGAGCCCCCATCGGGCAATAATAATGACCCAAGCCAATAAGTGGGGTAAAAGGCCGCTTTATTGGACAGGTGGCAAATAAATCACAATATCACAAAATACCATTCCGACCTATCACCCCCCACCCCTACAAAATTTCCCCAACAACCAACTTCCCCTAACGTTGTTCGGCCTAAACCTCCTCCCCAAACCCCTATCTACCTCTCGTGCCTACCCCTTGCCTCCAACCTCACTCCCTTGCTTCCCTCTGTCCGAAACTATTCCTGATGCCCCCAACCCTTCCTGCCTGTCTTGCTCTCCTCCAACTCTGCCACCGGGAAAAACCCTAACACAGGAGTTTCCCCCCCCCCCCCTTCATCAAACTCGACTCACCATTGACTGGACGCTTGTCATCAGTTAAGAGAACACATGCCACCGCTGTCGCCAAACAGGTGAAACTTTATTTATATAACAATCGTTTGACTCTTAGACTCTGTCAACCTTTGTCATTACCCAACATCCCCTCCGTATGTGACAAAGTTTGCTTTCCCCCAAGCAGCACATTGCAACACCTACCACCCCTTAATGCACTAAAAAGGGGTTCAAGTGAAATGTAAAACTTTTGTGAAAAAGCGGGGGGGGAAAAGGGGGGGGGGAAGAGAGAAGAAAACACACTTGGATGGGTAAAAACTGTTTGAACTTCAGCCTCAAAATAACTCATATTATCCATGAAACGAATGTCGCTAAAACATCGTGAACTAACACCATGTTTCAATTTGGAAATTCTTTGAAACTTTTTCCCTTATATTTAACAGATAAATTTCATTACCTATAAAAGATAAATGGACCCCATCGTGCCTAAAAAATTGATAGTCATCTTTTGTAATGGAGTCATGAGCCAACCAACCTTTCCCAGCATTGTGACAAAAACGATGAAGGTCTCTATTCGCTTTTCGCCTTGCTCTTTCAACTGCAGAAAACTTTTCTGCTCCTTTCCAGACTCTTCGAGGCATTAGTGCCGTTAAAACCAACTGCGTTTCCGGCCATGTCTTTAACAAGATGTTAAGCTCTGTCTTCATGTCGATAAGTAAACCCAGTACTGACAATTGAATTATATCATTTTCTCCCAGGTGAATCAGTAACAATGCCGGTTTACCTCTACAAGACAGTTCGCTGATCAGAGGCAAAAGCTGACCCCACCTCATGCCGCTCTTACCAAACCATGACAACAGGATCTCTTCAGAACGAAACCCCAAATTCCTCCCAAAATGCCTTTTCTCCGCTTGTTTAGCGGCCCATTTAATGAAGGAATGTCCAATGATCCACACCCGGTGCTGAGACAATGTTTCGTTGGCACAAACACCTGAAAAGAAAAGGCAATTAGTATCATAACTTAGGGAAATCGCTCTCCAAGTGTCGAATGTAGCGCAAGCAACAATCAGAAGTCCAGCGACCCAACTTTTTAACATCACTGAGCAAAAAACCCCACCTGGCGGCTTCTGAAGCCGCTCCTATTCGGAAAGAATGTGTCCCGAATTGAAAGGGGTCTGCTCCCACCCTTTCCAAAGCTCTGCGCAAAATCATTAACGTCTGGTAGGCCGTTAGTCGGGAACCATCCTGGTGTATGAAAACAAAATTTGATGTTGCCCCCCCCACTGACATGAAATCTAACCATGCCTGCTTTGGGCATAATGGACCCGCAATTGCTTGCAAAACCACCTTTGAACCTTTTCCCACTTGGTCTGTTTTGGACTGTGCTAAGAAAATAGAAATAGAAGAAAGGGAGAGAGAAACATTATGCACTTTCAGACCCTCAACATGCGCAGTGCCCAACAATTCTGAAACTCAGAATGCCCCAAAGAAAAGCCAAATCATGCATAATTTCAACAACATATATTCAAATTGAGAAAAACATATCCCCTCAAGAACGCATGTAATGTTGTATAATAATCTGAGCGATATAGGCTCTCTATGGTAATGGCCTCTCTTTTTCATTTTCGCCCAACCTTGCAATAGTCTCCGACCCATTTCCCCAGCTGACGGCTCATAGCCCCAAAAGAATTTTCCATAGAATGATACCCCGGCCAATTTCCCGGCTATGGTAGTGGAAGATATGTTCCTATGGATATTACCCATTATGAACCTGATTGTGTCATCCCTACGCTGTCTGAAACCTGCCCCATGAGGGGATCTATACTTAGCTCCTGATTCTAAAAACTCCAACCAAGCACGTCTGTAGGCCAGCTTGGTAGCTAATGAGCTCTCGATGAGACGATGCGTGGTCAATTCGCCAGATCCCAGACCTCCCGGGGAACCAGTGTCTTCTGCCAGTCTGCTCCGGGCGCCAAACCACGGAATCTCGCCCACTGGAAACGAGAGAGGGCATCTGCAATGTTATTTGCCACTCCCGCAATATGTTTGGCCTTGAAAATCATATTTAACTGCAGGCATCTTAACATAAAATTTTGCAAGAGCTTCAGCAACTTTGTGTCTCTGACCTTCTGCCCATTAACCAGATCTACCACGGTCCTGTTATCCACGTTGAAAACCACTGCCCTGTTAGCCAACTGTGGACCCCAAATGGCCAAGGCCACTATAAGCGGGAAAAACTCCAAATAAGCTATACTCCTTTTCTCAGTAATCCATGCTTGAGGCCACTGCTCCGAACACCATTTCCCCTCCCAGAATATGCCGAAACCATTTGCACCGGAAGCGTCAGAGTATAACTGTATTTCCCAATGAAAATCCGCCTCCAACGACCAGATTGTGACGCCGTTGAAATCTTCCAGAAAATGCAGCCATACCACCAAATCAGCCCTTATATGAGACGTAACTCTGATCCTGTGATGAGGCAGCAGGATGCCCGACATGGCAAACCCCAATCTTCTGCAAAATGACCTGCCCGCCCTGACCACCCTGCAAGCAAAGTTCAAATGACCAAGCAAACACTGTACCTCACACAACTTCAACTTGTCGGCTCTTATGGCATATTCTAGAAGCCTGGTGATCTCGGTCACTTTTTTCTTCGGTAACCTAGCCTCCATTTTATGGGTGTCCACTTCAATACCTAGGTAAGTTAGGCAACTGCTAGGCCCTTCAGTTTTTTCTGGTGCTAAAGGAACACCCATCTCCTGCGTGAATGCTTGAAAATCTTTCAACGCCTTTCCACATTGCTGGGAACCTGCTGAACCCATGAAAAGAAAATCATCTAAATAGTGTGTTACTCCCGTGTGACCTGTCACCCATGAAAAACACCACTGTAAAAATGAGCTAAACGCCTCAAACAGCCTGCAAGATGTTGCACAACCCATGGGGAGGGCCTTATCCACAAAAAATTGTCCCTCAAAATGAATGCCTAGTAAACAAAAATCTGAGGGGTGAACAGGTAATAGCCGGAAAGCCGACTTGATGTCGCATTTCGCCAGTTCTGAATCTTGCCCTGCCAGCCTTATCATACCCAGCGCTGTATCCACGGATGCAAACGTAACCATGGAGTCGTCCCTGGCAATGAAGTCGTTTATAGATGCCCCATGTGGCCACGAAAGATGTTGGATCATGCGGAATTCGCCTTCCGCTTTCTTGGGGACCACACCCAGAGGTGACACCATAAGATCTTCCAACGGCCATGTAACAAAAGGGCCTGCCATCCTACCCTCAGCCACTTCTGTGAACAATTTCTTCCTCACCACATGTGGAAACTCCTCAGCAGACTTAAGATTTTTTGCAAAACGGCGAATTCTGGGTCCCTGATACCCTAGCTTGAACCCTTCTTTAAACCCCCACTTGAGCAGAGCTGCCTCCTGCTTGTCGGGGTAATGCGCCAAATATACCGCCATTCTGTCCATGTTAATTGGTGTAAAAGCCTTTGATTCCAGGTTCTAAGCCTCCTCCCCTCCCCCTACCTGGCAAACTGCTCCCCTCCCAATGCTGCTGTTCCCCAAAACATTGAGTAACGGCATGTCTACCTCCACATCGAGAGCATTCATGTTTGTATTTACAGGGGTATTTATTGCAAAATCCCTTGTTAAAGTTCCAACAAGCGCCGGACATGGAATTTTGTTGCTTGTTCCAACTGCCCACCCCCCCAAGGGTGGGCTTATTTTGAAAGGGCCGATTGTGAACTGCTAAACCACTTGCTGTATGCATGGCTGCCGGGGGCCTTTGTGGATACATCAATTGCACCCAAAGCTCGTTGTCCACCTCACCCCATGGTTTTTCGGGTATCAGCACTAATCGTGCCCTGAATTCTTCGTCATACCGAAGCCAGGCATACCCCCCAAATTCAATGGCCGCTTTCCTGATGGTATCCATATATTTAAAAATTGCCACTGACCTATCGGGGAAACGTTCGCAATATACACTTGCGAAAATGAGGAACGCCGAGGTCCATGAATCTATGTTGGTGGGCACCCTAGGCCTCTTGGCTAACTCCCATGCCTCTTCTTTGGAGCCCTCTTTCGCCTGGACCTCTCTGTGGAGTAACTTAAGTACATCCACAAACTCCCCCTTCCAAATTTTCTCTTTCGTAACCTTCGACAAGTGAGAACCCAATGGCATAGAGAGACCCATGTAAGGCAAGCGCTTCAAAACGGATGACTGCGGTGTGCTAACCTCTGTTTTTGCCCCCGTATTGTTACTCACATGCCCCTGATTTTTTGCGTCAGAGCCCGCTATATCTTTAACCACCTGACTAACCGCACCTAACGTTGACTTGACCTCATCAGCCGTGCCCACACTTTTATCAACACCCAAAATCTTACAACGAGACTTCACAAATGCCTCACCTGTAGGTATAACCTGTCTGTCATCCGGCAACATTCTCCTCTTCCTCCCAGCGAAATCCGTACTTGACTTGGTCCCCTTTATCGCGTCATCCTGTGTGTTTCCCTGTGAAAAATAATTTCTGGAAAGTTCTTTAGTAGACCCCCCCCCCAAGAAACAAGGAAAAGTCCTGCGCCTGGGTATCTTCTTCCCCAATTTCCCCTTCTTCTAAAGACACATTGTCAAATTCAACGGACTTGTCCTTCAAACCCCCGTCCTTTCCTACTCTACCACCCCTTGAGCTACAACCAGGAAGCTCCCCATCCCCAACACCCCCATCATAAACACTCCATTTGATCCCTTGTGCAAAACGAGACGCTTTCTTAGGATCCAACGGCGTGGGGAATTTCGCCAAAAAATCCCCTTCTCGTCCATTTCGGTCGTTGCAGGACGCCAAAAGCCTGGTCGGTCTACTCCCACTGCCCTTTTTTGTGCATGGCAGCGTTTCGCCCACGGAGGGCTGCAAGGCGCTTAACCCCGCAGCCGCTGTCGCTCCAACTCCTTTAAAACGGGAGAGATGCTCCGTATCTCTAATTTCTTTAGGCAGCCAAACCCACTGACCCTCTTCTGCCTCTTCAAGGCCGCCTTGCCTCTTGCTTCCCCCCATGTCGCCGGTGTAAACATGTGAGGAAACCCCCCCCCCAGATGCCAACCCCGACCTCCCCGCTAAAAACAATTCCCCTTCATTGCCATGTTGCGTCACAGCATCACCTGTACCACCCGTACGTTCTCCTTGCCCTGAGCATGACAATAACTCTCCCCCTGCGCTGGAAAACATAGGTGATAAACTCCGTTCCCCAAGAGGTTTGGTAGCGAAAACTGAACCACCTAACTTCTCTTTATTAAATATAAAAATGTCATGTTTATGTGGCGCCAATGCTTGATTATTTCCTTGTGCCACATGTAATTCTTGACAATGCCCACCAGATGGCGTATTTTCTTTCCCCTTCGAGCCCTCGACTGAATTCAGGGAAACCAAGCCTTTACTTGTTGTGACCTGTTGCTGAGGTAACAGGACCTTATTGGCGCGTGTGCGCGGCCTGCCCCTCCCTCTCCTCAACTGCGCCGTTGCAGGCACAACACCCTGAGCCTGAGGAAGCGAAGCGCCCCCCTCCTGTGATAAGGACAAATCTTTCGCATTCTCCCCACAAAGCGAAGGAGCCGGAGAACTTTCACTAGACAGGCATGCTAACACGGCCGCAGACACACCTCCCGCCGCCCCCCGTGTCTTCCTATCGAGCCCCACCCAAGCCTGTGATAACACTCCGGGCCTGACCAAATCTTCCCGGCCCGCCTCACATAGCACACGCAGCGCTTCGCGAACTGAAGCGGCTGCATCCATACTTCAAGTTTACAAAAACCCCCCTCAAAGAAAATACTTTCTTCACGCTACCTCCTCAAGAAACGCGACCGCCCTCAAAACGCGACCGCCACCTCCGTAACCCCTCAGGAGCTGTGTGTGACGGTTATGACGTCACCACAGCGCTCGCGCCGCCCCGGCTCCCTACCTAACGCGCGCGCCACCTGTCAGGGCATACCATTGCCCAAAGCAACCCGGGGGTGGACAATCTGCGATTGCCACCCCCAGGAGTCCCCAGTGTAGTAAAATAATACAGAGAGAGGAAATTGCCATTCCCCATTGATTCACTGCCTCACTCACCTCGGCCATCGCGTCTCTCCCATCTCTCCTACACCAATTCCCGTCCTGCCGGACGTACTTGATTTAAAACCTGCACATTTCTTCATTTTTATCTCAAAAGAGACACAAAGAGAATAAGAGTATAATTCCTCCGGTTTTAGCTCCATGCTCGCAGCTTCAAATTTTCCTAAAGGCCAGCGAGCTGTCGGCTAGCCAGTGCTGCTTGTTTGGACACCAATTGCTGTGACTGATTGGCTGAAACAGCCTGGGAGGCGGAGACAGGGCTACAAGGTTGGTTGCAGTATAGCCCTTATCCAGTTTATTTTAAAAAACTTTATTGAACACATGAGAGTAACAAGAAGACGGTAAAACTAATTTATTCAAACGTAGCGAAAATCTGAACTTATCATTTAAAAGAATAATAGAAGAATGTCGGCTTGGATTCTGGAAATGAGAGGATCTGATTTTAGAAGGGTGTATTATAATGTTCAATGGTGTTGCGGCTGCTTACAATACTTATGCAATAATTCTCGGATCAACATCCTGTGATTTTGGGCAAATTACCTAATCACGCCGTGTATACAAAAATGAACGTGTTCATGAGTTACCGGTGCTTTTGTAAATCCCTCAAACACCTTTGGGTTGACTTTGTTTAATACTCACTCTGTGACAGATACTTCCATTGTATTACTTAAAACAAGTTGACTTTATGTCAATCAAAGACAGCAATGCAATCAAACACCGGTTTTAAGCACTCTGCATGTGAAAAATCACACAGCGGTTCCCCAGCGTGTGCTTAGCCTCGATAGTAATTTTGTCAGCCATAAAACATGTCACCGTTTGGCATTACGTACAGCGCACTGTTTTAGCGCTGTGTGTTAGGAGAAAGGGTGTGCAGGACTCCTGGGTAAAAGGAACCTTCAGAGGTTCTGAAGTTACTCTTTAAGCTCGAGGTCTGCTTTAATTTTTTCCGCTTATGGGCACTACACAATGGCATCATCTGCTGCTCTGGTGCCCAAATTTGTTTTTTTTACAAAACGTATCATTCAAATGGCAGCGCAACAAGGTTTCTGCTGAAACAACCTATGAGTGACACTTTCTCGCGAACAAAAATCATGCAATGAAGACGAGGAAAACTTCTAAACATCAGAAATTACAGACGTTTGAGCAACAAGACACTCCAAGAAGCTCTTGAAACTGCTGCAGAGTACCCTCGAGTCCTGGCAGAACAGAAAACACGCCCCATGCACTGACTGACGTCACTGCACCGTTAGTGTGAAGTCACACACCACCAGATGAGATCAAATGTGGGTTAGTCAGTGCCGTGCGCATGCAGCTGAGCTCTGTGATTAAGAGGCACGTGTGTCACATGACATACAACAAGTTAGCCTGGCCGACAACTGCACACACACGGATCGACTGTCAGTCTCAGCCTGGCAGAGAGCAGTACTGTCTGAGCACTGCAGGCTGCCTCACAGACGAGTGTTTACGTTACTAGTAAAGTTCTACTACTTACTGTGTTGTAGAACTGTTCTTCAATTCTACAGTACTCTCGGCTAGCGTTGGGCGGAGGTAGGCCCGGTCACCAGGCACTGGCCACTGAGCCGCACGGGACAGCGGCGGGCCCGTGGGTGCCAGACTTCTGATGGGTGCTCTCTGCTGTTTGCGTTGCGCCTGCAGCCTGCCTCTCGTCGCCGTCGGACGGCGGCCGGCGCGCCACACCTGATCAGCCAGAAGTGCAGCCGCACAAGTCTGCAGGCAGCGCCAGTCTCCCCGCGGCACACGACGCAGCATGCCGGCCCAACCATGCTCAGCCACAGGCGAGGTGGCCCATTGCCCCGCAGCCGCTGCTTGGCCATGGTGTGAGACTGTGCACAGTAGGAGCGCCGACTGACTCTAGTCCCGCTGCCGCATCTTCTAAGCCTCACAGTCACTGACTTCCTGCTTCCTGTAACCTAATAGGACGTGAGGTTTGGGTGCCAGGCACCCCACAACCAGTTAAAAAATGCAGACTTGTCTCTGAGAGGGCAGGCCCGGGTCCCTGGTAATTTAATTGGGCAGCATCAGCAGCAGGGTGTCTGAGAGTAGTCTCCATTGATTGATGACTCTGACTAATGATGTGTATGTGGACACAGCGCGACTGACAGCGCCAATCAGAGCCTCAACCAGCACTCTGCTTGCAGACAGTTTAGTGCAACATTGTAGCAGAAGCTGCATTATTTCAATTCAGGCACGCGGCACGGCCGGCCGTGCTCCAGCGAGCAGACAAGATACACTCAGCAGTCAGATTGGCTCTGAGCCCCCCCCACCGGCATACTACCCTCAACCCTAAAACACTACCCCCAGCACGGCCCTCCCCCGCCCCCAGTCCGGTCCCCACACTTAAACACTACCCTGCATGACCCCCCAGCACTACCCTAAACCCTAAAACACTACCTACACTACACAAACACCACAACACTACCCCAAGCATGACCTTCCCCAGACCTCCAGTCTGGTCCCCACACTCAAACACTACCCTGCACGACCCCCGAGAACTACCCTAAAACCTAAAACACTACCCTACACTATACAAACACCACAACACTACCCTAAACCCTAAAACACTACCCCCAGCACAACCCTCGCCCAACACCCAGTCCGGTTCCCACACTTAAACACTACCCTGCACGACCCCCAGCACTACCCTAAAACACTAACCTACACTACACAAACACCACAACACTACCCCCAGCACGACCCTCCCCAGACCTCCAGTCCGGTCCTCACACTCAAACACTACCCTGCACGACCCCAGAGCACTACCCTAAAACCTAAAACACTACCCTACACTACACAAACGCCACAACATACCCTAAACACTAAAACACTGCCCCCAGCACGACCCTCCCCCAACCCCCAGTGTGGTCCCTACACTCAATCACTACCCTGCCCGATCCCCCAACACTACCCTAAACCCTAAAACACTACCCTACACTACACAAACACCACAATAGTATAATAAATAAGGGATAAAAATAGTATAATAAATAAGGCACCGATCTACCATTCAGCATGCAGCTTGAATAGAATGTTAATAGTAGTCTGGGACAAGTTCAGTAGCATTCAAATTGTTTGTATTCACTAAATGCTCTGCATTGTAAATGAAGACTATGCAACCCTCCCCCGACCCCCAGTCCGGTCCCCACACTTAAACACTACCCTGCATGACCCCCCAGCACTACCCTAAACCCTAAAACACTACCCTACACTACACAAACACCACAACACTACCCCCAGCATGACCCTCCCCTGACCTCCAGTCCAGTCCCCACACTCAAACACTACCCTGCATGACCCCCGAGAACTACCCTTAAACCTAAAACACTACCCTACACTACACAAACACCACAACACTACCCTAAACCCTAAAACACTACCCCCAGCACAACCCTCGCCCAACCCCCAGTCCGGTTCCCACACTTAAACACTACCCTGCACGACCCCCAGCACTACCCTAAACCCTAAAACACTACCCTACACTACACAAACACCACAACACAACCCCCAGCACGACCCTCCCCAGACCTCCAGTCCGGTCCTCACACTCAAACACTACCCTGCACGACCACCGAGCACTACCCTAAAACATAAAACACTACCCTACACTACACAAACGCCACAACATACCCTAAACCCTAAAACACTACCACCAGCACGACCCTCCCCCAACCCCCAGTCTGGTCCCTACACTCAATCACTACCCTGCACGAAAAATAGTATAATAAATAAGGCACCGATCTACCATTCAGCATGCAGCATGAATAGAATGTTAATAGTAGTCTGGGTAAAGTTCAGCAACATTCAAATTGTTTGTATTCACTAAATGCTCTGCATTGTAAATGAAGACTATGCGATTACAAATAAGTATGTGCTTAGTATTTTGTTAGTATTCAAGAAGTACCACTCACATATCAGTAGTCTTCATCCACTAGTCTTCCCAAAAATAACACTATTCAATACTTAAATTGGCATAAAATAGTCTTTCAATGCTATAAAAAGACAAGTTAACCACTAAATGTAGTATTCAACTTCGGTAAGGGAAGCCACAGGTAATCAGGGACGCATTTCTGCCCAACTTTTTGTCACCGTTGTCACACCCGTATGCAAATCAGACCCCTGCATTGTGTCCCGGTAAAGCTGAAGGGTGTCTCTGTAAAAAAACAGACCTTTATATTATATCTCAGCTGCTGCACTGCATTCATGTTGGTAGCATTATATCTCATACTGATAATGTCTTATAGGTTTGATGTGCAAAGGCCGGAAGTGAAAAAGCATTATGCTTTCAGCCTTTCTCAACATTGCTCTGGGAAATAGACACACTATAGCAGTTATTTGCAGTGAGCTCCTGTACAGCATTGGACATGATCGTATTGAGTGACAAATGCCATCTGCTGTGGAAATGATTCCAGGCTTCCCGCCATGAAGTGATGGACTAGACAGCAATCAGTAAGAGGCAGCACGCATTATACCGTGCATCATTTTGGCGTTTCCAGTGATTTATTTTGCTTTCATCTCTTTGCCAGCCTTTCAGCTTATTTATTTTTTCTAACAACACTATGAGAAGAGTCCTGAGAAATATTATGTGATTGAAGTTACATAAGCGTCATGTTTTGCTGATGCTTCAGTGTTGCTGGCTGCATACAATTTTTCCTGGCCTTCTTCCTCATCCACCCACTCTCCTCTGTTGAGTCAGCAAAGGAAACACAGAATCCAAAGAACGTCTCTATGGACAGCTTCCAGTCCTGATGATCTCACACCAAAGTATTTTAATCATGGCCATATTTGGAGTGCTCTTCAGTGGTATAACAAAGTGCACATGCCAACATAAATTGTGTTAACTTATATTCAATCCACTTCACTATGGTGTAAATACATACCATTAGTGCAGCAGGTGCAGTGTGATGGAGCAGGGGAAAATACAAATATTTTTGTACCCCCTTCGAAGTTAATGACCTCATAACCTTAAAAATACTAACTGTTTGAAAGCATGTACTAATCAATCAATGCACCTTTAATTAGACACTACACGCGGGAAAACTAACTGGCATTTGAAAAATCTAATTTATTTACCAATGTGAAATTAAATTAACATTGGTTTGTGATTTGTGTAGAAAACAGAAGTTAATTGCAAGTTTTTCGTTGTAGTAAAAATATTGTGGCAAAAAGAATGCAGATGGTAAGTAAAATGGCTTTAAATGCTGCTTATGCTAACACCTAACACGGGTCATTAGAATGGTGGATGGTAAACAGAAGGGCTTATTTTCTATGTCTAATTTCTGCTATGTTGTTTTCATATTAGTTCCGTGTAGGCCTGCTAGGCCTCGCTGAGAAAATGGCCGCTGCCGAGAGATGTGATTACGTGTAACAAAGATGGCCCCCGCGCATGAGCAGAATGGAAGTTTCAGTCATGAGTGTGTGGCCTATGCCCGGAGTGAGAGATGTCAAGGCCAAGATGACCTAGGACAAGAGCTGTGCCAACAATCCCTGTGTAAAAGCATGGGAACGGATGAGAGACTCGAACTGCAGAAGATGATCCTATTCATCATTTATGGAACTTGGTGACCAGTCACGAGAGTGGTGCAAAAAACGTATGATTTGCAGAACCGGCTTAGGCAAGGAGGACAATGAGGTGACCATCACCACCCCTCCAATGGACCAATGAGAATGAATACAGCCCCTAAAAAGTTTCAATTTTGGGTATAGCAAGTTAGTGAAAGGGTATAAAAAGTGGTGCTTATGATGACGTTGTGGCACTTGCTTATTCTTCTATTCGACACGACACGCTGTCTGTTGAGACGACTTTTTCTCCTGATGCTGAAAAGACTTTGACAAATTTAAACTTCAAACTTTGATGGGGAAAAGGAACGAGACCATCGTGGGATTCTATCCTGGGAGGGAATACGACCGAGGAGGTTAGAGGGACAGTCAGTCAGTTTAGGAACCTATCCTGTGATCTGCGGTTCATGTTCTGCTGAACCATTCTCGTCATCGCCCTAAGGCCAAGGGTAATGAGTATTTTCTGTTTCCTATTTCAATCTTTACTTGAATACTTATGAAATTAATGTTTATAATTTTGTCAAATAAACTTTACTTATTCAATTTATTCAATGAATCTAGATAAAATTTCATGCTAACTCAAACTGAGTCTGTGGTTATTAAAAATTAAAGTTATGATCTATAAAAGTTAAAGGTTTTAATTGTGATTGAGCTGGACTTAATCGCCATCAACTGATTCCTACTAGTTGGTCCATCGACCCAAAATAACGGAGTACCTTGATGTTTTAAAACCGAAAAGCATAGAGTTAAATGTATTTAATGTATATAGTCATTATTTAGGGAAAAATAGTATGAAGGTACTCCGTATGTCTTGCAACTCGCCAGATTATCACTGATCCAGAAAAACTGAGTGAATGTGTGTTTTTCGGTGTTATGAGCCCTGCTGATGAATAAGTGGTGTAAGGGTTTTCTGGGATTGGTGACGTTTGTAAAGGTTTTGTATTAACCGCGCTGCATCAAGTGGCACCAGGGCCCATTGAACCTTAACAATTACTACCCCAACAGCAATTAAAAAGACCATTTTCCTTGCTTGCTTTACATACCATGGCATACTAGCTACTTGCCATCCTTACTCCATGAAGGAGACGCCTATTGAATATCGTGATGTAGCAGCCAATCATGTGCACAAAATACATCTAAAATCAAAATGAGCTCTGATTTAATGGGTACTTTAGTTGCACGCTAAATGAGCTTTAGTAACGCATCCTAAAAACATTTTAACAATATATCACATTTTCATTGCTATATGGATCACAGGTTTGATTTAGCATTGGCAAGTGAAACCACCATACATTGGAGAGGAGGCTCTGGAAGCTCTGTGTGTGGCTGCGAGCATTTGGAATGATGTACTAATCCAACTGAACACCACCATAAATCCTTTTACACTTGGAAAGTTGCAGAAAACTTACTGACTGATTAAGAATCTGGCAGGCAGGATAATCTGTGGCAAATGTGACACAGTGGAGGTTGACGGAGGAAGGACATTAAATCATCTGTCTGCCCTATTTAGGGTGGGTGATGGAATCGCTTTTTCTCCCTGCCTGTCACCACCGGCAAAAAACCTGGCAGTGAGGGACAGATCAAACCACAACCCAGGGATGTGGGGACACTTGTACTTATCTGAAGAATCTATAACTTGTGCCGTTAAGTACCTTTAGGCTGCAAGTTTTAGTTTCTTAACATAAGTATAACTGCTGAATTTCTATGGTTGTGTGTGGGTAAAATGTGAACCTAACTTTAATATGCCTGTAACCTTTATTTTTTAAAGTGAATACATATATATATACGTATATATATATATATATATATATATATATATATATATATATATATATATATATTCACTTAAAAAACCATAGGTTTCACACATGTTATAGTTAGGTGGATATTTCACTCATAAAAAACCAATGAAATTCCCCCGTTATAGTTAGTTCAGATAACTATAACTCGCGCGCCTGCAATCCACTGCTCATGACGTCACATATTACATCACTCATGACATGGTCAATGGCATCACTCATGACATCACTGATGACATCATCCTTGTGATAGAGTGGCGGTCGCGCGAGTTATAGTTATCTGAACTAACTATAACGGGGGAATTTCATTGGTTTTTTTCGAGTGAAATATCCACCTAACTATAACATGTGTGAAACCTATGGTTTTTTAAGTGAATTTACAAGGTTTTTTAAATGCTAATTCCTAACTATAACATGTGTGAAACCTATGGTTTTTTCTGTAAATTTGTACGTTTTTTTAAATGCTAATTTATTTATGTATTATTATTTTGTTTATATATTTATTTTACAATAAACTACGCATTACATTTTTTAAATTTTTTTTTGTTTTTTCACCATGCGCGCACGGTGCTCGCAACCCCGCGATATTTTTTAAAAAAAATTACAATTTTTTTTTCTGCCTTCGGGGTCCTTCAGGGACACCCTGACAAAGGCTAGGGGGTCAGGAACTCTCTACCCTGCCCCCTTTTCACGTTCGCCTTTTCACGTTCGCCACCTTCCTTTTTCACTCTCGCACTGAAAACAAACAAAATGGCGGCCGACACTTCCTGATTTCGACCGATTCGAACGTTGACTAACATGTAACCACCAATCAGAATTACGCTCGCGCGCGTTAGGGTGCTCGCACGGTGCGCGTAGGGTGCGCGCTTATAGATATGTATATGCTTTTAAATGCTATTTTCTCAGGAACTACTGAACAGATTGACACCAGACCTGCAAAAGTCACTTCCCTGACCTGAGGACTACCTCTCTGCCAAATTTCAAGCAATTCTGTTCAGCCGTTCGGGCTGTACCTTCGACTAAAGGTCCTATGGAAAAAAGCATGGGGAAAACGTGTTTTGGGACCCCCTTTTTTCTCGGCCCCCGCTTGACGAATCACCCCGAGACTTTCAGGGTAGGAGCTGAACGGAGCGCCCCATTAGTTTCGAAAATTTCGCGAGGATTCGTCAACCGGCGCCAAAGTTATTCAAAATAGAACGCGTCGGGCTGATATCGTTTGGTGGACTGGGCTGAACTGCTACTTCTTTTCCTCCAATAAAGAATTGTGGCAGATACTTACCTGATGTGGGGTCTTTCTCTAGCAGGCAACTTTGTTCGAAGTGATGTGTAGCGGCTTGCCTGAGCCGCGGAAAGGTGCCCCGCTGCTTTCTGGCAGTCCTTTGGAGACGTCGAATGGCGTAGCTGTGTTTGGACATCAGGAGCCGTTGTTGGTGGAGTAAGCAGTGGAAGCGGCAATCTCCAGCCCTGTACCGCAATCCACTTGGATTTTAATTTGTGCAATATTATTTGGACAACACGGCAGCTCACTTGAGAAAATGATTGCACTCCAACTACCACAGGCCACTGGGGTGGCCGCGCCCACCTGGGCGGAGATTATCATGCTTGGGAGTGTTTGAAAAATTGCCGCGCTGGTTCATTGACAAGCCGTAAGCCCCAGAAGAAGTGATGAACTCACGAAACGCGTCGGGCTGATATCGTTTGGTGGACTGGGCTGAACTGCTACTTCTTTTCCTCCAATAAAGAATTGTGGCAGATACTTACCTGATGTGGGGTCTTTCTCTAGCAGGCAACTTTGTTCGAAGTGATGTGTAGCAGCTTGCCTGAGCCGCGGAAAGGTGCCCCGCTGCTTTCTGGCAGTCCTTTGGAGACGTCGAATGGCGTAGCTGTGTTTGGACATCAGGAGCCGTTGTTGGTGGAGTAAGCAGTGGAAGCGGCAATCTCCAGCCCTGTACCGCAATCCACTTGGATTTTAATTTGTGCAATATTATTTGGACAACACGGCAGCTCACTTGAGAAAATGATTGCACTCCAACTACCACAGGCCACTGGGGTGGCCGCGCCCACCTGGGCGGAGATTATCATGCTTGGGAGTGTTTGAAAAATTGCCGCGCTGGTTCATTGACAAGCCGTAAGCCCCAGAAGAAGTGATGAACTCACGAAACGCGTCGGGCTGATATCGTTTGGTGGACTGGGCTGAACTGCTACTTCTTTTCCTCCAATAAAGAATTGTGGCAGATACTTACCTGATGTGGGGTCTTTCTCTAGCAGGCAACTTTGTTCGAAGTGATGTGTAGCGGCTTGCCTGAGCCGCGGAAAGGTGCCCCGCTGCTTTCTGGCAGTCCTTTGGAGACGTCGAATGGCGTAGCTGTGTTTGGACATCAGGAGCCGTTGTTGGTGGAGTAAGCAGTGGAAGCGGCAATCTCCAGCCCTGTACCGCAATCCACTTGGATTTTAATTTGTGCAATATTATTTGGACAACACGGCAGCTCACTTGAGAAAATGATTGCACTCCAACTACCACAGGCCACTGGGGTGGCCGCGCCCACCTGGGCGGAGATTATCATGCTTGGGAGTGTTTGAAAAATTGCCGCGCTGGTTCATTGACAAGCCGTAAGCCCCAGAAGAAGTGATGAACTCACGAAACGCGTCGGGCTGATATCGTTTGGTGGACTGGGCTGAACTGCTACTTCTTTTCCTCCAATAAAGAATTGTGGCAGATACTTACCTGATGTGGGGTCTTTCTCTAGCAGGCAACTTTGTTCGAAGTGATGTGTAGCGGCTTGCCTGAGCCGCGGAAAGGTGCCCCGCTGCTTTCTGGCAGTCCTTTGGAGACGTCGAATGGCGTAGCTGTGTTTGGACATCAGGAGCCGTTGTTGGTGGAGTAAGCAGTGGAAGCGGCAATCTCCAGCCCTGTACCGCAATCCACTTGGATTTTAATTTGTGCAATATTATTTGGACAACACGGCAGCTCACTTGAGAAAATGATTGCACTCCAATTACCACAGGCCACTGGGGTGGCCGCGCTCACCTGGGCGGAGATTATCATGCTTGGGAGTGTTTGAAAAATTGCCGCGCTGGTTCATTGACAAGCCGTAAGCCCCAGAAGAAGTGATGAACTCACGAAACGCGTCGGGCTGATATCGTTTGGTGGACTGGGCTGAACTGCTACTTCTTTTCCTCCAATAAAGAATTGTGGCAGATACTTACCTGATGTGGGGTCTTTCTCTAGCAGGCAACTTTGTTCGAAGGGATGTGTAGCGGCTTGCCTGAGCCGCGGAAAGGTGCCCCGCTGCTTTCTGGCAGTCCTTTGGAGACGTCGAATGGCGTAGCTGTGTTTGGACATCAGGAGCCGTTGTTGGTGGAGTAAGCAGTGGAAGCGGCAATCTCCAGCCCTGTACCGCAATCCACTTGGATTTTAATTTGTGCAATATTATTTGGACAACACGGCAGCTCACTTGAGAAAATGATTGCACTCCAACTACCACAGGCCACTTGGGTGGCCGCGCCCACCTGGGCGGAGATTATCATGCTTGGGAGTGTTTGAAAAATTGCCGCGCTGGTTCATTGACAAGCCGTAAGCCCCAGAAGAAGTGATGAACTCACGAAACGCGTCGGGCTGATATCGTTTGGTGGACTGGGCTGAACTGCTACTTCTTTTCCTCCAATAAAGAATTGTGGCAGATACTTACCTGATGTGGGGTCTTTCTCTAGCAGGCAACTTTGTTCGAAGGGATGTGTAGCGGCTTGCCTGAGCCGCGGAAAGGTGCCCCGCTGCTTTCTGGCAGTCCTTTGGAGACGTCGAATGGCGTAGCTGTGTTTGGACATCAGGAGCCGTTGTTGGTGGAGTAAGCAGTGGAAGCGGCAATCTCCAGCCCTGTACCGCAATCCACTTGGATTTTAATTTGTGCAATATTATTTGGACAACACGGCAGCTCACTTGAGAAAATGATTGCACTCCAACTACCACAGGCCACTTGGGTGGCCGCGCCCACCTGGGCGGAGATTATCATGCTTGGGAGTGTTTGAAAAATTGCCGCGCTGGTTCATTGACAAGCCGTAAGCCCCAGAAGAAGTGATGAACTCACGAAACGCGTCGGGCTGATATCGTTTGGTGGACTGGGCTGAACTGCTACTTCTTTTCCTCCAATAAAGAATTGTGGCAGATACTTACCTGATGTGGGGTCTTTCTCTAGCAGGCAACTTTGTTCGAAGTGATGTGTAGCGGCTTGCCTGAGCCGCGGAAAGGTGCCCCGCTGCTTTCTGGCAGTCCTTTGGAGACGTCGAATGGCGTAGCTGTGTTTGGACATCAGGAGCCGTTGTTGGTGGAGTAAGCAGTGGAAGCGGCAATCTCCAGCCCTGTACCGCAATCCACTTGGATTTTAATTTGTGCAATATTATTTGGACAACACGGCAGCTCACTTGAGAAAATGATTGCACTCCAACTACCACAGGCCACTGGGGTGGCCGCGCCCACCTGGGCGGAGATTATCATGCTTGGGAGTGTTTGAAAAATTGCCGCGCTGGTTCATTGACAAGCCGTAAGCCCCAGAAGAAGTGATGAACTCACGAAACGCGTCGGGCTGATATCGTTTGGTGGACTGGGCTGAACTGCTACTTCTTTTCCTCCAATAAAGAATTGTGGCAGATACTTACCTGATGTGGGGTCTTTCTCTAGCAGGCAACTTTGTTCGAAGTGATGTGTAGCGGCTTGCCTGAGCCGCGGAAAGGTGCCCCGCTGCTTTCTGGCAGTCCTTTGGAGACGTCGAATGGCGTAGCTGTGTTTGGACATCAGGAGCCGTTGTTGGTGGAGTAAGCAGTGGAAGCGGCAATCTCCAGCCCTGTACCGCAATCCACTTGGATTTTAATTTGTGCAATATTATTTGGACAACACGGCAGCTCACTTGAGAAAATGATTGCACTCCAACTACCACAGGCCACTGGGGTGGCCGCGCCCACCTGGGCGGAGATTATCATGCTTGGGAGTGTTTGAAAAATTGCCGCGCTGGTTCATTGACAAGCCGTAAGCCCCAGAAGAAGTGATGAACTCACGAAACGCGTCGGGCTGATATCGTTTGGTGGACTGGGCTGAACTGCTACTTCTTTTCCTCCAATAAAGAATTGTGGCAGATACTTACCTGATGTGGGGTCTTTCTCTAGCAGGCAACTTTGTTCGAAGTGATATATATATATATATATATATATATTCACTTAAAAAACCATAGGTTTCACACATGTTATAGTTAGGTGGATATTTCACTCATAAAAAACCAATGAAATTCCCCCGTTATAGTTAGTTCAGATAACTATAACTCGCGCGCCTGCAATCCACTGCTCATGACGTCACATATTACATCACTCATGACATGGTCAATGGCATCACTCATGACATCACTGATGACATCATCCTTGTGATAGAGTGGCGGTCGCGCGAGTTATAGTTATCTGAACTAACTATAACGGGGGAATTTCATTGGTTTTTTACGAGTGAAATATCCACCTAACTATAACATGTGTGAAACCTATGGTTTTTTAAGTGAATTTACAAGGTTTTTTAAATGCTAATTCCTAACTATAACATGTGTGAAACCTATGGTTTTTTCTGTAAATTTGTACGTTTTTTTAAATGCTAATTTATTTATGTATTATTATTTTGTTTATATATTTATTTTACAATAAACTACGCATTACATTTTTTAATTTTTTTTTTGTTTTTTCACCATGCGCGCACGGTGCGCGCAACCCCGCGATATTTTTTTAAAAAAATTACAATTTTTTTTTCTGCCTTCGGGGTCCTTCAGGGACACCCTGACAAAGGCTAGGGGGTCAGGAACTCTCTACCCTGCCCCCTTTTCACGTTCGCCTTTTCACGTTCGCCACCTTCCTTTTTCACTCTCGCACTGAAAACAAACAAAATGGCGGCCGACACTTCCTGATTTCGACCGATTCGAACGTTGACTAACATGTAACCACCAATCAGAATTACGCTCGCGTGCGTTAGGGTGCTCGCACGGTGCGCGTAGGGTGCGCGCTTATAGATATGTATATGCTTTTAAATGCTATTTTCTCAGGAACTACTGAACAGATTGACACCAGACCTGCAAAAGTCACTTCCCTGACCTGAGGACTACCTCTCTGCCAAATTTCAAGCAATTCTGTTCAGCCGTTCGGGCTGTACCTTCGACTAAAGGTCCTATGGAAAAATGCATGGGGAAAACGTGTTTTGGGACCCCCTTTTTTCTCGGCCCCCGCTTGACGAATCACCCCGAGACTTTCAGGGTAGGAGCTGAACGGAGCGCCCCATTAGTTTCGAAAATTTCGCGAGGATTCGTCAACCGGCGCCAAAGTTATTCAAAATAGAATTTTCAGATTTCCTATGGAAACTCGGTCCTAACTATAACTATCTACTGGCGACCGCCAGTAGATAATATATATATATATACACATATATACACATATATACACATAGATATTTATTTATTTTTTTCACAGAGGAAAAAAACATAGATTACCAGTAACGTTATAGTTCGGTGAAATGTTCAGCAGCATTGTAACATTTTAAACTCTAAACCCCCCAGTTAATTTTAGTTACGTGAAGTAACTATAACTCGTGTCCTAAGGTAACTATAGATCGCGTACTCATGATAACACAAACTAACACAAACACTAACATTTAAAAACAAAAAAGAGCACTGCAATTTACCAATTATAGTTCACTGATACCACTATAACCTGTGGCATTGCCATGCTGTGCTTAGGATCTCACATGTTACATTACTCATGATATATTAAATGACATAATTATTGATGATATCTCAAAGGACATCACTGATGTCATCATGCAATCATTGTGACTCTATATTGTGATGACGTTAACATGCAACACCTGTGGACAGTTTTCTACTCATCCTATCAGGATTACCCACTTAAAGACCCAACCATGACTTACGGTCATATGCAGCGTGTGATTGCCCACATAGCCTGGCCTCTGGCCAGTCCCATCACCCAACTACCTGAAGGTGCCCAACCCCCTCATTAACCATGACCTTCACCTGTGCATGGTGGGAGGTTGACAGCAGGGCATGGCCTGTGGCCAACTTCCCCGGGATCCTAATCTACTGCTGTGCTCTCAGTCATTTACAGCTGGAGGTTGGGTGCAGGGCATGGCCTCCACCAGGCCCTTCTCCTAACTCCCTTGGGCACAAATCCCACTGTGGACCCAAACCGCGCCAGCATATTTATTTATTCCCGCAGTATTGCTCTCAAGTGTCACATCCTTGGTACTATAACTCCAGCAATAGTACCATCGTGGCACTTCACAGGAAGGCTAAGTTTGGTCTCGCAGGAGTTCCAGGGTACCAGCGGTACAAACATTTATTTTCTCTTCGTGGCCATGGGGTGGCATTATGGATCCCTCACTCTTTTGTGCCAGGGGGTGAGACTGTCCCTACCCTGTCCCCTTATATGTTTTAAAAAAAAACGTCTGCTGTCAGCCCGACCTCTAGTCATAGACCTCTAATTTTGGTGAGATGTTTTTCATTTTTTGAAGTATAAAAGAAGGGGAAAAATTGTGATTTGCGAGTTACGGACAGGGACTGATAGCAGGTTGAAGATGGAGTTGTACCATTGTACTCTCAGCTGCACACATTTGTAATACCAATATGGTTTACAATGTGTGTTGGCTGCAGTGCAGAAGTTCACCTCTCGCTCATGCCTGCCTTCAGTTCCCACACACGTTCAGCCCACAGCAAGCCTGTGGCAAACAAGGAAGTCAGGACAAAGGTGCAATCAACCCCCAAAGCCTTGTCTGTTGGTTGGAGAGCCTGGTTTTATTCATGCACTGCCTGCAAAGCTGATTTTATGTCTCAGATCCACGACACAGATGGACTTGAAAAAGGAGCTGATTCTGAATTTCTGTAATTCACTGAAGAAACACCCATCAGTAGCTGTGTGTGGCTGCTCACACTGGGGCTTAAAGATATAGGGCATCAAATAACTAGGTAGACGGGGCACCAGGCTTCGGGGGCAGTGGAAGCTCCACCTCTGCTGACCTAGTGGTGCCAGTCTGCCTTATCTAAGTTTCCTCTGTGACAAAGCTGGATATTATCACCAAAAGTGCCCCTGCTGGCACAGAGCGAGAACTCTCAGGGAAAATACAATGCTTGCTGGTCCATCCTGTTATGGCATCCTGCTCTGAACTATTTTTTGTTCTCAGGGAAAAACCTCAAGGCAAAGATTTGCTTCTAAAAATCTAAAACATTTCCCTTTTGTTCTGGAAGGTATCTCCCAGTGAATTGGTGACATTTGTTCATGTTTCCTGATCACAAATGGCATGGTTAACAGTGATCCATAAGAGGATAAAATCGTGGTGGAGGCCTGCTCTAAAGAAGGCGGATATTCTGATGCAGTGATGCCAGCGGCCAATGGTGAGTGGGCTGCTGGCAATGTCTTTCTGATGGCACATTTAACATGTTCTCTTGCCTCTACATGAAGGGGAGGAATTGCAGTGTGGTTGGCTGTGTCATATGTTGGTTGTTGGTAGATCTCCCGCTTGTACTGACCTCTGTATGACCCTCGTAACTTTAACATTTTTTTCAAATGCTATTTGTCACTTTATTTTCAAAGAGTGTATGATTTATGACTGTGTAATAAATACAAATCATAAACAATATGATGGAAAACAAAAGTGTAAATTACTGCAGTTGATGCAGTGGTCAGTGGTACAAGTGTTGGTTATACACAATTCAAAAAACAAAACCAGTAATAATAAACAGGTGTAACCCTCATCTGTTGTACGCTAATAACGAATTAGTTGGATCATCTATCTGGAGAAAATCCATCGCTAGGTCTAACTGGGATGGTGTCTCCGTCAGTATTGACAGCATTGTCAGGAGTGCGTTGGCGCCACTGTAGTGTGTTGATGTGCTTCATCCTCGCGCTGCACTCCGGCGCGAGGATGTTTCACGTGGTTGATGTATTTATTTAAATGAGGTTCCAGGATCGGACGCTGCTCGATGCGTTCCAGGGTTCTGACAACGTTAGTCAGTTGTCTGGAGTCCTGCCTTGCTGACCCGATCCTGCCTCGTCGAGTTCTACTCCTTGACTTAAGTTCATGTTCGGCTCCTCCTCTTCTTCTTCGGCGTGTCTCCGCTGATTTGGCTTTTCGCGGACCCCCTGATGACGTCAGCTGTCCTTTGTTGGTTCCCATAACTACAAGATCACACTTATTCGACACGGATTGGAACGCCGAGGGAACGCCACGTCTGCATCTCTACGCAAGCGTCGAGCGGCCATTTTGACTACTCCTGGTTACCTGGCAATGCGTGTAAACACTTCGTTTAAGTTTACCGGAGCAGGAAGACACACATTCCTACGCGGCTTCATTCCTTTGCATCTCAATGAAGGTAGGATCTAGCCTGCACTCTTCTGCGGTGACAGGCACACCTTTTACAATATATTTCAAAGGATTTTAAAACCAGGTTACTTCAGTCAAACTGTGCAATCTAACGGTGACAGGCACACCTATCATTTTTCAAGCCTGCAGCTTTCACCCCTCTGGATTATCACTCATTAACAGTTTGCACTCATTTATTTATTTCTTTTCACATTTTACTGCGTTGGCATTTATAAGAAAGCGTTATTTTCAATTTTAATGCTGTTTTAACTTTTTACGTCTTAAAATTGTACAATCCATTGGTCTTTCTTCTTTGGCTTCATCACAACAGCTTGTGCAACCTCCTCTTTTTTTACAGCATACTGGAAAACCAAGCATTCCATGGCGTCAGTGGGTAAAGTCATTTGAGAACCATATTGTCGCTATCGATGCTGTCAAGTTTTCTCCTGGACTCAAAGTTGCAATTTTCTATGGTTGCCTAGGTGTTGCAGCACAACATGTATTTGAGAACTTACACAAATTTCCAACTCCGACTTGAGAAGCTGGTGATGCTGATCATTGGAATTCTTATAATGAGGCATTATCTCGTTTTGCAAATCATTATGATGAAGAGTCAATTATAATACTAGAAAGACACAATTTTTTTAGGAGAAAACAACGTGAAGATGAGACAGTAGAAGAATATATTGCACAATTGAGAGTTTTAGCTTCGACTTGCAAATTTGAATCAAATCCAGACATTTACATACGGGATCAATTTGTTTTTGCTTGCCACTCAAGAAAAATTCAAGAACGCTTACTGAGTTGTAGGAAACCTACACTTCAAGAAAATATAGATATCGCCAGGAGCATCGAGAAGTCTATCACTACTTCCATAGTTCTTCAAAATAATCAATCTTGCAGCTCTTTTAAAACTCTGTTACAAGATGTTACCAATTCAGTAAATTCTGTTAGCGCTAACAAACCTTTTAAACAAGTGTTTAGAAAAACTAATACTGTTTGTTATAGATGCGGATCTAAATCACACCTAGGAAATAACCCCATATGTCCTGCCATTGGAAAGAGATGTGTATTATGTAAGAAAATAGGACATTTTCAAACTTCATGTAGATCTGTTAAAAGACCCACCAGTATCAACAGTATTGAATACTCAGAAACTGTTGATGATTGTATAGATCATTTACAGGATATGGTTGTCTCAATTGAGTGTAACTCTATTTTTACACCACATTGGGTGAAAGGTCCTTTAGGTACGGCATTCTTTGGTGACATAGAGATTCCTATCATGGCTGATTCTGGATCTCCAATTACTATATTGTCAGATGTCATGTTTTTTGAAAAATGGCAAGGATCAGTATCTTTATTTCAAATGGACGTCAACCCAAAAGCTTTTGGCGAGTTTGATATTGACATGCTGGGCTACTTTAATTCTAGGTTAGAATGTTTAGGAAGGTCTATTTTGACAAAAGTATATGTTGCAGTCAAAGGACGCAACATCATTGGGTGGCAAGACCTTGCATAAATGGATCTTTATTTGATTCCAGGTTGCGAAAACCCAATCGCCCTTGGTGAACCCCCACAAGGTTATTCGCCCGCTGGTCATAGAAATGTTCCACATCCCAGAACTGACTGTTTAAGTCTCACTGCCCACACTTCTGACATTAAGAACATTTTGGATACATTTCCCAAACTGTTTTCAGATAAGTTGGGAACTGTTAAAGGTTTTCAACACCAAATTAGACTCAAGCCACAAGCCCAACCTGCCGTTAACAAGGTGCGTCCTTTACCCCTTAGTGCGAAGGATGAACTCAAGTCAGTTCTCAAATCTCTGTGTAATGATTGTGTTATTGCCCCTTCTGACTCTTCGGAGTGGGTTTCTCCCATTGTTATTGTCCGAAAGAAATCTGGAGAGGTCAGGTTATGTGCGGACTTGCGCACATTAAATAAGAACATTTTGATCAACCGTCACCCTCTCCCCAAAATTCACGGACTTCTTGCCAATTTGGGGGGATCAACATTTTTTTCAATCATTGTCCTGCGCTCAGCCTACCATCAGGTACAATTAACTAAGGATTCACAAGAATTCACCACATTTATAACACCTTTTGGGGTTTACAAGTACCTCAGACTTCCCTTTGGCCTGGCCTCCGCGGCCAGTGTTTTTCAAAAGATCATGGACAATCTTTTTCAGAACATGCCCGGAGTCCAGGCCTACCAAGATGACATTTTGGTCTTTTCAGATAAATGGAAATCACATTTGTCAAAGTTATCTTAAGTCTTATCTAAATTAGATGAGGCGGGTATGACTATCAGAGCTGACAAGTGTAAATTTGGCACACAATTATTGGATTATTTGGGTCATACCTTGTCCCCGGAAGGAATCAAACCCAAAGTATCCCTTATTAAAGCCATCAGTCATGCTACCCCCCCAAAGGACAAAGATTCACTTCGATCCTTCTTGGGCCTAGCAGAATACTATGCCCGTTTTGTCAAAGGATATGCTCAAACAGTTGAGCCATTACGCGCCCTTTTACGAAAAGGCTCCAAGTTTGATTGGTCAGAAGAAATTGCTTCTTCATTTGATCAAGTAAAAAAACTCATAATTGAAGCGCCGGCTCTACATTCTTTTTCATGACTCCTCTAGATGTTTCATAATTGTGGATGCCAGTCTCACGGGTCTGGGGGCTGTCTTGGGCCAATGGGTATCAGGAAAGGAGCACACCATATCTTTTTCTTCAAGAATGCTCAAACCTTCTGAAACTCATTATAGCACCATTGAATGCGAGTCCCTCGCATGCGTTTGGGCTATCGATAAATTCAAAAATTACATTTGGGGACGTGAGTTTGATTTGTTCATGGATCATAAACCCCTCATGCAATTGCTCAATGGTAATGGGCTTGGTAAAGCCTCAGCCAGGCTTGTCAAACTTCTGTCCAAGTTACATGAATTTCATTTTTCTATTAAACATATTTCAGGGGGAAAAAATTTCAGAGCGGATGGTCTTTCGCGCATGGCGTTTCAGGATCCCTCTGAAGTTGAGGATGTTGAAGACATTGAATGTGTGGTTGCTGCTCTTGATGCCACCAAATTATGCGCCTGCATTTCTGAACAGTCCTGGTTTGAAGCTCATAATCAGGGTGAAAATGTAAAATTAGTAACTGAATATATTGTCAAGGGTTGGCCAGAAAATAGGAAACTTTCTAATGAGTTGAGAGCATTTGCCATGGTTGCATCAGAATTATCTTTGGTTAATGGTTTAGTAATGAGACATGGGGGCATATTATCAAGCCAGGCGATAAAATTATCGCCGCTTTAGCGGAAGAAAACTGCCACTAAAACGGCGATAATGGGCTTGATAATATGCTCTATGGAATTCCAATTGAAGCCCATGTTAAATGTGAAGGACGTTTAACATGGGCTTCATTTGGAATTCCATAGAGCATATTATCAAGCCCATTATCGCCGTTTTAGCAGCAGTTTTCTGCCGCTAAAGCGGCGATAATTTTATCGCCTGGCTTGATAATATGCCCCTACATTCTTTTGTACCTCCCTCCAGTCTCAACAATGATATTATTCAATTTGCACACCATGGTCATCTTGGAATTTCAAAGACTTCACAGCTTATTAAGTCTCACTATTGGTGGCCATCTCTTGAATCTCAAGTCAAGTTTCACATTGACTCGAGCCCTGAATGTCTGTTATCTGACAAAAAATTGAAAGTTATGAATACGCCCTTACATCCTGTTCCTTTCCCCAATAAACCTTGGGAGAAAGTTGGGCTAGACTTCTCTGGACATTATGATGTTCTTTCTCATGACCTAAAATATCTCATTTTGCTAATTGACTATCACTCCAAGGGGGTTTACCATATGTTCTGTGATTCAGCCAATTCCACTAATGCTGTTAAGTTTTTAAAAAAGATATTTTTGGTAGAAGGTTCACCTTCTGTCATTGTTACAGACAATGGCACCCATTTCATTTCTGAGAAGTTTAGTTCATTCTTGGCTGAACGTGATGTTAAACATTTTAAAGTCGCTCTATATTCACCGACCTCGAATGGTTTGGTAGAAAGAGCAAACAGGTTGGTTAAAGATGCCATTCAAGCAGCCATTTCTTCTCATCAAGATGTACAAGATTTTCTTGAAGCTAAGTTGTGGTCTTATAACATTTCTCCACATTGCACCACAGGTGTTTCTCAGTTTTCCCTCTTAAGAAACAGGACTGCTCACACCAGTTTATGTCCCAATTGGTTACTTAATAAGAACAACAAGAGGAGTGTTGGAAATCAAGAACTGGCATCCAAAGTTTTGAAAAAACAAAATCTAATGAAGTCAGTGTTTGATTCTGCAAAAACATTTGATTTACTCGAATTAAAAATTGGTGATTGGGTTCTCATCAAAAATCCTAAAAAAGTAAGCAAGGGTTTGTCGAAAATTTCACCTCCAGTACAAGTCACCGGTGTCAGCAGAGTTTCAGCCTTACTTGGTGTTAATGGATGGTGGAATAAAAGATCTCTGTTACATCTTTCTGTCTAATAGGCCCGCTCCTTACTTAATTTGACCAAAAAGGAGTTTGAAAAATGTGACTGGTCTTTTTGGTTGAAAACCCCAACATCCGACTTTGCAAGTTCTTCCACATCCTGCATCCCAGTTACACATTCCAACGTTAAAACCCCAACATCTGATATTATAAGTTCCTCCACATCCTGTATTTCAGGTACATGTTCCAACTCATCTGGTCCATCCACTTCTGACACTGATGTGGTCAATGCTGACACCTATTCTTTACCACCGGAATTAGAAATTAGTTGCAGAAAATTACCTGCCAAATTGAACGATTACGTGTTATCATGATCTGATATGTCATTTGATGTTATTGCGTTTCTCTTGTTTTACTTCCTGCATTATTTCTTGTTACATTTTTTATTGTCTTTATTTCCTTAATGTATTGCTCTTCTTCCTTGGGAAGAATGGAGAAGTTGTAGTGTGTGTTTGTGCTTCACACTCGTGCTGCACTCCGGCGCGAGGATGTTTCACGTGGTTGATGTATTTATTTAAATGAGGTTCCAGGATCGGACGCTGCTCGATGCGTTCCAGGGTTCTGACAACGTTAGTCAGTTGTCTGGAGTACTGGTGCGCAGCGGTGGGTGCTTACTGAAATTGAAATAAACTTCAAGCTCTCAGCCATAAAGAAGTCCCAGTACGTTTATTTATAACAGCCACCCAGGGTAATTGTAGCGAAGGCTCTCATTGATGAAAAGTATAAGATGCTCTTAGGATTCGCAAAGGTCTTATTTGCAAATAGTGGGTTATATTTAATCATAACTGGATAGCCTGAGAAACTTGCACTTTTGTATGTATTGTGACATATTTGTTTACCTCACTTTTTTATATGTGGCATATATTAAGCAATGATTTATCATACAGCCTTTAGAAATAAACAGGCTTATATTTTCAAAGTATCAAGTTCAATTGGCCGCACACTGCTCGTCACACCAGCAAGTTGCCCCAAGGAACTGTGGTCAATGTAGTGGCGACGGCGAGTACGCCTATGCCACGGTGTGTATAAAAAAGTATATGTCGCATTAGCCATCCCTGGACACGTGTTTCGAGGTAGTTGCCTCTCGTCAGCAGGGAGCAGGTAAGTGTAAAGGGGTGCCGCGTGGACTGCCAAAAATTAAAAACAGGTAGAGTACCTCTCATGGCACGCAGGTGCTGATCCAGGACTCGTCAGCCCGGTGGCTCAAGGGAGCCGTAATATATCAAGTTCAATTGGCCGCACACTGCTCGTCACACCAGCAAGTTGCCCCAAGGAACTGTGGTCAATGTAGTGGCGACGGCGAGTACACCTATGCCACGGTGTGTATAAAAAAGTATATGTCGCATTAGCCATCCCTGGACACGTGTTTCGAGGTAGTTGCCTCTCGTCAGCAGGGAGCAGGTAAGTGTAAAGGGGTGCCGCGTGGACTGCCAAAAATTAAAAACAGGTAGAGTACCTCTCATGGCGCGCAGGTGCTGATCCAAGACTCGTCAGCCCGGTGGCTCAAGGGAGCCGTAATATATCAAGTTCAATTGGCCGCACACTGCTCGTCACACCAGCAAGTTGCCCCAAGGAACTGTGGTCAATGTAGTGGCGACGGTGAGTACGCCTATGCCACGGTGTGTATAAAAAAGTATATGTCGCATTAGCCATCCCTGGACACGTGTTTCGAGGTAGTTGCCTCTCGTCAGCAGGGAGCAGGTAAGTGTAAAGGGGTGCCGCGTGGACTGCCAAAAATTAAAAACAGGTAGAGTACCTGTCATGGCGCGCAGGTGCTGATCCAGGACTCGTCAGCCCGGTGGCTCAAGGGAGCCGTAATTTATCAAGTTCAATTGGCCGCACACTGCTCGTCACACCAGCAAGTTGCCCCAAGGAACTGTGGTCAATGTAGTGGCGACGGCGAGTACGCCTATGCCACGGTGTGTATAAAAAAGTATATGTCGCATTAGCCATCCCTGGACACGTGTTTCGAGGTAGTTGCCTCTCGTCAGCAGGGAGCAGGTAAGTGTAAAGGGGTACCGCGTGGACTGCCAAAAATTAAAAACAGGTAGAGTACCTCTCATGGCGCGCAGGTGCTGATCCAGGACTCGTCAGCCCGGTGGCTCAAGGGAGCCGTAATATATCAAGTTCAATTGGCCGCACACTGCTCGTCACACCAGCAAGTTGCCCCAAGGAACTGTGGTCAACGTAGTGGCGACGGCGAGTACGCCTATGCCACGGTGTGTATAAAAAAGTATATGTCGCATTAGCCATCCCTGGACACGTGTTTCGAGGTAGTTGCCTCTCGTCAGCAGGGAGCAGGTAAGTGTAAAGGGGTGCCGCGTGGACTGCCAAAAATTAAAAACAGGTAGAGTACCTCTCATGGCGCGCAGGTGCTGATCCAGGACTCGTCAGCCCGGTGGCTCAAGGGAGCCGTAATATATCAAGTTCAATTGGCCGCACACTGCTCGTCACACCAGCAAGTTGCCCCAAGGAACTGTGGTCAATGTAGTGGCGACGGCGAGTACGCCTATGCCACGGTGTGTATAAAAAAGTATATGTCGCATTAGCCATCCCTGGACACGTGTTTCGAGGTAGTTGCCTCTCGTCAGCAGGGAGCAGGTAAGTGTAAAGGGGTGCCGCGTGGACTGCCAAAAATTAAAAACAGGTAGAGTACCTCTCATGGCGCGCAGGTGCTGATCCAGGACTCGTCAGCCCAGTGGCTCAAGGGAGCCGTAATATATCAAGTTCAATTGGCCGCACACTGCTCGTCACACCAGCAAGTTGCCCCAAGGAACTGTGGTCAATGTAGTGGCGACGGCGAGTCGCCTATGCCACGGTGTGTATAAAAAAGTATATGTCGCATTAGCCATCCCTGGACACGTGTTTCGAGGTAGTTGCCTCTCGTCAGCAGGGAGCAGGTAAGTGTAAAGGGGTGCCGCGTGGACTGCCAAAAATTAAAAACAGGTAGAGTACCTCTCATGGCGCGCAGGTGCTGATCCAGGACTCGTCAGCCCGGTGGCTCAAGGGAGCCGTAATATATCGAGTGCAATTGGCCGCACACTGCTCGTCACACCAGCAAGTTTCCCCAAGGAACTGTGGTCAATGTAGTGGCGACGGCGAGTACGCCTATGCCACGGTGTGTATAAAAAAGTATATGTCGCATTAGCCATCCCTGGACACGTGTTTCGAGGTAGTTGCCTCTCGTCAGCAGGGAGCAGGTAAGTGTAAAGGGGTGCCGCGTGGACTGCCAAAAATTAAAAACAGGTAGAGTACCTCTCATGGGACTAGCAGAGTGGGGCCAATCGGATTTTTGTTTACATTCAGGCTCCCTTGAGCCGGTGGGGCTGACGAGCCCATGGCTACGCACCTGCGCGCCTTGAGTGGTACTTTACCTGAGAATATTTTTTGGCAGCCTACGCAGCAACCCTACACACATACCTACTCCCTGCTGACGAGAGGCAACTACCTCGAAACACGTGTCCAGGGATGGCTAACGCGACACTTTTCATTTTAAACTTTTGGCATAAGCGTACCCGCCGACGCTACTTCATGGACCACAATTCTTTGGGGTAACACGCTGGTAGGGCTAGCAGAGTGCGGCCAATCTGATTTTTGTTTACATTCAGGCTCCCTTGAGCCGGTGGGGCTGACGAGCCCATGGCTACGCACCTGCGCGCCTTGAGTGGTACTTTACCTGAGAATATTTTTTGGCAGCCTACGCAGCAACCCTACACACATACCTACTCCCTGCTGACGAGAGGCAACTACCTCGAAACACGTGTCCAGGGATGGCTAACGCGACACTTTTCATTTTAAACTTTTGGCATAGGCGTACCCGCCGACGCTACTTCATGGACCACAATTCTTTGGGGTAACACGCTGGTAGGACTAGCAGAGTGCGGCCAATCGGATTTTTGTTTACATTCAGGCTCCCTTGAGCCGGTGGGGCTGACGAGCCCATGGCTACGCACCTGCGCGCCTTGAGTGGTACTTTACCTGAGAATATTTTTTGGCAGCCTACGCAGCAACCCTACACACATACCTACTCCCTGCTGACGAGAGGCAACTACCTCGAAACACGTGTCCAGGGATGGCTAACGCGACACTTTTCATTTTAAACTTTTGGCATAGGCGTACCCGCCGACGCTACTTCATGGACCACAATTCTTTGGGGTAACACGCTGGTAGGACTAGCAGAGTGCGGCAAATCGGATTTATATTTTCAAAGCATACATTGTTTCTATTTTCACAGTTAGTATTCATTTTTTACAAGATACTAATGTGCACCCAGAGTGATAGACCATCATAAAGAGATATGATTATTCGCCTAGGATAATTCTCTCTCATATTTCCATAGTGTACATTGTTCTTTCATCTGAGAGTTGTTTCGTCAGTCAATATTTCACTATTCTTCAAACTGCACGAGGATTATTCTAGAACCTGAGAACAAGCCTCCACTTTTATAAGCAAGCAGCTATTAATACCGACAGTGCTTCTGATGTTCTCCCTTCAGTCTAATTTCCATGCAAGTCCCATTGAAGACAAATATTATTGGTGACTTCTGCTTTTATTTTTTGACCCACAAAGCAGATTTCAAAGACTTGACAGGATAGGAGATGAAAGGATGAGAAAATGTTCAGAGTACGTGGAGCAGTGAGAAGGCAGGACACTGTCAACTCTTCATTGCACCAAGACTTTGTGTGTGGTCTCTTCTTCGCAAGGTACATGTGGATAAAGCAAGCAAGCTTTAGAGCAGTGTCCCATTTAATTACCCCCTTCGTGCTGTATTCTTCCATGAACACAACAGCGTACTTGAGAAACTATTGGTTCTAAACGATATTGCCAGTCTGCTCTACTGCGGTTTAGAGGAAGACTTTCACTATATGAGTCACTTAAAACATAGCTTTTCTCTGAGTTTCTTAGCAATTAGCATTCTGGGTCAGTGCTTGACAATGTAATACGTAGCTCATGGAGATGTATACATAACACATGGACATATTATAAAAAGAGCAGGCATACTATCATCCGCTGGGTGTTCTGTGGCAAGCAGGCAGAATGAGTACTCAGTTAAGGAGTCAAAAAGGTGTTAGAATTGTTTTGTTTCTTTGATGCTTCTTCTCAGCAGGTGACTTCAGCCCTTATTCTACCAGTTGGTGGCCGAGATATAGAGTAAGTCCTAAGAGAAGCTTGTTGGTCTGTGGCACACATTGAGAAGACTGGTTTACAAGTTCTTTATTACATTTTCAAATTTCGATCCTCACTAACATTTAGGGGCTTATTACGAGTGCAGTGGTCTTCTGACTGCCACACTTGCGTCGACGCAGCAGTGGTGGTCCACTGTCTGCCGGATTATGACTTTCAAAGTCATACTGGCAGTGGACCATCGCCTCCGCCAGGGAACCACCGTTCCCGGGCGGTGGCATGGCGGAGGCCCAATGTAACATGCTGAGCAGGACTGGACCAGTCCTGCTGAGCATATTACAAGTTTTTCCACCACCAGCCATTTCATGGCGGGCACTCCGCCATGAAAAGGATGACGGTGGAGAAACAAAGGGAGCCCTATAGGGCCCTCATGCCCCCCCCCCACCATGGGGATGCATTCTGGGAGCGCAACATGTGCCCCCTGTCTTCTTGCACCCCCAGTTCCAGCACGGCATGGACATCACCACCCATGGCGTGCTGAAACATTTTTGCAGTTCCCATTATAGTGCCTATTTTTCTGGCACCGCCATGGAATAGCACAAAGATTGTCTACCTGCACGAGAAAAAAGTCGTAATCAGGCAGGCAGTCTTTGTATGGCATTGGTGCAGCCGCTCCAACAGTGAGCTGGCGCTACTGAGCCAAGTCATAATCAGGCCCTCAGTTCCTAGTGATTCATGCAGAAGACATGATGGATTCTTCGCTGCATTGATTGTTTGGCTTTCCTTACTGTGACTGCCATTTAGATAGTATAATCAATCAGTTTTAGGGATGAGCTGAATACCAACCTGCTTAACCAACGGGCTGCTAAGCCTTCACCCTTCATGTGCCCTCTGAAGTATGCCCTTTTTTATGGTTGTTTGGGGTAGTTAAAACTAAAACCATTATAACATTTTGTCCCAAAATGGTAGACTAGACACCAATGTTTTTTTTTTAAAGGAAAGGGTAGGGGGTGCTCCACCCTGTCATAGGTCCATGCCCCCACCCCAAAAGGGGCAATACATTCTTTCTGCTGCCCCCATCCGAGGAGCAGATTGGGGTTCTGTCTGCAATCCTCTGAGGAAGATGAAAAGTCGACCTAGATACCAGAGATTTTGCACTACAGGAATTCTACACCTGGAGAAAGAAACAAGGGTCAGGCATCTAAGCCTGTCTTTGGGTCACACCCACAACCCAAAAGAGGCATTACAGTCTTTCCGCCCCCCAGGGGCAAATGGGAATTTTGCCCATAAGGTATGCACTAAAGTCTCCTACGACAAGGTGCATTATATTTAAAAAGTAGGACATTTGTGCTTACTTTTTTCATGTCTTGACAGTGAAAAACTTTAAAGTCATGTTTTATTGTTTTAAGGCTTTTCTCTCCCTTTGACGAAAGCTGGACTAGCTTATTATATTTAATGAGTGATAACTTTGTATTGGGAGCAGATTGAAATATGCTGTTTGCCCTAAAATGAAGTGTAAGTTTAAATCCTCTTTAAAGGTAAAGTCAGATGTTAAGTTAAAGTTTAGAGAATGCAACTTTTAGGGAATTGGAGTTTGCATGTCGCAAACATTTTGCGTTCTGCCAAAGTCCTGGTTCATATGACTGTGATTGGCTTTGGTTTTGGGTTATGTTTATTCCTTCCAGACAGTGCCATAAGGTTGGCTTAGGTGTGGACAGGATCAACCATCCTGGCAGGATCTCTGAGCCTCACTTACACTTCAAGAGGCTTTGCCTCCTGAGCACATGTAGTGCAACTTTACTAGGGACTTACACGTAAATTAAATATGTAATTGGGTATAAGCCAACTTTACCATGTTTTATGGGGTAAGCACATGCTCTTTAGCACTGATTAGCAGTGGTAAAATGCAAATAGTCCTAAGGACAGTAAAAATGATATCAGCCAAAATGGAGGAGGAAGGCAAAAAGGTGGGGGAAGACAGCCCTAAGGCTGACAGGTCTGACACCAGCCAGCTCTTCACACTACAGCAGCGAATATCTGTGATGCTCTGCCTCCTCCTCTCGGCATCCGCTAATGTGAATGCAAGTCTCCGAGCCAAACTTAGAGGGTAACGTTTTCAGCTGGACTAACTTGGTCCCTGTATTCAACCCACACTCCATCGCAAATTGTGCTGAACTAGTGATATTCCCCTGGCTAACTGTAATTCAGATGACCGTAAGTGACGCTTTGTGCTTTTGGGTGCTATTTCCACTTGGAACTTTGAAATTGAATATCTATGGTTCTAATGATTGGATTTTTGTCATTCTGGTATCATTTCATTTATTAAAATGTAATCTGTTTTTTTGAATTGGTCTGAGATTTTAATTTTGTGGTGTTTTAACTTTATTACTGTTTGTGTGCTGCATAAATACCATACACTTTGCTACCAGAATGTTAAGCATTGGATAATTTTGCGACTTTGTGGTTCAATCCTGACAAGGACTGTGGTTGTTGCCTGAGTGGGGCTTCCATCCCCCTCAACCAATAGCCCAATCTTCTTACATATATCATATCATTAAGATATACAACTATTCAATAGCAAACACTTATTTGACACTGCAGAGACTTTAATTGTCCTGCTTTGGTTTCTTAGCACCGAGGAAGACTTAAATGGTGTAATCATTTAGCTGGAGGGAAGCAGCTCTTACCCAGGGACTCTCTTCTGATAAAATAGTTTCTGGCTATAACCTATGCACAGGTGGGCAGGAAGGGTGTTTTGAAGCATTGAACACTGTCTTGAGAGCAGGCATGGCAGTTCTCGTAGACAACAAGTGTGTTAATACCCTTTAAAGCATTTAGAACCACCAGCAGAAGTCCATATATCATTTCAAATTTGCATTTAAGTCTAAAAAGTGCTCTGCAAAGTGAAAGCTTTGTGACACAGTCTCTGAGAATTACGCCATTTTCCTTGTTGCTTCTGCCCATGCTGGTCAGTGGGTCCACTGAGGTGCTCAAAGTCCCACAAGTCTTCAATCTCCCAGGCGGGAGGAGCCATAATTTGTGCTCATAAGCGCTGCCAACATCCCACGTCTCCAATGGCTGCTTAGGAGACCGCGTTTTATTCGATTACAAGTCGAATTGGACACTATCCACCCTTTACCAAATGTTCTCAATGGAACCTACTGGCTTTACGCTATCCTAATGCTATGGTTATCAAGCCATTTGCCCCTGGACATTTCATTATGAATTTAGATGGAGATTGGACAGCTGCATAACTTTATCCTGTTTTCTTTTGGATTATTTGTTAATACTGCAAATAGAAACCACTTAGTAGCAATAGCTCTGCGCATATAACAGCACCAGTTGCAATTGGACAATGACAGTTTTTGATTGATCTGTGGCTGGTCTTCCATTTTGCCCTGAAGCAGTCCTAAGTCAAGAGGACGAAATGCGTCAGCTTATGAAAAAAACTTTTTTTGATTAAATGGAATAAAAAAGAAGAATGAGACAAGACGATCTTCCATTAGCAGTGACTTGCTTTTACAGTTAATAATTATGTACCATTATGGATTTTGCTATTGACAGATTGTGGTGCGGAACCAATCCAGTGTTTTTTTTACTGATTTTGTTATGATGCTAGAGAGCTTGAGGAAGGTCATCAATGAACTGAAGGAGCAGGTTAAAATTTTCCTTGCTACTGTGGGAAGCCGCGATGAGGGGCTCACTATAAACCATATGTGCTGTTGTGCGGGGGGTGAGGTGGGGCATACCCAAGATGTGTTGTTGCAAAGCTAGCAATCCACCTAGTCCATCGGACTTGCGCTGCCCAGTCCCAAACCTAGGTGTTCCACCCCGTACTGCCCAAACTGTGCTGCACAGTCACCATAGAACCAGTGGGGAATGGATGCCAGTGCGGGGATTGTTTGGGGGGGAAATGGCATGAGGCCCTTGTTGGACTTGGCCCTTTTTGGCTAAAGTTCCCTAAACATTTTGCCTTCCCCCTACAGTTTTTTTCTGACATGATGTTGACAATTTAGATGCTTTGGGCACTTTGCCACTGCTGATCAGTGTCAAAGTGCAAGTGCTCCCTGTGTAAAGTGTAATGGTAATTGGTTGTCCATAATTGGCATGTTTGTCTTACTAGTAAAGTCCCTAGTAAAGTGCACTATGTGCTACTCGAGGGCCTGCAGCACTAATTGTGCCAACCACATAAGTAGCCCTGAAAAGAGAGCTCAACATGCCACTGCAGTGCGTGCGCACAGTTGTTAAACTGCCTTGTTGTCCTAACAGGTGCACCCACTTGCCAGGCCTTACTCTTCCCTTTTTATGCACATCAGACACCCCTATGGTAGGCCCAAGGTGCCCCCTGGGCAGGGTGCAGTGGATGTGAAAGGTAGGACATGTACTAAGGTGTGTACCATGTCCTGACAGTGAAATACTCTCCATTTCATTTCTCACTGTTGCAAGGCCATATTGCCCCTAGGACAGAATAGGGGAAGCTGTGTAATATGTTTCCAGGCTATCTTCCCATAGGTTTAAGATGGAGAGGTGATGTTTAGTGTGCCTTTACTCACAATTTAATAACACATCTTTTTGTGAAGGTAGTTTTTGAATTGTGTGTTTAGAAACCACTCTTTTAGAAGTGGCTGGTTTTTTGTTCTAACAATTCTGTGTGTCTCTGGGTGGTTGTGGATTGACTGTCTGGATTTGATTGTAATAGGACCTGGGAAATGTCTTGACCCAGGGGAGGAGAAGATGAGACAACCACAGCTGACCTGCGAGTGTAGGGGGCAGGAGTAGCCCCTGGAGGTGAAGAGGCCTGGGCTGTTGCCATAAAACAATGGCTCCATCTCCTGCTGAGTGATTGAGGATCCAGACCCCCACTATCAAAGGAAGAAGGTGTCACTGGCAGGGAGACACCCAGAACTGGTTTGGACAGGGGTCAGTTCCCCCTGAATACAAAGACTTCAAAGACATCTAGGGGTATAATTATCAGAGCTGAAACCCCTGGACTTTAGACTGATCAAGACTGAAAAGGATTGAAACTACTTCACGGTCAAGAGGAACCTCTACCAGGGAAGAACATCTGAAGAGATTGAAGAGAAGGACTGACCCTTGCTGTGTATTCTGGGGCTGGCCTGCAGTTTGCTGATTTATCTATGGAGAGGCTAAGGGACTTTGTTTTGTGCTTTGTCCCCCTGCTTGAAAGGACTCTGCTGTTTGCTGTGTTCCAAAGTAACATGTCTCCAAGGGCCCGAGGAGAGCTGGCTCCCTGTTGTAGAAACTCAGGAACATAAAAGTTTCCAAGTGTGTCTCAGCGACGCTGTGTGTGTGTGCTTCATGCAGCCTGAGACCTTTGTAAGAACTGCACCGTAATCGTGTGCACTCAGAGTCCAAGTGAGTCTCAGCTACGCTGTGTGCGTGTGCTTCGTGCAGCCTGAGACCTTCGTGAGGATTGCCCTGTGATTGTGTGCACCCGGAGTCCAAGAGAGTCTCAGCGACGCTGTGTGCGTGTACTTTGTGCAGCCTGAGACCTACGTGAGGATTGACCTGTGATCGTGTACACCCGGAGCTCAAGTGAGTCTCAGCTACGCTGTGTTCATGTGCCCTGTTGCAGCCTGAGACCTTTGTGAGAATTGCCCCGTAACTGTGTGTACCGGAGCAGTCTTGCTGTCTGCTTCGATCGACAGCGTGACCAGAAGTGCTGCGATCGTCATTGCTATCGTTCTGGACTGGCATCCCCAGAGGAGCTGTGAGAATTCACCGCCACAGGCACGAGCCTGCCTTTGCCAAGGAGAGACCTCAAACCATCACCGTCGGTGGTCCGAGTTCCACTACCCAAGATGAACGAAGTCTCACCGGATGCCCAAGCCACGAGGAGAGGAGAGTGAGATTGCTCAGCGATCACTTAGCGAGCATGCGTGTGTCGCCGCCTGGGGCGGGGTGTGGGCTGCGAGAGAAACGCTCTCTGCCTTTCCCATCTTTGCAGCGCGAGCCTCCACTAAAGTCCGTATCGCAGCCCATACTTGCTGAGGAGTGGCAGTCCCGGGGCGTGTGGAGCCGCAGTTTATTTTCCATCATAACAGTGTTGGGGGCATATTTTGGCAGTAGCTGACCACGAGTCGGTAAGAGTGGCATAGAGACCGTTCAGAGCACCACGAGCGGTGCCAAAGTGCATTATTTTTGCATTACGAACTGCCTGATTGTTGCTTTATGAATTGCATTATTTTTGCATTACAGACTGCCTGATTGTTGCATTACGAATTGCATTATTTTTGCAAAACGAACTGCCTGATTGATGCATTAAGAATTGCCTGATTCTTGCATTACGAACTGCATAGCATTGCATTAGGACTGCATTAGATCATCGAGAATTGCTCATTAATACTGCAAGAACCTACAAGTGCTTGCTGGCTTAATAACCAGCAAGGTGAAATATTACAAATATAAATATGTTGGATTTTTATCATGTAGTCTCATCGCATATATATTTTTTTTATATAAACATAATAATAGGTTTTATTATGAAACTCGTGTGGAGTCCATTTGTGGTGTTATCACTGTGTTACTGAGAGCATGGTTGCAAATACTTTACACATTTGCCTTGGAAATACGCTTGGCTGCTCGTGCCAAGCTACCAAGGGGGTGAGCAGGGGCAATCTGAGAAGGTGTCCTTCCTTTCCCTGACTTAGAAGCAAGGGTCCCTTTTTGGAATAAGGTACCTACCTCAGCCAACTAGAGACCCCCAGTTCTAACAGCCCTGTTTATAGGTAAGGGGCAGTGGATGAAGAGACAGGAGCCACGTACCACCCCCCCTTATAGACCGTGGTGGTTGAGAGCGGGGTCTCGAGGGGGGGTGGTGGCTGGGCAGATGTTTTTCTTACACATGTTCCTAGGTTGCCTTTTGGGGCATGGGAAGATAAGGAGCCCTTGATAAACAAAGTCACCTACTGGGTCCGAGAAATTAGACACTGCTACTCGATTGTCAAGAGGGATATTCTAAACACAGAAAGGCTCCCAACTTCAGCTGGCCTGCAGGATGTAATTCAGGTCTCTTTTTTAAGCTATGATATAGTGGAGGGACTCATGACAACTAAAGCCCATAGAATGTCCAACGCCTATACCACCATTTAACTCAACCTTGGTGTCCCGTCGGATCACTTGAAACCACACTGTGCAAAATCAGATAGGGGGATAGGTGAAAAGATTGTTGTAGCTTGTGGGGATCCACAGAGAGCTCATTGTGCTAGGTCAGATGGGGTGGTAGGCGAAGTGACTGGTGGTGCTAGCAAGGGCCTCCAGTGACTGGAGTCTATGAACCCCTGTACCCTGATTACTGATGAGTAGGCTACAAAGGCTATTGAGATATATCTAGGGCTTTCTAGTAATTGACCAAAAAGGCAGAAAGTGCAGAGGGTACCTAAATTCCACAATATCCCCATCGAGAGATACACAAACCAATTCTACACTGTTGGGGGCTGAAGTAACATCAAATGTACTGGTAAGGATTGCATCGAGGAATATAGCAGGAATAACCAAACTACTGCCTGATGCTGAGTGGGGTAAATTCATTGACACCTTCAATATTTGCCTTTTCCAGGAAACGTGGTCCCTTACTCCCCTCTACAGAAATGGGTATACATCCTTTTGTGATGAAGCCACTAAGTTTACTAAGGGAAGGCACTCAAGGGGACTGGGCATCCGGATTAAAACTACACTTCGCTGTGGCATTATCATTTTGCCATGTGATTTGAAAGACATCTTAGCACTTAGACTTCTGTTTCCTGCAGGCCTTTCTCTAAAACTCTATAATGTATATAACAGAGTAGAGGGAAGAAATGAAGAAACCACAACCATCCACCAACTGGAGCAGCTACTCTCAAAACACAGGCCTAAGGACCTTATTTTTGTGGCAGGTGACCTTACCGCTACATTTGAACCGTTAGCTGCTGCCCCACTGGACTCAACTTGAGAATTGGATACTCAATGGGATATACTGACCTTAGATTTACCCAAAGTAAGAACGTCCCCAAAAACAGTCCAGTTAATGGCACTAACACTTAATTATGATCTTAGAGCCGCTAATGATAGATGCCCCGTCAGGGTAAATCCACTTTCAATAGACCTGGCTACTGTAGTAGAATAGATTATTTTCTGGTTCAAGGATATGAAATTGATCAGTTGAGATTATAGTGACCATAACGCCCTTAGATTGACACTTTGTATTAAAACATCTTTGTATCATGGGAATAGGGGCAACTGTGATATTGGAGAACTCGAGCCCTCAAATAATCTTAGATCCATTAGGTGGGAATGGGTAGTTAAAAATCCCGCAGCCCTTGACATAATTAAGAGAACTGTTATGGCAGACTATGAACACCTGTCAAAACTTCCTAGCGATTTGAGAAATGAGGTAATGGTACAAACTCATGATATGCTGGGGGGGGGGGGGGAATAAGGGATGTCTTGAGCAAGCCAAGAAAAAAAGCAGAACTATGTGCAAAACCGGAGTCCTGGTATAATAATGCTTGCAGAGTGGCCAAAAGAGAGCTCCTTGCCGCTATTAAATCCAGACCACAAGCAGAGACTACACAATCGAGAGCCCACCATAGGAAACTGATTCTAAATGCAAAGAGGGAGTGGGAAGACTTGTTATGGTCGAACCTGCATGAGGGCCTGGTTAATAGGAATGTAAAAGAATTTTGAAAAACTACAACGGGGGCCAGAAATAGGAATAAACCAATGCTTGAGTTTTGTATCCAACCAGAAGAGTGGGTAACATATTTTGGCCAATTGTACTCAGTAAAATACAAAATCGCAAATGATAACAGTACACTATCAACTACTATGGCCCTATCTGAGTCTGTTAACTTGCAATTCTCACTTGAGGAGACTGTAAAGGCAATTAATTCCTGTGCCCTTGGACGTGCCCCAGGGACCAATAGGATACCCTATGACCTGTACAGAGAAGACCAGAAAATCGCGGGCCAAATATTAATCTGCTTTCAAATAGCATCCTCTCAGGCATGCCAATCCCACATTCATGGAAACTAGCAGAAATAGTAACCATTTTCAAGAAGGGGGACTGTGCATTTCCAGTAAATTACAGGCCGATCTGCTTCATAGATTCTCTTCAGAACATTTTCTGTAAACAGGTACTTGCTCATCTCCAGGATTGGATCTGTGTGGGGGCGGGTATTTTTTCTGAGTGGCAGGCAGGCTTCAGACCCCAAGTGAGCACCATTTATCAAATCTTTTGTTTCACTTGTATCTATTGTAGGGAAGTGATTATCAACAACGGCAACCTGTATGTTGCCTTTGTTGATCTTCGAGCCACTTTCGATATGGTCCCCAGAGCCAAGCTATGGGAAGTTCTTGAAGAAATTAGAGTTCCGGCTCCCCTACTGAATATTTTAATAAGGCTGCATGTGGACACTTTGGCTCAAGTGAGGTGGGGAGAGAACGGGGCATTAACGGAGGCTATCCACATTGACAAAGGAGTTAGACAGGGGTGCTTTCTAGCACCTACACTGTTTATAAACGATGTCATTAAGTCTCTAAGCAGAGATGGGTGTGACGCACCAAAAATAGGAGGACGGAGGGCCCCCACTCTCCTTTTTGCAGACAACACACTGCTTATTTCCAAGTCACCCCAGTGGCTCCAACAGTTGCCGAATGAGGCCTGGAGCTGAGTTTGATTATCTTGGCCTGAAACTCTCCAAGAATTTAAGTTGGGTCCCACAAATGGAAAGGGCACAGCTATCCTTGATACATCATACGACAAACATAGCTAAAATCCACAGGAAAACTATATCTAGAAGGGTGGCACCTGCGCTAGAGATCTATAGCATTAAAGCTTTAGATGCAGTCTTGTATGGCGCGGAGCTGTGGAGCTGCACTAAATCTAGTTACTGGCTAGTTATTGAACATACATTGTTAGATCTCTTTTAATCTCCCAGCAAGTACACCGTTGATCCCTCTCTACTGAGACCGGGCCCAGAAGAAAATTACCCACAAAATTGAGCTTAGGTTGCTTATATTCTGGCATCGGCTATGCTCTACTGTAGCGCTTGAGCCGTATAAAGTGGGCCTTCATAAATTGATGACACCAACTTGCGTGAGCAAGATACTGTGGCTGCACACCCACAAGAATATGCTACAGAGCTTAAGTCTAGGTGCATATTGGGACCAACCGGAAACCCTCTGTCTGATTAACAAAGCCAGCCTTAAAGCAGTTTACTGGGGTTTTACTGAGACTGAACTTTTAACAAATTGTAAAGGATCGCTTTGAGCTGCTTTTATTGATTTTAAACTGGCGCTGTCTTTTGAGGATACCATAGACGAAATTGTACCAACCTTGGACAGGAAAATATACCTACAGTTTAGGTACGGTTGCCTACCTGTAAAATCTTTTACGACGAAATGGTGTAAAACAGGAGACACAGAGGATGATAACTGTACCTGCTGCCAAGGGCGATCAGAGTCAATCGAGTATGTTTTATTTTTCTGCCCCTTGGATAGTCAGTCTCGAAAGAAATGGATAGCCCCACTTTGTGGGAACTTGGGAGTAAGGAAGTACCGGAAGCTTACAGAATAATGTAGTCAGATACATCTTGTGTTATTGTATTCTGTACAGCCAAGTTTCTAATGGCAATGTGGATCAGAGATGCCAAGTCCTCTCTTGTTAGAACTTAGGCTGTTACCTCACTGTAGGGGTTCGCCAAATTGTACTGTGTAACTTTAATACTTTTCTGTGGACTACTCATTTTTAACACTTTTTAAAGAAACATCCATGGAGTTTTAGGCTGTTTTTAAAATATCAAGGTCACTTTAATAGGAGAATCTAAACATATTGAAAAATCTGTGTTTCCACACTTTTTATCAATGAGATGCCCTTTAATAGAATTTGAAAGAGGCTTTCCACAGAATGTGACGGTTAACAATTTATTAGCAAGGTTATCATTTTAAAGGCTTGAAGTTACAGAGGGCTCTATGCCTTCATGTTCCAATTGATGGGAAAATAGAAGATTCTTTGAAAAGAGCATTTGTGGCAATACATGTTTGTTTTCACACTGCAATTTATGTAGGTTATTGTTGTGATCTTATATATATTGTTGATGTACTCTCTTGATAATGATGTCATCAGAGAGTTGCCCAGCAGCTGTGGCCTAGCAACGGAGGTACTACTACGGGACTCCAGTCTGGGGAGTCACGGAGACAGGACAGCTGTGTGCAGAGGAACAGCTGTTGGGGGTTGCTGATTACTTGCTTCAATAAACATTATTCTCCATATAATTGCCCCATTCCTTCTTCAAAATTGGCGACGAGGGTGCGATGCTTAACTTAAAGGAAGAAGGTGGAAGATATTGTACTGAAGGACTAGAAGATCGTCTTATCATATCCTTCAGCAAGTGTGCAGCTTGGATTTTTTTTTTCCTTTGATCAGTGGAGAACCCCAAGGCAAGGAAAGATCACTGGCGTAAGCATGATTGGCATGTAATTGGATTAATTGGACTTTCCTTAATACATTGATGTTTGCCTTGTAACTGTCGGTGTGACGGAGACTCTAAATAAGGCATGTTACAGTACCAGTCTTGTGTTCGTGGTGCGTGTACCTAACAAAGCAACAAGGATTTTCCTTAGAAGGAGTTTCGTGCAACATTTGTTATTGGGACAGTGCCGGGAAAAATATACCGGCGTTTAGAATTGAGCGACTTGCTAAAATTGTCTGAATCGCACAACAACCAGGGTGATTCCCTATTTGTGAAAGCAACAACGTCATTGTTGGACATATCAAGCGGCATTTCCAACGTGAGACGACAACTTTGTAAGTATACAAAGTAAGATTACCGTTAGGGTGAAGCGGTTGTCGAGACGCGCGACGTCCTGGTTGTGCATCTTCAACCCGCGGCCGCCATTGTGTACGGAGTTCTTTGCATGCGAGACGCGCATGCGAGTAGAATGTGAACAAGCGTGCGTGACCCTGCGTGAGGTTACGTTACGCGTACGTGTTTGCATTGTTGTCCGTTGCCTAGATACAGTGATCGTACAATGCGTTAGTCTCGGAGGAGAACTCAATGTGTAATTCTGATTGACGATCTGGACAATAAGGTTAAGCGTTAAATATTTCAAAAGTGTGGCAAGAAAATAAGAGTGGTGAATTGTGAAACCCACATTGGTCAGCTTGAAGGTGTAGTTCAGGTAGTGCCAAACAGAGGATAAAACAAACAAGTTCTAGAATAAATACAGCACGTTACAACTGCGACTTACAGTATGGCAAATCAAACTATTATACCTCCACCTACATTTTTGCAAGAACCAGGAGCACCTTGCATGCTGTGGGAGGATTGGAAGGAATCCTTTATAACATATTTAGAGGCCATTGGAGCAGAAGTATATGTAGCCAGCAGGAAGTTGGCAATTTTAAAGCACCATTTAGGAGTCGAAGGGAGAAATGTTTTAAAGACACTTCCCAAACCTGCATCTATTGGAAGGGGTAATACCAACACAGACGACGAGGATGACGAAAACATCTATGAGATATCCATGGCCATGCTAGAGGAAAATTTTGGGAAAAAGTTGAGCATATTAGTGGAGAGACACAAGTTTTTTTCACGCAAACAGGTACAAGAAGAAAAAATTGAACAATATATTGCTGCGTTGAGAAAGTTAGCTATTTCGTGTAAATTTAAAGATTTGAGAGATGAAATTATAAGGGATCAATTAATTAATGCTACATGCAATAAAAAGATTCAAGAAAAGCTGTTAGACTTGACGGATCCCACATTGAATAAAGCTATAGAAATTGCAAAACGCATAGAAAATACGTCAAGATATGTCAAGGAACTTACGAATTCTAATACGTCACAAAGTGAATCCAGTGAGACAAAAGTGTGCGAAGTAGTAGCGGAAAAAAAAGTAATAGGAGTTCAGAAACCAAAAAGAAACAATCGTTTTATGCTAACAAAGTCTGCTATAGGTGTGGAAGCAACAGACATTCTGCAGACGCTATGCATTGTCCAGCAGCAAAAACTAGATGTTATAAATGCAAGAAAATAGGCCACTTTTCTAGAGTTTGTAAGGCGTCTAACATTACTCAAAATACCAATACAAAAGTAAATGTAATCAGAGACATTTCTGTTGCAAGTTCTGAATGAAGTGAAGTAGAAATATATGTAATTGAGGATGTTAACGATGTTGGTGAGAACAATAGCGAAAATTATATTCCACCAAAGTGTAATCTCATAATTGATGATAATATGATTTCCATATGGGCGGATTCCTGTTCCCCTTTTACATTAATAGACAGGCACATATGGGAAAAGTTAGGTTCCAAACCATTAGCTCCCACAGATGTTAACCCAGTTGGGTATTGCGGCCAGAGATGACTAGTTTTAGGATATTTTACTACCACAATCAGATTTCAAGACAGGAAAACGGAGGCCAAGATTTATGTAGTGGAGAAGGGTAAGTCTTTGTTAGGGTGGAGAGAGCAGAAAAAGTTAGATATCATATTAAATCCTAACCATCCTTCCCAAGTGTTGTTGACGGAATCTTTAGATTCAGAAAGGTGGAAATCCAAATTTCCAAAATTATTCAAAAAGGACCTAGGATGTTTAAAAAAATTCAAACATCGTATAATTTTGAAAGAAGGTACCATACCTAGGGTACACAAGGTGAGAAATGTGCCATTGGCTCTTAGAGGTCCTCTCAAGGACGAATTACACAGGTTGTGCATGGAAGGGGTCATAGAACCCATAGAGGCCTCGGATTGGTTAAGTCCCATAGTTTTAGCACGCAAACCCAATGGCAGTATCCGCATGTGTGTGGATTTGAGAGATCTGAATCAATGTATATGGATTGATCGTTACCCTTTGCCACATATTAATGAAATGTTATCAACGATTGAGGGTGGAAATATTTTTTCCACGTTAGATTTATCAAGTGCATATCACCAGATTATGTTGCATCCTGAGTTAAAACATCTGACATCTTTCATCACACCTGAAGGTGCATTTCAATTTATACGCATGCCTTTTGGTTTGGCATCGGCTTCAGCAGTTTTTCAAAGGGTAATGCAAAATATATTAGGCAATGACCCAAATGTGGTAGTATTCCAAGATGATATATTGGTGTGGGGTACTAACGATCACGAGCACGACAAAGTCCTAGAAAACGTGTAATACAAATTAGAACAAGCAGGTTTGACGATAGGATTACAGAAGTGCAAATTTCACAAAACAGAGGTGGAATACCTAGGACACACATTATCATCAGAGGGAGTTAAACCAAGATTTAAACTAGTAGAAGACCTGGAAAATGCTCCTACTCCAAGTGACAAAGATCAATTAAGATCATTTTTAGGTCTAGCAGAATATTACTCAAGATTCATTCGAAATTTTTCCACGTGTGTATCACCTTTGCGAGAACTGATAAAAAAAAGGGTACATTTTCATTGGTCTGATGAGTGTCAACAAGCATTTCAAGACATCAAAAAAGCTGTAGCGAGTGCCATTGCCTTAAAACCTTTCAACCCCGATGACAAAAGTATAATTGTGACTGATGCCAGTGGTTATGGTATAGGAGCTGTTTTGATGCAAGAACATGATGGCAAGGAACGAGTGATAGCGTTTGCTTCACGCACACATAAGGGAGCAGAAAGCATATACTCTGCTATAGAAAAGGAAGCGTTAGCATGTTGGTGGGGGTACAACATTTCCGAAATTTTGTTTGGGGTACGAGTTTTGAACTACAAACTGATCATAAACCGCTAATTGATTTATTTCCACTTCTGGTGCAAGTAAAGCTTCCCCACGTATCGCAAAATGGATTTACTGGTTACAAGAGTATAATTTTAAATTAAGGTATGTTCCCGGTGTGAGAAACATCAATGCTGATTGTCTGTCACGTCTTCCAGTGAATAAGTGTGACAAAGATGAGTTAGACCATGAGACAGATGATTGGGTAGTGGCCAGTATATCTGATGTTTGTCAAGCCATTTCCGAAGTGGAATGGAAGGAGGCCATGCAAGATGATGTAGCTATAAAGAAAGTTATAGAGTGCCTGCCTAGTGTAGATGGGTGGAAATTGCATGAGAGTCTATTGCAGTACAAAGAGGTTTGGAGTGAATTAGCTGTTGTAAGTGGAATATTGAGGAGATGTGACAAGTTCAAGTTAGTAGTGCCCAGTTCACTCAGACCAAAATTAATTGATCTAATGCATGAGTGACATGGAGGTATGTCTGCAATGAAAAGGAAAGCACGCAATGATTTCTGGTGGCCAGGTATGGATATACAAATAGAGAGGTTTGTGAGAGACTGCGTAGCATGCTCACGCAGTGACAAATCTCATACGGTTCAAGAGAGTCCCATTCATCATACGAAGTGGCCAGAACGGACGTGGGAGAGCTTGGCAATGGACATTTGTGGTCCATTTGATATTTTAGGAATTGGAAATAAATACGCCATTGTGTTGATGGATTATTTTTCAAAATGGCCGGAGTTAACATTTGTTAAAGAGGTTAAAGCGACCAATATTATTGAATTTTGTGAGGAAATATTTCGTAGAGAGGGTTGTCCGGCGGAGATCTTAACTGATAATGGGCCACAATTTACATCAAATGAGTTCTCTGATTTTATGCATTATGCATTCAAAAACCCCGGTATATCATCCCAGGGGTAATGGATTAATTGAGCGCTTTAATCGAGTGCTTAGTGAATGCATCTAAATGTCATTACAGAACAATGGATGTTGGAAAAATGATATAAAAAACATGTTGTGGAATTACAGAATAACACCTCATTCTGTGACAGGTGAAACTCCTTTTTGTTTATTGAAGGGTAGAACACCATGTTCCATTGCTGTGCCTGCATGGATGGGAAGGTGTGGGAAAAGAATAGTGAATGAACGAGAATTGAGGTCTAAGATTGAGAAGTATCAAGATTCATATGTCCGGAGACATAATGATAACTTAGGCAAGAAACCTAAATCATTTGGTATGGGCACGTACATGAGAGTTAAATTAGATTCATTTCAGGGTAAAGGAGGATCTAAATTAACTGAACCAAGAAAGGTGTTGGTTGACAATGGGCTTTTTGTAAAATTGTCAGATGGCAAGTGGTGGAATGTAAATAGAGTTACTAAGTGCAATGAAACGGAAGTTAGAGAATGGTTGAAAGAAAATGAGGTGAATGATAATGGGGGGTCAAGATCTGATGGCATGAGTTCTTCCAAACCCAGTAATTCCGTAGTGAACAAAAATACTACCAATTACAATGTGGATGTCAAATCGAATACAAGGCTCAGTTCAAGAAGAGTATTTACTCCAGTAAAGTTTCGTGATTATGTGCGTTTTTAATTATAGTAGTTGTCTATAATTTTGTTGTGGAAGGAGGATATGTTGTGATCTTATATATATTGTTGATGTACTCTCTTGATAATGATGTAATCAGAGAGTTGCCCAGCAGCTGTGGCCCAGCAACGGAGGTTCTACTACGGGACTCCAGTCTGGGGAGTCACGGAGACAGGACAGCTGTGTGCAGAGGAACAGCTGTTGGGGGTTGCTGATTACTTGCTTCAATAAACATTACTCTCCATATAATTGCCCCATTCCTTCTTCAAAAGTTATGACTCTTAAACACAGATTGAAGAATTTCTGCAGCTCTTTGAGATTTTAGAGAATGGGGCTAATTGAGCTATTGCTCAGAAGTGCTTGTACATTAGGAAGTATAGGCAAAAACTAAATTTCAGACACTTTTGATATTTTATGCTTCATTGCCTTTACTACTTGAGTGAATACAGTGGGCAGACTAGGTTTAGGATTAAGGCAATGGAAGATACATGTGGCTAAAAGGTCATTGATAACACACTTACCCTTAAAAAGTCAGATCCTATTCAGAGAAAAAGTATGTGATATTCTCAAAAAGTCAGCTGGAAAAAAGAAACATTTGCTATAGTTTAAATCTCAAAGATTAAAATCCTTTTTATTCCATAGGACACAAAACCAGATGATAAAGCCCCTTCATTGGAAAGCTTGTAGTTGGGAAGCTGCCTATGGAGATAAAAAGGGACCCAGAAATCCAGGTGGAACGACCGAAGCACCTAAAGTACGACTATGACGAGAAAGAAGCACTCCAGTGTCTGCATGATGAAAGCATTTGATCCAAGTGTGGAAGAAAAATATTTTAGAACAATGGACATTACAAGTGTTAACGGAAGGTTACCAAATTGAATCCAAGTACACAACATCAGAGGACTTTTTCTAAGTGACTCCTCTTTAATAAGATTTTAGCAAAAGGGAAGCATTATCAGAAGCAGTACACATATTGGCAAAGAAAGGAGTAATTAGTAAAGACCCCAAAAAAAAAAAAAACACGTTATTCAAACCAATTCTATGTGAAAAAAAGCCTGCTGGGGATGGACCGATTTTGGATCTGAGAAGGTATTTTTGCAGACAATAATTCCTCTTAATTCTCAAGGGGACTTCCTCAATTTAACACACCTTCAGGATGCATGTTTTTATGTTCCCATCTATCTAGGGTCTCCAAGGTTCCTGAGGTTTGTTTTGAGTGAGATTCACTATCAATTCAGAGCTCTCCCATTTCGAATACCCAGTGCTCTGAGAGTGTTTACAAAGGTATTCGCTTTGGTAACTGCACATCTTCAATTTATGAAAGTTCGGTTAGTTCCTTACCTAGATGACTTGCTGGTCTGTGCTCCATACAGCATTAGTATGCCAAACTCTACAGGAATTTGGATTTCTCTGAAGCACAACAAAGTCAGACTTCATCCCAGCACAACAGAGATCATTAATAGGAGCACTATTTCAGATAGACATGGGGAGAGTATAGTTTCAGAAAGAAAGAGTGAAGCATTTTCAAGCTAGATCACAAATCCTTCCACAAAATACTTTGTATCAGAAAATGAATTTCTGATAGCACAAAGTCATATATTAGCCACTGTGACTGTAGTAATACTACAATTGCAGCTAAAAACAATATTACAACATCTTTTAAACCACCTGTAAACATGCCACAATCATACCTCTGCTCCAGAAACTATCAGCTGACCCAGCCACACTTTTTAACTACTGACCCATCTGTATCATGCCATACCCGGCAAAATGTTCATAGAGAAACTAATCAACCAACGCCTCACGCACTGTCTTAGAAACCACCTATGTTTTGATGCCACACAGTCTGAAATCAGGCCCAACCACAACAGAGAAGCAGCACTCATTGATGCCACAGGCGACATCCGTATAATCCTTGACAGGGGAGACACGGTATCCCTCATTCTACTGGAATTCTCTGCAACATTTTATGCAGTCTCCCACTCCCTCCTTATCATGCGCCTGCACAAGACTGGCATCTAAGAACCCCCTCTCAGTTGGATCTGCTCCTCCTTAATGGATTGAACACATCCTGCCAGTCTGGCACCTTACTCATCAGAAGCCCATAAGCGTATCTGCTGAATGCCTCAAGGCTCATCACTCAACCTCACTGTCTTAAATGCATAAATGATCCTTAAGCCAATGCCATTTGCACACACAACATCAACATCCGCTCCTATGCAGCTGGCATGTAACTCATATTCTCCCTCTCGGCAAGACCCCTAACACAAGAAACAAGTTCACCATTGACTGAAGTAATACTGTACAATACTGCTGACGTATGTTCAATAAAAAAGAAGTTTAAAAACAAAGAAACAAGTTCACTGTCTGCATGACTGAAGATGCTAACTAGATGAAAGTGAAGTGTCTCAAACTCATCCCCGTCAAGACAAAAACACTGATCTTTGGAAAGGACCCCTAAACATGGGACTTCAACTGGGGGCTGGTCGAACTCAGACCCACATCCACATCCAGAACCCATGCAACAGATTAACCCTCAAAAGCAAAATTAGCATGACTGCACAAGTCAACACCGTCACTGCATTCTGCTTCCACACCCTGATGATGCTGAGTAAGATTTTCAAATGGCTCCCAAGCAACACTAGAAAAACTATCACTCTCTCCATAGTCACCAGTAATTTGGACTATGGTAACACCGTCTATGCTGGAATCACAAAGCTGCTCCTTAGAAGACTACAAATCATCCAGAGCTCTGTTGCCAGGCTCATCATCAACCCCTCACACAGAACTCACATCACACTCCATCTCAGGGAACTACACAGGCCCCCGATATACAAGCACTCTCAATTCAAACTCCTCACACAGGCATTCAAGGCACTACACAACTCAGGCCCCACCTACCTGAACAGTTGCGTCTCCTGCATCTAACCAGACAGACACCTGTGCTCTGAAAGACTCCTACACACACACAACCCTCACAAATACAGAACCAGGCCAGAAGGATGGGCATTCTGTTACATCGCTCCTAAAGCATGGATGACCTCACACTCCCCATCAGTGCCTCCTCCTCTCTTGTTGAACTCTGCAAGAAGCTGGAGACCTGGCTGTTTAAGTAACTAACCAACTATAGGCAGGTCTAGTCACGCACACACGCTCAGCACCAGGGTAGCCATGCGGGTGATAGTGCATTTATAAATAACATAACAACATCTATGTTGGGCGGTCCTTTTAGGACTCATTCGACTCAGAACCTGTGTCCTGAAAATATTGAAATGACATATAGGGCCAGGGTTTGGATTCCCTGACCTCCTAGGCCCTATGGGGGGGTCCCTGCAGGACCCCCAGGGACAAAACATAAAAAGAATAGTTTCAGGGTCCCACAGAAGTGCCGCAGGACTGCTGGAAACAAATTTAAATAAAAGAAAGTATGTCCTTTTTCATAAAATCCCCTGGGGTGGACTAGGGCCCAAGTAGTTGGTGGATTTTTTTGTTTTTTAATATTAAATATGGAGAGGGGGGTGATTGTCAGCCTCCTTCTTAAGACAACTTTTGGTACTGGGAACCCAAACCCTAGGGCCCCATGCAAGCCTATTTTTAAGATATACTGGGGAGTCTGATGTGTTTGTTGCCCTCCTCCCTGTCCCTTAGGAAAGGTCAGGCAGAGGACACTTGATTGTTCCTGCCCGGAGGGTGCAGAAAGGAAGGTTGCTCTTTTCCAAAGTGACTACAGACAACAATAGAAGCTCTCATGCCGGCACTTGAGGATGGACGCTGATTGGGGTCCTGGTAGGCCCTGGGTGACTTCGGCCTCCCTGAGCAGCCCCCACAGAACCTAAGGTTGTGGGTTACAATGAGAAAAGTTGGACATGCCCCCAAAAAATAAATACCAAAATAGGTGTGGCTGGCTCCTGTGCCGGCACCCCAGAATGGGTGTTGGCTCGGGAGCTGGTGTGGCCATGAGGGATTTGGGTCTCCTCCTGCTGCCCTTAACTATGTTAGACACTAAACTCAACATTCCTCCTTTCTCCCAATTGTCACCCCGAGTGGGATGAGTATGCCCAGACTTGGGTCCCGTGCTCTCCATGCCATTGGAGTCAAGCTATCCTGGTTTGATGAGGGGTGTTTGTTTCCAGTCCAGGGAGGACCTGGCCTGGTAGTTCGGGCTGGACTGTTCCCATTGGGCGCAGGGTCAAGACTGGTTTGCATATGGTTGGGTTCAAACTGGAATGGCACGGGGAGCAAAAAAACTATGGATTTAGGGCCAGATCTCTGTACCGGGGTGAATGTATGACATTAATCTGCATTCTGTCCATCAATTGTTCTTTTTGCATCCCAATTGAAAGCTAGCACTTATTAAAGGAGTTTTTGTCCATTTGCGTGCTCATGATTTGGTTTGGCGCTCAGAAGCATCTTAATAATCTTGGGCCACTAACGAGCTTGCATGATACTTCATGCTCGTTTGTACAGAAAATGTTAAAACTCATTCTGAATATAAATTCCAATTTTCATCTAGAGCAGGGAAAAATTATTTTATGCCAAATGTATCTTCTTCTGAAGAAGAGGAATTACGCAACTTTAGATCTAAAATGTACTATTTTAGTTAATCTACACAGGGAACTGAATCAGAATTATTTTCTTATGAAAAAAAACAATAAAAGTAAAACACCAGCCACTCGTGCTATAAGTAGAAAGGTGAAGGGTGCTATTTTGATTGTAAACAATGAATCAGAAAATTCCTTTGGGTATTCATGCTTCTTCTGCAAGGAGTTTTGTGGCTTCTATGGTTAAAGCAAAACAGATTTCGTTACATCAAATATGTGTAGCTGCTATATTGTCTTCTTCCAATTCTTTTATTAATCTTTATTGGTTGCAAATTGCAAATAAAAAGAATGTATATTATCATGTATTTGAGTTGAGAAGAACAGAATATGAACAGTTAGATTACAAATCTAATTATTCCTTATTGGGTAAAACTTAAAATCATAGATAAATATACAGAGCCCAAGCCTATTGATTTAGGATCACTTGGTACATCCTCAGAGTGTCAGGACTGTGGAGAGAAAGACATGACATGGAGGTTTTGACATGATTACTTACTGACAATCTTTCTTAATCTTAGTCTAATCTTAGTCTTCACTGTCACAATCCAAATATTCCTCTGCACCCTACTTATTAAAGCTCTGTCATGAGCCATTATCTTGGTATTTCAGCATATGTGCATAGATTGGAACAGTCCTTAAATGAAAAGAGTAAAAAGTCATATCATAGTATCTTCTCATCAAAATGAAACTATTGACTTAGAAGAAACTTGCTCTGGACTTACGAAAAGGCTGTGTCACATTTGAGACTGCATATAAGGTCAGGACTATGATGAGGAAAACTTAGACTAGGAGTACTAAAGATTTCTGGTAAGTATTTAGGGCCTCAAATAATAGTGGCCCCTTGAGGCACTTCTGTGCCGCCGGAATGCCACTTTTGTGATGTTTTGTGGGCGCAATGTGCCATGGTATATTTACAAGGCCACATAAAGCCACTTTATGTGGCTTTTCATGGCCTTGTAAATATGAACCCATTCACGCAGAACACTGCGTGAAAGGGGCGTTCCCTGGGTGTTGCTGTGGGTGTTCCCACGCAACATTCTTGGAATCTGAAGCATTCCCAGATTTACGAGAAATCGTAAACCTGGGAATGCGTCAGAATCGGATGCCATCCCAGGAGTGGCGTTAGGGAGGTGCAAGGAGGAGAAATGTTTTAATTTCTCCTTGTTTTTTTCTAAGTGTGCTGCATTCTGCAATACACATAGAAATAGGAAATCTCCTGGATTGTTTGATTTTGTGCAGGAAGGTGTCCCTTCCTGCACAAAATCTATCAGCTCCACAACACAGGCACCCTTGCACCATGGAGGGCAGCCCATTGTGCACAAGTGCAGGGGAAAAGGGCAGGAATCCAACATATCTTATAGATACAGCACCTTCCTGCCCTTTTCTTTTGGCCTAGGGCAATGCAGCAAGATTCCTTGCGGCACTGCCCTGCGCCCAAACCTCATAATTGAGACCCCTAGGGTCCTAATTTTGAGTTTAGCTGATCAGATTTACTCAATCAGGGCAACAGAGTAAAGTACTCCATTGCCCTGAGGGAGTTTCCACATGGCAAATTTACAGCTGTCCACTGGCCCAGGGATGGTTTCTTTAAATGCACTGAAAGTGTGCCGTGTGGCTCTGTCAACATGATATAGCTGTTATTGAAAATATAAGAAAGCATTGATACTCCTCATTATGGGAGTTTTCTCCCATGGCATAGTGGTCATTTTTAAAAATGTTACTTTAATTTATTGCCTCACTTGGTATGATGATAAGTGAAAGCAAGAACGACCTATTTGTCTTTAATGTGGGCGGGCGGACAACTGGCAAAATCTCTGAACATCCTTACTCTGTTGGGCCGTTGGAGGTGTATGTAGGTGGAATAGTCTCTGCCATCTCCATATTGAAGTTCTGCCCGACTCTCAATGGTGCTACTCTTCTGCCAAACTCTACATCGGGTCCTAGGTCTTGCCAGGACGTAGGGTGGGTTTTGCGTGGAAGGCATAACTTTCCTTCATCTTGTGATGTTCTCTTTGAAAGTAGTTTGGGGGGGAGGGCCAATAGGCACAATTTTATTTGCTTCTGTTTATCTTACAAATCCATCTTTCATATTGGAATTACCCATATATATTGTTTTAATAACCTTATAAATGCTACTTTGTCTTTTAGGAATCGGGCTTAATTTTGTGAATATGGTACGCAAAAACACTGAAACAAAAACTTAGTTCAACAAAGTATCACATTCTAAATTATGATAGTGCTCTTTTAGAGAAACGACATTCATAACGATTGAAACAACTCATCACTCCAGTGACTACAAGTACCACCTCAAACAGTATGGGAGCTAGGTTAAAATATATTTTAGAGTCCTAAGCACAAGACGTGTGTTGGCTACAACAAAGTGCAACAAAAAATGACTAAACCCATACATGTGTTGAGTCTTACTAATATGTTAAACACATAAACATTTCATGATGGTGATGAAGATAAACTCATGATACACAAAATATCGTACAATTAACATCAACACTTACACATTTCTATTCCCACGTGTTACAATTGCAAGTAACATGCTGGCAGATGTCAGAATGTGATCTACTGCCGACACCTTTCTGAAAATAACAAGGCAAGCTTTGAGGATTGTACCATACATTTGCTGTCAGAACATCCACTTTATAGCTAATTATTTTTATGTACCGGGTGTTAGGATGTAAAATGAATTATCATGCTCCTGGCCCAAGGGTTTGCGTGTTGTTTTCATACCACAAATATTGATCTGTCGGTGAGGAAAACCATTTGACAAAATGTGAAAGCCAATGGAAGTAATGAACATTAATGTGTGAATAGATTTATATATGTATATCAATTTGGGTGTCAGGAATAATGCCTAGCGCCACATTCTCTGATCACTGGTACCCCATCAGTGTATGTATAAATTCATATAATTAATTGTTTAAAATCATCTCAGAAAATACACTTCTACAATAGCCCATCCTATTGGTTGTTTATTTTTCACATGATACAATTACAGCCACTGCCAGCACATGTGTTGTGACCCTTCACTTCTTCAGCACTGTCAAGTAGAAATACAATCATTTAATACCTTTTATTTATCAGACAGTAATTCACATATTAATGATCCAAAAAAACAATGCGAATGTATTAAAAAACATATCTTAAATGTATCCACGAGCATAACAAAACTTTGCACAAAATGTATTTTTAAACTTAGTCCATACCCTTTTTCCCATTATCAGACAATAATCTCATGTCCGCAATCATTTTACTAACAAAAACAATACAAATAAATGTTAAAGAAATGTTGTGCAATTTTTCCCCTGGGCCATTTTTTTTCAATTTCAAAACTTCCACAGCACATTACTAAAAATAAAGGGGCTTATTTATCATTAAATCATGCAGTGCACTGCAGCAACTCACCTTGCTGTGCTGTGCTGCGCTTCATGATAGGGAAAGGGCAGGAATGCGCCATACTGAACATTGTATGGCACACACCACGGTTGCAAGGGTGCCTGCATTGTAATCAGGATCCTTTTTGTGCAGGAAGGGGCACCTTCCTGCACAAAAATAGTCTCTTGAGGCATTTTCCTCTTTCTATTTATTGGCTGCAGAATGCAGCACACATAGAAAGTGGAAAAAACAAGGAGAAATAAACATATTTCTCCTCGTTATGCCTTAGCATAGCAGTTTTGGCGCATTCCCAGTTCTCCCACTTATGGCAAATTTTGGAAAGCGTCAAAATACATGGGTGTTGCATGGGAACACCTACTTACCACCCATAGAACACCTCCCTGGGGCAGAGGAATGCAATGCAATGATCTGCGCTACTTTGCATTACTCTGGATTTGTTAATCCACTTAGGGCATGCAATATGCCCTTGCATGGCTTGATAAATCGCACTTCAGGGTTGCATAGTTCTTGCATCCTGTTATGTGGCCACTTATCAACTGTTAACTCGTCGAAAGCTTGAAATCAAAAATCTTAAATCAGTGAAAAGTGACACAAAATGTCAATATCTCCTGTAGTATATTTGAAAATTATTTTTAACTGGCCCAACCTAAAATCAAACCTATCACCTGCCGTACCAAACCTCTAGTTAGATTTATTTGTCCTATTTACTTTGCACATATAATTGGTAAGTAAACCGATAATCTTCATGCTGCCATAAACAAAGAAGAATTCTAACAATTGACAACTATTAACTCATGAAAATCTCCAAATCAAAAACGTAATCAACAAGCAAGACCCACATTTTCCATAAATCTGCTATGATGTATTAAAATTATGAATAACTGGCACTCCCAAAAAACAAACCGATCACGCATCCTTCCAAACTTCTAGTTTGATTCCTTTGTGCTAGATTATTTACAGTATATATCTATCAACAAAACAATTATTTGTTATTTTGTCCTGTTGTCCTGATTTAAAACCATCACCAATCCAAATCCACAAACACAATATAAACTAAATATCAGTTGAGAAATTAATACTAGGTTGACTATAATTTTAAGACACCATATGAATTGTTTTAAAACTTACCTCTACCTCATACATTCCATTGTATTAAAGAAAAAGTTCCTTATCTAAATTCAATCACATTCGGACAGTTTTAACTTGTTTATCCAGAAGGTTTCCCTGGCCCTAACTATTCTCTTTAAATTACCTCCTCTTCTTCACAAAATAACATGTTCCAATACAATAATGCTAAAACCTTCTAGTTGTTTTAATGAGTGTGCCTCCCTGAAATGGACAGCCATGGGATACTTTACTCACAACTTCTAATAGCACCGATATGTTCTTTCTAATGCACTTTAAATTCCCTAGTTGTAAATCCTATGTGTTGTTTATCACAAATGTAAAATGATCATATATACACAAATTGAGGTATTGCAATCGATAAACAATGACATTTTGCGTTTACATTTTTTGTAACCTCCATGAATCTCTTCATGTTATCCAAAACAAATTATATATTTCCATAGGAAACTGTTTACGCAGCTACAGCCTGAACTGCTGAATGGGATTACACCAAACTTGGCAGAGAGGTAGCTCTTGGTCCAGAGTGCACTAGTTTTGTTAATGGTGTAAATCCGTTCAGTAGTTCCTGAGAAATGTAAACATTTCTCAGATATATAAATCTGGCTGCTGAGGATCCTTGAACCCTCCTAATATCATGCCTGAGATCTGATTGGCTGGCAACACTACAAACCAGGAAGTGTAGGCAGCCATCTTGTGACTTGTTGAACCAAGTCACAGAAAAAAAGGTCAAAAAAGGTAAAAAATCAAGAAAAGGTGGCAGGGTAGAAACACCCTCACTCCCTAGGCCTGATCAGGAGTTCCCAGAGAAACCCTCAGGGCCAAAATAAGCATTTTTTTAAAACAATTTCAGGAGGATTCATGTTGTATGCGAGAATCCGTCTGAAAATTTTGAAAAGCATGAAGCACGGGCTCCTGCGCTTCGTTTTCTTTAAGCCCTAGGTGGGCCAGGTCCCGGGAGCAATGACAAATGAGATGCAGTGGGCTGTGCGGTCCCCTGCATGCCACAGGAACCCTGGGGCTTATAGATTGCATGCAGGGGGCCCCCTGCCCGGGGCTTAGTTTATAATGAAAGTGCGCGGGGGCTCCTGCCCCCCACACAGCCCCGGGGACCGGCACCTCCCCAGGGTTAATTATCATTAATGTGTGGGCAATGCAGCCCCCCACAGCCCCAGCAATTGCTACCTCCGTGGGGCTCTGTTTGTGAAATGCAGGGGGGCCACGCGCCCCCCGCAACCCCGGGGACTGCCACCTGCCTGGGGCTATGTTGAAAATAATGTGTGGGGGGACTCAAGCCCCCCACACAGACCCAGGGACCACCATCACCCCGTGGCTAATTGCAAATGGGAGGGGGACATGCAGCCCCCCACCTGGAGCCCTCTATGGCCCTGGAGACCGCCACCCCCCCAGGGCCAGATCCAGCAATGTCCCGGGGTGCCCACCTCCGGGACATTGCAGTTTGCTGTGGCTTAGCGGGAGCTCTGCTCCAGCCAAGCCATAGCAAACTCTGCTTCACTTCATGGAAGCAAGAGCAGGAAAAATGCTCTCGCTTCAATGAAGCAAAGGAGAATTGCTTTTGGACAGAGGGAGCTCTGATCCGATATAATCTCCCAGGAGAATTTGTATAAATAGTTTGTAAATTACCTAGAATTGTAGGGAGGGGGGTCCTGAAGTCACCACAAACCTATAGATCTGAATGTTGCTGCAAGAATGATGTGGAGCCACCCCAGTATCTTTCATCAATAGACTTGAACATATCCAAGACTGCGCTCAGAGATGATGGCAAAGAGGGGGTAAAGGAGGTAGGGATATGAAAGGAAGTACACAAGAGATGTCACAGAGCTCATCTCATCAGATGGAGGTCCTCTCAGATTTTCTGCATTCTCTCACAAGTGCTGGCTTTTTTATACTCTACAGAACACAAACCTACTGTAACTCTCAGGAACCGGTCTGGGATCCCAAAGCAGCCCGTGCAAATTTTGTTAGCCCAGCCCCCCTACTGTGCATAGCGACCGAGCGCAGCAAGCAAGCCTGATCACTACAAGGTGTGATTAAGGGGGTCTCCCCCCCAGAAAATTTGGGGGCAAATAGGTGACCTTACAGTACAACATGGTATGACATTCTTTGTTGGGGCCCTTCAATAATTTCCTCACTATCACATTGCCCCTCATCTTTCTATAGTCCTCCGCGCTCATGTATTTCAATTGTTATATAGCACCTCTCATACAAGTGTAGGGTGTTGGGGCACTCTATATCACACCCAACTAAAGAGACAATGAATCATACATGTGGAAATCAGTGGGTAGAAAATGTACGTAAGACAAAAGTGGATATAAGTGGTAGGATTTACATGTCGTCCATACTGGTAGGCATTTTTTTAAGAGTGCTTGGTCTGGACAACGTACAAACTTAGGGTTCATAACCAACCTCCTTTAACACTGATGGTGCCCAATGTGACAATCTTTGTTGGCACTCACCCCCAAAATCCTCCTTCTCTACGAATTCCTTCACTCCTCTGCCTTACCAGTGCCACTCATCTCTCGTTAGCCCCTCTTTTATATGCATTTCATTAGTTTTATAGTGCTACTCATAACATTGTAGGGTGTAAGAGTACTTAACATCACATACACATTATACGGAGTCAATGAATCATACATATGTAAATCATTCTATAGGAAATGTTACATGCAACATAAAACAAGGAGGATTACAATGGAGTCACATCACGGATTCTATTGGACAGAATATTTTAAGAGCGTTTGGTCTGGAGAAGCACAAACTCAGGATTTGAAATGTACCACATTGGTTGGTTTTTACTAATTAGGGGGCCAATTCCGATTCCGGCTGCTAAACGAACCGACCGACATGGACCCGGACCGAATACCGACCGACACGGAACAGCGCCGTACGACCCGTGCAGTACGATGCAACGCATGTGAATTACAACCGAAACGTACGGAATACAAGCCGTACGACCGAGCCGTCGGGAAAATAGTGATCCTGCCGGAAAACCGATGCAATTTTCACTGACTGACACGAACCCAGAATGAACCCGACCGACCCGTACCCGCGATGTACGATTAGCGCAGTACAATGCAATGCGTGTAAAACCAGACCGACTCGCACAGAGACGAAGCTGCACGACCGCCACGCACAGACAACCGGGCACACAAGCAATAAAGACCGCCGCGACCGACGCGTACCAACCACAGAAGACAGGCAGCATGAACGAGGCGGAGAAGCCCGCACGAGACAACTGCAGCATCCGTTTCCGTCACATGAACGTCTACTTCATACCTACAAAACACAAAGGAAAAAAGACAAAAAAAGGACCAAACAAGCAATGACAAAGCCAATAAATACCAAAGAAAAAAACATGGGACAAAGACACACCCACAACTCCAACTATATAAAGGACTACAATCACTGCCATCATCCCTTGCAAACAGGAGACAGAGCCAGCAGCAAACACCAGTACACAGCAACCAGAGACACACTCACAACTCACCCATCACACAACTAACACACCATCAGCACTTCATACAAAAACACACACACATACACACAGCAAAACCAACACCAACCCACCATTACTTGCACCCTCACACACATATCACTCACCACCACCACCATCACCATGCCTCCAAAGAAGAATCCAAAGTTCACAGATAGTGAGTTAGAAGTGCTGGTAGACGAGATCATCAGAGTGGAGCCACATTTGTTTGGTACATTGGTTCAAAGGACCCCCATCTCACAGAAAACCAAGATGTGGGCGAGGATTGTGGACAAGGTGAATGCCCAAGCACCAGCAAGGCGCACAAAGGACGACATCCAGAACAGGTGGTATGACGTGCGCAGGAGGGTCAAGAAACTCATCGAAAAAGATCACGCCCTGAGTCAGTGTACCGGCGGTGGCCCTCCTGCCAAACCAGTCTACTTCAGGACCTGGGAGGAGAAGGTGCGGGACATCCTACCACCAGAGAGCGTCCATGGGCTAACACACATCCCAGAGCCTGGTGAGTACACAAACAACATACCCAAGATTGTGTGGCATGGGGACAGTGAAACCATGCACCGCAAGAAAAACTACACTAACCAATAGATAATCAGCCCAAGATGTGTATGCCAGTCACACAAACACAATACCTGCCATCTCAGAGTGACTGGGAACTGTGTCATGACATGCACCAACCTACAAACAAATAGAGCAAGCCAGTGGCACTAAGCCAAATACAACCTGCCAGACAGTTTGCCACCACAAACACACCACCTCACAGTGCAGCTGACTGTCATGACGGAATAGTGGGGATGCAGGTGAAGTGAGTGTAGCCAAAAGCATGATGGGGCCTGTAGTCACAGATAATGCACACCCTCTTGATTGGCCCATCAAGAACTCTCAGAAACATGCCCACATCACAGGGAGTGGAAAATGACTGACAAGATGGCTGACACTGGATCCTGCTGTGGGGAGCACAAGGTCCTGCTAGGGGTTGTGTGCAAATCAGAAGCAGGAAACCACTGACTGACATCCTGAAAGACAACTTGCACGCCCTACAATGGAAGCACGTTTGATGATGGGAAGGAGGACTGACAGCCCTGACCATACTAATCAGCATGGGGAGACACCCCCCCTCAACACAAACTCCACACAACTCACCGGGTACAATGCATTGACACACACCTCATTGAAATATCAGCAAAAGATACCCCGTACTGGGTGCTGCTGTGTGAAGCACAGGGGCTCACTTGGGACTTGTAGCCAAACAAACATCAGGATTTCACAGTCAGCAATCTTGCCATTGCTGTCACACCCCCTCACAGGGAAGCAGAGTCAAGAGGGAGGAAGTATGGGCATGCTGGGAAGGAGGGTGTAGCCAAGAGTATGATGGGACTCGCAGTCACAGACAGCCTACACCCACCCACATGTCCCAGCAAGATCAAACTGAACCATACTCGCCTCACAGGAAGTGAGAAGGGACTGACAAGATGTCTGACACTGGGCTCTGTTGTGGGGAGCACAAGGCCATGCTGGGAAATGGCCAACAACAAACATCAGGATTTCACAGTCAGCCATGTTTCCATTGCTGTCACACCCCCTCACAGGGAAGCAGAGTCAAAATGGAGGAAGTATGGGCATGCTGGGAAGGGGGGTGTAGCCAAGAGTATGATGGGAGTCGCAGTCACAGACAACCTACACCCACCCACATGGCCCAGCAAGATCAAACTGAACAATACTCGCCTCACAGGGAGTGGGAAGGGACCGACAAGATGTCTGACCCTGGGCTCTGTTGTGGGGAGCACAAGGCCATGCTGGGAAATGGCCAACAACAAGCTCAAACTCCGTCTGTGACAAGCTGGGAAAAAGCAGTGTACAGGCAGGCATCTGTTTGAAAAGTAGAAAATGTCATGTTTGTGAACCAACGATGCATGTAGAAACATAAATCACATTGCGTGTCTCTTCCAAACACAGGTGGTTCTGGGCACCCAGCACCAAATGACGAGGATACCCAGGCCCAGACTCTGGTGGACACTGAGCTCTCTGGTCTGACTCTCTCACTGTCCTCTTCGGATGACGACGACCAATCTGGCCCCTCCAGTGTGAGCCATCATGCAGCAGCATCAAAATCTGCCCCCCCTGTACCCACGCCTCCAGCATCTGGACACCGACAGGGCACCTCCGCCAACACGGACAGACCAAGGACAATCAACACCCACACCACAGGGACACAGGACCCCCCGGAAGCTACAGCCAACACCACCAGCAACACCACCCAAGGGGTCCCAGTGTCACCTGTGCATACCGCCGATGGTCCTGCCCGTGTGGAGAGGGGTGCTGGGAGGGGTGGGAGGCACAGGGCACGCCTTGCAGAGGGGTCTGGACTGCATGATGACCCCCAACTAGCACGCATCTTATATGCGCACCAGGATAGCACCGGAGGATTTGGCCAGGTAGTGGGGATCCTCAAGGACATGCAACACCAGCAGGTCGCCCACCATGCCCACATAGAGGCCAAGTGGGATGACATCACTGCGGTGCATTGGGACATACTACAATGCCTCCACCAGATCAACACCAACCTGTCCACACACACCTGTGTGCCCACAACATCTGTCGCAACACCATCTGCCAGCGCCACAGGGAGGGAGGTGGACTCTGACGGAGAGTCCCCTGCACCGCAGAGGCCTGCACATGAGGATCGGATCCCCCCCCCGGAAGAAGAGGGGTCATCCGAAGAAGGACATGTGAGAGGCAGATGTCCCAGCACATCCCCCAGGGCCTCCAAACCTGTTCTGGACAATGTTCTTTGTGCGCAACCCGTTCACCTTGTCCAATTGCACACATCTCGCCCACATGACATGGAGGGTTCATGTTGGGCCAATGTATCAGATGACTGTGGACATTACTCTGGACATTTCATCTACCAGCACTTCCAACTCCAATGTGAACTTTGGATTCCACTGTACAGCCCCCACCATCCTGTGCACTTCCCTCCCACATGTTTGTAAATAAACTCACCAGTACACCATACTTGCCTCTGTTGTGATTCCAACTTGTCATGTTCAGGGAGATGTCGATCTGCCACACAACACAGTTCATGTCAAATACTGCAACAACGTGACCAACGTAAGGTGAGTCATGGCGATGTGACACATGTGAGGGACACACACCACTATGGCAACACAAAACATACTCACCATGGCCATGTTACTCATCACACACAATGATGTTGACCTGAAACACATTGGCATGCACAGACACAACACCAAACCCAGTCAGTGGTAACAAGTCCACAGGTGAGGTAGGCAGATCTCACTCAGATGTGGGAAGACAGACAACGCACATAACAAAGCGTAGCACAGGTTCATTACACATCAGCAACACGTTTATTCCACACTAGTTGCACGGTAATTCTACGTAACAGTGGACACACGCTCCCAATGTGTTGGAGAATGGAAGTCCAGGGATGTGTGGTACATCAGTTGATAGGAATTGTCAACTTCCACACTGGTGTTGGCTTCTGGGTGTTGGGGGTCAGTGTTGACCACACAACAGGCAAAGTACCCTGGGAAGGACAGACAAGAAACAGTCAAAAGCACAGAAGAACAGGAGAGAAATGCAATACACATGCACAAAACATGTTGCTAAACACCTACACAAACACTAGTTAGCAGTACTACCCTATTGTGGAGTACAGACCACCTGAATGGACACATCACAACACGCATCCAGTCAAGTGGCACACAGACACACTCAACCAGCAACAGAGTTGGCACAACACATTCCAGGCTACCTCCATACATTCACATAACAACCCTGTAAACTCACATTCAGGTGAAGAAGTTGTTGATGAGCTGGGAGCAGACGTCACCATCATCTTCATCGTCACTGGCATCTTGGCCCAGGCCGGTATCCTCCACAGATGCCGGAGGTTGGTCGTTGTCATCGTCATCTTGGATGAGAGGCACCTCCTTCCGCACCGCCATGTTGTGTAGCATGCAGCAGTCAAGGGTTATTTTGCACACCTTTGCAGGCTCATATGGGAGGGCCCCTCCGGTCTTGTCCAGGCAGCGAAAGCGGCTTTTCAGGAGGCCGAATGTCCGCTCAATCACCCTCCTGCTCCGACCATGTGCCTCATTGTAGCGCAGCTCGGCTGGTGTCACAGGGTTCCTGAGGGGTGTCAGCAACCACGGCATGTTGGGGTATCCGGAGTCACCTACACACACAAAAATGAACAAGTAGCTGAGTTTTGTAGGAGTGCGGAATACAACAGTGACAAACACACACAATGAGAAACAGTCAGTACACACCGACATGCCAAGCATGCTGAGCTGGCATCTGTGACATTAGCGTTGCAATGCGACTACTCCTCATAATGTAGGCATCGTGAGCCGAACCAGGGAACCGTGCGCACACATGTGTGATCGACATGTCAGCAAGACAGACCACCAGAGCATTGATCGAATTGTAGTACTTCCTGTTCCGGTATGCCTGCTCATGTGCCTGTGGTGGTATCAGGGCAACATGTGTCCCATCAATAGATCCGATGATGTTTGGCATCCTCCCCAGTGTATAAAAGGCATCCTTTATTTCAGGGAGTTCAGCTGGGCTCGGGAACTTGATATACAGTTCGAGGAATTGCAACATCCCCTCCAAGACATCGCGTAGCACCCGACTAAACATCGTTTGTGACATACCACCAGCACTAGCCACAGTGTACTGGAAGGTACCGGTGGCAAAGAAGTGCAGGGCTGCCATCACCTTCACCTCTGGGGTCAGTGCTGTGGGGTATATCCGGCCAGGTAGCAGATGTGGCGCCAACTGCTCTGCCAACTCCGCAATCCGTGGCCTGGTGAAGCGGTACCGTCTGATGCAGTTGTGTTCCTGCATGGTTGCAAGGTCTGGGAATGGACGATGGACAGCTGGTGCCCTGCAGTACAGAGATGCACAAAGGAAGATTGTCAGTTCATCCACCCATGTGGCCATGACCACGATCACTATCACATGCTAGTTCATGACATTACACAATGTACTGAGGTGTGTGCTGTTGGGCATGGACACATATGTCACCTACAAGACCACCACCTCACATCTCAATTGCACATGTCCACATGAGTCCCATGTAGTGCAATGGCCAATCATCTGGCTGTGTCACCCAACCTATGTGCTGCTGCAACGTTCAAGTAACACACCACAGTGACAATTGAGGCCTCATGTCTCCCAAGCATCACAGATCTTTGCCATGCAGAAGCCCAGGCTCCCTGTATTGCCACATCAACACATCAATGGACATGGCGTAGCACGTACACACCACAAGGCAAGCCTAAGTCCCACAGGTAGTGGCCACTGTTGTTCCTGCCGGCCCTACATGTACGTCTCTTAGACACACACCCCATCAAGGTTGATGCATATACCACATGGATGTGGAGAATGTCACCCATTGGTAACATTTGATCACACACATCTAAGACACAACATGCAGACAGACTGTGGGTGCACATCAGTATTGTGGCTACAGGTCTCACTGTGACGTACATGCCATCACCCCCAGGACTCAGGGTGTATATGACATGTCCTAAACATATCCAACCTGACACTGTGGCCTTGACTCATGCCCATTACTGTCCAATTGCACAAAGGATTCTGACCCCATGTACACGTGCACAGCCTGGGAGTGGCTGCACAAAGTGCCAGCCAAAAAAACAGCGGTGGCCCCCCAAACACCCAGGGAATGCAGCCTTACATGCCATGGGACACTGTGTGGCCAATTCTGTAGTGTGGCAGGTGTGCACAGGTGTCCATGGCCAGTATATGTGTGTTGCATCCGTATAATAGTCACACTAATGAGGTCCGACGCGGGTGACAATGCGTACGCATTGCACGGGTCATGTCCAAACCGTGCGTACGCTTTGTCATTGAATGCAATGAGGTCTGACGCAGGTGACAATGCGTACGCATTGCAAGGGTCATGTCCGAGCCGTGCGCACACTTTGTCATTGAATGCAATGAGGTCCGACGCGGGTGACAATGCGTACGCATTGCATGGGTCATGTCCGAGCCGTGCGTACGCTTTGTCACTAAATGCAATGAGGTCCGACGTGGGTGACTATCATGCATACGCGTCGGACAGGCATGGTCCGAGACAGGCGTACGCCTTGGCCATTGAATCGTATGTAGACGGGTGCATGTGTATATTCAAAATACGCGTTGTACAGTCAGTTGAACGAGCCGGGTGCACCCATTGGCTCTGGACTGTCATGGAGACGGATGCGGATTCAAAACTTGTACGAGTTGTGTACTGGAAATTCAGTTGGATGCCTACAACAATGTTGCAATTTCAAGTGTTCCATGAAGGTGAAGATTTGAACGATGCGGAAGGCGTGTACGAGTCGTACTTTTAAATGGATTGGCCAGATTCATAGAATGCAAACGTGTTGGACCTATCACTTGAGACACATGGCACAGATTCTGCCTCTGCAGCACAGATATAAGGCTGGCTGGCCCCCAGGGAGCTCACTTGCCTGCACTACATGCTACTGGACCACATCCCTGCTACCACTAATGCTGTCTATGCATCCACTGGCTCCTGCTATGGCACGTACTCTGGAGAGGGGCCCCAGCCTTCACTGAGGAGGAGAACCAGGCCCTTCTGGACGGGCTCCTTCCAGAGTACAGAAAGCTCTATGGGAAACCAGGGGAGCAGGTGAGTGTGCAGTCCACTGCCTTCTTAATTATGCATGTTGTCTGACTAGCAGTACTAGCAGTGTGAACACCAGTCGCAAGCATTCTCAATGACTACTTTCATCCCCCAAAGTGTGTAGGTACATGCAATGAACAGTTTTCCTGCTGCTAAAGTGCATTATTGCAAGCTTAAACTATCCAGGCATTGCTAACATGTCAGACATGCATGTGCTTTTGCAATCCCCATGGTTGCACTACCTGTGTAATTTATTTCCCTTTGTGATGATGACATGTCTACCCAAATGTGTGCTGCAGCAATCTGGGGCATGTGTGTTCATGTACCTTTCACTTTGTCCTCCTCACAGGTTGATGCCCACCAGAGGCAGGAGAACTGGCTGACCATCGCCCGGGCTGTTCGTTCTGTGGGGGTCTACAAGTGCCGGATCCGCAACTGCCAGAAGAGGTGGCAGGACCTTCGGGGCTGGACCCGGAGGATAGCTAGAGTCCAGCTGAAGCTGTCACCTCCATGCAGGAGGAGTGGACACCGGACCCTGACTCCCCACATGCTCCGTATCCTGGCGATGGTCTTCCTGGACCTGGATAGGCGGCTGAAGGCCAGACAGCAGCAGGAAGGGCGTGAGTCCATGTCTGATCTGTGTACTATGTCTGACATGCAAATAGCAGTCTTTTGTCCTGGTCACACTTCCACATTACGTAGCTCTTGTAGTCCCAAACTCAGGTCCCTCATTTGTGTGATGCACCCTTCTCATCTGTTCCACAGGTGTGGCCCCTACAATCTGTTGCTTGTGTCACTAGAGCACTGTGTCCCTGCAGTCAGCTATGCTTCAGGTACCGGTCAGCATCAGTTCCCGCGAATCAGTTGTGTGTTTCATGGGTGGGTCAATTGTTTACACAATGCCTGAGATCTGACATGTGATCTGTGTGTGCCCTTGAGATGTGTACCAATTGCTGGTCTGACTCGCAACATGTGCCTGGGGTATTCCAAACAAACCCATGGAGCAGGGGACTCCAATTTTTGGGCCTCAGGAGTATGTATATCAAGTATGTCACACTTGCTTAGCCACCTGACTACTGTCCAGGGACAAACACTGTTTCACTTAGTCCTGGCCTGTCATGCCCCCTCAAGGGCAATTAGAAACACTCTGTAATCCCACTCCTGTGTATGAAATTGCAGGTTGTGCTCAGTGACATGTGCCCTCAGGTGTCTGCCTCTGTGTCATTAGGGTGTGGCTTGTTGCTACGTACAACTGGGGTTTCCATGATTCAGAGGGTCAGCATGACATCTGCAATGTGACTGTGAGAGACAAGACCTGTGTGACATATAGGTGTGTGATCATCTGACAGCGCACAATGGTGTATGCAACTGTGTCCTTCATGCAGCTAGGTTACATGCATAGCAGACTGTGATGTGTTAATGTACAGGGATTAGTGTTTGCTGCGACTCATATGTCTGATTTGCATGATGTGGGGTCTTCTGGGTCCTGGGTTTGTTGTTTGCATGGGATGGGCAAGTGCACCGGTCATCTGCTGAGTTTGCTTTACCCCAGAGCTAGGATTGTGAGTCAGTGCATATTGTTGTTGTCTGGATGCCCTGCCCCTGTGACAGGAGACCGTGTTGGCTGACTTTCAGGGCATCCCAGTGGCATGGCATTTAACTTGCTATGAGTGAGCCTGCATTGTGTTCAAGTGTGCACCATGCACCACATTGTGGCATTGCCCATCAGGACAGGAGTACATCATAGTGTGTGTTGCTGGCATGCATCACAAGCATGTGGAATGAGTCGCTGCCCATCCCTTCATCCGCACACCTGCACTGAGTCAGTAGCAAGAGATGTGCTGTGTGTATAGTGACATACTCCTACATGTTCACTTGCATGTACAACTAATGTGTGGGTGGTGCATGTTGGCACATTGGGGTGTTAGAATCCAACATGCAACGGACATATGTGTGAAAATCAACGAGGGATATGTGTGCCATGGTTAATGTTGAGAATGACAATTGTCTTATCCTAAACAGTGTTGGCACTTTGAGCTGTGTTCAGCTGATGATGCCAGGGCTTGCCCTGTGATGTGATGTACTCACTGTGGTGTGTGCAGTCGGTGCAGGTGACTGATGTTGTTCTCTTACTTCCTATTCCTATCCAGATACATCCACGGCCACAGGAGGGGACAGCTCCATGGACCAGGAGGAGCCACAGAGCCTTACAGGGACAGAAGGAGAGTGGTCGGGTGGACCCAGTGGCACGGAGGGCGAGTGGAGCCACACAGAGGAGTCGTCAGCACCATCCCCCCAGCTGAGGGCCCCAGCAGCTCTGAGGATGACTCCCTTGTGGAGGCGGGTGTCAGCAGCCACCAAACCCCAGCTAGTGAGGCTGTCCCCGCCCCCACCACCACCACAACCACCACCACCCCCCTCCCATTGGCTTTCATCCCAGAGGTCCCTGTGGGCTCCCGTATTCGTGAGCATGTCTCCTTTGTGCCAGGCACCGCACCCCCTGCCCCTGTGTCCCCTGCTGCCCTGAGTGAGGAGTCTGTGGACTTACTTCGACAGATCTGTGTAGGGCTGACGTCGATGCTGAAGGTCCTCCATGTACACACAGGTCTGTTGACACAACTGGTGTCATTCATGGAGGGCATTTTCTCGGGCATGTCTGCCCTACAGAGGACCAATCAGTCCGTGGCCTCCTCCCTGATGGCAGCAGTGTCCCTCCTCCAACAGTCCCACACCCCTCCTACCCCTGCACCACCCACGATTCCTAGCACCCAACCTGTCCCAAGCACAGAAATCCCGAAACCAAGGTCTAGACGTGCACACAAGCAAGCGCGGGGGACTAATTCCACTCTCACAGGGGCTGGTTTGCTGACACACACACAGTCATCCACAACCACTCCGCAGTCCTCCGAGACCTCTCCCTCCCAGCCCCCTTCCCTTGCCTCACCTGCAAGCCCATCCCCCCAGAAGCTCTTCCTCTGTGACCTTGGCCTCTTCCCCACCGACCCTGCAGATTACAAGGGGAAGAGGAAGTCCCCACACACAGAAGGGAGTGCCCCTCACACCCAGACACCCTCTCCCAGGCGCAGTCAGACAGAGACGCCCACCCGCAAGTCCCCCCGGCGCCAGAAGAGCAAGACCCCCCCGCCACCACGCAGCTCCAAGGCAAAGTCTCCGTCCTCCATCCCCCAGGCCACAACTCCAGAGGTTCCCCTGCCACTCCCTGCTCCGGGTTCCCCCACACACAGATACACCATCCCCAAAATGCTAATGCCATCCCCCCCTAGCACTTGCTCCTCCACACCTGGTCAGACAGTTGGTGCCACTGATGTGGGGACCGTGTCCCCCCCGCCCTGCCGACCTCACCTGTCCCCCATTCCGCTCCCATGGATGTAGGCACTGCATTGGAGTCCACGACCACCCCGTCTGACTTAGGCACTGCAGTGGTGAGCCAATCCACTCCATCTGACCTGCCCACTGGAGTTGTGCCGGCACCCACCCCATCTGACTTGTGCCCCACAGTTGTGACAGCACCCGCCACTTCAGTCAGCTCCACTGCAGTTTCAAGTGTCTCGCCTGCATCCACCACCTCTTCACTGCCTCCTTCTGCTGCGCCCTGATCCTGTCCCTGCGGTGCCTGACCGGCCCCCATGTATGCCCCTCCAAGGGGATGACCCCGGTCCTTAGCAGTGCAGGAACACAAGGTGTGACAGTTGTCACTCTACTTCACTCCTTGGCATTTGGACATGGACTGGCCATTGGCCTTTTGTTTGCACAGACGTTTAGATTTTCATATACTGAATTTGTCACTCTAGTTCACTCCTTGGTATTTGGACATGGACTGGCCATTGGCCTTTTGTTAGAACAGATGTTTCACTTTTAATATGCTGAATAAAGCTTTTTTCTTTATCCCTGTGAACTTGATTTATCTGTACATTATGTTGATGTTGTTTTACATGCCCTTGCACCTGTAATGCTTGGTTTACAATGTTGAATACTGATGTGTTGATGTGAGGTACTCCCTGTGGTCCATGAGATATGTATCCTATTCTGGTGGGTATCCATGTCATCCTTTGCAGCTACCTGGGTGTTTCAGGATCAACTATTTGTGTACATCTCTCTGTGAGCATTTCATTTGCATGGTCACATCTGTGGCTTGCACCCCTGCACATATGATGTGCTTCCCATTGTCCAATTTGTCACTTCCACATACTTTGTGCTCATCAACACTGGGCCTACAGGTGTGGGCATCATTGTAATAGGAGCACCTGTGGCCTCTGTGCAACTTGCTAGACATATGTTTTGGGTATGTGCAGATGACTTAGGGGAGACTCACATACCCAGGCTGTTGTGACCAGAGCCTTCATTGGGTGGTAACTGATGGCTGACTGACTAAGTGTTCTGCAGACATGAGTGGAACTTGCGGTGAATATGTTAGGCACAGCTGGGCTCCCACAGGAGTTGGGTCCCCTCAAGTAAGTGTGTTGTCCAGTGACATGGCCTGGGCCCATGGTGTGTGTTGTATGAGCATGTGTGTGTGTCAACATCCCTGTTCATACACAGACAGTGTTCCCTTGATATTTTCCTGTTGGTGATGCTTGCTGAGTGGTACTGGGTTTATCCCACTACTTTTCCAATGGGCTACCAGATGTGTGGGTGCATGACACACTACTGTTAATTGGTGTATCATCATGGGGATTTGTCAGTTCTGAGTGGTGATAATGTTGTCAGACACAGATGGGACACAGTCAGGGTTCCTCAAGGCACCTGTTTATTTGCTAAATCATGTAGTTGTCCCTAGGTGGTAGTTTTCAGTGATTGAGACATTTGTATGTGTGTGTGACTGCTCCCACTTGTCGGGTTCATGGCTGCGATGTTGGCAGGTGTCAGCATGTGTGCCTTGTGTTTCTCCTTGGCATCTGCATTGTCCTGGGACTGTGGCAGGGATTCTGAAGGTTACATGAGCTTTGAGGTCATGGCCATGTACCGCATACTGTGCAGTATGTCTGTCATTCTCAAGGGTTGTGAACTGTCCTTGTGTGATGTGTGTGTGCACCTTAGTTCCTCCCAACATTCCTGTGTTTGTAATGGGTGCATGTGCAATGTCACCTGTCCATGTGGGCTTCACAGATACACATTGTTGCAGTTCAGGGTGTGTGATGTTGAGGGTGGACTGATGTGAATGTTTGCATAGGTGGTCCCCTAGCTCCCGTTTGTCCATGGATGAGGGGCCATGCTGAGTGATTTGTGTTTGTGTATGTGTGATGTACGTTTGTGGCACAGGACACATGTCTGTGTTTCCCAGTTTGTAAGACATCTGCCTTTGTCATCACAGTGGAGGTGTCATGCATGCTTGTGTCACCTGTAGGAAGGTGGAATCTGACTATATGGTTGCCCCCACTTTTTTCCTGGTGTTTGAATGGTTTTTGACTAGTCTGGCTGGGATCCTGCAATCCAGGACCCCAGCCTATCTGCTTACTCCCTTAAATGATTGGTGTGCATATTAGATGCACTAGTGATTGGATACTGTGGTACCTTATGAGCCCCTAGTATATGGTACCTTAGGTACCTAGGGCATTGGTACTTCACAGGCCTACCAGGGGCTGCAGCATGTATTATGCCACCCCTGGGAAGCATTCACAATCTGACACCACAGGCCTGCTACTGCAGCCTGTGTGAGGTAGTGTTAGCACTCCTCACTGAGGTATAGGTTCCTATATCTCACCATACACACACATATAAACCTATCAGTCACCCCTATGGTAGGCCCTATCAATCCCAAGGGCAGGGTGCTTGGTTTTCTATGTGAGGGGGTGCTTCTGCCTGAGCAGGACCCCTCTGCAGCTGGCAGAGTCTATTCTCTGCTGCTGTAGGAGCACCTGTGGCCTCTGTGCAACTTGCTAGACATATGTTTTGGGTATGTGCAGATGACTTAGGGGAGACTCACATACCCAGGCTGTTGTGACCAGAGCCTTCATTGGGTGGTAACTGATGGCTGACTGACTAAGTGTTCTGCAGACATGAGTGGAACTTGCGGTGAATATGTTAGGCACAGCTGGGCTCCCACAGGAGTTGGGTCCCCTCAAGTAAGTGTGTTGTCCAGTGACATGGCCTGGGCCCATGGTGTGTGTTGTATGAGCATGTGTGTGTGTCAACATCCCTGTTCATACACAGACAGTGTTCCCTTGATATTTTCCTGTTGGTGATGCTTGCTGAGTGGTACTGGGTTTATCCCACTACTTTTCCAATGGGCTACCAGATGTGTGGGTGCATGACACACTACTGTTAATTGGTGTATCATCATGGGGATTTGTCAGTTCTGAGTGGTGATAATGTTGTCAGACACAGATGGGACACAGTCAGGGTTCCTCAAGGCACCTGTTTATTTGCTAAATCATGTAGTTGTCCCTAGGTGGTAGTTTTCAGTGATTGAGACATTTGTATGTGTGTGTGACTGCTCCCACTTGTCGGGTTCATGGCTGCGATGTTGGCTGTTTGTGGATGCGGTTAAACCATATACTCTTAAGTGCATTATAACCTCGCGGTAAATGCTAACTTTGGAATGACTGCATCAAAACATGTTGTGTTTGGTGTCAAACAACTTGGAATCCTACCCCCACACCAGTAACTGGTGTGGGAGTAGGATCCCACCCTTCTAGAGGGGACGACATGTACCCACTGTACTACACAGTAGAAATCTTCTAGACCCCTGGCATCACAAAATGGATACCACCAGCACAGACACGGGGCTGCCCTCCTGCTGCTGACCGAAACTCGCAGTGGAGGGAGCCCAACAAAGGGTTTCCTGTCACAGGGAGGTGTCATCACCTCCCAGACAGGATTTAGTGTATTGGAGCTGGGTGGGTGCACTCTTAGAGTGCTTTGAAGTCCTGCACTGGGGGAGCAGTAGGCTCCTCTGTGCATATGCCAGCTCAAACCGGTTCAGGGGCTACCTGCCCCTGCTCTGGCACGAAACTGGACAAAGGGAAGTGGGTGTAACCATCCAATACCCTGACCCTCCTAGAGGAGTGGTCATAGAGCTAGTCCCTCCCATCTTTTCACTATAAGATACCAAAGCTTGCCAATGCAACTTAGATTACACCTGGACGACGCTCTACAAAGAAGAATCCTGGCCCTTCGACGTTCCACTATCTCTGGAAGACTGAAGAATCTCCCTTGGAGTCAAGGAGTGACTCCCCTGCTTGGCAGGCACCAAAACTCTTCTACAATGGTTGTAAACTTTACCGCTCCCGCCGGAGCCCGAAGTGCTTGCGTCCCCTGAAGTGGATTTCCTGACCTCTCGACGGCCATTTTGAGTCCCCAGCGAAGCTGTGGCATCTGGGCCCCACGAGTGACGAGGAACAGCAATACAAGGGAACCGTGCACTGATTTCAAGTGCAAGCCCTAATCTACGTCCAACTAAGTTGTGCTTTGGACCATTTGTTGTCCAAGTCCCTAGCAGGTCTAGTACCGAAATTCAGCAGCCTACCCCGTCACGAGTGACCGTGGGCTGTTGTTAAACTTTTCCTGCAAAGGCGTCTTTGGGGTTGCTTGCCTGTTGGCTAGTAACTCACCTGAAGACTTCCACATCGACTTCAAGGGCTCGCCTGATTGCTCTGGGCCTGCCCTCACTTACCCTCACTGGGTAAGTCCATCAGACCTTGCTGGTCTGCACCATTGCCAATCTTTACTCCACACAAGACTTGCGGTTGCCAAGGCTTGTTGGCTCCAATCCGGGTGCCGATACCGTCGACAGCTGCAGACGTCATGGGACCTCCTGAATCCAGCTGCTGGTTATCGTCGAACCTTCCTGGACCTCGTGAGTGAAGACACAAAACATCAACGACCTGAAGAGACGCGACAGCTGTGGTCATCCATCTTGCTGGCCACCGGTCACTGGCAAGTGACTCTGAACTCTGTCCCCTCAATTTCTAGGTCTTCTGCAACTCCAATCCATCGTCGGATTTGAACAGACACCTCTCCAGTCGTCACAAGTAGCAAGTCTTCAGTGTTCTCCATTGAAAACAGCATCGCGACCCGACACCAAAGGACACCTATGCACCCGGCTTCCCTGGGTGAGGTAGCTCGTGCACTCCGGTGCCCAAGTGTGTGTTGGCTCTCGAAATACTTACCCTGTAAGTTGCTTGCCTGTTGACTTTTGCGAAGTGCCCTAAAACTGTAATTTACAAACCGCGACATTTGCCATTGAAAATTATAGAAAACCCGCGTGTATGTTTAGACACTGCACGCGTCTCCTGTGGGCTGGCTACTTACCTGCTAACACTGCAGAAGTGAAGCCCCAGCGATTCCCAAGGCTCTAGGCCTCTTCATTTTGCAAGTCGAGTTTGTTACACCATATTTTTAGTATATGGTCTGGTACGCCCCTAGGGCTACAGCCATATTTGATTGAGAACTGTTGATCTTTTGAATGTTTACCTGGCTCTAATCTCATAAAGAGATTAGTAGAGTATATTTAGAAATAAATACATATATATTTGATATATATACCTGTGTGGTGTCTTTTCATTTGTTAATTCAAGAGATTATAAAGTAAAACAAGCTGCTTTACATTCCTCAGAGACTTAGCCTGAAGGCTGCTCTCCACAGCTACCACTAGGATAGCTTTCTTTAAAGGTTGTCTTAAACCTATCTACCACAAGAGTCGAATTGGACTGGTGCAAGGTGGCTACTATAACTAGTGACCAGCATATGCCAGGCCAACTTCTCACATCACCCCAATGTCGGTTCTCTGGGGGTAGTGGTGTTGTGTGTCAGTCTCTTGCTGTGTTAGTTGGTGTTCATTCCAGCTTGTGTCACATGTGTCTGTTGTGCTCCCTCTCATCTCCCAATGCCTGATTGCCCACTGAGGGTGTCCCAATGATGGTTTACTTTTGTGTGGCACTGTGTCCACATCTGTGTCACTGTGGTTCAGCCCCCCTCATGTGTTGTGTAGTTGCCGGTGGATACTGTGACACACATACACACATGTTGCGTCCGATGTGCAGTGTGAGTTTGCCTGTTTGTGTTTGTGCATCTGCACCAGTACATTGGTATTGCTGTTGTGGGCCTTTGTCTGGATGCTGTTTCTGTGATTTTGCATGCTGTCCCTGTGAGTCATTTCACATCATTGTGCACATTCATCCTGGTTAATGGGTGCCATTGCTGGCATGGAATGTGAGTTTGGGATCTGACACCTACAGTCTACACATGTTGTTTTGATTGTTGTGTCTATTTTCGAGATGTGTGCATGCTTGGTGATGGTCACTTCTGCTGTTGTGTCATTGTACGCTGTATGCATTGTCAGCCCCCATGGGTGGTGCTTGTCTGCACATGGCCGAGAGTGTGTTATGTTTTCACAGCACTGTTAGCCTCACCACATCTCTGTGTGTATGGGACACAACCACTAGTTTGCTCCAGAAGTGTTTGATGTGTTGGGATCAGGGATCATACATGCTGTTTGTTATTTGCAGCTTTGACCATGATGACACTTACCTTTTGGTCACTGTGATGAGGGGGGTTTAGTCCCCATCACGACAATGCTCGACATCTGCTGCATTTTGGGAGCCCCCACTTAACTTCTGTTCTACACAGTGAGGGGGTGTTCTTTTTACATTGCCACAGTGCTATGGTGATGCTTGCCTTGTGTATGTCACACTCATGTGTTGGTCACACATCTGCTGTTACTTACATTGTATGCTCGTAGCCATAATCATTGTTGTGGGCATTTGTCACAGACTACACACTGTTGTCATGATGTTAGGGGGTTTGTATTTTGCGGACATACCTGATGTTGGAGTATGCTGGATGTGTTGTGCATCACCCATCCTATGGCTGGGGGTGGCTGTAGTGATGAGCAACATAACCCCTATGGCTGGGGGTGTCAGTACAGATGGGCAACATAAGCCCTATGGCTGGGGGTGGCAGGGGTGATGGGCAACATCAGCCATATGGGTGCGGGTGGCAGTAGTGATGGGCAACATGTCCACTATGGGTGGGGGTGGCTGTAGTGATGGGCAACATAAGCCCTATGGCTGGGGGTGGCAGTAGTGATGGGCAACAGGTCCCCTGTGAGTGGGGGTGGCAGTAGTGATGGGCAACATAAGCCCTATGGATGTGGGTGGCAGTAGTGATGGGCAACAGGTCCCCTATGAGTGGGGGTGGCTGTAGTTATGGGCAACATAAGCCCTATGGCTGGGGGTGGCAGGGGTGATAGGCAAAATCAGCCATATGGGTGTGGGTGGCAGTAGTGATGGGCATCAGGTCCACTATGGGTGGGGGTGGCTGTAGTGATGGGCAACAGACGCCCTATGGCTGGGGGTGTCAGTAGTGATGGGCAACATAAGCCCTATGGTTGGGGGTGGCAGGGGTGATGGGCAACATCAGCCATATGGGTGCGGGTGGCAGTAGTGATGGGCAACATTTCCACTATGGGTGGGGGTGGCTGTAGTGATGGGCAACATAAGCCCTGTGGCTGGGGGTGGCAGTAGTGATGGGCAACAGGTCCCCTGTGAGTGGGGGTGGCAGTAGTGATGGGCAACATAAGCCCTATGGGTATGGGTGGCAGTATTGATGGGCAGCAGGTCCCCTATGGGTGGGGGTGGCTGCAGTGATGGGCAACATAAGCCCTATGGCTGGGGGTGGCAGGGGTGATGGGCAACATCAGCCATATGGGTGTGGGTGGCAGTAGTGATGGGCAACAGGTCCACTATGGGTGGGGGTGGCTGTAGAGATGGGCAACATAAGCCCAATGGCTGGGGGTGGCCGTAGTGATGGGCAACAGGTCCCCTGTGAGTGGGGGTGGTAGTAGTGATGGGCAACATAAGCTCTATGGGTGTGGGTGGCAGTAGTGAAGGGCAACAGGTCCCCTATGGGTGGGGGTGGCTGTAGTGATGGGCAACATAAGCCCTATGGCAGGGGGTGGCAGGGGTGATGGGCAACATCAGCCATATGTATGTGGGTGGCAGTAGTGATGGGCAACATGTCCACTATGGGTGGGGGTGGCTGTAGTGATGGGCAACATACACCCTATGGGTGTGGGTGGTAGTAGTGATGGGCAACAGGTCCCCTATGGGTGGGGGTGGCTGTAGTTATGGGCAACATGAGCCCTATGGTTGGGGGTGGCAGGGGTGATGGGCAACATAGTCCATATGGGTGTGGGTGGCAGTAGTGATGGGCAACAGGTCCACTATGGGTGGGGGTGGCTGTAGTGATGGGCAACATAAGCCCTATGGCTGGGGGTGGCAGTAGTGATGGGCAACAGGTCCCCTCTGAGTGGGGGTGGCAGTAGTGATGGGCAACATAAGCCCTATGTCTGGGGGTGGCAGGGGTGATGGGCAACATAGTCCATATGGGTGTGGGTGTCAGTAGTGATGGGCAACAGGTCCACTATGGGTGGGGGTGTTAGTGGTGCTGGCCATGCAACCCCTATGGAGGGCTGTTGTTAGTGGCCAGGATGTGGATCCCCTGTGCGTGTGTGCCATTTTGTGGGTACGTGTCGTTTATTTGTGTTGTAGGTGTCTGACTTACCGCCTGCGCCGTCGGCGTCGGTCCCTGAGCCGGTCATAGATGTAGAGTACTGGTATGACCTGCGCGATGGGATTCATGATGTGTTCATGTCGTACACGCTGCTTGTTGCTCCATCTCGTACCCGCTGCAAGCTGGTCCGTCTCGTAGCCGTGGATTGAGTTGTGGCGCGAATTGTAGCTGATATGCTTGTTTTCCGGATGCTGTGACGTGCCGTACGTGATGACCCGTCCGGCACGTAGGAAGTACGCATCGTACTTGTCATGCAGGAAACTGTAATGTAATGTAAAATGTATTTCTATAGCGCCATTATCACTCGAAAGAGTATCATGGCGCTCACCCAACCCAGATGAAAAGGGTTGGTGGGAGAAGACACACTTCACGCTAAACATTACATATTTAAATCATTGCCATACATGCAGCATCAGTCATTGAAAAGAGCCAGGTTTTGATTGAGTTGTGGCGCGAATTGTAGCTGATATGCTTGTTTTCCGGATGCTGTGACGTGCCGTACGTGATGACCCGTCCGGCACGTAGGAAGTACGCATCGTACTTGTCATGCAGGAAACTGCTATGGATACTGCTTCCGGGCGACTCGGTTCATCTTTAGGAGTTACGGCTCGGACGGAGAATGGGGCTTGATTCACAGCGTACGTGTTGGTCTTGTTTTTGGCAGTTATGTGCATCGTACTTACTCTACAGGACTGACCGGCTCCGGTTATGTGTCGGTCACACGGTAAGGCTACGGACAGCTGTCCGACCGGCTATCGGAATCGGCCCCTTAGTATGTAGTTTTACCCAAATGAACCCTTTGTATCAACATTAGAATAATGATAGACTGGGGAAAAAACATAACGTTATAACCTATACCATGCGGTTTGCATGCAGCTCTTTGATGCTAGTTCATTGCTCACTGCGCTATTTTAGGGATTGTAATGCATGAATTGCAAGTAACAGAAGGAACTCTGTGTCAAAAGCAGTAACCTACAGAGTGATCCACATAAAATACAGTTTGGTGATTTGTGTGGTACAGGTTCTTTGCCAAATGCATATTAACCTTCTGTTCTACTTTATCATGAGCGGAGACTGCCATTAGACACAACTCTGACCTCTCTGAAGCAAGAACATTAATCACCAGAGTTATCTTGACATTTATATTGTTGCCTGAACATGCTGGACACATAAGGAACTCTGCAGCAGGTGCTTTTTGAACCTGTGTTATTTTTAAACACAGTGTCCCCTCCCTACCGAAGTCAGTGCCAGATTTATCGCCAGAGATATTAATCTTTACACTTTTATTGTTGCCTGAGAACTGCTTGATATACAGGGAACAATGCAGCGAGAGTGATAAGGGAGTGATTATGCTCGTTAGGCCTGCTGATTTTGGTATTGGGGACCGGTATTGCAGCACTGCTGCAAAACCGGCCCACATTAATAAAAAATGGCTCCCACCCCTCCAGCTTCCCGGAAAAAACCCCAGTGCCTGGTACGGCTAGCCTTGGCAACTCTCTGCTGTTATATAAATACAGTATTTCGATTTCCATGGATTTCGCATGAATAGTAACGCTCTACAGGAAATGAGAAACAAATCGTTTGTTCTAGTAACTGATGTGAACATGCTGCATATCTACGGCACAGTATCTTTGTCTTGCTAGAGCCAATAGCATCATCAAAAGAGTGGTATTTCTCCAGTGTCCTATAGCAGTTGTTGATGCTTCACAACTTGAGACATGCATTAGCAACAAAGGTTCACACAGGATCTGCATATACCACTGCAGAAGCCCAAGAGACAGTTGATACAGAACAGCTTTTAGGCATTCCACTGACAGAATCCTAGTACCTAGATTTAGGGAACATTATAGGTCCCCAACAGGATTCCCATTATACAAACAAATAATATCTAACTCTCCCTAGCATTAACTGATGTCTCTGAAGACAGTGCTGGGAGAGGTCAAATAATTCCAAAGAAGCAAGCTAAGTCATCGAGTTGGCCCTCCAGAAGGAATTTCAAGAAGTGTCGCAAACTGAAAACTTCTGGCAATATTTCTTTAGATTGGCTTGAAGATATTCTTGACCGGAGACGTACATATGTGAAAACTGAGACAAAGCAGAGGAACACAGGCAAAGTGCAGGGCCCAAGCAGGGGTTTCCTCTTTTCAAAAGGGAAGAAAGGTAAGGTCTGGGACATGCCCAGGCTGTGGCTTTCATAGCCTGTACAATTCTTAAATACTGCAGCAGATCCCCGAATCCTGGAATCCTCAAATCCTACAGTAGACCTGCAATACCCAAAAACTTTAATCCTACTGAAACCCACTGTAGCTTTCCACTCACTTGGGACATACCTGACTGCTTTTGGGGTGGCCCCAAACGGGACTGGATTGACTTTGCTGGTGAAGGGAGGGTGAGTAGACAAAATATCGGAAATGTAAAATCGATATACAGAAATATCGAAGTCAAAATATCGATGGAATAATATATCTCTGTCAACAATATCGATGTAAAAAATGTCGAGATTGTGATGTGTAGCAAAATATCGAGGTATAGTATATCGAAAGACAGAATATCGTGTAGTAAAAATATCGAAAAAGTATAGTATTAAGTTACTTTGTGATTTGTCAAAAATTATTGTTGAGAAGTGTCAGCAAATGTTTATTTAAGTGTATTAAAAATAACCATTTTGTTTCTATTAATATAATTTTTTAAATTTTGATATATAATTTTAGGAGCGGGATGTTGGGTTTATAGGGGATAAGGGTGGGGAGTGTTTTAAAAAAATATATTTGAAACAAAATATTTTAATACATTTTTGTAGAATTTAAATTTAAATTTTGAACAAAATTCAATTATTTAAAATTTAATTATGAAAAAAAAATGTTTTAGTGGGATGTTGTGTATATAGGGGTTAAGGGTGGGGAGTATTTTTGAAATAAATATTATATTTAATATTTTAGGATATAATTATTGAAATATTATTAATATAATTTTTTTAATTTGGATATATAATTTTAGGAGCGGGATGTTGGGTTTATAGGGGATAAGGGTGGGGAGTGTTTTAAAAATATATATTAGAAATAAAATATTTTAATAAATATTTGTAGAATTTGAATTTAAATTTTGAACAAAATAGTAATATTTAAATTTTAATAATGAAAAAAATATTGTTAGTGGGATGTTGTGTATATAGGGGTTAAGGGTGGGGAGTGTTTTGGAAATAAATATTAAATTTAATATTTTAGGATATAAATTTAGAAATATATTTAAAAAAAATTAAAAAATTCAAATTTGTTTTTAAATTTTAAATGTGAAAATTGTAATAATAAAATAAATGTAATAAGTGGGATTTTGTGGTTATAGGGGATAAGGGTGGGGAGTGTATTAGATATATATTTAATATTTAATATTTAATTAAAAAAAAGAAAATGTCAATTTTGGTATGAAAATTTACAATTAAAAATTTTAGTAATAAAATTTAATAATTTATGATATAATTTTTGAAATATTATATTTAGAAATAAAAACATTTCAAATTAGTTTTAAAATTTTAAATGTGAAAATTGTAATAAGAAAATAAATGTAATACGTGGGATTTTGGGGTTATAGGGGATAAGGGTGGGGAGTGTTTTAGATATATATTTATTATTTAATATTGAATTCAAAAAAATTTAAATTTAAATTTTTGTATTAAAATTTACAATTAAACATTTTAATAATAAAATACATTTAATAAGTGGGATTTTGGGGTTATAGGGGATAAGGGTGGGGAGTGTTTTTGAGAAATATTTAATATTTTATAAAAAAAAATTGAAATTTAATTTTTGGGTTTAAAAATTAAAATTAAATAAATTACTAATACAATAAATTTCATAAGTGGGAATTGGGGGTTATAGGGGATAAGGGTGGGGAGTGCTTTCAAAATATATGTAATATTTTATTTTTGAAAAATATAATGCAAAGTTCTAATTTCTTAATAAAAGTAAATTTTAATCTTTTTAATAATAAAATAAATCTCATAAGTGGTATTTTGGGGTTATAGGGGATAAGGGTGGGGAGTGTTTTATAAATATATAAAAATTTTATTATTCATAAAAAATTATTTACATTTAGAAATGTTATTTTAATTAACATTTAACAATTTTAAGAAGATAATTCATTTAATAAGAGTGATGTAGGATTTATAGGGGATAAGGGTGGGTAGTGTTTACAAATTAGTAATTGTTTGAAAAAATCTAACATATATAGTAATCCTAATTCAATATAGATTGGAGTGGGAATAGTAAATTATTTATGGTCACTGTCCAGCACCTACTCTAATTTATTATAGACTGGAGTGGGAATAGTAAATTATTTATGGTCAGTGTCCAGCACCTACTCTAATTTATTATAGACTGGAGTGGGAATAGTAAATTATTTATGGTCAGTGTCCAGCACATACTCTAATTTATTGTAGACTGGAGTGGGAATAGTAATTTTTTTATGGTTAGTGTCCAGCACCTACTCTAATTTATTATAGAGTGGAGTGGGAATAGTAAATTATTTATGGTCAGTGTCCAGCACATACTCTAATTTATTATAGACTGGAGTGGGAATAGTAAATTAGTTATGGTCAGTGTCCAGCACCTACTCTAATTTATTATAGACTGGAGTGGGAATAGTAAATTAGTTATGGTTAGTGTGCAGCACCTACTCTAATTTATTATAGACTGGAGTGGGAATAGTAAATTATTTATGGTCACTGTCCAGCACCTACTGTAATTTTTTATAGACTGGAGTGGGAATAGTAAATTATTTATGGTCACTGTCCAGCACCTACTCTAATTTATTATAGACTGGAGTGGGAATATTAAATTATTTATGGTCACTGTCCAGCACCTACTGTAATTTTTTATAGACTGGAGTGGGAATAGTAAATTATTTATGGTCACTGTCCAGCACCTACTCTAATTTATTATAGACTGGAGTGGGAATAGTAAATTATTTATGGTCACTGTCCAGAACCTACTGTAATTTTTTATAGACTGGAGTGGGAATAGTAAATTATTTATGGTCACTGTCCAGCACCTACTGGATTTTTTTATAGACTGGAGTGGGAATAGTAAATTATTTATGGTCACTGTCCAGCACCTACTCAAATTTATTATAGACTGGAGTGGGAATAGTAAATTTTTTATGGTTAGTGTCCAGCACCTACTCTAATTTATTATAGAGTGGAGTGGGAATAGTAAATTATTTATGGTCAGTGTCCAGCACATACTCTAATTTATTATAGACTGGAGTGGGAATAGTAAATTAGTTATGGTCAGTGTCCAGCACCTACTCTAATTTATTATAGACTGGAGTGGGAATAGTAAATTAGTTATGGTTAGTGTCCAGCAGCTACTCTAATTTATTATAGACTGGAGTGGGAATAGTAAATTATTTATGGTCACTGTCCAGCACCTACTGTAATTTTTTATAGACTGGAGTGGGAATAGTAAATTATTTATGGTCACTGTCCAGCACCTACTCTAATTTATTATAGACTGGAGTGGGAATAGTAAATTATTTATGGTCACTGTCCAGCACCTACTCTAACTTTTTTATAGACTGGAGTGGGAATAGTAAATTATTTATGGTCAGTGTCCAGCACATACTCTAATTTATTATAGACTGGAGTGGGAATAGTAAATTTTTTATGGTTAGTGTCCAGCACCTACTCTATTTTATTATAGACTGGAGTGGGAATAGTAAATTATTGATGGTCACTGTCCAGCACCTACTCTAATTTTTTATAGACTTGAGTGGGAATAGTAAATTATTTATGGTCAGTGTCCAGCACCTACTCTAATTTATTATAGACTGGAGTGGGAATAGTAAATTATTTATGGTTAGTGTCCAGCACCTACTCTAATTTATTATAGACTGGAGTGGGAATAGTAAATTATTTATGGTCACTGTCCAGCACCTACTCTAATTTTTTATAGACTGGAGTGGGAATAGTAAATTATTTATGGTCAGTGTCCAGCACCTACTCTAATTTATTATAGACTGGAGTGGGAATAGTAAATTATTTATGGTCAGTGTCAAGCATCTACTTTTATTTATTATAGAGTGGAGTGGGAATAGTAAATTGTTTATGGTCAGTGTCCAGCAACTACTCTAATCTGTCTGGTATTTAATTTAATTAAATTACATTGATATAGTAGTTATAAAAATATATTTAAGTGAATATTATTTGTATTGTATTATTATATATTGGATTTGTAGTAATTAATTCTATATTTATAGTTTAGGATAATATATACATGTAACCTTTTAATTTGATATGTTTGGAATATTTAATATTATTATTAGCAAAAATATATGAATATTTTGTATTGGAATAATGGGTAATGGCATTCTGTAATTTTATAATATTGATTGATTTGTAATTTTTTATAAAATAATTATTCTATATGTTAAATATTCATAATAGAAGATTAATATTAATAATCAGAGAAACACAATTCATAAGACAAGAACATGGTTTTTATTGTAGTTTTTTAAATTTGTTATTGTTTATTCATTTGAGTAGGATCATTCAGAAATAGCATTATTTACATTGTAATTACATTCAAACATATTGAATATAGGTCAGAACAAATTTTATGTACATTAAGTATATTTTCTAACATTTTTAAGTAAATTATAAAGATTATTAATAATGTTGTACAATGTAGTGTTTTAAATTAAAATTAACATACCAATAGGTTTTGTAAATCTTTATACAAAACTTTTAACAAATATTTTCATATATAAACATTTTAATATTTGTAGTACAAACATGTTATACATTTTTTATTAATATTAATATGTAAAATATTAATATTAATTATTTTTACAATGTTTTCGAAACAAACATCTTTTTAACATAAATAAAATTTTAGCATTCATGCAAAAAAATTTTAACAATTTTTCATACATTGTTCTGTAGTATTATATTTTTAGAAATTATAATAATAAATATTTTAAATTTTAAAATATTTATTTATATAATTTTACAAATTAGGAACATTTGTTGACAATTTGTAGGTAAATTAAAAAAATAGGTATATTTTTGGAAAATAATATAAAATATTTGTGTGTGAATTTACTGTTTTACCTGATTTATTTAGGGATTTTTAGTATAGTTAAATGTTTTATTATGTTTTGGACACTCTATTTTGTAACCGGGTAATGTTGTTTTGGGTCATTTGGTTTGAAGGGAAGCTCGCGGTTGGGAGTTACTTCGCGTCGTGAAAGGTAAGGTTTGTTTTATGTGTTTTAGATGGTTTTAAATTTACTTTTGAGCCTAGTTAGATAATGTTTAGTGTAGCTGTACATCTATTAGTTATATTTGGAAATGTTATGTGTTAGAGTTGCGTGTTGTGTTTTTACGTGTTTTTAACGATGTGTAGGCATGTTTCGAAAGTTAGGTTTAAGGTGTTTAATGTATATTTAGAAGTGTTTTAAATCTAGTATTATTGTTAGTAAGTGTTTATGTGTTGTTTTATGTGGGTGGGAATGTCAGTTGCTTTGTTTTTACTATTTCTTTTCTAGGTTATTCGTTTCGGATGGACTCTTTTTTTTTTTTAAAGAAGTGTGTGTTCGTTTTATTGAACAATATGTTTTTTACACTACTTTAAAAGTTTCGGTTTTCATGGATCGTTTTTTAATATTTTTAGCTATTTTCGGGTTTTTCATGGATTTTCGAAGGATATTTGGTGAATGGCTTATGGATTTAATCGCCAGTTGTATTTTTGCATTTTTTTTTGGGAACCTTTTTTTTTAAGTTTGGATTGTGTAAGCAGGAAATGGATTTTTCAGACTTTGGAATAAACGTGGTAAGTTAATTTATTATTATTTCTTGTGGGTGGGTATTGTTTAATATTATTGTTCATTTTTATTTTATTACAAATATTATTAATGTGTGTTAATATATTTTTGACAATATGTATAAATATGTTACACACAGTAATTATTTTTGTAATAAGATACATATATTTTATGTGTTTGATATTATTGAAAATGGGTAATTAGTCATTTATTTGTATTTGTACTTTAAAGAAGTGTTTTAGCTATGATGTTTAGGTATTCTAGGCCTTTGGTAGTAGGGTACAATTTTACTTGTTGCTCTAGATATTTATACATTTGTTTAGTTTGTTTTGAGGTTTTTGGAGTTAGCTGAGTTATGGATTGTTCCATTCGGAACTCTTGATAACTCTGTTCTTTTTGTAGGCATGATATAAATCTTTCTAGTGTTGGTTTTGTTCTGCCTGTTGATTGTAGGAAGGCGTTATGCCATCCTTCAACTGCGTTATTAGTTTTGGATTCTCCATTTAAGGTGCTTCTGTATACGTTCCACCAGGGAATTAAGAATTTAGGGTTTCTTCTGTGGCCAGATCTATGTAGTCTGCCGACCCATGTATCTTCGAAATAGTCCAATAGTGAACTTAGTTTTTCTTCATTTTGTTTGTAGAAGGCGCTGTCTATTAAAATGTTGTAATGTTCTGTTACGTCTGTGTCAGGTACATAAGCTAGTGCTATGAGTTATTTTATTTGATATGCAAAAGATGAATTAGTTGCATATTCAATGCTTAGGGCTGATTTTTGCATGTGTCTCCATAGGCATTGATTAAAATGATAGTAACAGCCTTGTATGGAGGTATGGGGGTGTGTTTTTAATATAGAATTAATCATTGCATGTTCAAAATCTAGGATTATTTTTTGTGGGGAAAAGTCATTTGTTTTTTGTTTTATTATATTTAATAGTTCAGTGTATGTGGAGTTATGTTTGTTTGGTAATAATGTGTAAATTAATGGTATATTGCAATTGTGATATAGGACATGTATTGTATATAGTTGGAAAAATGGTTTGGGACATATGGTAAAAGTCCCATCCATCATCCAGTTATGTGATTCTTGTAGTTTACAGAGATTATTAGCTGTTCCAAATATTATTATTCTTTTGTCATTGTTTTTATTATCAAAAATGACAAATGGTTCTTTGTTTAAAGTTATACTTTGTTCTGGACTTAGAATAACTTCACTGTATGTGTGAGGAATTGGGGTTGAAGTAGTAGTGGTTTTTTTAGTACGTGCAATAGTTCTTTTGAGTGAAGTTACAGATGGCATTTGTGTAGTAGCAGTTTTAGGAATTTTGGGAAGCTGCTCTTTTAAAATTACACTGGTAGGTTTTTGAGAACTTGTGCTAGCTTCCTTTATAGTTTCTAAAGCAGATCTGACTTCGATTTCAGTAATGTTTGGTGGGTGGTTATGTTCTCTAGTGTATAGTACTGTTGTTTGTCGTGTTGTAGCACGCCCATAGCACTTATTAGAGTAGTATTTAGTGCATTTCCAGTTAACTTTTAAACCATATACTTTTTCCTGTGTGTAAGTGTACCCCATATAGCATAGTAACATTTTTCCCTTCTGGCTTGTTATGAATTCAGCTCCTTCAGTCATTTTGATGTAGCTTTATCTATGAAAAATATATATTATAGTTATTATATATGATGTTATATTAATTTTCAGTAGAAAAAAACAAGATTTAGTTACTATATACTTACAAAGTTGGTTTTGATGTGTTTGAGTAGAATGCTCCTGATTCTTTATTTGTGGGATTTTCCTCTAGTATTTTCTTTGTCTGGAAAATAAAAGGAAATGTGTTGTAATAATTGTTTCTATATTTTTATAGGGAATGGTTAGGGGATTTGCAATTGGGATTTAATTAGGGTGGTATTTTAATCTATTAGTTGATTTTTGGTTATGAAATACTTACTTTTTAGTTGTATCTTTTTTGGTGCTGTTCTGTATTTTCTTAGTTTCTTTTGGAGTTTCCTGTAGTGAAAACATGAAATAGAAAGAAGACATTAATTTATTTATAGTGTATGTATATTGTAATTACAATTTATTCTATTTGAGTCTTCAGGAGAATAATATACTTAACTTACTTTTGATAGTTTTAAACATTTCCTCTATGTTGATTTTCTTATATCTGTAGTTGCAATCCAGTCGATTTTCCTCTTCATTCAATTTCCTTTTTTTGGTTTTGGACTGTGAATAAAGTTGAACTTCTTTTTATAGTGTTTTGGATGTTGTAATATGTGTTTTATTGGTCAGTTTGAATTCGGAGTGTTTTTATTGGTTAGTTCGAATTTTTTTTTTTTTTTTCTGGTAGTTAGTTTCCTAATAAGGAAAACGCTAATTAGTGGTTTTGTGGTGTATTATTCTATATGTATTTTTCTAAACATTATATTATGTATTGGATGCATGAATTGATAAAGTATAATTTAATAATATAGTTGTTTAATGTAGGAATGTTGTTAATAATGTTTTAGTAAAGAGTTAATTATTTAAATCCATTTTTAAATGTAGTAAATATATAATTGTTTAATAATAATTTTGTGTAGTGATAAAAGACATTATTTGGTGTTTATGTAGTTTGATTTTAGGTTTTAATTAAATGTTATATAGTCGATATTAGTAAAATGGAGATATTTTAGTGGTCGATATTTTAGTTTACGATATTTTGTTATGAAGTATATGTATATTATTGAGCATCGATATTTTAGGATTTCGATATTTGTGTTGCCGATATTTTGTGTACCTATATTTCTGTTGTTCGAAATTGTGTGTTCGATATTTTTGTAATGTTTTAAATAAGTATATGATGTCGATAATAATGTGATCGAATATTTTGTATCGATATATTTGTAGGTCGATTTTTAGTCTTTCGATATTGTGTCAGTGATTCGAAGGGAGCGGGGGTAGCAACTAGAAGCACATGTGACAGCCACTGTCCTTGGTGGCATTATTCTTGCCACGCAGCACTGATGACATCCTGAGTTGCAATGCCCTAAGCAAGGAGTGGAAGGATTGGCCAACAATGCTTAGGAAGAGAATTGGGTGGTAGTATCTGTGACACGCCTTGACACCTTGTTCTTTATGAAGAAGAACTACAGTGTGGCAGGACAGAAATATTTGGAGAACATGCAGTCTAATAGAGAGTCAGGGGAAAGCTGAACAAAATGAGAGGAGAAGAGCTAGTGTTGACAGGAAAAAAGTGCTTTCCTGTCAACACTTTCTCTCTTACTCTTCGAAAAAAAAGTGAAAGGACTGTAGAGGAAGTTGGACAAAAGTTTCTGGGGAGAATGATGGGGATTGTTTCAAAACAGATGGATGAGGCAAAGGAACAGTAAACAGTAAAACTAATTGTATATATTCCGCCAACTTAGGGTTCTGCTTTTTACGTTTGAGGGAGGTTACTCCATCCGTCAGTGTGGCAGAGAATATTACCCTCGCCATCAAGATAGACTACCATCTATCAAATTTAGAGACGTCTTCCGGTCCAGTTGTCATCTCTGTACCTTGAAGGTAATCCTCATCACTGAGGTTCCCTTCAAGGAACAAAACATTTGGTGAATAGCCTCTCTCAGTTTTGACAGCTGTCCACCAACATTTTAACATTTGTGTGTTGAAAAACAAAACACTGACGCCCACAGACTGTGGATTTTCTCCCAGAGGACAGTGGCAGTATTGTTTTTTCCGCCCTTCATCACCAGGTGTTTCCCCACAATGATGGGAAAAAAAGAAAACAAATTATACTATCCTCCCTAAATAGGTCAGGCGCTGTAATGCCCTTCCACTGATGGCCGCTAAACCAATGGGTCATTGAAGGAAGCTTTCTGTCAATGGATCCAGCAGAGCTCCATCGATGTAAATCAGCCCACCTCTAAACCAAGTGGGCCAATTGAGTATTTGGTGGAAAAAGTATTCGTTTTCGTTTCAGCAGAGTGCCCTGTCCGCCAAACTCTAAATCAGGCCCTTAGGTTGTAGTTCACATATGTGTCATGCCGTCCTGGCAATACTCTTACAAATGGTGTTATTATTTTATTTTCTGCTGTTACCAGCGGTCCTGGGTATTTTGCAAGTATTGGTTATCTGGTCTTTGCTACAGTGGCACCATGGATACTCACACTCATGCTCAATTTCCGTGCCTTATGTTATTTTACAGCCATAATCTTTTAAAAAATGGGCTGCATTTCAAACTAAGGGAATGTTCAATCAAGTCTAAACCAAGAATATTTGATTGCAACCTGAAGTCGGAATTAATATATTGTACCAAGAAGTGCACATTCAGCATCCTATACGTGGCAGTGCATCAGCAACCTGCCCATGATAGTGAGTTGTCTTGTGCGCTAAGAGCCCATCCTGTAAACATTACAAAGGTACTGTATATCCCATCAAATAGTATTAAGGGATTGCATATCCTATCAAACATCATAAAGGTACTGTATGCTCATGAATGTATTATTTACAAAAGCTACCTGAACAAATGTGCTTAAATCGCATTAGTACCCATCAATGTTTTGAAACACCTTAAAGTGAGGTTTGTGGATTAGTCCAACAGCATTCTAAAATGTTTTAGGCCCTAATAGGCTGAGACCCATTCAAGTGGGTCCAGTGTGGTTTACAATACACCTTTGTCATCAATTGCCCCTGAAACTCACATTTCACAACCTGCTCTGGTTACTGCCCCATTGTATACTAAAATGAAAAATTTAGCAGTGGAGGAGCACCCATGAGCAACTTGCTCTCGTGCTCTGCAGATGGCTCCGATTCCAAAGTTCAAAATCTTATCCCCCCTCCAACATTTAGGTCTAGTTGCACCCCTAAAGCTGCACACATTTTGTAAGTGACCAGTGTTATTTGCTGCACAAAATTGCTCCATGTTTCACTTGTGTGTGGATAAGGATCTAGATTCTGAGATTCACAGCTCGTACAGAGGGAAAACATGCAGTTTTGTCATTCAGTAAAGCCAAAACTGCTCTGTATCTCTCATTATGATCTATGGGAGACTGGATAGAGAGACAAAAACCACAGGGAGAAAATCTAGCAAGATTTGGTTCGCTTTATTAACCTGGTCTATTTTATGTCCCAGCTTTCCTGGAGACATCAGAATGATGACCCACAGGATTATCAAAGTAGATGCTGAGCAGGGAAAAACAAAAATATATTGTGGCATTCGTGTCATAATGCAAATACAAGTGAAAACGTGACAGCTTTCAAAGGAACTTTCACCAGGCTTTTCATGTTTAAAGACTTCTCTGGGAAATAAAATATTTAATTAAGGCCTGGACCACAGAACCCTTTGCACAACTAAGTAAAGCATTGGGCAGCTTTGCAGTGAGGTAATAAGGATCTTTGTAAATATAGTGTCGAGATGTTGCTTAAAACTGCAGTCATAAGTTTAGAGAAGGGATGAGAAAAGTACATTTCCTTAGGGCCAACAGGATGGTCACCGAGAATATTAAGAATACCCATATTGTCATAACAGTGTGGGCTTTCAGGAGCATCCATAAATGCTTTTCAAGTCATAATGAATACCAAACTGTAGCTCTAAAAGGTTTTTCATGCAGCTGGATTTACTGTACTCATGGGAAATCCTTTATGATCCTCATAAAGATGCGCGATGAGCCTTCTTAGGAGCAAGGCTAAATACTCGATGAGAGTACTCTGCAAGAACAGATTGAATGTTCCTCAAAATGGGGGATGCCAGTTTTGCTGAAACTGAGTCGATGGGGCAACTGAGGAGGTGGAGCTTGTTCGCGTTCGTGCTGTGTCACATGCCCGCCTCCGCTGAGGACAGCCGAAACGTCCGAAAACTGACCGAAACAGCCCGCCGAGACTGAGGGCTGAGACTGTGGCCCTACCGATGCCGTTGCCAGTTTACTAGTTTACCGGTTGCCGGCTTGCCGAGAGTGCACCCCCCCCCGGTTGAGGCAGTGCTGGTGCCGGAGGCCGGAGGGCGGCATTTGCGGCGCATGGTGGGCCGCTCGCGGGCGGCCTGAAGGCCAGGAAAACATTCAAAAGTGAAGCAAGTGAAGAATTCAGTTTGACGGCATAGCGGAGCTGCATTGATCTGCAGAGTGGCAGCGAAGTGGCATCTAAGGAGATTAGCTGGACAGATTGGCTGGGCAGAAGCTGAACGGTGAGGTGGAGGCAGAAAGGTAACCGAGGAGACCCTGTAAGAGGTCCTGTAGAGCTTGCCGCCCCCCCTTGCCACTCAGCCCCGGTTCTTGCCCTGTTTTAAGCCTGTTTTTAAGCCTGTTTTAAGCCACCAAGCTATCAAGCTACCTAGCTACCAAGCTTCCAAGCGGCTAAGCAATTAAGATCCTCCAATTAAGATCCAGCCAGAACTCAGGATCCTGCTTTACCCCTGCCATAACTTCGTCAAGATTCCATCAAACTTTGTTATTACCAAAAACTACAATTGCAATCTACTCTCAGAGAAAAGACTTGTTTGGGGTTTGCAGGAGATAGAGGGAGCCTGTAGTGTCTGGCTGTAGTGACTCATGACTATTGGAGACAAGCGCGCTGACTATTGGAGACAAGCACGGCTCCCTTCCTGCGCCTTTAGAGCTTTGCGGTGGCAGTTTGTAATACAACCTCCTGCCCGAGCCTGCGAGACTGCGAGCGAAGCTGTGCGTTGGAGAGTGGAAACTCGTCGCTCGGTGCTCGGTGTTGCATGAGCGTCGCATCGGAGCACTGGCACATTGTAGCTATACCTCTCTGGCTGTGCTGGCCGGCTTGGCTAAGGGTTTTTTCTAATATAAGAACTAGATATGACTGCAAAAAAAATTCACTCTGGCAGATTGGTGAGTACAAGACCATGCAAAATAATTTGAGCTAAGGAACAACTCACTGCAAATAAACATTCTGAAGAGTTTCAATACCATCCCTTCCTTCTTTCCAAAAAAAGAAATAAGCTTAAACCAGTAGGGATGCTGGAGTCTACCCAAAAAGATCACATAGATCATGTAGAGGCAAAAGTAACCCTCAGAAAACCATTGCCAGTAGTACCCACCAAACAATCACCCAAAATTGGGGGATCATGGTCTATAGATCGCCAACACTCAGAATCTAGGGTGGCTGACTCCTTGCTGGTTAATGTAACCATCCACTCCCTTGTAAATAGAGTTTCCTTACCCGAAGGGGTATCTCAACTAGTGCCAAAAGCAAGAGAACATATAATGGAAGATTTTACGCTCCCCGACATTAATCTAGATCAGTCTCCTAAGATGTCTCACGTCCATAACCTAAAATTGTCTAGGATTCTTATTCCTGCTACTTCTCCTTCCTCCAAGGACTGTCCCGCTAAAATGCAATTGTTCAGTAGTACTCCTAGTGGAACAAACCTATTAGATTCAAGGGGCTCAATAACTCCTGAACTATCCCTGAAATTTCTTCCATTAATCAATAATCCAGAGCCAAAAATGCTGATGTCGGAATCTTTACTTTGCCTGGAAAGAGTGCTGTCTTCTATCTTAGCCTTAATGGAGAAATCAGTAAGTAACTCCGATTTTATTCTGGACTAAGTTTTGGCCCTGACAAAGTTTACAGCATCTGAACAAAAATTATCGCCTGGTGAAGCTTGCCTTCCTCCCTCCGTATTCCTAATCTAGGGAAGGAGTCTTTCCCTCCCCTACTTTTGGAGGATAACCCGATAAGTTATATCCTACTCAAACAGACTCTCCTCCATATGTTAAAGGGTACGACTTTGGCATTCAAGGTGGTAAGCCTTTCTTTAGTAGGAAAAATAAAACCAAATTGAAAGAAAATGAAGATATATTTGATAAATTACACCCTTGTACTCTACAGCAGCTCTTCGTTTCCGAGACTTTAGCTACAGTGGCTGTTCCTATGTCCCGCCAGCAAGCTAAGATGGAAAATACAAATTCTAGTACAATTCCTTAAGGTTTTCCCTATCTTTTTAAAAACAGGTGTAAAATCTCTTAAGCAGCCTATAGAGGAAGGATTAAAAGTTGGTTGCTCTCCCATTAAGGAAAAGGTTATCAAGAACAAAAGTAACAACGTTTGTAAGAAAAAGAAGGAAAAAAGGGAAAAACGTCAAAGGATAAATAAAAAAAGGACAAAACGGTTACGTTTCGATCCTAACCTTATCCGCAATATATCATTAAACCTGGAATCAAATGCTTCGAAGAAGGAAGATGGACAAACAGAGTTCAATTTATCGGGTCCTTGTTCTTCTCTTCTGAACTCTAGTGCACCACTTAAATCTACCCAAGAAGCATTGATATTAGGCATAAGCGTTCCCCCTACTTCTCAGAATATTTTGAACCCTAATGCTTCTCTATTTGCTTCTTCTTTGGGTAATAATGTTATTTATAATCCCTATGAAAATATTTCTGAGGTTACCAGCCTAGTCAATAATTCACATCTTGCCCCTTATATCCTGGATTTTTCGTTTATTTTTTACCATAAACCATTTATGAATAGGAACTTTTTGTTGAGTTGTTTTGCTGAAATTACTGGCCTTCAAATGATCGGAAGCAATGACATCGCTCTGGTTGAGGTTCAAAAATATAATAATTTTAGGGGTGCAAGTGTAACATTTGCATCCAAAGCTATATCCCACTTGATAATGGCACACAGTGATAAACTACGTTGTTGTGGCTTTGATGTTTTAATACCAGAAGAGGAGCTAGCATTAAAAATGTGGTTCAAAATAAGCTTTGATCTAGGAACCACTACAAGGGGCAAACCCTTCCCGGACAGAGACGGTAAGTTGCAGGTCTTCCATGGTAAAGAAGGTAGGAGGTTTTCGCTTCTTACAGAGAAAATTTCCCAGCATGTGCTTTCTGCAGAGGAGGAAGATAAGAAATGGAGTTGGGTTGCAGGCACTCTTAATACAAACAGACGTTTAGGCCTAAAATGTGAGATCTCCTCCTAGCAGGGTTATCATTGTGATATCTTGGAACGCAGCTGGCTTAAGCACTAATAAAAACAAACTCTTATTTTTGAAAGACCAGAACTCCGATATAATATGTCTACAAGAGACTTGGATCACAAAGAACTGGTCCACTGAAAATTATATAGTCGGCCAGCGTTTCCTATGAACAGAGGTCACGCTAAAGGAGGTATTGCTATTATGTTAAGTACAAGCCATAGTTGGTCATATAAAGACATTTTTCATGCCTCTAACCTAATTCAGGCAATTAAGCTAGATCACAAGGATGTCCTCGATCATTTGGATTCCCTGTTGATAGTAAATGCATATTTACCCCCAGACGCATCTTCCTCTTATCTATTAAACAATGTATTTGTTTTTATCTCCACTACTCTGGAAAGTGAAGATTGCAGGTTCCTATTATTAGTTGGAGATTTGAACCCTAAAGTCTCATCTCATAGTATAAGGGTATTCTCTAATACAGAAAAAAATGAAGCCCTAAATATCCCCAATGCCCAATTTCCAAACAAAAGCAGGATAGACAATAGAGGAGTCTCTTCACTCGAAGGTTTGAGAAGTTTAGATATCTTAATTGCTAATAGGAGGATAGAAAAGGATATTCCAGCAAATTATACTCATAAGGCGCCAACTGGGAGATCTATTATAGATTACTTAATTGTTTCTGCAGATTTCTTTTGGAAACTCATAAACATGGAAGTCCTGGGAAATGTTTTCAGTGACCATATGTTGATCTGCTCCAAATTTGAATTCAATTGTGCTAAGGTAGGCCCCTGGAACTTCAAAGGCTGCACAGTAGGTTTCAATGCAATAAATGGTAGAATTCACTGGAATACTCAAGTGCCCGCTAAATTAAAAGCATACTTAACGGCTCTGATAAGAGATCAGCAGCATTTAATAACGGTTGAGCGTGATTCTACCCAATTTGATTTACTTGAAGCCTTTTCCCATAATATAGGTTCTCTGGCTAAATCCTGTAAATTACCTCTAAACGGAGATCACATTTCAACCCAATGCTTATTATAAATAGAGAAATAAATAAATTATTGAGGGCCCAGTTCCTGAATTTTTCATCCGAATGAAGTAATTTAATAAACCTATTAAAGAGGAAAAGACAGAGGAAAAAAATGCTCCCTAAGACAAATAAAGGAAGATGGTCTATGGGTGCAGCCTAAAGAGGCGGCCTCAAAACACAATTCAAAAAGGTACTGGGAATTAATCGCCGACTGCTGTGGCACAAGAGTGAAATCTCTCCCTATTTCCCTATTCTCATTAAAGAAGATGAATGGAAATTTCACCTGTTAGATCTCTATTCTGCGAATTTTAATTCCATCAGTTCAATCATTGTGGCACCTGATCAGTTTAAAACCCCTGCATCCAATTATGTACATTCGATTAATGAAGTGGCTGGATCTATTAAAAAAATTAGATCCTCAGGAGCACTGGGTCCTGATGAAATTCCCAAGACGGTAATTAAAAAAGGAGCCACTTCTGTGGGCCACTTATCTAGCTCCACTGTTTAAGTTTTGTTACTCACAGGAGAAGACAACACCATCCTGGTCTGGAAGTATTCTAATCCCTTTATACAAAAAGGGCGCTAGAACACATCCAGGTAATTACCGGCAAATAGCTTTATTGGATACGGCGGGGAAAATATTTGCACGTAGTATCCTTGATCATCTTACGGAATGGGTGATGGAGAAGAAGGTCCTCCCTATAGAACAAGCAGTTATTAGAAAAAATCATTCCACCCTAGATAAAATCTCCATGTTGAAACTAATTAAGGAGAAAAATACAATTTCTCGTAGTTCAAACGTATACATGGCTTTTCATAGATTTCTCAACGACCTTCGATAAGGTAGATCGACCATTATTATGGAGAAAATTGCAAAACATGGGTCTGCCTTCTCCCCTGCTATCCCCAATCATCGCACTACATACGCAAGCTTGGTGCCATATAATAGTGGGTGAAAATCAAGGTTTATCAGATATAATCCCTACAGAAAATGGCTTGAAACAAGGTTGCTTGTTAGCACCACTGCTATTTTCTTTATATATAGCAGATTTACCCGATTGGTTTGCTCAAGCAGAGGGAGCTGAACCAAAGATAAGTAGCCGGCCTTTTGCATGTCTTTTTTATGCAGATGATATAGTAGTAATGGACCTAACCCCTATTGGGCTGAATAGAAAGCTGATATCACTACAGAACTATACAGTGGACCATTTCTTGAAGATAAATGTATCTAAAAGTAAAATCCTAATTATGAAATGTAACAAAAGCAGACAACTATGTAATTTTAAGTGGCAAATTGGTCCTGATAAGCTAGAGGTGATAGACACATACCTTTACTTAAGGAAATTAATAGCGGGTAGTACGAAGAACAAACTTCATATCGAACATAGCTCTTGTAAAGTTGTATCCCATGCTAATGGTTTGTGTATTTTCTACATTGCTATGGGCAGAAGGTCTTTTTAACATCCATTGTTGGTTTTTAAAGCAAAAATCCCCCCAACCCTGCTTTATGCCATTGAATCAATCCCTGTTAAGGACTGGAGTTTTTTTAGATAGGATTGAAGGTCAGATATTACGCAAAATTATGCAATTTTAACACGTTAGTTCCAACGGCTGCTATTAGACGGGAATTTGGCTTGATAAGCTCCTATATCCAAGGTTTATTCCGGATTTTACGCTGGGGATATCAGTTAAAAAATAGCGAGCCTGATTCATTAAGCGGTTTCATGTGTCAACAAATCTTCGGTGATTAGGCAGGTAATTACTCCTTCCATCGTGATTTCTTATTGGCACTAAAATAAATTTGTTTACAAGAAGAATCAGTGATTACCGTCCCACCATTAGAACTTAAATCTTTTATAAAAACCTTAAGTGGCAAGATTAGCTATAAGCGAGATATTACATTTTGTAATTCTAAAGCGAGATTAAAGCTAACAGCCAGGACAAACTCACCGAGAATTTCATAAAAATATTTATTCTGGAATTTAGAACATAGAACTCGACGATTGCTCACTTTATGTCGTATGAATCTTTTACCTTTAAACAACTTAACAGCAAACTGGTCCCAGAATTTGAAAAATGGAAAAACTTGTATTTTCTGTGAGATGAGCATTCAGACACTGGATCATGTCTTGTTTGCCTGTCCAGCATTGGTCTTGAGTCATCGTCGCTGGCTTCGGCTGATGTTTTTACAAAATTATGTTAAAAATGTAGCTTCAGCCCGTGATTTCTCTTTTGCCCGAAAAACGAAGCAGTGTGTGTTAAACTATTTCATTTTTTTAAGGAGTTTATGTATATATTTTAAATCTTTTATATATTCTTTTAAATGGGCTGTTAACCCCCCTGTTTGTCATTCTCATACGGAGTAATAATATTTTCTCCATTGTCAGACTGTATTTTGCACATTGATTGACTGCTATATACCACTTTTCCTTTTGTTGTTAATTTCAAAACCCAATTGAAGTGGGATTTTGGATTGTACTTTGCACATGGACTGGTTGCTACCGAATTGCTTTCTGCACAGGTTAGGTAATGCCCTGTTATTCCTTTTTCTTGCTGCTAATTTCAAATGGAACTTTCTGCAGAAGCTGAATTTTGGACTCTATTTTATACATGAACTGGCTGCTACTTATTGCCCTTTGCACATTCTAGGATATTCTTTGTTACTCCAATCCTTCTGCTGCTATCCCCAAACGCCATCCTCTGCCAAAGCGGTCTTATGCTGTTGCCAAAATTTTTTTTTTTTTTTTTATTCAAGCACTGAAGTGATGCATATTATTTCGTATTTAAACAAAGCTGCTATTGTTTAATATGGTCCTAAACATACGCTACCTCCTCTGGTAGAGGTCTTTGGGCCCCTGTTTCTGCCTATGAGCTAAATGGTATTATTGCTGAAAAGTTTAGTTATTTTGCCCATTAGGATAATGGACATTATTGACTAATGTTATGCAAGGGAATTGTAGACCTGCTAAGCAGGCCTTTGATAATTCATGATGGTCCGTGGAATGAGTTTTCGTTATGTTTTAATATTGTATGTAATAATATGTACGTACTTTTATGTGAACCTCTTAGGAGTTCCAAATCTTTAATAAAAATATTGAATTGAATTGAATTGCAGCACCATAAACAACACATAGATGGTTCACTGTTGCCTGGATACCTGCTTACAACAATGCACTGGCTGATATCAGATTTACTGATTTGTCCAGCAACTGTTCAGACCAGCTTGGAAAGCCTGGTCTGTCACTTCCCAATGCACATTTTGAAGACCATGGTGCCAATTCCGATCCGGTAAAAAAATTCCCCGTCCGACTCGTATCCGGATTTTTTTCCGTCCGAATCGTCAAAGTAGCGTACAAACTGCCAAGTACGATTCGAACGGAAAAAAGTCCATACGAATCGCATTGGGAAGATTTCCCCACACGTCCTCGGGTCGGGAAAAGTCACCGACACGTCCCCGGGCGAGAAACCCACCGTGCGGAAAAATAAAGTCCGACTGCGCAAGTACGATCCCTCCCGTCCTCCCCATTTCACAACCGTACGCAAAAAACACCGTCCGAACCGAACTCCCATAGCAACCATGGAGACATGTGCCCGCATACGCGCCGAACACCCCACCACCCCCCGCCCGCGTATGTACGCCCCGAACCCCCACCCGTGTATGTACGCACCGAACCACCAGCCGTGTATGTACGCACCAAACCCCCCCCCCAGCCCTGTATGTACGCACCGAACCACCAGCCGTGTATGTACGCCCCCGAACCCCCCCCAGCCGTGTATGTACGGACCGAACCACCAGCCGTGTATGTACGCACCAAACACCCACCCGTGTATGTACGCCCCCGAACCCCCCCCAGCCGTGTATGTACGCACCGAACCACCAGCCGTGTATGTACGCACCAAACACCCACCCGTGTATGTACGCCCCCGAACCCCCCCCCAGCCGTGTATGTACGCACCGAACCACCAGCCGTGTATGTACGCCCCCGAACCCCCCCCCAGCCGTGTATGTACGCACCGAACCACCAGCCGTGTATGTACGCACCAAACCCCCACCCCAGCCGTGTATGTACGCACCGAACCACCAGCCGTGTATGTACGCACCAAACACCCACCCATGTATGTACGCCCCCGAACCCCCCCCCCAGCCGTGTATGTACGCACCGAACCACCAGCCGTGTATGTACGCCCCCGAACCCCCCCCCAGCCGTGTATGTACGCACCGAACCACCAGCCGTGTATGTACGCACCAAACACCCACCCGTGTATGTACGCCCCCGAACCCCCCCCCAGCCGTGTATGTACGCACCGAACCACCAGCCGTGTATGTACGCACCAAACACCCACCCGTGTATGTACGCCCCCGAACCCCCCCCCAGCCGTGTATGTACGCACCGAACCACCAGCCGTGTATGTACGCACCAAACACCCACCCGTGTATGTACGCCCCCGAACCCCCCCCCAGCCGTGTATGTACGCACCGAACCACCAGCCGTGTATGTACGCACCGAACCACCAGCCGTGTATGTACGCCCCCGAACCCCCCCCAGCCGTGTATGTACGCACCGAACCACCAGCCGTGTATGTACGCACCAAACCCCCACCCCAGCCGTGTATGTACGCACCGAACCACCAGCCGTGTATGTACGCACCAAACACCCACCCATGTATGTACGCCCCCGAACCCCCCCCCCAGCCGTGTATGTACGCACCGAACCACCAGCCGTGTATGTACGCCCCCGAACCCCCCCCCAGCCGTGTATGTACGCACCGAACCACCAGCCGTGTATGTACGCACCAAACACCCACCCGTGTATGTACGCCCCCGAACCCCCCCCCAGCCGTGTATGTACGCACCGAACCACCAGCCGTGTATGTACGCCCCCGAACCCCCCCCAGCCGTGTATGTACGCACCGAACCACCAGCCGTGTATGTACGCACCAAACCCCCACCCCAGCCGTGTATGTACGCACCGAACCACCAGCCGTGTATGTACGCACCAAACACCCACCCGTGTATGTACGCCCCCGAACCCCCCCCAGCCGTGTATGTACGCACCGAACCACCAGCCGTGTATGTACGCCCCCGAACCCCCCCCCAGCCGTGTATGTACGCACCGAACCACCAGCCGTGTATGTACGCACCAAACACCCACCCGTGTATGTACGCCCCCGAACCCCCCCCCAGCCGTGTATGTACGCACCGAACCACCAGCCGTGTATGTACGCACCAAACCCCCACCCCAGCCGTGTATGTACGCACCGAACCACCAGCCGTGTATGTACGCACCAAACCCCCACCCCAGCCGTGTATGTACGCACCGAACCACCAGCCGTGTATGTACGCACCAAACACCCACCCGTGTATGTACGCCCCCGAACCCCCCCCAGCCGTGTATGTACGCACCGAACCACCAGCCGTGTATGTACGCCCCCGAACCCCCCCCCAGCCGTGTATGTACGCACCGAACCACCAGCCGTGTATGTACGCACCAAACACCCACCCGTGTATGTACGCCCCCGAACCCCCCCCCAGCCGTGTATGTACGCACCGAACCACCAGCCGTGTATGTACGCACCAAACCCCCACCCCAGCCGTGTATGTACGCACCGAACCACCAGCCGTGTATGTACGCACCAAACCCCCACCCCAGCCGTGTATGTACGCACCGAACCACCAGCCGTGTATGTACGCACCGAACCACCAGCCGTGTATGTACGCCCCCGAACCCCCCCCAGCCGTGTATGTACGCACCGAACCACCAGCCGTGTATGTACGCCCCCGAACCCCCCCCAGCCGTGTATGTACGCACCGAACCACCAGCCGTGTATGTACGCACCAAACCCCCACCCCAGCCGTGTATGTACGCACCTAACCACCACCCCACCAGGGAATGTACGGACCGCACCCCCACCAGTGCATGTACGGACCGTACTGACGCCAAAAAAACACGTACTGAACCCGGACAAACCATATTTACACAAGGAGAGTCAAGTAGAGTTTCCCCACACCACCAAACAGGCCCAACAACCCCACAAACATCACATACACTCACCTGCAACTGCCAAACTGCCAAACAGAGGCCCAAAACTCAATCACTCCTCATAACACACCCACACAAATTTCAAACACAGCCACACCCACAAATGGACCAATAAAAATGGACCACACACACAAACCATGAGCCTTTGCAACAGACCCACTGCTGCCAGAGCCCACAGACGACCCACACCACCATACTTGAACCTCACACTTGCATACCTTCACACAACCACCTACACAAACACCCCCTCATCACATTCACACACACACCTCCACTACCACACCCACACACCCACAGCCATCCACACCCACACCCCCACAACCACACCCCACGCCATGTCCACCACCAAGAATCCAAAGTTCACAAAGGAGGAGCTGGAGATCCTTGTCGACGAAATCCTCAGAGTCGAGCCACAGCTCTTTGGGACATTGGTCAGACAGACCAGCATATCCGAAAAAACCGCCATGTGGCAGAGGATCGTCGATTCTGTGAATGCTGTTGGGACAACCAGAAGGACCAGGCACGAGTGCCAATCCAGGTGGTACGATCTGCGGAGGACGGTCAAGAGGAAGATGACTGACAATCACAACCAGGGGAACATCACTGGAGGAGGGCCGCCCCCCAGACCGGTACAATACCATCCCTGGGAGGAGAAGGTGATGTCCACGCTGGCGGTGGAGGGACTACACGGACTGCCAGGACTCCCAGACCCTGGTGAGTACACAAACAACTCACCTCACATGGGGGGGATGCCATACACAATCAATCATGCATGCCACCCCCCCCAAGCCACCACCGGACACAACAACACTCCACAAACACACACATGCCACTGGCACCTCCATGCCCCATGCATCAATCAGGGCCATGCCAAGTCACAGGCCACACAATACACCAACACAACACAGGATGTGGTCGATGCTGGGAGTGGGGGCAGCAAAACTAACATTGAGCAACTCACAAGCACACAACAATGCCCTCAGCCCATATGGCCCAGGGCACAGCCATACAAACTGTGTGTACCCACACAGTACTGTCTTGCCTGCAAATGATGGCTGCCATGCAGGATGCCATGGGTCTGAAGGCACAATTTGCACATAACAGCAGACAATGAAGATGCATCGCTCTGATAGAGTCTCAGCACACACCGCCACAGCAGCAGCCTACACTCAGACACACTGCCCAATGGGTGCCCGGAGAACAGGGACTAACTCACATGAACAAGCCAATGGCCATTCAAAGACCGGCTAACTGTGTGTGCCCAGGAAGCTGGCCTGAGGTGACAGAGAGTGACAAAGAGAGGGAGGGAGAGGGGGAATGAGAGGGAAGGAGACAGAGGGGGGACACAGGGAGACAGACAGAGGGAGGGAGTAGGGTGACAGAGGGAGACCGACAGAGGGAGGGAGGAGGGTGACAGAGGGAGGGAGGAAGGGAGACACAGGGAGACTAAATCACCCTTGGGTGGTGTGGCCATGTCCACTCGTCAGCCGGTGGACTGTGTGCATGCAGACCAGGTCTGGCAGTGCCTCAACCCCCCCTTCCGTAGATGAAGACCGGTCCATGTGTCAATCTGTGCACGAGTCCATCCGTGCTGCAGGCACAGACCTAACCACACACCCAGTATACCCACCCACCGTGTCGGTAAGAACCCTGTCACAAATGCTTCAGTCCCCTACCTGCAACATCAAATTGCCTTGCCAAAACACCATTTGGCCACGTACAGTGCAACACGTAAGGCGCCTCTGCATGGCTCGCTACGCCCGCACACCACACTGCTGACTGTGTACCCAAATAGATGCATCAACTAAGATTGTGTCTCACACATGCGTAAAGCCCTGACAGCTGTGGCCAAGGGACATAGCCATGCACAAGTGCACTGTGAGAGGAATGCAGGACAGATCCAACTACCCAGAGGAAGAGTGCCAAATCAGAAATGCATGCAACATGGATGCCACATGTGACACTGTCAACATTGTCTCTCTCACACACAGGTCAACGTCGACGAACACCCCCCAACACTGGGGGGGAAGTCACACAGGACCAGGCTCCGCGGGATGATGACCCCACCGCCAGCGATGACTCTCACCACTCCGTGGATGACCCAGACCAACCTGGCCCCTCTGGTGTCCAACCACCTGCAGCACCTGCGTCAGGTACAACTGTGCCAACCACCACCCCCATTCCTGCCACATCCCAGGAGACGTCCAGGAGCCCTGCCCGCACACGACCACCCAGCCAGTCTGCCCAGGAGGGACACGGTCCTCCGGGCACCCAGGAGGAGGCAGGCGGCAACGCAGATGCCATCCCTCAGGGGTCCCGGAGACCCGATGCACCCACAACGGCAGGCCAGGTGCACGTGGGCAGGGGTGGCGGGAGTGGAGGACGGCGGAGGCGCGAACCTGACCAGGCAGCTCAGGACCCGGTAGTGTCCCAGGTCAGCAACATCCTGGATACATACCGGCGTGACACCAGGGGCATGGACCAGATTGCGTCCACCCTCAATGACATCAAGGGGACCCTCCAGGAGATGAAGACCCTGCAGTCCCAGCAACATGCCTGTCAACTGCAACACCAAGGAAGGATGGAGGATAGACAGGCTGAGCTCGTGGCGGTGCAAACCCAAATGACCGGTGTACTCCGTCGGATTGCCGACAACATGGGCAACCCTCCCTGTGGCACCAGGCGAAGGCCATTACCAGACACAGGGAGGGATCAGGAGGAGGAGGATTCATCCGACGGAGCGTCACAGACATCGTCACGGACTGCTTCCGAGGGTCCCCGCAGGAAGGTGGGTCGTCCACGAAAAAGACTGTGAGAGTCAGCAGAACATCACCATCTCCCAGGTCACCTGGCCTGGCACCTGGCCCTCTGGCCCAATAGCAGCACATGACATTGTCTGCCACATGGACTTGCTGGTCACTGTCTGACCTATGTTGACGAAGACTGTGGCATGGACTCTGACATTTTGCTACGACAAGGATACCAACTCCCCCAGTGAACTTTGGATTCTACACTCCCGCTGTGCACCTCTTGTCATCCCCACAAACCCGTACCCCACCACAAATAAATTAATCACACTTACAAGATGATGCCGTGATTCTACATTATTACAATACATGTGTGTGTCGTACAGTCAAAGCATGCCTGATCTCAGAATTAACTCCAACCATCCAAACCGTGGGGTCGCAGTCTTGCCCAGGACACACATGGGTCCCAATGTCTCATCTGATACAGACATGGAGTACCAAACTCACCTGTGCTGGGCCCAACCAGCTGAGTGGTTCCCGCACAACTGTGGCTACAGACACATTCAGGGGAGCAACAGTCATGCGCAGAGGTCAGGGATCATGTGGAGTGACCTGGCTTGCCGCTCCCAGGTATGTCTAGACATGTGTCCCTACAATGTGCAGCATGCTTGCGTCAGGCGGATGTTGAGAATGGTGGCTAGGCCAAGGTTGGATGCATGGAGATGCCAGAATGCAGTTTAGGATCACTGTGCCACATGGTTGTGTTGGGGTTGTGGGCTGCATCATGAGTGTGGGCGTGGATCTAGAAGGTCATCCTGCAGCTGGCTGTGAAACATTCCCCCCATCCCGTTAGGACGTTGATGTGGCCTGGTTGCCCGACGCAGTAGCAGAGCTGTGCAGATGCACTCCGGATATGGACAAGTACCATGGGAGTCGTGAGGCACATGTCCGTAGACTGCAGGGTAGGATTCTACACAGATGTTGTAGTTTCCCTGGGGGATGGTCTCTCTTGCCTTGAGGTGGATGGAACTGTGCATCTTGTGCATAATACAGTTCCCACTCCCTGACAAACCCCTAGCATCTTGTCACTCTACACATAGACACATATGCACCACCTATGAAAACTATGCCAGACCTGCGGCACGCACAGTGGCAACAGGGCACCATTGACAGGGAAGAGGCACCTTGGAGACAGAGGGACAAATTTATTAGTCATGTGTGTTGGAATGACAATGATACTCTGTCAACACATACACAGGTCATGTGGATGTACATGTGGGAGCAACACTGGCACCCCCCATTGCAACACAGATGCTGGCATCCCATTGACCTGGCACACAAGTGACGGATAACAGCTAAACACCCCCTGCTGCCACGGAGAGGCCGCTATACACCATTGAGGCCCTGATGGGGCAATCACACACCATGTCAACCCGGTGCAACCTGTATGTTTCCGAGGCCAGTGTTACACACAATGATGGCCTCATCACAATCCCCAATCCCCTGCCACATGACAGTCACCAAGTCTGAGCATGGCTCCAGGTGAAGCCTGCCCCATGTCATGTTCCCCATGTAGGATCACCATGTATGCAAATGGAACACACATGAACCGGAGAAGTGCACACAGACTACAAACAATTCACACACCCAAAACGACGTGAGGCATCCCTTACCCTGAGGAGATTTCAACACTTGCCCGTGCATGTGACGCTGAATCAGCACATGTCGCTGTGTTCATGAGGAGTAGCAGGAGCACAACAATGCCACCAGCAGACAGCATGCACATGGACCTGTGGAAGAGAGACACACAAGGATTCAGCACAAAGGAGCACATCCGCAAGCATGTACTTAACACGTATCATGTTGTTAACATGACAGGTGACAATGATGACCCTCAGACAACATCCTTCCATTGCGCCATCACTTGAGTGACACTTCAATACACACCACTGACTCACTTGGCAGACATGCAGATGGACACACACATTGCAACACATGCCACACACGGCCCAATGCGTGCACACTCAGACACTGGAACTCACCACTAAGCAAAGAAGTTGCGTATGAGCCGACTCCGCATGTCCTCCACAGCCTCCTCCTCCTCCACATCACTTGCCCCGTCACCAAGCCCTTCATCCTCCACGGGTGGATGGTCCTGGTCATCTTGATCCAGTATGAGTGGAACAGCTTCCTCCACTGCCATGTTGTGCAGCATGCAGCAGACGATGATGATCTTGCACACCTTCACCGGGGCATATGGGAGTGCTCCGCCGGTCTTGTGGAGGCACCGGAATCGGCTCTTCAGAAGTCCAAACGTCCTCTCAATGACTCTCCTGGTCCGCCCATGTGCGTTGTTGTAGAGGTGCTCGGCAGCCGTGCTGGGGTTGCGGACAGGCGTCATCAGCCATGGCATGTTGGGATAGCCAGCGTCCCCTACAAGGAAACATCATGGACAGAAGTGTGTCAGCACAGGCAGTGAGATTGGAAGATGACGCCAAACACAGAACTGCCAGAGTCTACCCACCAACAATACATGCTCGCTCGTTCCGCAGCTGCAGCATCATTTCTGGCACCCTGCTACGCCTCATGATGAAGGCATCGTGTGCTGATCCTGGAAAGCGAACACAGACATGTGAAATCACCATGTTGGACAGACACACCACAAGGGCATTAATGGAGTGATAATGTTTGCGATTCCTATACACCACCTCCTGTGCCTGTGGTGGTACCAACGCAACATGTGTCCCATCTATGGACCCAATGACATGGGGCATCCCTCCCAGGGCATAGAACTCACGCTTGACATCTGTCAACTGCTCACGATTTGGGAATTTAATGTACTCATCCAGGTGAACCAACATGGCCTCTAAGAAATCATGCAGAACACGGCTGAACATCGTCTGGGACATGCCCCCGACATCAGCAATGGTATGTTGGAACGTACCCGTGGCAAGGAAATGTAGGGCTGCCATCACCTTCAACTTGGGTGTCAGTGCACTTGGATACCTGTGGCGCGGGAGGAGTTGTGCTTCCAGCCGGCCAGTCAACTCATCAATCAACCGTTGGCTGAATCTGTAGCGGCGTATACAGTCCCGTTCATGCAGGGCAGCAATGTCTGGCATACGTCGAGGGAGAGGCGGAGCCCTGCAGTGAAATGGAAGGAACACCTAAGAGTGAGCACTGTACAACAACATCGTCAATGCACTGAGCACATGTTACACAGCCAATACACATATGCCACGTTGTGAGTCAGGTCTGTGCCACAGTTCCTGGACACGAACGCCAGTCAGGTTACACTCCTACCAAGGGACAGCCACTAACGGAGGGGGGCAAGATCACGATGACATGGCATGAGACTAGCTGTGGGCCAGTGTAAGTGAACATGCACACGCATCACAGGATTCACAGACATCCACACATGTGCAGAGGTAGTATGCGTATGGTACAGACAGGTAGTTGGATGCGATATGCACTGGTCACATGTCATAGGAATAGGACAGGCCACACACATTGCCTTTGAGGAGTACATGTCGAGACAGAACATACATAGGGAGCATGTGGATATGTACTTGTGTTGATACTCCGTGTAGTTGGATACATACACACCTCATGGCAAATCACATATGTGGGCTGGTGTGCGGAACAGTGTGCCATGCCCATCGACACACAGACACATGTTGGCAGCAGCAACTGCTGACACATTGAATCACACACCTACAGCAAAATCATGGAAAGACATGCCACACACATGACATGGTTGCAGCATGCAACGCAGCCATACACGTGTCATATGTAATATTCCGTGTACCTGGCATCAGGGGACAGGTGCGGGTGTCCGTGACTGGGACATGCAAGTGACTCATGGCTCCACTAGTGTGTACGACATGCACACATGTCAAAGGAGTGCAGGGGATGTGTGGTACAATGCGCACCATCACACACGACATGTGTACACAGCTCATCGTACATGTGCTTTGCCCACACCTCAGGGGTAAAGTGCCACATCACATCCTGACACACCTGTGTCACACACAGGTGGTATTGCACAGACAATGCATTGGTGTCCACCCTTGGCAATACCTGTCCGCTCCATTCCTGTCTGTGTGCCGCCTGTCACCACTGACAGTTGTTATACGCACCGTACATACGCTCGGAGCGCGTGTATAGGGTCCCTGGGCCAATATTGCCGCTGGCGTATGCGTACGCCACAGTAGTACGGACTGTACACGCGCTTGTACGGTCCGGATCACAATATGTGCGCTGGCGTATGCGTACGCCACAGTAGTACGGACTGTACACGCGCTTGTACGGTCCGGATCACAATATGGGCGCTGGCGTATGCGTACGCCACAGTAGTACGGACTGTACACGCGCTTGTACGGTCCGGATCACAATATGGGCGCTGGCGTATGCGTACGCCACAGTAGTACGGACTGTACACGCGCTTGTACGGTCCGGATCACAATATGGGCGCTGGCGTATGCGTACGCCACAGTAGTACGGACTGTACACGCGCTTGTACGGTCCGTACTACTGTGGCGTACGCATACGCCAGCGCCCATATTGTGATCCGGACCGTACAAGCGCGTGTACAGTCCGTACTACTGTGGCGTACGCATACGCCAGCGCCCATATTGTGATCCGGACCGTACAAGCGCGTGTACAGTCCGTACTACTGTGGCGTACGCATACGCCAGCGCCCATATTGTGATCCGGACCGTACAAGCGCGTGTACAGTCCGTACTACTGTGGCGTACGCATACGCCAGCGCCCATATTGTGATCCGGACCGTACAAGCGCATGTACGGTCGGTATCACTGCTTGTGGGGTGCCCTAGGGCGTGGAACGCACCGTACCTGTGTGTAAATGTATGAAAACACATAGGGGACACATGAGGGACAAGTATAAGGGCCTAAATGCCTGATGGTTGCCATGGAGACTGAGTTAAATTTTTGAATTTGAGCACCAGGTGCACAGCAGAAGTCAGTTTGAAAGAATCTACATTGTTGCAATGTGGATGTTGACTTGACATCATTATCAAAACTGAAACCATGCAAAGCCACACACTGGGGTAGGTTTGAAGGGATTGGATGAAACGTAGGATGCTAATGTGACTGACCAATCAATCTGTACTCCTATACATGAACAGGCCAGCCAGGCATATATAAGGCAGCCAGGTCCCATGAGAGAGCACTTGCCTGCACATCCATTCATCCCTGACCACTGCTGCTGATAGTGATTCCTCTGGCACCATGTCCAGGACTGTGGAGAGGTCACAGCCATTCACCCAGGAGGAGAACCTTGCCCTGATAGATGTGATCCTCCCACAGTTCCAGAGCCTGTATGGTCGACCAGGGGTTCAGGTGAGTGCAGACTCCACTAGCTTAGACTGTGCCCCTTTTGTGTGACAGTGACTTCTGGCATTGTGTCCATGTGTGACAGACATGCACTGTTGTTTGGAGTGGGTCCCAGGGTGTGGAAGGCCTCATGTCACCCATGCAGAGCATGCTGTGTTTCCTGTGTGCACTCCTCACTTGCATAGTGCCTACTGTGACAATGAATGCAAGGTGCATGCCACATTCTGCCTGCATACTCCTCCTGGGGATGTTGTTTCCACAGTCCTGATGTGATCCTGTGTTCCCCCCAGTGTGACAGGTGTCAGTACCCATGGATGTGTGTTTGTTCAGTGTACCTGTGCTGTGAGTGTCCAAAGGCCGTGTTCGTCCCCTGCACATTGGTGTGTGTGTTAGTCCCCTGTCATGTGGGTGAGTGCATATGGGGAGTGTTGCACACAAGCAGCATGAGGGATGGATATGGCCTGGCCATCGGATGTGAGCAGGGAGCAGTGCTGTGTGCATGCCGTGCTGAGCCAGCCCCACACCTGTGACACCCACGTCTACTGGCACATGGGCAGAGTGAGGTGTGTACCCGCAGTTGGCAATGCCATGTGATTGTCCTGTACCTGTGTGTGTCTGTGTACTCTGCTGAGGTAGCATCAGTGTGCTGGGGCAGGTGACTGCTGTGAGGTGCTGTACATAATCCTGGTGTAGCCTGTGAGGCACAGTGTGATCCCTGGTCAGTGAGTGTGTGGTACCCCTCATGCCACCCGTGTGCTTCCACTGGCACGTAGTGCATTTGGCCTTCCACAGTGGATAATGTCCCTATGACAAAGGTGCAATTAGTTGCATGCATACCATGGCCTGTTCATAATGAGGATTGTTCTATATGTGTGTCTCTGTGTCTTTGCTCATGTGGATTAATGTATTCTCTCTTTTGCATCCTCACAGGTAGGCGCCATTGCCAAGGGGGAGATCTGGAGGGAAGCCGTCAGTGCCGTGAGGGGTACAGAGGGTCGGAGGCGGAGCCTGTCTCAGGTGAGGAAACGCTGGCAGGACATCCGGTGCTGGACGAGGAGGATTGCACGGCTCCTGCTGGGGGACTCACCTGAGAGCCGTAAGAACCGTGGCCGCCGTCGTCTGACCCACATCCAGAAGCGTGTGCTGGCGGTGGTCTTCCCCGATATGGACAGGCGCCTACAGGAGAGGCAGCAGCAGGAAGGGGGTAGGTACATGTGTGTCAGTTGTGTGTCCCCAGCCAATGTAAGTGTGCAGTTGCATGGATACACTGCCAGGGTTTGATTGTGCAGTGCGTCAACTTCTCCACAAAGTAGCACAGTGCTGTTCTCACTCCCTCCCTTCCCCTCCTTGCAATGTGTTCCCTGGTCTGTCGCCACTCTTGCACAAGGTTATTTATGCAGGCAGTTCATGCAGGTGCCCTATGCTATCAGCATCATGTGTGGGGGTGATGTGCCACAGGTATGGGGACCTTGCGTGTGCCATGGCCAATTTCAGTCATTGTGGTGTCCATGTCACTTGGCACTGATTGTGAATCACGACATAGGGGTGTGTCTCCAAAATGTACAGCCTTCCAGCATGCATGTCCAATTGTGTGCCCTCTGACATGATGTGCCTGAGTGGGAGGCCTGCTAATTGCAGGGACGGTTGCTTAATTTGCAGTCATGTCCATCCTGGACCATGGAGGAGTGTGGGCACTACTGTGCCCTGGGGCACCTCTTCCTAGGTATCATGTGCGTCATCCAACAATATGGCCATTCACTGTGTCTTTGCCATGGGTTGCGTAGGGTGGCATTGTACCCTGGGCTCAACTGTTAGGACCTACAGGTTGCTACATGTGTCCACTGTACAGGGGGACCCATTTTGCTTGTGCATACTCACAGTGGGCATTACCTGTGTGTGTTGTTGAGACAATCTGATGATGTTTGCCTGTCAATGATGTGTGGACATGGCCACCAGGGGCTGTGTGTTTACAGTCATGAATTAGTGGAGGCCATGTGTTTCCATCCCAGAGTAAGAGGTGTACATACTTTCTCCGTCTCAATGAGATTGTCTCAGGTGTGGGTGGTTTGTGCGTACAAGGCCTACATGTCAGAAGCTTCATCCTCCTTGCTGGGTTTAGCCTGTGTGTGATGTTTGACTGGACATACGCTCAAGGTGCAGTGACCCTGTCATGTGTGGCCTGGTTTCATGTATTGCCTTTGCAGCATGCGGCAAGAGTAAATGGATATGATTCATGCTCATCCCTTTTTGACGACGCAGTGTGGTGCAGGTGCTGTGCACATTTGTCCCCAGAGGCTGACTCCTCTCTAAAATTTCAGGTGCAGTGATTTGCTGTTGTGTCATGATCTCCATTGTGTCTCAGTGGCATGGTGGGTAGAAAAACTGTGTGTTCCATGGCCTACATGTGTACATTGTTTTGTAGGTGTTACTCCTGTTGCTTTTCAGGCTATGCAATGTGACCTATGTATATTTGACTCATGTGACATAAGTGTACAGGTGTCTGATTTTCTCCTGTCTCTTCACCTTGCCCACAGCATCGCCGGGGGACACGGAAGGAGACACTAGCACGGACCGGGAGGAGAGATTGAGCACCAGTACCAGCAGTGCTGTCCTGTCTGGCACATGGAGTGGCACGGAGGCCGAAGGGAGTGAGGCGGAGGACCTGTTGACTGCCAACACAGACTATGACGCAGACGGGTCCGAGGCTGAGCTCCCAGAGGTGGCGGAGTCTGCCCCCCCAGCTGATGGCAGCCCTCCACATCCCCCCGCCACCTCAGGTTCCATCACCGGCCTCCCACATGCTCGTGGCCCTTCCCTCCGTGCTCGGTCCCCACATGTCTCCTTCCTGCCAGGCACCGCACCCCCTGCCCCTGTCACCACTGCTGCGGTGAGTGCGGAGTCTGTGGACATCCTGAGGCAGTTGCAGGTTGGTCAGACTGCGATGCTAAATGTCCTCCATGCCCACACCCAGGTGCTGACCCAGATGGAGGCATACATGGAGGGCATGTCGGCTGCGCAGTCTGACCAACGGCAGTTGCTGAGGTCCATAGACTCCACACTGACTGCAGCACTGGATCTCCTGCAGCGCTGCGTAACACCCCCTACCCCTGCCCCATCCACAATTCCCACTCCCGTGCCTGTCCCACGCACATCCAGACGTCAGCGTGCACGCACCCCAACAGACACAGGCACCACACCACCAGGGAAGTCGAAGCGCACACCTCCTGTCACGCACACACAGGGTGAGGAAGGCACACCCACTGGGTCGGGGGGGAAACGTAGAACACGCAGCCACAGTGGGAGTCCGCATTCCACACAACCCACTCCCTCCAAATCCACTCCCCTTAGCTCTCCTGGCCAACAGTCAGTGACAGCATCATCCACTGCGAGTGTGCCCCCCAGCCCCAGGATGACACCACCCCGCAAGCGGTGGAGGCGGGACCCGGCCAGGGGAGTTGAGTCCCCCACCCTGTCCACACCCTCCCCCAGTGGCGCTGCGACCCATCCCTTTGCCCCCCCCCCCTCCTTGGGGCCTGTGGTTGGATTGGGTACGGGGGAGTCGCTGGGGGAACTTGCCGACGTGTGCAGCGCCATTCTGTCCTCCACCTTTGGCGCTGGCACCCCCCCTGTGGCAGATTCATCCCTCCCTGCACCCACAACACCTACCCTTTCCCCTCCTGTCCCTGCGGTGCCTGTTTCCACCCTCCCCCCTGATGCCCCCTCTTCTGTGGATGAAATGGACTTGTGAACTGTGCAGGCAAGCTAGGGGACACACGTCCCGATGTGTACCCCCCCCCCGGACATTGCTGCTGGGCTGGCCCATGGCCCTTGTACATAGTGGACATTTTCTCTGATATATTTTCCTGCTGAATAAAGCCTTTTCTTTTTGTTTTGCACACTGATGCTTTCCTGGACTTGCTGTTGGTGCTGGTGCTCCCTGCGTTGGGGTGGTGATAATGTGTTAGGGGTCTGTGAAATGTTGGAGTGTGCTGCTCATGGGGTGTACCCTGCCATCTGCGTGCCATCACAAAGGTCTCTGCAAATGGTATTTGGTCATGTTTGCTCTCACTGTATGGTGACATTGTCCCAAGGTGTGTTCCGTCCTCTGTGGCCCAGGCCATTTTTCCTGCAGGGTGTCTCCCAAATGCTGTGCTGTGCTGTGTCTACATTTCCTGGATGTGTGAGGGTTGCCTTTCAATATAGCCATGCTGGCTCAGCGATGGCTCCGCCTGCATCTGGGGTATCACCCTTGTAGGTCACTGAACTTGTTGATGGGGTATATTGTCCGATGTCTGGGCACTGCTGGGAGTGATAGGTACACACCCCTCCTGTGTCTGGGCACTGCTGGGAGTGATAGGCACACACCCCTCCTGTGTCTGGGCACTGCTGGGAGGACCCTGCACCCACCCCTCCTGTGTCTGGGCACTGCTGGGAGGACCCTGCACCCACCCCTCCTGTGTCTGGGCACTGCTGGGGGTGTTTTGCACACCCCATTCTTATAGCAGGTTCGGTGCGTACATGCACGGGTGGGGGTTTGGTGCGTACATACACGGGTGGGGGTTCGGTCCGTACATACACGGGTGGGGGTTCGGGGCGTACATACTCTGCTGGGGTGGGGGTTCGGTGCGTACATACACGGGTGGTGGTTCGGTGCGTACATACACGGCTGGGGTGGGGGTTTGGTGCGTACATACACGGCTGGTGTGGTGGTTTGGTGCGTACATACACGGGTGGGCGTTTGGTGCGTACATACACGGGTGGTGGTTTGGTGCGTACATACACGGCTGGGGTGGTGGTTTGGTGCGTACATACACGGGTGGGGGTTTGGTGCGTACATACACGGCTGGGGTGGGGGTTCGGTCCGTACATACACGGGTGGGGGTTCGGGGCGTACATACTCTGCTGGGGTGGGGGTTCGGTCCGTACATACACGGGTGGGGGTTTGGTGCGTACATACACGGCTGGGGGTTCGGGGCGTACATACCAGGGTGGGGTGGGGGTTCGGGGCGTACATGCACGGGTGGCGCTTGGGTGCGTACATACACGGGTGGGGGTTCGGGGCGTACATACCAGGGTGGGGTGGGGGTTCGGGGCGTACATACACGGGTGGCGCTTGGGTGCGTACATACACGGGTGGCGGTTCGGGGCGTACATACACGGGTGGGGGTTCGGGGCGTACATACACGAGTGGGGTGGGGTTTCGGTCCGTACATACACGGGTGGGGGTTCGGGGCGTACATACTCTGCTGGGGTGGGGGTTCGGTCCGTACATACACGGGTGGTGGTTCGGTGCGTACATACACGGCTGGGGTGGGGGTTTGGTGCGTACATACACGGCTGGTGGTTCGGTGCGTACATACACGGCTGGGGTGGGGGTTTGGTGCGTACATACACGGCTGGTGGTTCGGTGCGTACATACACGGCTGGGGGGGGGTTCGGGGGCGTACATACACGGGTGGTGGTTTGGTGCGTACATACACGGCTGGGGTGGGGGTTCGGTCCGTACATACACGGGTGGGGGTTCGGGGCGTACATACTCTGCTGGGGTGGGGGTTCGGTCCGTACATACACGGGTGGGGGTTCGGGGCGTACATACTCTGCTGGGGTGTGTGTTAGGTGCGTACATACACGGGTGGGGGTTTGGTGCGTACATACACGGCTGGTGGTTCGGTGCGTACATACACGGCTGGGGGGGGTTAGGGGGCGTACATACACGGGTGGTGGTTTGGTGCGTACATACACGGCTGGGGTGGGGGTTCGGTCCGTACATACACGGGTGGGGGTTCGGGGCGTACATACTCTGCTGGGGTGGGGGTTCGGGGGCGTACATACACGGGTGGTGGTTCGGTGCGTACATACACGGGTGGTGGTTCGGTGCGTACATACACGGCTGGGGTGGGGGTTTGGTGCGTACATACACGGCTGGTGTGGTGGTTTGGTGCGTACATACACGGGTGGGGGTTTGGTGCGTACATACACGGCTGGGGGTTCGGGGCGTACATACCAGGGTGGGGTGGGGGTTCGGGGCGTACATGCACGGGTGGCGCTTGGGTGCGTACATACACGGGTGGGGGTTCGGGGCGTACATACCAGGGTGGGGTGGGGGTTCGGGGCGTACATACACGGGTGGCGCTTGGGTGCGTACATACACGGGTGGGGGTTCGGGGCGTACATACCAGGGTGGGGTGGGGGTTCGGGGCGTACATACACGGGTGGCGCTTGGGTGCGTACATACACGGGTGGCGGTTCGGGGCGTACATACACGGGTGGGGGTTCGGGGCGTACATACACGAGTGGGGTGGGGTTTCGGTCCGTACATACACGGGTGGGGGTTCGGGGCGTACATACTCTGCTGGGGTGGGGGTTCGGTCCGTACATACACGGGTGGTGGTTCGGTGCGTACATACACGGCTGGGGTGGGGGTTTGGTGCGTACATACACGGCTGGTGGTTCGGTGCGTACATACACGGCTGGGGTGGGGGTTTGGTGCGTACATACACGGCTGGTGGTTCGGTGCGTACATACACGGCTGGGGGGGGGTTCGGGGGCGTACATACACGGGTGGTGGTTTGGTGCGTACATACACGGCTGGGGTGGGGGTTCGGTCCGTACATACACGGGTGGGGGTTCGGGGCGTACATACTCTGCTGGGGTGGGGGTTCGGTCCGTACATACACGGGTGGGGGTTCGGGGCGTACATACTCTGCTGGGGTGTGTGTTAGGTGCGTACATACACGGGTGGGGGTTTGGTGCGTACATACACGGCTGGTGGTTCGGTGCGTACATACACGGCTGGGGGGGGTTAGGGGGCGTACATACACGGGTGGTGGTTTGGTGCGTACATACACGGCTGGGGTGGGGGTTCGGTCCGTACATACACGGGTGGGGGTTCGGGGCGTACATACTCTGCTGGGGTGGGGGTTCGGGGGCGTACATACACGGGTGGTGGTTCGGTGCGTACATACACGGGTGGTGGTTCGGTGCGTACATACACGGCTGGGGTGGGGGTTTGGTGCGTACATACACGGCTGGTGTGGTGGTTTGGTGCGTACATACACGGGTGGGGGTTTGGTGCGTACATACACGGCTGGGGGTTCGGGGCGTACATACCAGGGTGGGGTGGGGGTTCGGGGCGTACATGCACGGGTGGCGCTTGGGTGCGTACATACACGGGTGGGGGTTCGGGGCGTACATACCAGGGTGGGGTGGGGGTTCGGGGCGTACATACACGGGTGGCGCTTGGGTGCGTACATACACGGGTGGCGGTTCGGGGCGTACATACACGGGTGGGGGTTCGGGGCGTACATACACGAGTGGGGGTTCGGGGCGTACATGCACGGGTGGGGGTACGGGCCGTACTTCCACGGGTGGGGGTACGGTCCGTACATACCCCTGCCCACGCTCTGCGTGCCTGGGTACGGGCCGTACCCATGCCTTTGGTGTGTGGGTACGGTGCGTCCCACCATTGTTGCGGGCCGTGGGGTCCGCACCGTACACAGGCCTTGGGGGCGTGGCTACGGGTCGTACCACGCGTACCCCTACATGACCCCAGCAATGCTGGTACGAGCTGTACCAAGGCCTTTCTGACGTGGGTACGGGCCGTACCGCTATTGTTGGAGTGACGTAGGGGGACGCGTGGTACGTTCCGTACCCACGCTCTTGCGGCCTGGGTAGGGTACGTACCGGTTCGCGTGACCATCCACTTCCGTTGTGGCGGACGCTTGCGTTGCTGGCCTTGCCCCCACCCCCTGGAAGTGACCAGGCCCTGATGGTCAGGTATGTCCAGGCCATGTGTGATTTGGTACCATGTGTTGGTGTTGTGTGTCCTGCCCCTGCCCCCCCCTTTGCCCCTGGTTGTTGTGCTGACCTTCTGCGGCGTCTGCGTCGGTTCCTGTACGCCAGGTGGACTGCTAGGAGGGCAGGGATGGCACGTAGGTTCGGGTCCATGTCTGTTCGTCGCGTCCAGCTGCTCCTTGCGTGTGTCGTCCTGATTTCCCGGCAGTTTTTGGCAGCCGGTAAATATTTTCCGTGCGGGATGACGTCGGTTCGAATCGTACTTCCTGGTTCGTGAAACGTAGGCTGGATGCGTACCGACGTCACGTCGGCTCCTTTCAGGATCGGAATTGTGTTTAGTTTCTGTTCGGTCGGTGTTTTGTTCGAATCGTACGGAAATGGTGTTTCCGTATGAATCGTACTTGCATTTTCGGATGGATTTCGCACCGGGTACGAGTCGGACGGAGAAAAGGCTCCGTCCGACGGTTCGTACCCGGTTTTTACCGGATCGGAATTGGCACCCATGTGTTGGTATCTCCTCTGTTCAGTGTTGAAAATTTGTGAAAATGTGCATAAAACCGCTTCTTGCTCAAATTGGCTGTGATATGGTTTTTGAAGGTGGCAAAACATTTGACTGGAACCCATCTTCCTGCCTGTACCCACAGTTTGCAAGAAGCACTGGCCCCCAGGGGAAAGGTATACTATTTTTGCCATGACTTTGAACTTAAGTGCTGTCACATCAGATGAGAGCGAGATAATGTGCCAGAATCAAACTTCATGTTTCTGTTCCCCTGGTTCTGGAAAGATGGCTTGAGCCATGGAAGTTTGGCCTGCTGCTGTGACCTGCTAATAAAAAGATATTCTGCACTGTCTTGCATAGAGAGGTCCATCTCTATACCCTGAGAAGATCATTGTCCAGTCGAGTTATATTACCTTAGGAGGCTCTATGATAGTGTATGCAGAGGGGTAAGGACAACCTGCAGGTCAGCCCATATGGGAAAAACTAGCATCTGTACAGAATCTGCATCATAAGATGGTTGAGAAAGTGTCAGTCAGTCAATAAACTTTATTCGGTCTTTTACAATTATAAAAGTATACAAATAGGCAACATATCATTCAATAAAATAGGTGGTCGGAATAGTAGAAAAATCAATACACATTCTTAAGCCTATAATCCTCAAGTCTTTAAAAATTATTTTAAAATTTTCTAAACCAAATAATTTCATTTTTAAAGCTCGTAGACATTCGAATATTTCTCACCGCGTTACTTTTGTCCTTTCATAGCTCATTCTCCTTGTAGCTTAAAAAATCTAGTCACCATCAATACTCATTGCATTTAAGGAACTCTTTAACTTTTTTATGTATTTCCCCAACGCACAAGCTATATCTAAATTAATCATTTCCACTAAAATGTTTACAGCTTGCGTTCTGTTTTTAGGATCGTATTTTTAAAAAATCAGACATAAAAACTATTTTCGTATTTCTAAAACCTTCTGACAATCCAATAATAGATTTAAAATATCACATGTAGTTCCTAAAGTGCAGGTGCATTTTCCTTTGTTGTTTATCATAGAGCTTTTTACCCCTTTGTTCGCGTAGCAAGGGTTTACCCCAATTCTTAATCTTAACACTTCTCGCCTTAGCAGACAACTAGGTAGCCTGTCAATATAGGGATAGTGTAGTTCCTTTTGCCACGCTGAGGCCATATGGAAAACTGAGCTTTTCCCCAAGAGGTAATCTTGGTTCTGAGCTCGAGAAATTTATTTTCCCTGGATCCTAAGTTCCCTCTTATCTATTTTTAGTTGGAGGGACTGGGGACATAACTTAAGCTTTAACATACAACACGCTTTATTGATAGTGGCTCTAATCCCTTTTGCCCAGGTCAGCTCACTATTTGCAATTTTGTTCTTACACCATTGTGAGATTTTTTGATCCTCACCTGATCCCAAGTGCTACCAGAAGCGTAATAAAGCCATGCAAGCTGTTATACCCCATGAGGGGATTCCCAATTCTAGTCTCGCTGCCTGTACCATAGGCGATCTGGTTGAGGAAGTGACACAGAGTCTCCTACATCTCTTCCTAAATCTGCCTCTGGGAATCCCACCCTATTGGATGGTAGTAGGTATCTTGGTCCATGTCCATCAATGAGTACGTGGCTTGGATAAAGATATTTGAAAATCCTTTGTTTACCATGCGTATGTTCAATTGATGGTCACACTGAAGAGACTTTGTAATCATCATCTTACAACTAGTGAGTCACAAGATATCACGGTTGGAAGGTCCAGGTGCACCATAACCCTAAATTATTCTCTGATTCCTGATCATATCTACAAATACAGTGGATGCCCCCTGACCCATGGGTGACCCTCCCACTAGAAATGTATGACACTTACTAAGTCCTTTCCAGGACAAAGGCCCCTGAACGTCATGATAAACATCCATTGTAAATGCAAGATACTAGTCTATTTTACTGGGACCAATTGGAATCCTGAACATTGTGTTGGATCAATCTGCATATCCCACTGTCCATTTCATCAGTGGCCTCTAACCACCATTGTCTGCAGCAGATATTTATGGTCCATGTATCTTTAGTCTTCATTCAGTTTCTCTTTACAAACTAGTGACACCTCCTTTCTGTGAGTACTATTAAACATGCTACAAAATGCAGTTTGTGAATAGGCACCTACATTTCTTGAGATCCACTTCTAGATGATTGTGCAGAATTAGTGCAAATAAACTTTTATAGTGTTTGTTTCTTTCCTTGCCGTCACTTAAACTACCAGGACTGTTGCCATTCACTGCTAAACATGGCATCATAACCCATGACTCAGGAGCTTTCAAGCTCAATGTACTCTTGTAAGTGTGTGGGCATCCTTTCTACTACTTCGCCCATGTTTAGTTTGTATTATTTCCCAAAACGATGAGAGTTTTATGATTCATATTAAATGACACCAGCCTGCCTATGTGCTATTCAAAACTGATGAGTGGTTCTTTTCGTATTCACAAGCTGAACAAAATGTGTACATAGCAAATGCTGCCTTTCAGACACAGGAGATGTGTGGCTTGTTTGCCCTCTGTGCACCAAGTGCCTAGAAATTGCGGCAAAGTCTTTTATTCCTGGTACTTTCTTGTGCCCTAAATTAACACAGTGGAAAGTATGATCTCATAAACGGTGTGACATTTGCAGACCTTTCCTGGATGCAGGCCCTGGTTGCACAGGTCTGAAGAGAAACAGGTGGTCCTCAGAGGTCTGTGAGGGCATCGATTGTTATGTTAGTGAGAAAATGGATGAACGTTATTGAAATTGATTATCCTCCCAACTGTTTTTTTGGTGACAGTGACATATTTACTACGAACAACAGCACAATGAAATGTGTTTGATTACACCCGATGCTATCGCTTTGCTCAAAGAGAAAAGGAACAATGGTTCAAGACCGGCGAGTGCAGACAAGCCACTGTTAATAACAATGTCAGAGGTGTTAGTGTCTCTCCCTCAAACATACAGTGGAATCTATAGGAATTTGACAATTAAAGCCAGTTCAAACCAGAATCGATGTTTTCCCTGGAGAACAGGTCGCTAGACTGAAACATGTTGGCAGCAGGCTGGAGTGTACGTCACTACAAGTTCTGTAATTAGAGAACAGGTGGAACTGGATGTGCATTTTATGTCTACGCCTGACACGACTGTAGCATTGAGGGAAATCAAGAGTTAGCTGCAAGAAATGTACAGGGTAGTGCAACACGCACTCGATGCAATGTGACCAATAAAGTTGTGTGCCTTGCAAAAGCAGTGAACTCTAACTGAGAATTGCATTCAATGTGGTCTCCCTTCTCAGGCAACAGGATGGTGTTCCTTTCCATTTGTCTCTGTGAAAATGGTGCCTTTTAAATGAAATTTCATCTACCCTACTATATACGCAGGAGCATATTTATGAGGCGCTTGTGCCACGTTTGCATCAAAGTCAGGTTTTTTAAGCCATGCAAAGCGACTTTGCATTGCTCCTACTTCTTACTGGCTTGATAAATGTGGAGTAACACAACACAGCGCAAATCACTGTGCTGCATTATTCTGCCCTGAGAAGGCCTTCCATGTGCTTTCCATGGGTGGTCCCACGCAACTCCCTTGAACTTGTACACCTGGGAATGCTCCAAAATCTTACAAATTCCCGGAGGAGGCATAACAGGAAGAATTACCTCTATTTCTCCTTGTTTCATCCTCTATCTATGTATGCTGCATTCTGCTGCACACATAGAAAGAGAAATGTGCCTCCCAGGAATGTTTTTATTTAGGATTGTACCCCTTCCTGTACAAAAACAATCCCACATGCAAAACAGGCACTCGTGCACCATGGTGCAAAGGTACCTGCATTGGCACTAGAGTTCCAAAAGGGCGGTAGCGGAGGGGAAAGGAAAGGAATGTGCTATATTGCCTTAAATACTGTGCGTTCCTGCACTTTCCCTATCACGCAGTGCAGCACAGCAAGGTGACTTGTTGCGCTGCACTGAATGACTGCTTCATAAATGAACACCCAGTTTTTTGCATTCTGTTTTTTTGTAGCATGTGCCGCTCCTATGGTTGTATATGTGCTCTGGTAGGAAGTCAGGACATTAAACTGAGACAAGGAAGGGTAAAATATATAACATTTTATTTTGTAAGGCAACTCCAGAAACACTGATCCCCCCTATAGGGAGACATATGACACAGTTATGTGACCTTGAAGCATGATATCAATTATCACAGTCCAGAAGTATGTCTTTGCAACCTTAGTGTCACACTGCATACTGCCCACATGCAATACCATTCCCCCAATGACCACATATAAATTAAAGTCTAAATTCATAACCTGGCTTGGGTTGCAGAGATTAGTATTAAATGCCCTTTATACAGGTAAATGATACATGAGAAACACACATTAAAACACAACGTTGGAAAATCTGATAATTACTCCTCTTTAGCTAAGTATGAATCTAATTACCTTTTAGTAGATGGGATTCTGTAATCCCTGTACAAACCCCAATCTTAAATTTCTTTGTAATCGGCGACTTGTGACTCACCCAGTCGCCAAATCTATAAAGAAAATATGTCAGAATTTGAGTATTATAAGTTATTAGTTGAGTTCTGATGCCACAATGCCTGCTGCAGAGCCTGCATCCAAGGTGAAAGGCGGGTGGAGCAGCAGTTTAAAGCATCATAAACAAACGTTCCCTTTCTTTCTTATGCTCTGTTTTTTAGCTTACAATGACAAGCAGACAGAACATGCTGTTTTTTTTTAGCTTACAATTACAAGCAAAGAGAACAAGTTAAGATTTTTCACTTCATAGATAGTTTATGAAAAGCTGGTATCTTTAAGCATGTTTCTACACATTGCATGCTAGTGCAGCTTTTGTTTTTTAATTCGGATTTGGTTTCAACTGTTTCTAATATATGTTTGTAACAAATAACTAAAAGGTTTTTGATGTGTTTAATTTTACACTAGATCATTTTGCAGTACAACATTTTGCTTAGAGAGAGGTAGCATGAAAAAGAAAGAGAGAGGGAAAAAAGAGAGAGTGTTGATTTAATGCCTCATCATGAGAAGTAAGCGCTAAATAAATGCAAATATTGAAAATTCAAGCCAACAACACAAATGCCAAGCAGTTGTTTTTTCTTGTTTGACTGACACCTTCTGCTGGTCTTTTTTTTCTTCTGTTTTTTCAAATAAGTCAATTTGCAATTTGAACTGTTTTACGGCCACTTCCAAAACTATAACAGTGTACAAAAGTGGGTATCTTATGATATCTATCTGATTACAAAGACATAATTGCTTTTTTGAACTCTTAATAGAGTCACATGAGGCACTACAATGTGTGTGTGTGTGAGTACAAGGAATTCTAAACAGTTCAACTAACATTTCATGTAATTATCGCAGTCCTTCCGCAGTCTAACCTTAATGATTGTCACCGATTCTCATGGCATCACACCTTCATAAATATCAATGTCAAAATCCTGAGCACTATCATCTTACTAATAATACAACTGGTGGTTGCACTGTTTCTCCATTGAGTCGATGCAGTTTTAATTCCACCTATGACATGACTGCTGCATCCCCGGCAAAGCTACTGCTCATTCATCCTTCCAAGCTGAAAATATTTGGGAGGTAGTTGTCTTAGGAGTTACCTTTCTTAGCCATTGAGAAAAAAAGGAACATTGCTGTAAAGTCATGTACTCTAGGGTCCAGGTCAGAGCATGACCAGATAGGGTCCAAAACCATAAAACTATGGCCCAGATTTTCTAACCTCTGGCATTGCCCAACATCACAGAAGGTGATGCAAGGCAACTCAAGGGCTTAAGTCAGATTTAGCAAGTGTTGCAGAAGGCAGCCAGCATTATCTTTGTTGACGTGTGTGGTGTGCTGCATTTGTCAGTGTGATGCAGAAATGAATGTATGTAATTTGGGTGTTCCCATGCAAATTCCAATGCAACAGTAACACAGTGGGATTTGCAAAGATATTGCTGTGTGACGCAGTGTCACGTAATGTAACGCAACAATGTTAATGCTTCAGAATGCTACGCTCGGTCAACGCAGGTGCACGCAATGACACAAGGCTATCAATATAAATAGATTTCACACATAACACATTCTGGCAAGCTCTTCTCAGTCATGTAAGTAGTTATACTGCAACTGGGTGCTGGTGTGGGTCAATGACAGAGACAGCAAAGGAGGAAGGAGCTCATATTCAGATTAGGAGTGGGCATACCTTGTGTAATTTCAGGTAGTTTAATTCTGCGAAATTACCAAAAATATCATATATTAAGCATAATTACGCAAAATGCATCTCACACTGGAAAAAATACCCAACCGGTCTCTTCGAGTAAAAGTTCAACCCAAAAATGCCATTTCAAGTTGATTTCTGATTGCTCGTGTTCAAAACACTGCCGCTCACATTCGGATCTGCATTTTTGCCTTAAAAAATGTCCCAAACGGTACGCTTGGGTAAAAAAGTCTACCTGAAATGTTTGTTGACCACCCACATTAAAGGAACTGCCACTTGTGTTCAAACTACTACAGTTTTCATTCCGATTTGTAGTTTTGCCCTAAACAATTACCCACATTCTCCACTTGAGTAAAAATCTACATGAAATGCTGCTCTTTTAAAAAACTACTTGAACATTATAGCTCACAATACATTTTTTCCCTGTAATTATGCAATGTGGAGTAATGGCATAATCTCTGCACTTTTGCATGCATTTAGTTATTTAAAATTATGCCAATGTCTCCAGGGAAATTAAAATTTCGTCCAGGCCTGATTTACATAAAGGATCACTGCCATAGATCTCAGGGAGGGGAAGGAGGTGATTCAGCTTTACAGACTCAAGAATTAGAGTATCCTGGAGTTGTGGGGGGAGATTTCCTCAAGTCTTCAACCAGAGCTTTGGAACCAATGTGGCCATAAATGGAATTTAAATGCTTTTTTGAATTTGGTAGCCACTTCTAATGAGGGCCTAAAGGTTTTGTTAATGGCACCTATATAAAACCACAGGTCTTTGGCTTGCCTTAGTAATTACATCTTGTAGGTGAGTTGAACAATTGCTAGGCTGTACTTACCATGTTTTTGCATTTCTTCTCAATCCCCTTTATAATTGGTTCCATGCATTTCAAGTTAAAAGAGAAAAGAAAACTAGTTCTGGCCTGAGTACTACTGAGAAGGCACTGACTTGTACAAAAAGTCTTATGTGTTTTTCACTTTGACAACATGGTATTTAATCGTGCTTTAAATGACCTTAAACAACAACTGAACATAAATATCCAAGCTGTCTGTAGGTAGGAGGATTCCCAGAAAGGTACATCATAACACCAAGTACGAGTAGGAGTTTTGGTTCACCCCCCAGAATAAAGCATGAATCATATCTTGGCCATCGTTTTTTCTCCTAAGAGCAACAGTGGGGCAAAGCCAAAGGAGGCGTAGTGAAATGGAATGGAAATTGTGACAATGTTTTTATTTCACAATGACATGTTTTGCTCGCACATTATTTTAAAAATAATTGTAGCCTGACATAATTTTTACTGTAACTAGCAGACAAGCCACGGAAAGCTACCGCCTTATTATTTTTTGCATTTCTTTCACGTGCATTTTAAAATCCAAAATAATTGTAACAATAGCCTAGTATTAAGATTAACGCTACAGCGCGTGTGTAAATGGGCTAGTTTTTACCAAAGCTTTTCGTCAAAATAGAAAGTCACTCCTTTTGTTTTATTTTGCTTCATGGTTACTTTTAGGAATTGGGGGGTATATTTACAAGGAAATGGCACAGAGCTGCTCTATGGCAGATTTTGCAGCGCCATACTGGGTCATTAAAACACAAGGATGTGCCGTATTTACAAGAATACGGTACAACCCTGTTTTTTCTCTTGTGCTGGCTCCTAAAATAGCTGACTAGTGCCCACAGGGACACCCTTGAGCCATAGTGCAAAGCTACCTGCATTGTAGGCATCGCAGGCACCCTTGCACCATGGTTCAAGGGTGTCTGTGTTGCAGGCAATGATGGTTTATGTGCAGGAAGGGACACCTTACTGCACATAAACAATAGCTAAAGGCGATTGGCTCTTTAGAAAAAGCAAAAACAAGGAGAAATAAAAGTAGTTCTCCTTGTTGTGCCAAATCTAACTCCTGCTTTTGCATGGCGTTAGTTTTTGGCGCTGCCTCAGATTTACACATCCTTGTAAATATGGGGCAGCATCAAAAAGATATGGGAGTTGCGGTGGAATGCCCACAGCAACACACATTGCACGCCCCTTTCACGCAGAAACCTGTGTGAAAGGGTACCATATTTACAAGGTAGCGTTAAGCCACGCAAAGTGGCTTAACGCCACTTTGTAAATATGGAGCAGGGCATTGCGCCACCAGAACATCAGAAAAAGTGATGTTCCGGTGTTGCAATCCGCTTGTAAATATGTCCCTGATTTTGAAATGTAGGTGTCCCACTTCCATTGCATTCCTATGCGGGACAAGGTAACCTTTGAAACAAAAAGAGCACAAAACTCAGCCGAAATAAAATTCACATTAAGCAAATAGTCCAAATTGCCAAACAATGTATGTGACTCCACCTCTTCAGTATTAACATGCCAATCAATCTCCATGGCCCCTCGGTCTCAATCAAAAACAGGACGGACGTGCAGAAGCAGGCACTATAAAGGACATTTTACTGGAAAAATCGAATTGTTGTCTGTCAAGCGTCGCACTTGTTCCTGGGAAGCCTCTTCGCTTGTTAAAATGCTATCCAGAAAGTGGAATATTCTCTGGAAGAACAGAGAGCAGAGGAGGGACTGGGGATACTGACTAGCCTTCATCCTTTTGAGCACATATACAGCCATGTTGAAAACTAACACCAACTTCACCCTCTTAAGGCTAGGGGCGTAACTTAGCCTCTGCAGCCCCTGTGGCGTCACACAGGCTCCTACAGCTCATGTGACACAAGGGGCTTGCCAACCTTTAAGGAGGCCTCAAGTCTTCAGGGGGGCACAAATCAGTCGAAGTACAATGAATAACTGTGAGATATTGGAGACTCAAGTCCGCTCGCCACATTCTGCAATAGGGGGGGGGGGGGGGTCATTTTGCATTACGCAACTCGTCTAGCTTTCTATTGCCAGCCTTTTAACAGAACCTTCTGAGTGCTTACATTATCAGAACCTAGGGGTATCCTAGGGTACACCAAAAGCCACATAAACAAGCATTCAAAGGTAATGGCACAAGGTCTGAACAAATATCTGAACTGGGGCTCTTTAAGGAACTGTGGCTCCCCACACATTGCAAGACAATACCATTTTTCAATATTTAGCTATAAATCAGCCCAGCACTACCATGCCAGCACCTAATGGACTGGGCTTGGCTTCTGGTGGTGCCAGGATGCCTGCCCGAATAATAGTTAGTCAGAGTTTGTGGCTGTGTCCGGCAAGCACTGGACACAGTTCCATCTCGGAACAGATCGGAGCTTTGCATGTGGGCTCTGGGAATAAGATATAGTCATATTGTCAGATTTTAAATGTGTGCTACTCTGCTGCCCTAAAAATCATTGGGCACAACATTCACGTGTGCCATAAGCCATGCTTTGTGTCCACCGAGTACAGGCTGCTGCAGTGGTCACTGTGCACAAATTATGACCTTTGACCACATTTTGTGCCGAATACACACAGCGTCACTCACTGCCCACTGGGCACATGATGTGTGGCCTTGACAATACTGTTTGCTCAGCACCCCATCTCCAAAACACAGAAACATGGAAATTGAGCATTAATTGTTTGCCTTCCGCCTTTACAATGGTTTCCTTTATGAAAAACAATGGAAAGGATAATGTTTGGCCTTTCACCGACATTCGACCAACCAGCACTCTGCTGTATACATCATATCAATATTAGCATATGTGTGCAAATATATTACAAGGTTGAAAACTTATGATAAATTCTCAATGTTTTTTTTTCCCTCAGGCAGCACACAGTACCAGTAAGAAATCTTCCAAAGCAGGCACTGGGGCACAGGGCAGGTGCCTTGGCTAGGCCCTGCACACAGTGTACACTGGTTCCGCAGCGGTTTTCTCAGAATCTGCCCCTTTGCGACCGGTATTTTTGAAATTGGGATGCATCATCCCAAATGCAAAAATCGCAATTTAAGTAATCTCTAAATTGCAATTACTTAAATTGCGATTGCATTTCAGGAATTGCAAATTAAGATTCCTTAAATGCAATCCATTAAATGAAAAAAATTAGCGATTTTGCTAATAGGGGGCGCAAATTACCATGAAGTTGAACTTCATGTTAATTTGCATACACTTTGAAAAATGCACTAAAGTGCATTTTTCAAAGTTCTATTTTACACACACACATGCCCTTGGGGCATGTGTGTATGCAAGATGTACTCATATGCAGATTTCTGGGGTGCAACAGGGTGTCCTTTTGACTCCCTAGCACCCTTGAAATTGCATTCTCAATTGAGAATGTCTTCCCATTCATTCCTATGGGCCGCTAGGAATGAATGGGGAGGTATTCCTTAATTGCGACGCGCAATTTGCGGGTCGCAATTAACGAATGTTTAGAAATCGCTATTTTTAAAGCCATTTCTACATGCATAATATTCGCAATTAAGGACTCGCAAAATCCTAGCTTGATGCATGTGCCTGTAACTTTCTTTACCATAAATAAAGAATCTCTATGATAAAATTAAATAAAGGTAATGAGAGAATGTAAACTACATTTGCAGGATCTTCATAAACATGAATGTAAAACAAATAAAAATCCAATCATATTCCGTACTAGAAAAAGCAAATAATCTAAAGATGAATATTTATTTTCATGCAAAACGTGATTGTTTTCATTGCTTGTGAATTGTTGTTATTTTAGATTTGGGATCCTTTCATTGCATGTGAATTGCTATAATTCTGCACCTGGGTGTTAATTATTCCTGTGACTTGTAAAATATTTCTTCTGCATCTGGGTATTGCTTGCAAATTGTTCTAACTCTGCATCTTTCGTTTGTGCTTCCTCTTTTAACCTATTTGATAACATGAATTGAGTTATTGTTTGTATATTAAACTTATTCTGAGTCAGCGTACTACTTTTTGACTCCTTTCAACAGTTTTGGATTGTTCTTATGTCTGCCTCTGGTGCTGCCAGTGAATTTTGTTATTCAGTGTCAGAACCAGAGGCTTCAACAGCACACTTCTAAATACTCTTTTTGTTTTCACCATCATACTCGCTACTTGTCACTCGCTTTCATTAGTTAGCTCCCCGCAATTAGTATCCCACCAAGCAACCTATGATTTAACCCCTTCTGGAACACTTAGGGCCTCATAACGATGTCGGTCGGAGTTGCCTCCGACCAAGAGCGTCCTGGAATCAGGACCGACTGACCTCCGGTCAGCGGTCCCAACTGCCTAATTACAATGCCACAGCACGTGGTGCGGTCGCATTTCCCTATGGGAGCTTGTGTTAATTCCGGCACCTCATGGCAGGCACACAAGGTGCAGGGATCAAAACGGGGGCTCCACTGGTGCCCCCTCGGTCTCCAACTGAAGACGGCAAACAGAAGGGGGCCAAGCTAGCAACCCCCAAACACTCTTTTCAACAGGCTTTTCATGTCAAAAAACCTGGCATGGAAAGCCTGTAAGAAACTGTGCATCATAATCCGGATGGCGTAAAATGGCGTCCATATGGATTAGGGGCGGGTTTCCGACTTGCCACCAGGCTTCTTGAGTCCGACAGAATCCAGCCAGAATGACAGGCTGGTTTCAATTCCAACTGGCTGTATTGTAATCAGCCAGTCGGAATTGAAACCGACAATGTCGGTTGGAAAGCCTCTGACCTGCAGTCGGAGGCTTTCCGACTGACATTGTAATCGGACCCTTAACCTTGAATTGCTCCAAATTCGGATATTACGTTTAAATATACTTCATGATCAGATAGCCTATGAATTTCTGCTACATGTAAGATTGCTTGGCTTATGGATTCTACCTGTTAATATACGTTTAACTTACCTCATTTAACTGCCTCTTGTGGTTTGTGTCTGTATCTATGTGCTTCCTGCAATATCTCAACTTCTTCAAGTTGCTGTCACTGAAATTAATTTACCTACATACTTCCTCGTAATCCATCAGCCTTGCATACACCAGCATTAGCTCATTGCACTGAGCTTGGTTGTTACCGGAAAGAGTGTTGCTAAAGTCACCTTGTATCCATTCGATCATCCCCATTACTTAACACCCTTCTTCTCTATCCCTCAGCTAACCTCCACTCTCCTTGTCCTATATTCAAAACTTCCCTACTGCGCCTTATTAATCTCAACCCTATCTCAAACCATAATCATCAATTCTTCAATCGATCACCATACGCTTATCTCACTTTTAACCTCCCACTAAAGCCTTGTGGTCAATTCCTCCAGCTTTGTCACAATTACTACCGCTGCATTTTTTTTCCCTTTCATCCCCATAACTATTTTGCTACTAGCTCCACTCATAACTCTCCTCCTCTGTTTACCAATACATAAATTCTATCTCATATACCACCATGCTATTCCTTTTGTTCTTACTTTCTGATAACTTGCACCGGAGTCCTTTCACCCGATCCACAACGGTCAACTGCCATCACCACCAGCTTTCTTCCTCAGTCCTCTTCCCTAAATTTTGATCCCCAATTTCACATTTCCAACAGTCATGCCTATCTCTTACCTAATCTCAACTCAAACGTATTCTCCTGTAGCAAATCAGCCTTATCTGCATGGTGACCCCAGCATTTTTGCCCTTTTCTGCACCCTATTTTTGCTGTTTTTTTAACTCAGTGCACTTTACCCATGCTAAAGAAGACTAAAGTATTTGTGCTCCCCTTTAAACATGGTTAAATTGACGTAAAATTGATTTACATATTTTACTCACCTATAAAACCCTGGTATATGATGTAGGAAATACACTCAGGGACGATGACGTAAATGCCTCCTGTGGACTGCAGCACCCATGGTGCCATCCACAGGGTTGGCATGTAAATAATGGCTACCAAGTGTGGCCTGAATGAAGCAACATGAACCTGCTCTCAAAACTGTCTATATAATTGTGATTCTTCATCTGCACATTGTGGCTCCCTTACTGGGCCGCTACAAGACATTTTCACACATATGTGCAGGGCTTTCCAAGCACCTACTACCCCTTTCTGTGAGCCTACAACATCGGTTCTAAGTACAGGAGACCCTGCAACCAGAAGAAACAAGAGCACCAACCCCAAACCCTGCAGCTGTGGATCAACCAGCAAGAGAGGATAGCTAGACCTCTAACACCACCAGCAAGAGACCCCAAACGTAAGTTCCGCCTGTGTGGGGCTACCATTAACTCCGTGGACTATTACTGGACCCCTTCTGATACCACTTGTATTTTGGACATTGGACTTCAAACAGTTTTGGCTTTTCAATAATGGTTTCATTAACCATAGTTGACTTCTCATATTTTTGGTTTGCTTATTTCATTTTCATCCTGTTTTAGTTCAATAGTTTCTGTTTAATAAAATCACAACTCAGAAAGAAAATTCTGGTATCGTATTCCTCAAGTTGATTATTTCCTTTGCTTTCTTCCATCATAATTTACAATGTCAAAAAACAAATGATTGTGCAATCATAAATGAATTGCAAGTAGGAATGTTTCCCCCAAGTTCGTAACCATGACAACAAAATACAAATACCTAGAAGTCATCATCTAGTCAGTTTTTCACATTTGTCAAAGATTTGTCTGGCAACATGTTCACAAACATGACAATCCATACATAACACAAATACTCAGTGCCAATTTATACATTGCCAAATTCCAGACCTTGTCAATATGGAAAAAGGGGATACAACAAAAACAACAAGATTCAATAGGCTTATCATTATACATATACCTCATCAACTGGAGCTAGATTATTTGGCTCACATAAGGAATCCCAAATCAATAACACTGATAGTCAAAATCATGGCAGCTCTACATTTGCTAGACACAGTTTAATTCCAATTAACTGTTCCAGTATCTGGGAGAATGTCTCAACCAATGCTTAAGTGGTGTGTTCAAGAAGTTTTTCCTACAATGATGAAACATATCGAGAGCTTCATACACATTACACTTAATGAGGATTTATGCAATGTGAAGGCTTGTTAGTATGCTTTGGCTCCACTACCACGTTCAATTTGTGCAATTGATGGCACGCATATTGATTTAGTGCCAACACATGGCAAATAATGATTCAAATGCAATAATCTAAACTTCCATAGACTCAATGACCCTTTGAACATTTCGTAACAGCACCATATAACTGCAAATGTCAAAACTTTGAAATGTCCAAATGAAGATAAAATGCTGAATATACCTAAAACAGATCAGAACAAAGAGATGAGTAACACAATATAACAAAATTGACACCTTACAAAGTTCTCTTTTTGAAGACACCTGTTCAAAAACACAATCAAAGATAAGCAATCAAAATGAACACAAAGTCAATGTGTAAAAAATGTGAACAACAAAGACATGTGGCCTGGATTTCCCTGAACATTCCCTTCCTAAAAAATCCAGCACATACTTCTTTTCTCATTACATCTATAGTTGGTTTAATAGTTAATGTAAAAATATGTAAAGAGATACTTCCACTCTTGTGAAGAAGTTGTCCATGACATTCTAATGTAAGTCAACTCCTCCCTCTTCCCCACTATCATCTTCATTTCACATTTCCAGGGCCTCACCCGCTGGCTTTTCATGGTCTCCATCCTCTGTGATGTGAGGCATGTTCTGTCAAAGGGCTATGTTGTGCAGCATGCAGCAGGCCATGGTGATTTGGCACACCTTATTGGGTAAGTGGAGGAGGGCTCCACCAGTCTTGTCCAGACTGCAAAATCTAGCCTTTCGGAGCCCGGAGGCCCGCTCCACTGGCCTCCGTGTTCTTCCATGAGCCTCATTGTAGCTGACTTCCCCTGCCGTTGTTGGATTCCTCAGCGGTGCCACAACCATGGCCAGTTAAGATAAACTGAGTCTCGCATATGGCAAAGAAAAGAGCAAGCTAAGATATGTAACACAATTTCAGATGAATCACCTTGAAATTACAAATACAATATTATGTCAGATTGTACTTAGCAACAAGCCAGGCCCTTTCATGTCCCATTTGTGACATTTGCAGGGGTATGCTGCTGTTCTATATTACAAGGGAATTATGGGCTAATCCAAGGAAACATGCAGAGACACTTGTGATGTACAAATCTGTCAAGCAGGCATTTAGCACATTTATTGAATGGAAGTGCTTCCTATTCCAGTAGACTTGTTCCCTGTTGTGTGGTGGCACTAAGGCAATGTGTGTGCCGTTAATTGCTCCAACCACATGGGTAAACACCCCAAACCATAGAAATCCCCCTTCACATTCACAAAACCCTCATGTTTTGGAAACTGGATGAAGCTGTTGATGTGTCTCATCATTGACAAAGGTTGGCTGGTACATTCCAATAGATACTGCCACAGTGTACTGGAATGATCCCGTGGCCACAAAATGAAGTATTGCCATGAGTTTGACAATTGGTGTAATAGATGGTAGATTTCTGTTGTGAGACAGAAGATCTGACTCCAGCCGATGACATAAATCTAGCATAGTTTGCCTATTCAATCTGAACTTTTTGATCATATCCCATTCTTCCATAGTGGCAAGCTCTGGAAATGGGCGGTACACTTGAGGCTGTAAATGCCTCACTCTGCCAGGGTTCAAATGTTTGCATTGTAAAACAGTAAAACATTTGTAAACATTTGACGCATATTTATTTTTGATTATAGACACAAATGTCATGTTATGCTAAAAATATATGTGGTTTCACAACACGTTTTAATGTAACATTTGTATTTTTCATTTTTACTTCATAACTTTCATTTTTTTAGCTGTCAATATTTGCATAATGAAAGAATGTGCAAGTAATACATTTCTAATATATTATTTACACATTACTTTTTAAAAACAAATTCCAACCTAAACACCATCACGGAGGTGTAAACAATACAGCACAACTATTGCACTTCACCACAGTAACATACTAAATGTAAATATGTTTTTTTAGAATACATGAGTGTCCTGTGAAGTTTGAATATGTAAACTCACTGACCATCATTTTGAGTGTTGGTAATGCACTTAACATTCAGAAACACGCTATTTGTCCTTCTAAAATGGAGGCTGCATGACCTCGGCATCAGGACAGTTATACTCAGACGTCTGCAGCAGAAGTTGAGTGCCTCGTGGGTGTTCAACTCCACGATGGACACAGCCATAGGATAACATGTGTAAAAGCAGCGTACAAAGTCCAATGGCGGTGTCCGACTTCGTTTACCATCGCGTACGTTGTGTGCTTCTACGGGGTGGTAAGAAAAAAGCTTGCCTCCTAACACTGCAGCCATCAAGACCTCCTCCATTTTGCTGCTGTGTGTGACCTCTGTGGGCAATGGTGCTGTTTTAAGCAGGTGAGAGGTCCCCTGCCTTATTGCCAGATGAGATGAATTTGCTGGCTCAGGAGGTCCTCTCCCTGTATGGCCAGCTCTATGGCTTACCAGCGGAATAGGTACACGTCTGAAATGTATATGTGAATCTATCTAACTGACTTTGCCATTAACACAGGCTTAAAGGTCCCTTTTAATTCCTGAGTAAAGTGCAGCTAGTGATATGAGGTGTCATATATTTTGTTAATTACAGAGGACAAGGAAGTTGGGCATTTCTAGGCACTTTACAATGTTAAAAAACAGCAACATTAGTAAATATTGTGAGTTTAAAGCACTAGATTGTACTTGGTGTGCATGTAGAGATACATCTATGTATATGTTTGAATGACGTGATACATTGAAAACTCACATCATGGAAATTATAAAGTACATTATATACTCCTTACAACTGCACATAGAAATGCGTTATGTACTAACCAAATGAAAATGATGTTAGCTATCTGTATCGTCCCACAAATCACTTAGCCTAGATCAGGGCTCTCCAAACACTTGTATGGGAGTTACCAAAGTAGCACACAGCCTTGAGGTCATATATTAGATGGGCACAATGTCATTCTTTCATGTAAAAGTTAAGGGAAGGTTATTTTCACTTGACCTCATGATCATAAGGATGCAGATAGGAAGGCCTGACAATGTGCAGTGCTCAGTCAGACTAATGGGCCAGGCTGGGGCTGAGTCACAAGGAAAACCACTAAAGCACTGAGGTATATCTGGCATAAACATATATCCTTGCCAGGTCAAAATTTGAGGTGTCGATAAAATATGCCCCTGAATGCTTTTAAATGGATGACAGTTGAAAGGGAGAGTAACCTAACTTCTTTAGCTAACACTTCATTTCATTTTACTCCCATTTCAAACTGTGTCATGTTCAAACTGCAGGCCCCTCATTCCCTGTGCCAACAGTATTTATGTTTAGCCTTCAGTAGTTCACAATCTTTTGCACTGATCAAAAGTAAGTGATATCAAATAATATGTAGGGCCCTTTGGGCTAGATGATGTCACACGCCTGGATTGTTGAGTTTAGGCCATGACATGGGATGAGGGTAGTCAACAGGTCACTACAAAAATGTGTATTAAGATATTTGTTTTGGTCAGCATGTGATAATATACATGTTGTATGCTACTTATGCACAGCTAAAACCCAGTTCTTATTTTTTGCAGACTTTTTAATTTCGCTGCAACATGAAAACACGTAGAACTACATAATGACCAGGTACGAAGTTGGGTTGTTTGCATTTTGATTTCTACCAATCACAAGAGAGATCAGTTCTCTTTAACTCTCATTTTTAACTTTTTTCTTAGAGAGTGAACATGTAACACTTGCGAATTTTGAATCAAATTCCAAAAGGTATCGTATACCTCATTCTAAGTTTATACACTATTTTTGATCACGCAACGTGCAGATTTTGATATCTTCTCCTTTCTTCTTCAACAGTTTACCCCTGACGAAGGGACCACAAATGTCCCGAAATGCATTGGGTGTTTGGAACGTTATTTAATCAGTTATTTGTGTTTATCATTGTACAAGCGTATACATATTGAATGACAATGTATACTGTGGAAACTCATATGTAAAAATTGAATATGACTACTGTAAATTCAATGTGAAATGTATTAAATGTTTGAAATAACGTCACAGCAGTGCACATTGCAGTCCTAGTTAATTCTATACTAGGCCACCCCCCTCGTATGCTACTTATGAGACACGCTAGTGATAGATGTAGAAACATTTTGCTACATCAATACAGACAAACAAAAACTCATAAAATCATTGTTTTTCTTTTATTTCTTGTGTCCATATATGTCAATGCCCATCAGAAGCGGGACATTTGTAAAGCCAACTCTAGAAAGGTGCGGCCCCTGGGGGTTTACGAGTAGTGCAGCATCCATTGCCACAAAAGGTGAGAGGACCTATGACATTGGACCAGAAAGTCAGCAGAAGCACAGTCCTACCAACATGGTAAGCTTGTGTGTCGCACCCTGACACCCCCAATTGCCAACATTCCAGTGGTAGCATAATTGGAGCTTAATTTGCAGTTGAGGGCCCAACAACAGCAACAAGGGATAGATTCTTATCAGAGTTTCACATGTTACATGACTAATGTTTTGTTACAGCCAGGATATTTTCCATCAACATTTAGGGTGACCCATGTCCTCCTCAAAAGAAGGGTTCTTGAAGGTGTAAGTTTTGCACAAGGTGTATGATGATGCGCTTTCTCTACTGATTTGTTGGAAAGGATCCCTCCTGATTCCTGGTTATAACCAGAGGGCTCTTTTGAGCAGACACATGGCTCCCTTAACTCCACATATGCATCGAGTTCTTCGATGTCATGAGGGAAGTTGTACCAAACAGGCCAATGGTATTTATTGTGTCAGATGTAATGCTCCCTCACTGCTTTGAATGATGTTATGGTAGCCCTATTACATGTTACAAAGCATATTAGGCACTTATGAGAAAGTGGATGTACCAAACACCACATTAGTGTCATCAGAATTAATGGCAACATTTTGGTATCAAAACATATCCAAATTGCGTGTAATATCAGAAATACTGTTTCATACATTTAAAAAGTGACAGATTAGCATGATGCCTTACTCTTTCACAAATGTGTGTGCAAGTCAGCCTATGTGTGGACCAATAATTATGATAGACATACATTTTGTGTTGAAACACAGACAGGAATGTGTACATATTGCTGACATAGCAACGCATACCCAAAACCATTTCTCAATGTCCCTTGTCATGTCCAGATGATAAATCAATGATGGAGAAAATGGGAAACTTAAAGGTATTCTGGAAGAAGGAATGTTCCATCACATATATTTAGGAGTATCCTATCATGAAAACTCATGAGTCTTTAGGTAATTGTTGAAATGAATCAAGGTTTAATATGTTGCATATTGTGATTTACATTTGATTTTTTGAAGTAATTATTATATATGAATCTGAGTATATAATGATTACCGTGATGTTCTCCACAATTTTGACTACAGTGAAAGCCAGCATATTTAGTGACACAATTTCACAATGATATTACAAACTTTAAATACCCAGAGATATTTAGGAGTCAATTGTGAAAATGTTTTTGCTCTGTACTGAAGTGTACTAGAAATGTTCTAAGGGCTATGTATTTACTTATGCTGTAGAAGTAATTTGTCAATCCACCAAAATATTTGTTTCTTACTGTCTTCAACAATGAAGGTATCTACATAGTATGTGATACATTGCTAAGCTACTTCAGTACATACTTCCTTTATAATGTTTGACATATACTTTAGGGACTTGAAGTAAGTGTTAACATTGTGAAATGCCCCAACAAAGGTAACCTGCTTTCAGTTTATGGTAATATTGGTACGACATTGCAGTATTTTTGACACATATATTAATATTTTATTTATTGAGAATGAAAAGTATGCAGATTTTAGGGCCCTGTGAGCACACTATACAAACATATTTTTGCTTTATATCTTTTTTGGTAACATCAGTTCACTATTCTAAACTACAAAGGCCAACCATTCATAGGTGTGAAACAGTTCTTGGAGAGACATAATAATGGATAAGAAGCAAGATCATACGTGATATAGGACGTATCATGTGGAATGACATAACTGAGACTAATGTGGCTAATGCAGAACCAAAGTTTGTTCGCCTTGAAGTAGGTGAAATCTGAAAACTTGGGAACTGTTTTGTGAACAAAGGTCATGATCAGTTCTGTTGACACAGATTCGATAAATCTATTGTATAAGTCATTTCAGCATCATCCGGAGCAGGTGAAGGAGAATTTGCCAACATAGGTGGGGAAGTAGCTGGGCACTGTGTTTTGGGTACAGACACCACTGACACCGAGGGAGCCAGAGACACAGACGGTAGGGGAAGTACTATGGAGGCGTCCAGCTGCTCAACATCTTCTTCGGAGGCCTCCTCCAGTGAGTACTCCCTAGGGGTGGTACACTTGACAGGAAGACTACCAACTGCATTCTTGTCCACCACTCAGAATATCATCTCCACCCTCCCTCTTGCTTCCCACAAAGTTGGCCAAAACGCCTCCCTAAAAGGGGTAGCACCTTGTTTGCTCCAGGAACCACACCCTATGTTCCTGTCCTCCAGGCAGCGCTGAGTGAGGAGGGTATTGACCTCTTCTGAAACATCTCTGTAGTCTAGACTGCACTGCTGAATGCCATCCAGGGGCTTTGCTGCCAATTGAAACAAATGCTAACCTGCCTGAAAGTAATTCACAGTGCTATGTCTGGTCTACAGAGGTCTTTTCAAGGTCTAGCCACCTCACTGACTGCAGCCTCACAACCATCCCAACCTTGTGCCCCACCTCCCTCCCCTTCCCCATCTAAATTCCCTATTCCCAGACCTGTCCCAAGCATACTTACACCTTTGCACACACCCACTCAAGCAGACACAAGCAGCACAGCCACACAGAAACATGAACACCACAAAAAACACAGATGTCCAACCAAACATACAGACACAACAGTCACCACCACACACACATGCACACCCCACTACCAGCACATCCACTGACACCACAGCCACTACCACACACATGCACAACCCCCACCCCAGCACATGCACAGACACTGCCGCCACCACCACACATACATTTACCACCCCCACCTCAAGCACAACCACAGACACCGTGTACACCCCCACACCCGCATGCACCACCCTCACCACCAGCACAACCACAGGCACCACAGCCTCCTATACACATTCATGCACTACCCCCACCACCAGCACACCCACAGACACTGCAGACACCACAAACATCCACATGCACCACAATCAGGCCCAGCACTTCCACAGCACACAGATCCACACACACACACACATGCACACACGCACACGCACACACACACACACACACACACACACACACGCACACACACACACACACACATACACGTGTTACCATCCTTGTGGGGACTATGTGTGAATACCTGCCTTGTGGGGACTAACCTTTCCCAATGTTTTTAAAATACACTAATAACAGAAAAATGTTAAGAAAAAATTCATGATACAGGATCCTGCTTCAAATGTGCAAATATATTGTTATTTAATCGTGCGCACAGCACCATACTTGTGGGGACTTGAACACGTGCTACCATCCTTGTGGGGACCTGGTCCGTAACACTATTTGTGAATGAATACAGTCGAAGGAACATGGCTAAATGTTTATTTTATCAACAATATACAAACAAAATTATAATCTATTCATATATGAATTGCTGCATATATACTAGGGGTATAGATTATGTTAATGTGCCAGAAAATATCATATAATGCTTAAAGAAAGACCCTTAAAGCTGTATTTAACCTATTTATCAGTGTTTAACATCTTAGGAGATGAGGGAACTAACACATAAAGAAATTAACATATGGAACTAAGAAATATGGTCAAGTGGAACCCAGACCTTGATGAGCTGCTTACATGTTTGCCAAAATAGATGTTCAAGTCCCCACAGAGATAGTGGGTGAAGATCATTGTGTTTATGTCTGCATAGAAATAGTGTGTACATTCAAAGCTTAAATCCCATTATAGAGTGTGAAGTCAATGATGTTCAAGTCCACACAGAGGTTGTGTGTAATTATAGGAATGCTCAAGTCCCCACAGAGATGGTATGTTATTATAGCGATGTATAAGTCCCCACAGAGATAGTGTGTTATCATAGAGACGTTCAAGTCCCCACAGAGATGGTGTGTTATTACAGTGATGTTCAAGTCCCCACAAAGATAGTGTGTTATTACAGTGTAGTTTAAGTCCTCACAAAGATAGTGTGTTATTATAGCGATGTTTAAGTCCCCACAGAGATAGTGCATGAAGGTGATTGTGTTTAAGTCCTCATTAAAATAGGGCCCAATTCACAAAGGTAAACTTAGACAGAAAGTCTAACTTTACTACTTTTCAATATTCACAAAGCCCCATACAAAGAATGTGAAGCTGATTATGTTCAAGTCGAAGCAAACACAAGGAGATGATGGACGGAGTGCTGAAACTTTTCAGTCACTCACCCCAGTCACAGATCTGAGTTAAATCCATCATTGTTCTTTATCTCACTTTGCCACCCCAGTTCAGACCCAGCTATATGTAAATCAGTCTTGACCCTGTGCCTCACGGGAACAGTCCAGCCCGAACTGCCAAGCCAGGTCTTCCCTGGACCAGAAACAAGCATCCTAGGACCAGTTTCAGGCTAACACCCGTCATCACCCAGGCTTGCTTGAATCCAGTGGCAAAGTGAGCAAGGGATCCACGTCTGGGCATACCCTGCCAACTTAGGGTGAACAAAGTGAACATGAGATGATGGACGGAGAGTTGAAACTTTTCAATCACTCACCCCCAGTCACACATCTGGGTTGAATCCATCATCGTTCTTAAGCTCACTTAGCCACCCCAGTTCAGACCCAGCTATATGCAAATCAGTCTTGACCCTGTGCCTCATAGCACCCCCTGGTGCTTCAAGTCGAAACAGAGCTTGCGTTTAATTACAGAAATGCTTGAGTCCCTACAGAGATGGTAGGTTTTTATAGTAATGTTCAAGTCCCCACAAAGATAGTGTTTTATTATAGTTTTTTTCAAGCCCCCACAAAGATAGTGTGTTATTATAGCGATGTTTAAGTCTCCACAGAGATAGTGCATGAAAATTATTGTGTTTAAGTCCTCATTAAAATAGGGCCCGGTTCACAAAGGTAAACTTAGACAAAAAATCTAACTTTTCTATTTTTGAAGTTTCACAATTGTAAGCTTAGACCAAAAGTCTAACTTTACTACTTTTCAGTATTCACAAAGCCCCATACAGAGAATGCAAAACCGATGATTCTCAAGCCAAAACAGAGCTTTCACGTAAATACAAGAAAGCTCAAGTCCCCACAAAGATGGTGTGTGACTATAGTATTACCATTGTCGCCAAAGAGAATGAGTGTGATTATAGACATGCCCAGGTCCCCACAGTGATAGTGTGTGACCATAGACATGCCCAGGTCCCCACAGAGATAGTGTGTGATTAAAGACATGCCCAGGTCCCTACAGAGATAGAGTGTCAGAAACACATACTCAATGGATGATGTCATCAGTGATGTCATCAGGGATGTCATTTGAGATGTCATCAGTGATGTCACTAACCATGTCATGAGTGATGTAATATGTGACGTATCAGCAGTGCATTGCGGGGGCGCGAGTTATAGTTAGCTGAACTAACTATAACAGGGGAATTTCTAGGGTTTTGTACGAGGGAAATGTCCAGCTAACTATAACGCCCCTGAAACCTATGGTTTTTTCAGTGAATTTCTAAGGTTTTTTAAATGCCAATTTCTAACTATAACATGCATGAAACCTATGGTTTTTTCAGGGAATTTCAAAGGTTTTTTAAATGCCAATTCCTAACTATAACGCCCCTGAAACCTTTGGTTTTTTCAGTGAATTTCAAAGGTTTTTTAAATGCCAATTCCTAACTATAACGTGCATGAAACCTATGGTTTTTTCAGTGAATTTTAAAGATTTTCTAAATGCTAATTCCTATCTATAACTTATCTCTAAAGATATCATGTTTAATGATTTTGATTGGATTTCTATATTTTTCAAATTCAGTGTCAATTTCATTAATTTTTGTTGTTTTTTTAAATACTTTTTATCACCTTTTTTAAACATATTTCTTCAATTAATTCTTTTAAAAATTAAAAAATATTATTTGAACTTAATGGGTTTTTCAAACATATTTGTTTATATTTTTCAAAATATTTATTTTAGATATATGTTTTTTTCAATGCTTTTGGATCCGCGTACCCTAAGCGCACCATTCACGATCCGTACGCGATAGCATCCGCGCATAGTATGCGTTGGGTACGTTTTTAGTGCCCGATCGCTATGCGACTGGTATGCGACTCCCACCCTGTACGTGATACGTTCGATGTACGTAACGCGACGTCTACGTGCTTCCGCGATGCGTCATATGCATCTGTGACGTGGTAGGGCCGCGGATCCCGCGAAGTATTTAACATTTAAAAAAACATATTTATGTATTGCATGTGAATATTAATTGAATACAAACTCTAAACTAGTCTTAAAACTAATATATTTTGACATCTAATCCTATATTGCTTTTTAATTCAATTTTGCTCATGCGCGCTGGGTGCGTGCTGCGTAAGCGCACGGTGCGTGGATCCCATGTGACCTGCAAAAAAAGAGATTTGATTGGTTCATTACACTTCCTGTTCTAACTACTGAAAGGCCCACCCATTTCAATCATTCTTCTTTGAGCTTCTTTGGAGAACCATCTCTTTGGAGAGAAGAAGATTTTTTTAGACTAAGTATACACTTAGTTCTAACTTTTTGCAACCAAAAATGGCTTAAGGGCAGCAGGCATCACCTGCATCACCTCAAACCTCTGAGGATGAATTTGTGCCGGAAGAACCACACAAAAAACGTTTTGCTTCAGAGGTGTGGAAATGTTTTACTTTTCCCGAAGGACAGAATAAGACCAATGCCACCTTGGTCACATGTAAGATTTGCAAAAGAGTCTTATCGAGAGGGGATCCTACCAAGAAATACTCTTGCGGCACGGCAAGTATGATGAAGCACATGAGGAGCCTTCATCCAAACAATCTTGCACGTGAAGAGTGCCGATGGATGAGAGACACTCCTGCTCCTGCGCCATCCACCTCATCGCAGCCGAGCACGTCAAGAGTGCATCCCTCAGACCAAACCTTGGACATCTGTCCTCAATTTCAATTTTTAAAAGTGCTCTGCACTAAGTGCAATAAGACTTTGTGTTATGGCGAGCAGTCAATCGACCTCATCTGTCGCCGGCAGGCAAGTCATATTTGCTAGTTTTTTTGTTTGTTTTTTTTTATTGTTCCCGAAGTTCATTGTTTGGTTTCCCCTGTTTTGTTTTTTGTTTCTTTTTTCAGAAAAACCAAACAAATCACTAAATTGTTCAGAAACCCCCCAAAAAACATAATAGAAGAAAAGAAAAAAAAAGTTCTTGTAAGAACTAACGTTCCTGGTTTAAAAAAAGAGCTAAATTTCTTTGTTAGTATGTGAAAGTTTAGATGAATGTTTGTGTAGTACGTAATTGACTGAATGAATGCATTAGTAGCGTATGGTGAATGTATAAGTGCAGAACTATAAGGAAGTGCTGCAGCATCACACAGTAACCTCTTTAATTGTAGTGTGCTGTAGTACTTCCGAAGCACAGGGATGCAACATATGTACATAAATATGTTGCAAATCTATGCTTCTCTCTGCACAGCTGCTTAAACTGCAGCCATGTGGTGACACAGGCACCCTTGCACAATAGTTCAAGGATGTCTGTGTCATGTGCTGTTTGTTTTTCTACAGGAAGACACACCTTCCTGTACAAAAACAATGAGAAAATGCATTTTTCTCCTTCAATGTATGTTGAACATTTCAGCATGCATTGAAGATATAAAAATGTGGAGAAATTAAAACAATTCTCTTTGTTGTGCTTTCCTACACCAATTGTAGAATGGTGCACCATTCACACACATATCGAGATTTACGATTTCTAATAAATCTAGACAGGTGTCTTGTTCTATGAGTATTAAGTGCAATCATGCACAACAACACTTATAGAACACCCTTTCAACCGAAAGTGGTCTGCATGATGAGGTTATATTTTCATGGAGTATAAAAAGTGCACAGAGTGCCTTTTCCTCTCTTTGAAAATATGAAAGAGTATCTTACACAATAACTATGTTACAAAGAGTGACATATTTCCGTTTTTAAATTTCCTTGCGAATGATAGAAGGTAAGCACAGAATTTTGACTGCAAAGATGTTCAAAGAAGAATGATTGAAATGATTGCGGTCCTTCAACAGCTAAAAAGATGAAATATTATGAACCCCTCAAATCTCTTTTTTTGCAGGTCACTTGATATCTGATTATGGTTAGATTTCAAAACTACACAAACAAGGTGTTTTAAGAAACGTGTTTCAACTTTGTAGATTCTTGAAGGATTAATTTTTGCCTATTTTTCATTAAAATATAAATTCTTAAAAATTGCTCATTTTAAAATTTGGATCTGTGAAAGAAAATAAAATAAAAATTATAACATTTGGGTGCCGATTCCGATCCGGTAAAACCCGGGTACGAATGGTCGTACGGAGCGATTTTTCCGTCCGACTCGTACCCGGGAAAAACAGCTTACAAACTCGCAAGTACGATTCGCACAGAAACACCATTTCCGTACGAGTCATACAAAACACCGACCGGCAAAAAAATACATACAAATCTGAATCTGGATGGCACATACGCGACGTCCGGACGGAGTCAGGCAGCGTTCTACGGAACAGCAAGTACGATTCGTGCCGACGTCACTCCGCACGCAGCATTTTTTACGGGAGCCAAAAACTGCCGGGAAATTGAGGACGACGCGAACAAGGAGCCCCGGTACACTACGGACAGCGATGGACCCCAACCTACGCGTCATCCCGGCCCTCATAGCCTACCACCTCGTGTACAGAAACCGACGCAGACGCCACAGAAGGTCAGAACAACCCCCAGGGGCAAAGAGGGGGGGTGCAAGGGGCAGGAAACATAACCCAAACCCCACAAATTACTAATACATCCTGCACATTCATTACCTCCATGGTCTGGTCACTTCGGGGGGCGTGTCCACCAATCCCACGTCCCGCCACAACGGAAGTGGACGTGGACGCGTACCCGTCACCACCACAATGGTGGTACGGGATGTACCCACGCCCCCCAGAGCGTGGGTACGGGCCATACACGCGTACCCCTATGTCACCGCCACAATGGTGGTACGGCCCGTACCCACGTTCCCCAGAGAGTGGGTACGGGCCGTACACGCGTACCCCTACATCACCGCCACAATGGTGGTACGGCCCGTACCCACGTTCCCCAGAGCGTGGGTACGGGCCGTACACGAGTACCCCTACGTCACCGCCACAATGGTGGTACGGCCCGTACCCACGTTCCCCAGAGCGTGGGTACGGGCCGTACCACCAGTGCAGTGGTGAGGTAGGGGTACGCGTGTGCGGACCGTACCCACACCCCCAGAGCGTGGGTACGGGCCATACCACCATTGCAGTGGTGAGGTAGGGGTACACGTGTATGGACCGTACCCACGCCCCCAGAGCGTGGGTACGGGCCATACACGTGTACCCCTACAGCCCCAGCACATGATGGATACAAGGTGTACACACGCCATGGATGTAGGTGTACGGCTTGGTGCAGCACATCAGCTGTAAATTAGGGGTGGTGTATGGGCAGGACAGCAGTGTACCACAGCAAGGGCGCAGGTGGGTGGGTGCAGAGGACCCCCAGCAGTGCCCAGACATATGAGGGGTGGGTGCCTATCACTCCCAGCAGTGCCCAGACATGTGAGGGGTGGGTGCCTATCACTCCCAGCAGTGCCCAGACATTTGAGGGGTGGGTGCAGAGGACTCCCAGCAGTGCCCAGACATGTGAGGGGTGGGTGCCTATCACTCCCAGCAGTGCCCAGACATATGAGGGGTGGGTGCCTATCACTCCCAGCAGTGCCCAGACATATGAGGGGTGGGTGCCTATCACTCCCAACAGTGCCCAGGCATATGAGGGGTGGGTGCAGAGGACTCCCAGCAGTGCCCAGACATGTGAGGGGTGGGTGCCTATCACTCCCAGCAGTGCCCAGACATATGAGGGGTGGGTGCCTATGACTCCCAGCAGTGCCCAGACATATGAGGGGTGGGTGCCTATCACTCCCAGCAGTGCCCAGACATATGAGGGGTGGGTGCAGAGGACTCCCAGCAGTGCCCAGACATATGAGGGATGGGTGCCTATCACTCCCAGCAGTGCCCAGACATGTGAGGGGTGGGTGCCTATCACTCCCAGCAGTGCCCAGACATGTGAGTGGTGGGTGCCTATCACTCCCAGCAGTGCCCAGACATGTGAGGGGTGGGTGCAGAGGACTCCCAGCAGTGCCCAGACATGTGAGGGGTGGGTGCAGAGGACTCCCAGCAGTGCCCAGACATGTGAGGGGTGGGTGCCTATCACTCCCAGCAGTGCCCAGACATAGGAGGGGTGGGTGCCTATCACTCCCAGCAGTGCCCAGACATGTGAGGGGTGGGTGCCTATCACTCCCAGCAGTGCCCAGACATGTGAGGGGTGGGTGCAGAGGACTCCCAGCAGTGCCCAGACATGTGAGGGGTGGGTGCAGAGGACTCCCAGCAGTGCCCAGACATGTGAGGGGTGGGTGCCTATCACTCCCAGCAGTTCCCAGACATGTGAGGGGTGGGTGCCTATCACTCCCAGCAGTGCCCAGACATGTGAGGGGTGGATGCCTGTCACTCCCAGCAGTGCCCAACATGTGAGGGGTGGGTGCAGAGGACTCCCAGCAGTGCCCAGACATGTGAGGGGTGGGTGCCTATCACTCCCAGCAGTGCCCAGACATGTGAGGGGTGGGTGCCTATCTATCCCAGCAGTGCCCAGACATGTGAGGGGTGGGTGCCTATCACTCCCAGCAGTATCCAGACATGTGAGGGGTGGGTGCAGAGGACTCCCAGCAGTGGACAGAGACATGGGGGTTGTACATCATAATCAGATGACCACAGTTCCATGGGTGAATGTACGTATCCCCAACTTAGGACAATGAGGATAGTGCCATAACAACACATCACTGACAGCATTATCCCACTCCCAGGAGGAAGGAGGTCTAACCCCCACTGCATGACACACCACATGTGGGTGTGAGGACAAATAACACATGCATACCCACCCCTGGCAGATGCAGCACAATACACACACTGAGATCATGCCACAAGACTGTATAGTCATGTCACTGCCTAACAAACTAAGAGAGCCAAAGAGAACACACACTGTCACGCACATCCCAGGACTGATAGGAATGTTCAGGTGCTAGGCTAGGCACCAAGATGTTGTCTGTCATGGAAGGAATAGTGTGGAGTTCCCACAGATACAATGCCCACAATTGTGAGTCAGGTGTTCAAATACCCAGCAGAACAAGTACCATATGTGTACAAGGCTGGGATTACACACATGCATTGTGCGGAAAAGGGACCATTTATCCATGAAGGCATGGCAAAATACTCTATACACAAGTACAGTGAGTACCAAGGATGGCACAGACAATGCAGGCGGACACATTGCTGAGCAGGCTTGCCCAGAGTTGAAGGGATCCATCACCAACAAAGGACATGTAGACACAGGGCAACACAACAATTGTGCAACTCTCTGCAGGGGAGATGTCAGGTGCCACAGTGGAAGGAACACCCCTTGGGACAATGTCTCCAAACACAAAGAGCATACACGACAAAGAATCTTTGCAGAGATCGCGTGATGGCACGCAGATACCAGGTTCCACCCCATGAGCAGCAGACCACAACATATCCCTGAAACATAACACATGCCCACAACCCCAACTCCTGTAGCATCAGCATCAACATCAATACCTGAAAGGCAAGACTGTTCCAAAGAAAAAGAAAATGCTTTATTCAGCATGAAAATATTAATGTGTAAACGAGACTATTCACAAAGGACAATGGCCAGTCCATATCAGCAGTCCTTGGGGGGGACCCATGGCCATGCGTCTCCCCTAGCTTGCCTGCACATCACAAGAGTGTTTCGTCGACTGGGGGGGGCATCATGTGGGGAAGGACCAGGCACCGCAGGGATAGGAGGGGGAAGGGTAGGTGTGGTGGGTGCAGGGACGGACGACTCTACCACAAGGGGTGGGGCAGCGCCAAAGGTGGAGGCGAGCTCGGCGCTGCACACTTCTGCCAGTTCTTCAAGCGTCTCCCCTGCACCCGGAGAAACAACAGGCCCCAAGGAGGGGGGGGGTCGGAGGGATGGGTTGCAGCGCTACTGGGGGAGGTGGTGGACGGGCTGGGGGACTTAACTCCCCTACCCGTGGAGTGCCTTGACCGTTTGCGTCCAGGTGAACTAGTTGGGCTGAGGCCCAGCCCAGAAAGGAGGCCTCCTTCTCAGAATCTGGGGCAGGGGAGCCAAGGGGAGTGACATCGGAGGGACTGGGGAGTGAGTCATGTGGACGAGGACTGTGGCTGCGTACCTGCCTGTGTGCCACAGACCCAGTGGGTGTGCCTGCTACCCCCTGAGTGTGCGTGTCAGGAGGTGTGCACTTGCCCTTACGTGGTGGTGTGCAGCTTGTGTCTGGTGGGGTGCATGTGTGTGGATGTCTGGGTGTGCTTGGGACAGGCATGGTTGTTGGACTTGTGGATGGGCCAGGGGTAGGGGGGGAGGCAGCGCTGCAGGTGACTCGCTACTGCCGTCAGTGACGAGTCCAGGGACCTCAGCAACATCCGTTGGTCAGACATCGCTGATGACATGCCCTCCATGTACGACACCATCTGGGTCAGCAGTCTGGTGTGGCCATGGAGGACAGTCAGGAACGATGTCTGCCCAACTTGCAACTGCCGCTGAATGTCCACAGACTCTGCAGTGAGGGCAGCAGGGGGGACAGGGGCAGGGGGTGCGGTGCCTGGCACGAAGAAGACATGGTGTGGCCTAGCTCGGACAGAAGGGACCCGAGCAAGTGGGAGGGCGGTGATGGGAATGGAGGGGGCGGCGAGAGATGTACTGCTGCTGTCAGCTCTGGGAGCAGCCTCCACCCCCTCTGGGAGCTCAGCCTCGGACCCGTCTGCCTCGTAGTCTGTGTTGGTACTGGGCAGGTCCTCCGCCTCACTCCCCTCGCCCTCCGTGCCACATGGTTCCGCCGACTCCTCAGCAGTGGTGGCACCACTGCTCGATCCCTCCTCCACGTCTGTGCCGGTGTCTCCCTCGGTGTCCTCCGATGATGCTGTGGGCAAGGTGAAGAGACAGGAAAAAATCAGTCACCTGTATACATCTGACACATGAGTCCAAACAAAATAGGCAACAGTGCATATCAGGAAAGGCATCAGGAGTAACATCTAGGACACTCCCCACATATGTAAGCCCTGCACTCCCCAGCTGGTTGACCCACCATGCCACTTGGAAACAATGAAAATTAGGACACAACAGCGAATGACTTGAATTCACAAGATCATGAGAAGCTAGTGTCTGGTATCAGTTGAGCACAGCAAGACTATGAAGGCAATGCCACCTATTGTTCACTGGGAAACAAACAGTATTGTCGCACCCAAGGCCAAATACCACATGCCAATGCAGAAGGTGTCCCCAGACTCAGAGACCTGTGAGTACTTTTGACACCCCAAAGAAATAGATTGTGACTCCTGGAGAATCACAACCCTTTCCAAAATGGACATGTCTAGCATGTGTGAATGTGGCACTCTGTGAACCCAACACACATGTGTCTGTATAGCAGAAGTCACACAAGGAGGTGCACACCAAACTACATGTACACAGTCATTGTCTGAGCTGCCAGACTCATTCAAATCAGCCACTGTTAGGAAGAAATGGCGTAGCAGTAAGTACATATACATGGCACCAGGGTGGCTGGATGACTTGACACTCGTAATTTTGTATCAGCAACAACCAAGGACTAACCCAAATGCTAGCACACTGTGGGAACATGTATATGTATGAACTCCAAGCAAGTGTTGTACAAACTGTGCATTACTTTTAAATGTGCCAGCGTGTCCCTGGAAAGTGTAAAGGTGGTGTCTTGTGCACTTCCCTGGGAGACATCTGTCATGCAGGCACATCATTGTCCTTCACAACCAAACCACAAGGTCAAGCATATGAAACATTGAGACTTGTTGACAGGTGTAGTGAGTGCCAATGGACATTTTCCCAGAGTAACAACTTGAAGAATGTCATTTGTCACATGGCTATCCGTCACCTGATCACACAGTTGGCTACACATATGACCTACTGACTGTCATCTGGAGTGGCACACATGTCCACACCCAGGACAATGCATGAGCCAATGGGCCTGCAATTGTTTAGTAAAAAAGCCTAGCTGTACTGTGGGTTCCCCCTCATGGCAAGCCAGAATGTACCCACAGATGTCAGCACACAAAGTCGCAACTGTGTAGCATCTGAACCACACACAGGTGCCAAAAATGTCCAATCAGGATACATGATTGCCAAGAACTGACACAGGCAATGAAGCACCAACAGCAAGCACTGGCCAACATCACGGGGGCACTGCACGATGACTTTCTGTACTGCGAATCATCACACACAAGTCAGAAGTGGCAATGAAACATCAGGGTTTAACATGTACGCCCCCCCCGTACACACCCACCCATACCTGAGTCAATGTGACTGAAACCAATCAAGAAGTGAGAGCTCTTATTCAGGGTTACAATAACTGTGCTTGAAAACTAGCTTCATTAACACGACATCACCTTGTAGGGCTGCAAAAACATATTGGGCACAAACAAACATCAACAGATTGTTGTGAATAGCCACCCAGGCACTGCCCAGTGTGAGTATGCACAAGCAAACTGGTGTATCCCTGTCCAGTGGTCAAATGTATCACACATGTGAAAACTACTACCCAGGCCAGGGAACAATGCCAAAGAGGCAGAGCCATTATGAACCCACAGTGAATGTGTACAGTGTTGGATGACACACATGAGTAGGAGGGCAGGCTGTGACAGGGGACTGTAGTGTGCACACTGCTCGTTGGTCCTGGAATGAGCTGACTGTTACAGGAGCAACCGTCCCGGCACTATGCATATATCCCACTCATGCACATCATGTCTGAGGTCACAACATTGGTAATGCATGCAGCAAGTCTGTTCATTTGAAACCTCACACTCCTATGTTGGGACTTAGCATCAGTGGCAACAAATATGCACCCCCCTAATGACTGTACAGGACAGGGCACATGCAGACCACCCCCACACATGATGCTGAAAGCAGTGTGCACCTTGATAAACTGGCAGCCTAGATGACCATGTGCAATAGTGATCACACACAGACCAGGTAACACATGTCAAGGAGGGGATGGGAGGAAGAACAGCACAGGTTGACTGTGGGGGAACAGGATATGCACTGCACATATATACCCTGGCAGTGTCTCCAGGCAACTGAGCAACATCAAAAGCTGGCGACACACAACAAACACACATGTACCTACCCCCTTCCTGCTGCTGTAACTCCCGTATCCACCTATCCAGGTCAGGGAAGACCACCGCCAGGACACACCGCATCTGGTGGGTCAGGCGCCGGCACCCGCCATGCTTGCGAGGAGGTGAGTCCTTCAGCATGACCCGGGCGATCCTCCGGGTCCAGCACCGGATGTCCGGCCATCTCTTCCTCACTTGTGGCAGGCGCCGACTGCGACCCTCCACCGATTGCACGGCCTTGACGGCGTCCTTCCAGATCTTCCCCTTGTGGTAGGGGATACCTGTGTGGATGACAAAGTGGGACAACATCACTACACCTGCACCATGTCACAGAGAAACACAGTTGAACATCTTAGATTTGTGGAACAGGGCATAGTATGCTGGCAAGTAATAGCACCTCAGTCATAGAGACTTTTTCCACTGGGGACGCAGCAATGCACTACATGGCATAGTAAGTACACAGGTGGCATGAGGGGTGCGAACCAATCCCTGATCATGGCACACACTGTGCATCCCAAGCAACACAAGGCTGATGGACAGCAACACTAAGCAGTCACATGCGCCAGGCCACTGACGATACATCAGCAGACTACACAGACACACACAGGCACACATCAATCACCTGCCATTGGCAACAGCGGATGCAAACCTCACTCTGCACATGTGCCACTTGCCAGGGGGGGGTCACAGGTGTGGGGCTAGCTCAGCAAGTCAGACACACAGCACGGCTTACTTCACACATCAGATGGATTGAGCAGTTGCCTCCTCCATGCAGCTGTGGTGCAACACTCCGCATAGACACTGATCCACATGACATGAAACATTCACACACATCAATGTCCAGGAGGCGTACACATCATTTGGACACTCTCACCACAGCTCCACTCAACTCTCACACATTTCTGTAAGTGCAGTCACCGGTCACACCGGGGTGACCACTAAATCACTGCAGGACAATAGAACAAGAATGCCCAAGCGGATTTGACTGGCGGAATGTGCCATGCACTATGCAGTGAATGTCACAGTAAGCACAATGCAAGTGAGGAGTGCACACAAGCCCTGCATGAGAGACATAAGCCATCCCCCCCCCCGGGACCCACTCCACCCAACATTGCATGTCTGTCACACCTGGCCACAATGCCAGAAGTGACAGACACAATAAAGGTGCACAGGCAAAGGTACTGGAGTCAGCACTCACCTGCTCCCCTGGTCGACCATACAGCATGGGGTACTGTGGGAGGATCACATCCAGCAGGGCCTCGTTCTCCTCCTGGGTGAAAGGCTGGGCCCTCTCCACAGTCCTTGACATGGTGCCAGAGGGAGACAATACAGCAGCAGTGGTATCTACTGACAAGTTGTGCAGGCAAGTGCCCTCTCATGGGTTCTGCCTGCCTTATATCTGCCTTGCTGGCCTATTTCATATACAGCAGTACAGAGTGATTGGTCAGACTCATTTGCATCCTACGTTTCCTCCAATCCCTTTAAACATACACCAGTGACAGCCTTTGCATCTTTCGATTTAGCAGCATCATGTCAAGTCAACAACCACATTTGCAACATTGTTAAATGTGGGCAACTGATTTTTCCAGATCACAGGGTGTAAAAATTTGAACTTGAAACTCGGTATCCATGACAACCAGCATGCATTTAGGCCCTAATACTTGTCCCTCATGTCTCACCATTGTAATTCTTAAATTACCACACAGGTACGGCGCTTTTCACACGTACCCCTAGGGCACCATCACTACAGTGATACGGGCCATACTCACGCATGTATGGCCCGTATCACTGGGGCCTACGGTACCCCCAATGATAGTGATAGGCACGTACTCACGCGTGAGTACATCCCTATCACTATGGTTGGGGGTACCGTAGGCCCCAGTGATACGGCACGTACTCACGCATGTACGGGCCGTACACACGGGAGTACGTGCCTATCACTATCGTTGGGGGTACGGTAGGCCCTAGTGATTCGGCACGTACTCACGCGTGTATGGCCCGTACATGTGCAGGGCCTAGGTGTGTCAGGCAGTGATGTGGCACATGTCTCCTCATGTTGTGGCACAATAGATGTGTGATGAGCTGTTTACACATGTCATGTGTGATGGGGCACTACGTGGCACACTTCCCCTTCACACTTTGCACATGTGTGCATGTGCGACACACGTGTCAAGCACTGCATCACTGGTATGGCACAGTCTGCAACACCTGCAACTGTCCCCTGATGCCAGGTACACGGATAATTACACCTGACATGTGACTCCCAGTGTGCCACGATGTGACTATGTCATGTGTGTGTCATGTGTTCCCATGAGCTTTCCGCTGGTGTTCCGTCAACTCCATCTGCTGTTGCAGCATCCAACATGTGTATGTGTGCATTTGTGCATGCCACACATATACGCACACCATGCCACATGTGGACTCACACGTTACATGTGTCATGATGTTTCGCAGATGACTTCCTGACATAAGGCAATGTCTGCATTGTCTCAATGTCTGTGACATAAGTTTTTGACATGGACCCCTTAATGGAAATGTGTGCAATCTGTCCATTTCCAGATAACATGTGACCTGTGCGTCTAGACTCCCGCCAGCTGTCTGTATGGGATGACATCCTTCTAATGCTGATATGTGGATGTCTGTCACTCATGTAATGTGTCTGGCTTGTCACTTACACTGTCCAACAGCTATTTCATGGCATGTCACGTCAACATTGCCATGCAACTATTGTGGCTGGCTGTTCGTAGGAGTATCACCTGGCTGGCCCACGTGTCCTGGATGTATTGCACAGCACAGACTCTGTATTAAGCAGATGTGTATTAGCTGTTGAACATGTGCTCACCTCAGTGACATTGGTGTGGTAATGTACTCACTCTTTGTTATTCCTTTCAAATCTCTGCAGGGCACCGCCTCTCCCCAGACGAATGCCAGACCTGGATGCCATGCGTGAACATGACTGCATACGCAGATACAGATTCTCGCAAGAGTTGATAGAGGACTTGACCCGCCGGCTTGCACCACACCTCCAACCACAACACAGGTATCCTACAGTTCTGACCCCCAAGGTGAAGGTGATGGCAGCCCTACATTTTTTTGCAACCGGCACGTTTCAATTGACCCTAGCTGATGTCGGTGGCATGTCCCAGACTATGTTCAGCCGTGTCCTGCATGATGTTATAGAAGCCATGTTGTTGCACCTGGATGAATTCATTCATTTTCCCACTCGTGAGCAGTTGACAGGTGTCAAGGGGGAGTTCTATGCCCTGGGAGGGATGCCTCATGTAATTGAGGCCATTGATGGGACACATGTGGCTTTGGTACCACCACAGGCACAGGAGGTAGCCTATAGAAACAGAAAACATTACCACTCCATTAATGCCCTTGTGGTGTGTCTTGCTAACATTCTGATTTCCCATGTCTGTGCACGTTTTCCAGGGTCCGCACACGATGCAAACATCATGAGGCGTGGCAGGGTGCCAGAAATGATGCTGCAGCTGCACGCGGAACGAGCATGTCTTGTTGGTGGGTATACTCTGTTAGTCCTGTGTTCAGCGCTATCTTTGTTTCTTACGGCATCTCCTGACCCACTTCTTCACATGATGTTTGCATGTAGGGGACTCTGGCTATCCCAACATGCCATGGCTGATGACGCCTCTCCCCAACCCCAGAACAGCCGCAGAACACCGGTACAACGACACCCATGGGCAGACGAGGCGCGTGATTGAGAGGACGTTTGGACTCCTGAAGAGCAGATTCCGGTGCCTCCACAAGACCGGCGGCGCACTCCCATATGCCCCGGTGAAGGTCTGCAAAATCTTCATTGTGTGCTGCATGCTGCACAACATGGCAGTGGAGAAGGCCGTGCTACTCATCCTTGATCCGGATGAGCAGGATCATCCACCCGTGGAGGATGAAGGGCTCAGGCACGGGGCAAGTGAGGATGAGGATGAGGACATCCGGAGTCAGCTTATCCGCAACTTCTTCTCATGATCGTGAGTCCCTGTGTCTGAGTGTGCACGCTTTGAGCCTTGTGTGGCATGTGTTGCAATGTGTGTGTCGAGCTGACTGTGTGCTAAGTGACTTGGAGGTGTGTTCTGATGTGTCATTCAAGTGATGATGTCATTCCACACATATTAGCTGGGACACTAAATTTGTTAAGGGCATGGTGACATCATTCCTGTAGAGTACATGTACATGTCTGCGGATTACTGGCTCTTCGCTGACTTGTTGCGTGTCTGTCCTCCCCAGGTTCTTGCGGCTGTCGTCTGCTCATGTCATCATTGCCCTCCTGCTATTCCTCATGAGTATTGCAACGTGTGCTGGATCAGAGTTACATGCACAGACATGGTGACAAGTAATTTGGGGTAAGGAGTACAGAAAGGCATTTTGGGGGTGGTACGTGTTTGTGATATGTGGGGACTGCTCCTGTGCATGTTGTGTTACCATGCATACATGTCGACTCACCATGGGCCACATGACGTGTTGCATGGCTCCCATGAATTGATGGTCACCCTGCCTGGCAGTCATCTGTAATGGTGTGTGGATTCTGATGGAGGCATCAATGTTTGTATAATGGCTCCAAGGAACATACGGGATGCTAATGGTGGACATAGTGTGGGACATCCCCATATGAGGCTCAATGGGGAATTGTAGACTCTCCATGTGCAGCAAGGGGTGTTAGGCTCAACCCCTTCACTTGTGTGCCATCTCAGTAGGATTTACACATCTGTGTGTTGAAGGGGGTGTCCAGTGTAGGTCACACATGTTCACCCAAATGACCTGTGAGTCTGTTCCAATTGATGCATTTCCCTTAGTGTGCGGCTGAGTAATAAAGGTGTTTGTCACACTCCAAGGTGCCTCATCTCTGTCAATGTAGGTCTCTTGCCACTTTGCATGCGGCATATCTGGCATAGTTGTGGAAGATTATGCATAGGAGTCCATGTGTAGTTTAGCAACATGCATGCAGTTGCTCATGGGTTAGGCTCCCTTTTGGGCATGAAGTACATGGTTGTGTATGTTTTTTGGCATGTTGGTCCGCACAATGGGCCACCAACAGCTGCTGAGGGTGTGTCTCCTGTGCGCAGGTCGGCCTTCAGTTTCCTGATCCGGTGTCATGCTTCTTTGGTGATTGTGCATGCATTGTCTCTGGGTGTGCCATGTGACACTGGACACTCCTTACTTTACACACGCACCTGTTGCAGTTGTCCTTCTGACATCCTAGTCTATGTGTGCAAATTCTGTCATTTTGCGAGGAGATGCCGCCTGCTGCTGCAGCCCCTGCAGCAAGGGCCAACAGAGTATCCAGATTTGGCCACACACACGCCTCCAGGATGCTCCTCACTTCCTCCCTCCACCTATTCATTTTGCTGTCCTCAGCTTGTCTATGCCACTGTTGCCGCCACGCGGTGCCAAAGGCTGGACCATCAGCACATGCAAGGTGCACATTGCACCACCATCCTGTCCTTGCATTACCCACATCACACTACAGTCTGGTGTATCAGCCACACTCCGAGCTATGTCCATCCGCACATCTAACGCCTGCTGTCAGACATACCCTGGGCACACACACGACACCTTTGCATGCTGAGTGTGCAACTCCAACTGCCTACACTGCGCTGCCCCGCCTTCCAGGCCCTGTCACACCAACCAGGTCACGTCCCTAATACTCCCCACTGGCTCTGTGGGCCAGCAAGGGCATGGGAGTGGGACTCAAGGCTTCAGCATGTAGTATAGTGTCATTGTCTGGGACATGGCACAGGTATCATCTCTCAGCATGTAAATCTACAGAGTGTCCAGGACCCCCCTCTCAACCATCACATGCGCACAGCACCTCATCATCAGCTCGTATGCCATTGACAGCCAGGTGCTCCTCACCCTCAACAAAGACACAGACATTGGCAGTTCCGTCATTCAAGTATGCATGAGATCTATTGATGGATGGCTGCACACGAGCACCCTGAGGCTGGACTTGTACAGGACTGAGGTGCACATCTGAGGATTGTCCCCTTCCAGCTGGGTCAAGTGCCTGTGTCCCACCCGCAAGAGCCCTGCACAAGCACCCAGTACCACACACACAAGATGATGTGCATCATGTTTGGCTCGCTCACATATGCCATGCTAGTCCACAGCATCTGTACCTCATGCTGCAACGCCCTCTGCATTATGCACATGATCCACAGATAGATCCACTCCAAGAAAAGACAGACCATCCCCCAGGTCCATGACAACATACTGCCCTGCCCTCTACGGAGCAAGTACATCTAGACTCCCAGGAAACTGGTCCACTTCCAGGGTGCATCTGCACACCTCAGATTCAACAGCCTGCGCCCCAGCCACCTCACCGTCCACCATGGATAGCTGCAATGGATCACTGTCTGCTGCAGGGTGACCTCCACACTCCCCACCCACACTCAGGAGGCAGTCCACAACCCCGACCCCAACCAACCTTGTACGTCTGTCATCCTAGATCCCGTTGGGCCATCTCCGTGCATCCAACCTTGCCCTGGCCACCGTTCTTCACATCCACCGTACTCCAGCATACAGGACATTGTTCTCCCACCTGGCCACACATACCTGGGACTACCTCCCCGAGAACCTCCACATGAGCCATGACCTCTACGCCTTGATGATAATCTCCCAAATAGGTCTCTCCGCACAGTTTAGCAAGCCCCCCCTCAGCAGCCGCAGGCCATCACAGGTGAGTGTTGTGCTCCATGCCTACATTGAATGATACCTTGTGACCCATGTGTGTCCTGTACCAGACTCTGATCCCAGGGTATGGTTGGCTGGAGTTGGTTCAACACTCAGGCATAGTTTGACATTTCCACACACATAAGTCATTGAATGATGCAAAATGACAGGAACGTCTCATGTCCAAAGTGAAATATTTATTTACGGTGGGGTAAGTGGTTTGGTAGATACAATTGGGTGCTGTACCGGGGGAATAGAATCCAAAGTTCACAGGGGGAGATGGAATCCTTGGCATTGGAAGTCATCAGAGTCCAGACCACAGTGTTGGTCATCATTGGTCAGACTGTGACCAGCAAGTCCATGTGGCAGAGAATGGCATTGGATGAGGTGCTGCTGTTGCGCCGGAGGGCCAGGTGCCAGGCCAGGTGACCTGGGAGATGGGGATTGTCCACTAACTCTCACTGTCTTTTCCGTGGACGACCCACCTTCCTCCGGGGACCCTCAGATGCAGGCCTTGACGATGCTTGGGACGCTCCGTCAGACGAATCCTCCTCCTCCTCCTCCCTCCCTGTGTCTGGTGCTGGTCTACGCCTGGTGGCACAGGGAGGGTTTGCCAGGCTTTGGGCGATCTGACGGAGTGATTGGCTCACGTCCCTGTGCACCGCCAGGAGCTCAGCCAGTCTTGCCTCCATCCGTCCTTGGTGTTGTTGATGACTGGCATGATGCTCGACCTGCAGGTTCTTAATGTCATCGAGGGTCCCCTGCATCTCGGAGAGTCTTGACACGACCTGGTTGATGCCTCTTGTGTCACGCCGGTATGAGTCCAGGATGTTGCGCATGTATGACATACCAGGGTCCTGAGCTGGCTGGTCAGGTTCGCGCCTCCACCTGCCTCCACTCCCACCACCCCTGCCCACTTGAGCCTGGCCTGCCGTTGTGGGTACATCGGGTCTACGGGACCCATGAGGGATGGCATTTGCAGGGTTGCCTGCCTCCTATTGGGTGCCCGGAGAACCTTGTCCCTCCTGGTCAGACTGGCTGTGTTGTTCAGTGTGAGCAGGGCTCCTGGGTGTGTCCTGGGATGTGGCAGGAATGGGGGTGGTGGTTGGCACAGATGTACCTGACGCAGGTGCTGCAGGGGCTTGGGCACCAGAGGGTCCAGGTTGGTCGGGGTCATCCACGGAGTGGTGAGAGTCGTCGCTGGCGGTGGTATCGTCTTCACGCGGTGCCTGGGACTGTGATTATTCCCCCCCAGTGTTGGGGGGAGATCGACGACGTTGCCCTGTGTGTGAAAGAGAGACAATGTTAATGGTGTTTCATGCGACATCTATGTTTCATACATATTCAAGTTGACACATTTCCTCCAGGTAGTTGGATGTGCCTAGCATTTCTCTCAATGTCCACTTGGGGATGGGTATGTTGCGCGGGACAGATTGGGATGTTCTCCTGAGTGTTTGACCTGTAGATTGTTTGCTCTGATGCTTGTTTGGCTCTGGATCGGTCTTGTTGTGTCACATGTCCATTGTGGGAGTGTGTAAATCCGTTGTGTGTGCTTGTGTTAGGGGGGGGTTGTGACCGGGCCTGCTGTTGTGTGTAGTGTGATTTGTCATTGGGTCTCCCAGGTGATGTGTCTGTCCCCTCATGGTGCATGCTGGCATGATAGTGAGTGTGAGTTCCTGTGCTAGATAGCTGTGCTTGTGGAGTTGGTGTTTGAGTGTACAGTGGTCCCAGGAGGGCCTTGTGCTGCATACAGCAGGGCCAAGTGTATTCTACCTGGTCAGTACTTTGCCAGTCCCTGTGCATTGTGCATGGTTATGTACCTATGCCATGTGGGCTGAGGGCATTGGTGTCTGCGTCTCATTTCCACAATGTGTTGTGTGGGGCCCACCCTCCAGCCTCCCGGACATCCAGTCTTGTGTTTGTGGTTGTTGTAGGCTTGGAAATGGCCTTGCCTTGATTTGTGAAGGGTGCATGGTGACGTTGGTGGCATGAGCGTGGTTTTTGAGTGTGGTTGTTTGCGGTGAGTGCTTGGGGGACGTTGGGTGCATTTGGTGTGTATGTGGTGTGGACCCCATTGCCCCCATGTTACATAAGTTGTTTGTGTACTCACCAGGCTCTGCGACTCCTTCGACTCCATGTACTCCCACCGGCGGTAGCAGGGCCATCACCTTCTCCTCCCAGGGATGGTAGTGTACAGGTCTGCGGGGCGGCCCACCTCCAGTGATGTTAGTCTGGGCATATTCTTCATTCATTTTCCTCTTGACCGCCCTGTGCAGAACGTACCACCTGGCTTGGCATTCATGCCTGGTCCTTCGGATGGGCGCAACAGCATTCACCTTGTCGACAATCCTCTGCCACATGGCAGATTTTGCAGATATGCTGGTCTGTCTGACCAATGTTCCAAACAGCTGTGGCTCGACTCTGATGACTTCGTTGACAAGGAGGTCCAGCTCCGCCGTTGTGAACTTTGGATTCTTGTCTGTGGGCATGGTGTGGGGTGTGGGTGTGGGTGTGGATGGTTGTGGGTGTGTGGGTGTGAATGTGACAGTGTGTGTGTGAATGTGAAGAGGGGGATGTTTGTGGATGAGGTTGTGTGAAGGTGTGTGATTGAAGGTGTAGTGGAGGTATGAGTGATGTGGAGTAGTTTCTCTGTGGAGTTGTTTGTCAGTGGGGTCTGGCAGCAGTGGGTCTGTTGCAAAGGCTCAAGGGTTGTGTGTGTGGGCCCTTTTTATTGGTCCATTTTTGGGTGTGGCTGTGTTTGAATTTTGGTGGGTGTGTTATAAGTGGTAGTTGTGATTTGGGGCCTCTGTTTGCCTGTTTGGATGTGCCAGGTCAGTCATTGAGATGTATTTTGTCCTGTAGATGTGTTTTGTGGTGTTGTGCAAGTCGAATTGACCCTCCTTGTGCTGTTTTACAGTGTTCTGGTTCTGTAACAGTCATTTTCGCGTAGGTACGATCCGTACATACGCGATGCTGGGTGAGGGTGATGCGGTACGGTGTTGGAGTGCGGCGCGTACATGCGGTGGGGGTTCGGTGCATACAGGTGCGGCCCTGGGGTACGGCGCGTACATGCGGGGGTGCGGTGCGTACATGGGGGTTAGGCGCATACATGCGGTGGGGGTACGGTGCGTACAGATGCGGCCCTGGGGTACGGCGCGTACATGCGGGGGGGGTAAGGTGCATACATGCGGTGGGGGTACGGTGCGTACACGTGCGACCCTGGGGTATGGCGCGTACATGCGGGGGTGCGGCGCGTACATGGGGGGTAAGGCACGTGCATGCGGTGGGGGTACGGTGCATACACGTGCGGCCCTGGGGTACGGCGCGTACATGCGGAGGTATGGCACGTACATGGGGAGGTACAGCATGTACAGGTGCGGGGCTGGGGTGCAGTGCGGACAGGGGGGTAAGGCGCGTACATGGGGGGGTACGGCACGTACATGGGGGGTACGGTGCATACAGTTGCTGGGCTGGGTACAGTGCGGACAGGGTGGTGTACGGTGCTGACATATTTGGGGGTGGGGGGGCTGTACGGCTCGTGTACATGTATGCACCAGTGTTGGCTCCGTACGGGCCTTTTTACGTGCGATTGTGTATTCGGACGGACAGTCGGGATCGGACTTGTGTTTTACGATTTGCACGTGAAACTGTCTGGATCACTTTCGTACACTTTTCCCGACGATATTCGGATGTGAACACTTTCCGACGCACTCTCGTAGACTTTTCCCGACGCTATTCGTAGTTATTTTTCACGGACGAATCGTACTTGCCAGTTTTTACGGTACTTGTACGACTCGTACGTAAAAAAATACGGATACGGGTCGTACGCAAATTATTTTTACCAGATCGGAATCGGCACCTTGATAATACATTTTTTACAACACAACATAATTGCCACAAAGTAATTTTGTTGCCTTTTTTGCTGTTCTCAGAATATATTGAATTTCACTCGAAATAGTGATTTCAATGGTACTCATCACTTAACAGCGGGCAAAAAAAAAACAATCAGAAAGATTGTTAAAAAAAAACCAACATACTATTCTCAGTAAAATACCAGAAAATACAAATCATACATTTATGAAATGCTTACAGATTACAAAATGTTATAACTTTAACTTATAAAAACTGTAAATGTTGCCACATTAAAATAATCACTGAATAAATGACCACCAAAAAGTCCATAATTCAAAAATATACCTTTCCTTGAGGCCAAATGGTATTTTTCACTTCTTCTTTATGTAAACTGTCCAATGGTAGTTCTATTAAATTATAATAATAAATTCCTCAGAGAATGAATTAGCTTCCTAAATCTTTGGCTTCAAAAATATTAGGTAGGAATTTTGTAATTCCCTCGGCAAACGTTGTTTGAAAACCAACTGGGCATCATTACAAAGTGTCCAGCCTTTGTCACATTTTAGATAGGCAGTGTAATGTCCAGATGTGGTGGAAGGACCATCATGGAAAATTATTGCAATTGCTACAAAAGTCCTTCCTGATATTGATATTTGTGCTGCTACAGATTGTTTTATTAAAGTATCCAATTTTCTTCCATCAGCTGTACAACGTTGCATCATTAAAATTATGTATTTTCCATATTTTGTTAACAATAATGTGGATAACATTTCTGATTTACATTGGCTACACTCCATGTTTTGAATTGCACCTTTCACTAATTTATTGAAAGCCACTGATTTACAGTCTAGTAATGTTAAATACAGAAATCTCTCAGTGTCTACATTGGTGCTACATGTATACCTGCAATTTTCACAATGATGTTCCCATTTGTAAGAAAGGCCAAAAATATTTTCTATTTCTACACCTTCATTTTCAAAAATGGTAAGCATATACATTAAAAATTCCTGAGCATCTTGTTGGATATTTTGTGTAAATTGTGTAGAACCAGATCACACATCCAAAAGACTTCGAACATCTGAAACAGATTGTATTTTACTTCTATCTGTCGTCAATTTTTCATAAACAGAGTGCAACAGAGAACACAATCTTTTTTGCCGATTCTCCATAATTTGCTCTTGCAAATCTTCAAGATAAAAAACAACATTGACCACTACATTAGCATAGCAGTTGACACCAGAACTATTTTCAAACTGATAACCAACAATCTCTTCAACAGTGTCCAATTACTTTTTACTTGCAATCACAACATTATCTTGTTCTTTTCTTTTCTTGATACCTTCAGAACAGATATTCTCTAACCTTCTTTTTCGACCAACCTCACGCTTTTCAAATACAGGATATTGACCTAAATTTAGAGCATACACCCTTCTTAACCTATTATACTCTTTTACACAGTTTGCATCTGCAGTAACCTTTGTCTCATCAAAATCAATCAAAAACAAACCAGATAATGTTCTGACTCGCGACAAAGTAACATATGCCATAGCCTCTTTAAATACAGTAGATCCAATGTTCACCAATGCACTGTCTACACTTAATCCTTGAGATTTATGAATAGTCACTGCATATGCCAGAGAAAACGGAAATTGTTTCCTACGGACATATAAATCTTTAACAAGCAAAAAACAAACTGAACAACGACCAATTTCTTTAACTTCATCAATCTGATCAAATTTAATTTTTAAAAATTCAATTGCTTCTTTTTTCTGATAACTCACAAAATCCACCACTTTGCCCATTGCACCATTAACTAAACCTTTCTCTACATCCAAATTACGCCTTAAAATTACCCGACAGTTTACACACACATACAGTGTCTTTTCCAAATCAGCAGTTTTAGATATTTTTTTTTCTAAACAATCTAGTTTTGATCTCAACTTACCCGTTAAAATAATAGTGATTCCTTCATGTAGTATTTTATCGATGGCTTCCATTTTGACAATTTCTTCATTTTCCAATTTTAATAATTCTTCGTTGAATATTGAACACTCACGCAGTGTTGGCATTAAGCAAATCACTGACTTATTTTCAGCAATTTCCACGTACACTTTTGCAGCAACTGCATTTTCATTTGGAAAGACGTTGCAAAGTAATCGACTCTCCAAAGCTTCTTTCCCTTTTTTTGAAAGAATTCCAATTCTTATATCTTGAAGAATACTTTCATATTCAGCATCATTTGCCTGTCGCATATTTGTTGTCAGTTCTTTGTATTCAAAATGACTCCAAATGTTCACATTACCAACAATGCCAAGAGACTTTCTAGTATCTTCATGAGTAAGTGTTTTAAATACCGGTTGTCCTTTTACCGGTGTCAGATGCAGTAGATCTCCAAGAATTATGACGTGTTTTCCTCCAAATAACACGTCATACTCTGTTTTAAGAATTTGATGCATTCTTAAATGCACAAAGGCAAGCATCAAGTTTGAAACCATGCTAACCTCATCAATAATGAGAAGTTTCATTTTCTTCAGCACTCTTGAAACTTCACAACAAGCTTCTCCAGATAGCTTATGGTATTCCAATTTGTTCTCATGCTCTACTGGCAGCATTAGTAAACGATGAAAAGTAATTCCTTTAATGTTATGTGCTGCCAACCCAGTTGGAGCAGTGACAACACAAGACAAATGCGACTCAGTTGTTTTTTGCAGATAACTTGTAATTACTTTAACTAAGAAACTCTTTCCTGTTCCAGCTTGACCACTCACATACATTCGGATAGGTTGAAATGATGTACATGGGCAGTCTTTCTTTTCTTGAAGTAATCCACGGTCAATCTGCTCTTTCACTTGCTGATATATTTGTTTCTGTTCAACATTTAGTTGCTCTTCCAAGTTTCCTAACTGTATTGCATCTTCTTGTGCTTGATACATTGCTGTTTCCACCTCATTCATGGCAATCGCTGCTTCATTTTCAACAATTGGTTGTCCAAGTGGATCTTGACTCAGTGCAGCAGAACTTTGACTATCTTGAGAACTGTCTCTAGCAATCTCAGCTGCAATTGTAGCTTCATGATTAATTTCATCATTCAACATTTTCTCATAATTTGCGAAAGCACTGCATTGTATGCTATCTTTACAAGCATTAAATGAATCTTCATAGCTGGGAAAATCTCCAAGTAATTCCAGTTCAGAACGCCATGGTTTGAACATTTGCAAAAGGGCTAAATAGTAAGATTCCCTTTTGTCAGCAGTGTCGCAACTCAGTTTTCTGTGATTAATTAAATTTCCTTTCCTTTCACCAGACATCCTTCAGAACCAATCACTCCATATTTTCCATTGTTGATGCTCTCTGTAATTTTCCGTTTAAAAGTGTAGTTTTGCAACACTTCATAGAGACACATGTTCTCAAGATGATGACTTCTCTTTGGATAGTATGTGTCCAACATATTGGTTTTCAAAATATCTGTACTTTCAGGGTCATTTTCTGCTAAATATTCAATTTCTTGAACAGATTTCAGTACCCGATTTCGCATTCTTGCAAGACCTAGACTCACCCAAATGATTCTTCTACTTTTGGAATATAGACTTGCAGATGATAACCGATCTGAACATTCATATGCTCCAATTTCACGATGCGATAACATTTTCAAACTGAAACTGTATAATTTCTTACTTAGACTCTTCTCGTGAGAAATCTCTTCCCACATTTCTTTCAATTCAGTCTTTTCTGATTTAGTAATGTAAGATGTTACATATCGAGCAACAGCAATAGAATTGTCCGCAACATACTGAATATCCATGTTAGTGTTCCACATGGATAAAATAACTGGGTTGTAGTCATTTATGTATTTTGATTCTTCGCTTCTTCTTAAGTTGTAGGTGTTTTTCTGAGACTTTCTTGTGATGGTATGTTGTACAGCTGACATGAAACTGTTCACTCTTCCTTTGGCTAATACAGGACGTGGAAATCCAAAACGACATTTGGTATAGAACTTATCCTTTGACTTGTACTTTCGTCGACAGTATTTTCCACACCTATGGCTTTGAAATCGTAAGACTTGTTCTTTTAAGTTTTTGTCTTCTCTGCTATTTGGTACAGCACATGTAGCATAATCTTCAATGAAAGACAAAACACTTTCATTTGAATCTGTTCCAAATTTGGGGGCATCTTTGACCCCTACCAACATATGTATGTGAGGAGCACCTCTTGCTTGATACTCCTTTCTCCAAAAGAAATCCATAACTTCTCCAAGAGGAGGATTCTTTTTATTGCAGATGAAAGACATCATAGCTTCAAATGTATGATTGAAATATCTGCATACATTGACAGGATCCAAAGAGCACAATTCTCCAGGTGTCTTGTATTCAATATTATTTATATTGGAATTTGCCTCTCGAAGAAATTCAAGTAAATCATCCCAAGCATACTCAGCACAGCTTAGTGTAACAAACCATGTAGGAGTCCCCAAGTTCCGTAGCATGCATTTCAGTTCTCCATGTCGACGGTACCAATATTCATTAGTCCCACGCTGACATGCCATCAGATTAATCAACTGAGATTCTAAATGATCATCTCTCTGATGCACTTTATCCATAAAATCCTTTGCAGTTACATTTTGCAGATGCATTCCAGTTTTTAAAATGTGATTTACTACATATGAAAGTCCAGACAAGTCACTTTCAAACAGAAGATGAAACATATAAGGGATACATTGTCGAAATCTTGGATCTTCTGCATATAATCTTGTTGTCCGAAATGCAGATGCAGGAATCTGCACAGGACGTTCATCATATCGTCCACCTTTTCCTGTTGGAAATAACTGCGGGAAACAACGAGCTTCCAAACTCTCTTCCCATACACTCATGGGACTTCCTGTTGCTTTTTTCATTTGAAACAACTCAATTGTATTCCCCATCACCTCTTTGGAATGAAGTGGATGTACACTGTAATGTTCATAGATCTCTTCACATCTGGACATGTCCACTTTTTCAATTGGTCCACTTAATGTTTCAAAATCTTCTGCTAAATCTATTTCTTCTTCTCCAACAAACACATTTCTATAGTACTCATTATTTTTTATCAGATACAATGATGCCTTTTTCACTTTTCTAACATCTACTAACTCTTGCCAGATTTTCTTATTCTTAGTAGGAACACCATTAACTAGAATGACTAGGGGCTAATTTTCTGCATGATCTGCACCAATAGTTTCATCATTTTTCCTTAAATCTAATGGTAAATATACAACTCTTCGTTTCAATCCTCTTTGCAACTCTGATGGAGGTAATTTACTTGTTTTGGGCTCCATACGAACATTAGCCTGAAATGGGTGAACACATTGTATCAGAATAGACTCATACGTATTTAAATCAATCAGCTCTGGAGGAATAGCAACCAACTCTAGATTATTATGAACAGCTCTAGCAGGCATTTTATTCTCATCTAATTTATTATAACAATATTTGCAAATACGCTGCTCACATCCCAAATCAAAACAATCCTCTACCAACAAATAAGTTGCAAATTCCATCCACTTATCATTATCTTCTATTTCACTTTTTAAATACAGATTGACACCCCTAGTCTGATTTTTATAGTGACATCGCTCGACAACAAATACAAGAAACGTTTGGTCTTTCACCTGAAATTACCTTAAACTTTGTCATTTCATCCTCAAATGTTTCTGTAATTACAGGTTTTACATTGTCTTCAACATTTTGTTCTACTAATGTGTCAGTTTCTTCACTCTCTTGCTGAGGCCCAAAGTAACAAAACTCAATATCCTCACAGACCTGCTTCACATCTGAAACTGACCCACGCAAAAGAGCACTGTTCAACTTTAGTGCTGGACTTTTTGCATAATACAACCTTCTCACTATCTTCCGAATTTGAGTATGATGTACTGCCAGCATTCTGAAATGGTGAAAAACCCTTTCACAAACTTTCCTAGAAAGACAAGCCAGAGAATGACCTTGCAAACCAGTATGTTTTCTCACTCTGCAAGGGTCTAGTCCTTGCAACAGCTTAATCTTTTGTTTGACACTTTTTTTAGAATAGACTCGTAAAAAACGACATAATTTTTCAATAGATTCCTGTCGTACACTACAAACACTACTGCAATCCCAAATGTACACAGGGTTTTACCACGTCTCCCTAAAACTTAATCAGCTATCACTTCTTCTGCATTTCTTTCAACCATTTTCTCTTACTCCATTGGACAACCATCACTAACCTCATAAACTCTACCACTAGTGTCAACTGCATACAATAATTTTTCACTTAGTGAATAACTCTCTTCATTAAAAAAAGGCTCTGAACTAGAACTGTGTATCCATTCTCCCCCAAAAAATCACCATTTTTTTTTATTAATAACTCTTTTCCTCCTACTTTTGGCCTTCATTACATATATTGATTTATCTAGTGATCGAATCCTGTTTAACACTAAAATAAACAGTTTCCTTTTTACTTCAAAAGCCTTTTCCACAATGCTTTCAATATGCTTCTTCTTTTTATAAAATAAAGCTCTCTTTTTATATTTCTTTACATCTTTCAGCAAATTATGCACTACTCTCTTGTAAAATATTTTTTTGTGTAATTCCTTATACTGATTTTGTCTTCTTTTACCATACTTTATCTACTTTGACTGAACATTTGCTTTTTTACTTTTCCTCTTATTTTGATTTTTTTTCTTACTTAAAAAATTATTTGAAGTTGCAGCATTCTCTACATTCTGTTTGCTCCTACAAACATTTTTAATAAATTGCTTCGTGATCTTACCAGAAGATTTTTTCCTTTTAGCCACATTATCTTTTTCATTCAATACTTGTGGTTGATGTTTCTTCAAATAATCCTCCTGTCTCTGTTCTTTTCTTTTTCTTTTTTTTTCTGGCATACTTTCTCGATTTTAACGTTGAAAAACAGTATCTGCAAAAAAGAGTCACAAATAAATGTATATTAATAACTTTCAAATTTACAGTATTCCATTACTGTACAAACACATTTTATATAAAACCAGACTAAAAAACTATAGCCCTGAACCACAAGTGTGATGATGATTAAAACACTACATACAAAATGCATACTACTTTGAAGCAGTTCATGCCCTAAAGCCTACCTCACTAAAAGACTTCATGCTAACTAACTGAATGATTACAGTACTAAAAAGAGACACACTGGGTGAGTAACAGGGTGTTTGCTAGAAGTGTATGAATACTAACTGGGGAATTTAAGCTGCGAAAGACAACTGTGTAGCTCATTAGAGAACTGAATGCATACTGGATAGGCATTTAAAGCAGTCCATGTGCTAAGGCCCGGCTCACTACATGAGTACTTGGGTACTGACTGAATGATTAGACTACAGAAAGGATACATTTATAACTGGTAGACTTTTCGCACAGGGAATGAATTAGTACTTGGTACTAAAAAGGTCACTAAAAGACTGCAAAGGGAGTGACAAGATGTTTGCTGGACTATATGGATATTGACTAGGGAATTGAAAGTATAAAAGACAAATCTCTAGGTGGTTAAAAGACTGCATGCATAGTGCATAGGGGTTTGAAGCAGTCCATGTGCTAAGTCCTGTCTCAGTGCATGAATACTTAGACAGTAACTGAATCATTAGAGTACTGGAAAGAGAGTGTCTTGGTGAATTTATAAATGTGTGGGTTTTGGCACAGTGAATGAATTACTACATGGTGCTGAATGTGTCACTAGAAGACTACAAAGAGAGTGATAGGGTGTTTCCTGGAAGTGTATGGAAACTGTCTAAAAAATTGAAGGTGAGAAAAACAACTGTGTAGGTGGTTAGAGAACTACATGCATACTGCATGGACATTTGAAGCAGTCTATTTGGTAATGAATGGTACACAACATAAGTACTTAGAAACTGACTAAATCATCAGACTACTTCTAGGACAGTGCCTGGGTAAAAATATTAAATTTTCAGTTCTGGGGCAGTAAAGATAATACTACATGGTACTGTACTTTAGTGTCAAAGCATGACTCATTTTATCAACGCATAAGCAAAGACTGGCTTCTAATGCTACTAAAACTTGACAACATGACAGGTTTCAAAACAGTTTTCTGTCAGCAAATGCACAATGTTACCAAACGCTTCTCTGACAGTGGTTCCCAAATGCACACAGACTCACAGTGTGATTCTAGACAAGCACCACTATCCCTAGGAGTTTACCAAAACTCATTCACTACAGTGGAAGAGGTAAGGGAACTGCACACAATCTACATATTTCATGACTACACTTTAGTGTCAATGCCTGACTCATTTAATCAACACATAAGCAAAGACTGGCTTGTAATACTACTAAAACTTGACAACATTACAGGTTTCAAAACAGTTATCTGTCAGCAAATGCACGATGTTACCAAACGCTTCTCTGACAGTGGTTACCAAATGCACACAGACTCACAGTGTGATTCTAGACAAGCACCACTATCCCTAGGAGTTTACCAAAAACTCATTCACTACAGTGGAAGTGATAAGGGAACTGCACACAATCTTTCACGACTACACTTTAGTGTCAATGCCTGACTCATTTAATCAACACATAAGCAAAGACTGGCTTCTAATGCTACTAAAACTTGACAACATGACAGGTTTCAAAACAGTTTTCTATCAGCAAATGCACGATGTTACCAAATGCTTCTCTAACAGTGGTTCCCAAATGCACACAGACTCACAGTGTGGTTCTAGACAAGCACCACTATCCCTAGGAGTTTACCAAAACTCATTCACTACAGTGGAAGAGGTAAGTGAACTGCACACAATCTACATATTTCACGACTGCACTTTAGTGTCAATGCCTGACTCATTTAATCAACACATAAGCAAAGACTAGCTTCTAATGCTACTAAAACTTGACAACATGACAAGTTTTAAAACAGTTATCTGTCAGTAAATAAACGATGTTGCCAAGTGCTTCTCTCACAATCCTTACCCAAATGCAAACAGACTCACAGTGTGATTTTAGACAATCAATACTATCCTAAGACTTTACCAAAACTCATTCACTACTGTAGAAGGGGTAAGGGGACTGCACACAATCTACATATTTAAGTACAGCACATCAGTGTCAAGACATGACTCACTTAATCAACATATAAGCAAAGACTGGCATCTAATGCTACTAAAACTTCACAACATGACAGATTTCAAAACAGTTTTCTGTCAGCAAAAGCACGATGTTACCAAACGCTTCTCTGACAGTGGTTCCCAAATGCACACAGACTCACAGTGTGATTCTAGACAAGCACCACTATCCCTAGGAGTTTACCAAAACTCATTCACTACACTGGAACTGGTAAAGGAACTGCACACAATCTACATATTTCACGACTACACTTGTGTCAATGCCTGACTCATTTAATCAACACATAAGCAAAGACTGGCTTCTAATGCTACTAAAACTTGACAACATGACAGGTTTTAAAACAGTTATCTGTCAGTAAATAAACAATGTTACCAAATGCTTCTCTCACAATCCTTACCCAAATGCACACAGACTCGAAGTGTGATTTTAGACAAGCAACACTATCCTAGGAGTTTACCAAAACTCATTCACTACTCTGGAAGAGTTAATAGTACTGCACACAATCTACATATTTATGTACACCACATTAGTGTTAAAGCATTGACTCATTTAATCGCCGCATAAGCAAAGACTGGATTCTAATGCTACTACAACTTGACAACATGACAGGTTTTAAAACAGTTATCTGTCAGCAAATACATGATGTTTCCAAACGCTTCTCTGACAGTGGTTCCCAAATGCACACAGACTCACAGTGTGATTCTAGACAAGCACCAGTATTCCTATGAGTTTACCAAAACTCATTCACTACACTGGAAGTGATAAGGGAACTGCACACAATCTACATATTTTACGACTGCTCTTTAGTGTCAATGCCTGACTCATTTAATCAACACATAAGCAAAGACTGGCTTCTAATGCTACTAAAACTTGACAACATGACATGTTTCAAAACAGTTTTCTGTCAGCAAATGCACGATGTTACCAAACGCTTCTCTGACAGTGGTTCCCAAATGTACACAGACTCACAGTGTGATTCTAGACAAGCACCAGTATTCCTAGGAGTTTACCAAAACTCATTCACTACTCTGGAAGAGTTAATCGTACTGCATACAATCTACATATTTAATTACACCACATCAGTGTCAAAGCATGACTCATTTAATCAACGCATAAGCAAAGACTGGCTTCTAATGCTACTAAAACTTGACAACATGACAAGTTTTAAAACAGTTTTCTGTCAGCAAATACACGATGTTACCAAACGCTTCTCTGACAGTGGTTCCCAAATGCACACAGACTCACAGTGTGATTTTAGACAAGCAACACTATCCTAGGAGTTTACCAAAACTCATTCACTACTCTGGAAGAGTTAATGGTACTGCACACAATCTACATATTTAAGTACACCACATCAGTGTCTAAGCATGACTCATTTAATCAACGCATAAGCAAAGACTGGATTCTAATGCAACTAAAACTTGACAACATGACAGGTTTTAAAACAGTTATCTGTCAGCAAATACATGATGTTTCCAAACGCTTCTCTGACAGTGGTTCCCAAATGTACACAGACTCACAGTGTGATTCTAGACAAGCACCAGTATTCCTATGAGTTTACCAAAACTCATTCACTACACTGGAAGTGATAAGGGAACTGCACACAATCTACATATTTCACGACTGCTCTTTAGTGTCAATGCCTGACGCATTTGATCAACACATAAGCAAAGACTGGCTTCTAATACTACTAAAACTTGACAACATGACAGGTTTCAAAACAGTTTTCTGTCAGCAAATGCACGATGTTACCAAACGCTTCTCTGACAGTGGTTTCCAAATGTACACAGACTCACAGTGTGATTCTAGACAAGCACCAGTATTCCTAGGAGTTTACCAAAACTCATTCACTACACTGGAAGTGGTAAGGGAACTGCACACAATCTACATATTTCACGACTACACTTTACTGTCAATACCTAACTCATTTAATGAAAGCATAAGCCAGAACTGTGTTCTAATGCTATTAAAACTGGACAACATGACAGGTTTCATAACAGTTATCTGTCAGCAAATGCACGATGTTACCAAACGCTTCTCCACAGTGGTTCCCAAATGCACACAGGCTCTCTGTGTGATTCTAGACAAACAACACTATCCCTTACACTATACCAAAACACATTTCTTCATCTACAAGGAGTACTACATTTTACTGCAGAAACATAACTCATTTCACAAATTCATAAACAATAAGTGGTTTCTAAATCTACCAAAATATAAGAACTGCATAGTTATCTGTCTACAAACACATGAAAAAACACAAATCCTTATCACAAAATGGTTTCTAAATGTACACACACTGTCAATAAGATTGCAGAGAAAAAAAAGACTCCCTACACTTTAGCAGAAAAAATAAATTAGTCTGATTAAAATAAAAATAGTCTACATACATCCCCTCACAATTAAATAACTCACCTTTCAAGATGTTTTGTAGATTAAGAAGTATATCAGTCACACACCAGATTTTCTCATACAGAATCTCTGCACTGTGCACCTGTCAGCAAAACCAAAGAATGGCAAAGTTTCCCTCTCATTTTCCACACATATACATGTACACATCAAATCACATTCCTTCCCACATAAATTCAAACGCAAACACACATTTCTATTGGTTAAAGATTTCAACCCTTTCCAAATGACATAAACTTCAACCCTTCCCCCAATCTGCCTTCTGCCCGTTACCATAGAAACAGGTCATGGAACACTGTACTGAGCACACAGGTCACAAGTTCAGCACACACAATGTTGCTAATCAAAACAGCAAGTGTGCTTGACTTCTCAACATAACAGCTTATCATATATAATGTTCCTTACAATCTGTTTTTGTTAACCAATAAGAATGAAGCGTTTAAAAAACAGAAATATGCACCCTACCTTTCAGTGTAGAAGGTTGTCAAACAACCAATGATTTCTTGTCTTTTTTCAAAATTGCATCTTAGCCACCATTTTAGAAACATCTTAGTTTCCAAACTGCCATTTCATTTACAGAGACCATCTGAGTGCATCCAGACCTCCTTACAAGATGCTTACAGTGTGGATTGTGGGGCACAGCTACATTTTCTGGAGCCAAAGGTATGCAGAAAACAAAGGCATTCACAAAGACCAAGGTTTGCCAAATGTAGACATTAAATGGATTGGACAGAGAGGGTTAAAGTGGCACCAATTGATGCCATTGTTGAAATCCTTCATGCAAATCCAACACACTGACCTCATAATAGTGCACTGTGGTGGCAATGACCTAGGCACTTTGACTGGGTAGGTCTGGAATTGCTCATGAAGGACACCTTTGCACAAGTGATTTCACTTTTCCCTAAAACTGCCTTTGTGTATTCTAACATATGCCAAAGGCAGAAATGGAACTGGTCCGATCATTTTTGTCCACAGATTGAGAAAGCTAGGAAACATGTGAATTTTTCATATGCAAGAGATGTATAGGAGAGATGGAGTACACTTTACTGATGAAGGAAACAGAGTCTTCCTCAACAACTTTAGACTCTGTATAGGTACTTACTTATAAGTACCAAAAACTCTCAATGAACACAACAGCTCTTTTTAGGGGGGCCCCAGGGGGTCCTTCTGGGACCCCCTAAGCACCTCTAGAGGGTCAGAGTATTTCCACTCTGCCCCCTTTACATGTTTTACGCACTTATTCCCCTTGCTTCTTCAGCCTCGCTTCAACCGAGGCAGAAAATGGCCGTCAACAGTTCCAGGTTTCGAATGTAGAGAGACGCTCGACAGCCAATTAGCATTCAGCGCGCGATCGGGAGGGTGCGCGCTCGGTTCGGGGAGGGTGCGCTTACGGTGCGGGTAGGGTCCGCGGATCCTTCCCGGCCATAGATATCACTAACTTTTTTACCCTCATTTTCTCAGGAACTACTGAACAGATTCACACCAAATATGCAAAAGGCACGAGTCTGAACTGAGGACTACCCTTTTGCCAAATTTGGTGTCATTCCGTTCAGCGGTTCGGGCTGTAGCTGCAACAACAGATCCTATGGAAAATTGCATGGGGAAAACGCGTTTTGGGACCCCCCTTTTTTCTCGGCCCCCACTTGACGAATCATCACGAAACTTTCAGAGTAGGAGCGGAGCGGAGCTGGCCAAAAGTTTGGAGAATTTTGCGAGGATTCGTCAACCGGCGCCAAAGATATTCCCAATAGAATGTTGCAGATTTCCTATGGAAAATAGGTCCTAACTATAACTATCTACTGGCGACCGCCAGTAGATAATATACATTACCTACTGGTGGTCGCCAGTATGTAGTTATAGTTAGGCTCTATTGTCTATAGGAACATTGTAACATTCTATTCCCAATAACTTTGGCGCCAGTTGACGAATCTTCACGATTTGACTTAATTAAACCGTATCTGACACATTGCCGACCTCGGGCATCAGTCATAACCTTCCTATATATCAACATGCATGTTAATAATCTCACCTGACCACCCTCGCTCCAACACAACAATGTGATCACTGTGCGACCGTGTAAAGTTATCCATTCATTCAATCATTTCTTCATTGAACCTCTTGATCACTCGTTCACGTTCACTTCACCACGCTGCTAACCGACGATTCAGCAATACATACTAATTTTGATCTCCTCTCTCTCGAAAATATATGCAACTCATGGTCCCGCTGCCCCCTTATGTCGAATACTATACTGTAAATATACATTTCCTTACTTTTTACTCTTCTACTTAATTGCATTAAAAAAAATCAAATCTTAAAACTAATATGCCTTGGCATAATGTGGCTACTGTTACCGTCTATAACATCTGTGTGATTACTCTCTCAACACTTCCTTGTCCCTTCGTCAATACGTGGGTTCTCTGGCACAACTGCTATCTCTCCGATAACTGGATTTACGTACGCGCGCACTACTCTTATGTGTCTGTAAATGATACTATATTCAATACTGTTACATTTTATTGATGATCATGTAATCATTATTTGACCTTTTTCAATCCTGCTTTACAACAATGAAATGTTTGATAAACATATGTATAATGTCAACTTTTCCTCCTTCTCGCCACTCCTTCCTAACTTACAATTTACTCTCTATTCCCTGCTATACTCACTTCTGACTGCATGACCTTGCACTAACTGTGGGCATGACGTACTGCCTTAAAACTAAAATATATAAATAACTAATATCCATGTGCACTCACATGCTCTATACCATTTAATCTTAATATACAACTTACTTATCTCTACTCCTGTCCATGCACTATAATCTCACTTCCACCTTACGCTCACATCCCCATCAAACCGTGGCTCTTCTCCCACCTCCTTCTTGCCTTGCCTATACTAACCTTTATCCGATTATTATACTTACACTCACTCTCACCCTGAATCGTTTCCCTCTCGCATCCCCACCAATACACTCCTGTAAACATACGCCTTCCACATCTAAATCTTCATACTTTTCTTTCCTCTCCTTTCCTCCTCTCTTTCTCTGACTAACCTCGCTTCACCTATCATTCACATTTCTTGACAATATGTTCATATTTTCAACTGCATGCTTTATATTTCATTATGTTACATTGCACATGTACAGCCCTGAGGAAGCCCCAGGCCGGATGGCCTTGTAGGGGGCGAAACACGTGTTGGCTGTGCCATCCCTTTCTCTATGTCCACTCTTATGAATAAAGTACAAACAAATGACCCATTCCATCCTATCAAACAGTACTGATTTGGAAAATTATTTCCCCCTGAAATATACGACCAATACTCTTGCCCAGACACACTTTCAGAATTCTGCTTTAAATTAGGGGGATAGGGGCCTCTCCCCCTGTTGTGGGCAAGAACCAGCACAAGAAGGATATATGCTTATTTTACGGCTAGTAAGGGATTGGGACCTTTCTCCCCTCAACTTCCTGAAATTACGAAATTTTCAATGGCCTGTTCCGGTCAGCTCCTATCCTGAAATTTTTGGGGTAATTTGTCAAGCGGGGGCCGAGAAAAAAAGGGGGTCCCATAACGTGTTTTCCCCATGGTATTTCCCATAGGAAATTTTAGATACGGCTACAGCCCGAACTGCTGAACGGAATTACACCAAATTGTGCCCTTTTTTTAAATGGTGTAAATCCTTTCAGTAGTTCCTGAGAAATTCAAAAAATAGTGGTGAAAAATAATTTTCCCATAGGAAATTTTAGACACAGTTATTGCAAAAACTGCTGAATTGAATTACACCAAATTTGGCAAAAATGTACTGCTTGGCTCAGAAAGCGACCTTTTAAAAAATGGTGTAAACATGTTCAGTAGTTTTTGAGAAATTAAGAAATAAAGATAGTGATATCTATGGCCGCAGAGGATCCGCAAACCCTCCCGATCACGAGCTTCATGCTAATTGGCTGGCAACACTCCAAACCAGGAAGTGTTGGCAGGCATCTTGTGCCTCGGTAGAACCAAGTCACAAGAAAACAGAAAAACTAAGGCGCAAAACAAGAAAAGAGGGTAGGGTAGAAACACCCTCACCCCCTAGGTCTGGTTAGGGGGTCCTACATTTTTAAATCGCGGGATGCGCGGAGGATCAGCGGATCCGGCAGAAAATTTTAAAAAACCGAAGCGCGGCATCCCACGCTTTGTGTTAATAAAGCCCCAGGGTGGGCCAGGTCCCTGGGCAGTTGAAAAAAAAGTGTGGGTGGGCCCCAATCCCCCCACACTTGCCCCGGGGACTGCCTCCTCCCCGGGGCTTGAGGAAATAGGTGCAGGGGGTCATGCAGCCCCCCCACAGCCCCGGGGACTGCCACCCCCGGGGCAAACTTTTAAATGTGTGGACTGCCACCCCTGGGGCTTTCATTAATTGTTGGTGGGGGGCACATGGCCCCCGGGGCTTTAAAAAAAAATTAAATTAACCTGTGTGGGCGGCTCAAGCCCATCCACACGCCCGGGGACCGCCACTTCCCCGGGGCACTAATTATTTAAATTAGAGGGTCCGTTATGGACCCCCGAGCCCCGGGGACCACTACCTCCCAGGGGCTTTGCATTAAGAGTGAGTGGGGCCGCGCGGCCCCCCTCCTGGAGCCAGTGATGGCCCTGGGGACTGCCACCTCCCAGGGCCGGCTCCTACAGTGTCCTGGGGTGCCCACCCCCGGGACACTGCTGTTTGCAATGACAGGGCGGAAGCCACGCGGCTCCCGCCCTGTCATTGCAAACTCTGCTTTGCTTCATTGAAGCGAGAGCAGGGAAACCTGCTCTCACTTCAATGAAGCAAAGCAGAATTGCTTTTCCATAAGGGGAGCTGCATGTCAGCAGCTCCCCTTGTGGAAAAGCAATGCCGGCTCCCACATGACACGGGGAGCCGGCGGGACAGTGGTGAGATTGAGGACTCCCCCACAGTCCCCAACAGATAGGGCCGGCCCTGGGGGATGGGGTCCCCGGGGCCAGAAGTGGCCTGGGAGCGGGGCCACGCAGCCCCCCTCCCCTGGTTAGGGGGTCCTAAATTTTTAAATCGTGGGATGCGCTGAGGATCCGCGGATCCGGCCAAAAATTTTTAAAAACCGAAGCGCTGCGTCCCACGCTTTGTGTTAATAAAGCCCCCGGGTGGGCCAGGTCCCGGGGCAGTTGAAAAAAAGAGAGTGGGGGCCCCATAGGCCCCATAAGGGGAGCTGCATGTCAGCAGCTCCCCTTGTGGAAAAGCAATGCTGGCTCCCGCATGACACGGGGAGCCGGCAGGACAGTGGGGAGATTGGGGACACCCCCACAGTCCCCAACGGATAGGGCCGGCCCCAGGGGATGGGGTCCCCGGGGCCAGAAGTGGCCCAGGAGCAGGGCCACGCAGCCCCCCTCCCCTAAAAACTTGTAAAAAAAAAAAGGCAGGCCGGCCCGGGGCTTGGGGTCCCGGGGCCATAATAGGCCTGAGGAGGTGGGTCATGCAGCCCCCTCCCAAAAAAATTAAATAAAAAGGAATGGCCAGGCCCCGGGGAATGGGGTTCCCGGGGCCAGAAGTGGCGCAGGAGGGGGGCCATGTGGCCCCCTCCCAAATAATAAAAAAATAATAAATAATCAAAGGCCGGCCCGAGGTATGGGGTACCCGGGGCCAATAGAGGCCTTACGAGGGAGCCACACAGCCCCCCTCCATAATAAAAAAAAAACAAATTTGGCCATACCCCGGGTAATGGGGTCTCCAGGGCCGCAAATGGCCACGGGAGGGGGGCCCACGCGAACCCCTTCCGGTAACATTATAATTTTTTTTTAAATATAGGGGTCAAGCCCTGGGGGCTGGGGTCCCCAGGGCCCATAAAATAGAAAAGGAAGGGGAGCCACACAGCTCCCTTTCTTTAAAAAAAAATAAAAAAGACCGCATCGCGCCCGAGTCCCCGCCCCCTCCCTGCAGCACTCTGAAAACGTGCCCCCTGGTGCTTTGTAAGATGGGGAAGTAATTTTCTTTGAATACTGGGAGTCCCTGGGGGCCAACTAGCCCACCAGGAACCTTCAGTATGTACCAGGGAGCTGCGTTGCAGAGAGGTGTTAAGAGGCCATGCCCCTTTTTACACCTCTCTGCAACACAACTCTGTGGCGCTTACTGGAGGTACCTGGTGGGCTAGTTGGACCCCAGGGACCCTCAGGATTCAAGGGGACTTAATCCCCCAACTTAAAATGCACCATGGGGCACGTTTGCACAATGGTGAAGGGAGGGGGCGGGCCTGAGGTGACATGTGTGCAAACACACCCTGTGACGCGTTTTAAGTTGGGGAATTAATTCCTCTTCAATCCCGAGGGTCCCTGGGGGCCAACTAGCCCACCAGGTACCTCCAGTAAGCGCCACAGACCTGCATTGCAGAGAGGTGGTCCAGGTAAAGCCCCTTTTTACACCTCTCTGCAGCGCAGCTCCCTGGCACATACTGGAGATAACCTGGTGGGCTAGTTGGCCCCCAGGGACCCTCAGGATTGAAGAGGAATTTATTCCCCAAATTAAAATGCTCAACAGGGCGTGTTTGCACTCATGTGACCTCAGGCCCCGCCCCCTTCCTTCACCACTGTGCAAACGCGCCTCCTGGCAAGTTGTAAGTTGGGGAATTAATTCCCCTTGAATACTAAGGGTCCCTTGGGGCCAAATAGCCCACCAGGTACCTCCAGTTGTCGCCAGGGAGCTGCGTTGCAGAGAGGTGTTCAGAGGCCACGCCCCTTTTTACACCTCTCTTCAACGCAGCTCTGTGACGCTTAATGGAGGTACCTGGTGAGCTAGTTGGATCCCAGGGACCGTCAGGATTCAAGGGGACTTTATCCCCCAACTCAAAACGCGCCAGGGGGTGCGTTTGCACAGTGGTGGAGGGAGGGGGCGAGGCCTGAGGTGACGTGTTGAAACACGCCCTGTGGCATGTTTTCAGTTGGGGAATTCATTCCCCTTCAATCTTAAGTGCCCCTGGGGGCCAACTACCCCACCAGGTACCTCCATTAAGCGCCACAGACCTGCGTTGCAGAGAGTTGGTCCAGGCAAAGCCCCTTTTTACACCTCTCTGCAACGCAGCTCTGTGGCGCTTACTGGAGGTACCTGGTGGGCAAGTTGGACCCCAGGGACCCTCAGGATTCGAGGGGACTTAATCCCCCAACTTAAAACGTGCCAAGGGGTGTGTTTAAACTGTGGTGAAGGGAGGGGGTGGGGCCTGAGGTGACATGTGCAAAAACGCCCTGTGGCGTGTTTAAAGTTGGGGAATTAATTCCTCTTCAATTCTGAGGGCCTCTGGGGGGCAACTAGCTCACCAGGTGCTTCCAGTAAGCGCCACTGCGCTGCGTTGCAGAGAGGTGCTCCAGGCCATGCCCCTTTTTACACCTCTCTGCAACGCAGCTCTGTGGCGCTTACTGGAGGTACCTGGTGGGGTAGTTGGACTGCAGGGACCCTCAGGATTCAAGGGGACTTAATCTCCCAACTTAAAAAGGCCACAGGGCGTGTTTGCACACATGTCACCTCAGGCCCCTCCTCCCTTCACCACTGTGCAAACACGCCCTGTGGCTCATTTTAAGAGGTAGTTTTAATCCCCCTGCCCTATTATGTACTAGGGACTTACAGAGGAGGTCATGCTAATCACAGGGGTACCCCAATGCATAGTGTTTCCTAGTGTATGTAGGTGTTTTCACTGTATTCTAAGTGTCTTTTATCATAGCTCTGGCTCTAGGCCTGGTTAGTCAGAGTCAGTTACCACCAGTACCCGTCTGAAGAAGTTGTGGGTATAGGATGATTTTGCAACAAGGCCTCTTTCTACTCCTCTGTTGGTTCTTTCTGGACATGTCTTGCTTCTTCCTGCACTTTTCTTCGTCTTTGTGTACTTCTGTTGCCTCTTTCTGCATTTATTTTGCTTCTTTCTGTGCGTTTTCTGCTCTTTCTTCAGCTGTCCAACCTCTGTAGGCATAGTTAGAAACTAGCATTTAAAAAACCTTAGAAATTCACTGAAAAAACCATAGGTTTCAGGCACGTTATAGTTAGAAATTAGCATTTAAAAAACCTTTGAAATTGACTGAAAAAACCATAGGTTTTAGGGAAAGTTATAGTTAATTGGACATTTCACTCGTACAAAACCCCTGAAATTCCCCCATTATAGTTAGTTCAGCTAACTATAACTCGCGCCCCCGCAATGCACTGCTGATGACATCACATATTACATCACTCATGACATGGTCAGTGACATCACTCATGATATCACTCATGACATCTCAAATGACATCACTGATGACATCACTGATGACATCATCCATGGGATAATTTCATGCATCTTCTCACACCCTAACATAACTTTAGATACACCCACTCTAAATTACAGACTGCCATTCTCAAAACCATCGAAACTCCAACACCAATAAATACATACCCACTCACTGATTCTTAGGTCTACACATACATCCGCTCAGTCACCCGTACAGTCACTCATAATTATGGTCACTCAGTATAGGACTATCATATGCACTCATACACCTATATAGACACTCACACACCGCCACTCATCCCTAGAGGTACTCACACACCTAGTCAGTCATGCAAATAATTATTCACACTCCCCTTTACTCACCTATATAGTTATACACACACCAGCTCACTTAGTCATACAAATACTAGCACATTGTTACATTCTTATACAATCACTGATACAAGCAACCACTCATCCATGCAGCCACTCTCACAATCACACACTCTCACTTATAGACATTTATATACTCTAACACACATATGCACTGTCTTTTATATCTGTAGTTACTTACACGTGTACAAATGAGATAAACATTCACTCACTAAAGTACCCATACACACACTCACCCACCCATACAGTCCATCACAGATGCACACTTCAAACTATGCACCCACTGAATCACCCACTCACACATCTATGTACAGAGTCACACACACCCCACCCACAAAAACACTCAGGCACCCATACAGTTACTCAGACAACCAATCAATAACTCATATAGACACTTTTGTAGTTATTCACAAACCCATGCAGTCACTTACACATGAACAGACAGACAGATACAGAGATTCACACAGTTTAGTCACTAACCCATGCATTCAGTAACATATGTTTAACCGCTCACTTATAGAGTCAGTCACGCACCTAGTAAAACATCCATTCAGACACATATACACCCACTCATTCTTCAATATGCCTTTACCTATATATATTAAACATATTTAAACTTTACAGAAATACACAGTCACTGGATGATGTCATCAGTGATGTCATTTGAGATGTCATGAGTGATGTCATCAGTGATGTCACTGACCATGTCATGAGTGATGTAATATGTGACATCATCAGCAATGCATTGCGGGGGCGCAAGTTATTGTTAGCTGAACTAACTATAACGGGGGAATTTCACAGGTTTTGTACGAGTGAAATGTCCAACTAACTATAACTTTCCCTAAAACCTATGGTTTTTTCAGTGAATTTCAAGGGTTTTTTAAATGCTAATTTCTAACTATCACGTCAATCAATCAATCAATCAAACCATTTATAGAGCGCGCTACTCACCCGTGAGGGTCTCAAGGCGCTGAGGGGAGGGGGGGTGTAGCTACTGCTGAAATAGCCAGGTCTTGAGGTGTCTCCTGAAGGTGAGATGGTCCTGGGTCAGTCGTAGGTGTGCGGGGAGGGAGTTCCATGTTTGGGCTGCCAGGTAGGAGAATGATCTTCCTCCGGTGGTGGTTCTGTGGATTTGTGGGACTGTGGCGAGGGCGAGGGCGAGGTTGGTGGAGCGGAGCTGGCGGGTGGGGGTGTAGAACGAGAGGTGGCTGTTGAGGTATTCGGGGCCTTTGTCATGGAGCGCTTTGTGTGCATGGGTGAGGAGCTTGAAAGTGATCCTCTTGTTGACGGGGAGCCAGTGCAGGTTTCTCAGGTGGGCGGATATGTGGCTGTGGCGGGGGATGTCGAGGATGAGTCGTGCGGAGGCGTTCTGTATGCACTGTAGTTGTTTCTGAAGTTTGGCTGTGGTTCCTGCGTATAGGGCGTTTCCGTAGTCCAGTCGGCTGGTGACGAGGGCTTGGGTGACGGTCTTTCTGGTTTCGGTGGGGATCCACCTGAAGATTTTTCAGAGCATGCGCAGGGTGTTGAAGCAAGAAGATGAGATGGCATTGACTTGCTTGTTCATCGTGAGGGAGGAGTCCAGGATGAATCCCAGGTTGCGTGCGTGGTCCGTGGGTGTAGGTGCGGTGCCCAGCGCTGTGGGCCAAAAGGTGTCGTCCCAGGCCGATGGGGATTGTCCGAGGATGAGGACCTCCATCTTGTCTGAGTTCAGCTTCAGGTGACTGAGCTTCATCCATTCTGAGACGTCTTTCATTCCTTCCTGGAGGTTGGTTTTGGCTGTGGCTGGGTCTTTGGTGAGGGAGAGTATCAGTTGGGTGTCGTCGGCGTAGGAGATGATGTTGATGTTGTGTTTGCGTGTGATGGCGGCGAGGGGGCTTATGTAGATATTGAAGAGGGTTGGGCTGTGTGAGGAGCCTTGGGGTACGCCGCAGATGATCTCGGTGGCTTCTGAGCAGAAGGGAGGGAGGCGGACTCTCTGGGTTCTGTCGGAGAGGAATGAGGTAATCAGTCTAGGGCCTTTCCTTGGATCCCGGTGTGGAAGAGGCGGGTTATTAGGGTGCGATGGCAAACGGTGTCGAAGGCTGCCAAGAGGTCTAGGAGGATGAGAGCGGTTGTTTGTTGACGGTCTTCTCAATGACTTTAGCCGGGAAGAAGAGAGATGGGGCGGAAGTTCTTGAGGTCTTTGGGGTCCGCTGTAGGTTTCTTTAGGAGGGCATTGATTTCTGCGTGCTTCCAGCTCTCAGGGAAGGTGGCTGACATGAAGGAGTTGTTTATGACTTTCCGGAGATGGGGTGCGATGATGGTGTCGGCTTTGTTGAAGATATGATGGGGGCATGGGTCAGAGGGGGAGCCGGAGTGGATGGAGTTCATGACTTTGGTGTTGTCTTCGGTGCTGATGGGGGTCGAGGCGCTTAGGGTGTTGGTGGGGGTTGTTGGTTCAGTGCCTGGAGGCGGAGTCTGGGGTCCGAAGCTGCCATGTATATCTACGATCTTTCGGTGGAAGAACGTTGCAAGGGAGTTGCAGAGGTCTTGTGATGGTGTGATGTCGTTGTTGCTGGCGCTGGGGTTGGAGAGCTCTTTGACGATGTTGAAGAGTTCCTTGCTGTTGTGGGTGTTGCTGTCCAGCCGCTCTTTGAACGATGTCCTTTTGGTGGTGCGGATCAGCTGGTTGAGTTCGCGAGTGGCGTTCTTGAGGGCTGTCATGTTTTCTGTTGTCCGTTCTTGGCGCCAGGTTTTTTCGAGGGTGCGGCAGGATTTCTTTGAGTCTTTGAGGGCATCTGTGAACCATGGGGTTTTCCTGTTGCCGAAGGTTTTTTCAATGAATATATATATATATATATATATTCACTGAAAAAACCATAGGTTTCAGGGGTGTTATAGTTAGCTGGACTTTTCACTTGTACAAAACCATTGAAATTCCCCCGTTATAGTTAGTTCAGCTAACTATAACTCGCGCGCCCGCAATGCACTGCTGATGACGTCACATTTTACATCACTCATGACATGGTCAGTGACATCACTCATGACATCACTGATGACATCTCAAATGACATCACTGATGACATCACTGATTACATCATCCAAAGAATATGTGTTTTTCTGAAAATTAAATATGTTTTATATATGTATATCTCAAGGTCGATGGAAGAATAAATGGGTATATAAGTGTCTAAATGGATGATTTGTTTTTGAAAAATTGATTGTGTAACTGACTGATTAAGTGTATCATAGTGAATACATGGCTTAGTGAGTAATGTTTAAATATGTAAATATCTGTATCAGTCTCTCACTTTGTGTATAAGTGGCTGCATGGGTTGGTGAGTAGCTACATGGGTGTCTATATAGGTTATTAGTTGTTTTTTTGTGTATCAGTCTGAGTGTCTGCATGGTTCGGTGGGGGGTATTACGTAGTGCATAGGTGCATGAATGAGTGACTCACTGTTTGTATGTGTTGAACACAGCATGTGTGCAGGACTGTATGGGTGGATGAGTGTGTGTATGGGTGTGTTAGTGAGTGAATGACTGTCTCAATAGTGTCTTTATGAGTAACTACATATGTTTTAAACTAGTATATGTGACTATTGGTGTATATATGTGAGTATATGTGAGAGTGAGAGATTGAAAGAGTTCCTGTATGAATAAGTATGTGTTTCTATACGTGATTGTTTAAAAGACTAAGTATGTGTAAGTTTCCGTAGAAGTAAGTGTGGTGGTGTGTGTATAACTGTATATGCAAGTAAATGTATGTTTGATTCTTTATTAGCATGAGTGACTATGTGTGTGAGTAACTCTATGGATGAGTGGCATTGTGTAACAGGATGTATAGGTGTATGAGTACATATGATGAGTGAATACATGTATGAGTGACTGTATAGGACTGTTGGTGAATGAGTGGATGTTTATGTGGATCTTAGAATTACTGAAGAGGTTGTTGTAACTGGTATTGGTATGTCCATTGTTTTGAAAATTTTAGTCTCTATTTTTGAATGTGTGTATCAAAGGTTATATTAGGGTGAGAGGTGGTCTGCCACTCTATCACAAGGATGATGTCATCAGTGATGTCATTTGAGATGTCATCAGTGATGTCATGAGTGATGTCACTGACCATGTCATGAGTGATGTAATATGTGACGTCATCAGCAGTGCATTGCGGGCGCGCGAGTTATAGTTAGCTGAACTAACTATAACGGGGGAATTTCAATGGTTTTGTACAAGTGAAAAGTCCAGCTAACTATAACACCCCTGAAACCTATGGTTTTTTCAGTGAATTTCTGAGGTTTTTTAAATGCTAATTCCTAACTATAACGTGCCTGAAACCTATGGTTTTTTCTGTGAATTTCAAAGGTTTTTTAAATGCTAATTTCTAACTATGCCTACAGAGATAGGACATGTGAAGAAAGAAGAAAAAATGCACAGAAAGAAACAAAAGAAGTGCAGAAAGAAGCAACAGATGTCCTCAAATACGAAGATAAGTGCAGGAAGAAGGACAACGTGCAGAAAGAACAAAAAGAAGAGCAGAAAGAAGCCTTGTTGCAAAATCATCCTGTACCCTCAACTTTTTCAGACGGATACTGGTGGTAACTGAGTCTGACTAACCAGTCCTAGAGCCAGTGCTATGTTAAAAGACACTTAGAATACAGTGAAAACACCTACATACACTAGGGAACATTATGCGTTGGGGTCCCCCTGTGATTAGCATGACCTCCTCTGTAAGCCCCTAGTATATTATAGGGCATGGGGATTAAAACTACCTTTTAAAACAGGCCACAGGGCGTTTTTGCACACGTTAACTCAGGCCCCGTCCCCTCCCTTCACCACTGTGTAAACACGCCCTGTGTCCATTTTTAGTTGGGAGATTAAGTTCATTTGAATCCTGAGGGTCCCTAGGGTCCAACTAGCCCACTAGGTACCACCAGTAAGTGCCACAGAGCTGCGTTGCAGAGAAGTGTAAAAAGTGGCACGGCCTGGACCACCTCTCTGCAATGCAGCTCAGTGGCGCTTACTGGAAGCACTTGGTGGGCTAGTTAGCCCCCAGGGGCCCTCAGTATTGAAGGGAAATTATATCCCCAATTTAAAACGTGCCATAGTGCGTGTTTGCACACGTCACCTCAGGCCCCGTCCCCTCCCTTCATCACTGTGTAAACGCGCCCTGTGGCTGTTCTAAGTTGAGAGATTAAGTCCCCTTGAATCCTAAGGGTCCCTAGGGTCAAACTAGACCACTAGGTACCTCCAGTAAGCGCCACAGAGCTGCGTTGCAGAGAGGTGTAAAAAGGGGCTTGGCCTCAGAACACCTGTCTGCAGCGCAGCTCCCTGGCGCATACTGGAGATGCCTGTTGGGGGCGCGTTTGCAGAGTGCTGCACGGAGGGGTCATGGCCTCCGGCACGATGCCAGCCTTTTATTTATTTTAATTTTTTAAGAAGGGGGGCTGTGTGGGTACCCTTCTTATTCTAATGTATTGGCCCTGATGACCCCATCCCCCAGGGCCTGTCTCCTAATTATATTTTTTTGACCCCAATCCCCAGGGCCGGCCACTGTTTTTTATTATTTTAAAAAAATATATATTTATAGACACACCTAGGACATGCTGGACAAACCGTACGTACCTATCACCATGACGATTTGCGTGATATTCATTAAAAGGCGACTATGCATGCAATGAATCCACGTGGAATGTATTTACACCACTAGTGAAGCTCTGACATGTCTGATGCCCTACCGTGCCTAATCCCGGCAGACACCCTTGTCGTTTATTTATACAAACATGGGTAGCTATTGACGGGCACATTTAATACACATGCACACCAAGCCATTCAAAGGGGATTCAACAAAAATTCGACCAAAACTATGCAAGAAACCCCCCTCACGGTTAATAAAACACACATCCACTGCTGGATGTGTAATACTTTTTATTTTACTCTCTGGAAAGGGGACGAACATCACTTGAGAGTCACAGCGCGCTCCTGACAGAGCCCAATGCTGTGTTACACCCACCATTGCCTGCCGAGTGCCACACACCTCTGTGTTGTATTCCACTAGCTAGTGCATATGCTATGACACTCTCTAGCCCATGTGCACTGTAACACCACCCCGTGAATATGTCATACCACACTTGTCTTCGCACGGGTTATATTGCCCCATCTAACGTGCCTTCCTCGATGCCTATGTTATAACGCACAGTGCTATGCCATACATATTACAATCTGGGATCCATATCTTTGTCACAGTGCATATGCAACGTTACACTCCCCAGCACATATTTTATATTACAACTTTAGAGACTAGTTAGGTTACACAACACTGCCCTGTGCATATTACATTCCAAGGCGCATATCGCATAGCACGCGCTAGTGCCTGTGCTATCTCGCGCTCTCCAATGAATCTGTCATTGCGCACAATGTATTGCATATTATATTTCACGCCCGGTTCATCTTATATCACACTTTTTGGTGCATAGTTTATACCATACACTATATCTAGTTTTCATTTTCAATCGTGCTCTCAGGACTATGTTCTATATAACACTGTGTTCACCTACCCTTTTCACGGGCATTACATTTTGCGATAGGGGGTGGAGGGTCAGGGGGTGTTTCTACCAAGTGAGCCCGGAGTCACAGTCACAAACGTCCTCTTCTTCCTGAATAAAAGTGAGATTATGCTGCATACTTGTTCATATTTTAAGTAGTTCGCACAGACACAATGTTTTAAAAACAATAAAGTTCCTAATACCCGCCTTCTCTGAACAGTTAGCTTGCTGCCCCATCCCCCTCCTCCCTATCCTCTGTTGTGTGAATCCATGGACTAGCCTCCTCCCTCCTGCCATGCATGGTCTGATGTGCTGCCACTGCCCTCAATTTAGTATGATTTACCAGTCCACTCCTCCTGCCCTCCATTGCTCAATTCTATGCCCCATCATTGACCTCCTGCTTAAACTCTGTGCTCAGCTTGCTGCCCCTATTCTCCATCCCCCTGCCCTCCGATGTCGTTGTGCATGCCCCTGCTCCATCCTTTTTGCCCACCATGTCCCATGGACCTGCCACTCCTATCTACTCTGAGTGTTCTGTTGAGCTGCCACTCCCCTCCCACCTGCCTAGCATTGTCAGATGACTGTAACCTGTCCCTGCCACCTCCACCCTGCCTGTCCACAAGCCATGCCCCTATCCTCTTCCTCCTGTCCTACATGGTCCATTGTACTGCCACACCCTTCTGCCCTCCCTGGTCTGTTGTGCTGCAACTGCTCCTCCTGCCTGCCCCGTGTGGTCTGTTGTGAGGTCCCTTCCCCTGAACTTTCTTGTCTGTGCACAGGTCCTGACCCTCCCTTCTATCCTCCATCGTCCTTTGTGCATGCCCCTGCACCCTCCTTCTTGCCCATCATAGCCATTGTGCTGCCACTAACCCTCCCACTTGCCATGCATGGTCTTCTGTGCTGCCATGGCCCCTCCCACCTTCCCTGTGTGGTCAGTTAGCTGCCCCTGACCCCCTCCCACCTTCCCTCCATGGTCGGTGTGTATGCCATCACAGTCTCACTGTTGCTCTTCATGGTGTGTCTTGCTTCTAGTGCCCATCCTGCCTGACCTTCATGGCTATCTTGCTGCTCCTGCCCTGCCCCCTTGCCCCCAGCCCTCTGTTTACATGTGCAGACCCCTACTCCCTCCCTCCTGGCTTGTCTGTTCCATTGTAATGCCCCTGATCCGTCCCCCCTGCCCTTTATGGTCTGTTATGCTGCAGATTTCTCTCCTCTCTGTCCATTATGGTCAGCTAGCTACCATTGCCTCTTGCCCCTCTGTTCTCTGTTGTCCATGTGCATGGTCCTGTCCCCTCCCTCTTGCTTTCTATGGATTTTTGTGCTGCACTCCCGTCCTGCATGCCCTGTGTGGTGTATTGTGCTGCTGCAAACCCTGATGCCTGCCCTGCAGGGTCAGTTTGGTGCACCTCTCCATGTCCCTCCTGTCCTCTGTTATCCAAGTCTATGTCCCTATTCCATTTCCTTCCATGATCCAATGTACCATACTTGCGAACATTTTGAACTTGGTAAGAGGGAGATTTTGAAAAAAAACTGGGGTATTGATTTTCCCCTTTGAGTTACATTGAAAAAGAGGATATTGTAGACAGGAGACAGATCAAATAAAGCCCATTTGAGCTTAAAAACATTGGACGTTTCCTGGCTGAATCGGGTCTGTTGGCATGTATGGTTGTACTACCATTGCCTCTACCTTCTGCCCACAATGGTCTATTACATTGCCACAGCCTTGAAGGAGGGTAGATTTTGTATCACAGGGGGCCCCTGGCCCGTTCTGTCCACACCTGAAGTATGAGACCCTTGTCCTTGCCCTGCCAGCCGCATTTGTAGGCCGTATTAAATTGACCAGCGGGTCCTGTGTTGCTATATAATTATCCTGAGACATCCTTACCACTCAGCCAGCATAAAACCCCTGTGTAGGCCCTTCTGTTCAATATGTAGGCCTCTTTGTTAAATTGACCATAGCTCTGCAATTTTAGTGTATAGCAGTCTGAAGGCAAGTCTGCGAGGCCTTCTGCTCCAAACTAGTAGCCCCCACCCTACCCGAGTGCTCCGTGCTCAGTATCAAAGTTCAACATCCCCCTGAAGCTGTCGACATACAGTAGGCTGCATCCTGGACTGGTACTTGCTTCCTGGGCAGGTTTCCCGCTTTTAAGGAAGTGGCAACCACAGAGCGTCAAGTTAGGAGAACTGAGGAGATTTTATACATGAATATATTGAATTCCCGTACAATACCCATTATTTTCTGCTTGCTCTATGGAACTTACGATAAGCGATTGGCCTGAGAGACTGACCTTTTCACCCAGTCCATTGTCAGCATTAAGTGGGTAAATGACGAAATGTCTGGTAAAATCTGCAGACAAAGCTTTTGGGTAGCATACGTAGGTAGATGTAGCGTGCAAAGGAGCCCACAAAATGATATAAAAAGGAAGCACCCACAGATATCGACGGACTACCTCGCCGTCTGTATGTAGGTTAACAGGCTGTGCAGGTTTTCCCCAAGAGCTGGGAGCTCTTGTCTTCCTTTGCTTAAAATGTCTTGCTCTGCTTTGCTTGAAGTATCTTATTCTATTTTACCTATATGAAATGTCATGTTATGTTTAACCATTGTTCTCTTTACTTTTGCATTTAAAAGATTTTGTATTGTAATTGCAGGAATGCTTGCTCTAAGAGTAAACGTGAGTGTTCCTAGGTAACATTTTCCTTGGTGTAACTTGTTTCTCATGATGCATTTAAAGATGTGTTTTCTCTCTCTCTCTGTCAGTACATTAATTGAGATACAGAGAATATCATGACAGCTGTATGATTATCTGGATTCTGTATTTTGTACTTTATGTCTCTATTCTGCGGTTTCTTTGAAGTTGCATCTTCTCATTAAACTGCCATTGTATTCTGCCTCCAATTCCATGTCTCATATGTCTGTTTTCTTCATTTTTGGAGCAAGCGTTACTAGGCACCCCGGCTCAAATTAAGGTGCCCCTTTTGTCCCTGACTCACTCTCCTGCTCAGTTCTGTGGTGGCTCCCGGGGCTCTGGGGACCGCCCCTAGCTTCCTTGACCCGTAATAGATCTTCCCTCCAACAGCCTCTCTTGCAAGTCCTGTATTGTTGGTTTGTTGCCCCTGCCCCCCTTTCCACTGCCCTCCATAGTCTGTTGTGCTTCCATGGCCCTTCCTGCCTGCTCAGTGTGGTTAAATTGTTGCCTTTGCACCCTCCTACCTGCCTTCAATTTTCAGAGTCCGTGCCCCTGGCCTCTGCCTCTCAACAGTATCCTAATGAACAACTAGATTGCTAACATTCTATATTTATTACAAAAGTGTGGAACGCCTGACATGATCTTGATGTAATCAAAACTGTAATACCTAGAGCATTTCCTTTAGAAATTACATATATGAGAGGGTCTTATTGGCATCAAAATTATGGTTAGTGCTCTAAAAGACTAAAATAAGGACATATTTTCTGAGTTTTCAAATAGCGACAAAGCACTTTTAAATTATTTGTTATCTTTATGTTTTTTTATCCAGTTGAACACTTGATTAAATGTTGCACTTAGGGGAGAGGATGTGGTGTTACTTCCAGAACTGCAGACTTTGCAACTGGGGAACCAGGTTGAAGTTTCTGCTTCAGCTCGACATTCTGTGATTCTGGTCAAATCACTTAGTCTCCCCATGTCTACAACCAAAATGAATTTGTTCTTGTGTGATGTAACCAATGCTCATGTAAAGCACTCCAATACCTGACAAGTCTGCACTATATAACACTGCAAAAACACAAAATAATAAGTGTTTTGCACACTTCTGTCATTGGGCTATATTTGGGCTACATCTGGGTGATTTTGGGCTACATTTGGGCTCTTTTGTCTCCGGTGGCCATCTTGGGAGATTTATTTGTTATGAAGTTTCCTAATTTCCTCATGTACTGCAGTCTCCTCAGTAGGAAATGCTTTCAGTTTTTTACTTTTATTCCCTCATGAAGGTATTCAGATATGTCACACATTTGCCATAAATTCTTAATGTTAGCACTCTAGTTGCTCATTAGATCACTGTAGTAAAACTACTGTTCACCATGGAAGTCTGCTCCTGGTATTAAAAGTGCATGTTTCAGTCTGCATGTCAGAATTTTTTAATGAAATAGAAGAGGATTTGAGAAGTCACTCAAAATGTGCTCTCATTTTCTTTCTTCAGCATCAATCATAATTTCTATGGCAAAATGAACCCCCTCATTGTGTTCCTTTTTAAATTAAATGTTTTAAGTGTTACCAGTTTATTCCAATCAAGATGGCTTCAGGTATGCCATACTTTTGTCATAATGAAGACAGTAAGCGCTCTAGTTGTTTTTAAGAACATTCTGGGACATTCTGTCATTGGGCTATACTTGGGCTACATCTGGGTGATATTTGGGCTACATTTGGGCTCTTTTGTCTCTGGTGGCCATCTTGGGAGACTTATTTGTTATGAAGTTTCCTAATTTCCTCATTTACTGCAGTCTCCTCAGTAGGAAATACTTTCAGTTTTTTACTTTGATTCCATCAAGAAGGCATTCAGATGTGTCACACATTTGCCATAAATTCAGAATGTTAGCACTCTTTTTGCTCATTAGATCACTGTAGTAAAGCTACTGCTCACCAGGGAAAACTGCTGCTGGTATTGAAAGTGCATGTTTCAGTCTGCATGTCAGAATGTTTTAATGAAATAGAAGAGGATTTGAGAAGTCACTCAAAATGTGCCCTAATTTTTCTTTCTGCAGCACTAATCATACTTTTTATGGAAAAATGAACCCCCTCATTTTGTTCCTTTTTAAATTAAATGTTTTAAGAGTTACCACTTTAATCCAAGCAAGATGGCTTCAGGTGTGCCATACGTTTATCATAAGTAGGACTGTTAGCGCTCTAGTAGTTCTTTGGAACACTCTGGGAAGCTGCAGTAGAACACAAAGGAATCAACTGACAGTCTCTGCCCTTGTTGGATGTACATGTTTTACTGAGAATGTCAGACTTCATTCTCACATGACTGAGAAAGATAATGTGAATTTACAGAAAATAAGCTCTCAGTTTAGCTTATAGATCACCTTCCAAACCTCTGTGGTAAAAGCATGAGAAAATATTTTTCTCTCAATCATGATATCCCAGCAGAAGGCTTTTTCACATGGTGAAATCACCTTAGAACATACCACAATTCCTAAAATGAGTATGGTACCATCAACAAATGATTTATAATGTAACTAAAGTCTTAAAACCTTCTATTAACTGCAATGCTTTTTAATGAGGTGCTATCATGTATATTGGTCCCAAGATGGCTGCCAACACTTCTTGGATGAAGTGCTGACAGCCAATCAGATCTCAGGATGAGATGTGTGGTTAGGCTCCGCCCACATATATATATGCTTTTAAATGCTATTTTCTCAGGACATACTGAACAGATTTACACCAGACCTACAAAAGGCACTTCCTTGACCTGTAGACTACCTCTCTGCCAAATTTCAAGTAACTCTGTTCGGCCGTTCGGGCTGTAGCTGTGTCTAAAGGTCCTATGGAAAAATGCATGGGAAAAACGCGTTTTGGGACCCCCCTTTTTTCTCAGCCCCCGCTTGACGAATCCCCCCGAGACTTTCAGGGTAGGAGCGGAGCGGAGCGCCCCACCTATTTTGAAAATTTCGCGAGGATTCGTCGACCGGCGCCAAAGTTATTCCAAATAGAATGTTGCGGATTTCCTATGGAAACAGGGTCCTAACTATAACTATCTACTGGCGACCGCCAGTAGATAATATATATATATATATATATATTCACTGAAAAAACCATAGGTTTCACACACGTTATAGTTAGGAATTAGCATTTAAAAAACCTTGCAAATTCACTTAAAAAACCACAGGTTTCACACATGTTATAGTTAGCTGGACATTTCACTCGTGAAAAACCATTGAAATTCCCCCGTTATAGTTAGTGCAGGCAACTATAACTCACGCGACCGCAATCCTCTGCTGATGACGTCAGATATTACATCACTGTATTTAGACACTTATTTACCCATGTCTTCTTCCATAAATTTTTAGCTATACATATATTACAAATATTTTTTTTTCAGAAAGACACATATGTCATCAGTGATGTAATATCTGACGTCATCAGCAGAGGATTGCGGTCGCGTGAGTTATAGTTGCCTGCACCAACTATAACGGGGGAATTTCAATGGTTTTTCACGAGTGAAATGTCCAGCTAACTATAACTAACCCTGGGCGAGACACTACGCTTCGCCCACGTAGTTTACGTAGCGCTGCCTGCTTCGCAGTTTTCGAAGTAGGCGAAGCAGGCTAGCGCTACGCACACCCAGGGCGAAGCGTAGCTGCCTGCCGCCGCCATCCGCCTCCCGCCTTTTAAATCAAACCTGCATTTAAAAATAAATACCAAGTAAAGAAACTTACCTGGAGCGCCGCGTCTCCAGGGCTCCCTCTTCATTATTTCCGACGTCTTCTAACAAATGCGCATGCGCGGACGCCCGGGCATGCGCATTTCCTTTGAGAAATGCGCATGCGCGGGCGTCCGCGCATGCGCATTTGTTAGAAGACGTCGGAAATAATGAAGAGGGAGCCCTGGAGACGCGGCGCTCCAGGTAAGTTTCTTTACTTGGTATTTATTTTAAAATGCAGGTTTGATTTAAAAGGAGGGCAGGCGGGAGGCGGGAGGGCAGTCGGGAGGCGGGTGGCGCGTAGTGGGGGCTACGCGAAGCACGTAGTGTGCGTAGATTTGGGCACACTACGCGCTGCTTCACGTAGCCCCACTACGCCCACTACGCCCACCCTTAACTATAACATGTGTGAAACCTATGGTTTTTTAAGTGAATTTGCAAGGTTTTTTAAATGCTAATTCCTAACTATAACGTGTGTGAAACCTATGGTTTTTTCAGTGAATTTGTACGGTTTTTTAAATGCTAAGTTATGTATTTATTATTTATTTTTTTTAAGGTTTTTCACCGTGCGAGTACCGTACGCCAAGTTACGCATTTCGTGGAATTTTTCCGTTTCTACCGTACGCGCACGCTACGCGCACTCCGCGATTTTTTGAAACAAAATTAAAAGAAAATTTGGCCCTTGGGGGTCCTTCTGGGACCCCCTGACAAAGGCTAGGGGGTCAGAAATTGTCCACCCTGCCCCCTTTTCACGTTCTCCACCTTTGTTTTTCACCCCCTCAGACTGCGGGAAACAAAATGGCGGTCGATACTTCCTGGTTTCAACCGATTCGAATGTTTACTAAGATCTAACAACCAATCAGAATCGCGCTCGCGCACGGCAACGTGCCCGTACGGTAAGTTTTACCGTACGCGCACGGTGCGCGCTTATAGATATATATATGCTTTTAAATGCTATTTTCTCAGGAAATACTGAACAGATTTACACCAGACCTGCAAAAGACACATCCCTGACCTGAGGACTACCTCTCTGCCAAATTTGAAGTAATTCTATTCAGCCGTTCGGGCTGTAGCTTGGACTAAAGGTCCTATGGAAAAATGCATGGGGAAAACGTGTTTTCCCCTTTTTCTCAGCCCCCGCTTGATGAATCCCCCCAAGACTTTCAGGGAAGGAGCGGAGCGGAGCGCCCCACCTATTTTGAAAATTTCGCGAGGATTCGTCAATCGGCGCCAAAGTTATTCCAAAAAATAGAATGTTGCGGATTTCCTATGGAAACACGATCCTAACTATAACTATCTACTGGCGACCGCCAGTAGATAATATATATATATGTGTATATATATAATATATATATATATATATATATATATATATATATATATATATATATATATATATATATATATATATATATATATATATATACATATATGAAAATGTTTACTATACTAATTCACTTGATAATACATATCTTTAAGGGATGCAGATGTTAGGTTATGAATAATAAAACAATAAAACTAAACTTACTGATATATACTTATCTCCACTGATTATATTTTTGCATGTATATTCTTGTAGCATGGTATTTCTGCTGTTGGAATTCTGACTTGCAACCTCTCACTGCCTTGCATCCTATCCGGAAGTCCATAGAACCTTTCAATATTTTTTGCACTCTTTTCAATATTCTTTGAACAGGTGTACTCCAATAAGTTTGCAAGGAAGGTTCCAGATCTTCAAGCCCAACTCCAAAACATGGTGCTGTTGGTCATCGATCACATTCACAATGCTCTCAGTGAAATCTAGTCTTAAGTAGAAGATTGAGAATTGGGAACGGATTTGATTTTCTGGGCCACTGGGAAGGTGTGGTCCTTAGCAGGCCAAGGAGCAGATTTGAGGGAGGAGACTGTTCACTATAGATGATCCCGGAATGAGCATGTAATCGTACCAGTTGGTTGGCCTCTGTATTTTGCTTTTCAGCAATGGCTTCTGAAAAGAGGATTGGATAGCTGATGAGCCATTCTACCATGAGACATGGCACTGCTGCAATAAAAGATTGAAGCCTAGTTTTGTGACAAGAGCAAAATTCCTAGAAAATTACCCTTGATATAGAAGAAATTAAATATGAAGTGAACCAACAGCTGACAACAATAGAGAGTGTTACGTAGCTATATGTGGTGAAAGAGCAGTACAGGCCTAAATTCTCATGCTGGTAAGGTAGAGGCGAAGAGTTCATTTGAAAAGATGGTGCATGACCTGCAAGGTCTTAGTTAAAGGAAAACCGTGTTTTGCATGCTGGAAGGAATTCATGGCCTTAGCACACAGACACGTTTTCTATTGTCCCAGTAAATTGAAAACATGATTGAAGAATAGGATCAGGAAATTAGCCAAGGGCACACAGAATCTGAAAAGCAGAATTATAAAGCACACACACAAATATACATGCATTCAAAAGAAGTAAATTGATGTTTGTCAACCATGGTAAGAACTGCTACAAAGTTTGTTTGGGTCTCAGGATTAGGGGACTAATGTGTCCACTGTAAGGGCCTGTGTTCAATTAGATGGTCACAGGTTCAAATCCTGGCGTGTCCACTCAGTCTTTCATCCTTATGAGGTCGATAGAATGAGTACAGTTGGTTAACAATTAACATCTGTTATTTAGCACCAAGAAACCCTTTTGGGTGAATGTGTGCTTTACAAATATTTATGTTATGTGTAGAGAATTAGGTTAAAATTTAGGGTGACAGGTGACTTGATGTTTTTCCATAATCAATATGTAACCGCTAAGTAATTAATTGTTTGATCTTTTGTAATAAGTATTGTCTGACTACGTATAAAAGTAGCTGCCTGTGAAGCAACACATTGAGACCGGCTGTTTACCTGTGTGAAGAAGGTCACTCTCCCTGCCGCAACAGTAAAGAGCTGTTTTTACCTTGCCAAGAGAAGTCTTCTTCTTTATTTATTTTTATTTTACCCTGCAACACCTTCTACCTGATGCCACATGAACAGGTAGCCTTAGTGTGCAGTGGTAGAATCAGAATGTAGTTGCAGGTATAAAACTAATGTGAAATAAGTGAGATCTCTGAGTAGGGGTTTGGCGGCACAGAATGTGATTGTATAATGTCATTGTCACTTTTCAGTTCACAGGCAGTGGAAAAATGCCAGGTGAAGGCATTATTTATTAGGCACATTTATGTAGAGATCCAGCATCTACTCAAAAGTTTGAAGGGCCTATCCAATAAATCATTGCAGAGTGTACCAGAACTTGCATGCAAAGGTCCAACAGCCAAATTGGAGCAGTGCAGCTCACTGCTTGCCATTGCCTCTACAGCACAGTATTATCAGAGGTGGTGCCAATAGACATTCCATGCAAGTAATAGTTCACATATACAGCTCAATGAATGAGGAACTGCAGTGATACTGAACTGAGTTTCTAAAATATTGGCACCTAGAGATATTATCCCCTCTCATAAAATGGCCACCATGTGAACAGCAAAGTAATAGGCAGAGTGCCTGATGTTTCAGTAGCTATCTTTCCTACAGGCAGCAGCCCAGGAACAGAAGCATAGCACAGAGCCTTATTTTAGAATATAACCTCATCTGTTGCCCTCATCTGCAGAGTGTCACACAGACACAGCCCCGAAGTCTGGTGTGGGCAGGAGAGGTTACAAAGACCAGATGATACCTCTCAGGAAGCATCAGCCCTTCCCCATCAGGTGTTGGCCAAGTTATGGGTCATGGCATGCAAGACACTCCAGCTGGGTAATGAGAGAGGGTGGTGTCTCTGGCTCCTTTGCATTATCAAGTATTTAAACGTTTGAAGAGCATATCCAATACATCATTTGTTTGGGACATACTACTAGTAATAAGGCCACAATCACAATAAAAGGTTCAGTCAAGGCCTTAATAAATTATTCCCTAGCATAACCCTTGGTAGCTGGCAATGAGCAGGCAGTCTTAACTTACAAGTCAGGTGTTTAAAGCATTTAAAAACACGAAAACGTTAAATACGTAAGACACAGTATACACTAAAAACCAACACTCATTTATGCAAATAGGTTACATTTTTATGAACAAAAAAACTCCAGAAGGATAAAAATCTAATGTAGGGAGCCAGAAATATGAATTTGTAAAGAATAAACACTCTCTAGTGCTTAAAAACTAATAGCGCCAACTTAGGACATCGGGGACTTGACCCAGACAAAGTAAAATTTTAAGGCAAACCGCAATGTAGACCTGGTTGGATACACTAAGCGGGGAGGCCTCAGTCAAAATTGTACCTTCGCACCTCGAAACATTTCTGGAGGATTTTCCCTCAATGTCGAGCAAGGCTCTCCTCTAAGCCGGATCCACATCTATGTCATCAGCTTTATTCTGTGTGAGGCTCTGGTCAACCCCTTAAAGTCTTGTCAATGGCTGGAGCTCTGGAGCTTTCAGTTGGATGAACCTGAAATCCAGGCTGGGTCGCGGTTTGACATCAACGGCTTGATTCTCATCGATGAGTGTGTCACCTTATGAAGCTTTTTCTAAAAGTTGCTCTAAACTTCTCCAAACCAATGGAACTTCTTCCTGAAATTCGCTTTGTGGGTTCAGAGTGTCCAAAACACCAATCCAAGGGTCTAGTAGCTCTAAGATGGTCCTTGGGATGTTGGGACTACAATTCCCACAATGCACCTGGTCAAATCTTTAAAAGTCCACTGGAGACACTCCAGGATGGGGACTTCTTGGTGGAGATGAGGCAGGGCGGCCCTGTTAAGCTATAGCTTTGAGAAAGTACACTCCTTAATCCTTATGAAGCCAGGCAAAGCTCTTAGGGCTGTGGTACCAGAATGTGCAGCAGGTGCGGTCCTTCAGACAACAGTCTGTTGGGTGCCAATCAGGATTCCAGCAGGGCAGTCCTTCTTCTCCTTGTTGTTTCAGGCAGTAGATTTGAGGTGCTTGGCAACTCTCCCATATTTATTCAGTGTCCCTGGGCATCAAGCAGGGGGGGGCACCCCTGACCAATGGGATGCAAGGTGCCACACTCAGTTATGACAACTTCCTCCAAAGTTTGGCATGCTCTTGTCTCAGAAAGCACTAGTCTTCCAAAATCCTAAATGGAGAAACTATCTCCTGGAAGGTTAGATCTGGCTAAGCCATCCCACTGGTGAGGCTAATATTCCCTAACACTTCTCTTTCAGCCCCTTCACTGATGACATTACTAGGGCTCCTATCTGGCTGGGGGTACAGGATGTGGAGGTGAGCCTGTGCTGTCCTAAACTGTCATTCTCCCTTTGAAGATCAGTTTGGCTACTCCACCCCATCCTGCCTTGTGCTTTGCAACTTTCAGTTCTCTTCCCACAGGAAATCCTCTGTCTCTAGTCAGGCCACTTCACACCTTATTGAGAAAGCCTGGCTCAGCCTGGCAGATACCGGCAAATCAGGAGAGAGTAGCTGGACCACAGGATTTTCGCTTACAGAAAAGAAAGTTCTATAACTTCTTTTCTGTGACAGTTATAATAAATCTAACAGTGACAAGTTGGATTTATTCTAACTTTCATTTTGAGACTTTGGAGTATCCTTTTAGCTCCTTTCTTTCAACAGTTCTACTTTAAAAAAGTATTCCAATGTTAGCCTATGGAGCCATTGGCTACAATGGGGAAAAAATTAAATTGACAGTTTTTCCCTCACCGGGGCATATAAACATATTTTATAATCTCCCTGCCTATAGTTTCAAAGCACCCTACCCCTGGGGCACCTAGGGGAGACTTTAGGGGTGACTCATATGTAAACATAAGGTAGTGTGAGACTTTGGAAGGACCTTTAAATAAACAGTCGAATTTGCATTTAGTTTGAATGTCAAGGTAGTCTGAAAAGCAAGGCTGCCTTTAAAATGACAGCAGGCAACACAGGAGTACACACTTAAGTGCATTAAGCTCACAAGGCTTCTAAACCTTCATTCTCTATTATATACTAAGGATTTACAGCTAAGCTGTCAGTACCAATTTTAAGTACAACTAATTACCATATGCTTTAAATCAGAGCACAGGCCCTGGGTCTGGTTAGCAGAGCCCAGAGTGCAGTCAAAGTAAAACAAGCATTGTGAAATGCAATCAGTCTCACATTTGATTAAGTTAGAGCTTTTGGCATTGTAAATGGCAATGTCTTTTACCTATGTGTTATGGAGTGTATGTATGTGGTGTGTAGTGGAATTATGTGGGTTGGTTTGGATTAGTTAGTTGTGGAATTATGTGGAGTGGATTGTGTGGTGTGGAGTGGTTTTGTGTAATGGAATTATGTGGCATGGTGTGATCTGCATATATGTGGATATAATTATGTGGTATTGAGTGTATTGGAATTATATGGAGTGGGATTGTGTGTTATGGAATGTAATTATGTGGAATGGTATTGTGCTGTGGAGTGGTATGTTGTGGAGTTTAATTATGTGACATGCTGTTGAATTTTGTGGCGTGATGTGTAATTGTGTGGTGTGGATTGAATGTATTTGGTGTGTTTTGTAATTGTGTTGTTGAGTTGTATCATGTGGTTTGGTGTTGAATTATTTCACATGGATTAAAAATGTGTGGAGTTGAATTGTGTGGACAGCTTTGCATTTTTGAGAGGTATTGGCATTGTCAATGTATTTTAGCCATGTGTTATTGAGTGTAGTGGATGTATGTGGTGTGGAGTGGAATTATGTGGGTTGAATTGGAATTGTTTGTGTAATGGTATGGTGTGGAATTGTATGGTGTTGAGTGGAGTTATTTATGTGTAAAGGAATTTTGTGGCATGGAGTGTAGTGGAATTACGTGGATAATAATTATGTGGCTCAGTGTATGGAAATTATGTGGAGTGAGATTGTGTGTCATGGAGTGTAAGTATGTGGAGTGGGATTGTGTGTCCTGGAGTGGCATGTAATGGAGTTGAATTATGTGATCTTGAATGGTATTATGTGGAGTGTAAATATGTTTTGTGGTGTTATATGGTGGGCTGGTTGCATCATGGTTGTATTATCATGTTGCCGGTATCCAAGTTAAAACCTATAATAAACTGCTGGAGAATGATTATTGTGGTCCCAGTGGCCATCCAGAGTTAAGAGACAGTCATAAGAACAGACAGCAAATTGTCAAATGGACAAACGGAAAAATAAAGGCTAGAATATTGATATTTCATGTCAAACTTGCGGATTTCTCCTGTTGTCATTGCACTGTTTTCAAAGAGAAGCCAATGTCTTCCAGTCGAATGATATGGTAAAAATCTCAATAGAGAAAATATACAGCTTGCTCTAAGCAACAGGCAACCTGGAAGTACGCTAAATGCAAATTTAAGGAAAACAAAAACCACATAAAAAAGGGCAATATCCGGCATACAGCATGTATGCTCATGTGTTATGACTGTATTTATTCTGCTATTTAGCCAGTTCCAGTATGATGACATGTATGTGCTCATGTATCATGATACACATGATACTGCAGCAGTGTTTTTTTTAAATTTACTTTTCGAAGATGGCAGATGCCTATTTTGAAGAAGTAAAGTAAAAAAGTGCACAAAAGTGCATTATTGAGACAGGAGCAGCTTAGCCTGTCCCTCCTCCCTAAAACTTCACACAGTTCTTTTTCCACCTTTAATTAAGAGAGAGGCATACATCATCCAGTTAGGTTAGTGTTTATTAATGTGTAATTGATAATGTTGCTGGCAGTGTTATCACTTCATCACTCCCGTGCTTACATCTGTATACCCAGTAACACGTAGTTGAACAAGTTTGATGTGGCAGGATGCTATGTGTTGTCATAGCTCATTTGGGTGAGGTGGCGGCTGACTTACAGGGAGGTTCTTAGGAAGAGAATCGATGTATTTGACTGTGCTGTATATTTTTTTTGGAGCAGTCAGAATAGCATGCTTTTTGATGGTAGGAAGCCTGCAGAAAGGCATAACAGTGCATGTCGTCAAAAGCTGGAGAATGAACTGCAGTAAGCCAGCAGGCATGTGGTAGGTAGTGATGACACCACTAAGGTTTGCCATACTTGGCTCCGAGGCGAGCAGCAAACACTTCTTCCCCGTCTCCACTCTAGATCACGAGGAGCACGTACAGACAGTGACTCACGTAGAAACACAGGTTACCCAACATTGTGCTAACTGGGTCAAGAAGGGTAATCCAGCACAAAATTAGGAAGAGGAGACCCCGCAATGGGGTAAAGTTACAGAGTGGGTGAGTAGGAAAGCAGTAGCACAGGCCTAAGTGCAAGCAGCGGCCGGAAGGGACATAGGGAGGAGATCAGAGAAGCAGCTGGACACAGGACTATTGAGGGGGCCGAGAGGAGGGTACAAGCAGCAGCACCAGCCGGCCTGGGCTGAAACTGCGGGAGGCGGACGCAGCCTCACTGCGGAAGCTGCTTGAATAAAATGACACTGAATCAAACAAGCATGGATGACGTAAAGCGGGTGCTGCAAGAGCCTCGGAGGTAGTGGCTGGCATTTTGCTGGAAAAACCAGCTCTAGTTAAAAGAAAAAAACAAGTAGATAAAACGCAGTGCTTGTGAAGCTGGCGCAGTGCTGACCGTTAAAGTCTTTTCACAATTAAAACAAGCAGCCGCCATTGTCCCGGCTGTGCACGTCATCCTGCCTGCAGTAGGAGAAAAGTAAATAATGCTTACAGACTAATAATCCCGTACCGTTTAACAACAGAAGTAAAGGGGCCAGTAGCCATGAGAGGTTACAAATGAAGATAAGGCGGTACTAAAACGGAACCAACAATGCAAATACTGAATCAGAAGCCTTCAGTTACAAAGGACAAGGACAGAAGCCAATGACAAATATGGGCGGAGAGTGAGAGGGGCTTCTCTTCCATACTCCACTACAGCAGCTCACCAGAGCAGCGCATGCACGCTGACTCAAGCTCATCCTAAAAACCAGCATATAGCAGTCAAAGTAGAGGCAAAAGGGGGGGACACTTCAAACACGTCCTGGTTTCTCACAATCCCTCATACCAAGTACATGAAAGACAGTGATACAATGGGAAAAGCTGTTGGTTATCAAGGCAATCTAGTGCATGGTAGCTAGCTCGTCTAATGGCCAAGGCCTAGACCCTTGAATATGGAGATACACCTGATGTAGCCTAGGAGTGGACTCTGAAGTATTAGCAGATTTTGTTTCCATTGAGTGAAACCATCTAGCTGATGATGCAGCAATAATGTTTTTGCTCTGTAGAGAGACAATCACTGCTGAGGACTCACGTGAGGGTAATATCCAGGTGATAACCTATCTATGCATCACTGTGTGCTTAGCCTACATTTTGAATGATGTGCCCAGAAGGGGGTATAGTTCAGGACTGAGACATAACTATGCTTGTAGCAACTATCATAACCTTTCAATAGATTTTCATTTATTTATGGCCCTAGACATTTTAGGTTTACCCTGTTTCGTCTCTACCACAAGGTGGGCAATTGTAGTGAAGTTCTCTTTTAGGCACCTCTCAGGGTCTACCAATTCCAGGCAGCTGCATACATTGGGCCACGGTGGTGGCTCTCCATAGTGTCATCATGCAGGTTAATGCGCATATGCTTAGTCGTTGCTGTATGCTGTGCAGGTAAATTGTGTGCCACAAGCAGTGCAACTTATGTGTGAGGGAGGCATCGAGGGCTGTGTTGATTTGGCAGTAGAGTTTAGGCCACACCTGGGAGAGAAGTAAATAGACTTGATGCACAGCCTGGAAAAAAATGCCTTAGGGTGTGTGTTTTGGAACCAGGATTATTTGAAGGAAAACAGTTATACTCTGCGCAGGAAGGGCAAGTGGAATAAATACATCTTAGAGACGACAAGTACACAGAGGAAGCAAAGTGTGCTTGAGGAAAACAATCAGGCTTATATTTCTCACTCTAGCTTCTACACATATATATATATAACGTCTGTATACAACAGTTTAGGGTGGGCAGAGATAGAGTGATCTACCTAGGATCTAAGATATATATATATATATATATTCACAGAAAAAAAAACATAGGTTTCAGGCCAGATATAGTTAGGAATTAGCATTTAAAAAACCTTAGAAATTCACTGAAAAAACAATAGGTTTTAGGGGTGTTATAGTTAGCTGGACATTTCACTCGAACAAAACCATTGAAATTCCTCTGAAATAGTTAGTTGTACTAACTACATCTCGCGCGCCCTCAATCCACTGCTGATGATGTCACATATTACATCATTCATGACATGGTCAGTGACATCACTGATGACATCTCAAATGACATCACTGATTACATCATCCAGTGAATGTGGTTTGGTTCGTTATTTAAATATGTATTATATATATTTAGCAATTTGCATTGAAGAATGAGTGGATATATAAATATAAATATCTGAATGGAGGATTTAGTAGCAGTGTGATTGACTGTTTACTTGACTAATTTATAGTGTCTCACTAAATATATTGGATAGTGACTAAACTGTGTGAATATCTGTATCACTGTGTAAGTTGTTGTGTAAACTGCTGCACCTGTTGGTTACTAGCTACGTGAAAGTCTATATTATTTATAGATTAGTTAACTGAGTATTTGTATGGGAGAGTGAATGTGTGTGTGGTTCGGTGGGGGGGGGGGGTGTGACTGCCCAAAGATGTGTGAATAGTTGATTCAGTAGGTATATGAAGTTAAAACTACATGTTATAACAGTTGTTTGGGTGAGTGAATATCTTTATGGGTGTGGTGATGAGCCAATATATGTCTCAATGGTACATGTCCAACAAACTAGGAAAATAAAAGCCAGTGTATGTGTCAGTTGTTGTATATAAATAAGTATATATATGACTCAGTGACTGTATGAGTGACTGTATGGATAACTGTATACATGTAATAGTGTTTTTATAACACACTAAATATTTTTAATATCAATATGAATAGATGAAGTGGTGTTTTTATAAGTGTATAGCTAAGTAAAAGTAAGTATGATCCATTGTTTGCATAAGTGAGTAGGATGACTTCATAAGTGATTAGGATGTGTGCTGGTGTGTAATGTCGATATAGGTGTATAAGTGATAGTGTTCTATTGATCATTGACAGCATGTATGAGTGAATCTATAAGTAAGTGATTAGATGTGTGTATAGATCTAGGAATCATACTAGTGTATGATGAGGTGTATCTGATTGTCACATGGATGATGCCATCAGTGATATCATCAGTGATGTCATTTGAGATGTCATCAGTGATGTCACTGACCATGTCATGAATGATGTAATATGTGACATCATCAGCAGTGGATTTAGGGCGCGCGAGATGTAGTTAGTACAACTAACTATATCGGAGGAATTTCAATGGTTTTGTTCGAGTGAAATGTCCAGCTAACTTTAACACCCCCAAAACCTATTGTTTTTTCAGTGAAGTTCTAAGGTTTTTTAAATGCTAATTCCTAACTATATCAGGCCTGAAACCTATGGTGTTTTCTGTGAATTTGAAAGGTTTTTTAAATGCTAATTCCTAACTATATCAGGCCTGACACCTATGTTTTTTTCAGTGAATTTCAAAGGTTTTGTAAATGACAATGTTTAATGTATTCATTGTTATACTGATTTTTTTTATACTGATTTACTACATTATTTAAACTATTTATTTTTAGATATATTTTTTTAAATTACATTATAATTACATTATACATTACAATACAAAATATACTTTCTCAGAATGAATTACTTTAGTTTAAATACTTGGCAAATAGGCAACAGACTTTTAAGTACAGTAGTTGCAGTTGTTGCAATGGGCAACACAATTTCAAACACAAAGCAACATTGAGCTCAATGTGAATTTCTAGTTAAATGCAATTAGTTACTTTATGGATTACTTTTCTAACCACAGGACTGGATCCTAGATTCAGTCCTTGGGCATCTCCTGTAAACAGTTGAGTAAAAGCGTTTTGGTTACAGTAGTTATTTTTAAGGAATATTATTGTATTTTAAAAGTTGACACAGAACATTTTTCACATAGAATCACCAATGTTATCCTTTGGCAGAAAATTCACTTAGCAGGTAAGTAGTCTTATCGTTACTTTTTCTTACTCAGTGGTGGATCCTGGATCCAGCACTGGCCAACCTCCTGTAAACAGTTGAAAGAATGTGTTTAAGTCATACAGACGATTTTTTAGGAATATTTTAAGTTTGTGAAAATAGACACTTAGAAACTTTTCTGCTGAAAACCACACAATGGATTCCTATGGAAGGAAATACAAGTTACTGGTAAGTACGCTTAGAATTACTTTTCAGAGTCAGTGCTGGGCTAAAAAATGCAGCCCTGGGTTCTCTCCTGATAACAGGTGAGTAAATCGGAATTCGTAGTTCGGCTGATTTTGGAGGAACATTTGTACGTTTCAAAAATGGACACAGAACATTTTCTGCTGAAAACCACACAATGGATTCCTATGGAAAGAAATACAAGTTACTGGTAAGTACGCTTAGAATTACTTTTCAGGGTCAGTGCTGGGCTAAAAGATGCAGCCCTGGGTTCTCTCCTGATAACAGGTGAGTAAATTGGAATTCGTAGTTCAGCTGATTTTAGAGGAATATTTGTACAATGGTAAAGGAAGAGGGCGGTGCCTGAGGTGACGTGTGCAAACACGCCCTGTGGCGCGTTTTAAGTTGGGGAATTAATTCTTCTTCAATCCTGAGGTCCCCTGGAGGCCAACTAGCCCACCAGGTACCTCCAGTATGCGCCAGGAAGCTGCATTGCAGAGAGGTGTTCATAGGCCACGCCCCTTTTTACAACACACTGCAATGCAGCTCCGTGGCGCTTACTGGAGGTACCTGGTGGGCTAGTTGGTCCCCAGGGACCCTCAGGATTGAAGAGAAATTAATTCCCCAACTTAAAACGCGCCACAGGGCGTGTTTGCACACATATCACCTCAGGCCCCGCCCCCTACCTTCACCACTGTGCAAACGCGCCCCGTGGGGTGTTTTAAGTTGGGGGATTAAGTCCCCTTGATTCCTGAGGTCCCCTGGTGGCCAACTAGCCCACCAGGTACCTCCAGTATGCGCCAGGGAGCTGCATTGCAGAGAGGTGTTCAGAGGCCACGCCCCTTTTTACAACACTCTGCAACGCAGCTCCGTGGCACTTAGTGGAGGTACCTGGTGGGTTAGTTGGCCCCTAGGGGACCTCTGGATTGAAAAGGAATGAATTCCCCAGCTTAAAACGCGCCAGAGGGCATGTTTGCACAGTATCACCTCAGGGCCCGCCCCCTACCTTCACCACTGTGCAAACGCGCCCGTGGCGCATTTTAAGTTGGGAGATTAAGTCCCCTTGAATCCTGAGGTCCCCTGGCAGCCAACTAGCCCACCAGGTACCTCCAGTAAGCGCCACGGAGCTGCGTTGCAGAGAGGTGTAAAAAGGGGCGTGGCCTCATTACACCTCTCTGCAACGCAGCCCCCTGGTGCATACTGGAGGTTCCTGGTGGGCTAGTTGGCCCCCAGGGAACCCCAGTATCCAAGGGGAATTAGATCCCCCTCTGCAGGGGGCGCGTTTGCAGAGTGGTGCAAGGAAGGGGCGTGGCCTCCGGCTCGATCCCTTCTTTTTTTTCTTTTTCTTTTTTTAGAAGGGGGGCTGTGTAGCCCCCTTCTTTTTCTAATTTATTGGCCCTGGGAACCCCATCCCCCAGGGCCTGCCCCCAATTTTTTTTTTTTATAAAAAAACTCACAAAAATCGGGAAGGGGGTCGCGTGGCCCCCTCCCGAGGCCATAATTTGCCCCGGGGTTCCCATCCCCCGGGGCATGGCCCTTTTTAAAAAAAAAATTTTTTGGGAGGGGGGCTGCCTTGCCCCCCTCCCGTGGTCAATTTTGGCCCCGGGGACCCCATCCCCTGGGGCCGTTTTTTTTTTATTTTTAGGAGGGAGGCCACGTGGCCCCCCTCCCAGGCCACTACTGGCCCCAGGGACCCCATCCCCCGGGGCCTTGACACCTCGTCTCCCGCTTCCTGCGGGAGCAGGCATTGCTTTTCCACATGGGGAGCAGCTAACATGCTGCTCCCCATGTGGAAAAGCAATCTGCTTTGCTTCATTGAAGCGAGAGCAGGTTTCCCTGCTCTGGCTTCAATGAAGCAAAGCAGTTTGCAATGGCAGGGTGGGAGCCCCGAGGCTCCCGCCCTGCCAGTGCAAACAGCAGTGTCCCGGGGGTGGGCACTCCGGGACACTGCAGGAGCCGGCCCTGGGGGGTGGTGGTCCCCAGGGCCATCATTGGCTCCAGGGGGGGGGGCCGCGCGGCCCCCCTCCCAGTTAATTTAAAGCCCCGGGGAGTGGTGGTCCCCGGGGCTTGGGGGTCTGTAACGGACCCCCTATTTTAAATATTTAGTGCCCCGGGGAGGTGGCGGTCCCCGGGGCGGGTGTGGGGGGGGGCTCGAGCCCCACCCCCCCCCCCCCCCCCCCCCACACAGTGTTTTTTTTTTTTTTTTTTAAAACAAGCCCCGGGGTGTGGCGGTCCCAGGGGCTGCGGGGGGGCAAAGAGCCCCCCGCATACATTGAAATAAAACCCCGGGGGTGGCGGTCCCCTGGGCAGTGTGGGGGGGATTGGGAGCCCCCCCACACTTTTTTTTAAAATTATGCTCCCAGGATTTGGCCCCAGAGGGCCAATTAGAATATTCAGCGCGGGAGCCCGCACAGATTTGTTTTTTTTTTTCGGCCGAAATTCGCGCTGGATGCGCGAATCTCACCAATTTTTTTTTTTTTTAATTCTTTTTTTGGCCCTGGGGGTCCTTGTGGGACCCCCTGAGCAGGCCTAGGGGGTCAAGGTGTTTCTACCCTGCCCCCTTGTCACGTTTTTTGCGTTTGTTTTTCAGGTTTCTTGAGCCTCGGTTCTACCGAGGCACAAGATGGCTGCCAACACTTCCTGATCTGGAGTGTTGACAGCCAATTAGAATACAGCTCGTGCACGGCAGGGTGCGCACTGGGTGCGGGGAGGGTGCGCGTATCCTCCGAGGCCATAGATATATCTATCTTTTTGACTGTCATTTTCTCAGGAACTACAGAACGGATTTACACCATTTAAGCAAAAGGCACGAGTCTGAACTGAGGACTACCTCTTTGCCAAATTTGGTGTAATTCCGTTCAGCAGTTCTGGCTGTAGCTGCGTCAACAGGTCCTATGGGAAAATGCATGGGGAAAACGCGTTTTGGGACCCTCCTTTTTTCTCGGCTCCCGCTTGACGAATCACCGTGAAATTTTCAGGATAGGAGCGGACCGGAGCTGGCCAAAAGTTTGGAAAATTTCGCGAAGATTCGTTATTCCAAATAGAATGCAGCGGATTTCCCATGGAAAATAGGTCCTAACTATATCTACCTACTGGCGACCGCCAGTAGGTAATATATATATATATATATATACATATATATTACCTACTGGCGGTCGCCAGTAGGTAGTTATAGTTAGGACCACGTTTCCATAGGAAATCCGCAACATTCTATTTTCAATAACTTTGGCGCCGGTCGACGAATCCTCGCGAATTTTTCAAAATAGGTGGGGCGCTACGCTCCGCTCCTACCCTGAAAGTCTCGGGGGGATTCGTCAAGCGGGGGCTGAGATAAAAGGGGGGTCCCAAAACGCGTTTTTCCCATGCATTTTTCCATAGGACCTTTAGACAGGGCTACAGCCCGAACGGCTGAACAGAATTTAATGAAATTTGGCAGAGAGGTAGTCCCCAGGTCAAGGAAGTGCCTTTTGTAGGTTTGGTGTAAATCTGTTCAGTAGATTCTGAGAAAATAGCCTTTAAATCAATATATATATCTGTGGCAGCTTACGGTGCGCTTACCGTAAGCTTACCGTAAGCTTACCGTACGCGTACGGTGGCGTGCGCGAGCGCGATTCTGATTGGCTCTTAGATCTTAGTAAACATTCGAGTCGGTCGAAACCAGGAAGCGGCGGCCGCCATTTTCTCTCTCGCTTCCTGAGTTGGGCAGCAAAAACGTACCCCAAATATATGTAAAGAGGCAGTTTCATGAGATCCTAACCACCCAGCATTGATACAGGGGTCCCCAAACCACCCCCAAGCCCAAAAAAAAAAAATTTATTTTTTTCGGAAAATCGCCGATTACGCTTACCGTACGCGCACGGTAAAAAATTATAAAAAAAAAAAAAACTATCCACATTCTCCCCACCCCGTGTGCAAATGGTGCCCGAAGAATACATTTCACAAAGATGCGCAAAATATGTCCCCCATGTGCGCACGGTGCGCGAAGCGCATCGTGCGTACATGGCCCATCCCGCTTAACGTGGGCACGCGGTGCGCGCAGCGCACCGCGTGACCACTGTGCGTGCACGGCACTAACTGCGTAAAGTGGGCGCGCGGTGCGCGAAGCGCACCGCGTGCTCACTGTGCACGCACGGTGCGCGAAGCGCACCGTGCGCGCACGGAACGAACTGCGTTAACTGGGCGCGCACGCCACGAATGGCGTAAAGTAACTTAGCATTTAAAAAACCTTGCAAATTCACTGAAAAAACCATAGGTTTCACACATGTTATAGTTAGCTGGACATTTTACTGATAAAAAACCAATGAAATTCCCCCGTTATAGTTACTGCAGGCAACTATAACTCACGCGACCGCAATCTTCTGCTGATGACATATGTGTCTTTATGAAAAAAAAATATTTGTAATATATGTAAAGCTAAAATTTAATGGAAGAAGACATGGGCAAATAAGTGTCTAAATACAGTATTAGCATCAGCAGAGGATTGCGGTCGCGTGAGTTATAGTTGCCTGCAGTAACTATAACGGGGGAATTTCATTGGTTTTTTATCAGTAAAATGTCCAGCTAACTATAACATGTGTGAAACCTATGGTTTTTTCAGTGAATATATATATATATATATAGAGAGAGAGAGAGAGAGACGCACACACACACACACACACACTGTCAGTTCAAATCACATAGCACTATATGCAATTTTCAAACAAGGCATTCCTGATATTTTACCAGCTCAATTACACTAACAGACACGAATAGCTCAAATCAGCCTATTTAACATTATCCGAATTAGATTTCCAAAGCTGCATGTCCCAGGGAGGACCTGCGAAAAAACCTCATCTGTAACGGAAACCTCTTTCATTCTCCAGAGGAGTGTATACATGTCTCTTAGCTAGGTAATGCATGCCACGTTTAATTCGATACTCACACCGAAGTATTAATTCCGTGATCTGGTTGAAAGGCTCAGACAAGATTAACTCGAAGCCCATTCTTCTGAAAGAGAAATTGAGATGGATTTTAAGAGCCGCAATTACTCTTTATCTCACAACAACCTGCTTCCTCTGAAAATATAATCTATTTAAAAGATGAATGGCAATAATTTGCCAGCAATGGATTGTAATAAGAAGTTCAGATTGCCCCGGTTGCGCTGAAAAGAATTCCGTCTGTAATAGATTGCAGGTTCCAAGTCTCTATTATGGCTGCGGCGCTGACTCTTTGTTTCAGAAAGCAATTTCCAGACACCGCCGAACTTTGCATGATTTATATTCTTTCCTGACAGATGATCTAATTGAAAGTGACAGTCTTTGTTTACCGCTGTCCCCGGCCGCAGCTCACTCTATTTGTCAGCCTTAGAGGGGAAGGTTCCTGATATGGTACCGCAAATGAACCCCTCATGGCAGCAGCGTCGAATTACACACCCTTATTTATTGATAAGGGTAATTGTTCCTTTGCTCCAGAGAAAAATGCGTTTGACAGCAGGTAAATGCTTTTCTTGGCTTTTTCCGCTGGATTATGGAAATGTAGATCGTCCTATTTCATGTGTTCTTCTATGACTGGAATACATTGCGATTATGACGGTGTTATTTTAAACCTACATGTATACCACTAATGCGAACTGGTCAGTTAGTGTGCGCAAAAGTAACACAAAGGTGTGCAAGGCGCTGTTTTGCGTTACATTGCGTCAAGGGGGATTTCCACGGGTGGTGCATGGGCGTTCCCATGCACTCACCCACGAGTTTTGATGCAAAGCCTTATCCTCTAAGGGGCAGATCTATGTTCCCTGGCGCATCCCTGCAAATCAGCAAAGATGCGCCAGGGAAGAGGGGTCACAAAAGTTTGCCCTTGCGCCACTGCAGATGCGCCGCATTTACAATGCGGTGCATCGTGGCGCAAGGACAAGCAGGTACGTGACGCATCTGCCGGCGTAAGGTTGGCACAGTGCTGAAGTTGCTTCGTAAGCGTGACGCAACTCCAGCACTGTTCCAACCTACCCTATCCCTAACATGGTGCGTCAAGCCTTACGCCTGCTACAAGCATGCACAGGGTTTTGACGCATCAGCGTTGGGAAAGTGACTCAGTGAAATCTTATAGATTTCACTGAGTCACTTTTCAGGGGCGTTCCTGCGACGGAACGCCCCCCTGAGTAGCAAAGCCTACATGAAACCTGACGCAGGTTTCATGTGGCGTAGGGCTTTACACCATGACGCATCTCCATAGATGCGTCACGAAGTAAATGGGGCGCAACATGGCGCAGGGTTTACGCCGCCGCTGCGTCGCAAAAGTGATGCAACGGCAGCGTAAAAGGGGCGCAAGTCCCACATAAATCTGCCCCAAAGAGTTCTACAGCACACATGCACTGTGGGAAAAACCTTAAAGAATAGGTTTTGTACTGTCTAAAGACTGTCCTTACCACAATGCAGACACCATTACTCTAGGCGCAAGGACATTGTGGCCTTAGACACCTCTCGTTCTGTCAAATGGGTAGCTTATGTGAAAGATTCCCTGATCGATCTCGGCCTGGGTGAATATTGGGATGCTGGTTCCCCTTCTTTTCCAAAGGAAGCATTAAAGGTCGCTTTTTGAAAACAGCGGTGGGAAAAAGTTATGGGTTAGGTAAAATCTGGTTCCCATATGGATACTTTTTGCAAGTTAAACCCCACATCGAATTTGAGCCCGTTTTCAATTATATAACTTCTCTAGCAACTAGAGCCCTATTTCTTAAACTGTGGTTTGGCTCTATGCCACTTTTATCTTTCACCTCAAAATGGCGCTCTATCACCAGCACCAACCTTACGTGCCCAGTATGCCTACAGGCAGACGAGTCTTTATCGCATGTTTTATTCTTTTGTCCAGGTTACAAATGCCCTAGGAAAAATTGGATCATCCTGATTTGTAGACAGCTGGGTTACAGGCAGTAGAGTCCAACGCTTAGGTTCCTCTGCACCAAAACTAGGGAATCGATTGTATGTGTGCTGGCCAAATATCTAAAGTGAAGCTGAGCCATTAGGGCCAAAGCTATTGAATAGCGCCTAGTGGTTTATGTTTTTACTTTTTAAATTCTTATTTTGTTCTCTTTCCTCACGCTGGTCATTCTAGTATGACAAGTGTACATATTGATGTTATGCTCCATTTGTCCATGCTGAATTCCTCAAATATGCAATATCACGTTAGCATCCTAACAAGGCCTAGAAGAATTAACACCTTATTCATGTAGATTTTATCTTGTTGAGCATATGTGTCTTGCTCATATTGAGCTCTAAATGTAATTTATGAATTGCGTGACATCTTGTATCCATTGTCTTATTATTTTAGACATAAAATTGTTATGACAATGCATTTGATATATAATGGAACTGTATGTGTACTTTTATGGTTTTCTTTTAAACGAAATAAAGATCTTCGATGATGATGACTATGGCACAAGGTGTAGTGTCGATTGAGTTAGCAATGACGGAATCCTGTTGGCTCCTAATGGACTTTGTGGAACTGTGACGTTATACACAAAATAATAAAGACGTGTTATGCTAAGCTCTGCGTTCGGCTTAGTCATTAGTAAGGGTGGGCGACAATTTCCGTGCCGCTCGCGAAACTTCCGTGATTCGCGAGGGAACGGAAATTGTCACCCACCCTTAGTTTTCAATAGTATTTTGTAGTACTTTAGTAGTACTAGTCTAGTGCAACGTATTTGCAGTTTGTGAAAATTACCCTGTGAGTTCGCTAACCCATGACCAGCAAAACCCCCTGACATGCCTGGGGATGAGATTCACTCCTGATATAACACCCTTTTTAGAGCCCGTCTCCCCTTTGCATCCTATTTCACCCTCAGGCACTCTGCCTCAGTATATTTAGGTCTCGCCTGACCCAGCGCATGTGCTGGTCTGGCGAGACTTATTGAGAGGGCTCCAAAAAGTGCTACCAGGCCAGCCTAGAGCTACAGTCTCGCTTTTGGGATCTTATAAGTATTTAGTTATGCAACTGTTGCATGGCTAAACACTTATAAGGTCCCAAAGGCGAGACCTATTGGCTATGCCAATGCTTGTTTTGTACCTGGAGTATAGATATCGTGAAAGTTGAGCGTTTCGTGAGCGTCTTGAAAAGCAGAGCCCCTGACTTAATGACCTTCCTGGAAAGAGTTTGCGCTCACCGGATGTCCGTGAGGGGCATGAGGCGGAGAAGGCTCTGCTCATTCTCCGCGCTGTTTCCACTGCTCATCTAAACTAAGTCTAAACTTAGGACTACTAAATTGAGAAAAATCCTAATTTTAAGACTTTAGGTATTCACAGAAGGCATTTAGGAGTCCTAAAGTTAGGAGTCCTAACTATACTACTACTAAACTGAGAAAAATCCTAATTTTAAGGCTTTCGGTATTCACAGAAGGCATTTAGGAGTCCTAAAGTTAGGAGTCCTAAATTTAGGACTACTAAATTGAGAAAAATCCTAATTTTAAGGCTTTCGGTATTCACAGAAGGCATTTAGGAGTCCTAAAGTTAGGACTCCTAACTTCTGTGAATACCGAAATGAGTAAGTGCCTTCTGTGAATACCAAAATGAGTAAGTGCCTTCTGTGAATACCAAAATGGTAGTAAGTTTAGGATTTTGTCTTAAGTTAGTTCTGTGAATCGGGCCCTTAGTCTGGAGTGAGTTCTCATGATTACCAGATCTGAAGAGTGTGCTAATTGATATGCTGCTAACATGGAGACCAGAGGCGCCCAGAGTGAGTCAGTCATGAACATGAAATTTAAGCCAATGCACAAGTCAGAGGGACACAGAGTGTTGTCTCCATGGTAAAAGATGATGTCTTTCAGTTGTGGGCTTCATTTCCACACAAAGGTAAATGTCTTGCCATTGGACAGGTTTGCAAAAGCTGTGGGAAGGAGAACCCTTTTGTAATGGTTTGCAAGGCAAAGGAAAAAGTAAGTGTTTCATTTTGCAAAGACAAAATGGCTGCCCGAATGTGCAGAAGCGACATTCAACGCACTCCCACAGGAACAAGCGACCACATCAATTGAGGCAAATCAACACCAAACGAAGTCGATCGTCATCTAAATCATCATCAAAAAGTTCCTCAGTCTCAACATCAAGTAAAAGTGAAGACAATGGTTGTGCAATATTGATGTTTACTTCAGAAAAATGTATGCAGGACTGGCTGCTTGTGAAGAAAAGTCAAAGAAAAGTCGACATGGAAAAGCACCAAAGTCATACAAACATTGTCCGAAGATTACACTAAAAGTAAACGGCTGCTCAATACCTTTTATTATCGACAGTAGTGTGTCGATACACTTAATGCCATAGGAGAAATACAATAAACTATCTCTATTGCCATGACCGACGCCATTGAAAACTGAAGTGTATATATGGACTGCATCAATGCCATTAAAATGTCAAGGTTCATTTGAAGCAATGACGAAATACAACAAAACTAAAGTAGAAGCACCCATTCATGTACTTCAGGGTACGGCATCAAGTGCCTCTTTACTTAGCTTCAGCACAGCTGCTGAAATGGGATAGATATCAGTGAACTATAACATGAATGCTCATCATGAAATAGTAATTCAGTTGCCTTTGTTGTTTCATGGGTTAAGAAAACTCAAAACTATGAAAGCACAATTACACATTAATGAGGACATTCGTCCTATTGCTCAAAGACACGGACAAATTGCATTTTATTTGCAGGAAACTGTTGGAAAATAAATTAAATCCTTACTCGAACATGATATAATTGAGTGGTCCACTGGTCCTATGCTACTGGTTTCTCCTATAGTGGTAGTGTCTAAAAAGGACAGTGAAGGAGCTGCATGCATTTGCATTGATATCCATCAACCAATCAAGGCAATTGAACAAGAACGACATTCAAGTTCGCACATCGCCGATATGATAACACAATTGAATGGTGCAAAGCTCTTCTCTCGCCTTGATTTGAATAAAGGATATCATCAGTTGGAACCCGAGGAGAGTTGCAGGTACTTTACAACCTTTTCTACACACATTTATCTGTTCCAATACTAAAGACTGAGTTTTGGTGTGTCATCAGCCGCAGAGCTGTTTCAAGATGTCATTCGTCTCAGCATACAGTTTGTCATGAATGCATTTAATTATAGTGAAAACATATTCGTTTTTTGAGCTACACAGCAAGAGCACAATAAGGCTGTCATGAAAATGTATTGTTTACTTGCAGATGCAGGTTTGACTTTGAATGCCAATAAATGGAAGTTCAATAAGACAAAGCTAAAATTATTTGATTATGTCTATTCTGATGGTGGCATGAAACCCAATCCAGCTAAAGTGCAAGCGTTGTCAACTGCCAGTCCCCCACATAATGTTTCCATACTACGTTCATTCCTTGGCATGGCCAGCTACTTTCCTTGATACATGCAAGACTTTGCCACTGTGGTGCTCCGTTGAGAGACTTGACGAAAATTAATCTTTTATTTTATTGGCCACAACAGAGGTTGTTGTTGAAGCTAGCCCAGTCGGATTAGGCACAATCCTTGCACAGCATAGCAGACACCCAAATGCTTGAAGACATATTGTGACATATACAAGCAGAAGTTTGTCCCAAACTGAAGGTGCCTATTTACAACCAGAGAAGTAAAGTTTAGCAGTAGTGTGGGCTTCTGAAAAATTCCATGTATTCTTGTATGGAAACCCTTTTACGCTTGTGACAGATCATCAAGCATTTTTGACCATCTTTGGGAATCTAAAGTCCAAGATACCTCCTTGCATTTAACATTAGGGTCTATGATTACAGGAATACATCTGCACAATAGTGCACTATCCAGGGAAGGATTAAAACACTGCCAACTACTTCTATAAGTGCCTCTACAGTGCTATGTTACCCCTTCAAAGATGGCTGCAGCCTATATAAATTTCATCGTGAAGTCAAGCACACCACTGTCATGAGTCAAGGTGTGACACATTAAAACTAAAAGACATTAATACACATCAGTCTGGGAACCAGCACACTCCACCTCTTACCAGTGACTGTGAATACCAGAAGTTTTTAAAATGTCAAAGATGAACTGTCAATGACTCAAGAAGGCGATAATTGTGATTCTGGAAAGTCTGTGCCAAAAAGATATTTGAAGTGGTCCATGAAGGACATTGTGGAATCACTGCCTCAAAACAAGCTCTCTGAGACCGAGTCTGTTTTTTTCATCTCAATGAGAGAGTTGAAAGAGAATTGAAGGCCTAACATCAATGCAACTGCCTTTAACTGAAACCACTCAACACACGTTAAACATGTTAGAATTTCCAAAACATCAATGGGAAAGAATTGCCGTTGACTTCTTTGGTCCTCTTGAAAAAGGACATCACCTGATGGTGATTGTTGAGGAATTCTCCTTTATTCCATTGATGGAAGATCTCTCATCTACCGCTCAAGAAAGTGTCATCAAGAGATTGGATGGCATCTTCGTGACAGTGTTATGTCTTAGAAAAGCTAAACCTCAAAACTGTCTTGAATTCTACTCTTCGAGCTTACTGTTTGACCCCTCACTTGACCATGGGTGAAAGCCATGCAACCTTAATGTTCGGGAGGGTATGACGACCAAGTTACCTCAATGGGCCAGCAGAAGATCAAGTACTGAGGAAGAAACCCATATAAGTGACTGACTTGGATTGTAAAAGAAAATGAAGGCCTATGCAGACAAGGGGTGATATGCAAGAGGCGTTATGTTCACTAGAAGAGATCAAGTGATTGCCCTTCATTTTAGAAAACAAAAATCTGATGCTCCCTTTGATGCTCAACCATTTCCTGTTATGACCAGCAAAGGACACATGGTGACTGCCCAACATCCTAGGAAATCCCTTACGCTAGATACCTCACATTCCCAACATGTGGCTCATCCATCGTCAGGCACTGATGTCAATGTAGAGACTGGGACCCCAGTTTCTGAAGACACGGTCCGGACATGTGATCAGAGTGCCACAAAGACTCCTTGAAGACCTGTGATTGTATATAGTTGAAAAAAAACCTTTAGGCTTCTGATGGACTCCACAGAAATGTGACATAAGTGTTACAGTGTTGTAAAATGAATGCAGATTTAGAATGTTGAGTTCACGCTCACATGCAGAAGAATAAATACATCTTATACTAAGCTTTGTGTGTGGAATAGTCATTAAGTGGGTACCCAGGCTGGGGAGGACACTATACAAGGGTGTCTGCATTGGCACATTGCAGCCAAAAGTGGAGAACAGTACCCCATCTTAGTTGATATGGCGCTGTTCTGCTCTCTCCCAATCACACAATTGCAGCACAGTAACTTTAGTAAATCTGGGCGGTAATATTGAACAAGCAAACTTTAAGAAACCAATAGCTTTAACGTGGTATATTTCATGCACAAAGACACACAAAATCCATGTACATATAATCATGCCCATGTCTAGACAAAGATCTAAACTGATGGGTATTGATGTACATACAGGTCAACAGACCTGAAAACACAGCATCACATTGACCAGCAGGCAAATAGGCACCCATGAACATAGCCTTATAGGGGCCTACATGCACAGACCAGACGACATGTCATATAATTTTGGTCGCTGGTGTATTGCTTTATGTCACCTCAATGCACTAAACGTGACTGAAGGGTGAAAATGAATGTCTAAAAGAAAGGAATTAGAAAGAAGACTTGTAAAACAATTCTATTCCCCAAAACTGAGTGGTAGTGAGTAGACATTTGGGGCCATATTAATTAAGTAACGCAACGCAGTGCAGCAAGTCACCTTGCTGCACTGCATTACAGGGAAAGGGCAGAAATGTGCTGTATTGAAGAGAATACATTGCATTCTTGTCCTTATCCCTGCACTGGCACTGTTTTGGCTGCTTAGAGCCAACGCAGGCACTCTTGAACCATGATGCAAGGGTGTCTGCATTACATACAGGATTGTTTTTGTGCAGGAAGGGACACCTAGCTCCTAGTTTTACCTCACCTGGAGAGGTGTATTTTTTTGGTGTATTCCCAGGTTTACCAGTTCAGGTAAATCAGGTTATGTTTAAAAACCATGGGAGTTGAGTGGGAACATTTTCCTGGTGCAGAGGAAGGCAACCTGGCAAAGTGCGTCTCGTTGCTTTACTTGAGATTTAGAAGCCACACAGGGCCATGCAAGGTGGCCTTGCATGGCTTCATAAATCACATTTTTGAGTTGCATCACTTTTGCACCACGTTATGTGGTGAAATAGGGATGAAGCGGAGCTCATAAAAATGAGCATTGGAGTAAGAAGGAGGGTAGAAAGAAAGAGGTGGTATGAAAGGTAGAAGATGTAATTCAAGCAGGGGCAAATAGTGTGAAGGGCTTGAGCCTTGGAAGATTGTTAGAGGTTTTCAAGGCAAATCTAGACAAGCTGGAGACCAACACGGCCAATACAGGCCAGCAATCACAGACTAATGCAAACAGTTCTAAATGACTCAGATAAACAGGACACAAGGAGTGGGCAGGCCCACCTGCTATATAATGATTAGATTAAGCCTGGGCAAAGCACTACGCTACGCTCGCGTAGTTTGCGAAGTTCACGCTACTTCGCACTACGCGAATTGCACGTAGCACAGTGCGAACACGCGTAGCGTAGTGTTGCGTAGTGCTGCGGTCATTTTTTGCTTGCTCGCGGTCCTCAACGTCAAGTTGGCGACCGCGAGCAAGCAAAATGACATCCCGGCGAGACTTTTCCTTGTTCGTGATCAGCAACATCAAGTTGGCGATCGCGAGCATGGAAAATAAACCTCCCGGCGAGGTTCCCGAAGCGAGGAGGTCAGGTTTCTCATTGCGAGTGGTCGCGCATGCTCGCGACCGCTCGCGATGAGAAACTACCAGTTCGCATTGAGAAAGCTGCTGCTCGAGTAAAAATCTACTCGAGCAGCAGAAAACTACAGCTCACACTGTTCAAGATGCCATTTTCAATGATTGCACAGTGCCGGTTGCTTGTCCGCACTGTGCAATCATTGAAAACAACATCTGGCACAGTGCGAACAAGGTACTACGCAGTTCGCGAAGTGCTACGCGTAGCTCGCGTAGTGCGAACTGCACTTTGCGTAGCTTCGCGAAGTGCTACTTCGCGAACTACGCCCAGGGTTAGATTAGATCACTGTGTAGGCAGTCGGAAACTGCCATTTTGTTCTGCAGCTTGTGCTGCGGCCCAGGAAAAGGGCCTCAGCACAAGCCGCAGTGGTAAAGGGCAGTTTGTGCAATCCATGCACCATTGAACACCGTGCCTGTATGTGTGGGGGGGGCATTACATGTGCACCCCGGGCACTTAGCAGTGCCCTGGGGGCAGTGGGACTGCCAAGAAAAGGCACTCGGAAAGGGATATCCTAACCCAAATCCATACGGTGGTGCCTGTGCAGGCACTGCCCCCATTGTTGCATTAGGAATTTCATCGACATCCGGATGGGATATTTCATCCTGTCGAAGGCAGCGGTCCTACCCATCGTCCCCTGCGCTCCGCCTGCCAGTATTCTTACCTGGTCGGTCAGACCGATTCCCAGGATCTTTGAAGGACCACCACTGCCCGTTTGTCAGTGGCAATTTGCCTGACGTCAAATTGACTCCTTGTTTGGACCTAAAAAGATATTTTACTGCTATTCTGCTGGAACCGATCCTTCAAATTAATAATCCAGAATCACCCACTTCCATGACCCTCTATCTGAAGGGAGCATTGCAGTGTCTCACACACTTAATATGCAATAAATAAATATAAAAGGGATTTGAATGCGTGAAACTAAACTAGGGTCACACAGATGTGTCCATTCTGTTTCACAATTATATGTCATCACCATTCAGTGGGCTTCAGCAGCAGAAAATCACTCCAAAAACTCTTTTTTGGTTCTTTGAAATGGGAATGTTTTGGCAGGTATGGACCTGGCAAACAACTACAATCTCAAAATAAATATGCAAAGAAAGTTCTTCAATAGACACTGTGAGTATCATTTATAAGTTGTTCGATGTGGTAAATCCACTAAACACTGGTGGAAGCCTGTCCACCAACCTTGCAATTCACGCTCCCCAGTCAAAGTTGGGGACCATGCAGGGTTTCTGCCATTGGGGCCCCAGACAGCGCAGCCAGTGGACACTCATTGAACTTGCTCATCATCAGCTTGCAGGACACAGTGGTGGTGGTTTAGGACAATGGAGGACAGAGCAATCATCACTGACTTTTAGGTCTCGCCTACCAGACACTTTTTTATGGTTATGAAATACAGTTTGTGATCCATACCAAGAACTGAAAGTGGGCTTAGAGCCTGCTTAATACCTTCATTGGTTGTATTTGTTGTCACTTTCATTTGGTTGCATCTTATTTGATGGTTTTCCTTCCTCTTCCGTCATCTTCTTGTGTTTGGCACAGTCCGGGAGCATAACCCGTAGGAGCATCCTTTTGTTCGACTGACTTGTATTCTTCCACTGCTCACATTTAAGGATCTTTCCATTGCTTCAAAACACCTGCCCCTCCATTGACCCCCCTCATGCCACGTGGGCTAATACATTTGCTTAAGTTTCATTTTTATTGGCAGTTGCCATTTGCTGCTCTGTGGCCGCTACCAGAAAAGCGCTATTGCACGCTTAAAATGTCATTTTTTTCTTTACCAATCTAAGTGGCATCTGCCATCTTAGATCAGTAAATAAAAACAAAAAAGGCACCCGCTTCATTCTGTAGTGTGTGCCTCCATCACCATGTGTGAACATGTGTGCAGAGTGACCCATTCTGCAGCAGCAGTAGTGCTGTTGCGCCTTTATTTCTTTTTTTCCCAGTGCAGCAGAGCAGTGGCAAAAAACTATTGGCACAAAAAATAGACCTACAAGGTTTTACCAAAGCTTGTTCTTCCCTGAGACCACCACATGAGGCATGGTGGTCACAGGGGAGAAAATAGGAAACTGTTCCTAAAGCACAGGAAATACATTTACTGCATGTTTTCACATCAGAGAGGTGTGTATTCCTAAATGTAGTGAGGAGTACTCTTTTGTGGCGTGGAGAGGAGGTCAGGACCTCTGCTATCCTTGCAGTCTGGTTGCCACCAATTGAACTCTAAATGAGCTCCATTGTCAATTATTGTTGAATAATCTTTGTAATAGCTTTATTTATTGTAGAGGTCACAATGGCTAACATAGTCGTGTCTGTAGATATACATTCTACAGGGAGTGTACTAAGGAGGTTTGCTCAGAGCCCTTATTTGTGCTGTTGCACACCCTGAGTGGGTGTGTTCAGCGCAAAAAGGAATTATGCATCTTTCTACAGAAACAGTGCTATCTTAAAAACCCATTTTCTATCTTGCTGAGTTTGAATGTGCTGGGGACAGGATATCAATGACTGTTTGCTATATCAGAAGTGGCACTCTCAAAGGATTTTTTAGGTCAGGGGTTAGACAAGACCTTGTGATTTTATTAAAATCATACATAAAATATACTTACCTAAAGGGGCTTTTCGCCATTGTTTCCACCCTCTACAGCATAAAGCATGGGGCGGTGGGTCAGCCTACTTTAGCTACTGGCTAACTTTACCGTGAGTAACTAAACTTTGTTTTTTCACAAGGAACAGATCTGCACACACGGTAGATCCCTTCAGTGCAGTGTTTTTATATTTAGTTTATTTTTACTGTAGCGTTGCCTTTGTTTTTAGATCCTGATGTGATAGCAGGATGGTTTCTACCAGCTCTTCACGCTGCTTTCGATGTGAGCATAGCTATTCCATCTATACCAGTTCCTGTCTCCTGCTAATGTTGTTGGAAACTCATTTTGGAGTGACCTTTGTTTATCTGACTCCTGCTATTCCCAGCATACTTGATGGTGTCCATTTGAAAACTGACCTTTAGGAATATTTCTTCTTTTTAGTATACACGCAATGAAGTGCATCTCTGACTACACTCCTTATGCATGCTGGTATATATTCTAATTGAGGACTGTAGTTATACTTAAACATTTATTTAATCTGTATGTTCGGCTTTATGGCTTTCTATTTTTCTTCCAGTTCTCCTCTATGTTGTGCTTATAGAGATATTTACCAACTATATTACTAACTGAAGCTGTGCTTTGTATTCCTGTTTCATGATCTATCTATCTATCTATCTATCTATCTATCTATCTATCTATCTATCTATCTATCTATCTATCTATCTATCTATCTATC